>NC_047570.1:14790000-17190000 GCF_011004845.1 Esox lucius | reverse complement strand
AAGCACAGGTTAGAGAGGTGGCTACGGAGGGAAGGGGGAGGAAGGAGGTCTCATTAAAATCAGAGAGGTAGTTTTAGAAAAACCTGAAACAGGAACAAGCTGAGTGGTATGGTGAGGTTGGTCAATTTCTAGGATTGCAGGATCTAAGGATTGCAGTATTCACCCTCCTTTCAAGAATTTTGTTGTTAAAAACTGTGATTAAAGTTAATTAACTTTTTTGAATATGAAATGTTGTAATTGAAATGTCAAAATGTTAATGAAAAATAAAACACTAATATACTTAGATCAATATTCAACATGTTAGGAACACAGGTAGCAATTACATTTGAGTCTCTAAAACCTATGCACAACTGGATTGTGGGTTTCTGTTCCATTACTCTTTCTTGTGGCTCTACCAATGTGTTGGCTCGACTGCAATTTTAATGTTTTGCCATATATTTTAAAACAGATTAATTTATAAACTGTAACATGGCTTCAGAAACATTTACCATACTTTTGGTAAGCAACACCAGTGTGGATTTGGCCTTGTGTTGACTATCTGGTGTGGATTTGGCCTTGTGTTGACTATCTGGTGTGGATTTGGCCTTGTGTTGACTATCTGGTGTGGATTTGGCCTTGTGTTGACTATCTGGTGTGGATTTGGCCTTGTGTTGACTATCTGGTGTGGATTTGGCCTTGTGTTGACTATCTGGTGTAGATTTGGCCTTGTGTTGACTATCTGGTGTGGATTTGGCCTTGTGTTGACTATCTGGTGTGGATTTGGCCTTGTGTTGACTATCTGGTGTGGATTTGGCCTTGTGTTGACTATCTGGTGTGGATTTGGCCTTGTGTTGACTATCTGGTGTGGATTTGGCCTTGTGTTGACTATCTGGTGTGGATTTGGCCTTGTGTTGACTATCTGGGGTAGATTTGGCCTTGTGTTGACTATCTGGGGTAGATTTGGCCTTGTGTTGACTATCTGGTGTGGATTTGGCCTTGTGTTGACTATCTGGTGTGGATTTGGCCTTGTGTTGACTATCTGGGGTAGATTCGGCCTTGTGTTGACTATCTGGTGTGGATTTGGCCTTGTGTTGACTATCTGGTGTAGATTTGGCCTTGTGTTGACTATCTGGGGTAGATTCGGCCTTGTGTTGACTATCTGGGGTAGATTCGGCCTTGTGTTGACTATCTGGTGTGGATTTGGCCTTGTGTTGACTATCTGGTGTAGATTTGGCCTTGTGTTGACTATCTGGTGTAGATTTGGCCTTGTGTTGACTATCTGGGGTAGATTCGGCCTTGTGTTGACTATCTGGGGTAGATTTGGCCTTGTGTTGACTATCTGGTGTGGATTTGGCCTTGTGTTGACTATCTGGTGTAGATTTGGCCTTGTGTTGACTATCTGGTGTAGATTCGGCCTTGTGTTGACTGTCCGGTGTACATTTGGCTTTGCTTTGACTATACAAACTCTGTCTCTTACTTTTTTCTCCCAAGTAATAACTGACAAAAAATAACTGACAGTAAATTTGTACATGACGAGGCATGATTTAATAATCAAATTCACGTAAAGACATGGGTGATTATTAATAATAATGCTTTTAATTCATAGAGCACTTCCCAACGATTATGATATATATTGCCAAGCCAATAACCTAAATTTCACTTACTTAACCTTATAATTTAAACGAGAACCAGACGTTATGGAACCAGAAACTCAGCAACTCCCTCATCTGGTCAAGAGAAGCCTGATATAACCCTGAACTGGATAGAGCAATTCATTTTTTGAGCTATTTTTCTGGAGCACTGCTCCAGCCTAAACTCCTGTTCCCCTGTGTGTTGAGCAGCAGGGACAGCAGCAGCCAGCAGAGGGTGCTGATGAGGCAGCCAGAGCCACAGCGCCTGGAGCAGCAGCAACATCAATAGCAGCGGCATCATCAACAGCAGCTGGAACTACACCCAGCCCAGGGAAACAGCCCTCTGCCGGGGAGCGTAAACCCAAGAAAGAGGCCAAGGATAAAGACAAATGTGTTATATTGTAACAGAGAATGGATGTGTGTTTGTGTTTGTGAGAGAGAAAGAAGGGGAGGGGGGCAGCATTTGTTTTCACTTTGACCTGACACCCTACGCACAGCCCCATTTGAAGAGCAAGAGATAGCGACGAGACAAACTGCTGAGTTGTTGTTCCTAAGCCACTGGTGCCTGCCATCCTTACCCTCAGTGGGCCATGGACAAGAGAGGAAGGGACGCTATGACAACTACCACAAATCTTTTGTACAGTTGGCCAAACATTGTTACAAGTCGCACAGTGCAATATATTTGTGATGTGAGGTCTAGGTTATTGAGGGTGATTTTATAGCAACACTAGAAAAATCACTGAAACTGGATGCCGGGAAGGAAAAAATTCAGAATCGGAAATATCACTCATGTCACCATATTTTTTCAAGGTAACCATTTTCATTAATTTTCATTGTTTATAAGCTATTTTGGAAACATTTACAGTACATTTGTGTCCTATTTTGGTTACATTTTGTTTGCTAGCTATTGATTGGCTATTCATTTAGCTCCTTCCATTTGGAGATAATCCAGAGTTTGGTTAAAGTCGGATAGGGTAAAGAATAAGGTGACAGTAGGGTGCCCTTAAAAGGTCATCCTGCACTCATGAGTGCTTATATGTTACACTTACAGATGCCCCTATCACCTAGGGTGGCAATATTTTGGGAACTTCTCATACATTTCCTGGGTTTTCTGAAAGTTCTTTTTGCAACCATAGGGGATACCAGTTAGTGAAATATCTAAGCCCTTTGGATTCCTATTTTTTGCCAAATTATTGGATGCCAAAATACTAATTTATATGTGTGTTAGCATTTGTGTGTGTTTGCATCTGTGATTTTGTGTGTGCGCGTGTGTGTTTCAGAGATATTTTATTTTAGTATTTTCTTAAATTGAAAGGGATTAATTTATGTTTATGCCAGTTAGAAATTAATGTAAGACCCCATTGTGACAAGCCTTTTGTATCCCCACTAAATACTACCCACATCCCTGTTCTTCCTGAGAGGCCTGGAAGTCACATAGATGCAGTGCTGTTTCTACCAAACCTTATCTGCCCGTAAGACAGATTTGCCTTTCCGGAGTACGGCGTGTTTTTATTCTGATGTGTGTGTGGTTGATTTGCTTAGCTGCATTAATTTATTTGCTCTTCATTACAACTTGGAAATAGCAAACAATTACTTTTTCTTTGTTTAACAATGTGTAAGAGAAGTTGGACTGCAAGATATGCCTTGTATTTATTTTTTTGGTTTATATGCTTCATATCTTCAACAATCTGGATAATTCCAGACAAACCCATGGAAACACAAGACCGTGTAACTAATTTGACAGGGGTGACTCACTGCCGTTTGCCCTTAGAAACGTAGCTTTTGACTGGTGTCCCAAACTCATAGTCTGAAGGGCCCAATGTCAAATAGCTCTGCTGGCAGACAAAATGTCTCAATGTAAAGATATGACAAAAATGGTTTAATTGTGGGAAACCTGAAGCCTCCTGAGTCATGACCTAGTTGAGCTCCGGAAATAGGATCTACTTTAGCTGTGTTTGAATCAATGTGCTCCTCTGACAACATCCGACTTTCAGACTAATTCGTATAGGTTATGTACATATTTGGCTACCTAATACGCATTTATGACAGAGCCAACTAGTGGTTTGCCTACTGTGGTACTGCCTCCTCCTGAGAAACTAACAGTCTTCTATCTATACATTCCAGCTGGATGCCTTTACTCAAGCTTTGTGTTGTATGTCAAATGTAGAAACCCAGTTGTAGGGGAGACCGCTCACAGTGTAGCTAGCTAAGGGGTCTCCCATTGTTTTGTTACATGTAATGTTCTCATTGTCCAGAAATGGACAACCCCAGCCTTTAAGGACAAGTCCTGTAATTAGTATTTATTCTTACCTGACAACTGGCTTCCTCTTGGAGCAGTACAACTTCTTTGCAGGCTGGACTTAAAGACTGGGGTTAGCTCAGCCTGTCTAAATGGCTTGTGCAAGACCACACATACTCTGTATATAAAACGCCTTACATGTACAATATCTTTTTTAAGGATAAAAGGAAACAGGTGTATTACCAGAATGAGACAATCTGTAGATTTTAATGTAGAAATCAGAAATGCTCTCAGGCCTTCTCTGAAGGGACATATCCTTGAGTGTCTTTTGCAAATTGTTTGATATGTATTAGCTGCCTTGGCAACAGCAATTCTTGATATAGACCAGTATAAATTTAAAGTATTTAATATACCCTGTAGTCACTCTTTCAAGAGAATAGTTGTAATGTAAATGTTTAACCACCACATATAAGTAACACATGCTTTCAACACATGGTAGCTAGCTAGGTCAACTTATTTTATATTATCAGGTTGTGCATAATTATTGCTAGTTAGGTTCATGGATATAATAGTCTCAGAAATGACATTTTCTCAGGCCTGTCTTCACACTAAAATAGGTTTACCCATAATGAAATTCAAGGCTGCAGAGCAAATTAAGCTGCTGTTTTTGTGTTGTTATCACTACCCCAGACGTACTGAGTGAGTAAAAAGGGTTTCAAGAGAAACACCAACGTTGATACAAGTGTGAAAAAGATGGATATGGAATGCCAGAGTAATTTACATTAAGGACTACAGTGATTTTGTGAAACTTGGGAGAATTGTCTGAGTCTGCCACACTGATCTTGCAAGCTTAAATGAATGATTTGATTCCATTGGAGCAAACCAATCATAAAAGCCCACAAATCTGTAACAATTGTGTGGCTAGGTCAAAGGTCAGTGTCCCTTTGAGTGTCAGGGACAACATCCATATAATTTTTTCATGAGACAAGACCAATTTAAATATCACACTAAAGGTCATGTCTCAGCTTACATTATGTTTGTTAATGTTTAACCCTCTTCCCAATGGCCTAACCCATAGGTGATGACTTTACCTTGGCAACAGTTAGTCTCACATAGGCCCACACTCTGACTGTTTCAATATGTTTAGGGGAGCAAGAGGTTTCATGCATGCCTCACACTATTATTTTGAATTACTGTGCATAAGCTTGCTTTTGGACTATTACACTACCTTATTTGCCAGAATCTAGATGTCTTTTTATGTTTGAATTTGATTGTTGTTCCTCAAATTAATTAATCAGATGGATTTTGTATTTGGAACCTCTACATTATTATTTGTGAGATTTGTTAGTGGTTGTGGGGTAAATACTGTAGACAATAATCTGTTAACAAGGTAGTCCTTGAACATGTAGTCATTGTAATTGGTTTTGCACTGTTACATTGATATGCACTACTAAGAGAAGAGAAAATACCTCATTTTATACAGAATTAGAAAATGTGCTAGAGTGCTATTGTTCTTTGGGTACCTTGTAATGGAATACTGGAATAATGCCTGGCAATGGTATAACAGAAGGTCTTCAACAGACATTTGAACATTAAATGCTGAAAATGTTGTTTCTTTGGTGAACGCAGGTATGAAAGGGCTAAGTAAACATTTTGGTTTAAGTACACAAAGTACTGTGTAGCCCCTTTCAATAAAAATTGCTGCAACTTGAACATCAGGTAGCTCTTCCCCTGTTCATCTGACATGGCCATGATGTTTGCTTGCATTGCTTTTTACATAAAAATGTCACCAATGTGATTCTGGAGCTGAGTGGGCATCCAGGGGAGAACGGAATATTTTAAAAGTTATCAAAACGTGTTGATTAGTGATTGGATAGATGAGTAGTTTCACATAATAAATTTAATATTTATATTTCAGATATTCTACAGCAAATACTCAGGGGCCTGTGTTTCAAGTGATCATCCTGTATTTTCGATAGGATTAAATAAATACAAATAAGAGTTCCCACTGAAGCAATTTATGTCTTTTATATTTATTCTACAATATGCATCTGATCCTACAGGCAAAATCCAGGTTGAGAACTTTAAACAACAGCCCTGGAGCAGAGTCCCCATATTGATTAAATGTATTCTGTATAAGTTTATTTTTGTGTGTTCTCAAGCTGCAATGCTAATTTATGAATCCCAATATTACTTTGTAATGCATGTAGTGCTGAATACGAGATGAAAACATTACCTATTGACATTCAGCAATCCTCAGAGAATAACTGCAATTGTATGTCTTCTGTTAATGTTTTCACGTACGTTAAACCACAAGCAAAAAGGAACCACCTATTATGTTGTGATTATGAACAGTTCAATACTCCAGTGTTGGATGGTTCAAATGTTTATCTATATACATGTAGCCTATTACAGTACCATTGCAAAATATAGAGTTTTTTTTCTTCTGTAACAAAATGCCTTAGACGAGGGACATTCAGCCTGATTATTAAAGTACATGGACAATATTTACAAAAATTGTTTTCTTTTTACAAGCATTCAAATCTTGTGATGTCTTGTATATGCACTTAATGAGATGCGTTCAATCACATTAATTCAGCCTCCAAGGCAGAGCATCCTTCAGTACGTGTGTCATGATAAATGCCAATCTGCTCATGAGACTCAAATGTAGGGCGCCAAAGACAATATTAGCAAGATGTTTAATTAAATAACCTTTCACAGCACCCGGAGCATAGTTGAACGTTTGTGGAATACATTGAGCTGCTGACATTTTACATTACGTACATCAGTTTCAGTTCAGGGAGGCGCAGTTAACATCACAAACTTGTTACAAATAACTAAAACTGTAAAATTCTTTAAGGTAAGTGGAACATATGTGCACTGGGTTGTTTTTATGGTCACAACAGAACTGTTAGGAAACCCTACAATGAGGTAACAATCTATACAAAAACAAATGTCTATGTCAACCTTAAGACTAGAAGCCAGCCTCTTAAAACACCTAACACTCAATTAAAAAAAGAGAAATTAAGTTATAAAAAGTTGTTTTTTTTGAAAAATAAGCATAGATTGATCTGTGGAGAAGTGATTAGAAGCGTCGAGGCGCTCCCTTGAAGGGCTTGAATCCACTCACACTGCTGGACATGGAACTGGTGTTGGTGATTTGTACTATTCTGTTCATTCCAGATGAAGAGTGGCTGGAAAAACAAAAACACATGCATTCATTAGATCTTCCAAAATACATAAGTGTACAGAAAAATTATAGGAAAAGACCACGAAGCTCAAAAGATCCAAAATGTGCTGTCAGTACCTTGAGTGTGGGGCCATTATGCTCCCGCGGCTGTCGCCCATCCTGCGACTGTCCGGGAAGCCCCCTCCCTGGGAACCAGCGCCACTGTGCCAGTCCTTCCTGGGGGCCGGCTGGTCCCGGCCATGACGCTCCACCACCACTTGTCGACCAGAGCCGAAATGCTGGGGCGAGAGAATATTTAACTTACAGTTGTGCTCATAACTTTGGCTAACCTGGCAGAAATTGTAACATTTTGGCATTGACTGATCATGCAAAAAAACTGTCTTATTTAAGGATAGTGATTATATGAAGCCATTTATTATTACACAGTTGTCTGGCTCCTTATTAAATCATAATAACAGAAACCACCCAAATGGCCCTGATCGAAAGTTTACATACCTTTGCATGTTTGGCCTTGTTTTAGACAAATAAGGTGACACCCAAAGGTTAAAATATCAACTAAAGGTGAATTTCCCACACCTGTGGCTTTTTAAATTGCAATTAGTGTCTCTGTATAAATAGTCAATGAGTTGATAGCTCTCCCGTGGATGCACTGAGCAGGCTAGATACTGAGCCATGGGGAGCAGAAAATAACTGTCAAAAGATCTGCTTAACATGGTAATGGAACATCATTAAGATGGAAAAGGATATCAAAAGATACCCAAAGCCTTGCAAATCCCAGTCAGTATTGTCCAATCACTTATTAAGAAGTGGGAAATTCGGGGATCTCTTGATACCAAGCCAAGGTCAGGTAGACTAAGAAAGATTTCAGCCAAAACTGCCAGAAGAATTGTTCAGGATACAAAGAAAAATACAAAGAAAAACCAGGTTCTCGGTAGTAAGTCAGACTCGTTCATGGTGGGTGTTGGCCTCCGCCAAGGCCGCGCATTGTCACCAATCCTGTTTGTAACTTTTATGGACATGATATTGAGGCGTAGTCGGGGTTGCAGTTCAGTGGGCTGGGGATCTCATTGCTGGTTTTTGCGGATTATATGGTCCTGATAGCATCATCGGTCTGTGACCTTCAGCACTCACTGGACCGGTTCGCAGCAGAGTGCGAAGTGGTTGTGATGAGGATTAGCACCTCTAAATCTGAGGCCATGGTTCTCAGCAAAAAAAAAAAAAAAAACGATGGCGTGCCTCCTCCGGGTAGGGAATGAGGCGTTACCCCAAGTAAAGGAGTTCAAGTATGTCGGGGTCTTGTTCGTGAATGAGGGGACAATGGAGCGGGAGATTGGCCGGAGAATTGGAGCAGCGGGGGCGGTATTGCATTCGCTTTACCGCACCGTTGTGACGAAAAGAGAGCTGAGCCGGAAGGCAAAGCTCTCGATATACCGGTCAATTTTCGTTCCTACCCTCACCTACGGTCATGAAGGCTGGGTCATGACCGAAAGAACAAAATCGCGAGTACAAGGTACTGAAATGAGTTCTCAGAAGGGTGGCTGGCATCTCCCTTAGGGATAGGGTGAGAAGCTCAGCCATCCGTGAGGAACTCTGTGTAGAGCCGCTGCTCCTTTGCATCGAAAGGAGCCAGTTGAGGTGGTTCGGGCATCTGGTAAGGATGCCCCCAGGACGTCTCCCTAGGCAGGTGTTCCAGGCACGTCCAGCTGGGAGGAGACCTCGGGTTAGGCCCAGGACTAGGTGGAGAGATTATATTTCGACACTGGCCTGGGAACGCCTCGGGATCCCCCAGTCAGAGCTGGCAAATGTGGCTTGGGAAAGGGAAGTTTGGGGTCCCCTACTGGAGCTGCTGCCCCCGTGACCATACCGTAATTTGTAATTTAGAGTGACAAGACCAAAATAGCACTTATGGTTGTGACCATAAAGCTCTATGTTTGGAGAGGGGTCAACAAGGCTTACAGTGAACAATTACCATCACCCCTGTGAAGCATGGTGGTGGCTCACTCATGTTTTGGGGGTGTGTGAGCTCTAAAGGCACAGGGAATCTTGTGAACATTTACGGCAAGATAAATGCAGCATGTTATCAGAAAATACTGGCAGACAATTTGCATTCTGGTACACAAAAGCTGCGCATGGGACGCTCTTGGACTTTCCAGCACAACAATGACCCTAAGCACAAGGCTTGGATTTTCGAATGATGTATTACAATGTGTTCAGGATAAACAAAACCTTCGCTGGCTACACGATTCTCTCGTCTTTTCACGTGGGAGACCATAGTTCGAATCCAAAGAGGCCAACAATGATCATCGCTTTTTATTGCGGGCCAGCTGAACTAGGCATGCCTGGTTTCTTGTTTCTTTGTTGGCATGTTTTGTTTTATGATTGTGCCATTCTGATATGACTTACAGTTGAATGTGAATCCCATAAAAAATAAAAGACATGTTTTGCCTGCTCATTCAAGTTCTCTTTACAATTGGTACATATATTACCAGTTCTCCAAGGCTATGCAAACTTTTGAGCACAAGTGTAACCCACAACAGACAAAATGAAGGTTATCGCATGTGTTGATAAAGAGTCGTGGCAGGATTTGTGAGGTGCCTACCTGGTCAGCCATGACCATGGGTCTTCCTCCATCTCGGCTACTGAAGCTCGACCGACCGCGGCTGGATGAGGAGCCTCCTCTGAGAGCCGGCCCCGGGCCACCTCTGCCTGACCGCTCAGGGCGCATACCCCCGGTACGCACAGCTCCACTACACACCATAACCAGAGATGATTATTGTCACGTGTTAAACCAAGAAACTTGACTACTATTTTAGAATCACTCAAGCACACTAGACAGCCTTCTGTTCTCACCGTATGTCCCCCTTAGGGACGTCGTTCTTCCATCCCGTATGACCAGAATGACTGGCATGCCCTGTGTGACCCGTGTCTCTAGGGGAACGTCCAGTATGAGACATACCAGGCATGGGTGCTCTGCCCCCTGCTGGGCGCTCCGGCATGGGCACGGCCCGGCGCTCCGGCATGGGAACGGCCCGGCGCTCCGGCATGGGCACGGCCCGGCGCTCCGGCATGGGCACGGCCCGGCGCTCCGGCATGGGCACGGCCCGGCGCTCCGGCATGGGCACGGCCCGGCGCTCATCTCGGTCTCGAATCTCTCTACGGTCTGTGTCCCTGATGTCGGTGCGTGGAGGTGGGGGAGGCTCGGCTCTGCGGACAGCCTCAAAGTTCTTGGGGTAGCGCTCAAACCCAGAGCTGTCCCTACGAGCAGCGGGGCGGGTCTTCTTGGCCTCAGGCTCACCGTCAAAGCGGTTCCGCCTTAAAACAAAATTACAGGATTTAACTATTATGCCTGTTGTTACCAAAGCGTGAGGATGTTTTTAGAACTAACCCAAGACAGATACTGTTATTTCCAATGGGAAGCTAGTTAAGTCAAGTGGCAGAACCCAGGAGCAGGTGTGCAGAGCCAAACACAAGCTAACTAGATAGTTAATAGGTAGACAGTACTACAACTCCGTTTCCAAAAACATTACGTAAAATGTAAACAAAAACAGAACACAATTATATAGAAATAATTTAAACCTTATATTCAATAGAAAATCTATATATAAAATGTTGAAACAGTCTATTGTTTCTTGAAAAATATATACCCACTTTGAATTTGATACAAGCAACACATTTCAAAATATTTGGGACACAGGCACAAAACACTTGTAAAGTTGTGTAAAGATTTTCAAAAGTGAGTAATCCAGAAAAATCTCTATGTAAGGCACATGGCCGAAAACCAATATTAATTGGCCATGATCTTCAGTCCCTAAGGCGGCACTGCATTAAAAACAGACAGGATTCTGTAGTGGAAATCACTGCATGGGCTCAGGAACACTTCCGAAAACCACGGTCTGTAAACACTGGACAACGCTGGACAAGTTAAAACTCCATGCAAAGAAAAAAAAAACAAGATTCAGAAATGCTGCTGCCTTCTCTGGGCCTGAGCTCATTTAAGAGGGATTGTAGGAAGTAGAAAACTGTCCTGTGGTCTGACTAATTAAAATTTTAACTTTTTTCTGGGAAACATGGATGCCACGCCCTCTGAACTAAAGAGGAGAGGGACCATCCGGGTTATCAGCGCACAGTTCAAAAGCCAGCATCTGTGATAATTTGGAGGTGTATTAGTGCACATGGCATGGGTGACTTGCACATCTGTGAAGGCACCATTAACGCTGAACAATATACACAGGTTTCGGAGCAACACCGATTGCCATCCAGATTACGTCATTTTCAGAAAAGGCCTTGTTAATTTCAGCAAGACAATGCCAAACCACATTCTGCACATAGTGAAAACATTTGGCGCGTTATGAAACGAACAATACGACAATTGTTGAGCCACTGAAATTGTTGAGCATTGTTGAAATCCTATATCAAGCAAGAATGGAAATACATTTCACTTTCAAAACTACAGCAATTGGTCTCCTCAGTTCCAAAACAGTTACCGAATATTTTTAGAAGAGGTGATGCAACACTGGTAAACATGCCCCTGTCCCAACTTTTTTGAAATATGTTGCTGTAATTTTCCCAAAACAATAAAAAAAATCTGTTTCAATAGCTTATTTGTTGTCTTTGTATTATTTTCAATTAAGTACAGAGATAAATTATTTGCATATCATTGCATTCAGTTTTTATTAGCATTTTACACAGTGTCCCAACTTTTTGGGAGACAGGGTTGTAGCCAATTAGGTAGCTCATTTCTATAGTCATTGTGGCTTTTCACATAGTTTTCACAAACGAGATAAAATGTCTTGACCTCAGCACTCACCTCTGAAAAAGATTTTCGTCAGGAACAGACTTTTTGTGCCCTACATAATCCCAGATTTAGTGGGTAGGTATTTTAGACCCATGGGTCACTTGTACGTTTTAGATTTGGCTAACAACACAGCCCAGCAAGGACTGGGTGCCCCTTGGAACCCAGATGTTCTGTAGGCTTCTGCCTGTTTTAAACTCTTTCTTTGATAAGGTTTTAAAATATGATTGCTAGGCAGGATCTCTGTTTAAGCAGTTTGTGAAAATCATTGATGTAGAAAAGGCCATTTTAAAAACCTTTGACTTATATTTCACATTTCTGTATTTGCAAAAAGCACTATAGGAATAAGTAATAAAAAAATAAATCATGTTCACCTTCCAAAAGTGTTGGTCTCCACTGCTGTAGTCTCTGGGAAGCCTCTCTCTCTCTCTCTGGGGCTGAACTCGGTGAAGCGGTTCTGCTGGCGGTTGTAGTCGGATCCCTGGTTGAGTCGGCCCTCAGACTCTGGCTGGATCTTCTTGTTGGCATTCCAATAGGGATCTTCCCTTCGACTGAAATATTTCAATGTAGACCATTCTTTAACTAGGTGCCAAGTAAACTAGTGAGACATTAATCTTAAGATGTTCGCTTGATGGTCAGGAAGCCCAGTCTGCAGACCTACTGGGACAGTACGAGACAGGGTTTGCCTGTCTAGGGGGAACAACAGCACTGAGTACAAAAAGCAGAACCCCAGACAAACATCCCATCTGCAGTGTAGCCATTTGTACCTGTGGTCAACATCCCGGCCCCTCTTCAGATTGTTCCTCTTCTCCTGCTCATATCGGAGCTGCTCCTGCTGCCTCCTCAGCTCCTCCCGTTCACGGGCCATACGCTCTGCCTCCTTACGGCGCTCCTGTAATGTAAAGACAACGGAACATCAGCGCCTTTGTGCCTTTACAAATGACATCTTTCTTAGGCTACTTACATGAATTCAACAACACCTGGCAATAATGCACGTTAAAGGTTGTTAACTGAAGAACATTTATTTGACATAAATGCCACACATAGCCTAGCTAGCTTAATGCAAAGATATATAGTAACGCTGTGTTCATGTGAAAACAAGCAGGTAATGGCATAATTCATGGCATGGACTTTTCCAGTGGATGTTTCTCTCTTGTCTGAAAGGTCTATTTTGCCTAACTAGGAGTTGCATACCCCAGTATATTTTACAAAAAGATATTCAACCATTTTATTTTATTAAAGAAAATACATATATAGTTTATAGCAAGTTAATATATAAAGTAGAAGATTTCTAATCTCATTCAATATGTTTGTTCAAAGACTTAAGGCCTAAGCAACGTAAAAGCTCTCACTGAAGGCCAAAGTAACATTCTACCATAACAGTTGTTAAATGTTCCTTAAAAATAAATTGCTTTAATGTAAATCTTTTATTTTAAAATAATAATAATAATAACGATTGGATTCAGCCAAGTCAGCTTAACATGCTTACTGATTTGATTCCACCTGGTCGGCTAAACATCCTTAGTGATTCGATTCCACCTGGTAAACATTCTTAGCGATTTGATTCAACCTGGTCAACTAAATATTCTTAATGATTAGATACAGCAGTACAACAAGTACCTGCTCTATGCGGATCCGTTCCCTCTCCAGTCTTTCCCTCTCCATGCGCTCCCTCTCCAGTTTCTGCCTTTCTACCTCCAGCCTCTGGCGTTCCCGGAGCAGGTTCTCCCTCTCCTCCCGCTCCCGAATCAGACGGATACGTTCACGCTCCCGGCGTTCCCGCTCAGCAATCTCACGCCGCCTAATGGTACAAGAAGTGACAGAAATATTCCTACGCAGCACCTTCACAGTAGTAATGTTTTAACAAGTGCCGTGTGTTTGAGGCTAACCTGCGCAGCTCCACAGCTCTGCGGACACGTTCCAGTCGGACCAAACGTTCACGCAGTCTCTGCTCTTTCATTTTCTCAAAGGGGAGGATGTCTTTGCTCCCTCCTTTGTTAGGGAAAAGCCTCCCTTTATTCATTTCCATCTAGGAAAGGCAAATTTGTTGAGGCAAATTTGTAGAAAGTAGAATAAATAACATAGATGCCTGGATACTATAACATAGTAAGCAACAAAAACTGCTAGAAACCTCTTCAGAAGGCATGAAATATCTGGGTCTCCGCTGCATCATATGGGTGTTGTTGGTGAAACCTGGCTTGTCAAATCTTCCCCTTCGAAAAGGAGCTCTCATTTTGTTGAGGTTGGGGTCTCCTTTTGCATGATCAATAACTACCATCTTGCCAGGGCTCTTGGTCCCTACACAAAGCAAGAGATGTTTAGCTCATCCATCCTTTAACATTAAACAGAAAAATAAACCAGAGATGGAGCATACATACTTCCACTGTGCTTTTTATCATCTTTCTTTGAGGAATCTGGACCTGAGCTTGAGGATGTTGCCTCAGATTTTGTGCTTTTAGACTCCTGCTTCTTGGATGACTCTTTTCCATCTTTGTCTGATGATTTGTCACACTTTTTGTCCTCTTTTTTTGAAAATTGCTGGGTTCTACAGGGGGATGAAAAAGAGCAGCTATGAATAACTTGCACATCCAGGATCCCAATAACCAGTCATGTACAAACCCTTTTCCAAAGAAATTGGGACGCTGTATAGAATGTAAATAAAAATAGAATGCAATTAATGTGCAAATCATTTAAACCCTATATTCAATAGAAAATGTTGAAACAGACATTTTGTTTCTTGAAAAATATATGGCAACTTTGAATTTGATGCCAGCAACACATTTAAAAAAGTTGGGACAGAGGCAAAAAAAACTGGAAAAGTTGCGTAATGCTAAAAACTGGTGGAATATCACACAGCAAATTTGGTCAACTGGCAACAGGTCAGAAACTGCGCAGGCAAATAGTGCAACAATTTAGGAATAACATTTCTCAACGTTAAATTGTAAAGAGTTTGGGGATCTCATCTACAGTACACAATATCATTAAAAAAAGATTCTGAGAATCCGGAGAAATCCCTATGCAAGGGACAAGGCCGAAAACCAATATTGGATGGCCGTGATCTTCAGGCCCTCAGACAGCACTGCATTAAAAACAGACCAGGAACACTTCTGAAAACCACTGTCTGTGAACACAGTACGTCACTGCATCCACAAATGCAAGTTAAAACTCTACCATGCAAAGAAGAAACCAGACATAAACAAGATCCAGAACAGCCTCCGTCTTCCCTGGGCCTGAGCTCATTTAAAATGGACTGAGGTGAAGTGGGAAACTGTCCTTTGGATGCTGCTACCTCCGGACTAATGAGAGGGACCATTTGGCTTGTTATCAGCACACAATTCAAAAGCCAGCATCCGTGATGGTATGGGAGTGAATTAGTGCACATGGCACAAGTGACTTGTACATCTGGAAGGCTCCATTAATGTTGAACAACATTAACAGGTTTTGGAGCAACATATGCTGCCATCCAGACAACATCTTTTTCAGGGAAGGGCTTGTTAATTTCAGCCAAACCACATTATGCACGTAAAACAATAGCTCCATGGTAAGAGTCTGGATGCTAAACTAGCCTGCCTGCAGTCCAGACCTGTCACCATTGAAAACATTTGGCACATAATGATACAGAAAATATGTCAAAGGAGACCCCAAACTGTTGAGCAGCCGAAATTCTTTTTTAAGCAAAACGACAGCAGTTGGTCTCCTCAGTTCCCAAACACAGCATTGTTAAAAGAAGAGGTGATATAACAGTAACTAACATGCCCATGTCCCAACTTTTTTTAAATGTGTTGCTGTCATCAAATGCAAAATGTGCATGTATTTTTCAGTTTCAACATTTGACATAAGTTGTCTTTGTACCTTTTTCAATAAAATGTAGGGATATGTGATTTGCACATCATTGCATTCTGTTTTTTGGGAAATGGGGATGTAGACAATTTCCGGTTATAGAATTAGGGATTACATTATTATTGTGTATGGTTTACATTACTAGGTTGACCCAGAGGCATTCAAGTCAAACATACAAATGGACAGGAGAACTCACGCAAATCTCTTTCACATAGGACAAACGACATTCTAAAAGCAACTGATGCGGATGCATGGGCAATCTCACGCCTCAGACTATAAAGCGCCACAAACACCTGACTGCACCACCAGTCCCAAACACTTACAATTGTTGTGATACAGCACATTAACCCGCTGACAGTTTCCATGTGAACAGGAATAAACAGTAGCCATAAACGGTTGCATCTGAATTCGTCATTCATTTAACTTGGTATTCATGAAGTTAATTGAGAAATAGTTCCTCTTGAAATAGTATTAATTGAGAAATAGCTAATATTGAATGCATGGCTGAGTTACCTAACTTTTGAACCTTTAGCACGTTGAGATTCTGTACAGTTGAGCAGATCCGGCTAGCTAACCATTCGCTCAGTTACCGATTAACTAGGGATGTTGCGGATTAATTAAAGATCGATTAATTGTCGCTAAGAATTGGATTGACGCCCATTTATTTGATCGACGTAGGCAATTTCAGTTTGGTATTAATAGAGAACGCAATGTAACTAATTTGGGCGGGGAACCCTCTGAATAAACTACTGCGGTATAATCCAATGAAAGATTAAGCGAGCAAAAATATTTTTTATTTCTCAAAGATTACTTCCTACAATTTATTATCTATGAATATAGCATTTTCCTAAATTGCACATCGTGTGTTAGGATTTTATTTCATGCTCATTGGTCCCTGCCTTACCTCTTCATACTGCGTTCTGATGATTCAAGTTCACAGTAGTAGGCCATAGGCTAAGCGTGAATGTGGGGCAAGCCACTTTCTCACAATGCAATGTATATTGTACGTAAATATTAATACGCATGCTCAATGTTAGTGTGATCAATGTAGATCACAAACATTTGATGCCAAGTGGGGCTGACAGCCGGTAACCCCACTACAGCGTCATTTTGTATTTCAGACCTGATTGGCTGTCTATCTGGCGCAAACATTAGTCGGCAAGAAGAGCGAGGAGGGTAGATGGTCTTAGCTAGGTTGTTAGCTTTAAAAACACCAGATAACTTGAGAAAATGAATAAAGTGGATTTCATACTCCAGTTTGAAACTCTTAATTTGGGGGAGAAATTGAAGTAAAGCGACTTGGTGCCCATCAGCCACAGGATATTGTCATCACTCACTGCTGGTAAAAGTAACCACAGGTTTAACGTGGTTTAAGTGGTTTTCCATGTCTGCTATTTGGTGGAGATGATACTTGGTTGAGGACGGGTTACAAAGATTTGAAACATCTTTCTGAGAGGATTGCAAAACATGAGAGCAGTGGGAGTCATCTGGACAATGCTGTGAAATTGGGCTTACTTGGAAGGGTAAATGTCCAAGTTGACAGTGCATACAGGCGCTCCATTGAGCAGTATAACAAACAGGTGGAGGAAAACAAGTACGTTACCAGTCGGGTCGTAACATGTACTTAACTGTGGAAAATGTGAAACCACACTGCGGGGGCACAACGAGTCGACGGACTCCCTGAATCCTGGAATATTCAGATGCATTCGAGACTATATGTGAGGGCGATTCAAGACTTCAGAGGCACTATGAAGCTCAGCCCATCTTCAAAGGGACATCTTGCACTGTGCAAAATGAACTGTTAGACTGAATGTATGAAGTGTACCGGGAGCAGATAGCCAAGCAAGTGGACGAGACATTTGATGCCATACAGGGAGATCCCAAATGGTGGTTGTGTTGCGATAGATGTTGCCTAAAAATACAGTGACAGAGAGGTACCGTCAGGGAAAAAACTTTGTTCAGCAAGGATACGCATCCTCAAGGTGTTTTTTGCAGATTCAACTGCTTTTGCTACCTTTTTCTCTGGCGCTCCAAAACGTGTTGCGGCACTTGCTGAGGCAACAGTAGAACTTTAAAAGTAGAACTGTCAATGCAGTTTGTGAAAACTTCTGCGCTGCTCCTGTGTATGGAGGACATATGCACACAATCAGGATGGGATAAAGGCCACCATAAGTGAGGCCTACAGTCTCTCAAATAAAACTCTGGGACCGAGTCTTTCTGCAGCTGCTGGAATTTTTTTTTATTCCTTATGCCAGAAGTTGATGTTTTATACAACACTCTGCAAAAACGGCGCATCGATGCATCTGGGATTAGCAGTGGAGAATGTCCAGAATATGCGGAAGCAAACTGATGAATGGGCTGCCATCGTTCATGATGGAAAACACAAGCCAGGCCAACGAGTAACCAACACAGCGCCGGTGATGAAGGCATGCGACACAGTCATCTCCCAGGTGGAGCAGAGGTTTTCAAAGTGACCACCTGATTGCTGCCAAGCTGGTTGACAGCTCGCTCTTCCCACAATGTGTCCTGTCATTCCCTACATCTGAGCTTGACTGTGCAGTGAAACTATGGCCTCTAGGAAACAAGGAAAAGTTGAAGTCTGAGCTGACCACTCTGTACTGCCACACTGTGCTTCACAATTGTAAGACGGCCCTGTCTCTGTTAAGATCCATCCATGAGAACAACCTAGGAGGCTTTTGCTGAAACCGTCCCTCTGCTGAAAATGATCATAACACCTATAACGACATCCGAGTCAGAGAGGAACTTTTCCACCTTGAAGAGGGTAAAAACCTTCACTTGCAATACCATGGGACAGCCGCGACTAAACGCCTTAGCCATTTCGTCCATCAAAAGCCAGCTGATTCAGCAGCTACATGACATCATTCCCAAAGTCATCGAAAAGTTTCCCCAGATGAAGAACTGCCGTGCCACCTCTCTTCATGTGAGCCCTCAGCTTTGGTGAGTGAAAGCATATTATATCATCCTGCCTTTGTGGTGCTGGTCCGTGCATTGGTCATATTTTTGTCCTGAATCAATTGATATAGATGGTGACAAGTGTCAGTGTGTCCATGCTTATCTATTAAAGTTGTCATAGAATGGATCTGTATCCCTAAAAAGTTGTCTTTCCACTTCGTTGTTGCCTTCAGTGGTGTTGAGCTCATCGCGTATGGCCCTGCAGGTACACTGGTTCTGCACTTGGTTGCATTCCTAATTTAGGTTTGTAAATGTGACAGTGGTAATATTACATGTGTGAGAAGGAAGGAGAGCAATTACACAAGGTCTCTCTCTCTCCAGTGTGTACTGCAACACCTGGTAGAAGCAAGTCACTCTTTCGTTTTGTGGAGCCACACTGTTTGTTGAAGTGTTAAATAAACATCTATTTACCGTGAATGTTTTTGGCGGTTAATGAATTAGGTGGAACCAGGATATACAGTGGGGAGAAGAAGTATTTGATAACCTGCAAAATTTGGTAGTTGGGCCATGTCCTCATGCCTAGATAAAGAAGGGTGTCAGTCTTTTGTTCCTTAGGAATGTGGTCCTTGGGGGGGGGGGGGGGGGGGGGGGGAAGTAAGATCAGTTGGCTCCTTTAGGTAAACACAACAGTAAACATTTTGGCAGGAAGGATTAGGTGAGGGGACAGCCCACCCTTTGGGTAAAGCCTTTGTGACACAAGACAGATGGGCAACAACTTACCACACCCCTTTTCACTGTAATACATATGGATTGTGCATGTATAAAGTCAGAGACTCCTCGGAAGATTATGTTGGTAAGCGTTTGACGCATCTCTTATTTGCAAATAATATTAAAATGGTTAACTGTATTGACAAGTTTTGCACACACTCCAGCAGGGATTTTGGCCCACTCCTCCATACAGACCTTCTCCAGATCCTTCAGGTTTCTGGGCTGTCGCTGGACAATACAGACCTTCAGCTCCCTCCAAAAAATGTCTATTGGGGTTCAGGTCTGGAGACTGGCTAGGCCACTCCAGGACCTTGAGATGCTTCATACAGAGCCACTCCTTAGTTGCCCTGGCTGTGTGTTTTGGGTCGTGGTCATGCTGGAAGACCCAGCCATGACCCATCTTCAATGCTCTTACTCAGGGAAGGAGGTTGTTGGCCAAGATCTCGTGATATCCCTGCAGTCGTCCTGTCCCCTTTGCAGAAAAGCATCCCCAAAGAATGATGTTTCCACATCCATGCTTCACGGTTGGGATGGTGTTCTTGGGATTGTACTCATCCTTCTTCCTCCAAACACGGCGAGTGGAGTTTAGACAAATATAGAGCTTTTTGGTCTAATCAGACCACATGACCTTCTCCCATTCCTCCTCTGGATCATCCAGATGGTCATTGGCAAACTTCAGACAGGCCTGGACATGCGCTGGCTTGAGCAGGGGGACTATGCGTGCGCTGCAGGATTTTAATCCATGACGGCGTAGTGTGTTACTAATGGTTTTCTTTGAGACTGTGGTCCCAGCTCTCTTCAGGTCATTGACCAGGTCCTGCCGTATTGTTCTGGGCTGATCCCTCACCTTCCTCATGATCACTGATGCCCCACGAGGTGAGATCTTGCATGGAGCCCCAGACTGAAGGAGATTGATCGTCATCTTGAACTTCTTCCATTTTCTAATAACTGCGCCAACAGTTGTTGCCTTCTCACCAAGCTGCTTGCTTATTGTCCTGTATCCCATCCCAGCCTTGTGCAGGTCTACAATTTTATCCCTGATGTCCTTACACAGCTCTCTGGTCTTGGCCATAGTGGAGAGGTTGGAATCTGTTTGATTGCGTGTGTGGACAGGTGTCTTTTATACAGGTAACAAGTTCAAACAGGTGCAGTTAATACAGGTAATGAGAACAGGAGGGCTTCTTAAAGAAAAACTAACAGGACTGTTAGAGCCGGAAATCTTACTGGTTGGTAGGTGATGAAATACGTATGTCATGCAATAAAATGCAAATTCATTATTTAAAAATCATACAATGTGATTTTCTGGATTTTTGTTTTAGATTCCGTCTTTCACAGTTGAAGAGTACCTATGATAAAAATTACATACCTCTAACATGCTTTGTAAGTAGGAAAACCTGCAAAATCGGCAGTGTATCAAATACTTGTTCTCCCCACTGTAGCATTCCTTTTCATGGTGCAGTCACTGGTAGCATAGAAAGGCGCTACTGAGATGAACTAAGTTTCTGCAGGACATTCTACTACCGCGGGATGGAAACACACTGGTGGAAGGTAGGCTAAATGAAGATTCCCCTGGCAATACATGCCCATCCCTGCGACCTCAGTGCCTTCCAAGCGGGTGTTTAACTGCTGGACCGTAACCCCCATGCACTCGCGACTCGCCCCTGAGCAATTTAAAAAATATATCAATATGCTTGCTTGGATATCAGATCAGCTTGCCATATGTTAGAGTCTGAAACTTGCTTTTGCGGATTGTTTATTTATATTTGATATGGTTGTATAAACTATTCATGGTAGGCTATATCCGCAGAGCGCGTTGTCAGCCTCATTTAAATGTAGTAGGCATACTCATCCAAAAATGTTGAGTCCGATTGATTTCTTGTTATTTTATATACAGGCCTAGGTTAAAAATAGCTTATTTTTCATTGATCTTTTAACTAATTCAGTTTTAAAATATACTATTTCCATTTTTAATCCATCGCTCGTTATCTGATTATTTGGTTATCTACATGGTGTCAAATATGTCCACGTCTTGTGGGAATGCTATTCATAGACTTTAACTCAGCATTCAATATGGTCATCCCCTCTAAGCTGTTCAACAAACTCCATGACCTGGGGATCAGCCCCCCTCTCTGCAACAAGACTTTGGACTTCCTAACCAACATACCCCAATCTGTCAGGTTAGACATCACTTCCTCCACCCTGATCATGAACACTGGTGTTCCACAAGGCAGTGTGCTGAGCCCTTTCCTGTACTCCCTCTTCACATCATCGTCAAGTTCGCAGACGACACTAAGATGGTAGGCCTGATCAGTGACAATGATGAGCCAGCATACAGAGAGGTGGTCAGGCAAGCGCCTGGCAGCATGGTGCGCTGAAAACAATCTGACCCTCAACGCAAAGAAAACCAAGGAGCTCATTGTGGATTACAGGAAGTCTAAAGGATGCAGTCACGCGCCAGTTATCATCAATGGCACGAAGGTGGCTCCAAATTCCTGGGTGTCCACATCTCCAAGGAACTCTCCTGGACCCTGAACACCTCAGCCCTGGTCACAAAAACACAGCAGCGCCTGTACTTTTTGAGGAGGCTGAACTTTTACCACTGCACATTCGAGAGCACTCTGACTAACTGCACCACAGTGTGGTTTAGTGGTTGCTCCGTAGATGATCGGAAGTCCCTGCAATGGGTGGTGAAAACCGTAGAGCACAAGCGGTGTCAGCACAGGGCGCACAGCATCATCAGGGATCCTTCACATCTATGCCACAAAGTGTTTGCTCTCCTACCCTCAGGCAGGCGGTACATGTCTCTTCATTCCAAGACCAGCAGGATCAGGAACAGTTTCTACTGTAACCCTGCTGAACTCTGTGACCCATCACTAACCATACCCCCCACCTCTCAGGGACCTTGTTGCATTACTCCCTTTGTACTACCAGACTCTGACACTGCCTTGCAAAGTCTGATAAGGTAGTTTTCAGTTGTTACAGGTACGTGTCTACCTTGGGAACCTCACTGCTGCTATCCCTGCATTTTAAGTGCACATGCCACCTTGCACCTTCAACTTGCCTTCAATGCACACTTTGAATTGCCATCGTACTTGCTTTTTTCCAGATGTTGCATAATACATGTCTACCTCAGGACCTCATTGCTGCCATCTCTGCACATGTTACCTTACTCCTTCAACTTGCCTAGATTGCACATTTAGAATGCCATTTAGAATGGCCATTTTTATCCCATTTGTAACATACACTATATTTAAATGTTCTGCCCTCCTCCATTTGCCTTAAGTGCACATTTATTATTGCCATTTGTACTGCATTTGCCTTCTTTGCACATCTAACATTCCACTTGTAGTACACATACCCTAATACTAGTACATTTTATGCCCTCTTCTATTTGCACTTCTGGTCAGATGCTAACTGAATTTCATCGTACAGTACTTGCTCAATGACAAAGTTTTATCTAATCAAATTTCTCCACAACAGAAATGCTGAGGTAGGTAAATGCATTACAATTTGCATTAACATTTACAGTATCAGTCAAAAGTCTCTCAACCAGCTTCACATAGAACCTAGCAATGCATTTCCAACAGTCATCAAAATGCTATCATGACAACCCTTTTTGCACACTTATTTGTTTTGTAACTACTGCCTACAGTTGTTTTAATGAAGGCATTGTATAAGTATGAGAATAACTGAAAACATAATTTTAAATAAAACACTTGAAAGTAATGTATTTTTTCTATCAGATGAATCACAGTATTAATCAACAGTTTAATCGATAATCAAAATTGTTAGTAATAGTTGCAACTAACTAAATAGTTATTTGCATCCCTACATCTGGTTAGCAACACTGTTCAGAAATGGTCAACTGCTCCAACAACTGAAATAGCAATTAGGCCCTAATCGGCAAATTTCTGTGGGAATACAGATGTCTGCTGGTTTAAGATATCTTAGAAAAAGAAGTAGGGCCATGGATCATAAACCAGTAAGTGGCACCACTGAACAAATTCATGAGTGGTTTTATGAACGCCAGGACTAAGCTATGTCAAATGCCTTACATGACCTCCCCAATTACCAGATCTGAATATCATTGAACATTTATGCAAAGTTCTCTCTCTCTCTCTCTCTCTTTACTTCTTCAAGAAAGATGCATAATCCCACTACATACAGTTCAGGACTTGTATGACAGCATTCCAAGAACTGGAGCTGCCCTACTCTTCTAAAATGGCCTTGGAGTTTATACCACCATGCAGAGCAATCATTGGACACAAGGAATTCCTGCGAGGCGGCCGCTCAAACCATTACGGATCCCCCACTATCTTGAACAGCTGGCAGCAGACACTGTGGGCTTAACGCATCCTTTGGCGCTTTCCAAACGTAAACCAGTCCAGAAGTGTGAAAAATTACTCATCACACCATATTACTTTTTCCATTCCTCAGGGGTCCAGACATTATGCTCTTCACACCAAGTTATGAATCTTGGTGCATTGGCCTTGGATACAAGTGGTTTCCCAATGGCACCCTGACATAAATTCCAGCTTGTGAGGCTCATGATGTTTTGTTTTTGTTGAGACTGCATCACAGAGGTGCTGGTTTAAATGTGTGGTAATTTTGGAGGCTGTAGTTTTGTGGTATTCAGCAACAATTCTATTAAGTGTCGGTCTCCGTCAGTGAGCAATGACTTTCGACCACATTTCCTTTGTGCCGTTGCAATATGTCCATGTTCGGCATATGCAGTCATGATTTTTGACACTGTTGAATAATTAGGTAGTTCAATGACCGATACACCTGAAATTCAGACACTGACAACTCGGCCTCTTTGGAACTCTGTTAGTTGCCTCATGTTTCTTTTAAAACTCAAATATCCAAGTACTGACTGCTTACTGGCAATCAATCTAATCTTTGCAGCTACGTTTTAATTGTGATTTAATTACTTCAAAGTAAGTCATTTTCCATGCTGCGTTTCCGATATTTATGATATCCTCCTGAAATATGACGTCATTGACCCACAAACCATCGATTAACCATTATATGACATTCTCCTATATTTACATATGGTGAACAGTACAGTGGTGTACTGAGTTTTTCAAAACAGTACATTCTAAAAACCCAAGCATTTTTTTATTTAACTTACTTGCCAGTGCTAGACTTGCTACTCGACACAGCACTACGTTTGTCACTCGACTTGCCAGAGCTTATTTTGTCCTCTGATTCCTTCTTTGAAGGTTCTTTCTTGAAAGGATCACTTTTAACCTAATAAGACAACATAAACAAAACGATTAGAGAAAAACCAAAAGGGGAAAAATATATTCTATGAAAGATAGTAAATAATATAAGATTCTATACATTCTAAGTGAACTTAAACAGTATTTTGTCAACTTACCCTTTCAACAGATATCTGTTGACCATGAAGCTCCGTGCGGTCCAGGTGGGAGATACACCTTCCCACCTCTGCACTAGATGACATTGTTACCAATCCGTAACATTTGGCTCCAGGACTGCGAGCATTAGTTACCACTTTGGCACTAAAAACCTGTGACAACAGCATTTAATTTAAGGCACGGTGGGCCTTGCATATGTATTGCAGGAAAAGAGTAGACACTGCTCAAGTCCAAGCACAAATCATGACAACCATTCAGTAAAAACATTAAACCATTAAAACTGCAGTGCCCCGACTTAAGGGACCATTTATGGATGTTTCAAGTGCTTGGCTTACCTTCCCATATTTGCCAAAAAGGTTCTTCAAATCAGCTGCTTTGGTGTTGGAGGAAAGGCCGCTCACCCATATGTTGCGACTGCTTGTACTACTGCTGCTGCTGCTTCCTGAAAAAGGATCATTTCAAAAGCATACATGCACACCCTCAGAGACTTCAAATGCAAAATGTGTCCGCACATTAGGGATGATGCACTCCAAATTATATTTATTTTCCTAACATGGTCTGTTTCACGCCCATATCAGTGGATGTATTAATTGCAAAAGCTGCAACTCTGTCAGAGTCTTTAACTCTAGACCAATAGTTATCAATATGGAGGGGGTGGCTGCAAGAATTTATACTGTACATATAAAATATCCTTGACAGAATAGGCATATACATAAATGGATTAAGAAATATGTTACCTATTCTGGGAAATATATCTTTGGTTATTTGTAGTTTAAGACTTGATAGAAAATAAATAAATGATATACCAACATTATTAGGGGGGTAGGTTTTTAAAATAAGAGTATTTAATTTACTTTGTTCACGAACACTAAAAGTAAAGTAAGCTGATATTATCGATTCTGGTTGGGTAAAACAGCTCGAGTGCGAATTTTTAGGATAAAGAAATCCATTTATATACACATTTCAGATTTCCCCTTTAAGCATACCATGATGCAACAACAACCATGCTGGCTGGAAAAAATTACATTGTTACTCAGTATAGTCTAGTGTATGGTCTAGTGTATTAAGGCCATAAATTACATCCCTTTGACATGTTTTGTTGTTTCAATGTTAAGTGTTTTCTGCTTAATGTATGACTGTTGTGGAATATAATTAATTTTTATTTTATTTTCTATATGCAAATTATTATTTCACACAGAGTTGAAGCCAAATCTTTTCCTGAATACTTATAATACTTAAAAACCAGATGTTATAGGCTTAGCACCATTGTAAGCACACTTTCCCCAAAGATCCCAACATTTATCCAATAACTACCTGGGGCTAGAGTGATTAAATAAGTCTGCTGCTGACATCTTGAGAAATATATTAATAAAATAAATTACCTTTGTCATCTTTTGTAGCCTTTCCATCTCTGTCCTTTGAAGAACTATAAAGCAGATTTAGCAAACATAAACAACAAGAAACAAGATATGAGTGCCGGAATATGAAAGACCCTGTGGAATCTGACGTATAGTTTGTGGAACTTAAGTACAAAAACACATCTTGGTTTAAATATATTTTTTTAATTCCCAAAGGCAAAGTTTGCATTCGGACAAAACTCCCATATTGGCTTCTTTCATTGCTTTTCCACGGGTGTTATGGGTCATGTTCTGAGCCAATTTACTCCCCGGACCAATGAGATCTTCAGGAGTGCGTTCGACTTCACAGCAAATGATTTCATAGGTTTCTGACAAACTGACATCACAGGAACTACTGCATTTTTAAGCCCTATGTGGGAACTGGAAAAGGCAATAAAAGTGCTGGAAAGGTGAAAGTAACAGGCGTGTTTTCAGCTCCTGGTTAATGCCACAAATTACCAAACTTCAGAAAAAAACAACCAAAAGAAAGTAACAAATTGAAGGATCATTAGGTACATCAACGAACATTTCTCATTAAAAAAAGAAAAAAAATCTTGAGGCTACCCACAATGCTGCGTTCATAGTGAGCTGGAACTTGGTATCTTAAAGAACTGACATAGAAAGACAAACCTCTTTGCTTGACCTGATGCCCCAGTAGACGAGGGGCCTTTCTTCCCAGAATCCTTGTCTTTGTCTCCCATTTCTGCTTTCTTCAAGGCATCTCTGCTTTCCTTCTTGGAGGAGTCAACCTTCGTCCCGTCATCTTTCTTACCATCTTTATGGCCCTCCACTTCCATCTTCATGTCATCCTCGGGGCTCGTCTCAGCAGAGGCCTCTGGCTCATCACAGCCCTTGTCTGCCTCTGAATCTGGAAGTTTCACATGTTTACCTGTTTCCAGGAGGTCATCGCCATCAACATCCAGCGTGATGGCATCTTCATTCTGGAGTATGACCGATATGTTATCATCCTCATCTTCTTTTGTGGAGATGGCAGCTTCAGTTTCGATCTCCGGCTCTTGTTCGGCCTCAGCCTCGGCTTCTGCCTCGGCATCTGCCTCGGCTTCTACCTCGGCTTCTGGGAGGCCGTCCTCACTGGGTGGAGGTATAGAATTTTCGCGAGTACCATCATCTGTATCAGTTACATCTGAG
This sequence comes from Esox lucius, assembly GCF_011004845.1. Classification (NCBI taxonomy): domain Eukaryota; kingdom Metazoa; phylum Chordata; class Actinopteri; order Esociformes; family Esocidae; genus Esox; species Esox lucius. Next base: position 17,162,724 of record NC_047570.1, on the reverse strand, counting down.
GGATTTAATAAGGATAAAACATGGCAAAAAAACAATGTTTAACATTGGCATGTCTCTTACTTGACCTAGAAAGTAGAATAGAAAGCAAGTTTAGTATTAGTCGTCATCGAAGGGTAGAAAACCACAGGAACATACAAAGCATACATTCCTCATTGAAAAATGGTGGTGGGGTTTAATCTTCACGTCATTTTCACCACACACATTTCCTTTGTGGTCCTGACAGTTTATGGGTACTGTACAGTGAAGTTACTCTTCAACGCTCTTGTCAGCTTGAGGTCCATTCCCGTTCTTCAGATTAAATAGAGGGCACTTGTTAAAACGAGAAGGACGTCTGTATCACTTCTTCCAGAACAAAAAAGAATCTGCCTGAAGCCATTGCTGTCAAAATCAGTAACGTCTTATGGCTGTTGGACAGCCCTGGGCTCCCATTAGTCTTTTTGTCCATTCCCCAGGTCTTCTTTCCTTCGTAAAAGTCTGTCTCATCAAGTGACTTGGGATGGTTAGGGAAAAAAATACATCTTTAATCATCCTTGTGACTGTAGGGACTGACTCAAGTCCTTATCAAATGTGTCCTCTAGTTGTAACATCATGTCCTGGCTGGTCTTTAAACATACTGAGTGAGGATTTCTTCTCTCCTTCCAAGACATCTGTCCTGCAGTCAGGATACTATGGGAGAACACACTGTGGTGGGCTGGAGTCCCCAATTGTATCCACAGAATCTCCCTTTCATCCTAGTTTGCATCTTTGGTGCACACCATTTCCTGTGATTGAAGAAGCCTGTTGACTCCAGATATCGGTATCTTAAAGGAATGTACCATGCAGTCTGTATAGTTGATAGAGCCCTCTCGTCATGTCTGGAGGAATCAGGAAGCATCAAAGGGCGGAATATGACCCAAAGAAAATAATAAAAGTCCTCCACAATCCAGATGTCTCTGGTGTTGGGTGTTCATTAACTATGAGTCCTAGATATGTAGCCGGCTGGAAGTCCAGCCAGCAAACCAGGAAAATGCCAGTCATAAATGCGACAGGGGGCATAGCTGTTTCCCACCTTAACGAAAAGGCTGCTAGAATACCTGGAAAAAGGGTAAGTCAGTAGAATGTTAAAACTAACATACCTTTTTCAACATCATTCTCGTCTGCATCCTGAAAAGAGACCAAAAAGAATACAATTAAAAAAATACTCAGAAGCAGAGTAAACAAATCTGAGTACCAATGATCTAAAAGAAATACCAACATGCAGTGCCATCAAGCAGTATTTGCCGCTTCCTGATTTCCACTATTACTGCATATTTGTCACATTGAGTGGTGTCAGATCTTCATACAAAATGCAATGAGATGAAGAGAACCCACGTAACCAACATTCAGTGTTGAAATTATAGCTGTATTTAAGGAAAACAGTTACCCAACACCAACTTGTCCTGTGTGAAAATGTGATTGCCCCACTGAAATGAATAACTTGCACCTCCTTTAGCATCAACAATTGCAACCAATCGCTTTCTATAATCGGAGATGTGTCCTTCACATGGTTGTGAAGGAATGTTTGCCCATTCTTCTTTGCAGAATTGATGTAATTCAGAGACATTGGAGGGTTTTCAGGCATGAACTGCTTGTTTAAGGTTAATTATCCTGCTGCATAACCCAATAACGATTCAGCTTCAGATCACGGACTGATGATCAGACATTCTCCTTCGGACATTTCTGCTAGAGAGCAGAATTTACAGTTCCTCCAATGATGTAAAGTCTTCCAGGCCTTGAGGCAAGAAAGCACACCCACACCATCATATCTGTCTGTCTGTCTGTCCACAGGACATTATCCCAAAGGGCTTAAGGGTCATCAGAATGCTTCTTTGCACATGTGAGACAAGCACTGTTTCTCTTAGGTTGCAGTGGTTTGTGTCTTGCAATTCTCCCATGAAATCCATTTTTGCCATCTCTAATGGTCGAATCATGACCTCTGACATTAGCTGAGGCCAGAGAGACCTACAGTCCCTTAAATGTTGCTCAGATTGGTGCTCTTATGACTTAATGGATGAGTCGTCACTGCACCCTCAGAGGAATATAGGTAGACAGGCCACTCCTGGGAAGATTCCCCAATGCTTCAATTTTCTCCATCTCCATTGGGATATAATGGTTCTGTGTGGTTTGCAAGAGTCCCAAATCCTTAGAAATTGATTTGTAACCCTTTCCAGACTGATATGTCTCAAATGTTTTTCTCATCTGCTCCGGAATTTTTCTTCAATCATAACATGGTGTGCTGCTTGTTGAGACCTTGTAGCCTACTTCACACTGATGGTGAGATTCAATAGAAGTCACATTTAGACTGAACAGGGCTGGCAGTAATCAAGCCTGGGTGTATTTGCTGTAATTCAATCTAATGATCAATTACATTTGGTTAATGGATTCATTGAGTAACTAAGGGGGCAATCACTATTTTACACAGGGTCAGTTTGTGTTGGATAATAACATTTTGTGAAGGAAGAAAGTTATAATTTGAACACAAAATTGTGTGTTTACTTGGGTTCTCTTAGTCTTATATTTTGAATAAAGATCTGAAGCCATTCATTGTGACAAATATGCAATAATAGAAGAAATCAGGAAGGGGACAAATACTTTCACAGCACTGTAAATGTGACAATCACCTTAAAAAGAAAGTTGTCTTCTGTGGAATCTATTGCATCGTCATTGGTAAGCAATTCTTCTGCATTGGTAGGAGATTCCTCTGCCCTGGTACAAGATCCTCCCTCTGTTGTATGAGGTTCACTGGTCTTGGAATCTGTTATATCTTCCCTGGAGAAGGACCCATCTTCCCTGGAGAAGGAGAAAAATTCATCTTCCTTGGAGTGGGGCACATCTTCCCTGGAGAAGGAGAAAAGTTCATCTTCCTTGGAGTGGGGCTCATCTTCCTTGGGGTGGGGCTCATCTTCCATGGGGTGGGGCTCATCTTCCATGGGGTGGGGCTCATCTCCCTTGGAATAGGGCTCATCTTCCATTGGGTTATCAGTGTCTGAATCAACTTTCTTTCCTAAGGAAGTAATGGTGTAATATCATACACATTGGAAAGAGAAACAATGAACACAGCACATGAGAAAAGTATACTTAAGTGTCAAACTACCTTTAACTTTTTTCCTAGTAGGTGTGTCTGCTGAGAGTGGAATCTCAATGGTCTCTGGATCTCCGCCTTCCTCCTCAATGGCCTGTCAAAATAAAACAATAATAAAAATATATGCTTGTTGACATTTGGGCAGCATGATGATGGGAACGCTAACTACCTAGCTAATTGATCAAACAATTTTACGAAATCGGTGCCACCTGGGCCTTGGAAAAACGCTAGTTTTCTAAACAAAACCTCTTTCTACATCCATTATGAAAATGTCGAGAATAACTTCTTAGCCAATAACCATGCACCACTGGACACATCGATTAAGCTTAAGTGCTGTCTGTAGTTAGTAGATGAGAAAACAACCAAATGCTGCATGCACGAGAACAGCAGTTCCAAAACAAACACCGAATTCAAGGCGACGTAATGTTGAGTGGCTGGCTAGTTATTAAGCGGAACGTGTATTCGCATAAATAGTAGTGAGCTGTACGTAGTAACACCTTAATTTCATAACGAACTTGACCGCGTAACGATAGCTGGCGTCATTGTGCAAAAAAAAAGTCGCAAGCGAGGACGGCCTCTCATCGATTCACGTTTGGTAACGTTAACGTCCTTGAAATGCTTACCTGTTTCAGTCTGCCAATAAGAACATTTTTCACACCAGTGACATCTAAATTCCTTCGCTTAAGTTCAGATTTGAGATCTATTACTCGTAAATCTGTTATTTTTTTTGACTCCGTTGAAATGGCACCCGACGCCATTTTACCTCGCTGAATTGTTTTGTGCAGATTGCAGAAGCGCGCACGCTCACGTAATGCCACGGAAGCTGCGTTCCGTTTACGTTTTGGGACGTTCAATTGAACGGTACGGTGCTTGAGCGTTTCTGGCGTTCTGGAAAATCGTACTTAAAGACTTTGAGGGATGTTTCATCCCGTTTGGTTGGACGTGCAGTGGGAATACAGACAGCATTTCTCAACCAATTATTGTTTTTTATGTTTGTTTTTTAGTGATATTTCAGTACAGGTTAACGTTAAACGTGTGGTTCCTGTAAGAGCGTTCTGCAACGTAGCTAGGTAATGATCAAGTGAACTCAACGCACCTAAGGTCACTGCCTTAAGATTGGTATCGAACTCAAGAAAGAAAAAACATGCAATTACTATTTATTTGATGAAAGCATATGTTATATCAGTCGTGAAATTAATTATCCAACATTACTAAAATATTTAGTGGTCTGTCTGAAATTAGGAAATTGTTTAATAACCGTCATGCATACAGTTCGGAAATAATTGGACACTGACACAAGTTTTGTGATTTTGGCTGTTTACCAAAATATATTCAAGTTACAGTTAAATAATGAATGTGTGCCTAAAGTGTAGTCTATCGGCTTCAATGTGAGGGTATTCACACCCAAATTGGAGTAAGGGTTTGGAATTACAGCTCTTTAAAATGTAGCCCTCTTTTTTTCAAGGGACCAAAAGTAATTGGACAATTGACTCAAAAGCCATTTCATGGACAGGTGTGGGCTACTCCTTTGTTATTTCTTCATCAATTTAGCAGGTAAAAGGTCTGGAGTTGATTCCAGGTGTGGCATTTGTATTTGGAAACTGTTGCTGTGGACCCACAACATGAGGTCAAATTAGCTCTCAATGCAAGTGAAACAGGCCATCCTTAGGCTTCAAAAAAAGCCTGGGTGTATCAGAGAGATAGCAGGTACATTAGGAGTGGCCAAATCAACAATTTGGTACATTCTGAGAAATAAAGAACGCACTGGTAAGCTCTACAACACAAGAAGGCCTGTATATCCACGGAAAACAACAGTGGTAGATGATCATAGGATCTCTTCCATGATAAAGAAAAACCCCTCCACAACATCCAGCCAAGTGAAGAACACTTTCCAGGAGGTAGGCATATCTTTATCCAAGTCTATTATAAAGAGAAGACTTCACAAGAGCAAATACAGAGGGTTCACCACAAGGTGCAAACCATTCATCAGCCTCAAGAATAGGAAGGCCAGATTTTGCCATAAAACATCTAAAAAAGCCATCCCAGTTCTGGAACATAATTCTTTGGATAGATTAATCTAAGATCAACCTGTACCAGAATGATGGGAAGAAAAAAGTATGGAGGAGGCTTGGAACGGCTTATGATCCAAAGCATACCACATCATCTGTAAAACACGGTGGGGGCAGTGTGATGATGGGTATGCATGGCTTCCAATGGCAATGGGTCACTAGTGTTTATTGATGATGTGACCAAAGCAGCAGGATGAATTCTGAAGTGTACAGAGATAAATTGTCTGCTCAGATTCAGCCAAATTCAGCGAAGTTGATTGGACGGCGCTTCACTTTACAGCGGGACAATGACCCACAACATACTTCGAAAGCAACTCAGGTGTTTTTTAAGGCAAAGAAGTGGAATATTCTGCAGTGGCTTTGTCATTCACCTGATCTCAACCCGATCAAGCATGTATTTCACTTGCTGAAGACAACTTAAGGCAGAAAGACCCACGAACACAGCAACTGAAGAAAGCTGCAGTAAATGCCTTGCAAAGCATCACAGAGGAGGAACCCCAGCATTTGGTGATGTCCATGCGTTCCAGATTTCAAGCCTGCGAAGGATTCTCAACAAACTATTGAAAATTGAAATTTTATTTAGGATTGTGTTAATTTGTCCAATTATATTTGAGCCTCTGAAATAAAGGGACTGCGTATGAAAATGGTCTCCATTAGTTATTGGATATTCACTTGTCGAGTATTTTAGTTGTGTGTGCGTTACTAAGAAGGAAAAAACCTGAAAAGTATCCGAGATGGGCAAAAACCTGCAGGTTTGACAAAAAGTTATGTATTCTTTATTGATTCTTTCCATCCAGGGATTTGAATGTGTCCCTTCCCAAGGCAAAAAAATCTGTATACTTAGTGTTATTTTGGAAACATTTATGTTGTACTTTTGTACACTAAATACTATTACACTACTATTTAAATAGTAATAGGTATACTTCAATGTGTTAAAATTGAACCACTTATTTCCACTTCCAGTATACTTATATAATACATTATTGGAATGGCATTCAAGTAGACTGAAAATATACTCCTAAGGTATTTAGAATATATTAATTACATTTTACAAATTATGTGTACATTTGCAACTTTGTCCAACCAAAGAAATGTTCCAATGCAAAGTCTGAGGGGTAAAAATTAGGGTCGTAGAGAACTTCAGTTTTGTAATGAGTTCCGATAAAGAAACAATGCAGCTGCAGCACTCTGCAGCTGCAACACACTGTCAGTATATTAACTTAACTGGGTAGATTGGTTGTCTATACAGAAACACATAGGTTGGCAGAGGTTGACCTGTGTCTTCACAAGGAACACCCACACTCCAATCCATTTGCTCAATCCTCTTAATGACATCCTCTCAACTCAATTTGAGTAAATCAGAATTCCTAGCTATTGTTGATTTAGCAATCAATCAAAACTTTGTTGAGGCCATGTCATTTTTTTCAGATAACAACATAATAACAAACAGGGTTGGGTAGGTTACTTTTTAAATGTAATCCGTTACAGTTACAAATTACCTGTCCACATTTGTGATCAGTAATGTAACTTTTTGATTACTCGAACTCAGTAATGTAATCTGAATTAGTTTTCGATTACTTTCATATTAAGAGGCATTAGGAAAAAAATAGGAATAGCCTATAACCAATTGAACACCTTTTGCAGGATAAATCAATGCTAGAGTTTACATAGATGGCCAAAAACAGAATTTGGATTTTACCTTATGGGTTATGTACAGTGCCTTTTTGAAAGGGTTTCTAAACCATTTCTTTCTACTTCAATATGATTTGGCTACATCTCTACATTACACGCTAAAGGTCTGTCAGATATTCAGTCATTCCAATTAATCAAATAACCCTAGATTTTCCAGAATCTGACTTTTTATCTGAACATAACCCAAAATCTAAGGATTTTAGCCTTTTCTGTTCTTTGTTTCATTCATGTTTTTAATTGCTTAAAAACATTGAAAAATTGTATAAAAATATCAAGATATCCTTAGTTTTTCGCACATGCACTAAATCTACAGTAGTCTGTTTTGCTCCCCAACCACTAACATGGTCAAAATGTTGCAGAAACCCCAGGCATGCGAATGCACGTTTGCAATCGTGAACACCCGCATAGAAATAAGATTTACCAGAGCGAACATAACCTGTGATTATTAGGGCCACCAGTGATGGATTTTCAAAACGCAAACAAAATAAATATATTGTAATCATAAACCTGCACTCTTAGCCAATGATTACCAATGAACCCAATTTTCAGAGATGCAAAGCCAGATGCAAAGCAGAATCACATGGCCTACCTGTATGGGATTTGATGTGGCTGCATCAAATGCAAATAATCATCCTTTGGCAGAGTGCTTCCCAAGACATCTTTTCTCCTCAAATTTCATGGTAAATTCCATATAATATTTTATCTTGAAGGCAGCGCCATTTTACAGATATTTAACAAATAGTTGCCTAATCTATTAAACAACTCCTCCTGGCTGTGTTGTTCAGGTGCATTTGACAAAAAACCTTGAAACTTGAAAGATATAACACCAGGTAGGCCTATCATTGTTCTGAGAAAGATGTGTAGAGTAGATAACTGAATAACATTTTATACGGATTGGCTAATATTGTCGTAGATATACTCTGTTTTTACCAGCCATCCAACCAACCAAAACCGGAGAAAATTGCGAGGCCACCTTTGCGCGCCATTTAAAAAATAATTACATTTCCCCTGACATTTTGCTAACATGAACCACATAAGATGCAAACTCCATCATAAATTTAAGACAAACTGTCAGTTTCTGAAGATACCAGATAATGAATCTGCAAAAACTGATTGCCACAAATTACATTTGTTGAGTCAATGTTTTCACCTTCACAAGAAGCATATTGGACCAATGTTATGTTTGCAGAACAAGAAATGCGTTAACTTCTCCCACAGGGAAGTTCTTGCTTAATTCGACCTCATAAATTGGGATAAAATTATATTACAGTAGGTAGTCGGAAAATAAAAAAACATTGCATTTATTGCTAAAGGCTATAATTAGCTGGTTAGATTCTCTTTTGTATTGGAAAATGTGTGTGATTGAAGCATTCCAATTACTGTTCAAATGTAGCTGTATTTTTATAATTGATTATGAAGTCACACCTCATGGTATTTTAATTCACTAAAATCAAAACAAAAGTATTTTACTCCGTAGGGTTACTCCTATAGAATGTTAAGGCCAACATCGAATTGTAACTGTTCCTGGCTTTTATTAATTGTGCACATTAGCCTGTGGGTGATGTTGTTACAAGATTTTCTGTCATCATTTTGTGATGCCCTTAGCTTCAGAATAAGTTATTTTAATTAAATCTTTGACCGATTAATTTGTAAGATGTTACATTACCTTCATTCCAGTGGTTTTAAGTTTGAATCCATGGAGATATAATTATTATTTCTAATTATAACCCTAACCTTAACTATATTAATGTAATAACTAATCTTAAACCTAACCTTTGTTAACCTTAACACAAGCATTAACCCTAACCTCAGTACTTAACTATCTAAATTGAATTTGTAACATCATACATTTTTGTAATTCATAAGGTATGAATTACATGTTTTATGTTTCATGTTTTTGTTGCCCATTGTAGTGCAGTGGCGAACTGTGATTATAGGGCCTTGGCCTTCTGTGGTGGACAATATCTTCTAAAACATAGTAGAAAAATCACATCATTTCTTTTATGTGCCTGATATATAATCCAACTCTAATGCAAGAGAATCAATGCTTTTCGAAGAGATCTTAAATTAATCAAACAGGCCTCAGCCAGAGTACATGTGCAGTGAAGCAGGAAATGGGCATCTGCACTGGCGTAGCTAACGGGGGTGTAGGCAGTGCTGCTGCACCAGGGCCCACGGTGGGTGGGGGGCCCGGGTTTGGCCTCTGATAAAATAAAAATTGTTGCATTTTTATTTTGTTGTTGTTCTATGTGGTTATCTCTGTCAGATGTCAGCTGTGAGGTTATATAGCTGCTTTGTTTTATGCTTTTAGCAGCAAGACAACAGTATGGCTTAGAATAATGTGACAATTGCTACACTCACATGGGACACTGAGACAAACTATGGTACGCCTGCACTAATATGTACACCTGCACTAACCCATCTGTGACAGTTGATGGTGAGAGTAACCATATCCACTCCATGTAGCCTAGGCACTTTTTATGAAACATATCTACTGGGTTGATAGAAATTCACTCTCAGTTAGTGATGGTTTTTGGGTCCCTCTAGAAGTCCTAATGTCTCATTTGCCCCCTCCAAAACAGTCCCTTGCATTGCAAGTCTGTCGTTGATTTTACAATAATTACAATATTTTTTCGAGATTCTGAAAGCCTGGCTGAGCAGCTTAGAGACGACGAAAGAAATATTTGAAATTGATACTCTTTCCAACCCAATCCAAACTGAAGAAATTTGATCAGAAGACTTTAAAAGAAGAGATTCAAATGATTGATAAATTATTATATTTAAAATTACAATACAAATAAAAATACATATTTGTATCTATTGTGTCTCAAAGATTAACATAATGTATTACGTATTTCTCTGAGACCAGGTTGATATGAAGGTTTTATTTTACGTGTTTAAACAGGTGGCACTAACGCTACACCATTGCTGCTCTCAATGGCGCTACCCATGCTGAAAACGCAATTTTTGCCACTAGAGGCCTCTATCACCCTCTATGCTAGGCAGAGACCAGGCCTACTGCACATATAGAGTTAATGATATCTGATCAAAATAAAGAAATGTATACACTTAAAAACCAAACAGGTATAATGATTAGGAATTAATCGGTAACAATTTGTTTCAATATAAATCTGCCAGTGATTCAGTAACGTCGTGAAGTGTCGTGAAACGTTGAAGGCAACGCTCCCTGTGGATTTGATGAAAACATATCAGGCGAATGCAATAGCCTGTGCTGCGAGAATAGACTAGACCGACGAGTCGATCTGGCTGGGTAAACAACAGTGGACGCCTCGAAGAGGCAGGAATGGGGACTTCATCGAGGGCCCTGGTGACAAATGAAATGGAATTTGTGTTTTATACAGAAATCTGTATGTCTGGTGTGCGATATATTTTGTAACGTCAGCGTGTTAAATACAGCCACATAGAGGTAGGGAAAATTGCAAGTATATTTTCTGTGTTCTCTACTGATGTGTAACGTTGCTATTTCCACGGGCCCACTTCGATTTTGTGTTGTCAGTTTCACAACCCGGTTACTGTCGCGATTTACTTTTGCCTTTTTTCTTTTTTACTTCCAATGCATTTGCACTTCAAAGGGAGACATAAAATAACACTGAAGTCCGTCGCCAAGAGAATAAGGTATGTGTTGGTTTAATATACCTAGCAAACTTAACAAGCTGCTGTCTTTGTTTTTTCCCCCTTCTACTTAGCTAGTGAACGTTAGCTAGCTATCTAGCAAACACGGAGAATTCAGTAGGACCAAGTGCAGCTGTAGCTAGCTGGTATCTTAACTAACGTTAGCAAGCCATTGTTTGCGCTGATTCAGTAACGTTGCTAACATTAGCCAGTGTTAACTATAGTCGCTTCTAATGTAACATTCAAAATACAATATTGATTAAGCTGCCATGTTAGCCATTTTTGGGTTGGATAGCTAACTAGCTACTGTAGCAATTTATCTACTCAGCTTCATTGGTTATTATCAGGGATGATGTTATCAGAGAGTTCATTAGAGAAACCCAAATGTGAAGCGTTGCAGCCCTGCCATCTTGCTAACTAACCAAACTAGCTACGTTAGCGTTCAGGCCATGTTTATTTTGCCTTTTATCACCTCGGAGGCTCTGAGACGCAACCCAAGCTAACTAGTTAAATAAGTTAACCAAATAATAACGATATACAATTTAATTTAAACAAGTAACTATAATAGTGCTTGCTAACGTTGAGCAACATCAACGTATTTGGCTTTTATGACTGACATGCATCAATCAGATGGGTGATAGTGATGAATGATTAATTTCCATGAAATGATCAGCCTTTTATCAAGCAATGATAGACATGCTAGAGAGGCATACTGTGGCCCAGGTACTGACATTGTTAGCAGCAGATTGCTTTATGGTTAGAGCATTAGGTCATTTTATATGAAGGTAACTGATTTGAATGTCCAACCTGATAAGGTAAAGCTGTACAGTGCACGTGCCCTTGAGCCAGGCACTGTGCATTAATTGCTCTGAATATGAGTATGTACTTAATTACTGGGAGAAAATTAGTGGGACCCTCACAACATGGTTCTTTGGCTTTTAAAAAAAATGTCATCTTGATTTGAACAGTGATATGGGCCTGTTGAAGTTTACCTAATCAAAATGTAAACGTTCTGTTCTCTTTTGAACTTGTCAATCTGCAATGTAGACTAACATTGTGCCTTAACTATGTACAACACACTATTAGAAAAGCAATGCTCAATCTCTGTTTATCAGGATGTTCCACCTACTTTGCATGCAGAAAGGAGTTTATTACAAATGGCCATCAATGTCAGCACATTTTTTTTGCAATATTAAATTCTTTCCATATTAGTAATACTGATTTGTTGTGTAAGGTATTGATTAGGACAATCCCTGTGACTGTGATGAGGATGACTAGAAATTGACAATCAGAGAGCTAATATTAATAGTATGGATGCCAGAGACTGGTTCTAACACTGCTTGTTTTTATGGGTTTTACACTCTTTGAAAGTGATGTGTGCAAACATCATACTGGATCGTCTTCCAGCAATTGCTCCACCTGGCTCAAATGTGAACTCGGTCCTACCACTTGCCGTATTGAATGGGCTTTCAGATGGGTTTTGTCCGCAGGCCTTAGATTGCCAACACCTGACATCGAGTCATGACTACATGGAAGTCTCCAAATGCGGTAGCCCAGATGAGCTATACATGAGCTTGAGTTCTTGATTAAAAACAACAGCTCATGACAAAACGGGGACTGTGAGGACCCACGCAATAGTTGTATTTCATTTCTTAATTATTTAGTCTCGTGTACTTTTGTTTTTATTTTGTCTGTAATGTTTAATCTACATCTTGACATTTCTGTTAAATGTATGCCCATTGTAATGTTTTGTTTGTTGTCGGATCCCAAGAAGACAGTTTTTGCCATGGTGTTATGGAGATCCAAATCATGATAATCCCTGCATCTTAGCTGTCCCGTATTAAGCACTGTTTAGTACCCTTTGTTACGAGCTGTTTCAGTTCATGGCTTTGTCCTTCAGAGACAGATACTGATGATTGTTGGAATATTTCTTCATGGCTATCATGTTGGCTGACTTGAGCAACTCTCTTATACTGTTTGATAAAGCATAGCCAGGTAGGAATAGTTATTTTGGTTATAGCATTTATAGTGACAAGAATGTGTAATTTCCTGTTCTGAACTTCATTGCATTTTTGTTGTTTACTACAATCATTGACTGGTAGTTCTATGTCCTACATAATGGCAAGTCATGAGTCACCCCATAATTTGACTCACAATTTCCATAAACCACTTTATCTAACTTGCATTCCAAATACAAAACCAAAAATTAGGTAAAGGTTTGAGTGGCTTTTTATCTAGCTCACTTCCCCTGAGTCAGATTAACTTTTAGATACCATTTTTATGTTGCTGCGCACAGTCTGAAGGAATGCGCAAAGTAGCTCCAGCACAAGTATTGTAGCATGTTAACAGATACTATAGAGTTCCAGTCAATGCCCTTATGCTAATTAGTGTTAGCTTGCAAGACTGCCTCAGACATACACATGGTTTCCCTGAGTTAATCTAAAAAAGGCACAAAATTCATATAATGCTATAATCTGGGTCCTTACATAGGTGGTACATTTTGTTTTGCCGCAGCCGTTCGTGAAATGTCTGTTACTGAAGCTCAAGACACATTAGGTCTATGCTATGTTCCTCAAGGAATGAATTAAAGCAGCTTCCCATAAATGCCCTCCTCTTTTGAAATGTCTCCACCTTGATGCCATTGGGGATTGTTTGCCACGGTGGCTGTTTTCCGAGGCCGCTGTGTTGCTTTGTGTCATGTTGCTGTTTGCCCCGTGGCACAGGGGCTCATCAGTGGCGCACAGGGGGAGCCCCAGAGGAACATGGTTTGGGGCTTTGGTTCCTTGGCAGCAGTTCCACATCTGAACCTAAGGGACTCTCCATATTCCCCCACAAGCCCCTCTTCCCAGAAGTCTCCACCTGCTGCATTCTCTTCTCTCTGCTCATGTGATAGAAACAGATATTCATGTTTTTATAAATACTGTCAATCAGTTATGTCTAATTATACTCACTTTCTAGTTCTTTTAGTGTGGATATATGCTTGATTAAACTGTGGCGGCATTGTTATTTTATTTCTGGTGAGCAGTCAATGGCCATGCTTAGTGTTTGTAAGGAATTGTTGATTGTGGACAGAACCCCCTCCTGTTATCTAGTTTGGTGTGGATGTGTTTGTGGTAGTCAGCTCAGGGCCATATCGTTTTTTTCTTTTGCTCAGCTTAGCTCTGGAGAAATCGTGATGGAACTTGTCAGTCCAGATTCTCTACCTGCCTCCAGTGGTAGGGTTTCTACAACATGTACAAAGAGTCCTTGCTTTGACTGAAAAGTCTGGTAAAGGCGGAACCAAAATTATAATCCAGATTATTCTGTCAGTTCTCATATGAACTTCATTGAGAGGAAGCACATTTTATTTACTTTTTACCTTTTTATATTATAGGCCAAATCATACATAGTCATGATGAATGTGGCACTTTTTTTTTTCCATCGTTGGGTTAACATTTTAAACAAATGGGCCAAGCTGTCTTGTATAAGAGACTGTGATTTATTTTTTTTGCGGAGTGTGTATTGGATTCCCACAAATCTTGGGATTTTTGGCCACCTGGGTATAAAAGCTTCATTTCGCTGAAGTGGGTCCCCTGAAAGTGGCATGTGCCATGTGAATAAGTTGCTCTAGTTACCCAGAACTTTAAATTCTTTAGTTGATTTAAAAAACAAACAGAAAGCAATAGCCCAAATTTAGATTGTTACAAACAATATTTTTGTTTAGCTACAGTTAACTAACTATATTGGAAACGTTAGCGGTTCCTGTTGGATGTACATGCAGGCTATGTTCTGAACTCTGGTCTGCACTAATGGCATCACTTCAGAAATGGAACTGACTTAAATATTTTAAGTCGCTTTGTTTTAGCAGACTTTATGTGCACTGCCCAAAATGCTGCGTGAATCGAATTTTTGCATCCTAGCCTTTATTTAAAATGAACAGGCCACCATGTCTACCACATGTCTGTGAGCACCATGCGTGACTACAGGGCATACGGTAAAGCTCCTTTGTCACCAATCCTTGCTTCGTTTAAGCCTACCTACAGAGGAAAGATTATGATGTCTTGAATTAGGACTAGGTAAGACACTTGGTGAAAATGCATGAATATTTCTGTTTTTGTGGCATCTTCATTAGAATTCATTGAAACAGGGCCAAACCTTACTGGGTTGTTTGTGTTGTGGGATGCATTGTTGAATGTTTTAGCCTATGCCAGGAACAATACTGTTCTGTGTTTTTATAATGTGCCTTGTCAAGTCACTAGACATTGCTGTTTGGAGTGAGGCAATTAATATGCCTTCAATAGGTCTACCATTACATGCGTCTGAAATATACCTTACTGTGTTCATTTCAGTAAAACAATACAGTGACCATGAATATGCACATCAGCTTATCTTCTTGATTTAAGGTGTTTACTGGTGGATCTCTTATTCTTTGAGGTGTTTACTGGTTGATCAAGTGAAGACAAGTACCACACTACCAGCTGGGTGCACTCTTGTTGTTCCACTCCACTCCACCACACCAAGAAGTAGGCTAATGAACGGAGCCCATGTGCCTTTTTAAACAGATGGCTGCTTTCATAATGCAAAGGAAAGGACTTGAGGTGCCTGCACTGACGCAGAATGCATTTGGCTCTGTCCTTCCCTTGGTGGAAGGCTTCTTTTTGAAGAGGAAACGGTGTGATAAGACTAGACAATTTATGGAATTGAGGATGTGTGTGATAAATGGTAAGGGATTCAGAGGGGCAGGAAGTAGGCTAACCAGAGAGGGTGGATGGATAGGAGGGAAGCTGTGAGATTAGGTCTATGTGATTTGGGTCCTACAATTGGAATCTTGGTGTGTCCTCTAGGGTAGTGCTTTGTTGACAACATGCTTCTTTTTAACTGCAAAATGTTGATCAGATATTGATGCTTTTTTTTTTGCATGGTTTGATTGGTGCTTTTACTTTGTGAGGAATCGGAAGCAAATTCTGCTGTGCATTCTTTTCCAAAAATGTTGCTTCAGTGTTTGCCCTTTTTCCATATTGGCATGCTGCATGACCTTATATTGCTCTTCACTTTCCTGCTTTCATTACAGCATCCAGCCTAGTGAGCGTACTGAGCTGAGGCCCAGATTTCCACCCTGCCTGAGTCATGCACTGCCAGGAATGGGCAACAAAACAAACGCTATACAACTGACTCAGCCCAAGGCCTCGATTCAGTTGCTCTTGCAAACATGCCACGCTCCACCTTTCTCATCATGCACCACAGGATAGCAAGTTTCACCAGTACTTTCCACAGGGTGCCGTTCTCTACTTCCTGTTTCCTAAATTACCCATTTTGTACTTTCTTAGTCTCTTATCTTGTCTTTTCTTCACAGGTCTAGGATTGTTGCGGTGCTACCAATGGAACTATAGGAGCTGGTGGAAGTGTTCTGGCGATTGTGTCTGTGTGGACCAGGCACAATGAAGAGTGAGTTGCCCTCTGAGGCCCAGGGCAGACAGGAGCACCTGAAGGGACCGCTGGCCAACCCAGAGCCCATTGAGACCGCCAAGAGCTTCCCTGACAACATGGAGGTAATTGGCAAGGCAGGGAGTGAGTTTGCACCACTTTGTGCCGAGACCAGGCACCGGTCCCTGAGGGACACAGGGGCCCGCAGAGACACAGACAGGGTCCTGCCGGGACGTAAAAAGCGCAAGAGCCAACAGGCAGGTCCCTCAGACTGCACCCTGAAGGAGGGTCGGATCGGTGAGGATTCTCTGCCCCCTCAGCATCACCGAACAGAACTCATAGAGCATCAGAGCGAGGATGAACGCAACCCGGAGTCCTCGTTTAGTGACTGTGCCTCTTCCCCCTCCTCTAGCTTGCGCTTCGGGGACTCTGACACTATGAGCTCAGAGGAAGAGGTGGAGGCAGGAGGGGCGGGAGCAGCACTTGGACAACACAAGGCTCCTGTCTCCACCACAGAGGGTGGGGCTGGGACAGGGGTTGGGCTGCGCACCATACTTGGTCGGACTCGGGGAACCCGTTCTCATAAGTGGGTGCGGTCAGAGACTGAGCCCGTGCTGCTCAAGCGTCCCTGTCTGAGTGGACGCCGTCCGCTGCACAGAAAGCGCTTTGTGAAGGCAGGTCCCGGTGGAACACAGCGGACTCAGAAACAGAAGGAGCGCCTGCTGCTACAGAGGAAGAAGCGTGAGGTGATCGCTCGCCGGAAGTATGCACTTCTCCACAGCACCAGCAGCTCTAGTGAGGAGCTGACCGGTGATTCGTCCTCAGCCTCATCCACAGAGGCAGAGGATGAGCTGTATGTGGATGTCAGCAGCAGCAGCAGTCAGCCTGGCAGCGCAGCTGTGGCCACAGGTAATATAATCTCTCCTGGTGCACTCTGGTGTGTGCTGTAGGCACACATCAGAACATATACCTTTTGTCTCGCACACATTCACATAGTTATGTTTATATTGGAGCAAGCCATGCATGTGTGTGCTTTTATACTCCTATTGTTTATTGACTGTTATTCAATACTGTTATATCACTGTCTCATATACAACAACGTCCTGGGGAATAGTTACAGGGGAGGAGGGAGGATGTAGGAGCCTATTTCTAATCTTTGCCAGCTAATTAGTTACAGTAGCTAATAACTAGCTAACACAACCATACAGAACACAAAGAGCTGTTAGCTCATGGCTAACCTATGTAAAATAGTCAGACAATTTGAGTAATGGCAGATCTCATAGGCTGGCCCCAGCCTCAACATGATCATACTTCAATTAAACATAAAATGCATGTTTGCTATAATAAAGATTAAGTCACTGTATAGGTATGAAAGCCAGATAGGCAATGTGGCCCTGACACTGGGGGTAACACACCTACTATTACGATCAGTTCCATGAGATCTTTAGTGACCACAGAGTCAGGAAGCCTGTTTAATATTCCATCAGAAAAATGGAAAGAGAGCAGGTCTGTTTTTTTGCTATGAGATTTCTCTAATATTTCTCCCTAGTAGCCCTCCGACACCCTGTCACTGGTCTCACAGCAGCCTGTCACTGGTCTCACATCATGGGACACCTGGAACTGCTTTAAGGATGAACCGATCCAATATTGGGATCAGAAATATGTCCAATACTGGTCAAAAATGAGATTGGGTCTCTGTGACAGCGAGTCAACGTAATGAGCTGATGCCACAAAGCAGCTTGTCCCAATGTGCCGTATATACTCCAACTGTTGATGATGGGCGGACCAGAAACATGAGGGCTTTACCTAGTGTACAATAACCACAGTCATGGAATTGACATCTGGAATTGACATTTGAAACAGCAACTAGTAAAACTGGTAGTTGCAATCTTTGCGACGCAAGTGTTTGAAGGGGTGATAGTACTCTAGTAACTAGATACCTCGGTAATGTCAGACTAATTGAAAATAAAACACTTGTCTGTAGAGTTGGTGACTGAAGTTGCAGACTTGGACTCAAGTCGCACTTAAGTCACCAATAAATTGACTTGTGACTTGATTTGCGACCTGTTCAAAAGACTTGAGACTTTACTTGGACTTGTAATACCTCCTTATTCTGGTCTGGTACCTCATGCGATTACATTTGAAAGTCACCTAGGTAACGTTAGCAACAGTGCAACTGTTCCATTCGTGGTAGTATTTTGCTACAAAGATGTTTTACATTCAGTGAGAAGCCTAATGGTAGCTCGCTGTCAAGAATTGGGCCCATTTCTAATCTTTGCCAGCTAATTAGTTACAGTAGCTAATAACTAGCTAACACAACCATACAGAACACAAAGAGCTGTTAGCTCATGGCTAACCTATGTAAAATAGTCAGACAATTTGAGTAATGGCAGATCTCATAGGCTGGCCCCAGCCTCAACATGATCATACTTCAATTAAACATAAAATGCATATTTGCAATAATAAATTAAATGTTGCAATTCAGTATTAGTGTACTAGATTATCAACTGATGATTTAAAATAGTCCATAAAATAAGTCATCCCTAAAAAGTGCACTTTAAGTTGAAAATACTTGCTTTAGACTAATGTACTATAACTATAGCCTATAGTGCTTAAAAGACTTGACTTGGACTGAAGTAACTTAAAGACATGTCTGCTTGACTGTGTGATTCCTAATCTCCAAATCCATTCAAATCCATAGCTAAATAGCAAGCCTATCTGTTTGGTGCCATAGCCATTCATTTTAGCTTCATCTTCATTTAATTAGGTTCCTGAAGTTAATCTAGTGCCACATTAATTATGTTGTGATTGGAGGACAACAAATGTTCCAAATGGGAATTGTTTTTTTTTATATTTTTTTTTTTACCAAATACCAATAAGAAAATGTCTGTAATAACTTTAATGACAATTGCCAGTTTGTCACTGTGGTTCTTTGTCCTATATCCAGTTTCTCATTCTACATTGCTATTGAATGTCCACAAATGCCTTTTTCCTACCTTAGTGTCCATGAAGTGTATTGGAACATGTTTTAATTAGATTTGATGTGGTTAACATGGTTAATATAAGACAGTTGTAAATATAAATATGTATGACAAACTATAGTCTTGTAATCATTTTAATGGCACTATTGCATCAGTACTCTGAATCTGTATCGACAATTTATCGATGCATTCATTTTGCTTAGCTTCGGAGGCAAACCTGCAGTGGGTCTTATGCTGCTGGCACATTGTGCTGGTGGAAGTTTCACACAGTGTCTTTTAGTTTGTGTTGATGATCTTTTACGAGGCTGCCTTACATGTGCTAGGCTACTTCAGTTTACGTCTCCAAGATCCGTCCACGATGGGAGACTCAGAGTTTAGAATGCTAATCCTGCACACCCAAAAATAACGTGTGATTAGAACTAGACTATTCATTTTTGTAATGGGAAGTTCGACTCTTTCTACTGACTCGGATCTTGTCGAATCGTTCAGTAAAAAGTTTAATGTAGTTAGTCAGTAATGCCTACAGCCCCCCATCATCATACTGTCGTTTACGCTTCTTTTCTACTTATATAAACGCTTGTTTTACTCTGATTACAACTATGTATATCATTACGATCAAATACAAAAAACAAATACTACATTAATTACTCTGTCATGCGTCCAGTTATCTGTTACAAACATGTATTTACAATGCTAGTCGCTTGATCATCTTTTGAGAACGTCACACTAATCCCCGTTGTACGGAGAGTAGGAAGCCAGCGTAATCGGCTGGAAGCCAGCGCTCAGGTAGTACTCAGCTGGCGACGTTGAAATGAACGAAACAACCGTTCAATTGGACGATTAAAGTGACAGAGTCGGTCGCTCACGAGTCTTTACTTCACAGATTTCATCTGTGTTTATCATTACAATCAACTACTACGTTAATGGTTTTAGACCTACCATGTGTCAGATTATGTTATATACATGCATGCATGCATGCATCCATGCATGCATGCATGCATGCATACATTGTCTTGATCTATTTTTCTTTGCCAACGTAAAACTAACAGCGTATTCCGTGGTTGGGTAGAACTCCGCTGCCAGTTGTTCAAATGAACGAAACAACCGTTCAATTGAACGATAAAACTGACCAAGTCATTCGTTTACGAGTCTTTTTTACTTAGGCAACAGCAGCGGCTCCGTGCTTGTTTTCATCTGTTTTTTCTTTCATGGCGTCAGTAATCAAATTACTATATTAAATATTAGTCTGTGTTCAATTATAAATTATAAACATGTCTTTATGAAGTTCCTGCCTTGAGTTATTTTTCCTGCAAATGTAGATATCAGCTGTCAAATGAACGATACACTTGAATGAGTCACTAGAAAAAAGGACTTGTGAGTCCCGAGTCACTGAAAAGATTTGTTCAAATTCGGATCATTACACGAATACATGTACCTTTACACCCCTAGTAAACACACAGTTTACAATCTAGGCTTTCTTTTTCTGATCATATTGGTGCAAATATAACACCTTCACTTTTGGCAAGTTCCAATCTGTAGTTAGTATGCTTTGCCCTATGTAAGTGCATTATCTAAGCTATATGGCCTTTAGCTAACATTAGCTGACCCGATAACCATCTAACAAATTAAATTATTTTAGGCAAAGCCTGCTTACTAAACCTAAAGCCGACTAACTGTTATCTCAACCCACTCTCTTCCCTTTGCGTACAAATAACACAGGTTTACACTTCACAATTTCGTGCTATGCATACGCCAACGTCCTTTTTTGCGTGCAGTTCAGACGCGATCTCCTCCAATTAAGAACAATTTAGAATAAATGCGATATTAAAGTTTTACCTTTACCCTTTTACGTTCTTTCAAGAAAAAAGTTAATCTACGGCTTTTAAACGATTAGTCACTCTTCGGGGAATCCGTGCCTCGATGATGGTGACGTCAAATAGGTTTCAGTTGGTGCGTGTAAATGAAACGATTTTATTGACCACCATTATTATTAATGGGAGGAGATCGTGTCGCAAATGCAAAAAAGGACTTTGGCGGATGCATAGCACGACATTGTGTGAACCTGTGTTATATGTACGCAAAAGGAAGAGAGTGGGTTGGTTATCTGGTGTTCCAAGCGCATCACACATATTTACAAACAACATAGTAGCATTTTTCTTGGTTTAGAGTTGTAATAGGAAAATTGTTAGCATGCTAAACAAAAAGGCAAAAGGTAGTTTAATGGCGGTAGTGTAGTGTTGTGCTGGATGCTAGGCAGCCACGAGTCCCTGAAAGAAGAGATTTATTTCAGAGAAAGAGCACGCAACGGTGAGTGGCTTGTTTATTCCAGGACCCAAATGATGACAGGGCAGATTTTTTTTCAGGCAGCCTAATGATCATACACTTTACAGCATGAAATAGGACATTTTTATTTATGAGACCACCTTCAAGAGACCAACCTTTTGAGTAGAGCTATGGGTTATTGAAATACATGGAATAGGGGTGTAGCCGCATATTTGTGAACTGGTACGGGACAGCCCAGTTTGGTTTGCACTTTTAACACAAGTACATAAAAACACAATATAATTGCAAATTGAAAAATTTAGGCCACTTGCCTTTTCGATCTGTTTGCTTGTTAGAACAAATGTTTTGCAACTAAATGGTTTTATTTGGTTAAATTAAAACTCCTCAGAGGGGCACTTATAACCGTTATAATTAGTTGGCTAGTAGCAGTGTGCTGAAATGTGGGTGTAACAAGTTCAGTGTCCTGAGCTTATACATATTTTGTTCAAATGTCTTTATTCAGGACAGGGCTTGGCGATGTGGTGGAAAATCATGACTGTATTTAGAATTTTGGATGATAATATAGCACACTATATTAATCTGTACCTTTTCGTTGTGTTTCTGCTGTGCTGTTCCTTTAGTATGCTACAATAAATGTCAGAACAATAAAATTAACAGATAACGGTCTTCATATAAAGGTTATTTAATGTACTGTATGTATGGGTATTGCGCTGCACAATTCAATTCAAAGTATTATATTTAAGAAAATGAACACTAGAAAATGTACTTTTCATTAGCTTATTATAGTTTCTCTTCCTTGTTTGAGCTGTCTCATATGTTTTGGTGTAATTATGTAAAGCTGCACTTCTTACTTTGAATGCATCTCCTTTTGGAAGGGGTTGATGGCTGATCAGAACTAAAAGGTTGCACACCTTAACCAGTCATCAGCATTGGCTCTCAAATATAAATTGCTTGGAAAACACTACCACTCCACTTTTACTGCAGATACATTTTTAGAATTTACAGTGCGAAATAAATAACCCCAAATAGCACTTTTCATTAGAAGGCCTTTTTGCCGGACCACGTAAGCAGAGCTGGCCCAGAAGAGTGAGTGGCTCTTACTGTCTTGTTAAGTAGCGTTGTGGTTCGAGACATGGACCTGCAAACAATTGTTCACGCGTTCGCATCTCATCATAGTCAAAACAATTTATACATTAGAGTTTGTTCTGGATAGACAAACACTTTGCTGGATACAACATTCAGTAGGTAAGTTATAGTAAGCCTAAACTAAAATTATTTGCGGTTATATTGCAATTATTTCTGGTGGATTTTCCAAGTATGCATCCGTGCATGCTTTTTGGGGTAATACCGTCTTGATCACAAACCCTTGGGCTGTAAAAGAGGAGGGGTTTCCACAATTCTCTGTTCTTTTCAGCATGTTTTTGTGCCATGAAATGGCTTTGGCATCTTCAGTCTCGCTAACAATTGCTCAATTCGTATACATTTTCCAAGTGGTAAGTTAGTAGATTCTAGTAAGCCTATTACTGGCTAATAAGCTGTTAAAACGTCTAGTGGCAAAAGACATACATTTTATAGACACTTTGTGGTGGAGGTAAACTTAAGAAACATTAGTCAGTTTAACACAATGCTTAATGGTGTCTAGCGAAAAATTCAAACTTGGTGTGATGTTAATGTGTGGCAAAATTATCTAATGTCGAGATGCTATACCGACCTTGGGTAGCCATATAGCATCGTGGTGTAGTGGTTAAGGACACAGCCTCTCACCTCGGGGACCCGGGTTTGATTCCAGTTAGGGCAACAATATTTATCACTTTTAATTGCGGGCTGGCTGAACTAGGCTTGACCGCTGAATGTATGCACTTCAGTTGTTTTATGGACCCTTGGAAAATAGAATGTATTTTCTAGGTCACAGGCTACCTTTTCTGATGCCTTCTTTTAATGAGTATCCCCTAGTCTGCATTACCTTTGTCCACATTAGCCAAAGTAATACATCTGTGTTGCATCATACCCCACAAGAATAAATGTTTAATCAATATGGTCAAATCTATTATTTGATTAATAATATAATGTTGCAGTCTTCAGTTTTTTCCTCAAATGAGATTAGTTGATGTTTTTATATCCTTATGACTGAGCTAGAGTGTTCATGCATGGGCTTAAGTGTTTTATTCAAAGACTAACAGTATTAGGAATTATTTTTGGCCTATGTCTTGCTGAACATTTTATGTATAACCTGGAGGCCTAGCATGTTTTTGTTCAAGCTTGCTTTGAGCTGTTTGAATATGCTCAGAATTGTGATTTTTTTAGTTTGTTTCACAAGGTCAGATGCACCCAATAATTGGTCATGTAGCTGAGAGCATCTGAAGATCTGTCTTAGATTGTATTTACAGGGTTTGAGCTCTGTGCAGCAGTTGCAGGTGACAGGGCTAAAGCCGTTGAAAAGGCCAGCATTTTCCATTCTGTTGACATAGCTCTTGTGCACTGGAATACACAGTGAAACTAAGCTAGGACGCTCACACTGACACCCAGGCCACTCCCTCTTTTTCTACATTGTAGGGCTGGAATCCATGGCCAAGCATGTTAGAATTTTTGTAAGCATACATAGGCTGAAAATTTCAGAAACAAAGAGACCTCTGTTCAAGAGTTTTTGCTAAAAAAACAACAACATTTTACTCGTCATTATGAAGGATCTTCAGCATTTACCATTAAAAGGAAATGTCCCTGCTGTTTTACATATCTGTGTTTGTAGATGAATGTGGTATAGAATTTCCTGATATAATGCAAATATGGGTATTACTGCATTTCACTGGTAGAAACGGTACCTTTCCTAAACCACAATATCCAGAATTCATTGTGTTATCATAGCAATTTTCAATCATCCGAAGCAGCCATTAATTTGCAATCTCAAATTGACTAGCTAGTTATTAAGCACACACATCTTTCAAATAGTACTGGCCCGTTACTAGGAAGTACACAACAAAAAAGTTTTTGGATTATCCTTTAATTTGATACTGGGATCATCCATATAAATTCTTAAAGGGAACATTTCAATGGTTATTGTAAATAACTATTTGTACTTAAAGAACCATATGAACACCCCACCTGCCCCAAAATGAGGAACTGTTAACAATTGTTTATAAGAAAACCTCTTTAAAGGGTTCTTGGAAGAATTTAGGGGTTCCCCCACAGTTTCAATGTAAAGAACCCCAAAGGACACTACAGTGGTTTTGTAGGTGGTGGACATGGAGTTGTTCTCTCCTTATCCTTCCTCATTGGTTCTCCTCTAGGTTTCTCCTCTAGTTGTCCCATCACTGTTGGTAGAATGAGGCGGTACCTTCAGTCCCTTTTGGTTGGCCTGTAGGTAGTCCTGCTTCGCCAGGATGGCACATCCGTACGTGCTGTCACAAGAAGGTTTGCTGTGTTTCCCAGTACAGTCTCAAGAGCATGGAGGAGATCCCAGGAGACCAAACTGTCAGAAACCGACTTTATGAGGGTGGCATGAGGGCCCGACATCTTCTAGTGGAACCTGTGCTCACAGCCTAGCATGGTGCTGCTCGATTGGCATTCGCTAGAGAATGCAAGAATTGGCAGGTCCACCATTGGTGCCCCGTTCTCTTGACAGATGAGACCAGGTTCACACTGAGTATATGTGAAAGAATCTGGGGACACTGTGGTGAACATTATGCTGCCTGCAACATCATCCACCTTGACCGGTTTGGCAATGGCTCAGTGATTGTCTGGGGCGGCCTATCCTTGGAGAGTCGCACAGACCTCCACGTGCTAGCCAACAGTACCGTGACAGTACCTTGCCAAATAGCGCCGCAGACTGTCCTGGAACTCACTGATGCCCTGATCCAGGTCTGGGAAGAGATCGACTTATGTTGTTTTGTTCTCAACTAATTACCCAGTGTTCAGTGAACATTTTGGTCTTTAATATATTTCATTCATGGAGACCAGATGTGATTCAATTGTTCCCTTAATTTTTTTGGGTCAGTGTATTTGATTCTGCATGCTTTGATGACATTCTTATCGATGTGATCTGCTTTGAGACATACAAATGACTAGGGCATTGCAAAATGGGAAGGTAAAAAAAACTAAAATGTTGTGCCGTGCTTAGACACAGTGCTTAGCTGTGATATTTTTCCAATGTGTGCGCAACCAGTTTTTTTATTTTATATATATATATATATATATATATATAAACAATTTAAAAAACTGGTTGTGTACATAATTAGCTGTAAAAAATTAAGTTACGTCATACCTGTTGGGATATGGTCTCATATATTACTGCTGACCGATTCAAACCACCTGCTTATAGTATGCCTTATCACATACCAGTCCCCTCTTCGCACTGCTGAATTAGTCAAGTCAAACACTGTGGACCTTCACTCAGCCATTCAGATCTACATCTATTAATGTTATTGTAGTACAGAACATGTGCTGGATGTCTACTGCTGCCTTCTTCTAACTCATGATTGGTAGCTTCAGAGCTAGCCTTTATGCATTAGAAAAGGCTAAATGGTAGCTAATGAATACAATTCAAACTCAGCGGCTGTAAATGGACTGAATACAAAGGATGCAAACGGTGACAGACGTAAAATTGATGTAAAAGATAATATATTGCAAGAGCTTTTAGAAAGGAAACCTCTCCCCCCACGAATTACATCATTGCTGAGAGCTATTCCCAGGGAACTGAACCTAATGCCAAGATCTGATATGTCATTCTAATAAATGTTTAGACAAATTGTGTCACTGTGTGGGAACTTATGTAGGGTATCAGCAAGACTAGTTTGCATGGTTGATGTAGAATGAATTTCCTGTTAATTGTCAGTTCTACAAATGAGGGCTGTGTGCTTGGGTACAAGGTGCTATTGTGTGGCCTGGTGCTGCACACCCACATGTTAAGTTGGAGACTTTCACATTTGAATTTCCTTTTGAGTAACAACATCACCCTCCTTCCAAAAATAACACTAACCCACTTTTTATTGTGTGTCGCGTTCTCTTTGTTTGACCAAGGTCACTTACTCTCTACTCTTTATCACACCTCTCAGTCACCCTCAGCTGTGAATAGGTAGGTATTGCTGACTGGGGATAACCGACCTTGCAGCAAAAGGGCATTATGTTCCATTTCTGCTCTGCTACCTCGAGCTCAAATCCTGGCACTCCAGAAACCAGGCCGCTGCCAACGTCTGGCTTCATGATTCCAACTCGTCCTCCTACACATGGCGCAGCATGGCGCAGCATAGCGCGCCTCTGACAAACACCTGATTTTTCTGGACTTGCATTGCAACTTACAAAACCTAAAACACGTAATTTTTAATTGCTGCCTTTCTCCTCTCTGAATGTCTTCATGTAGCTGAGCTGCAATAGGGTTTCCACTTTATTAGACTTGGGGAGGGATGAAGGGGGCCATGGGGAGAGCCTGCTCTCTGTCTCTTTGCTATGGGAAGTAGGTGGGTGGAAAGGACTGACTGGAGCACTCTGAGCTCGAAGCCCTGCTGCAGCCTGCATGGAAACAACAAGGGCTTTCAGATGCGCAACGGAGCCATTGTTTATTGTAGTTGCGCCAACTCTATTGCTAGGGTTTAACTCAAGTTCGTAAGTTCAATAGAAATCCCCCCACTATCCAGCCAATATCCCTCCAATATTGATCACAATGTGCAAAGCAACATAATTTGAGGTATTTAAAATACTCCCTCTTATTATCAACTGTAAACTGAAATGAAAACCGCTATAAAAATGGATTTTTATCATAGCCATTTACATAGGAAATTAGAGGATTTTTTTTGGGGGTCTGTGTTGATTGTTTGTTAGTTATATCCGGTGCTCAGAAAACATTAACTTATTTTGGCCAAATCATACCTACCTGTTCTGTTCATTCTTGAACTCAAATGTTCGCCGCGGGCCTCTTCCAATCTCAGCCTGGAACGGAATGAAAAAAGCCAATCTCAGATCCTGTTTGTATCTGACGTGTTCACTCCAAGGAAGGTCTGTCTACTAACGGCCTAACTGGGAGTCTGCCCCCCCCCCCCCCCCCGTGTGTTTATAATCTACCAGCCCTGAAATACTCAATAGCAGATCTGCTACTTCTGAACTCCCAGAGCTACACTGCTCCCCCTGTCTTGTTTGCTAGCAGTGACATTTTCTGCCAACCAAGATCTATTCACCGTGGATGTAGTTGAAACTTCACACAATGTAAGAGTTCCATGATCCGTTCTTTTTGTCCAATCTGTGTACTGTTCTGAACAATTGCCGCAGTGCTGGTCACCGGAATTGTGGGCTTTGTGTTATAAAGTATGTCGCATAACCTGTTCATAATGTGAACTGTTTAAGATTCGGTCTCATTAACAAAGTCTTACTGATGAATGAGTATCTCTGACAATAAACTGGACATAATGTGCCTCAAGGAGACCTGGCAACAGCCAAATTAGTTTTACAAGCTTAATCAAGCAATCCCTACTGGTTACACATACAGTAGGAAAGAAAAAGGTGCAGTGGTCTCTTAAGTTTTTCCAGAGCTGTACATCAGCCAACCTCGCACTTCTGGATTTGGAGGGCAGTATTGCCAGATTTGACTGTAAACCGCACAATCACCCGCAGACTCCAGAAAAAAAATGCCTGAACCTATACTAACTTATCTGTAAATCGCCCCGCCCAAGCCCATTTTTGCCCGCACACTGTCGTTAAAAATAGCCCAATTTTGCGGGAAACCTCCCCATCTGGCAAGACTGGTGGTGGTGGTGTCGGTATACTTTCGTGAGGAGCTCAATGTTAAATTTGTCAATTTACCTCAAAACCTCATTTCAATATCTCGCAGTTAAACTCATTGTCCCTCAATCTCTGTTCATTTTAACCATTTATAGATCTCCAAAACCATCTTAACTCGTTTTAACTGAACTTTCTTCATTGCTGACTTCTGTCTGTGCCATGTCTCCCAATATGTCTTGTATGCGATTTAATACTCATGTTGACAAAATAGCCTGCTGTAATTGTGCTGCAGATTTTATGTCCCTACTTGATGGCCTCAATATCACACACAATGTCACTTTCCCCACTCATTACAAAGGTCACATATTAGATTTACAACCCTGTTTCCATAAAGTTGGGACACTGTGTAAAATGTAAAGAAAAACAGAATGTAGTGATGTTCAAATCATTTAAACCCTCAATTCAATACAAAATAGTACAAAGACAACATATCAAATGTTGAATCTGTGATATGTAGGTTTTAAAAAAAAATATACAAACCCGATTCCAAAAAAGTTGGGACACTGTACAATTGTGAATAAAAACAGAATGCAATAATTTTATTCAGAATACAACATAGATGACATATCAAATGTTTAAACTGAGAAAATGTATCCCTTTTAAGGGAAAAATAAGTTTATTTTAAATAAATCAACACATCTCAAAGTTGGGACAAGGCCATGTTTACCACTGTGTGGCATCCCCTCTTCTTTTTATAACAGACTGCAAATGTCTGGGGACAGAGGAGACCAGTTGCTCAAGTTTATGAATAGGAATGTTGTCCCATTCTTGTCTAATACAGGCTTCTAGTTGCTCAACTGTCTTAGGTCTTCTTTGTCGCACCTTCCTCTTTATGATGCCCCAAATGTTTTCTATGGGGGAAAGATCTGGACTGCAGGCTGGCCATTTCAATACCCGGATCCTCCTCCTATGCAGCCATGACATTGTAATTGATGCAGTGTGTGGTCTGGCATTGTCATGTTGGAAAATGCAAGGTCTTCCCTGAAAGAGACGACGTCTGGATGGGAGCATATGTTCTAGAACTTGGATATAACTGTCAACATTGATGGTGCCTTTCCAGATGTGTAGGCTGCCCATGCCACACGCACTCATGCAGGCTTGTGAACTGAGCGCTGATAACAACTTGGGTTGTCCTTGTCCTCTTTAGTCCGGATGGCATGGCGTCCCAGTTTTCCAAAATGATCATCAAATTTTGATTTGTCTGACCACAGAACACTTTTCCACTTTGCCACAGTCCATTTTAAATGATCCTTGGCCCAGAGAAAATGCCTGCGCTTCTGGATCCTGTTTAGAAACGGCTTCTTTTTTTGACCTATAGTGTTTTAGCCGGCATCGGCGAATGGCACGGTGGGTTGTGTTCACCGACAATGTTTTCTGGAAGTATTCCTGAGCCCATGTTGTGATTTCCATTACAGTATCATTCCTGTATGAACGGGAGATTGACAGACGGATCGGTGCAGCTTCTGCAGTAATGCGGTCAATGTATCGGTCTGTCGTGGTGAAGAAAGAGCTGAGCCGCAAGGCGAAGCTCTCGATTTACCAGTCAATCTACGTTTCTACTCTCACCTATGGTCATGAGCTTTGGGTCATGACCGAAAGGACAAGATCCCGGATACAGGCGGCCGAAATGAGCTTTCTCCGCAGGGTGGCTGGTCACCCGGGAGGAGCTCAGAGTAGAGCCGCTGCTCCTCCACATCGAGAGGGGTCAGCTGAGGTGGCTTGGGCATCTGTTTCGGATGCCTCCGGAACGCCTTCCCGGGGAAGACCTAGGACACGCTGGTGGGACTATGTCTCCCGGCTGGCCTGGGAACACCTCAGTGTCCCCCCGGAAGAGCTGGAGGAAGTGTCTGGGGAGAGGGAAGTCTGGGCATCTTTGCTTAGACTGCTGCCCCCGTGACCCGGCCCCGGATGAAGCGGAAGATGTATGCATGTATCATTCCTGTATGTGATGCAGTGCCGTCTGAGGGCCCGAAAATCACGGGCATCCAGTATGGTTTTCCGGCCTTGACCGTTACGCACAGAGATTGTTCCAGATTCTCTGAATCTTTGGATGATTATTATGCACTGTAGAGGATGATAACTTCAAACTCTTAGCAATTTTTCTCTAAGAAAATCCTTTCTGATATTGCTCCACTATTTTTCGCCGCAGCATTGGGGGAATTGGTGCGCCTCTTATTGCTACCTGTCCCAACTTTTTTGGAATGTGTAGCTCTCATGAAATCCAAAATGAGCCAGTATTTGGCATGACATTACAAAATGTCTCACTTTCAACATTCCATATGTTATCTATATTCTATTGTGAATTAAATATAAGTTTGCGATTTGTAAATTATTCCATTCCTTTTTTACTCACAATTTGTACAGTGTCCCAACTTTTTTGGACTCGGGTTTGTATGTCCACATGGAATTTGATGCCAGCCAAAAAAGCAGGGGAAACAAAACACTGGGAAAGTTGTGTAATGCTTAAATAGCAACTCTGGAGGAACATCTCGCAACACTGTCAAATGTCATTTCTGTAGCATCCCTTCACTAAAACTAAGGAGCTTAGGCCCAACCATGAAAAAGCCCCTTACGTATATTCCTCCTTCACCGAACATTACTGTTGGCACTATGCTTTTGGGAAGTTAGTGTTCTCCTGGTGTCCACAAAATCCAGATTTGTTCTTTGGACTGCAAGATGGTAAAGCGTGATTCATCACACCCGATAATTTTTCCACTATTCCAGAGTCCAATGGCATCGAGCTTTTCACTGTTCCATTTGACGTTTGGCACTGTCTTGTGTAGCTCATGGAATTAAAACTACATTGTATTCCTTAAAGGAGTTCCTCTGGTAAAAATGTTGCGGTCATATATTGTTACTATGAATAACTAGTCTGAACTGACAGAACGTTTACTGAGTCACAGTAAATTTGAATGAAGGTTAATGCGGAATGTGTCACAACACGCAGTGCATTGCACCCTGCTGCCAATGAGGCTGTGTAGCCGCAGACCGGTCAGAGTGCCCATGATGAACCTTGTCCACAGTCAAAAGCGCCTTGAATAGACGTGTGCATCAGAACTTCGAGCAGTGGAAGATGATCGCCTGGTACGATGAGTCCTGTTTTCTTTGACATCACATGGGCAACTGTGTACCTGTATGCAGTTTACCTAGGGAAGTGATGGGTGCACTGTGGCAAGATGACAAGCTGGTGGAGGGAGTGTGATGCTCTGGACAATGTTCTGCTGGGAAACTCTGGGCCTGGGCATTCATATGGAGGCGATGGCCTCTTTCAGCAGATAATGCGCCCTGCCACACTGCATACATTGTTCAGGAATGGTTTGAGGAACATGAGGAAGAGTTCAAGAGTGCACTGACCTCCAAATTCCCCTTATCTCAATCGTATTTGGGCATCTTTGGGGTGTGCTGGACCAACAAGTCCGATCCACGGTGGCTCCACCTCACAACTTACAGGACGTGAAGGATCTGCTGCTAATGTCTTCGTGCCAGATTCCACAAGATACCTTCAGGAGTGTTGTAGAGTCCATGCTTTGACACGTCAGCGCTGTTTTCATGGCTTGCAAAGGACCAACAGCATGTTAGGCAGATGGTCATAATGTTTTGTCTCTTCAGTACTCAAATCTCTGAATGTGGTCATCATTCAGCCTTGCGTTTTATAATGTTTTTTTTAATAAATGTTCACACTCATTGCTGTCTTATATGCTTCAGTTGGAATGGAGTCACTGATAGCTGGGATGCCAGACATTGGTTGAAAACAAATGTCCTGACCATCTAACAGAGAATTTATTGGAAGAACAGCAGTTACCGAACACCCTCTCAAGACAACATACCGCAGGCTTATTCAGAACTACGTAAAACCGATTTTGAAAATGTTGCCCCCCACTCATGGAATGCCATTGAGGGAGTCTGGGTATGCCATGTCTTACTGATTATGTTTCTGTTAACTGTGATTGTTTCTCTTCATGCATGTTTTTTTTCTAATTAGTATGTGTTTTTATTGTTGTTATTCAGGGCTTAGCTGTATTTCTCTCTTGATCTCTCAGTATTAATGAAGGTGAATAAATACTATACATTGAAATTATGATTTCTTCAAATCTCTTAGCCAGCATGGTTTCTTTTTGTTACTATAAATCAGGGCCGTGCACAGACCATTCGAGGCATTTTCTGATATTGAAACATATGTGCTAATGTATTACATGTGTAACGAGAACAGACAGGCCCATGTCAATGGGAAACGGCACTGTATAGCAAAGGAGCTTCTCTTCTGCTCCGGTTGACTGTTACCTGTGTACGTTCCAGCTTTAAATTGTCAAACTGTGTTTTTAGGGTTAGTTTAAACGGTCTTCTAAAAAATTCCCAAACCAGGTATTGTGTACCACGTTGATACATGAAGGAGAGTGGTAGCTAGGCTGTGAGAGGAGAGGGTGCTAAGCAGCAGCACCCAGTGGACCACTGGAATAGAATTGACTCCGGGGAGTGCTGATGTTCACTAGAGCAAAAAGCCACTGCTTACTGCAGAGACACAACAACAAAACAGGATTACACAATCAATGAGGCAATACATGTCATCCAAAAAGCGTGACTTTCACTCAAGAAATGGACAAACAAAGTTGAAGTGAAATGTAATGCAGTGTAGGGTCTGTACACCCCACCCACCCAAAGTGGACTTTTAAATATTGGCATCAGTCTAATTAGAACCATTATGGATGTTTCAAGGAATGGAAAAGATGTTCAAGTCGACTGAACAAATGAGCAAAGTCTCTGTGAAACGTGTTGCCATTTCAAAGAAAACCTTAGCTGAACACGAAACAGAATGTTGTCATCTTACTTTGGAGAGGATAATTGACCTTTTAAGAATGTTTCACCCCACTGAGTTATTCCTCAAGGCATAGTAGCATTTGGATTTTAGAACTACGGCTTTTAGAACTACAGATTTTAGAACGGAAGTTTAGGCATATTCAATCCCACACTGCAGTAGTTCATGTGCAGTACAGGCAGCTGGGGAGAGAGATGTTGAAGTTGGTGATCTCTCGGTAACAGTCTTGTTTCACTAACGCAGTGCCCCAGTTCTGACCGTGTGCTTTGCAAAGGAAACAAATCCGCAAGAAGTAGTGGAGATCGCAATGCTAGAAGTGACTTAATCTTGTCAGGGGGCGCTGAGGCTACAATGTGGCGCACTGAGGTTAATGGTGTGGTTATTCACCCAGCTTCCAATAGGCTCGTTCATCCCTTTTCCTCCCCCCATGTATAATGTATTTGGTTTATGTAGTTCAGTGCTAATGTGCTAAATGTAAGAGAATTAATGTAGGTTGCTCTTGATAAGTGTGTCTATTAAATGACTCAAATTTAAATGGTGTCAGGGAAACTGAAACTCTCTTTACAATGTTCCTGGTTGCAGCATTATGAAATGTTAAGCATGCACATTGGGTATGCCAGGAATGAGAGGTCCTGGAGATGGAACCAATCCTGGTGAAGTTACAGAGATCGGACTGCAAATTCCCAGTCCTGCAAATAGTGGAGATCAGAGCAGCATTATTTGACCTACATTTCACGTAGGCACTGTACAGAGAATGTTAGCCTGCACACCATAAACACTGTTTATACAGATACTCTTTCCTTTCTTGGTGAAGATAAAACACTTGAGGAGCTTGTTCAACCTGCTTTGTCAATTCCGTGCAATAGACTAACAAACTTATATTAATGTAATTTAGTGCACATAAAATATTGTGTAATGTAAATTTCTGGTCCCTTTATGTGCATACAGTTCTAGCTTCGTACATAACAAATAATCGAATCTGTTCATTTGATTACCAGTTCTACAGTGTTTACACCAGGACTAGATGATGACCAGGTCTTTCTCCTCTGTATCTGACATTTTTTATTTTCTTGGTTTTCCTGTTGAAGGTGCTCTAGACGAGGATGTGGTGGTGATTGAGGCGACCCCTGCAACCGCTGTCCCAGCTAGCGAAGAGATCAATGTCACCTCCACTGACAGTGAGGTCGAGATTGTCACTGTCGGTGATGGCTTCAGGTGAGCACCGTCACGTCGCCTCTATGCGGACATCGACACTGTACAGTGATAATTAATCACAGTGGAATATCAGATAATGTGAGGTGTTAAAGGATATTGATTGGCAGTGTTTTTCTAATAGGAGTAAACACTGTAAAAGCAATCTAAATTGCGCCAGCTTTCATAAAATGTCTTAAGAGCAGCCTGGCAGTATTGGTTGCTTTGGTGATCATTTTGATAAGTACATCTAGTAGTGTATGCTTCTCATCCCAATCCTGAGTGTCAGAACATTTACTTCCACTTGAACATTGGGTTGGGCTATTTTTCAGTTACCTCAGAAATGCCGTATTGGCTATGAGTTTTGTTTCCATGACCCTTCTTTCACTCTTATCCCTAGTCAGTGAACTTCAGGTTCAGCTTAAGGTTCTTCCTGGGTGCGTTTAAGATCTTGAGAGCCTGGAAAGTGTGGTTTAATTTTTGTGGCTGGTTCTTTGATATTACTTCTTAAACACAAGAAGTTGCATTTTAAGTGCTTTTGACCAAATTCATTATGTTAGAAAATACATCATTTTCTGACAATGTCCTCAAGTAAATTGTTTTCAGTGTGGGCAGAAAGGACTCTGTACCAAATTTCTAAACTTTGTCAAACTGGTGAGTAGTGTGAGTTATTCCACCACCATCTGGTGTTTTCATGCCAGATCTCTATTGCAAGACTCATGATAAAATATGGAGTTAATGGTGTCTAAGATTGTATGTAACGGACAGAGAACAATCCTACTTCCCGCCTTTATTTCATATTGGGGGACAGCTTTCTTTTCCTCAAGTGTGTTATCCTTTGACACCGCTTTGATAGTGTTGATATAATTTATTGGACCTTTTCCAATAGTGCCAGTTTGAGAGTTCTTTGCTACTGATGCTAACTACACAGCTATGACACTGCTTTCTGTTGTCTGTTGTCTCCCCCGTCTTCCTCTCTCTGCATCCCCCCTCCTTCACTTTAATTATTATTGAGGTGCCTTAGTCCATGGTGCTGAAAATCATTTCCACCAGATTGATTTCATTATCCCACCCTCTGTTGCCAGAAATAGCAAGCCCTGTGAATTTTACTCCTGCCAGCAAAGTCACTGTCAACCCAAATGAATTGCTCTATGTTTGGGGTATGCAATGTCTCTCATGCTTCAGGAATCAAATGGTCAGGTTCTATTACTGTAGCAACATAGAAATTGTATGGAGTAGGTTCCAGATGATATTATAGTAAATAAAATATGGTCAATTCTTTTACGGTCAGTCTTTTATTTCAATTGACAATTTCATTTCAATTGGAATTTCCTTCAGTCCACAAGAACAAACATTTGAATCACATTTAAAAAAATAAAAATAAAAGATGATTAATGTCAATGTAATTGAAACGGTATGTGTTTAATGTGTATTAATATGTAGCTTCCTGTTGAAGTGTTGGTCCAATTAATGAGACATTCCTTGGTGATGATTCATTTGGATTGTTTAAAATCGGTTTAAATGTAATTATACTTCCTTCAATCCAAATTCAATTAAAACGTTGTTTCTTGTGGAGCTGGGAATATTCACATTTATTGTTTGAATATTGAACCAAACGTTAATCTTTGTTCCCATTCAAGGTCAGAACCTTGTTTTAACACACACTTTATATATATTTTGTATAT
This sequence comes from Esox lucius, assembly GCF_011004845.1. Lineage (NCBI taxonomy): Eukaryota > Metazoa > Chordata > Actinopteri > Esociformes > Esocidae > Esox > Esox lucius. The sequence continues at coordinate 17,127,109 of NC_047570.1, read as the reverse complement.
ACTTCAGACAGTTGATGCTTTTTTTGAAAATTGGGAAAACAGCCTTTGCTGAAACAGTAGTGGGCCGGTTTCAAACCCATGGTACAGCAGTAAATCAGTAGCAGAGGCTGCAGCTTAGACTGCTGAACCACCCTAGGTCACTACCTTTTTCAATAGTGTTGTTTCTATGGACACTTTCACAAGAAGCAAAGTAGCTTTAGACACAGACTCATCTAACCGGAATATATTTCAGATATCTGCATGCTACGAACCAGAAGATGTGGGAACAGGAGTGTCTGGTTTATGCAGCTGTTCCGGGATCATGACCTTATTAAACAAATTCTGGGCTCATAGACGGAATATGTAATTGAAAAGTACACATTTTGGGGAAATGCATGCCAGTTCATTGTAAATAGAAAAAAGGGAAGTATCTCATGGTATCTCGATTGCATTCCGACCCTTTATTCACTCCTTTGTAGAAGTGCTTTTGGCACTCATCAAAGCTTCAAGTTTTCTTAGGTATTCCTCTGTCAGCTTTGCACACCTGGATTTGGGCAACATTTTATGAATAAAGCATACTTCTTCCAAAACAGAGTTCAGTTTTCCTCCCTGTTTGCTTAAGCCATGCCTTCAATGAGCATGTGGGGTGAGGTTTCTGGAAATGTAACATCCAATTGAAATCTTAGCATATGCAGTGAGTTCTCTATTCAAAGCCAGCTCTCTATTTTTGTATTCCAATTGTTTCCAAACCTCCAGGGATGCATGGTGCGATTTGGAGGTATGGCCTTGCAAGAATACATTGATGTTAACGTAAGAGGGTTATGTCATTCCGCTTGCACATAGATTGGTGGATGCGTGTTAGTGTATTGTTGGCTAAATCACAAATGTACCTTGTGTAATCGTGGTCTACTCCTCACTGATCCATAGAATAGCCTGCTAGCATTGCTAGCCTTAAACTTCATTATGTTAAACCCTGTCATTAGGTTTTCAGGAAGACAATAAGCCAAACAGCCTCCGATTTGCAGGCTAGCAGTGTGCACAACTCTTCCATGTCATGGAGTGTTCTGTGTGGACAGGCCCATAGAGCCTCAGGACAGAAGGTTCTAGAAGTCTGTCTCTCTGCCCTGACCTGTCATGTGGTATCATTCATTTTAGCCCCCTCATTCTAAATACAACAATTAGATTCTGATGATACTAGATATTGATCTATCTTATAATACATGTGGTCTCTGAGATGTGAACATGTTGTTTTCAAGGGTAGGTTTTTAGATTTAGGGTATTTGTTCAGTATGTAGGGCAGTGTTTTTGGTTTGGTTGTTCCCAGATCGGGGCCCTGGGTGTGAAACCTAAGGTCATTTGATGGGGCTCCCTCTCTCAGGCTCTGACTGTTTATATGTTTCATCTCCAGGCTTCCAGCTCTCTCTCTCTCTATCTCTGTGAGTCTGTGTTAGTGTGCACTTTTTCTGTGGATGTGAACTGTGTGGAATGTGGGTTTGAACCCCTGTAGGAGAACTGAAATTGTCTGGCCTGATTGACTGGAGCTTTTTAGAGGCCCTGTAAACATTCTCTCTTCTCTTTCTCACTCTTCATTCTCTGTCGCTTCATATGTTTCTAGTAGGGATGCACTTATATATCTGCCAGCAAACGGTATCTGCAAATTGCTTTAAACTTACAGGATATATTGGACCAATTGTGCTTTCCAGCGTTCTGGCAAAACCTTAGCCGCCACAACACTGTACACTGTACATGTGAATATAATTTTTTGTTTATAGATAATCTGTCGAGTTACAACACTGTTCTTTGTGGGTATTGAGCTCCTGGTGCTATTGTATTCATCTGCAACTTACAGAGCACACTGGATCCAGCCAATGAACCAAGCACACTATGCCTACCACCCGCACAAACAACTTCAGTGTTTGCATGATAGGGGAAAGGGAAAGAGAGCATGCAGCAACACCCTGTGCAGTATCGTGGCTTACCGGAGTGGATTATTGAACGATTAATGTCCAGCGCACAATACTTTTCACCTGAAAATCTCTTGAAATCCAGGGTTTCTGTTTTTGTTTTCCATTTTTTGTTCACACGCATTGTGCTTTTTAATGTTAGTTTGAGCATAAACTGTAACTGCTCTCAATGACCTGAAATTACTACAGGACTGTCAGATTTTAGCCAGCTAGCGACTGGTGGCAAACAGACGCACAGAAAAATGCTATTGTCTCCAATATCTCTATAACATCCTTTCAGGCATAGCACCACATTTCCCACCTGTGATATTTTGGATTAGTGTAAACTTAGGTGAGATCACAAGATTTTTTTGTAAATTGAGCAGCAATATACAATGTTACTTGATATTAGTATTATTTCTATTTATTTTATATAGAGTAATTACAGAGCATACTTGTTTTGTGTTTCTTGGTGTAAAGAGATTGGGGTTGGCTGAGTGGCTGGCAGATTTTGAATCTACCTGGTACGTTTGCTGGCAAACCAACAAGTTAACTTGATGCCATGTCTCGAAGAATTCATTGCTTTTAAGGCAGCAAATTATGTCAGACCACTTAATACTCTTCAGAAACACAGCGAATTTAACAAATTACTCCTTATCCAAAGACCAACAATGACAGTTGTGAGTTAAATACCTTATTTAATACATTTATATCCAGCATTGTATAATGTACAATTACAGATGGGGACTATGTATTTATCATATAATCTATACATTTTCCATTCATTATTGAACTGATGTTGAAAAGACTGTTATTAAAATATATAGAAAGATACATTTTGTATTATTTGAATTTGGATGTTTTGAAGCATTGTCTGAAGCAACATTGTTTATTAAATTCATGCCCGGGTATGCAGGTACAGAAATGACAAAACACTGGCATTGGCAGATTGTGGTATATGAATATCGGCTATTGGTGTCGGACAGTTTGTATTGCTCTATACCTAGTTACTACAGTGCATATGATGTTCTTCCCTCATTGTGCTGCTCTGTAGCTTCAGTCAGTCAGTGCAAAATTACTTATTTTCAACAAGGAGTTAATAGACAAATTTGACCTGGCATTTTCAGTAATGTGCCGAGAAGAAGGGCCTTCTAAGAAATGGATGAAGGCTGTCTCTTTCTGAGAATAGCTAAATATTTGGAGTGTGATACAGTTGGGTTTACATAAGCATTGCTGTCTCTCCCTCACTATCACAGCCTTCCCCACCCCCATCCCTATCTCTTGCGCTGTTTTTCACTCACTCTCTTTTACTCTCTCGCTCTCTCCCTTAATATCCAGGCTTCCCCCATCTCTCTTAATATCCAGGCTTCCCCACCCCCATCTTTTTCTCTTCCCCTCTATCGCGGTCTTCTACTCTACTCTATCGCTGTCTTCTACTCTACTCTATCGCTGTCTTCTACTCTATCGCTGTCTTCTACTCTCTCTTTATCCTTTCTCATTTCTATCTAAAGGCTTTATTGGAGTGGAACCCATCTGTTTGTGTGGGAAAGTGGAAAATAAGAAAGGTATCATAACAGAAGTAAAAAAAAAAAAATTCTTAGTAAATATGGATGAATGCATTTGAAATGTTATAGTATTAGCTATGTATAATCAGGGCTCCAGGCTAATCTTTTCCACTAGTGAGTCTTTCAGTTGATTGAACCAGCACATAATTCAAAAATAAACCTTATTGCGTCATTAGAATAGAAATGACATATATGGCTTAGTTTTGTTTTTGTACGTATAGATTAATTGATTTATTTCATTCGATTTTATGTTTGGGGTGTTGTCCTTTACATCTATGATTGGGTTAGCATTAGCCTACTTCATACAGCTCTTTATTTTTTGTTAAGAATGCAATCATGGCTAGACTTAATAGAGCTATTGTAAAATGTAATTTTCATGGGTGGTTTTACCTATTATAATCATACATTTATGTTAATGCTTTTTGCAAGCATTAGCTAGATTTCGATCTGTCCAAAAAGGACTAGTGATAGGAAGTTCAAATCTATTTACTGACTGGGCCTTTGAGTTATTCAGTGAAAGTAATTGAGTTAATGTGAGTCACTAACACCCAGATTATGCCGCCACAGGACTTCGTACTGCCGAACGACAAACAGAATCTCATGGAAAGTTACTATTCATAGAGGGATGTCTGTGTCACTATGCAGTGGGACGAGGCAACTTGATCTGTGCTTTAATTGTTTATGTTGGCCAGTGTGACATCAATAAACCAGGCTCATAATGTGTCTTTAACGTACGTTGGATTGAGTGGGAGCCAGTCGTTTTTAAAGAATTGTATCTGATTTGATTTGTCAAAGGCATCTTTTCTTTGGCAAAATGATAGGCCTTCGCGCTCACTTTGCTAGGTTTCCTTGTGCTCACATTGCTCTGTCCTGTCTATTCTGCCTCTTCCTTTGGTAAATTCTCTTTGCTCAGCTAAACGACAGCATGTTGAACGACTGCATACTGTCTAATCCTACCTAGGATTTGTTTTGTGCGGTATCAGAATACTGTTGTTATAGTGACTCCGTCATCGTAAGGAGGGGTGAATGAGAGTGGTTCATACACATGCAGCCACAAATGCACCTACAAATACTCATTTTCATTTTTGATATCTGCACAAGAATTATGAACTTCTTCTGTTTCAAAGGGCAGCATTGTATGTTTTTCTGCAAAAAAAGTCCTTTGTTTTCAAAGCAGAGAGGACCCGTTGGTAGGGAAGAACATGCGTCTCACTTCTCAGCGTCTGTGCAGTCAGTCCTTCGATTGTCCCCATTCCTCCTCTTCCACTGCCTTCCCTTTGTACACCCAGTCTGCAGATCCAGTCCCTGCAGTCAGTCCATCATTACCCCGCCCCCTGTAAGCCCCCGGGCATTTGGCAGAGTTCACTTGGAGATGGAACAACCCTGGGGCTGCCAAGCCCCCTGTTCCCAAAGGGTTCATGTTTACTGTGTTATGTTTTCCCCTCACCTCCACCCCTCAGAGGCCACAGTGGTAAACAGGTATTTACAAAATAATCCCTGGTCTACATTGTGGGTAATTAGGCACTCATTCCTGGTGGGCTAGCCAGCTCCCTGAGCCCCATGGTGGGAGAGAGGAAGTGGGCTTGCCTGCTCCCTGAGCCCCATGGTTGGAGAGAGGAGGTGGGCTAGCCTGCTCCCGGAGCCCCTTGGTGAAGGAGACGAGGAGGTGGGCTAACCTACTCCCTGAGCTCAGTACTGAGCAATGTACCACCCATTGCTCAGTATGCTTCTGTGTGTGTGTTTGCGAATGTGTGCCAGATAAAAGGTGAATGTCTTTTGACATGTCTACAGCACACACCAGAGTGCATCAGGAGGTTGAGATGATATTACCTGTGGCCGCTTTCTTTAGCTTTGCTATGGCCCTCTGGCCCTGTTTACTGCTTTTTCTGTGGGTGAAACGGCTGTTGCCCAGCCTTGTCTCTCCATGACAGGCTGCTTTACGGAAGGCACACTATCCCCTAGGCTCATCCCTTACCTCCCCATTCTTCCTGCTTTACGGCAAACTGCTACTCCCTTGACTCCCACATAACACATAGAAATTCAACGAGAGACAAGGAAGGCAGGAAGAATGAGTGAAAGGGAGGCGTAGAGATGGAAAGAGGCAGCAGAAAGGGGAGAGGGGGGGGGGAGAGGGGGAAAGAGCGGAATGGATAGCATAGAGATGGGGACGGTGCTCTGCGACTGCAGCTGAGAGAAAAAATGCTTTGCCTGAGTTATCAGAGCGGAGATAATAAGGTCTCTGTACCTGGTTTTATATACTCTATTCATGTATCACAGTTTTTTTTTTTCTCACATGATTTCTTAAAATGAGTCTCCTCTCCAAAAATGTATTTGATTACATGATTTTGGGTTCTTTAAAGAAAGAACATTGGCGTTTAAGTTATGAAAAAAAACCTAATAATTCATATGGATTATTGCCAGAAGTCCAAGAATTGCCAGATGTATTTAGTTTTTTTAAACAATCTACATGTTTTTTAGGAACTGTTCATATTTACATCAGGGTAGAGGCGCTGAGCTCAAAGTTCAAATAATGACCACTGAAGTCGCTAATGTCAAAGTGCAACCAATCGGGCTACCACTGAGACAAGACTTCACTGAAGGGTATACCAGGACCTTGCTAAGGCACATGGTTGGGGAAGGTTGGCACTCATGGGGCTGCCAAGTAATAAATATAACAGCCATCAAATTTGAAGTTATAGATTTATTTTCGTTCCTAGCCATGATAGTTATTCAATGAGGGCTGGTATAGTTCCTAGCTAATATCAGTTAATGCCTTTCTTGTGCTTTGCCCTATCATTTGTGTTTTGACTGGAGTAGGAACTGGGGAGAGTACTGTAGGTGAGTGGGCAATGGGGCTTGGGTGAAGAATAATGTGTAAATTTGCCTGTTCCTTAGCTTGGTATTATTTATGTTTGATAATGTAGATATCTATGATATTTGAGAATTTTTGAAATTCGCCCTCAAACCTTTTTCCCATTATGCTGATTTTCATCAGATTTTAACTTAAGTTGCCACAAGCAAAACCAAGAAACAAAAACAACATCCCTAACGTTTTCCAGGTTGGCAGGTCTACTGTGTAGTTGCCGTCAAATTAGTGTGATAGGTCTCATTTACTTTAGTCAATCTGATTGTATGTGTTGGATGTTGAACATGTTTTGGTGTTTGTTATTGGGTGTGTGGGAAACATGTCAGTTTCTCCAAGGTGTACACAGCTGAATGGGTGGGTGTGGATGTGTGGGTGTCTTTTTGAGTTAACTGCATCGCCTGCCTTCATGTCAGCTGGCTCTTATTTACATTCCAGCCGTGCTTTCCAGCAGCTCCCAAAGTGAGCTTTATTTCTGTTCCCTGTACAGAAACACTAGAGCAGACTGGTCCTGTCCCCTGCCTCCTTGTGACAACCCTTTTTATTTTATTTCCTCATTACTACATGATAAAATTATACAAAATGTTCAGTTTTTCATGTTTATTTCCAGGACCAATCTGGCTTGGATAAACACAAGATTTGCTTAGAAGACAAATGGGCCAACTTTAATTGTTTGTTTTAAGCTTTTGAGTTTTGTCATCTGAGGTACTTTGGACTGGATTTCATCTACCACTAACCTCCAGTATCATAGAACTGTTAATGTTCTAGCACCATAGTCCTGGCCCAGGACAAAATGATTAGGCCCGTAGACTGAAGCCTGCTTTAATTTGGTTGTTTGATCCCATCTCCTTCCCGTCTAACTGACCGTGTTTGTGTCCACAGGCCTCGATCTGTCGGGGGGCATGGCAGGATGCACTGGGGCCCCAGCTGCTCTCAGAACCGGCCCCAAGAGTTGCGTGGCCGCCACCGTCTCTCCACAGTCATCCAGCCGCTGCGGCAGAGCGCTGGTGAGGTGGTGGACCTCACCGTGGACGAGGACGGTGAGCATTGGGATGGGCCTGAATATAAGGTCCTAGACTTTAGTGTGATTGGCCCACTGTCCATCTTACTGCCTTCTGTGGAAATGACAATGATTCTCTCTGAAATAAAAAGGCAAAGTCTTTTTCTCTCTGACCAACCTACAAAGACAATCTCTTTATTGAGGAACAGCTTCTTCGTAGATGCAGCATACAATATCGGGCCTGCCAGCACTGCATATGAATGTGGGCGTCCAATCCTAGGATTTAGATGAGTTTAATGCTTTGTTAGATGATCCAGCTCAACACAGCATTGGGGGTTGGAAAATATTTCATGTCAAATTAAATACTCTAATTTACACACTGTTTAATGGGATTAGCTGGCTAGCCTCCTCTATGCATATCTCTGCACACTTTGGGGAGAAAGGGTGTCGCCAACCTGAATAACAGTTGTCCTGTCTTCACAATTCCATTTAAATCTTCTCGTTACAGAGTACTTCATATGACATTAATGTTTAATCTATATTTTCATAAAATGGAATATTAATAGGGACTGTGCCCCTAGGGGAGATGAGACTGTCATTGGTTGGCCTTTATACATCAAGCCAGTGTGTTTCAGATTCATGCGGTTTCCTACTGTAAAGTCTGTTCTGTTTGTGCCATTATGGAACATGACAGTAGTAATGCCTGCCACTGCAGCAATGGCCAAATTCAAGCTCTTTATTGGAAAAATGTAAGCGGTAGGTCCAATGATTGACAATTATTAATGCTTAATGTGGCACTAACTGGATTTAATGGCAGTAGACCCGACACCAGATTACTATAGCCTGCAATTAGTGAGTGAAAGGTCCATGTAAGATCAGCGCACCTCTGAAAAGAAAAAGATGTGTACATCTGTTCATCCCCACCATATACATACATTTGTTCATCCCCACCATATACGTACATTTGTTCATCCCCACCATATACGTACATCTGTTCATCCCCACCATATACGTACATCTGTTCATCCCCACCATATACGTACATCTGTTCATCCCCACCATATACGTACATCTGTTCATCCCCACCATATACGTACATCTGTTCATCCCCACCATATACGTACATCTGTTCATCCCCACCATATACGTACATCTGTTCATCCCCACCATATACGTACATCTCTTCATCCCCACCATATACGAACATCTCTTCATCCCCACCATATACGTACATCTGTTCATCCCGACCATATACGTACATCTGTTCATCCCCACCATATACGTACATCTCTTCATCCCCACCATATACGTACATCTCTTCATCCCCACCATATACGAACATCTCTTCATCCCCACCATATACACGTACATCTCTTCATCCCCACCATATACACGTACATGTCTTCACCCCCACCATATACGTACATGTCTTCATCCCCACCATATACGTACATGTCTTCATCCCCACCATATACGTACATGTCTTCATCCCCACCATATACGTACATCTGTTCATCCCCACCATATACGTACATGTCTTCATCCCCACCATATACGTACATGTCTTCATCCCCACCATATACGTACATGTCTTCATCCCCACCATATACGTACAGGTCTTCATCCCCACCATATACGTACAGGTCTTCATCCCCACCATATACGTACAGGTCTTCATCCCCACCATATACGTACAGGTCTTCATCCCCACCATATACGTACAGGTCTTCATCCCCACCATATACGTACAGGTCTTCATCCCCACCATATACGTACAGGTCTTCATCCCCACCATATACGTACAGGTCTTCATCCCCACCATATACGTACAGGTCTTCATCCCCACCATATACGTACAGGTCTTCATCCCCACCATATACGTACAGGTCTTCATCCCCACCATATACGTACAGGTCTTCATCCCCACCATATACGTACAGGTCTTCATCCCCACCATATACGTACAGGTCTTCATCCCCACCATATACGTACAGGTCTTCATCCCCACCATATACGTACAGGTCTTCATCCCCACCATATACGTACAGGTCTTCATCCCCACCATATACGTACAGGTCTTCATCCCCACCATATACACGTGCATCTCTTCATCCCCACCATATACACGTGCATCTCTTCATCCCCACCATATACACGTGCATCTCTTCATCCCCACCATATACACGTGCATCTCTTCATCCCCACCATATACACGTGCATCTCTTCATCCCCACCATATACACGTGCATCTCTTCATCCCCACCATATACACGTGCATCTCTTCATCCCCACCATATACACGTGCATCTCTTCATCCCCACCATATACACGTGCATCTCTTCATCCCCACCATATACACGTGCATCTCTTCATCCCCACCATATACACGTACATCTCTTCATCCCCACCATATACACGTACATCTCTTCATCCCCACCATATACACGTACATCTCTTCATCCCCACCATATACACGTACATCTCTTCATCCCCACCATATACACGTACATCTCTTCATCCCCACCATATACACGTACATCTCTTCATCCCCACCATATATACGTACATCTCTTCATCCCCACCATATATACGTAGTCATGGCCAAAAGTACTGGCACTCACTCACTTCACAATGCACTTTTCCTTCTGTAAAACTTTTGAAATCTATGTATCCACATACAGATTTCTTTATTGAGTTGCACATATAAGTCACCTGAGCTCACTCACACTGAGTTGAAAGTTAAAGCACATATTTTAGTAGAATAGAGCTCCTCGGGTCTGCATCGTCACATGCACAAATACAGACAATGAATACATGTCACAGCCAAGTGTATAATCGGTGTCTGATCATTCTACACACGTCATTACACTTGCTGATCCAATCGTCGGTACACAGAGAGAGCCAGAAAATCACTTGTGACCTAAAGCCAGCACTTACATGAGGAAGACTCCTCTGATCTGTCTGGAATCAACCCTGAGGCCAGAACAGTGGTCAGCCTGAATCACTGAAGGTCAGCCACTAACACTAGAATATATCAACTTTACAGTCCTACTGGTCAATACTAATACATATATCTCTGTCTCTTATTCTACATTAGCATTACATTTCATGTGTATTGTCCTTTCATGGGTGATGTGATAAGAACTTCCTAATGTCAGAAGTTTAAAATGTATGTTAACAGTTTGCTGTTGAGCAAAACCAAAACATCTGAATAATTGACTAAATCTTAGCTTATGCCATATTAAAATCCCTAAAATGGTCCAGACTATAATTTTGAAACCTTTCAGAAGTAATTAGAAATAATTAGATTTTAAGACAGTGATGTATGAAAATTACACATACAGGCCATTCGAATAGAGAAAATGACGCGTTCTCCTGTTTTGTGCCACTGTTTTTACCACAATGAGCATGGCGAAAAGAAAGAGCCTGAGAATTGTCTGAGGTCAAACACCACATTGTAGCTCAGCATTGGCCATCTCAAGGCTACAATGCTTCTGTTTCCACCATATGTAATGTTATCTGGCCGTATAAGGCCCATGCCACTGTACCCAACTTCCCTGGATGTGGCTGTAAGAGATTTTGATGGAAGATCGCAGCGCTGTCACACCTTCAGTCTGGACCATCCGTCACCAGCTCAATGAAAGAGGAGACCCAGGAGGTCCTTACTGCTTAGATATAAGAGAGCCTGCAATTGGCCAAAACACACCTGAACATACATAACACAATCTCTTATGGAGAAATGTGACAATTTCACAGCTTTTTGGCAAAAGCACACAATCTTTACAGGAGAGAAAATGTAGCCTTCAAAGGAATAAACACTTTCCCCACAGTCAAACATGGAGGAGCTTCAGTGAGGTTTTGGAACCTTTGGCGCTGGGTGCGTTCAATGTGTGTATGGCATCATGAAACCTAGAGAAAACCAAGACATTTTGGAATGCAATGCAGAACCACAACCGCAATGTGTCACAAAGCTCGGTCTCTGTGGAAGGTGTTGGGTCATCCAGTAGAACAATGATCCCAAAACCTCAAAAAGCACCAGGGCATGGTTTATGACAAAAATGCTAGAATGTTCTGATGAGGCCAGCAGATTAGTCCTATTGAAAACCTCTGGTGAGATCTGAAAACATCGGCTTGGTGGAACCCTTCCTAGTTGTTAGAACTGGAGCAGTATGCACAATAATAGTGGACCAAACTGCCAGGACAGAGGTGCAGGAAGCTCATCCATGGATTTAGGAAGTGCTTGATTGTACTTATTTGTAAGTCTTCTTGGGTGTACATTTTGTAAATGCCAATTCTGTTTATTTTCTGATTTAAAAGGATATGTTAGGTTCTGAATCAAAAACTGTTCAGTCATTAAAACAGTGAAATAAAGAATTTTGGAGCACATATCCTTTAGTCAATAAAAAAAATGGAAACGTGTGAGTTACTTGATGAAAGTGATAGGGTCCCAATACTTTAAGCCTCAATTGTACATTGTTCTCATCAGTTATATAGTACAGTGCACATGTTCCTGACAGTCCCAAGCTATTGCATGTGTTGACTGATTGTATTTGTATTGGCCTTTGCTTGTATTGCATTGGTTTTCCTACACTAATTTACCCTCTTTAACTGGAGGCGTTAGGAAACCAGACCAAAGCATTCATGTGACTTAGAGCAGAACACGAAAACTGTGTGATATATAGCATTAGCATTTATTTGGAGGAGGAGAAATTAATTTGAGTTTGAATAACAGATGGAAGACATGCTCCAGAATGCTAATGAAGCATCTCTCTGACTGCCAAGCCACTGTAGCCAGTGGTAACATATGCAACACAGATGACAGATAGGAGGACCTAAGGAATTCCATCCTATTTACTCTGGTCATCTGTCTCTTCCTCAGATCTCTCTGTAGTGCCAACCACCTCTGACAGCTTTCACCCGCAGACTGTCAGCTCGTCCTCTTCATTCTCCCATCATGCCTCTACCTCAGAGCCCCACGATGCCCCAGGACCCTCCACTAGCTGCCCCGGTCCTGGCCCAGTCCCTGACAGCACCCTGGCACAGGGGCCTAGTGGCAGTGCGGGCACAATCACAGAGGGTAAGCCGGACCAGATACTATATGAACAGCCATGAATGAATTGACCTACTGTGCCTTAAAAAGTCATTTCCAATCTATGAGTAATGATTGAAGCTTAAAGGTGTTATCCATCTCCCTGTGTCAGACGAGAGCAGAAGAGGCCCGTCCAGCGTTTCAGGAGAAAGTGGTGGCACGGCCATGCCAAGGTTACCCTCCTGCTGCCCCCAGCACTCCCCCTGCGGGGGCCCCTCCCCTGGTCACATGACCCTGGGCCACTCCCACTCCAGCTGCCTCCAGGCCCAGCCCTCCCAGCAGCCGACCTCCCAGCCGAACAGTCACGGCCACGCCCACCACTTCCACCATCACCATCACCACACACCCCAGCACCCGCCCCCACCCACTCTGCCTTTCTCTGAGCCCAGCTGCCCCCTAGAAAGGCCCACAGCCCTGCCTGCACCCTGTGGAGGGGGAGGTGTCAGCAGCTCCAGCCAGTACCATGACCAGGTAGGCCTGAGGGTCTCAGCCCCTTGTATTTTACACTGCAGCATTGATGGAGATTTGGCTTTTACTTCATGTTTTGGTTTCCCCAGTAAATTAGCTTGACCAGCACAGAGAATGTATGCACTCTTTGAACAGTTATATTTTATAAATAGCCTTCTTGTAAAAGATTAAAGAGTAATTTAACTATGAAAACATTAAAAGTATTTGATCGCATTCCTTTTTTTTTGTTTAAATGTTTAAAAAGTAGGCTAGGGATGCTTGAGAGATTAATAGGTTTTCTTTTCCTCCCATGGAAGCTAGAGACCATTTAGAAATAATTCAGAAGCCTGCACATACCCCATGGTTTTAAATATGCAAGTCATGTTCTTCCTGGCAGATGGCAGGAGATTGAGACCATATGCAATAGTTGGGAATCTTCAAGGGCGCCTTCACATTCTAATATGTCTTTGACTGAAGATACATCCGACTTTGTGTATCTTCACAAATGGAGGCACTGACATCTGCCCGAGCCATGGACCCATCCAGCTACATTCATTTGGACTGAAAAGGATATAACAGGGCAGAACAACATTTTGAACGTGTACATACAAATAACGACTTTCCGATGAAGTTTCTGGTAGCCTCCGTTGAAGTCAAATTCACGACTGAATAATTCAAATTCTACTAATTGTTGGGAGCTGCTGCGTTTTATTTTTCCCCATCAAAGGGGGGTGGTGTGTATTTAACGCATAATGAGTGGAGTTGGAACAGGGCTGAGAGCGCCGTATCTGCAGGTCAGGTTAGGGGCTCCCTCTATGGACACTGTCTCTCTGTCTGGATGCTCTAGGATTCCTACATAATTAATTCAAGTCATGGGCAAGAATTCAACACTGGCTCTTCAGGTCCCTACCATGAAAAGTAGAAAGTTGTTTACGTCATGTCATTTCATTTCAGGCAAGGCGTGTGTTAGGCATATGTGTAAAGACTGTTCCTAGCTAAGGCTCAGGGAATTGAGGCATATTGGCTGAATAAGGTGAAAGAATCATGTTTTATGTATCAAAGTCTGAGACATGAAAATATTTAATGAGCCAGGACTTCTGTGCTGTTATAAAAAAAGTTGCGTTTTGTTCCAGCTGGACTAAATAGCCCTGTTGTCTAAGTGTTTACTCTTAGTTACATAACTCCATCACTATAGTAATCAAAGTCAATAAAATCATTGTCTGGCTCTACTCAGTTCCCAACAGCCCTGTAACTTTGTTTTCTCTAACCCTCCTCTATCTCTCCTCTCTAACCCTCCTAGATCTCTAACCCTCCTCTATCTCTCCTCTCTAACCCTCCTAGATCTCTAACCCTCCTCTATCTCTCCTCTCTAACCCTCCTAGATCTCTAACCCTCCTCTATCTCTCCTCTCTAACCCTCCTAGATCTCTAACCCTCCTCTATCTCTCCTCTCTAACCCTCCTAGATCTCTAACTCTCCTCTATCTCTCCTCTCTAACCCTCCTCTATCTCTCCTCTCTAACCCTCCTCTATCTCTCCTCTCTAACCCTCCTCTATCTCTCCTCTCTAACCCTCCTCTATCTCTCCTCTCTAACCCTCCTAGATCTCTCCTCTCTAACCCTCCTAGATCTCTCCTCTCTAACCCTCCTAGATCTCTCCTCTCTAACCCTCCTCTATCTCTCCTCTCTAACCCTCCTCGATCTCTCCTCTCTAACCCTCCTCGATCTCTCCTCTCTAACCCTCCTCGATCTCTCCTCTCTAACCCTCCTCGATCTCTCCTCTCTAACCCTCCTAGATCTCTCCTCTCTAACCCTCCTAGATCTCTCCTCTCTAACCCTCCTAGATCTCTCCTCTCTAACCCTCCTAGATCTCTCCTCTCTAACCCTCCTAGATCTCTCCTCTCTAACCCTCCTAGATCTCTCCTCTCTAACCCTCCTAGATCTCTCCTCTCTAACCCTCCTAGATCTCTCCTCTCTAACCCTCCTAGATCTCTCCTCTCTAACCCTCCTAGATCTCTCCTCTCTAACCCTCCTAGATCTCTCCTCTCTAACCCTCCTAGATCTCTCCTCTCTAACCCTCCTAGATCTCTCCTCTCTAACCCTCCTAGATCTCTCCTCTCTAACCCTCCTAGATCTCTCCTCTCTAACCCTCCTAGATCTCTTACCCTCCTCTATCTCTCCTCTCTAACTCTCCTGGATCTCTAACCCTCCTCTATCTCTCCTCTCTAACTCTCCTGGATCTCTAACCCTCCTCTATCTCTCCTTTCCCAGCAGACACTGCCGGTGGACCTGAGCAGCAGTGGTGTGCGGAGTAGTGGGGCTGGTGGTTTACATGGCACTTCAGCCTTTGATCCATGCTGCCCCGGCTCCATGTCCCGGCCCCCTGCCTACAACCCCCAGAATTCAATGGGGCCAGGGCCCAGCCAGCCCAGCCCAGTGGTGGATTCGTTCAGCTCAGCCATGGTGGCCCAGCCACAGCCCCAGCCACAGCTGTCCACCTGCAGGCACTACATGCACCCCTCCTGTGAGTAGTTATTATTTTATTTTGTTAATTTATGTGGTTTGTTTTTTGTCATGTATTTTATTTTTTGATGCTGCAGGAGTAACTATATTATTTCCTTGCAGAACCTGCATACCACTGTCTTGTACACAAGATCCTTTAGGCTGTATAACTGTGTATCAGTGCTTGAAGCGATAAAATTATGCATAGAACGGCACGCTTCAAACCCCGTGTTAATAGTAATTAGGAGAAACACCTGATGTTTATTGTGCTAAGTGCTGCGGATGCACTACCAAACAGGGCCTGTTAATTGCTGATTTTCCTCAGAATAGCTCTATGTAGAAGGGGGGAGAGTGTCTGGGCTCCCTGGTGGGGACATATTTAGAGTGATAATTGGAGCTGGTTGGAGCACCTGCCTGGTTACCTATACTCAGTCATATTAGTCAGCCCTGCTCCTGCCCTCATCCATCTGTGAGTGGAAAGGAGTGACAGACTGACGGAGAGAGGTAGGTGGGTGTGTCTGTCTGGGAACTCGTGGGATATCTGGTCGGCACACAAACCAGCCAGAACCACACCTCCAGTTTCAGAGAATAGTCATTACTGATCACCATCAGGTGTCCTCATTTGGTAGGGTACTTTGTGGAACTGATAGCTGTGTAGAAACATGTATTAAATATGTTAATGTATATCCCAGGAATAATGCCGGTTTTTACGTGTTCTGTTTTGCAAGCATGGAGAGCATGCTAATTTAAGTATTCATACTTTCGTAGAATGTTTGGGAATGACAGAGAAAAGTATTTGTAAAATCTCTAACAACATACTGAAGAATGGAAAAGCTGTAAATAAAAACTTGGCAGTCTAATTTTAGCCTGGACCATAAAACAAACTGGAATGCGATAGCCAATCAGAGCCACTGTAGGTTTATAAGCAAATAAGCCATTTGACCCATGCACTTTATGATTGACTTTGAACTCAACTGTGTTTACAGTGCGACTTTAGATCTTCGGAAGCAATCGAAAAGCCACCAAACATATCTGAATGTTTTTAAATACTGGGTCCTCTAACAGTTGGGAGCAAACCAGTCAAACCTGATCAAACTTCAAACAGCCATGAACAAGTAGACTAACTCCCCCGTTAGTTGTGTTGGTCAACAAGAATAATAACTAGAAAGTATTCGACCGAGTGAGATGAGCTAAAAATGAACAAGGGATCAGTAAATGAGCCGTCTGAAACTCTCAATGTCGCTTCTGTCCCAACCCACCTAACAAAGGCTGCATTTACACAGGCAGCTCAATTCAGGTGTGTAATTTCAAAGTAATTGTCAATTCACAATATTTTTCATAGAAGGCTTAATCATCGCCTGATTTGCCTTTTCCTACCCAGCCATACAGTGGGGCAAAAAAGTATTTAGTCAGCCACCAATTGTGCTGAAAGACCCAGCCACGTTCCATCTTCAATGCCCTTGCTGATGGAAGGAGGTTTTCACTCAAAATCTCACAATACATGGCGCCATTCTTTCCTTTACACGGATCAGTCGTCCTGGTCCCTTTGCAGAACAGCCCCAAAGCATGATGTTTCCACCCCCATGCTTCACAGTAGGTATGGTATTCCATGTCCAGGCCCGTCTAACCTCAGACGGGCCTGGACATGGCCTAAGCAGGGGGACACATCTGGCACTGCAGGATTTGAGTCCCTGGCGGCGTAGTGTGTTACTGATGGTAGCCTTTGTTACTTTGGTCCCAGCTCTCTGCTGGTCATTCACTAGGTTCCCCCGTGTGGTTCTGGGATTTTTGCTTACTTGAGATCATTTTGACCCCCATGGGGTGAGATCTTGCAAGGAGCCCCGGATCGAGGGAGATTATCAGTGGTCTTGTATGTCTTCCATTTTTTTTATAATTGTTCCCACAGTTGATTTCTTCACACCAAGCTGCTTACCTATTGCAGATTCAGTCTTCCCAGCCTGGTGCAGGTGTACAATTTTGTTTCTGGTGTCCTTTGACAGCTGTTTGGTCTTGGCCATAGTGGAGTTTGGAGTATGACTGTTTGAGGTTGTGGACAGGTGTCTTTTATACTGATAAGAAGTTCAAACAGGTGCCATTAATACAGGTAACGAGTGGAGGACAGAGGAGCCTCTTAAAGAAGTTGTTACAGGTCTGTGCGAGCCAGAAATTCAGCCTGTTTGTAGGTGACCAAATACTTATTTTACAGAGGAATTTACCAATAAATTCATAAAACATCCTACAATGTGATTTTCTGGATTTTTTTTCCTCATTTTGTCTCTCATCATTGAAGTGTGCAGACAATGAAAATTACAGGCCTCTCTCTTCTTTTTAAGTGGGAGAACTTTCACAATTGGTGGCTGACTAAATACTTTTTTGCCCCACTGTATATTTTAATTTCAACACAATATTTCACACAACATTATGAGTAGTACGATTTATTTATTGACTACCTTAGTCATCCATCACCATGGGTTAAACCAAAGAGCTTTCGGCTGAAAGGAGATGGATGTTGACTGACATAGATCAGGTTATATAAAAAATTAACAGTTGAAAATACCACTAAATACAGTCAGGTCAATAATCAAAACGAGGAGGCATGTTGCTCCCACGCACGGTGAAAAAGATGGTGACGGAGGCAAAGAAGAATCCAATGATTCAGAACTGCACAGTCTTGTGGAATCATGTGGTAATCAAACTTCAAAATCAAGTATTTGACGCCACCTGCATGTCAACAAGCACTTACTGAGCCCAAACCAGAAGTTGCAGCGCCTGAACTTTGCCAAGGATAATTGGAACTAAAATTGGTAATGTGTGTCGTGGTACGATGGAGGAACATTTTCATTCTTAGCCGTACACACAGATGGAATTTTTGGCAATAAATGGGTGCTGCATACAAGGAAAATGACCTGATACAATAAAATATGGTGGTGTATAATTGATGCTTTGGGGCTGTTTTGCTACTAATGGTCAAGTGGCTTTTGTTAAGATCGATGGCATAATGAATTCCACAAATTGCCTCTGCCAGGAGATTGAGACTTGGCCATGGATGGATCATTCAACAAGACAATTGCGTCAAACATACATCAAAATCAACAGTTTGCGTGATCACTAAATTAATGTTTTACTATGGCCTCAGTCTATGGACTGGAAGCCAATTGAAAACGTACTGGCTGAATGGAACACGGCAGCCCACAAGTGCAAACCTAAGACTATTTGGGATGTGCTGCTTGGAGTAGAGGTGCAAGATGCCTCAAAAAGTATGCACCAACCTTGTCAGTCTTTACCGAAAGAGGCTCAGTGCTGTTATACACTCTAGGGGAGGCTTCCCAAAATATTGATTGTAGGTGTGCCAGTCATTTTGAAACCTATTTTTCAGACAATTATGCTGCTCATTAATACATTTTGTGTTTGAGAAATGATTGTGTTGAACTTAACGTGTACACCATAGTTTGAGCCCAAAATAGGAATTATTATTATTAATCCCTTTTTTGTTTTGTTTTTTTTTGCATTCACTTTTGCTTAATTTCATGGCGGTTGCCAATACTTCTAGAGTTGACTGTATTTGATTAACAGAAAGAGGTAATTAGCCAGCAAAGTTATTACATTTTTTGTCAGCTAACCAAATGACATCAGCATCAAATATGGTGTTGTATAAAGATATGTGAAACTGCTCCTCTAGTAGAAATCCCTGATCCCATTTGTTGGCAATGTCATAGCCATGTTAGTACAGTTCATTGGGTCTATTGGCCATGTCTTACATAGTGTATGGACAGGCCATCATCATAGAAAGGCCATCATAAAAAAAGCACAACATTAGGGAACCCCAACCGATTGTGGTACATGGCTACAGTATATACTTTATGTAATACATTTCTGTTGTGAGTTTTACATTGTACCTTTTCTAACATCTCCATAGATGCTGTCTTTGGAGGAGACAAGTTGTAGATATTCCCCTTCAAGGGGAAGTTTTATGTCCAAATATACAGAATATACCAAAAGTATGTAACATTGTGATTGTTTTGGTTCTACGCAGCAGTTAAAACGCCCTCTCTCTTCCTTCCCCCCCAGATGGACCCCTGGCACGCTCCCTGCACCATCAGCCCTCTAACTCCTGCCCCCACTCCCACGGCAACCCTCCTCTCACTCCCCAGCCCCCTCCGCAGGGCGACTACGTCATCCCTCACCCGGTTCATCCCTTCCACACACCACTGCCTTCCCACCCCTCCGGCCACGCCGTGCCCCCGCCGGCACCTCTGCCCGCCCACCACCTCTCAGGATCCAATGCCCCTCTGCCCCAGCACCTGCCGGCAGACCATCAGGCCCTGCAGCACCACATGCCCGCGCTGGGGACCTCGGTGCAGAGACTGCACCAGCATGAGATGCTGCAGCGGATGGAGGTCCAGAGACGCAGGATGATGCAACACCCTACGTGAGTGGCCCCCGTCCTGACTGGCCCCCCCTGGCGGGACCTGCAAGCAGGGGGATATTGGCGCCCTGTTTTCCCCCCGATTAGGCGGCCGGAAGCTTTGTGTTTTCCCTCTAGGTTTGCCGCTAACCCTGTCCTTCTCTCCCCGCAGACGAGCACACGAGCGCCCCCCTCCACACCCTCACAGAATGCACCCCAACTACGGCCATGGGCACCACATCCACGTGCCCCAGACCATGTCGTCCCACCCACGGCAGCCTGAGCAGAGGACTGCATGGTCGGTACCGTTTTACGGGCCTCTCGGCCAGTGCCTTGTGTGTGCAGGGGGGCGGGACTTTCTGACGCTGTGAGTGTTATGCTCTCCAGCTGTATGGCCCTGTGTGTTGATGGTGACCGTGTTGGTCTGGTTGTCTTCTGTAGGGAACTGGGTATCGAGGCTGGAGTGACCGTGGCTCCGTATACTTCTGGACATCTACACCCTCACCTGCCCCACTACCACCCACCACCTAGGCTGCACCACTTCCCCATCCCCTTCATGGTGAGGCCCCCAGGCACTAACACAGCCAGGCATGGCAGAAATGTAGAGGCTTTTATTTGGAGTGTGAAATAGATCAGTCATTTTAGCCCTTTATTTATAACCTCAGTTATTTCAAGGATGCTTTGTTGGGCCATGTAAATAATTTGTTAGCAATTAATGGTGGCCCATCAGGCATTTCAAGTACATATTCAACATAACCAGCAGCCCCTTTCCTCTTAATTGGCCAGTGAAAACTCAAAATGAAATGTTTTCACTTTACAGAGCTGCGTGTGTGCATCCTATCATGTTGTGTTCTTGTAATATAATTTAAGATGATCATTCCATTAGTGCATGATTGTACATCTATACACAGTCTGCATCTAAATGGAACTGTGATACCTAATCTGTGCCACTTATTAGTAAGAAGCCAGGCAAACCTGTTTGATGAAGCTGTGGCCGTGTGTGCTTTTTAAACTGTAGTCCACAGAAACTAAGGCCTGTACTCCAGTGAAGTGACTGTATGTTCATGGATCTGTTCTGCATTCTCTCACAGCACACTGGCATGTCTGAAGTGACCTACCCGCACATTCGCTACATCTCATCCAGAATGACTGGATTTGGACGAACTTATGAGGTAGCTTCATTAGTAATAAGAATGACTAGGGCCTAGGGTGTTTCCTGCTCATTTTAGGTTGTGGGGAAGATCATTTTAGGCTGTGGGGAAGATCATTTTAGGCTGTGGGGAAGATCATTTTAGGCTGTGGGGAAGATCATTTTAGGCTGTGGAAATGAGTTTAGTCTGTCTGTTGTTCTACCCTCTCAGGATCTGCTGCATTTAGAGGAGAGATTGGGGACCGTGAACCGAGGGGCCTCTCAGGGAACTATAGAGAGGTGCACTTACCCACACAAGTACAAAAAGGTGAAAGAACTCGTATAAAACTCTGTGTTTGTGTGTTGTGTGTGTTTGTGTGTTTACGTTCCCTCTTTTCATGCTGTTTGTAGAAACTAGAAAGTGTCCCTTTCAACCAAAGTTGTAGCCTTAGAAAACATTTTAGGGGAAGATTCCATCTAGTTTTCCAAATGTATTTAAATCAGTAACCTAATGCCCTGCCGCCCAATACAGAAGGTGTTGGAGACTGAGAGAGACATTGACCAACAGTTAACCCCTGAAGCATGGGCAACTATTGGAAAAAATATGCACGCAACCTCAGCCTCGGTGAGAACAAAATGAACAAATTGAATTTGGAAACATGTCTCTGCTCATTTATAGTTGTTAGTGGTAGTAGTGTTGGGGGCAAGGGGATTCGGCAGTAGAAACGTTTGATTTTTAAAGGTATAATTACATCCATATTGCCTTGATCCATAGAGATGACATGTTTGTGTTGCTGGGACAGAATGACAATTCCTTCAGTCCTTATAGGGAAATGTGTGTGGTCAACTCAACACTTGTACTGTATACAGTAAGCCATCTATAAGTCATAAAGGATTGTATATTGACACGGTCTCTATCTGTAATGTTAACACCGTGTTTGACTTGAATACATTTATACACGTCTGATCATAAAGTCTATAAAATTGTCTCACCCTTCAAAGTATGTAATAAGTCATTAAATAAGAGTTGTCTTTGTGGACCCTGTGTTTGGTGCTGTGTATCTATAATGTTTTCCAATGTCTCCATAAACAGAGAAAGCTCCATGGTAAGCAAGATGAAGATGAGGGGGCGGATGAAGACACAGAGGAGAAATGCACCATCTGTCTGTCAATACTGGAGGAAGGGGAGGACGTCAGGTACACGCCTAAAATGCAGAGCTGTTCCTGTGTGAGAAATAACTCACATTGTCTGTTGATATGCCCTAGAGATTTTCTCAAAACCCAAAAGCATAATAATCAGCAGTAAAGCCAATCCCCTGAGTGCCTGAAAATGACTGGTGTCAGAGGACTTTGCTGAAGCTCAACATACGCATGTGCACTTGTGATGAAGTGGGTTTCAGAGTTTCTGCCCTCTCTTGGTGTAATATGTGAATTACATGTTCCATTTTTAATCTGGCAACAGATGAAATGGAGCTGAATGCATTCAAAGTATTGTGCCTTCCAAATTTTTGTGCCCTCATTTCAGTATGAAGATGGAATTCAAAACCTGTGTCTCATATTATGTTGTTTCTTCCTCAGACGTCTACCTTGTATGCACCTCTTCCATCAGCTGTGTGTGGATCAGTGGCTCCTCACCAATAAGAAGTGCCCCATCTGCAGAGTGGACATCGAGGCGCAGTTGTCTGCCGTTGAAAGTTGATGCTGTTTTTCTAACAATCCTTTTGTTGGAATTTTCTTTCATTGTTTAATGTTTTACTTTTTCTTCAGTACCGCAGTCAACCAAAGATGGCATGAATTACCTGCGCAGATCCAGTATGATAAAAAAATAAATTAAAAAAAAACACCAGACAAAAAAAGCATTGAGCCTAGAGTGCCAGCTATCACAGTACAATACTGCTAGAATTTACATCTCCATTAAGGATTTCAGATGTTATTGTATTTATAAAGCTTTTATGTAGCTTTTGATCGTTTCCTCAAGTGTCATTTTCTTTTTTTTTGCATGGTTCCTCGCAATGCATTTCTTTGCACATATATTGTGGTCTTCTCATGGCCTAACAACTTGCAGGTGAGGATAACATGAGCTGCTCTAGTAAAGAAGCATTTCTGTATACCTAATGCCTTGCTTTACTGGAATAGAATGTCAACCTCCATTTAAAAAAAAAAAAAAGACATTGCAGGACTCATTTTACCAATCATTGTATTGATTAGTTTTAGACAATGTGGTTTGCTAGTGAAAGATGTTTTTTTAAGGAGATCACAACATTCCTTAATTAGGAAAATATCATGTTAAACAGATCAGCTGCTGTATTCGTGTTCACCCAGTATTTTGAGTGGGAATAAACTCAAACTTCACCTCAACTACCAGAAAATGCACATGCTTGTCTGCCATTTTACACTCCCCTGCACCAAATTGATTTGACCAAGCACCACATTGATTTGACCAAGCACCACATTGTTTTGATTAAACACCATTCATGCATCTAATGTATTTTAGAGAAAAAGAAAATGAATGTCACATCTGTCTCGACTGTTCTTTTTCACTGGAATAATCTGCTGAGGGTACAGTCTCTGTTTAGATTTCCCAACCAAGACAGGCCACAAACTGGGTTCTATATGGGGATCTCAGGCCCACAGATGGTAAACTGGGTTCTATATGGGGATCTCAGGCCCACAGATGGTAAACTGGGTTCTATATGGGGATCTCAGGCCTACAGATGATAAACTGGGTTCTATATGGGGATCTCAGGCCACAGATGGTAAACTGGGTTCTATATGGGGATCTCAGGCCCACAGATGCAACTAGTTTCACATGAGCCTACATCCTGCGGATATCTGTTGTTTGGAAGCTAGGAACAGCCTTGGTTTATCCTTGCTTGTCATTTATCCCTGTTTCTTTTTTCAGAGGGAAATACACAGCACTCAGCTCAGAATAATAAAGTAGCTGATTATTCTCTCAATGTTCTGCAGCCATCCCTTTTCTTGCTGCCATGGAAAAGATAACACTAATATTATTCTCGACTAGCTAACTTGCATATACTTGCACAGGAGAGAAAAAACGGGAGTGCTGTGAAGTTGACAGTGCGTTGAGGCCATGTATTTCCACTCTGATTGCAGAATTTTGGACAGAAAAAAAAGAAACTGTAATAATTTCGAATGGAGTGTTGGAATGCAGTACTTATGGCAGGTATCCATGCATTCATAGACTTAATGGCACCAGGATGATATTCCATGGGATTTATATTAGTTTTAAAATAATATTAATAAAGTTAGATAACTCTTTCCTGTGTCACTTTTGTGTCCCCTTACTATTCACATTCATGTTTGTCGATATTCCACAACGCTGCATGTGTTAGCAGAATAAAAAAAATAACTACTAGCTAACCCAATCGAATGTTTGTGTCATACCAGTTACATAAACGTTATAATATGCTATAGGACGAATTAATTATTATAATATAATATTAATTATTAAGTATTTCGTAATGTATCAAGGAGCCTATAGCAAGAATACTGGCAAAAAGTATATTTTTCAGTACATTCGGGTTTTCGTAAGACTAGAGTAGTTCAACGAACCCTAAATCATGTATTTTATTCAGCTTTTTTGTAACTTCGTGTGAAATTCGCAATATCAAAATAGGTCCTAAGCTGACCCGGCAGATGCGGGGCGGAAGTCCGAATGTGGTGTTAGAACGTAAGATTGGGATTCGGGTGACGTTAGACGTAATTGGCGCCGCCACTTTACCAACCAATGAAATAGGTGCATTCTATGAAGTGGTATCCAATGAGAATCAACAGAGCAGTATTTGAACGACTGACCGAGAAGCACACACACGCATTATTTTGTTTATGTTTATTTAGGCCTTGAGAAGTTACTGACTGGTAGTCCAAGACAGATTTTAAACGATTGTTTTTCTGCACATAGCTGTCTACTGTGACTGGTTTCCAACATATTTTAAAGATGTCATCATTGGAAGTTCGTGCTATGGTGAGTTTTTGATACACTTCGCAAGTTTAGGACCTCAAGTTAGCTTAGTTAGTTGTATTTATCATGTTACTCGCTCAAAGGCCTGTCTTTGTTTCGCTAGTTTGCTACGCTAACTAGTTGTTAAACAACAAACGCTAGCAAGTTAACGTTGTGGATTTCGGTTCATTCTATTAAAATTGTTTCTACTTTTATAAGTGAATTTATTTGCCTGACTCGATCCCCGCTATTGCGTTAAACATGCATGTCTAACCCCTGACTGTTAACTAACTAGTGTTTTCTCACGTAGTTGGTTAGTTCAATAACAATGCGGTTCTTTCAGCTAGGAAACGCAGAAAACCCAGCCCCGTTGGGAAAAGTCAACCTAGCTGGAACGAGAAGAGCTGCACTTGGAGAGCTATCCAACTTTCCCAATGCCACCAAAGCGGTTCCGTCCAAGGTATGTTGTCTTGTTTGGCATTGTTTATCTTTGTCACGTAATTATCCAAATCTCTCAAACCTGCTCTTCACCCACTGCAGAAGACTGTTCCTGCCAAGGCTTCCAACAAACACT
Organism: Esox lucius; assembly: GCF_011004845.1. NCBI lineage: Eukaryota > Metazoa > Chordata > Actinopteri > Esociformes > Esocidae > Esox > Esox lucius. The sequence continues at coordinate 17,101,655 of NC_047570.1, read as the reverse complement.
GTAATCAAAACGTCCAGCCAGCAGCTATTCAACATAAACGTGCGCCAGTTCCTCAACTACCTCTGCCTCAGGAGGTGGCCAACGTGTCAATGAAAGAAGAGGAATTGTGCCAGGCGTTCTCCGACACACTACTTGCTATTGAAGACATTGATGAAGGGGATTCAGACATGCCACAACTATGCTCTGAATATATAAAAGACATCTATGGATATCTGCATACCCTTGAGGTATGTTGTAATACTTCTAGGCTGCCTACGCGCTGTCTTGCTCAATGTCAAGCTTGTAATGTTGTCCTTTTCTCAATAGGCCCAGCACACTATTCGGCCCAAGTACATGGAGGGCTATGAGATCAATGAACGTATGCGTGGTCTCTTAATTGACTGGCTTATTCAAGTGCACTCCAGGTTCCAGCTACTACAGGAAACTCTCTATCTGACTGTGGCCATCCTGGATCGCTTTCTTCAGGTGAAGCGCAGACCAAATGAAGTAGTGCTTGACTAAATGTGTTTCAGTCTGTGTAATGGCTTGTCTAATGTTCATTAAACCTACCATCTAGGTGCAACCTGTCAGCCGCAAGAAGCTCCAGCTTGTTGGCGTGACTGCAATGTTGGTGGCATCCAAGTATGAAGAGATGTATTCCCCCGAGGTTGGCGACTTTGTTTACATCACAGACAATGCGTTCACCAAAGCCCAGATTCGGGAGATGGAACAGCTGATTCTGAAGAGTCTGAACTTCGAGCTTGGACGTCCTTTACCCCTACACTTCCTCAGGAGGGCGTCCAAGGCTGGCAATGTGGGTTGATCAATAACATTCATGTCTTTGAACATCTGTTGACCAAATGGGTGTATTTTGAATCACCACTGAGCATTAACTGCAACTAGCCGTGTTTGTCTTCTAGGCGGACGTTGAGAAGCACACACTAGCAAAGTACCTCATGGAACTGACTCTCCTTGACTATGATATGGTGCACTACAACCCGTCTGAGGTGGCTGCTGCTGCCTTGTGCCTCTCCCAGCTGCTGCTTGATGGTCTCAAATGGGTAAAGTGCTGTTTCTTGGTTATTGAGACTTTTGTGTTTTTTTTTTTTAGTGGAAATGTAGTTTTATTAGATGGTTCTATTTGTTGAGTCTGTGCCAAGAGGAGCTGATCTGCTTTCAACTTAATGCTATTGCCATGTTTGACAAATGTCAATATCACATGTGAACCCAATGATTCAGCTGAAGTTTCTACTGCGGTTTAGAAATCTAGATATATTTCTCTTGGCCAATAGAGCTTTTCAGTGTTGGGGACCATTTTATCACGTGCTGACCTGTTTATGAACAGATGTAGAGCTTGCAACAGACTGTCCTCATTTCCACCCCCTTTGCAGACTCCAGCCCAGCAGCATTACTCCACCTATGATGAGAACCACCTGAAGCCCATTATGCAACACATTGCTAAAAACGTGGTTTCTGTCAACGAGGGGCGAACAAAACTTCAGGTAAACGGTCCACTTAGTTTAACATGGCTGCAGTCGTCTTTAATCTTGTGCCACTGCTGTAAATTAACTAAATGTCAATTATAACCATACTGGGTAACTGTGTTCCAGGCTGTCAAGAACAAGTATGCTAGCAGCCGACTAATGAGGAGTAGCCTCCTGTCTCAGCTGAAGTCTGCCATTGTGGAGGAAATGGCTGCCGCTCTTCTCCCGGACCGTAAAATCTGAAGTTACACCACGTGTATATGGCCTGTCTTAATCCGCTGCACTTTATTTGTCATGAACAATCTTGTTGGTGGCCTTTTTGGCCTGCTTTTATCATGTAAATATTGGTTTTTATGAATAAACTTGTTCTTTAACTATTTTAAATTTGGCCTTTACAGTGTTTCTTAATTTGAATATGTTTACTCTTGGACATGGCTTTGTAAATTTTCTGTTATCTGGGCTTGTTGCTGACAGTCATTAGAACCCCAAGGCCACTACCTGGGTTTTCTGTATTTTATGGGGAAGTGCCTCACTGAAACAGGTTTGCCTCTTATCCAGTCTTTTTAAACACTTTCAGTAAAACTTGCTCTGATTTTTGTTTCTAAGTCTTGATTGTTTGAGACTCGCATAACTGCAGCTGGTCAAGTTGGCAAGACAAATCTTGGGACCAGGTTATGGGTTTAAGTACTTCCTAACAATTTCCTGCAGTTGCGCTGTGAGTACAATAAAGTATAGAATTGATGAAAGGCAATGCATTGGGAAGTGCATACAAAATGCATGTACATGCTTTTAGACTTAACTGCCATTTTGCTGTGGCATAAGGACGTTTCCTACCATGTGCCACTAACCAAGCCATCTCAAATTTCTTGAGTGAATGGGGAAAAATGCAAAGGCATGAGTAATGGAAGATATTTACTGGAGATCAGCAAGAAAACAAATCCTTCATAGCACCATTAAATACATCAATGTGCTTCTATACTTGACCTGATAGAGACCCTGTCTGTGCATACATGGTTACATTTAATTGTCATTCCTGTGTGTTCTGACTCACCATGGGTAACAATTACAACCAGCTATCAGTTGGGGAATATCTATGTTTCAGTGATGGAGTTGTGGCTTGAGATGGGCAGCTCTTCCCCTAACAGGGCAGTAAGCAGGCCAGAGATGCCCATGTAAGCAAAGTAATGGCAGTGTCTGAGTGGGCTGTCTCATTTCTTGTCCTGTGTTTGGTTGTATTATGTGTACAGAGCATGGGAGGGAACCACAATCAACTTGCAAAGACTTATGCACATGCATAAGGCAAGTCTGAATTTCAGCTTCTAAGTGATTAGAAATGGCATATTAAGTCAAAATCTGACACTGGAAATGTGCATCATATTGAAAACACCTGAAATATCAAAAGCAGAGTCGTAAGAATCGAATCCTAGAGAGGAAAATAACATGAATTTGCAACAAACAGTAGACGGCTTAATTCAACCAAACCCGCAGTGCAGTAATATGTAGATCTTATTCCAATTATAAAATGAACACAGACTTCAACTACCATGGTGACCCTCTTCAAAGTATGCTTTCACTTTCCAGAATTAGACATGGGCACTGGACTAATATTGTATATAAAGACAGCATTGTTATGGCAGGTTTAAATCTATCCCAGACCTAATTCCATAATGTCAAATGTACATACATAGATCTAAAATGCCTGTATTATAATTCTGTGTAAACAAATGATTCTCTCCAGAAATTAGGCTCATTATTTTGGCAATCCACCCTTCATTACATTTGAGGATTACTGGCTGTGGCGGGATTGACCAGTCTGTGTCCAAGTTAGTACCTGTAGCTACTGATAAAGTGCTTTCAAATCATAGACAATACACTCAGAGTACAGTACATGGTGTGGCCTACAGTTCTGGCGATATCTCTGGGAAAGGTGGGGTATTGAAAGTCACACTTATTAATTGTTCTGTGGACCAATAAACATGGGCAATTGGTTGGTTTTTCTAGTAATATCCATTGAAGTAGATAACATCGCAGTGCAACGAACCATTAAATATCCATTTCATGTTAATGTTTTTTTGGTATGTGTCAAAATATTGATTGTAGGCAATACTATCTGAATAAATTTTTAGCAGCACAAATTCCCACTAAAAATATACTGAACAACACTACACAGGCTATTTAAAACTTAATCTAAAACACAGAGAGTGACTTCTTGGCAACCACCCAGAACTCTTGGTTAAAACCCTTTCATTTCCAAAATGAGAAAAATTAAATTACAGTCTGGTCCCACATCATGCATACTTATCTCTACCCGTCCAAAAGATAACCATAAAACCATATCAAGGTGAAAAAGATGGAGGGGAATGTAGAAAGCTATATAAATACAATAAATAGTTTTGTTCAGTGCTCACAAGGATCGTGTAGCAATATTCCCCTGGAGAAAGTATTGTCCTCAGATCCCCATAAAAATAGAACTTGTTTGTAAGCCTGACACTCGTCTGTCCAGAGAAACAGGAAGATGAATCCAGAAGAAGGCCTCAATGCAGGAGTCGAGAAACTCACACAATCCCTTTGTTTTTGTTTGGTAGCTCTGTCTCCATTTAAAGTCAGTAGAGGCGTGTGCTTCTCTCTTGGTACTTCACAGGTGTTCTTCAGGCGTCTCCTAGATCTTGCTGACGTAGTTGTTAGGGAACAGGCCCTGCTTTGCCCGTAACCTCCCTGTCCACCAGCCAGAAGCATCTGATCAAGAAAGAATAATACTTAGCTTGCTGTGGGACAACAAAGGGTGTTAGATTTTCAAGAATATAGAGCAATGTGCATGTTTATGCACCCCACACCAAACAAAACTCTAGTCATTATCCTAGTATCTGAGGGTGTCATTTCTGCCTCCTTACCTTCCTTGATGATGTCGATGACATCATCTGCATTGAAACTGAGCTCATCTGTGTCTTGAGCATCATAGGCATACAGGGCTTTGCACTGGGGTACCTGGGGCTTGGGTTTTGGTGCAGGTTTGGGTCGCCCCCCTCCAGGGGGTGGTCTACTGACCGACTGGCGTTGGACACTGAGGAACAAAGAGAGAGAGCAAGACAATAGGAGTGAGCCTTAGTCATCATCAAAGAAAAGAAAACGTCCTACACTTCATTAGTTCTGGCACATTCTACTGGCCAGCTACAGTCAGTCAGCCATTAGGAAAGCTTCTGGTGATTGTGTGGCTTCAGCAAAGGATGTGGAGTTAGATTACTACAGCTATATCAATATTTAGGGATACAATTACGCACCATGTGAATTTGTGTGGTAGTTATTATTGGATTAATGTTTCCAAAACTTCTATCCAAGACCCCTGACTAAATAAAATAGGATGTGCATAGTTCTACCACAAGATGGCGAGCCATTGCATATATTTGTCTTAGTATAACTGAACCACAGAGTGGAAAACACTGGAAAGGTTACTGTAAATACGGTAAAATGACCTGAAGGCTAGAAATAAAATAAAAAAACACATACAACCCTCCATGAAGTCAATCAATAAGCAAACAATCACAGCAAACTCATCACCAATGAAAAAGCATTGTCTTGCTTCTCCAAGATACATATCCAGGATCTCTCTAGACCATTGACAAGAATACCCAGCTCAGGGTTTCTTTGTTAACTGACCAAAAAAGTTAAGAGCCCAGTAATTTGCAAGCAGAGCATCTACCATTATTATTTAAAAATAGATTACATAGCAAGGCTTTTATATGTATAATTATTGAGCAAACTGACTAACAAACAAATACATTACTGGGCTTTAATTGTTTTCGGTACTTTCCTCCAGTCAGATCATAGATTTTTGCCTTCTTCTGATTCAACATCAATTGTAAGAGAGACTACAAGCAAGAAGTTGAGCAACTAGCTAGTGTAGAACCAGGGAGAAATGTACACATCTTGTTACCGCAGAGCCAGAGAGATGTACACATCTAGCTACAGCAGAGACAGAGAGATGTACACATCTAGCTACAGCAGAGACAGAGAGATGTACACATCTAGCTACAGCAGAGACAGAGAGATGTACACATCTAGCAACATCAGTGCCATAGGGATGTACACATCCAGCTACTGCAGAGCCAGGGAGATGTACACATCTAGAAACAAAAGAGCCAGAGAGATGTACACATCCAGCTACAGTCGAGCCAGAGAGATGTACACATCCAACTACAGTCGAGCCAGAGAGATGTACACATCTAGTTACAGCAGAGTCAGAGAGATGTACACATCTAGTTACAGCAGAGCCAGGGAGATGTACACATCTAGCAACAACAGAGCCAGAGAGATGTACACATCCAGCTACAGTCGAGCCAGAGAGATGTACACATCTAGTTACAGCAGAGTCAGAGAGATGTACACATCTAGTTACAGCAGAGTCAGAGAGATTTGTACACATCTAGTTACAGCAGAGTCAGAGAGATGTGCACATCTAACTAGTGAGCTGTGCTTTGGCTAAGGCCTAAACCATCACCCAACACACCGTAAACACTCAAACTCACATTCCTCCATTTGAAGCTGTCCGGGCGTCTCCGTTACTATAAAGGAATACATCATCCAAGTTACAGCAGACACTGTGTGTGTGTGTGTGTGCGTGTTTGTATGTATGTGTGTCACGGACTGAAACAGCAGCACTGCACCATACTGACACAAACATGTCCTTACACACACATGATTATGCATTAATCCTAAGTATTTCCATGTAAAAGTATTTCCATTTACTTACAGAAACTAAGTAAATGGAAAATATATATTTCCTAATATTCTGTGTAGGTGTAGTAAGTAATTAACTCTATCAGTCCCTATGGCTCCGTGTTGGAAGTTAATCAGGGATATTGGTGCCAGCACTTACCCTGCCGCGCCCTGGTCAGGGACTTTCAGACAGTCCAGATTGGGCTGAGCCTTGCTGCTGTCTCTGTCCCTCGGGTTGATGTTGTTGGGTAGGAAAGGGCGGGACCCATGACCCGATGGCGGAGGCCTCTGATTGGAATGCTGTGAGGCGTTCCTGTGATTTGCCATGTGATTCAAGTTCTTCGGACCACCATTCTGATGGGCAACTGTGACAAAGGGGACATCGTCAACAAGTGTGGACCATTCTCAGTCTCAGCGGCTGTGTGGTTTACAGGGATCATAGGACCTTCATCGCCTGGAAGGTGTTTTACCTGGAGGCCCAGGTGCAGCCCGTGTGGGTGTGTTCTGGTGTGTTCTGGACATTCTGGAGCGACTCTGAGTGAAGCTCTTTTTGGAGGGACCTGCAAATGGGACTTTTGGTCAGTAAACTGTTTCAGACACCGCTAGGAAAATGCAACGTCTCAACGTCTGTTGAATCCCAGTGTGGACGGAGAGTACACACTATTCCTCCGATACTCACGTGTGTTCTTGGGCAGGCCGGCTCCGATGCTGACCTGCAGCATCTTACTGGAGGGCTTCATGACAGCCACGTCCCCCTGGCCATGGACAAATGTCACCTGTCTGGAGCCACCTCCACTCAGAAAGCCCCAGCTCTCCTTCTTCAGCTTCAGCTCCAATCTGAGAGAGAGGGAATCTCCCTTACAACCACATCTGACTAAAAACCATCCAGTTGAAATTGCATAAGAAACTAAACTGTTGTGGTTTTATACCAAATCAAAACCTAGATTTACAGAAGAAGAACCAGAGCACTGACAAACTGAAGTGCTTTGTCTTCTTCAGCTCCACCCATATATACCAGGTATGAGTGTGTTAAAAGTACATACGTGTTGCCAAACTTAAGTGGCAGCTTCCTCTGGGTCCTTTCCTCGAACCTGCGGGCCAGCAGGCTTATAAACTCGGTCTTAAATGTGCACTCCAGCAGACTGTCATACTCTTGCTCATGAAGGATCAGCAGATCATCCTGCATTGTACTGTGGGACATGGGCAGATAATCAGTGGGAACTGGGGAGTAACTCTGCGACAAAGTCATGCATTGTAATAAAAAAAATATGAATGAAGTTTGATTCAACTTTTAACTGATATTCAGGTCGGATGGGGTTCTTTCATCAGATCTCTTAGCGATGTGGCGAGTGTAATTACATCAAAATATTTCTACGTGAATTATTTTTGTATTTGATCTAGCAACCTTACATATACAGGTCAGATGTTTTAAATGCAAGCCGGTCTCTGTCTCAGGTTTTCATTTTGAATGAACTTTTATTTTACATGTTAGTCAATGAAGAACACACATTGTCAGTTCTTGTTGACGTCAACATTAAAGAGAAATCATATTGACAGCACCAGTCCAGAGGTCTTGCAAATTAGTACGAGCCAAATGACTCTATGAACCACTAAGCTTTTACATTTGCATATAACTAGCGCCATACACAAATCAGCAGGTATCTAAGGAGGGAGGCAAGCCTGTTCCTGTGACTCACACAGTTCTTCCAAATGAACTAAACTTCTCTCCAATAAGCTTTTTACAATGCCTGCTTTCCCGCCCTGCACCACCTGGTTCATATTACCCACAACCCCCCACTCACACAGACTCAAAAGCCACATGTCTGTACCTCTACAAAGTCTTCTACAATGTCTCAACCTAAAACAAAGCCCATTTCTGATATGCAACTACTGAACAACAAGCAAGAAAGGCCTGACAATCCAAGTTCCCTCAATATCCTTTCGCATCGCTTTGATCAGTCAAGATGTGAAAAGAATGTGTATGCATTACAAAAACACATCTTAGGTTTTCCCATGCAAAATCCTATTTTAGCCCAACACCTAACCCCAATTGTAACGTCACCCTAAACCAAACCCTTTTTTAGACCTTGTGGGGATTTTTGGACCTCATAAGTATAGTAAAACAACAAACACACACACACAGAGGATACTGGAGAGGAGGTTTGAATCTATTCCATGTGTTTGTAATACCTCATGTGTGACATTTAAGGGAACAACATGGGGACTTGAGCGATTTTAAAATCCAGACTTCGGCCTTTGAAGTACCTTCTTGCATTTGGGCAGATGGTTTGAGCTCAACATGTTGGGTTTCGGTTGAAATAATAACTGCATGTGTAATGGGGGTTTGATTCTCCAGCTGTTTCATGTTGAGATCCTGTGGATCTTGATTAAAATTGGTAACCTGTTGTCACCAAAACATTGTACATTAAACGTAAAACCAATTGGATTGTGAGTCAGATAATGTAATAATAACTCACAGAAAGGAGATTCTGTATGTACAGTTAATTGTGCAGCTATGTACTATCTGAGGCCATGAGTGTGACCCATGTGCTTTTAATCTAAGGACTGAAGACTAAACACTCATTATGGGGCTCTCAAGATCTGGGTCTACCTGAGAGACACAGCCAGGATCTTTTCCACCTCGATACGCCTCTTCAGCACCTCAGTCACTTGACCTTTCTCAGGGCCCTGTTTCACCTTTTCCCTTCCAATCAGGTACACACACTTCGGGGTCAAAATCAGGTCTCGCTTAATGCCCTGGGTGGATGTGAAGAGGGGAGGAAAAAACAATATATTCAGCTGATAATATCAGAAACCTTCAGAAGAGGACGAAAAGAGATGCCAGCTTTTAAAGACCCTTACTTTAAAGCGACGGTCGTATTTTGTGACTTTGTCAGCAAAGTCAATCTTCTCCCTCTTGGCCAGGAACTGTCGTAGCTCCGGCCTGTCGTCCATACCTAGGTAGTCCCCCACAAAGTTCCTGTTGAGGCTATGTCTCCTCCTTTCCTTCCTGTTCAACAGCAGGTCAGAGGCTAGGGACAGACACAGGGGACAGTCAGACAAGAATTCATCCATGCTGAACATTCTCAATTCAGTGACAGAGATAGACAGTGTCACTCACCTTCCTCCCTCATCTGAACATACTTCTTGCGGGCCACATATTTGCGCCAGGCTTTCTGGATGGCCCTGGCGTGGCTGTCAAACTTCCGTTCCCTCGTCTCCTCCAACAGGAAGAGCTGCAGAGAGCAACACAGGTTCAAAAATACCCAAACAACCTGTTACAGCAAAATACAGGGCAAACCTCAGTGTACAAACTGACCAAACTACAAGGTGGACTGTTTTTGATAAGACCTAATCAATTGGCAATGGATAGACATCCAGTGCAAAGACCCTTGATTGTAGATAGTTTTCTCCAGATGTCTAGACCCATGTTCGCACACATTAACACTGAGTGACCACAGGAACATGGGTGGGCTATCAAGGCTCTGTGTCCATATTCCTGATGGTCATGCCCCTGGACACCCAGCCTGACAATTCAGCCTGCCCAGTCCAGACTAAACATCCTGTCCAGTCCAGACTAAACATCCTGCCCAGTCCAGACTAAACATCCTGCCCAGTCCAGACTAAACATCCTGCCCAGTCCAGACTAAACATCCTGCCCAGTCCAGACTAAACATTCTGCCCAGTCACTCAAGCAGCCATGGCATGTACCAGAAAGGAAGGCTATACCACATCCTTTTACCACATTTAAATAACAAAACACATTCAAACAAGATCTGTCACATTACATATTTATAGTTTGATTTTACAATTGTTGAAATAAAATGTGGGGGAAAAAACAATAGATGGGCTATGAAAGACTGATATAACAATGGCTATGAAAGACTGAAGGAGCTCTCATTTAAACAGTTCTGGGGGTATTTTAACCATGGAGAATGATAGTCCTCTAAAGATATTTATCAGTTTTAGCATGGACATTAACCTTGAGGGTCTGCATAATTTTGAACTAGTCAACTCGGGTTGGACATCCTACAAGTTATGGAAGGATCATGTCATCAAGTGGGATCGGTCAATTCATTGTTCATGGGATCAACAGTCCATACCTACAGGGGGCAGTAAATCGTCAACATTGTTAACATTATCTGTTACAACAACATAGGAGGTAGTATACACATTTCCAGTGTGTGTACCAACTTGTAGAAGTAGAAGAAAATAGAATGGTTAAAATTGGAGATGGCTTCAACAGTGTTGTCCATATGCTTGCAGATTTCATAGAGAGTCTGTGCACAGAAGAGTCCTCTTATCTATCTCTATATATCATTAAAACCACCCGGACCTTTAACTCAGTCTAACTCATCAGTATCTAGTGAGACAGTCTTGCCTGAGCAGTGAGACATGTTCTCTGAAGAGTGAGACATTCTACTTTCTGGCCTGGCCTCAAACTATGTAATCGCATGAAGAGAAAAAGGGTGCTTTAGCCATAAACTTATTACTTTGTGTCAGCACCTTATCAGAGAGGGAGATTTGTTTTGAGAAGCTTGGCTGCCGGGTGAGCGTAGGGTCAGCCCCTGTGTGATATTTGTGTTTCACAAGTACACCTCAGTCACATGGGCTCTGAAGGGCAATCTGGGGGAGGGAGGGTGGCTGAACACAAGGCCTAATTCAGGACTGAGGCACACACACACTGTGTGTGTATGGGATGTATCTTCATGTTCCCGTGTCCATTTGTGATCTCAAGGACTAGCCACAAGCACAGCTTTCATTGGAGCGGTGAAGAAGGGGTGGAGTTACAGTGGAGAAAGCAAACACCTTCCCAGCACCTCCATGACCACAGCCTTGTGTTTGAGTTCCAGTGCAGTGTTGACTCAACAGCGCTGACGTGGGCACCAGAGCTGGGCTCAGACCCTCCCTCTCTTGGTCCCCCATCAGAGACACACTGACATGCTCTTGCATACTAATACCTTTTATGGTGTTTGGTCAAAAAAATCAGTCATGGATTTTTTCCCCCGTAAAGCAGAATAGCTCCATGCCAACGCACATGGCATTGATACGATGGCATCCTGCAGCCTGCCAGTGGTCTAATTCTATGCTATGTTCTAGCCTATTAGAAGGAAGTTAGGTAGGTGGTATTTTCTTTGGAAGAAAGCAGGTTTGTGGTACAGTTTCCTGGAAAGGGTTACATGAATGGTTATTTTTACTGGAACAGGCCAGCGTTAAATCTAGTCTGTACATTTTCACTGTATGTGGGCAGATAAGGAAGAGAGGTTGTCTTACCGATTCAGGAGCTTTAATGAAAACCTTTGTGCGTCCGAGCTGGAACTGGTCTTGGTCCATGTTGACTGCCCGTAAGAGATGGAGAACACCTTGCTTCTCATCTCCACGCCATGTAGGCCATGATTCCTTAGTCAGGATGGCATACCTGAGCAATGGAGAGAAAAATCAATTACAAAAACCGGACAGGAGTGAGTACATTACCAAAAAAAGAAAATGTGTAGATCCAAGTTGTTTTGTCTTATTTCCTCTGGATTGTATCTGTGAATTAAGGGACTTAAGTGGTAGAAAATAGTATTTGATTGCTGTCCCTGCCCTGTTTCATTCAAGGCACAGCAAAAATTCCTGGGACGTTTTGAGAAAACACACTCACCACAAGTCTTGCCCAACACAAGAACCAAACGTTAAACTCAGCAGTGTTTTTTCACAATGACTCTCATACGTGTATAAGTAATGCCCATACAACAGAAGCCCTGAGCTCATCCTGTGCGCTTTAACAGTGGTTATCATCAGCAGGCCCAGCATTCAGTCTGCTCCCTCCACCCTGCCAACACTAACATTAGCAAAGTGAGCACTTCCTGATTGCCTGCAAATGTCGACCGTATCCTTTCCCTGAGAGATAGAGAGAGAGAGAGAGAGACGCCCTACTCTGCTGGCTGGGGATGGGGGGTTACAAACTTCTGTCCTTATTCTGAGGGCTGGGCGGATGGTGTCTCATAGCAGTGAGTCATACACCTAAAGTGTAGCATTCATTCATACATTTCTTTGAATTCCCCTTTTCTCGAGATGGAGGGGCCTTACCTGTTTAAGAATTTCCTGAAGACTCTGCGGTAGGCATAGCCAGCACGCCTCACTCGGATGTTCTCCTTCAGGCCCAAGTACTCCACCTGGTGCTTCACCCTGAAAGAAGAGACATGGAAATACAGGGTAAGTCTGGGAGGTGTCTGGTGAGATGTACAAAGGAGTTTGGTCAAATGGTTCAACCAACTCTGATTTCACATTCATTTGTCAGCACACGTATCTGAAGATAAATGCATGTAAATGGATCAATTCTTTTTCATACTGCACCTATATACTGTACAATGACCTATGGTAGGGCTACTATAATTCCTTGTAAAGTATATAGAAGTATTTCTTTTCTGTCATGGCTTCTAACTAAGAATACTGTTAGGAACTAAAAGCATCTATTAATTCACCCAGACTTCCTGTGAAAACAGCCATTCCGGTGCTAATTAGGCCGTCCAACCTGATCCTGAGCCCAGCTCACTGCTGTTCACAACAGGAAGGCCAGAACAATACAGAACCCTGCATCGGTACATGTTGTACCAAGCCCGGAAAGAAAGACAGGGAAGGACTTAAGTGGCAAAAAATGGCCTTATTACCCTACAAGGCAACTGTTAACATACCAGCCCCTACGAATAATGCACCTGGATCTCTATGACAACCAGAATCATTTACCCAAGTTTAGTTAAAATCCTGTTTAGCAGATAAAGATACAAACATGTGCCTGTTTTAGAGCCACCGTGTGATCAACCGAATGCTCATACATATTTTAGATCTTGACAGTGTACAAAATAACACTTAATACTTGCCAGATTTGTTTACAAAAAAACTTCTGAGGGGCAGAGAAGCCATCAAGATGACCCAAGGCCAATGTGAGTCCTTGTGAGGAGAAGGACCTTTGTAACGGTCACATCCTGGTCATGCCAGTGAGACCCAATGCCCTCTCTCCCTCACTGACCAATCTGTGTCATCTTGTCATTATGCGTCATTCATCCCAATTATTTCAGAATCTGGCCAGTGGGGTCTACAATATTGAGTTTGCCGCGCGCAAGTATGGGCAGAGACCTGTTCATAATCCCGTCTCTGATCTCAGGGTCAGTAATGTAACAACCTTCTCAATAACCACTCCAAATTCAAACAGACCTCATCGACTGTTGATAGCGTACTTCCTCGACATTTCAGCGTACAACTACAGTGGTTATGACTGTCCCTCAGAGACACTCACCGGCTCTCCTCCCAGTCTTTGGGCTTCTTGGTCTCATTGGGTTTGATGCAGCGGATGTAGTGAGGGGTGCATTTCATCAGTGTCTGCACCAGGTCATTCGCTTGTTTCTGAACGTATGAGGAAAAAGAAGAGGGTGAAAATCAAGCATTCAGTGCTAGTTTAGGTTAAATACACTGTATATGAATTGTCTCTACATTTTGTGGTTGAGCCGTTGTTTTGACATCAAGGTGTAAGGGCTCACTGAAGGTTGTATTTCTGTGTTTGAAAAATACTGATGAGTAGCAGAGATACACCTGCCATGTTCCTGATTCACAGTGTCATCACTAGAACAACACTGAAACAACGCTGAAACAACACTGGAGTGAATTCCAGGTTTTGCACCTGGCAAAGCGGGAGGAGGACAGGTGGGTTTGGGGCCTACAGACACAGGTGTCACTGACGCACGGCTTATGAACACACGTCTCAGCTGTTCAACACACCTTGATTTTGCTGCCCGCTGTCGTCGGCCGACCCTTCTTCTCTGCATTGAGGTTCTCTGGAAACAGGGCCCTTATGAAAGCTCTGTAGATTACAACAAGTGTATAATAAGGAATGAAGACCAACACTGGCAACGTGTATGAAGATCACTGTAGTCCATGCTAATGGAGGGTGGCTTGAACTGAATGGCTAGAAGAATGTTTTCAACTTTAGTTTTGTCAGAAGCAGCGAACTCTGGTCTGTGGAATCACTGAGTGGGTCGCCAGTGGTTCAGCTCACATTGTTGTATAGCTTCCGGGCACTGAGCTGGAGTTGAAATGACTGTGGTTTTCAGCCCTTTTCCTGGCAAAATGGGACTTTCACATCATCGAACATTTGCCATTTTATTGCAACGTGACTGGAAAGTTATACCAGCAAATATGTTATTGACTGTATTTTCATTCCTTTTAATCATGCATTAGTCAGTTTGTCCTTACTCATAACATGGTCACTAAAATCATGATGGATGTGTGCGGGTCAGAATGTAGCACATAGTTGCCAGCATTCCAGAACCTCGGAACAGTTCTGGTCTCACTCTGTTTATCGTTTACGACTCAAAGAGCTTATTTTGCAGTCCTCAAATAAGTCTTCCTTGTAAATAACAGCTGACAAAGTTCATAAAATCTGCTGCTAAATTATTATTTCTTTGTTGTTGACACATGCTCAAGTTCAACAAATATCGGGACTTTAAGGACACAAATGTGCAAGCGGGCGAACATAAGAGGCACCTCCTTTCACTGCATGAGTATTTGTTTGGTCTTCATCTGTGTAATCAAGACGATGGTGATATGAGGGAGGATCAGTGGGCTTTGTATGTGCAGATGGACCAACAGCAAGCGAACAATGTCCTGCTGATCATAATGACCCTTTCTTCTCTGAGCAGACCTGCTGTGCTATAAGAAGAGAATGCTTTCACTCCACACATTTGTGTCTGCATGTCCTGTGTGTGTGTGTGTGTGTGTGTACGTGTGTGTGTATGTATATACATATGCATGTGAGCACGTGTCTGAATATGGTCTTGGAGGGACCCCCCCCCCCCCCCCACCAAAGACCCCACAAAACCTGCACACAAAAGGGCCCGGGGCAGTGAGGGTAGCCGAGACAGTGGGGGCTGTTTGCACAGATGGCCACTGGAGGTTGAAAGGAGGCCCAGGAACGCACAAGACGGCCAGGGAAGTCCACTCTTCACTGTGGCTCCCTAGGGAGACTGTGAGATGCTCACCAGACTTGACAAGTCCTGAGCAGACCTCTATAACCCAGACCTACAGAGCGACAGACAGACATAGAAAGGGAAGAGCGCCCCCCCAGCCCTCCGCACTTCTGTTGTATTGGCGATTCCAGTTGTACTAGCAATTTGAATGACTCCTTCACATGTTTTTATTCATTCATGTCTTAGTAGAAGAGTTCTCTTAACACAGTGGTCAGAAATAACAGGCAGACTGGCCTAGGCTCCGAGACAAACATAAATAAAGGGTGACTAACATTTCGCTGCTTTGCATCAACTCGATGAGGTCACTGAAGAGGACGTCACGGTTCCTTTCACAGAAGCCCTCTGCGTCATAGGACACCTGGAGGAGAGACGTCAGGTGTCAGAGATGATGACAGCACACAGTCTCCATTCAGATAGCAGTTAGCCCCCTCAGCTCAGTCCAGGTGTCTAATCCAAATGAACAGACAGAACGCTTGGATCTACGAGAAATCGTTAATCGACAAAAGAGAACTAATGGATGACAGGTTCTCTGCAAGACCACCAATTAATGTTACATTGTTAAGCTTGTCTCCTAACTACAACTTTATACCCAAAGTGGGCATTTATTTTCACTATTGCCACAACGCTTTAGGGTGGTACTGTAAGAATGTTCTAGGCCATGATGACTTGAGACCCCTCCTAGCCCTCATGACATGGCTCATTAAGCCTGTGGCACGTGTTGTACCAGGCTCAGACCCACATCTGGAGCAGTGAAAGGGACAAACACAGCACAGACCCTGATAATGACCGAGGCAGAGAAATGGATGAAGACAATGAAAGAAAATGGAAAACAGAAAAAGGGATAATGTAAGACGATAGCACAATAGTGGAAAAGACAGAATTAGAAAAACCTGGCGAAGAGACACGGATAGAGAGATGAGGGAGGCAAGAGACGGACCTTGCCGGCGTAGTGGTGGATGATGAAGCCTTGGTTCCAGCTGTTGAAGTGTTCATGGGAGTTGATGGCCACCCTCAGCTTCTGCAGGAGGGTCTGGTCGGCCCCCTCCCCCACCGCATGCATGGTGGCACACACATCATCCAGGATGCTCATGATGCCAGGGGGGTTCTGGGAGAACGACCAGGAGACGAGCACAGAGAATGACCTCAGCCACCACATTTGAATAGAGACCAAACTATGACTTCCTCAATGGAAGTCAATGAACTGAGTAGACCAAACGCAGCTGCTTTCAATATATATAACTAAGTTGTGGATTCAAATAATAATTATTGTGAAAAGAATAGGTAGCAGAATTACATTTGGGATGATCTGGTATATTACCGTTGTTATAATTACTGTATAGTGTTATTATTATTTTTAATAGTCTACCTAAAAGATTTTTACTACGAGGAACTGCAGTAAATAAGCTTCAAAAGCAACATTTTCTTGGGTCAAAAGTGTATCCGACATAGGACTGCGAAAAGGAAGGCTCTAAGGAGAACCCACAGGGAACCCCTGGTTCTTCATTTGCGTTCTATGCTAGCTCTAGTCATAGCAGCCTTAAATCAAAATTGGCTACCATATTGCCTCCATGAGCATCACACACCCGCACACCCAATGACATCATTACAACACACACACACAGAAACACACACAACTGCTGCCTTATCTGGTTGTAAACATTGTCCATGGACATGGCAGCCAGTGGCCTTCATTGGGGACAGAAGCGACTGTGTCTTTAGCTCTTGGGTTGTGGCAAACATACACAGAGAGAACAAACACAGATTTCTGTCACTAAAGAAAAGGCAGCGCTTGTAAAGTCCCCACAGTCACACACTTAGCCAACTGGGCCTGGTCTTCAAACAGTCAGAGGGTGACACAGAATCCCTGCTTGGCTGTCTCAGATCTCAGCTGGTTTGAGGGCCGACCCTTGTTGTGGATTGACTGGATTAAGCCTCTCAGCAGGACAGATGAATCAAATTAAGAAGCATGTCGGCACGTTTAGGGAAGTTTACACTGCTGGTCATGCGAGGGGAGTCTTGTGTGGCCCTGCTGTAACACAATTTACCTCACAGTGTTTGCTCTCATTCGGAGTGTAACGTCTGCATGAACAACAACAGACAGAGCCACTGGTAGTAGTCGCACAACTGTTTCCTGTTCACTGTGTGTTTGACATCAAGGCCTACCAGTTTGCTCTCAATGAGATCACAGACAATCTTGTTGTTGAAGTATTCAATGGGAGTCCATCGGATGCCTTCTTGTACATACTCCTCCTAGCGAGAAAGAGAGGGAAGGAGCAAGACTGTTCAAATAATAATTATTTACTAAAACACAGGTATAGGAGCTACTGTGGAGGAGAAGCTGTGATGAAACTTAATGAAAACTTGGAACATTACCTGCTCCGCTTTAAGAGTCAACTCAATGAAGATCTGCTGCAATTTTTCATTCACAAAATTGATGCAGAACTGCTCAAAGCCGTTTTTCTACACAGAAAGAGATTATACATCAGCAACTATGATTGTCAGAGAGGCTGTGAGAGTTAACAGATCATTTTGCTATGTTATACTTAGAAGGTTCCTCGCCCTGAAAGTAGTGTGTGGGCTAAGATAAACTGCAATCCAACTTTGAAGTTTGTAATGGCTGTTTGAAGAAAAGGTAACCATTGATGACAGTTTCTCTTGACCCATAGATTACATTCAAGGTTAGTTACCATCTAACATCAAACTGTACGAGTAAGAGTGAAGAGTGAAATTCTCCTCTAAGTCATCCATATGGTTGTAGAAAACTTGGGATATCCTCGGGATGTCCCAAGTGGGCTTTGTTAATGAACTGAGGTTATTGCGTACACAGCCTGGCATGGCTGGAGGAAACCATATTCACATCACTATTACACCACAATGGATGTATGACCTGAGACTTCTGTATGTGTTCTTAAAGAAACCCCTCTCACCACTAACACAGGACACCCATTAATAACAGTCCTGTTTATAAACATAAGGACTGTGGACAGACAAACTGGAGCACACTCCATCAAACCAGGTGACACTCCATCAAACCAGGTGACACTCCATCAAACCAGGTGAAAAAGATTTATTAAACACACAACCTAACGTCAAACGACAAACAGATCATGCTTTACACTGTAGCGATGGTAGGTCCCCTTTAAGTAATTAATCAAGGCCAATCTTATTTCAGGGGCATTAGTGAGAGCCTGAATAATGCAGCTAATCAGATTACAATGGTCCATTAAAACTGATGTTCCAATCAAGTGATGGGACATAATCCAGACACTTAATAAAATCAGTCTGATCCTCTCTCTTTAAGCTATGTTTTTGAGCAAAGTCTACTCTCATTATTGAGTGACTAGCCTGTAACAGACTCATGTTATGGTTTCCATATGTTAATCACAAAACACAGAGGGCAAACTGACAGAAAATACTTACTTGGAATATTTCAAATCCATAGATATCCAAGACACCAATATTTAACTCCTGATGAACCTTCACAATGGCTTTGTTGATGGACTGAAATGAAAACAATGTTGTTACATTTGGTCATTTAGGATGGGACAGTACCAAGTGTGTTTCTAAAGGTCTACCGGTCATGGAGAAGTTCATACCTCCACTAAGAAGTCAAAGACTCGTGAGTGCAGGGCCTTGGACAGGGCATCACGGGTGTAACATGCCTGCTCCACATTCAGCGTCACGTCAATGGACTCCATGGAACTGCCCCACTTGCTGTCCATCTTCCTACTGGTCAGCTTGTCCTTCAGCCGCATCTGGTCAATACCCAGCAGGAACGCGGGGAAGGCAAGGACTGCAGAGAGAGAATGGACAAAGGGAGAAAGTAAGAGACGTGTATCCTACTTGTGAAACAAAACACAGGTACATTCTGAAGATGTCACATAGAGAAAAACAACAAAGGGTTATGTAATAAAACAGATTACACTCAAGTCTGGTGATGACTCATTGCTCCCTCCCTCCCTCCACGCTCCTTACTCCCTCCCTCCACGCTCCTTACTCCCTCCCTCCACGCTCCCTCTCTCCCTCCACGCCGTAGCCACAACAACTGTGTTCCCCTAGCTGAGCTCTGAGCATGCTGAAGGCCATTAGGGCTAACTTGGCGTTCCCACTGTCTCCTGAGAGCCCCTCCCAGCCTCATTACATTGAGTCACTTCCCCGAGAAGGAAACTGCTCTCAGCGTCTGTGTCTGTCTGTCTGGTCTGAGTATGCATCAGATGGATCAAATAGTCCCCAAATGGGAAATGAGGGTTTGACCCACTGCACTCAACAGCCCAGGAGAAGTCTGTCCTCAGGATGGCGCAGTGACCTCCACTGTAGCCAGCCCAGAGGATAGGAACAATATCAATGACATTCCTTCAGTTCATCTACACCCAGAATAACTTCAAACATGCAGTTCCAGGGAGTCCTTGTAGTGGATCTGAGGAAGGGATTTGTTTGGCTGAGTGTGAGCAGATGTTTATGTGGACTTTAGTTAGTGTGCTTTTATATGGGGCACAAGAGGTCTTGATATGTGAAACACATTGCAGTCAGACAGGAAGTGAGCCGGGGGGGGGGGGGGGGGGGGGGGGTTATGGAGTGCTGGTCTTCTGCTACATCCAACTACAAAACAGTGCTTTGTACCTCTGCTAACCAGCGCAGCTACGCTGCATTATTTAGCCTGGATGTGTGGCCGAGAGGCGGGAACCGAGGGGGGAGGGGGACCAGAACAGAAAGCGGGTGCATTTCTCAGTGTAATTTTAGTCTGTGATGTAATATGTCCTGACCTTGACAACGTTGTTTTATTTTCTGGGGTAATTCAGCATGGCCTGGCACTTGGCCTCAGCCCTGCATTAACACAATGGAGCTTTGGGGAGTAACACAACTCTGTTCCCTAGCCTAACTATCCTATAAAGGGTAGCTGAGGACAGTGTCTGCAGTCTGGAGAAAAACAGAAAATGTCTAACTGCCTTTTAACCAGAACTCTTTATCCCCAACAACTCCATTTAACCCGTCTACCTATCCCTATACTACAAAAACAAAGTAACCAGGAAATGTACTTACACTCCTCACTCTCAACTGCAGCATAGTTCCCCGCCTCCCTGAAGTTGATGTTCCCAAGGTGCAGGACTCCAGCCACGATCTGCAGCACCATGCCGCGATCTTCCCCTGAGATGCCAATCACATCCATGGCATGCTGATAGAGGAGAAAGACAGGAGACATGAACCCAGGGCTGACGGGTGTTTACTCACAGCTGTGGTATCTAAACCACGTCCTCTCATTACTCCTGTCATGGTTTCACTGCTGAACAAAAACAGGTGGAGTCCAGGGTGCAAAACAGAAACCACAGAGGACAGTGGAAGAGTGACCAGCAATATGATAAGAACAAGTAAAACTTGAACCATAACAATGGAAAGACAGCAAATAAACATACCGTAGTTTCCTGGAAATCGCTTTTGTCATTGATGTCATCCACTTTGTAGGACCCGGACTGATTGAGATAGTTGTAATAATCTAGGCTTGTGATTCCCAGGCTGCTCTTCTGTTCTCCACTAGCTCCCTCTATCAACTACACACACAGATGTCAGTGTCACATGATTACACTTCTGTCAGGTAAGAGGAAGGAAGACCCAGTGCATTTGTTCCAGACACACAAACCTACAGGAGCTCTCAACCTGTGACATTACCTCTGCTTTTCTTTTATTTCAAAACGTTTAGACATTTGCGCCCTTCACACATTTAGATTTGTGATCAGCACCGGACGTATTACACACAGTTTAGCGTTATTAGCTTTATTCTACTTTTATTTGTAAAGGAATTCATGTTATGTGAATTTGACTGTCTCTGTACCAGAGGCCTGAGGCAGGAAGAAGTAAAAACAAATCAAACTGCTTTCGGCAACCAAATGGCACTAGTCACTGTTCACAGTTGTCCTAAATTTCCAGAGTAACTCAATACACATAAACATTGTTATTTAACAGTGAAACAATGTAAACACGGCATGTTACCGGAATACCTCACCTGATAAAATATATGGAAGCTCCTCTCGCCAGGATTCCTCATGACAACGCGTGATTTCTCCAGCAGGAAATTGGAGATTTTCCCTCCATCTGGCTCGCCGCCGGAGCTGAACTGGATCTCAAAGTATTTCCCCTAAAGGAAGAAAGCATGGCACTTCAGTATCAGAGCAGGCCGCCCTTAAGCTGAAACCCAGAGCCCTCAGAATGGGAACTAACAGTCATGGCACGGTTGTACTCAGTGCACACCTGCAGCCTGCTGGTGTATGTGTATGTACTGAGGCTTGACCCCTTCTTTTTTCTCTCTTTCTTGCTCTCTTTTCTCCAGCCAGGCCTGTCATCTGTAATGTCAATTCCATTCCCAGTCTAAAGCCCCAGAGTGCACTGAGACACTAGTCATACAGGTAGACTTCCTTAATAGCCATCTTCTCAGGCCATTTACGTCAGACCTCTTATTTGTTCACAGAACTTCAAATAAGGAGAGAGACCATACAAAGAGACAACTCAAGAGATGATACTGCCCAGCCTGTCATCTTGACTACAATCTTTACAACTCAGTTCCTGTGACTGCTGCGTGTGAGTGTGTAAACTGGTCCTGCAGGAAACCAGTCTGCATTTAAACCTCTTTCTAAGCTTAAAGTATAGTATGTCTTTCTATGTGCATTCCACAGCCCTGGTTAACCAGGCCACACTTGAAGTTAGTAGCCCCAGCCAAGTCGAGATGGGAGAAGGCAGCAACACAGCATATAAAGAAAGAAATACACGGTAATTCACTATCTCTCTTTTTTCTTTTCTGTATTTTCACTGGAGTTCCTAGTGTTTTTGCTTTAGTTTCGGAAACGACTGTGAAGCAGTTTCAAGTTGAGCCAGAAAAATGTGCCAATCATATGCTGTTAGTCATCCCCATTCCACTAATAAAAAAGGAGATTCAAAAAGACTTTGGGACCCGTACAAATCTGCTGGAGTTGTTGTTCCTCACTGTCTTGGCATTCCCGAAGGCCTCCAGGAGGGGGTTGGACTGGAGGATGATGTCTTTAACATGCTGTGAGGAAGCAGACAGACAGTAGGCTTGTTTTAGTGACTGACAGGTACGTAGGTACAGAGACAGTGGGTAAGGAGACACTACTACACTCCGCAGTTATCCACACCCCAGCTGGCAGGTCAACATGTACCGTCTCTGGAAATTTCCATCATCGCTCCGCTCTCACAGCGTCTGGAGCACATTATCTTTCCCATGAGCCATCTGCATATCAGAAGCCCATACGTTTTAAATCAGAACTATTCGAGCCCTCTATTATTTTACGCTGAAGTGGAGTGATAGCATTTCATGGAATCCTTTTGCGTCCCTCAGCTATTGTCCTCCATCAAGAAGAAAAACATTAGTGGCATAGCAGTTCAAGTTTAACACCTTTTAGCGCTTGCCCCAGGGCTCAGTTAAACCTTAAATATTTATGCAACTAATCACATTGCACTGTAAAATCCACCTTTTAAGACACAACCTTCTCTGGTAAAGGGTAAATGGGTCTATCATGCACATCTATTTGCATGGCTGAGGGACATAGTGATCTGCTTTGCATCTACTAGTCAGAAACTGACACAGGGTGATAATAATCGGAGGGGGAGACTGTTCAGTCAGGTGAACGTTGTGGATGTGTAGACATAGTTGTGAACTGAAAGAGAGCCAAACAAGGACAGAGAGGAAAAAGTCCTGTCGTGGTCTATACAGACGGCTTACAGTAAACATTACATTTCAGTGTTGAATCACAAGGCTCACTGATGTCAGTCACAGCTCAGCACCCAAAGTAATTACTATGGACATCACAAATGAACATGATGCCAAGTATGATATATGAGCTATATATATATAACAATTATGGCAGACTTTGATGATCAGACATGTTGTGTTCCCAAGCCACTACTGTATGGAACAAAACACAAGGGCATGCATTCACACAGACATACACTCACAAACACACACACAGCATGTAATAATGTAATACCACATGTAAACAGCAGTTGGGGGAGACCATGTAAATGAGACTTTTGGGACATCATAGTGACAAAACTAAATGGGGGAAAGACGGGTCTTGAGGGAGGGTTTTAAATTCAACAGAAAGGGCAATTTTGGTCAAATACTACAAAGACCACAAACGGATGATTTCTACATACACATATGTTTCCCATTTTTCCCTGTTAAAGCACCTTTTCAGTATCTTAAAAGTGTTGCACAAAAGTTGAATAGCACACAAGACTTGGCCTTGTAAAGAAATTATTTTAGTTTTTCTAAATACTTAAAGAAATACACAGAAATGCTCATAAACATCAGACGACTCTGAGCGGATGACAGCTAACATTAGCTTTGAACTTGAAACCTTTCATTTCAGTATAATAAGGGTGGAAAGGCACTATACTTCTCAGAAAAATGACTGCCATGCCATCTTGTGATTCAGCTTATTGTATATTCCCACTGACTGAAAATCCCAAGCGCCTTTAAAGTGTCTCAGTAATACTAGGGTTATACTAGGGAGGCTGGTGGAGAGAGAGGCTTGGGGCCAGGACATCTGTCGATCAGTGTGGCATCCAGATGGCCGCTGGGGGTTTGGGGAGGAGGGTACGGGGGAGGGGGGGGGGGGAGGGGGGGTGCGGGCTGGGCTGGACAGATAATGATAATGGGAGATTGGAGGGAGAGAGGGAGGGATGGCTGGTGGTGGTTCGGGTGGTACATAGAGAAAAGATTAGGACAGGAAAATGCATCAGGTCATAATGATGTCATATGATACAACAGGTCACACTGCCATTGACATGTGGTACATAATGGTAGCAGTAGATGTGCAATTGTCTAAGTTTTCAGAACCAAATGTAAGCAAACTGTGTTTCACAGAGGGAATTGCTATTCCGGACTCACCTGTACTCTAGGCCCTCCTCCGGACACTCTGGAGATGTAGCTCATTATGTACTTGGCTGCCACTGTTTTCCCTGCACCACTCTCTCCACTGTAACACAGAGTAGAGTCAGGTCAGAATAGTCCATAGAACATGGGAGCCCCTTGAAACACAATATACAGGTCAAGGATGCCCACACTGTTGCCCAATATATCAATTTGCAGTTACAGGTTTTCTGGGACCAGATCCTATAATTGCTCTGCTTGGCTTGTCTTGTTATTCCGGAGGACATCCCTCTCAGCACACTTGGAAACACAATTCTTAAAATAAATACATTTATGACAATAAAAGTTTTTCACAGTGAAAATTCAACTGAACTGGTAAGCTGAAAAAGCTTGTTACAGATTTTGGGTGCCAGACAACAGCATGTTAAATCATACTCCATAGGAATCTTCTCTAAGCCTAGTTTTAAGAGGGTCAGTGGAGGTTTATCAAAATGCTCCCTTATTGTCTCTTGTTATCCCCAAGCAGGAAGGTGGCAGAGAGTTGAAAGGGTTATTTTTCCTTATCACCTCAGTGTGCATTGTAAGAGCAGATGTTTGAATGGCTGTCAAGATTATGTTCTACTTATTCTCCCAACCAAGCCAAACTCTTCAAAGCGACTGTCTACTTTTTTCAAACTTCCTGAATAACCAGGTGAAATGCTATTTCTTGACTTCCCATCCATAGGGCCTCCACTTCCTGTCTAAACTTGGCTCTCCAAAATCAGACTTTGCTTACCAGTTAACATCCCCCTAGTGGAAAAAGTCTTGAAGGGGCAAAGCTAATAACACCAGTCCTGATTTGTCATGTTTGCCCAATTTCTTCTCTTTCCTCAACTTCTATTTCGATTTTTCCACCAGACCTTTCATTTGCCAGGGTCATACACAATGGTGTCACAGTTAATGCTATATATGCTTTTGTAGGCTTTTGTCAGCGCTTTAATCCAGTACTAACAAATGTTTTTCAAATATATAAATATATGTATGTATGTATTCATGCAAACAATCTAAAATGAGTGATTGGTAACCGGGTTATGGCCAAGTAAACATTAATCTCTTTAGATTATCTGGGTTTTCAGAATGAAGTATTGAATTTTATGATATAAAACAAACAGTGTTGACAAAGTTAACTAAAGATTTTATCAGATTATATATTGTATTTATATTCTCACCAATAACTGCATGTTATCAGTTTTGCATAAACTCAGCTGCCCCTAAAATAGAGCACAAAATAACATATTGCAAGAAATTTATCTCTAGGTCTATATTTCAACAACTATTTTCTAATTGCAAGATGACTATCACCAGCCACTGCCTTTGTTCAATGGGGAGCGCCATGTTAGTTACCAGTTAAACAACATTCAGTATCTTCCAGGACAGGAGGCCAACATGCTACGTGTTTGTATGTTAAGCTTCACTGAATTCCTCTGGCCCAGCAAGGATTTCTTGTTAAATAGTGCGTATAGACAAAAATACATATTATGTAATTCAATTTGTACTCAGGACAATTGATGTAGTCTAAATGTGATTGCTCATGTTGCTTACGCATGGAATGGCAATGAGGCAGAGGGCAAGTGTTTGACTCACATCCTATTTTGACCCTTATTTAGGGGTGTGCCCTATTGTTCTTGTTCAGCACTCGGACGCATAACACATAACGGACTTCCTGATTTATTGACCAAACAAGGACAGAGAGATTCATTTCCTCCTTAAGCATCCATATGTTAACAATGACAAATAAATTACTTCATTGTTTCCCATGTCCTTCCATGATTGGTATTGGGTCATTATTTCATTGATATGCCCTTGCA
Organism: Esox lucius; assembly: GCF_011004845.1. Classification (NCBI taxonomy): domain Eukaryota; kingdom Metazoa; phylum Chordata; class Actinopteri; order Esociformes; family Esocidae; genus Esox; species Esox lucius. The sequence continues at coordinate 17,075,746 of NC_047570.1, read as the reverse complement.
TATCAATGGGGAGAAAGGACACTCCTTTACAGAACTACACTCATAGATGAAATTCTCATGAGAGGGAGAGAGGAGAAATGACCATTTCTATATAGATACGGTAATTTCACATAAATATTAGTGTTTCATTCCACTCTGAATTTCAGGCCACAGTTTTTGGGGGTAGAACTTTACACTCACCGGGCAAAAGCCTGGTTGAAATTAGCAATAAAACTGTGCATAATACAAAAGTGCTAAGTGATCTGAAATGCTGCAGCGTTAGTGGTTGTAAAAGCAGTACGAGCTCAGACATATTTCATATGGTATCATGTGTGTTTTAATTGGTCCGTGGGAGTTTGTTTGTACTTCTCTATAATAATATTCTGCGTAATCTCCCTCACCAAAAAAACATTGCTGAAGTTTGATATAGACAGAAAGCACAGTCAAGACCACTTCACCACATCAGATGACTCATGTTGAATTACACTGTTTTTTAATAAGTAGGAAAGGAAGAGGTCCAATACAGTGCAGTGCTGACCACACTGCCTGGACAGCAATTTCATGGAGGGCTTTGTTTGCTGATCTGGTCCATCACAAATCCACTTCCATTCCTTTTATGTGGGAAACTGTACTGGCAGCTGTTGGCTGTCTAAACAACGGAGAGAAAGTGCTGAACCAGGGGCCATTCGACATGAGGCAAGCACTACAGTACCCACCGGGGCCCTGCGCCCCAGGTGACCGGCCTACAGGATAAAGCCCCCACCATGAGACTACACTTTTCCCTTGGCACAGCCTCCCATGGGAACCTTTACACAGTAATGCTCCCCACTGGCTCAGCAGTGGAGAATGACCTCTGGACTACTACCAGCTTCCAAGAATCCAGGGCTGAGGCCAAATACATTTCCCAACTGACCACTGCTGTATATGAATGAGTTAATATCTGGCTCGGTCATACTTCTATCATCTTCAGCGGAGTGGTCTTATGAGGAAGCTTTATTAGGGGCATGGCCAAAGAATCCATTATGTTTTCAGACCAACAGTCTTGTTTATTCACTGTCACTCCAAATGTAATACACAGAAATCCTTACTCATCCACTCAGAAACCCAAACAACAGCAGTGTCTGCAGAGAAGTCCCACCCCCCCAATAAGTACAGTGAAAATGGAAGGACCAGAAAGGACCCAGCACATGCACTTCCTGTTTTGTGGAAGCTGGACACTAATGTAAATAGACGTTGTGTTTTGTTTTCATTCCATGTCCTGAATGTAGCTAAACATTTTCCAAGCAGCTGCCACAAGAAAAGAGCCTGTAGGTCATATATTTAGATTTTCAGGCAGTTGTTCCTTTTCTGCCTTTCCCAGCAGGCTGTGACATTAGAAGAAGTGGATTAAGACTGATGGAAAAACCCAGACAGAGCAGGTCACTGTCAGCAGCTGTGAGGTGGAGGAACTGGTTGGGTCTGCTTGTTCTCTTGTTCCCAACTATTATCACCTATAACATCACTTTCCATTGGTGCCTGTCACGCTGTCAACCAGCCATAGAGATAACAATCCTCTCTCTCTGTACCTCCTGAAAGGGAGAGGTTATAATAATCATCATTTATTGCATTTGCTAAGAGCTTTTCATTATTGAGGAATAATCTCAAAGTACATGAAAAAGAAAATAATAATATTAAATAAATAAAAGAACTATCAGATAAAAATGAGAAAGAATATTTACATTAAACTATAATGCTAACTGTGATGCCATAGTAAACTATAATAATAATACGTATTATTATATAATAATGTGCAGTATATTGTGATTAAAGGGGAAGGGCAGGCCAGCTGATGAAGGTGTGTCTTAAGGCCTACTTTAAACCCCATGACTGTATGTGTGTAGGGAGGGTGACATGAACAAGTCCGTGCCCGGTTCACGTCACACCTCATCTGGAACCAGCGTACCTCCCGGACCTCAACCTTCCACTCCACCTGAACGCAGCACTCTTCCCGCCTCGCAATCACCAGAATATTGAGCACCTGTGTCACTTATCTGTTGCTTTGTTCTCTCCCACTATTTAGGTAATTCCCTCCCAGCCTTCTGATTATTGTTTGTATGATTTGACATTACTGAGCCTTTCGTTCCTAGCTATTTCTTTCCAAGTTGATTTGTCAGTCCTTCTGCGTAATAACCTTGTGCTGCCCATGTTTTTGAGAACCTTGTATACTTCAGCCTGTATTTCTGCCATTCTGTGTTTGACCAAAGCCTGTACCACTGACTACACATCACAACTGGAACCACAAGACCTGCCTCCGTCGGGCATCATTACACTGTGAAGCCCTGAGGCTGTCGGGAAGGGAGTTCCAGAGGTCAGGTCCAATGTAGGAAAAGGTGTGGATTCTTGGTTCATTGAGCAGATTGGTGCTGCTGGACCGTAGAGGGTGTGGAGGTTCATAGAGGGAGAGCAGGTCAGGTAGGTAGACAGGTCCCAAGCCTTTGATAGCTTTATAGACTAAAAGGATCATTTTAAAGTTAATTCTTTGAGGGACAGGATGCCAGTTAAAGTCAGCAATGAGAGGTGTGATGTGGGCAGATTTATTTGATTGTCTCAGGATCCTTGCAGCACTGTTTTGGATGAGCTGTATTTTATGGATTGAATTTGCTGGCAGGCCCCCTGGTACTGCGTTCCCATAATCCATTCTGGAGAAAACAAATGAATGGATAAGCTTTTCTGCTTCAGAGATGGTGAGAGAAGGTCTTAGGCGGGAGATGATCTTAAGGTGAAACATGATGTTTTACAGACTTGTCTAATGTGAGCCTTGAGTAGGGTCAAATATCACACCCAGGTTGGTGATATCTGAGGGGAGTGATGTGGCTGTCAAAGGTGGGGCTGATGCTGTAAGAGGTGATGCACTGTGTGTCATCAGCGTAGCAGTGGAATTGAACACTATGATATCTAAAGATCTGGCCAACTGGGAACATGTATAGGAAGAGAATAGGTCCTAGCACGGACCCTTGAGGGACACCACAGGTTAATGTGAACTCTGATCTTGCCCCACTGACAGACTGCTTGTGGTTAGAGAGGTAAAACGTGAACCAGTTTAAGGCAGGCCCAGAGATGGCAATGTGCTCTCTTAGGCGCTGGAGTAGAATGGTATGACCTACTGTGTCAAAAGCAGCTCTGAGGTCCAGAAGAATCAGAATGGCCTGTTTCTGCAGCCATGAGCATATCATTGACAACCTTCACTAATGTTGTCTCAGTACTATGCATTGGCCTGAAGCCAGACTGGAAAACTTCATGAAGCTGGTTAGCAGTGAGATGTGAGTGGAGTTGAGTTGCTACAATCTTCTCTAGGACTTGAGATAAGAATAGAAGTTTAGAAATAGGCCTGCAGTTTGAAAGGAGGTCTGGGTCAAGGGATGGTTTCTAGAGGAAGGAGGAGATGGCTGCCATGTTGAATAGTGACAGTACCTGCCCAGTGTGTAGGGACTTGTTGAACAAATGAGTAATAAAATCAATGAGAGTGGCTGAGCATTTTTTTTTTAAACAGTGATGTTGGAATACGGTCAAGAGGGCCACTGGAAGTATTAATTTTTAATATCATTTCACAGTAGCAGATGACACCCAAGCAATGTCACTTAGAAAAGAAGCAGATGTAAAAGTAAAAAAAAATTATTAGCAGACTCACCTGATAATGACACACTGGTTCTCACGGTCAATCATCATGTTTCGGTACATGTTGTCTGCCAGGGCGTAGATGTGAGGTGGATTCTCATACTGGGCCTGTTGGTTCAATAGAACTCATGATCAAATAATATCTCCATGTATATGCCACTGGGTGGTTCCATTTTCTTGGTCCTAAGTGAAGAACTGACTGTAAAGAAAAGTTGCAGTTGGATCAAGAATTAAGAGTATTTTATTTAATGAAGTAATGTAGAAAGTCTCTGGGCAAACAGTTTTTATCAAACATTAAGAGTTAACATTTGATTTCCGAGACATGCTGTCGTGAATAGCCAGGCCTTGCAAATGGATAAGGGAAGGTTCTACAAGATCTGAACCACACCTAACTCAATTTTAAACCCTTTGTTCTGACCAGATAGGATCTATTGGGCAATTAGGATACAAGCTGAATAGATTAATAACAGAGTTTAATTTGAACCAAAACAGAAAAATCTGGTTCCTCTAGTGGTAATCCGGTCTAAAGATGAGTGCTTACTCACCGCACCCTGATACAGCTCTACTTCCTTGTCTCCAAAGTACGGCATCTGTTTGAATGGGTTGACAGAGATCAGGACTGGACCAATGTAAGTCTGTAGAGGTTATGGGTTAAGGGGGATGATAATGACACATGGAACAGTCAACCATTCTGCTCCCAGTGACTCACAATTCATGGAAAAACAACGCTAAGAAATCCCAGAGCTCTCAAGTAATTAACATATCTTCAAAATATTTAGCGACGTAGTCCCTCTTGGGGTGGATGAAGAAAAATGAGCTAACGGTCATTGGGCCCATGACGTCAGTGCCACGGGAGTCTGTGTGGTAACTCTGGGGTGTTTGGTGATTAGGCACATGCCTTGTGAAGACACAGTGTTCACACATCGGAGTGAACAGCCCTGCAGTGTAGAGATGTGAGGTTCTGGCCCCGCAGCCCAAAGCTGCTTCGGGCGCATAAAGCTGGTATTGAGCCCTACAGTGACCCCAGCCCTGGTTCGACGCTGGCTGAAACACTTGGGTGTTGTTGCTATTTTCTGACCACAATCAGAGGATTGACTCAGAGTTTCAAGACTCTGTCTAGAACAGCCAGCATCCGATCAACTCTATAATCCTTAAAACTGCTTGAACACAGATGAGGGTTTTAAGTAATGAGCTCCTTTGAGAACTTCCAACATCTTCCATCAATAGGGTAATTCAGAAACCCCAAAATGTCAACTCTACTTTGTTACATTATATGGGCACTTGAACTAAACATCTCAATATCTTTTATGTCTATATCTGAGAATAATCTAGCTAGTCTTTTTGGGGAATCATAGGTTCAGGCATTTTAAGGACTGCCTCTGAATATACAACACTAATTAAATCAAAACCATTACAATTGTGGAAAAGTAGCTTCACTGCTTTTATGCAGTAGGCAAGATTTCTCAGCAAGCCCACACTGGCTTTCTATATAACCTCATGCTAAAATCAAACCAGTGTAAACCTGTGAAAATGACCCATCCCAGCCTGGGGGACAAGGAAGCAGGTAGGAAATTAAGGTAAGGCATCCAGATATCCACATGGCCTTCCTCGGCCTGTGGCAGTGCAGGGTGGAAGTCAACAAGCCTCGAACCATACTGTACAGGATTAAACTGAATTACTACAGCAGTGTTTCCCAATCCTGGTCCTGGGGACCCAAAGGGGTGCAGGTTTTGGTTTTTGCCCTAGCACTCACACACCTGATTCAAATGAAAGACTTAATGACAGGTTGATTAGGTCAATCAAGTGTGTAAATGGTAGGGAAATATTTGAAACAGGTGAGTGAGTTCTAGGGCAAAAATAAAAACATGTACCCCTTTGGGTCCCCAGGACCAGGATTGGGAAACACTGTACTACAGAACTGTGAATGATCACTCAGCTACAGTGGGAAGAGCGGGAGTGGTTCAGGGGTCAGCCGTTCTTCATCCGGGTCGAAGGTGTGTGTAAATGGGAAGGATACAAAGATGTAGTCGTCCATGTATCTCTTCTTGAGGTTGTCTACAATGGCGTCCTCGTTAATCTTGGAGAGGAGGACCATGTCGTCCACTCCACTCTGCTTGACATTGTGGCTCTGCCAGTGGTACCGGTAATGGCCCCGGCTCCCCTAGAACACAGAACACAACATCTCAGTCAGTACCATCAGACCCAGGAACATGGAACCCAACACATCAGTCATTACCATCAGACCCAAGAACACAACACATCAGTCAGTACCATCAGACCCAAGAACATAGAACACAACACATCAGTCAGAACCATCAGACCCAGCAACACAGAACACAACAAATCAGCCAGTACCATCAGACCCAGGAACAAAGAACACAACACCCCAGTCAGTACCATCAGACTCAGGAACACAGAACACAACACATCAGTCAGAACCATCAGACCCAGGAACACAGAACACAACACATCAGTCAGAACCATCAGACCCAGGAACACAGAACACACCTCAGTTAGTACCATCAGACCCAGCAACACAGAACACAACCTCTCAGTCAGTACCATCAGACCCAGCAACACAGAACACAACCTCTCAGTCAGTACCATCAGACCCAGCAACACAGAACACAACCTCTCAGTCAGTACCATCAGATCCAGGAACACAGAACACAACACATCAGTCAGTACCATCAGACCCAGGAACATGGAACACAACACCTCAGTCAGTACCATCAGACCCAGGAACATGGAACACAACACATCAGTCAGTACCATCAGACCCAGGAACACAGAACAAAACACCTCTGTCAGTACCATCAGATAGACGCTTTCCTGAAATGAATTATAAACGGGAGCATAATATCTTTGGACAAGAGTTATTCATGACTGTGTGACCTGACCAGGAGAAACATACATAACAGTACACCTACCTATAGCTGAACTAATCAATTGGTAAGTGGAGTAGGCAGAAATGTAAAAACAACTGAAATTTACTTGGACTTTCCCGGGCCTCATTTTTAACTCATTCTTTATTTTTAATAGGTGCATGGTCAGGCTTTCCAAAAGTGCTTCAATGTGTTGTTAGCTATTTTAGTGTTGTGTCCCGACTGTTGTATGATATGTCCCGTCACCTCACTCCTCTCTCTCCCTCCCTCTTCTTATTCCTCTCTCTTGCCCTTCTTCTCCTTTCTCTGTTCCCGTTTTGTTTTTGCTGAGGGCCAGTCTCCAGAAGACTTAGGTCATTCATCATGTGCTATGAGTCAATGTCGTCTGGCTACTGTGGGAGAGGATCACAATGTGCTCAGAGGACTGAATCTCTTATTCCTGGACGGAGAACCAATCAAAGCCAGAATGGACAGGGAACATTACTCAACACTGGGGCACATCTCAATCCCTGTTACCCCTTTGTTTGCCTCTGGGTTCCACTGAGTGAACATTTCAAATAGTTTATTCTCTTCTTTTTTTTAATAGAAATTCACCTGGAGTAAGGGCTGAAGGCTTAAAATTGCTGAACTACAGGTTTTTTCCCTGGTTCTGGAATTCTTTTTTTATTCTAAACCTTTGAAGCAGTTCAGATTAGAGATTGCTTGTACATAGATTAGATGGCGACAAGCCTTCCATATTTCAAATTCCATAGGCAACAACAGCCCAAACAGTGGCATGTGACTATCACTTTTTGAAGGTGTGGTTGAATACCAAAAGACACAGTTGCCCTCATTTAAAATGTACTTTATCTACCAAAAGAACACAAAGCCATGGTGAAATTATAAGAAATCAAAGCACAAAAAACATGATATTGGCCAATGGAAAGCCATGGTATCTTACGATAATGTACTTGTACAAAGTCAAAAGAAGACAGCTCCAATTACTTAGTGTTCTCAGGGGTTGCTTTATTCTCTTAACACATGTTTTCTCCACAGTTCTAGCATCGAACATAGCAAAGAATGTTAATAGCTTCTCAGCCTATTTCATGTTTCATCAGGAGGAAAAAACGTTGATTTATTTATTTTATACATGATCCACATTATCATGATTCACATGATTTAAACAGAAGAAAGGGTTGCCGTCTCCTCATTGGCAAGCTAAGCAGGGTGCATTACATGTCATACCCCAGGAGCTCATAAACACCTCACATACACGCGCACATATGTGTGCACACACACACACAGAGCAGAACTTGGGGACAGTAACAGTATGGTTTTACCACATGCTCTTGATAAAACATGACCCAAGTCAATGGTTCACAGAATCCTTGACAGTATAACAGCCAAGTGAGGGAGAATCCATCCAGGCTTCCAGGCAGCTATCAACAACATTTGAAGGGAAGGACTCCAGTTGATCAATGCCATATTGTAGTCAGCTCTAAATATTCATATATAATACATGCAACACAGTATAGGTTTATAATACATGCAACACAGTACAGGTTTATAATACATAACACAGTACAGGTTTATAACACATAACACAGTACAGGTTTATAATACATAACACATTACAGGTTTATAATACATGCAACACAGTCCATGTTTATAATATATAACACAGTACAGGTTTATACATTCAACACAGTACAGGTTTACAATACATGCAACACAGTACAGGTTTATAATACATGCAACACAGTACAAGTTTACAATACATAACAAAGCACAGGTTTATAATACATGCAACACTGTACAGGTTTACAATACATAACACAGTACAGGTTTATAATACATAAGCCAGTACAGGTTTATAACACATGCAACACTGTACAGGTTAATAATACATGACACAGTACAGGTTTACAATACATGCAACACAGTACAGGTTTACAGTACATAACACAGTACAGGTTTATAATACATAAGCCAAGACAGGTTTATAACACATGCAACACAGTACAGGTTTATAATACATGACACAGTACAGGTTTACAAAACATAACACAAGACAGGTTTATAATATGTAACACAGTACAGTTTTACAATACATGCAACGCAGTACAGGTTTGTAAAACATGCAACACAGTACAGCTTTTTGTATTCACATTGCTGCTATTATATTAAATATGTGGCAACATGTTCACAACTAGTGGTACAAAACTCAGCACATCAAAAAGGCAGTTGTTTCAAAACCATTTAACCAAATGGTTAAGTTTTCTCAAATGTTGATGTTTTCTAAGCCAGAAACCTCACTCACATCAGTTCTAAGGTGGAGATTAATACTGTTTATGCCAATTAGAAATGAGAGGGGTGATTAGGATGTCATGATAGGAAAAGGCCCAGTTGGGGAATTTAGCCAGGACACAGGCGTAAACAACCCCCGTCTTACAATAAGTACCATGGGATTGTACACTTCAGAGGTGAGACAGCAGTGAATTCAGGGTGCTGTAATTACATTGAGAAAGAAAATTACTTAAATATGTACAGCAATTTAAAACAGGTATTATTTCTAGATTAATCATTGAGAAAGTATTGTGAAAAAGTGACTGCACTTAAATTGTATTGTCTACAATGGATTTTTAGAACCATCATCAAAAATGTCTGTGGGGTACAACAATATACATGCTCAAACAACTGAGGTAAACAGGACTCATATCCTCATGAATGCCGCCTCCATTCCTGTGACTCTTCTTCAGGCTTGTTATTGCTATGTCTGATGGTTTTCCCAGGTGGATGAACAATGAGGACATTTACTGCACTGTCAATAACAAGCTATGGGCAAAGTCTCAAAACAGGCTAGATGCAAGCTATTGCTTGCTAAAAAGGATGTGCCTTCGTTATGCTTGTTTCATTTGATTATAGTAGTGCTATGTTGTAATATCTAAACATTACAATACATTTTAATCGATAGTGCTTTAATAATCGATAGTGCTTTATCTAATTTAAAATGGTGTTTTATTCAACACATTCTTGTAAAAATATTACCAAAGTAATTAAAATACCTGTATTATTTATCTCATTATCGTGCTCTAATGCAGTGGCAAGTTTATAATCTGCAATATATTAGAAATCTACTACAGACGTCATAGTTCGGAACCCACAACCATTATCCACATAACAGATGCCCGAACCCAAGCAAGGCATTTCATACAGAACGAAAAATAAGCAATGCACCACACAAAAAATCTAATATTATCAGAGCAAATATTTAAAGTGCTATTATCTTGTTGCTGCTTTTTGGGGAATGATAATGTTCTATTTGAAGAGGCAGCGGTGGTAAGCCGGAGAAACAGGAGCCAAAAGTTAAGAGTACTTTCCATGGGGGCTACAGGAGAACGTTTAGGTTAAGAGTACTTTCCATGGGGGCTAGAGGAGAACATTTAGGTTAAGAGTACTTTCCATGGGGGCTAGAGGAGAACATTTAGGTTAAGAGTACTTTCCATGGGGGCTAGAGGAGAACGTTTAGGTTAAGAGTACTTTCCATGGGGGCTAGAGGAGAACATTTAGGTTAAGAGTACTTTCCATGGGGGCTAGAGGAGAACGTTTAGGTTAAGAGTACTTTCCATGGGGGCTAGAGGAGAACATTTAGGTTAAGAGTACTTTCCATGGGGGCTAGAGGGGAACATTTAGATTAAGATTACTTTCCATGGGGGCTAGAGGAGAACATTTAGGTTTAGAGTACTTTCCATGGGGGCTACAGGAGAACATTTAGGTTTAGAGTACTTTCCATGGGGGCTAGAGGAGAACATTTAGGTTAAGAGTACTTTCCATGGGGGCTAGAGGAGAACATTTAGGTTAAGAGTAATTTCCATGGGGGCTAGAGGAGAACATTTAGGTACTTTGAGATCTGGCCTACTTGTTGACTGAGATTTAGCTTAATGTTGAATGCTGTCCACTCTGGTAAGTGATTCCCCAGGTTGCTGGAAAAGCTGATGAGTCAGTCTGTGCAGGAGGTCTGAATGCATACAGTTCCAGGGTACAGATTTGACCAGCAGCTACCAATAACACAGTCAACATGGAGAAGCACGGACTTAACTGATCACATCTTAACAACCACCTTCTACACACAGCTCCCCTGGCATACAGCAGAGCATCAGTCATAACTAATGACCTTAGCTTCTGTACTGTTCCTGTCAGATAAACAGTATGTGTTTTACAGATGTCCAAACACCACTGATCCTAGAAAGTATGATTGGGACCTCTGTCTTAAGGGATTATTACATTATGATTAACCTGATTCATTACTTTACTTCAGGTCTCACTTTCCATATAAAATGACTACAGCTTCCTTAGTTCTCCTAGTTGAGTCATTTTCCCGAAAGTTAATCCAACAGCATTTGAGGAATTTCTGTACCAGCCCCAGATCCATAAGGCCAGGCTTTCCTTCATGCAAATACCATTACCATATATGGAGAGTGCCTAGCAGAGCTGAGCTCAGGGGAAAGGAAATGGCTGAGTTTGATTCAGTATCACAGACGGCCCTTTTCCCCCATTCCCCTCGTTTACTCTGTTCTACTTTTCCACCCCATGATTTGACAGAAAGCTCACCATGTGTTAAGAAGACATTCTGGGGGCTACAGTACTCTCTACTGTACAACTGAATGAATTCTTGCCTCCATTCCAACCCAAGGAGAAATGTTGAGATTCATGAAGAGCAAAATGATATTAATAAAAATAACTATGCTTTTTGATTAATTGAAAACATGAATATGAGCTTCAAATGACTTTCATATTCTGGGAGCTATAAAAGTTAAAACCCTTTTAATATCATATCATAAAACAATAAAGGCTGATATGAAGCCTCTCTCCCTTGTGGTTTTACTATGAAACAGCAGAGACCATTATCAACATATTAAGACAGGCTTGGTTAAAACAGTGATGATTTTCAGCGTTAATTGTAGTTGAGAGATGGGTCCCAGCTTCTTGCTCCTGATGGAGACATTGGGGAGGAATCTGTGTTGTCTTGCTCCTGATGGAGACATAGGAGAGGAATCTGTGTTGTCTTGCTCCTGATGGAGACATAGGAGAGGAATCTGTGTTGTCTTGCTCCTGATGGAGACATAGGAGAGGAATCGGTGTTGTCTTGCTCCTGATGGAGACATAGGAGAGGAGTGTACGTTGTCTTGCTCCTGATGGAGACATAGATGAGGAATCGGTGTTGTCTTGCTCCTGATGGAGACATAGGAGAGGAGTGTACGTTGTCTTGCTTCTGATGGAGACCTAGGAGAGGAGTGTACGTTGTCTTGCTCCTGATGGAGACCTAGGAGAGAGTACATTGTCTACAAGAAACCAAACCCTGCTGTAGTTTGAAAAGCCGAGTTAGGGTGTACAAACTGGGACCACATGGGAAGACCCATAGCTAAAACTGTACTAAAATGCTCTTGATAGGAATTGCTAGGAATGTGGTCAGGAACAGGCTACAAAAGTATATTGCTCTTGCAAGAGGTTAGCTCTGTGTAATGTCTTTTTGTAGGTCCTTGTTGTTTGTAAATTAAACTAACATGTATTTTACATTTGTATACTGTTTATACTTTTTAATTTGATTCCAAATGTTTTAATAATAAACATGCAAGTCTTGCCCAGTGTTGGATAAGTGTATACAAGAGTTAACAGGTAGCAGTTCCATTGGACTATATATATATAAAAGGATCAGGATTTCATATCAGATTTCATGTGAAAATCTTCAGTCAGTTGCAGATAAACTCGGTTTTTGAGTAAGAAATGCCATTATGCTCCCTCCCTCCCCATTCCTACGCAAGAGAATACTCTGTAATCCTCCCCACCACACTCAATACATCTGGCCTGGAAGACCTGATGTCAGTTTGAAGGTCCGGTCTCCATGACCCCGGCTTGAAGTCAGGTCACACAGTCATATATCAGCTTGGACCTTTGACTAAAGCAGCACTCCTCTCTACAGTAACAACAAGGCCCTCTCCCTTCAACAATTAATTGTAATTATTTATCTTAAACAACACTTCCTGTTTCTGATTTGGTCCAAAAACAAACTGATATTTAAACTAAACACAACTACATCAAGGTCACGCTAAGCAGAACATCCACCTGCACTCTATCATTTGTTTGAATAACTGCTGACTAGGCATTTAAAAAAAAAAATAATAATCCATAGCAGGGCCAGTAACAGAGTGCTGACAGAGAGTAAAACTTCCACAAAATCAAGAAGAGAAAAAATGAATCACCACGAGAGTGGGAGAAGAACCCCAGAAGATGATTCGCTCACTATGGAGGCATCTTGAAGGAGCAGAGAAGGAATAACAGGCAGGATGAGGCTGTTGGAGTCATGGGGTGGGATATTCATTAGGGTCACAGTGTAAACCTCAGTACCCTCCTCTCAGTCTGAGACGATGCAGCTGGAAACTTACTAACTAAGGCGGGGCCTACTGTCTGACTGGCAACAACACCCTGGGACACAGCCAAACGACTGGCCAGCACCCTGCCTGTATAGAAGCCCTCCATGCCAAGCCAAAGAACACTACCAGACTTGGACTGACAGTTGTCTCGGCTCAATAAGTCAAAACATTTCTCACTCTGTCTAGGTCTCTTAGGCTGGCCTGACACCCATCCCCATTAAGTCCAGCTATGCCAGTAGAAACAACACACGCTAACAAACGTCATAAGCGTGAACATATTGCTGGTGAATTTGTTTCACTGTAATTTAACCAGGTGAGTGCGTTAAGAATCAACTGTAATGTTTTCAATGACGACCTGGCCAAAGAGATACAATTGCAGAAGACCAGGACAGAAATTGGTTGTAATAAGTCTGGTGTCCTGTAGAGTATTTAGCAAGACCCAGGTGACCAGAATGTCAAGTCACAGTGATGAGTTGATGCTGGTCATTTATTGCTTATATCGGACGTGTCTATAAAGTGATCTGTGTCATGTGATCTAACTGAGAAGGAGGACGTCTGTCTTGGAATAAAGCCATGTTGAGCTCCTAATACTGTCTCTTGTCCAGACCTTATCTTCATTATATCCTCTGACCTTCCAAATGGTGAGAAACTTTATAGTGGCACACCAGTAAACTATGTCATCATAGTCCAGGATTGGCAGGACGGTCATTTTGACCAGGTTGTACTTGGCAGTGTGAATGAAGGATGCCTTAGTGCAGAACGAGAAACCAAGGTGGGCGATATGGGTATTGAATGAGAGTGACAAGTCCAGCCATACCAAGTTATTTGTTAATGCCAACATTTTCTGACTGACTATCACAGGGTGAGGAAGTTTAGGGGACAAACACGTTGGGGTAGACCAGTTGTGCACAGGATAGTGTCGTCTGCATAAAGCTGTGTAAGACAGTTAACAGAAGCAAGCTGGGTAAGACAGTTAACAGCAGCAAGCTGGGTAAGACAGTTAACAGCAGCAAGCTGGGTAAGACAGTTAACAGCAGCAAGCTGGTTAAGACAATTAACAGAAGCAAGCTGGGTAAGACAGTTAACAGCAGCAAGCTGGATAAGACAAGCAAGCAAAACACTATTATCATATAAAAAGAATACAGTTGTCAATAGAATGGAGTCAAAAATATGACGTGGATTGTATGACACAATTCCATTATTTGTGTCCCTTGGCTTTTCAGCTGAGCCTGAAGTCACCTGCTTAGTACAGACACCAACATCAATGATGCATTAAAAACCAGCTTTATTCTGGACCCATTGACCTTCTTTGCACTGGTTGTCCAGACAATGGCTGACGTACACATTTAATAGACTTCTGCTTAAGAAAAATGTAAAGGGAGGTCCTAGTTCTGTAAGATTTGGTTACATAATCGTACAAATTAACCCTATTCTAGAGTAGCTACGGGTAACGTGAGCTGGAGGGAGCAGCAGCTTGGTGGACAGGGTGGTAGCTGGCTGCCTGTGTCTTCCCCAGGAACAACACACAGTAAGAAAGGGAGAGGTGTAAGCTGAGATAGGAGCGATTTCAAAATGTCGGACAACTACTTGGAAATTCCGCCCTAAATTCAGCAGCACTTCCCCTATTTCATACGTACTGTACCATGGAAACGCGCATTTCCTATGAACACATCAACAGTTTCTAATTCCAACTGAAGCAGATACAGATATTGCAATGTTTATGTTGAGATTCACTTCTGGACACAGAAAAAAATAGTAGTTCAATGTAATATTAGATTATAGTATAGGGTGGAATGTAATAAAAGCTATATGTCACAGTGGGTCCTATTTTTAAAGACACCCACACTATTTACCTTCTGATTGAATGTAAACAAACCATTTGAAGCAGGCTCTTTTTTGTATTTGTCCAGAGCAGACTCAGGTTTCAGTCACACAGCTCCCAGCAAGCAGTCTTCCAATAGGAAGTAGACATATGCAAATGCCCAGTGCCTAGAAGATATACATAAACTTTTTGCAAAGTCAAGTCCTCGCTTTCTCTGTTTTTGTGTATGGCAATTTGCTCTCTCAGTCAAAGAACACCTTTCTGTTTATCTCAACTTTCCATACATTATGGATTATGCACAAGGCACCCAGAATTCCCTGTGCTAGATCTTCTAATTGGTTCCCATGGCAATGGTTAACTCTGCTGTAGCAACACATTCACTCTCTACCTAGACCGAAGTGTCCATCGCCTGTAAATATGGCTGATAAGAACATGCCAGCTGTGCAAACCGGCAGGGATACATAAAAGTAATGACATATTGCCATTCTGTATTTGTCGTGTTTGTACCACAAAACACATCTGAGATGACATGCCTAAAAAAAAGATTGTGGACAGCATTCTAGGAGTCAGAACAGGAAGTCAAAAAAACAAGTTACAACATTTCACTTAGAATTTTTTTTACATAGAATAAATTACAACTTGTGTTGTAGAAAACCCTTTATGATTGAATGGCCCAAAATGGGTTCTCAGCTGTGAAATTACTTGGTGGTCAAGAGCCCAGCTTCTTTTCACAATCCATCAACATTCAAAGGGTATCTTAAAGTTAGACATTAAGAATACAACTATAGAAATTGTTGACGACAGCCCTCCTCCTCAACTCCATCCTCACTGTCTGACAACCCCTGTTCCTCCTCAACTCCATCCTCAGTGTCTGACAACCCCTGCTCCTCCTCAGCTCCATCCTCACTGTCTGACAACCCCTGCTCCTCCTCAGCTCCATTCTCAGTGTCTGACACCTCCTGCTCCTCCTCAGATCCATCCTCAGTGTCTGACAACCCCTGCTCCTCCTCAGCTCCATCCTCAGTGTCTGACAACCCCTGCTCCTCCTCAGACCCATCCTCAGTGTCTGACAACCCCTGCTCCTCCTCAGCTCCATCCTAAGTGTCTGACCCCCCTTGCTCCTCCTCAACTCCATCCTCAGTGTCTGACACCCCCTGCTCCTCCTCAGCTCCATCCTCACTGTCTGACAACCCCTGCTCCTCCTCAGCTCCATCCTCAGTGTCTGACACCCCCTGCTCCTCCTCAGCTCCATCCTCAGTGTCTGACAACCCCTGCTCCTCCTCAGCTCCATCCTCAGTGTCTGACAACCCCTGCTCTTCCTCAGACCCATCCTCAGTGTCTGACAACCCCTGCTCCTCCTCAGCTCCATCCTAAGTGTCTGACCCCCCTTGCTCCTCCTCAACTCCATCCTCAGTGTTTGACACCCCATGCTCCTCCTCAACTCCATCCTCAGTGTCTGACACCCCCTGCTCCTCCTCAACTCCATCCTCAGTGTCTGACACCCCCTGATCCTCCTCAGCTCCTTCCTCAGTGTCTGACACCCCCTGCTCCTCCTCAGCTCCATCCTCAGTGTCTGACACCCCCTGCTCCTCCTCAGCTCCTTCCTCAGTGTCTGACACCCCCTGCTCCTCCTCAGCTCCATCCTCAGTGTCTGACACCCCCTGCTCCTCTGTCGCCCACAGGTTTTAGGAAATTATTTTTTACCCAAAATGTAAATAAATTAACCAATGGATGCAGATAAAATAGCGTATAAGCTATTTGATGACACATCTTGACACGCCTATTTTGTGGTATAATATAATGTAAATAAATTGGATTATGGGCACAGAGTTTAAAGGTAAAAATTATTTGATCATGGGTCCCTGATTTGCACTATACAGAAATATATATTCATGGTCTTACTCATGTTTCACAAACTAGGTGGTGTCAGTGAGCATAGCAGAGTAATTTGATAAAAATAGTGGTGTTTAATCGAGGTAGTGGAGAAAGTGAGCAGCACTTATACTGCAGTGTCCCAGAACAGGGGACCCACACAACACAATTACTCCCCAAGATGAATATCAGTACAGACACTAAATGGCAGATCTACCTGTACTTTGTTGAGGGGTTAATAAATATGAAAATATCTTAAATGGGTTTGACAGAAGACAATTAATTTTAGTGCTTTGATTATTATAACATGCATTTTATAAGATGGAAAAGGGTTGAAAATGTATAGCTTACATTCAACACCAAATTAGATGTGCTCCTAACTTTACATGTTGGTGCTCATGGGTCCCTTTGCACAAAAAACGACCAAGTGTCAATTGCCATTAATGGCCAACCTCCTCTGAATTCCCCAAGGCTTTAACCTAGCAGCAGTCATGGGTCATGGCCTGGTCTAATTGGCCCATTAAAAGAGATATTTGAAAAAGGACCTCCCAGGCCTAGACCTGACCACACATATATAGGAGAATGAGAAGAGGGAGGGCCACTCATTGGAGAACACACCCAGAGGCTGCCAGAGTTGTTTTTACAATGTGTACCAAAATTGTCTGGTTCCTGGTTCCAATAATGCCGTGGAATAACACTGCATGTGGAATAACACTGCACGTGGAATAACACTGCACGTGGAATAACACTGCATGATCCTAGAGGGCATCCAGTCATTGAGGGATAGGTCTGTGAAGATCACACATCCTGTTTAATGGTGTGCCAGAAGCAAAGAGAGGTGAATGGCTGTTCTTTAAGACACACCGAGTGCTTTCAGCGCCTGCATTTATATATCTGCCGTGGAGAGTGTGAGCTGTATCGTTAACAGTGACAGATTGGTGGTGGTAGTAGTGGCATGGGACACCAGAAAGAAACGTGAAAATAAAGGGGTGTGGCTGGCAGGGGGGGTTGCTAAAAGCTGGCCTTGTGCTTGTTCATGGTATAAATAGACAATGGCCCAGTTTATACATTGTATGTATGGCAAATGTTCCTCTGGCTCTAACACAACTCTATTGCTTGTTAACCAGTCATGAAACCGTCGTTTCAGGAGACCTGAGTAAGTGATCAGTTCAACAGGGAAAATGCAGAGACCTAATGTATCAGTCAGTATGACAACACAAAAGACTCTGCCTTTGTCAATATCATCAGTTGCATGATAAGCTGTCAAACAAAGGCAAACTAACAAAAAGCAACTTGGATGTAAGTCAATATTTGTTTTTGAGCCCTGCTGCTGTGCATATACAGAGAACAAGATGCCAACTGTACAGTAAGTCGACTACTACAGTGCATAAATTACAGCCTGCCATAAAACTGCACTGCCTAAACAAAGTTTTATAGATTTGTACAGATATACAACTGCTTTTAAGAGATATTAGCAGCCCACAAAAGAGGCATAACTGAGGAGTTAATCAAAGCCAGACATGTGGGAACTTGATTAAACACTACACTTTCAGAAAAGGCTCCAAAACGTTTTATTTGAAGAACCGTTTTTGGACAAAAGTTATTCGTCAGGCAGTGCGTTCCACCAAAACCCTTTAGCACAGTGAGTAACTTAATGGACAGAAGGATTCTGATTGTTCTTTGAAGGCAAAAACTGCGCTACATGTAGTCATTCAGCATTTTCCTCAGCATGCTCTATTGCAGGGTTTTTCAGAATTGTTTATGTGTTTTTGCATTTAAGGTTGAAAGAGTTTATGCTACAAAGAGTTACATAAAATACATGTTTGAAACTAAACCAATCTGTTAGAGCCCTTTCTGTAATTGGACATTTTCCACCTGTTACTGAGATGGTTGTTCCAATTTATATAATTGAGAGTCATACACTATTCCCTACTATTCATTATATACTGTTCCCTACTATTCATTATATACTGTTCCCTACTATTCATTATATACTGTTCCCTAGTATTCATTATATACTATTCCCTACAATTCATTATATACTGTTCCCTACTATTCATTATATACTGTTCCCTACTATTCATTATATACTGTTCCCTACTATTCATTATATACTGTTCCCTACTATTCATTATATACTATTCCCTACTATTCATTATATACTATTCCCTACTATTCATTATATACTGTTCCCTACTATTCATTATATACTGTTCCCTACTATTCATTATATACTATTCCCTACTATTCATTATATACTATTCCCTACTATTCATTATACACTGTTCCCTACTATTCATTATATACTGTTCCCTACTATTCATTATATACTGTTCCCTACTATTCATTATATACTGTTCCCTACTATTCATTATATACTGTTCCCTACTATTCATTATATACTGTTCCCTACTATTCATTATATACTGTTCCCTACTATTCATTATATACTGTTCCCTACTATTCATTATATACTGTTCCCTACTATTCATTATATACTGTTCCATACAATTCATTATATACTGTTCCCTACTATTCATTATATACTGTTCCCTACTATTCATTATATACTGTTCCCTACTATTCATTATATACTGTTCCCTACTATTCATTATATACTGTTCCCTACTATTCAAAATACACTGTTCCCTACTATTCATTATATACTGTTCCCTACTATTCATTATATACTGTTCCCTATTATTCATTATATACTATTCCCTACCCAACCATTATAATTACAAGTTGCAGGTGATTATACATTAAGAATCTGACATTCTAACTCAGATTGGTTTCCAATAGAAATAACATCTGTTTTTCTAATATATCCAGCCTCTCCAAAAAGCTTGTCCATGGATGTAACATCCATAGCACTTCTAATTAACTTAACTTCTTCAGCATGTCACTACACCCGCTGGCACTATATACACACACATCAAAAGTTAAATATTCATTTACTTTTTTGTCCATTCTGTACGACAACTAAATTGAGATTTTGCATCCAGGTCCACAACGCTGGAATAGACAAGAACGTTTTATAAACAACCATAAATAAAGGGTTCTTGGTGGAACTCAAGAAAGGGTTCTAACTAGCAGTAAAAGGGTTCCCATTATGGAACTCACAGAACTATAATACTTTTACTAAGCACATTTTTCTTAATGTAGCAAGAGCTCAACCTCTCTTTCTGTCATCTATTTCTGTCCTGAATTAAAGGTTTTTGTGATCACTTACCATACATTAATTTGCAATATCTAGCATGCCTTGTACAGGAGGGTAGCCTCAGAGAGGTTGTGGACTGTGTGTCCATAATGTGGATGATAACATAAAAAACAGGCACAGGAGAGCAACTAAGTTGGTTACTCCCAGCCGCTCCGGGAAATGGGTGCTGGCCGGCAACCAAGAGCAGCACAACTCCCATCTGAGCTGACGTTAAACATACAGGAAGTCACCAGCAACTAGCTCTCACCAGAAAGTCTCCCACACCTGAGAATGGCCTGAGAACTTGGCCTGCTTGTGAGAGTTCTGGCACAGATAATCTACATCACCGGGGAAGCTACTTTACAATGCCACCAATTACTTCGCACTAAAAGAATATAGGGTACACTAAAGCTGCCCTTAGAAAAATGTGTAGCACTTAGAAAATACAGTTTATAGGCCTTTTTGAATGTCTAGATTCAACGATTGGAGAAGCGATACAGGTTCAATTCAAGTCTACTGAACTACATTTTAAAGTTATTTAATTTAAACAGATTGTTCACCAAAATTACAAAATGGTACATTGGTGTCTTTATTTGGTAAGCAATCTATAGACAAAGTATGACAGAAATACATGCTTTGGTTTAGTTTTCCTGGTATTGTTTCTAAATGCTAGCATTTTTGCATCTCTTGTACAAATCCCTTACAAGCCCAGAGAACTGTATTAAAATCTTTGCCACATCACATCCAATTCATCCAAAAGTATTTGAAATGTATTGTGAAGATCATCAAAGGCCCTTGCAGATGATGTTAATAGAACATGCATACAATTATAATATCAGACTATGTTAATAGAACATGCATACAATTATAATATCAGACTATGTTAATAGAACATGCATACAATTATAATATCAGACTATGTTAATAGAACATGCATACAATTATAATATCAGATTATGAAACAAATCCCATTCATGTAACGGTACCAATATATCATCACTGGAGGCCATTTAGCAACATCAGCGGTCAGGCTCAGAGTGCACAGGCAGTATTTCCCTGTTTTAGTGACCATGGAGTGCAGGTGTGAACAGCAGAACTTCTCTTGCTGTTGTAGCTGACAGATAAAGATTTGTTGAGAGAAGGGAAGAACAGCTCTTATCGTCATCTACTAATCCGCTATCATATCATGTATAAAAACGCTTCCTTTAAAAGCCAGTTATAAAATGTGTAGTTTTGTATTAGAAGCCACCAATTATGATGTCAAGAGCAGCAGGGGTGAATGTTGTGATTTTAACTGTATTCTAATTAACTGTTCGGTGAGCAAGAAAGATAAGAGAAATGAACGTCAAAAAACGTAATGTATAAAAATATCCCCCTACCTCTCTTCGCCATAACAAGGGTTCAGCAGAACTGACTCTGCTGCTGTCAGGCACTTGGCACTTTGATGCTGCCGTCTACTAGAGTGTTTCCACCACACTTGCCCAAAGAAAACTACTATAAAACACTTACTTTAATACCTGGTTTTGTCACTTACTTTGTATCTTTAAATATTACTAGACCAGGTCTAAAAAAAAAAGATAAGGGAAAAAGCTAAAACTCAGTCATTGCTGCAAAACAGCCAATGTTGAATAGGTGTCTCACACAGCACACACACGCATGAATAAAGAAACTCTAGTATAAGTCCTAAAAAAAAGGATGTGAAGTGCATTTTCTGGAGTGCAGGCTGGTAGTGTCCCTCCAGTGGACCATTGGGCCGTCCTCCCTACTTTGAACAGCCATACAATGACAGGCAGCAATGCAGACTGAGGGTTTGTTCACAGTGGTACATGTGTACGATCATTAGGACATTCAGAATCTTCTGCCTTAGGCTCTCCTGAAGTCCCCTAGCAGCTCTATTCTACACTGAGGCTGAGGTCAGTAACCTGACACCACTCCGTACCGGATCTAACCACGTGCCTGAAGCTGCCTCATCCTAGTTGGAAAGACAACCTACCTTGGGAGTCATATATGGTTGCACAATCATGGGTGAACAAGGGAGTGTAGAAGGGGCTGACCACACACCATGAGGGGCCCCATGTTGGGGGTGAGGAAGGAGGTGGTGGTGTTCCCCACCTGTCAGGAAGGCATGTAAGAAAGTCTAGGATCCATTTGCATGGCTGGATCCAGCCCAAGGTCTTGCAGCATTTGGACAGGCTTTGAGGGCACTGTGGCGTTGAAGCTGTAGTTGATTAACAGCATCCTACCTCCGTGGCCCTGTTGGGACGCTATGCAACTTGTCCAGTCATTTAGCTCTGTGACCTTGGCATGTTTGGGTACTGGACATTTCGGTTTTGTTTCTGAATGTTTCCGTGATCACACTGAGTTAACCACGAATTAAAGTCCATCCCCTGGCTTTTACCAGAATGTCTCTCCTATCCACACGATTGACAGAGAAGGACAGAGGAGGATAGCAAGGGTTCTGTAAAGCAGATAATATTACAACGCTTAACAGTATCCTTCAGGTAGAAGATCCTAATCCTTACTTTCTAAAGATTTTTCCATAGGAGGAGATCGGATGATGGAAAGAAGAATGCTAGGTTGCAGTGGGCGATCTGATTGTCTGCTAAGGCTGACCAGAACACCACCTCTCCTTCCTCTCTGTTGTCTGGGCAGTGGAGAGTCACTGCAGTAAACAGGCCTGTCTTGAGGAGTAATCCAAACAAAGGCTCCAACACAGGGAAGTTGGATTTGTTAAAGTTGTGCCAAGCTATTGCCAATCTGATGCCCTGGGGTTCTTGTTGTCACTATTGTATGAAACCGGAGGTGTTTAACGTAAATAATGTTATATATAATACTGTGGGAACATAAATAAAAACTGCAAGATTGTGAAGCTGGTTAGGATACAGAGAAGGGCATCTGTGTTTGTGGGCAACATCTAGTTTAACTTGTATCTTTCATGACTGAATGTACTGAAAATACACAAGGAATCCAGTGAAAAAACTATATATTATAATCCAGTGAAAAAACTAAATTATAATTAACCACAATACCCTTTACTGTGTCAATAAGCAACTTTTGACATTTCACTGCAGTCCTTTGGACATATTTAGGCCTGACAGGCCTGGTACAGCAGGTGAGTGTAATTAATTATGAGGTAGAATGGAAAAACCAGCAGGCTCTGAACCTTGTAGGGTAAGAGTTGAGTATCCCTGGCCTATAGGTTACAGGAGGGTGTTTAGTAGTCCTCTCTAACGCCATAAAAAGAATGTAGAAGAAGGCTTGATTGATCTCCTTATTATCTGACATTAATAATATATATTTTGGATAATGGCTACTGGCTAAATAACTCCTTTTAATTAATCCTGTATAAAAGGCATTTTCTTTTACAGTGATTGAAATTTCACATAGATATTGGAAACTGTATAAGCCAGAGAGCTATACGGATTATGGTAATTACTGGCACAATACCTTGAAAAACCATATGGCACAATGGTGCTCTAGTTTATGACTACAGGGAAGCCATAATGAGATATTAGACCTCCATTGAGAAGTGATGCAGGATGAATTAACTTGAGATGTAGGGCCCAGTGACCAACAATGTACTGGTAAAAAAGATTAGGACATGGTTGTGTGTCCTAGGGTGGTCTAGCAGTCTGAGCCCGCCTCCAGGGCAGAGGTTCTGCTGCAGTGTAGGCTTTTATCCACCCCAGAACTCTTATCTCCTCCGCACCCTAAACTCAACTCCACTTGGTTTTATATAAGGTTTGACTAACTGGCTCAGCTACATTGTTATCTAAAATGCTACTTTTCCTGATTGACAATTGATAACAAACACTTGAGGTTGTGTGCATTGAATATTTGGATAGCTCGTGTTAGCTTTAGCTTGGTACCAGAGTGAAAACAATTATTAAAACTGCAGTGAATTTCAATATTGTTATTATTGATTTAGTAAAATGTAATTCTAGTAACTTTCTGTTCTATAGAAATCAAACTTCAAATGATAAAATAACTAAACAGATAAACTAAACTTATAAACTAGCCAACTATTTAGCCTTGCTGCCCAAACCAACAGATTGCTTTGACAATATACAAAAGTAAATGGAAAGGTGTATTTACATGTTGAGTAAATGTTAATGTTAACAACTATTGTTAGTATGAATGAACCCAAAAGGGTGAGAATACTCAAGGATGCAAATAGAAGCTTTAAAACTGTATTTATTTTTTAGGTCTTAAAATAAACTGAACAGACCTATCCACCTATTTAATGTGTGAGAAAGCAGAATGTGGATCTTTTTAAAAACTGGACCATTGTTTTCTTTGTAGAAAACAATGCATGGGGGAACCTTTTTGGCTCAACAGCTCTACCTTCACATCCAGCGGACAGTAATTGCAGACTGAATCTTAAATTGCAGGTTTAACAATAATAATAATAATAATAGTATATTCAACTAATGATTTTGTGCATCCTGGCAGATCTGGATCAGTACCCATGGAATTCAGAACATGATAGTCTATATGAATGGGTGCAAACATGTCAACACAGATCCAGAGACAAGACAGCAAATAGCCACAGGCAGATAGAAGATATTGTGACAATTTTGAAAAACGTATTACTACACTACCACTACTAGTAGTAAAAAACTTGAGTTTCCATTTACTATGCCTCCATAAAAATAACTGATGCCCAGATGAAAACAGGTGGATGCTGTCTGTGAAAGAGTAGAAAAAAGATAATCTGGCGCAAATTTGAATCAACACACTGGCCACATGTTCCCCATCCCTTTTCTGGGGTAGTGGGGGACATTTCTTGGCAGGACAGGCTGCAGCCCCAGTAGGATAAAGCAGACGGGTGACCTCACAGTTATATTGGTAGTGTTATGAGATTCACAAATGGAGTGCTATATCTGGGGCTAGAAGAAGGAAACCAGGGTGAGCCAGGAGAGCAGAGAGGGGCTGACTGTGAGCTGGCTGAAATGCACAGGCACAATCACTTTACAGAGAGTGAAAACCAACCCCTGACACCAACGTCCACCACTGGCTCATGTTCCTAAGGGATGTGTTACGGAGACCAGTGTTGACACAGTGTCATCACTCAATTGACCGAACAATGCCGAGACATCTAACATCGTGTTATGGTGAGTTCACTACACAAAATGTGAGGCGAAATATAGACACACGGTTGGATCTAAAGGAGAGTGTAATGTATTTCTGCTGGTTCTAAACCCACTGAATTGATGGGAAAGCCTACATTATGAAGGCTTCAAAGGCTGCAGTTAGCAGGTGGTGTCAGATGAACAATGGCGGTGGGTTGAGAGAGCATACTGCCACCATGATCTGCAACCTCGCTGTGTCCGTTGCATCATGAGTGGTCACCAATAAAAGGTTTCCTCTAACGAGAAGCATTTTATTAATACATGGCAGGATGTGACATCACATCAGACTTCTGTTTAAATGCAGAAAAGTCATAAGAAACTCCATAGAATTAAGGAAAGTGTTAAATAAAAAATAAAAAAGCAACATTAAAGCAATGCTAATTCAAGCTGTATAAAAACAAACCACAAGGGATAACAAAGATTGATTGACTGTCAACCAAAGGAGCTTCTCTGAGAACACAGTCAGACTGGTATGGACGAGACTTGCATTTAACATTTGTGTATACATTCAAATTCACCATTGCACAGCAATGGTTCAATCTGATTGGGCAATCTGCTGTGGAAGTCAGTGAGTCATGAACGTAGTGTGACGGCCTATGGAAAAACACAAACATGAAGATGGAGCTTTGTAACAATGACAAAGACGCGTGGAATTGATACCAAAATGTTTAATTTTGGTATCAATTGGTATCAATTAGTTAATCAGTCCTACAGCAGAGATGTTTTCACTGTTCTAGAGAAGATAAAGAAATCCAGCTAAAATCCTTTCAGCCACGCAGGGTGGAGAAGCGCAGGCCTTGAGATGGGGGAGGTGTCTAAGCATGCACCTCCCAGTAGCAGAAACTAATGCAAAACATATGCTGTCATACTGACCTAGTATTCAGCATCTGGCATGAAGTGGGGCGTATGAGCGATGCTACTGTCTGGTGCCCCAGACAGTCATAGTGACAGACTGCTTCTCTCCACATACTGGATCTTCCTCAATGTAACCCCCAAAAGTCTTTCAAAAGAAAGCGCTACGTGTGTTTTGGATCGGGACATTACATTCATTCTCACTGACGTCATCCGACTAACGAGAGTAAGATAGGATGATACAGAAATGTTGTTTTGATGCCCCAGGGTCTGACACATCCAAATGATGTACTATGATCTTGTACAAAAATAAGCTGCTGCTTTTGAGGCAAAACTGCACCAATAATTAAACCCTTTATTTCCCATCTTTCCAGTAGTGCAAAATGTTAACATACAAGATGTTTTAAATATATTCTACCTGGTTCATTGAAAGGACATACAGTAGATACTTATATACAGTAGTCCACAAATTTCATACTGTTTTGAATTTAACCATTTGATTCTGTAATGAATATTAAACCAAATACAATTTGTTGCTATATACAGTACATATTTCTCAATTTTTTCACTATTCAGCACCCATGTCAGGGGACTGTCCACTGGCTGTAGTGTTAATAAGATTGTCTCCGACTTGACCAGATCCCAAGGAAAACAGTTAATGAGTCAGATTGTGCTGTGTAAATCAATAGCTAAGACTGGCTCATCTAGATATTGTGCGCAAAGCATGTTCATTGTATCTGTCCTCATATCTGAGTTAATTTATTTTAGTAGAAGGAAAAATAAATGTTTTTCAAACCGATATGAACCTTCAGAAAAGTAGTGGTTCAGTCATTAGGCATGAATCGCTATTGTTATGTCATGTTTCTCTGTCCTAAATTCAAGAACAGCATTTTGCATTAATCCTTTTATGATGTACTCAAACAGAAGGACAATAGAAGTTAACAAAATATAGCTCTGTTAGAACTCCTTTCATTAGACCTTATTGATGTGATATAACATTAAGGGAGATTTTCATCTCTCAACTGTTAGACAGGGTTCAGAGCTCAGTTACAGATGTGCTGCTGAGTCTGCATTATGTAATTGTTCTGTACCAGTGATCCCTTGTGGTAAACCAGATATACAGGCTACATACACTGGGTGCAGAGCAGTGTGACGCCACAACAGGGCTGACCTGTTCTAGAAATACAATAGGTCAGATGTGGCTAAAGGTGAGAGTTGAAAATGGCAGTATGTGCTAGTCAAGCAAATTCATTCAGTGAATTTAGGTAAATTCAAACAGACTTAATTATACAAAATGTGAAACAAATCTTGCTGATTTCTTGATCAACAAAATTAGATTAAATAGATTAGACCAAACCTCTTCGCTTTAGGAGAATGTATTATTGAAAATGACATGTTGGATTCAATGAACAGATCAATGGCACAGTGGGATTTCTGGCCAATGGCAATGACCTTGGAAACGAAGGTAAAACATAAAGGAGGAACCCAGACAACAGGGCCAAGATCTTCTCCATAAGTCTCCCAGGTACCCTTAAGCTGCAGGGATGACATTTAGTAATCAGGAGAAACCGGTCTCTATGTGGATCACACACCTGTTTTATTCAAAGTAGGGCAGTGCCTCATACAGGTCCATGTACCTGGGAAGTGGTAACTGCAGGTGACTGTAGGCGGTTGCTATAGTAACTGTATCAGCACGCCACCTTTCTATTACAACACATTTCACATTTATGAAACACTGGCAGGACCAAGTCGCCCTTTAAGCAAAAATATATGAAATATGAGGTTTTACTACATGTTCTATAAGTATTATTTTGACCCAAATAAAACATAATGAATTATTATTTAACATAATATACTGACTATTACAATTCTATGGATTACATTTCACAAAGAATGATCCAAAACATTGTTTTGTTCTGTTTTTGAATGGAATCAGACTCATCTTACTACTTAAAAATGGAGGGATGGAAGCAGGGAGGGAGGGAGGGAGGGAGGGAGGGAGGGAGGGAGGGAGGGAGGGAGCGAGGGAGAAAGAGAACTTTCATCATAGCCATTTGGTAGATTTGGCAGCCATTTGAGGCTACACCTCAAATAAAAAATGAATGTTGATGCATTGTTGTCAACATTCTGCATAACTGGTTAGATTGGATTGGTGAGTTAAAGCTGGACAGAAGTGGCATTCAGTAAGCTATGACTCATGATGGTATGAACTTGAAGTTGAATTAGCCTTTACCTAAACGTTTCTCTAAAAGGTCTGGTAACAATTTACAGATTCCACAATTCGTATCAGGCTTATCAAAACATAAGACGTTTTATAAAATGACTGTTCCATGTGTTGGCACTTTATACTTTTGAAGAGGAATGAGCTGATCTTGATACTTCTTTAATGTTTTATTATGACTTGTGGTAAGATTCATTGTCACGAATCCACTGGAATGTATTCATATTTAAGAATGTATGAAAACGTTGGCATCCCTTTTATGATTCTGTGTTA
Source organism: Esox lucius (assembly GCF_011004845.1). Taxonomy (NCBI): domain Eukaryota; kingdom Metazoa; phylum Chordata; class Actinopteri; order Esociformes; family Esocidae; genus Esox; species Esox lucius. Next base: position 17,047,447 of record NC_047570.1, on the reverse strand, counting down.
TACTTTTACTTCATTGCCATTTGACATGATTTTACAGAATAACAAAGATGCGCTCTCTTACCATTCTTGTCCTTTCCCAGACTGATACAATGTTTCCTTGTATTCCGTTGTGAACAGGGGCTGTCTTGCTACTCGTCTGTTACTAAAATCAATAAAATCTTGTTTTTTGCTGTTAGACGACTTCTATGAAAACAAATAAAACAAAATCCAAATAAACAATAAAATCCCAGATGCACTCCAAGCAGGAACGCACCGATTCTCCTCAGGACCAGGTTTCTCTGTCCATCCTGTAGCTTTAGTCTAAACACGCGTCGGCAGAGGAACTGTACCCAGGCGCCGAGTGCTGCTGTACGTTTGAGCGGCGAAGTTTAACTTCGAGACTGGTAGTTCACTGAGCAGCCTGACCAGTGACCAAACAATCCATAAATGGAAAATTCGTCCACAGCTATCAGCCAATAGGAGTCGGCCCTGGACGCGTCACTCCAGAGGGAATCCCACTAGATGATTTTGGGTACGTTGGAGAACGCCTTCGCTGTGGGTAACTGTTACGTTGGATAACGTATTCGCTGTGGATTAACAGGTCTGCTAATGTATATGACACTTTGCTCATCAATAAAACATATTTGAAAAGATAAGATAGGAATTTATTCTGAAAAAGGATCATATCGTACAAACATGATATACTTTATGAAAGGATTTATCCTTGGACAGATCAAATGTATAGGAATACCTAATGCTTATCGGTTCTCAAAATAAATCATGTTTTTGAAATGTAATTCTCATCTGAAAGATGTTCTGTGTAAACAAAAAAGAGGGATGAACGCAAAGCACTCGTTGTTCACCTTTTCAAACATAGAAGTAGCTAACCCGGTTCATTTCTAAGGGATTCATTTACATCATACAAATATTTCTTTGTTCTATCCCTGAACATAAACTGTTGACCCCAATCCGATTTCCCAGCAAGTTTCAAAATTGTATTTGTGTGAATTCATATTTGTTTTTTACAACTTTACACACTTTTAAAACACCATGGAAATGATGCCATCTCACATGCTCCAAGTCGAGTCCTGGGTGAGGTTTGGATCTAGAACGAGGCAGGGAGCGAGCTGGGCAGGATGAGTGCTATCAGTCTAACATTTTGAGTGTTACATGTCTGACAGGCAGTTGATTTCAGGCTGGCTAACCATGACATTATGCAACGTGTTATGCTGCAGTTTGAACCCATCTGTCAAAACACACTTGTAGAATGTGTGTGTTTCTGAAAGGCGACCAGACGTCCCCAGAAATATCTGTAAAATCTGACAATACAGTCCCCACAAGGATTTTAGGCTCAGCCAGTAAGGGTTCCATTTAAAGTTTTGTGTGTTTAGTTAGGTTAAGTAAAGGCATAGAGGTTAGATTATTGAGGTTAAGGTAAGGTTTATGTTAGGGTTGAGGTAAGGTTTATGTTAGGGTTAAGGTAAGGTTCATGTTAGGGTTAAGGTAAGGTTCATGTTAGGGTTAAGGTAAGGTTTATGTTAGGGTTTAGGTAAGGTTTATGTTAGGGTTGAGGTAAGGTTTATGTTAGGGTTTAGGTAAGGTTTATGTTAGGGTTAAGGTAAGGTTTATGTTAGGTTTAAGGTAAGGTTTATGTTAGGGTTTAGGTAAGGTTCATGTTAGGGTTAAGGTAAGGTTTATGTTAGGGTTTAGGTAAGGTTTATGTTAGGGTTAAGGTAAGGTTTATGTTAGGTTTAAGGTAAGGTTTATGTTAGGGTTTAGGTAAGGTTCATGTTAGGGTTAAGGTAAGGTTTATGTTAGGGTTTAGGTAAGGTTTATGTTAGGTTTAAGGTAAGGTTTATGTTAGGGTTTAGGTAAGGTTTATGTTAGGGTTTAGGTAAGGTTTATGTTAGGGTTTAGGTAAGGTTTATGTTAGGGTTAAGGTAAGGTTTATGTTAGGGTTAAGGTAAGGTTTATGTTAGGTTTAAGGTAAGGTTTATGTTAGGGTTTAGGTAAGGTTTATGTTAGGGTTTAGGTAAGGTTTATGTTAGGGTTTAGGTAAGGTTTATGTTAGGGTTAAGGTAAGGTTTATGTTAGGGTTAAGGTAAGGTTTATGTTAGGGTTAAGGTAAGGTTTATGTTAGGTTTAAGGTAAGGTTTATGTTAGGGTTTAGGTAAGGTTTATGTTAGGGTTTAGGTAAGGTTTATGTTAGGTTTAAGGTAAGGTTTATGTTAGGGTTTAGGTAAGGTTTATGTTAGGGTTAAGGTAAGGTTTATGTTAGGGTTAAGGTAAGGTTTATGTTAGGTTTAAGGTAAGGTTTATGTTAGGGTTTAGGTAAGGTTTATGTTAGGGTTAAGGTAAGGTTTATGTTAGGGTTAAGATAAGGTTTATGTTAGGTTTAAGGTAAGGTTTATGTTAGGGTTTAGGTAAGGTTTATGTTAGGGTTTAGGTAAGGTTTATGTTAGGGTTTAGGTAAGGTTTATGTTAGGGTTAAGGTAAGGTTTATGTTAGGGTTAAGGTAAGGTTTATGTTAGGTTTAAGGTAAGGTTTATGTTAGGGTTTAGGTAAGGTTTATGTTAGGGTTTAGGTAAGGTTTATGTTAGGTTTAAGGTAAGGTTTATGTTAGGGTTAAGGTAAGGTTAATGTTAGGTTTAAGGTAAGGTTTATTTTAGGGTTTAGGTAAGGTTTATGTTAGGGTTAGGATGAGGATTACGGTAAGATTTAGGGTTGGGGGATAGGTAGAATAGGAAATCCTTTCTCCAGTCCACAAAATAATAGAAAAACAAATGTGTGTGTGTTTTGTGCATGCTGGAGAGTTACAGATGACAATTCTGTTGATAATACGTTGCAGAGAAATTGCTATGACAGAAAAAAGTTTGAAGACAAATATTGCCATCTGCAGGACAAAAGCTCTAAGCACACATTGGGAAATGGTGAAGTGAAAACTAGAAACTAGGGAAAGGGGATATTTGTCATTCTGCACAAGGTCCAACCGAGGCTTGGCTTCTGCATTTAACATAACCACTCCAAAACTGGCAAAATGCAGGAAGATGCCATGATGATTAACTGCTTTGCTCTGGGTTTCAATCAAGCAACGTTTTTAGTTCATTGGTCAGATGCTCTAAACACAGCCTCCCCTGGAAATGGGAGATGATTATATGTTTTCTTGTTAACCTTTAGAATATTTGGAATTACCTCTCAGTCATATGCAATAACAAATATTTGACACATATATACAGCTCTGGAATAGTTGCGTTGAGACAGAGGAAGTACGAGTTTTGGCAGAGAGAGGCCAGGAAAACAGCTTCTCCCTCAGTATCAGCAAAACTAAGGAACTGATCTTGGATTACAGGAAACACAGGAGGAGCAATTTTTTATAGTCATCAACTGGACTAAAGTGGAAAGACTAAAAATATAGAGCATGACAAAACATAGAAACAAGAGAAATAATAGAAACTATCTCTATGCTTAATTATGGAGTCAAGGAACACACAGGCCTTCTTCATCATGATTAGCTGATCATTCCTAATGACATGTTCAACATGACTAGGGTAATCAGAAAGGATCAACCTAACACAGTTATCAATTAACTACATTAAAATGGTGGAAGCACTCAACAGCATTTTGACCCAGGAGGCCAAATTCACCATACACACCAGCAATGTGGTGAAGAAAGTCCAACAAACGCCTCTTCAAATTCAGTTCCACAGTTCTGAGACCTTTAAGTTGTTGTTTTCCAAGAGCCATGAACATGTGGTATGTGTGGGACAATGATAACTTCACTTAATGGGAGACTGTCAGGGGTTTTCAGGGGACTGCTGGTTCTGGCCTTCCTGAGGAGGACAGAAAGTGGAGGAAGCAATAATGTTTCATGTTTTGTTTGGAGCCCCACTGAAGTAATGCATTTCTTTGGCTGGATGTGTTGTGAGGCTTAATTGGGTTCCAACAGAAGACATAATTTGCCAGACCTTGAGTAGCATGGACCAAATTCCTGATAATAATTAGTTGAAAGCTGTGGGATTCGAAACTGTATACCAGTTATCATTGTGTTAGAAACCAGGTTGTAATAGCATAGGTTTGAGGTATATATGCCTTCTGCCAAAACACCTTATTGCTTAGTTATAAGCTATGAATGTAGTCACAATTAAGTGATCCACTTGTGCTTTAATCTACCAAAAAAAATTTACCTAGCAAGCAGCTCATGAAGTTTGACCTTTGTTGTCTAGTGATTTGTGTTTGTGATGATTTCAACATATCCATCAATGCTTTTCCAATCAGATGTGGCCATTAAAGTGCCATAAAAGGGGGTAACATGTCCTAGTGTTTTAGTCTAAATGGCAAAGATTTGACCATCTGTAAGAAAAAAAATCCCAAAATGCATTATAAATAACATGTATTATTATGTGATACATTTCAAATTTTGAAATGTTTTTATTTTTTATAAAACTACACTGCTCAAAAGAAATGAAGGGAACATGTTATCATTACAGTATAACACCAAGTCAATAAAACTTCAGGGATATCAATCTGTCCAGTTAGGTAGTATGAGCGATTGTGAAGCAATGTCACCTGTTTTGGTGCAAATGAAAGTAACAACAGGTGCACTGGAGAGGCAACAACAAGACAACGCCCAAAAAGGGAATGGTTTTGCAGGTGGTGGCCACAGACAATTGCTCTCTCCTTATCCTTTCTGATTATTTTCTCAAGTTTGCTGTTTTGCTAATGTCCTTGTCACTACAGGTGGTACCTGCAGCGCATTCAGATTGCACATGCAGTCCTGCTCCTCCATGATGGCAAATCCATACATGCCATTGCAAGAAGGTTTTCTGTGTTTCCCAGTACAGTCTCAAGAGCATGGCAGAGATACCAGGAGACCTCTAGTGGGACATGTGCTCAGAACCCAGCACTGTGCAGCCACACTGTGGGGACTTGAGGACCTATAAGATGTCTGTTTTTCAAACTAGACACTAATTTGTCCTCTTGCTCAGTTGTGCACCAGGACCTCCCAAATCACTTTCTATTCTGGTTAGAGCCAGTTTGCGCTGCTTTCTTGAGGGAGTAGTACATATTGTATAAGATCTTCAGTTTCATGGCAATTTCTCAAATGGAATAGCCTTAATTTCTCAGAACAAGAATAGGTTGATTAGTTTCTGAAGAAAGTTGTTTGTTTCTGGCCATTTTGAGCCTGTAATTGAACCCACAAACGCTGATGCTGAAGATACTGAACTAGTCTAAAGAAGGACAGTTTAATTGCTTCTTTAATCAGCACAACATTTTTCAGCGGCGCTAACGCAAAAGGGTTTTCTAATGACCAATTAGCCTTTAACATTTTTTAACTTGGATTAGCAAACACAATGTGCCATTGGAACAAGGAAATGTCTAAGCGACCACAAGCTTTTGAACGGTACTGTATTTTCTTTGGGTGTGGGGCAAAAAAGTTAATTTAGGGAGACATTATCCCCTAATGCCACCCATAGTGCTGTACTGACCCAAACTCTGCTTACACGAAGGAGTAAACAAAGTATTTTCTGCATTGTGACTCAGTGGTGAATTAATAAAATAAGTAATATTTACATTGTATAAATAGTTTAGTACCCATAATCTGGTCATGCCAATTTAGGAGGCAAGCCACACACCTAAAAATAGGGTATTTCAAGTAAACATTTAGGATAAAAATGAATGATCATCAAATGAACAGAATGGAAACAACAGAATTGTCTTGAATTACAGTAAATGCCTTATTAACTCAAACAGTTTGTCCAAACTGTGCACAGAATGGTGTAAAAACCTCAGCTTTCACAATGTTGCTGGCATCTACAAATGTACAGTTTTGTGTAAGTACACATCCTAAAATGTTGTTATTTGTTCAGACATATGGTTATTTGATGTTCATTTCAACACGATGCATTGTGACCATGTGAACTAAATAAACCTAATTTGATACAAAACACTGAAATTTCACTGTGAAATAAGTTATGCAAAAGAATCTGAAATCCAGAGAAGTTTAAAACCTTTTTAGAATTTACATTGACATGTCTTTTGTGCCATGATCCCTGTTATAAAAATCTAAAAGCATTAATAATTCTCTCACTGAAATTTTACATTTAAGCATTTCTTTTCTTCAAATGTCAATCTTCTGTTGATTCTGTTGATCTTTCTCCACAGGAAGCTCTGTTTCCTCATTCTGTAACTCAAGATCACATGAGTTTTGTATTACAAGAGCAGAAACCATGGATGTGTTAACTATCATTATCCTGATGGTTCTTTTGAGAAAATGTCATGGTAGGTAATAATATTTTCCAAAATACAACTTTCAACTAATAATATTGGATGTGTCAAAAACATTATTAACTTCAGAAAACATTTTTGTCAAAGGGAACACTTATCTACACTTCCAAGAAGAAGAAGAAGGAGAAATAAAAATACCATTCCAGTGTGAACAGGGACTTTGGCAAATTGACATAAAAAACGACAACATAGTGGATTATAACTGCAGTTTTACCAAGGAAAATATGTGGAAAGAATGTGAACATAAGGACTTTAAGTTGGTTAAATACACAGAAGAACATGGATTTCTGTTGAAAACAAACAGCAGCGCAATCTTGGAATGTGTTCACAATCTCACTTCAACATTTATATTTCCCTTTATTTTGTCAAGAGACCAGGTGGATTCCTTTATCGTGGCATTAATTAAACCAGAGAGTGAGTTCCTATTATACAAATTACATTTTATACATGGTAATAAAAAACCAACTAATATTGTAAATCTATTATCACACATCTTGTACTTTAAACATCATACCATTTGCTTCGTCATGGTAGATTGTTTAATCATTCTGAATTTCTTACTCCTTAGTGGTGAGTGGTGGGCCTGATGTGGAAACAAAAAACATTGTCACCAAGCGCCAAGAAGAAACAGTTGACCTTATATGTAATTTCAAATTAAATGATACATTTTCTAAAGGTCACATTTCTGTGTATTGGATTAAGATCACAAATGAAAGAAGTACATGTATTTATTCTTTTTATTTGGGCGATTATGGAGAACAAGAATATTACCGTCACTGTCCAGTTGATGAATCCCTGCATAAAAGAATGTCAAATATTTCAACTGCAAACAAAGAAAATCACAGTCTTAAAATCAACCAAGTGACACATTCAGACAGTGGACAGTATGTGTGTGCCTTATATGTACAGGAAAATGAGAACAAATGGTATGGAAAAGTGATCTCTAATATCACGGTCACTGTAAAAGACAACAGCACCTCCACAAACCAGTCACATGGTGAGTTACAGTCCACTTTCAACACGAATCCAGCAGATTATCATGATTAAGTAATACTTTGTTGATGTTGATTCAAAAAGTGTTGTGTTTTAGATAAGAATAACCTCATCATACTGTATGTAGTGGGAGCTCTATTGCTCTTCTGCTTCTTTGCTACTGTCATTGTCATGAAGAAAAAGATCAAGAATTCCCAAGGTGTGTAAAAATGGACATACTGTATCATATTTTTCTCATCATCATAGTCAATGTTATTTACAAGGGCCTTCTATTTTTCCCCTTCAGCAAAACATAAAACCCTGGGGATGAACAGGTATTTACTCATTTGAAAGAACACAAACTATTTATATATTATGTGGTAAATTAATTAATGAGGCCTGAAGAAAATATGATGAAAATAGCCTACTTTGTTGTCTAATTGCAGAAACCAAGATGGAGAGGAGACACTTGACTGTGAGTTGGCATATTCATTCCAGTACTGAGAGTTTTTCCACCATCTAATCACACTGCTTTCTTTAACCGGTGTAGGTTCCCCATATGCTGTGGGAACAGGAGACCAGGGGCCCTACTCTCTTGTGAAACATCCTGAAGTCAGAGATCCTGTAACGGTCCAAAACAGGCCTGATGAATATGCTCCTGCTGACTCCTATGATGTAATCATGTTTAATCCTGAGTATGAGGCCATTGACTCCGGGAGACGTCAGACATCATCCACCTGACCACACCAGGACTGGAAATAAAGCATGGGTTACTAGAAAAACATTAGATTTAGTTACTAATATTATGTACATAAAGACACATGAAGATAATGTGATTTTCATTATTTTTCACCTTCATGTTGTGTTTATTCATATTGTGTTCATACTTCATATTGACTGAAATTCACACTATATATTTTTATCTGTTTTCTCTCTTTTATTTTTTCATCTGTTAAAGTGAATTGAAATACCTGTTGTAGGAAATGTGCTAGATAAATAGTTTGATTGGATTTTGAGTAAGGTTGGGGTAGGATCACCCGGAGTATCTTTTGGATTGGGGTGGTGGGATAATATATTGTTAAAAAATTACAAATTACAATAAAATATTTTTCATCACTTCATAGAAAAATACAAAAAGTGAAATTGAAGAGAAAAAAGGATCTACTTTAAGGGGCACTGTGTAAAATCCTGCCCCTAAACAATAACACGACTTGTCTCCTCGTCTTCCCTCATCGAACGAGACCGGAACAGTATACGTCTAAGGTGCTTTAGGTTTGGAAGAATAGTACTACGAGTGTCTACAGTGAGTATAACAAGATAACAAGTCAAGACAAACTGACAGGCCGAGAAGGTTTAAATGGGGAATAATCTCAGGCACTTGTTTCAATTTTGTAGAAAACTATTATTTTAAACATTAACTTGAAATATTAACTGCCGATGACTACTCATAATTTTTGCCTGTAATTATGCTAGTAGTAAATTAAAAGTCTTATGTATTGTCATTTAATGTAATGTACTTAATAAAACAGGACAAAGCATGGTCACGAGATGGTGCTATTGGTCAGACGAAGATTCAATTAGGCAAAGATCCTGACCAAGATTCCATGCTGATCGAATTGTTGTCTGCTGTGCGTTAAAGTGAATATTATTTTATTTTCCTATTGCTCAGTCCCACAGCTATGTTTACATTCTGATATTGAATAAATATTACTTGAATAAAAGGCTATAGTAAAAATTTGACTGACATTCCTCTTTACTTGCATAGAAATCAGTATGTAGTTGCTGCTATGAATTAAGAACAGTATCCTGTGATGTACTTCTATGCAGATATGTTTAGGTATAAAGTAACATGTATTATTATGTGATACATTTAGAATTTTGAAATGTTTTTATTTTTATTAAACTACGCTGCTCAAAAAGAATTAAGGGAACACGTAATCATCACAGTATAACACCAAGTTAATTAAACTTCAGGGATATCAATCTGTCCAGTTAGGAATTATCACCAGTGCAAAGGTTCAGTCATTTGTTGAAGAACTTTATTTTAATAAGCGAAAAACTGAAAAATGTGAGATACTAAATGAAAGTGTCAAGGGTTTTGGGCATCCACCTTTGCAGGAAAATTTGACAACTTCATACAGGCTTGCCATTGCCAAGTTATGTAGACATCTAGGTAACTGCTTCTGGTCTTACAACCGTGTTTTGGTTGATGGAGTTGTGTATCACAGTCAAAAATATGACAGACTAAAGAAAAGATACAACAGTGCTGTATGCTTGAAAGATGATACAGTGTGTTTAATTAATGACTTAGTCATTTTTAAACAAAAGTGTGCACATCAAAGCCCTGCATGTTGTGTATGTACCAAACATTGCTGTGTTTTAGTTGAGGTACTTTCTAAATCTAGCAGGCTTTTATGTAAAGATTCACAAATAAATGTACATAGTACTTTTGTACATGTGGTTAGGAAGACTGGAAACTTCAGTGCCATCTGGCCTGATATGATAAAGATAAAATGTGTTGATGTTGAAACAGCTGATAAGTTGTACATTACACCTCTGCCAAATCCATATGAACGAGACTAAAAGTGACTTGTTTTTTGGTGAGATTTAAATATATATATAAATATTTCATGTTCTGGTAATGGTTTATAATAGCAGCCAGTATGAAACAAGTCTGTACAATACTCTCAAATCTTGGACATATTGTATATAAAATCAGCTAAATGTTTATCTGTTTCTGTGTGGGTTAATAACACTACATACAAGATCAGGTTCACTTCCACCCATGTACTATTTACTCCAGAAGCTATTCCACCCAATAGCTGACTTTACCATAAACTTGAACATGTATGTTTATAAGGCGGTATGTAAAACATAGGCTATGCTGGAGTACTACCCCAAAGAAACCAATATGTGTGAAAAGAAATAAGCAGAACAACAAGCCAAATACACTTAAACATCCTGTATAAGGCAAAACTACTTGATTATACTTTTCTTAAGAATATCTCAATCAATAGATTGAGTACAAGCATATGCCAAATACACTTGGACTTTTTCAGTATACTTGTCAGTATAAGCCAAGTACATGTTAGTATAATTTTGTTAAGTATATCTCTGATAAGTATACAAACAGTAAACTGAAAGTGTACTATCTTATGTTTATTTTAAAAGAAGTATACTAATAGCACACTGGAATAAACATATTTTTGGTAAGGGTAATGTCACCCACACTGTACCCAAACTGTGCTTACACAAAGGAGTAAACAAAGTATTTTCTGCATTGTGACTCAGTGGTGAATTAATAAAATAAGTAATATTTACATTGTATAAATAGTTTAGTACCCATAATCTGGTCATGTCAATTTAGGAGGCAAGCCACACACCTAAAAATAGGGTATTTCAAGTTAACATTTAGGATAAAAATGAATGATCATCAAATGAACAGAATAGAAACAACAGAATTGTCTTGAATTACAGTAAAGGCCTTATTAACTCTAACAGTTTGTCCAAACTGTGCACAGAATGGTGTAAAATGTGGGGATAACAGGAAACCTCAGCTTTCACAATGTTGCTGGCATCTACAAATGTACAGTTTTGTGCAAGTACACATTCTAAAAAGTTATTTGTTCAGACATATGGATATATGATGCTTATTTCAACACTACGCATTGTCAGCATGCAAAATGTGAACTAAATCAACCTAAGTTTATACAAAACACTGACATTTTACTGTGAAATAAGTTATGCAAAAAAATCTGAAATGCACTTAATGCATGTCAATCTTCTGTTGATTCTATTGATCTTTCTCCACAGGAAGCTCTGTTTCCTCATTCTGTAACTCAAGATCAAATTAGTTTTGTATTACAAGAGCTGCAACCATGGATATGTTAACTATCATTATCCTGATGGTTCTTTTGAGAAAATGTCATGGTAGGTAATAATTTTTTCCAAAGTACATCTTACAACTAATAATATTGGTTGTGTCAAAAACATTATTAACTTCAGAAAACATTTTTGTCAAAGGGAACACTTATCTACACTTCCAAGAAGAAGAAGAAGAAGAAGGAGAAATAACAATACCATTCCAGTGTGAACAGGGACTTTGGCAAATTGACATAAACAACGACAACATAGTGGATTATAACTGCAGTATTACCAAGGAAAATATGTGGAAAGAATGTGAACTTAAGGACTTTAAGTTGGTTAAAAAGACAGAAGAAAATGTATTTCTGTTGGAAACAGACAGCAGCGCAATCTTGGGATGTGTTCACAATCACACTTCAATATCTATATTTCCCTTTATTTTGTCAAGAGACCAGGTGGATTCCTTTATCGTGGCATTTACTAAACCAGAGAGTGAGTTCCTATTATACAAAATTACATTTTATTCATAATAATAAAAAAACTAATATTGTAAATCTATTATCACACATCTTGTACTTTACACATCATACCATTTGCTTCGTCATGGTAGATTATTTAATCATTCTGAATTTCTTATTCCTTAGTGGTGAGTGGTGGGCCTGATGTGGAAACAAAAACCATTGTCACCAAGCGCCAAGAAGAAACAGTCGATCTTATATGTAATTTCAAATTAACTGATCAATATTCTAAAGGTTACATTTGTGTGTACTGGATTAAGATCACAAATGAAAGAAGTACATGTATTTATTCATTTTCTTTGGGCGATTATGGAGAACAAGAATATTACCGTCACTGTCCAGTTGATGAATCCCTGCATAAAAGAATGTCAAATACTTCATCTGCAAACAAAGAAAATCATTGTCTTAAAATCAACCAAGTGACACATTCAGACAGTGGACAGTATGTGTGTGCCTTATATGTACAGGAAAATGAGAACAAATGGTATGGAAAAGTGATCTCTAATATCACGGTCACTGTAAAAGACAACAGCACCTCCACAAACCAGTCACATGGTGAGTTACAGTCCACTTTCAACACTAATGCAACAAATGATCATGCTTAAGTAATACTCTGTTGATGTTGATTCTATAAGTTTTGTGTTTTAGATAAGAATAACCTCATCATACTGTATGTAGTGAGAGCTCTATTGCTCTTCTGCCTCTTTGCTACTGTCATTGTCATGAGGAAAAAGACCAAGAAATCCCAAGGTATGTAAAAATTGACATTTTGATTCTATATTGTTCTCATCATCATGGTCAATGTTATTTACATGGGCGTTATAATTTCCCCTCCAGCAGAAAATCAAAGTCTGGGAATGAACAGGTATTTACTAATTTGACAGAACACTAGCTATTTATATATTATGGGGTAAACTACTGATGTAAATATCCTACTTTGTTGTCTAATTGCAGAAACCAAGATAGAGAGGAGACACTTGACTGTGAGTTGGCATATTCATTCCAGTATGGAGAGTTTTCCACCATCTAATCACACTGCTTTTTTTTTAAAGGGGAATATCGCAACATTAACTTGAAACATTAACTACAGATAATTCCTCATCATTTCGGCCTGTAATTATGCTAGTAGTAAATAAAAAATATGACGTATTGCCCTTTAATGTCATTTATTTTTAAAGCTTTTTGTACTCAACAAAACAGGACAAAGCATGGTCACGAGATGGCGCTATTGGTCAGACGAATATTCAATTAGACGAAGATCCCATGCTGATCGAATTGTTGTCTGCTGTGCGTTAGTGTATATTATTTTATTTTGCTATTGCTCAGTCCTACAGTTGTGTTTACATTCTGATATTGAATGAACATTGCTTTAATAAAAGGCTATAGTAAAAATTCGATTGACAATTCCTCTTCACTTGCATAGAAATCAGTATATAGTGGCTGCTATGAATTAAGAACATATGATGTGCTTCTATGCAGAAATGTTTAGGGTCTTAGGAATGCCTGAAGCCCTTCCCTCATCTGTCTGTCTCACTGTCTCGCGTTCTCTCAAAGTTTGTAAACATGGCGGTTAGCTAACTGGTTGTGTCTATAGCAAAGCCATGGGAATCATGCTGCTAGCTAGCTAAATCCGCAGTTTATCACCGCAGTTTGATCACAGGTGAAGTGAGGGGAATAGCTTAACATATTTTAGGTTTTGGAGTTTCCTCCAAAAAGTTCGTGGAATGGACCCACGTTCTGTAGCCAGGCGTTTGCACAGTTGTATCTGCAAGTAGCTTGCTAGCTTTCGTGCCTTCTCGCAAACTACAGTAACTTGCTTGCTCTGAAGTAGCTCGCGCAGAGAACCAGCTTGCAGCTAGCTTGCCAGCACAGTCAGCAGCTGTGTATGTTTTGACGGAATTTGAACATGCTCCAAATGGGGAAATGTATCGAGGAAAATGGACTGTATTGTTGACTAAATATTTTCAAAAGATTTTTCTGTCGTGCTACACTTGTCAGGGAGCAAGCATAACTTATATATACACTGCATAGATTACGTTAGCTAGCTATCTATTTTGGAAACATCCTGTCATCATCTTTCAATGTAGTTATTGAACTCAAGCTGTTAAAAATGTTTTCTGTGAAGCCCTTAAAACCAACTTTTAAATCCTATCTTCCGCCTTTACATGTAAGTTAATGCTCATTTTACTACTGTAAATGTAACGTGTTGATCTATGTAGTCTATTGCTAATACTGCTAGCGATTTTAGCTAGATCATGACTATGGCTTGTTAATTACAGTCAGTATGTTCTGCTTAATGTAGGTTACATATATAGGTTAACTAGCTAACTTACCTCGCTAGCTACTTTATTTGAGATTTGTTTAATCTTCCATGCAGACTGATCTGAAGAAAATTGCACAGCCACCTATCAAGAAGTTAGAGGCCAAGTTGCTTCCAGGTAAGATCACAGATCCCTCTTGCCACAGCACAGTTGGTTGTATGTCTCTCCTTTTTGTAAAATAAAATAACTAGAACTTGAAGCTACAGAAAGTTCCCTTCACAGATACTGTTGAAAATAAGTTACTGGGCTGTTCTTATTTGACTATGCTATAACCTTTCTCCTTTTGCTATGGCATAATAGAATTCCGGATTGTAAATATTCTTTAAGTTGGCCTAAGCACAGGTGCTTGTTTTGAATGTGTAGTCTGTCAGTGAACTTAACTGTACACTTTTGTTTTATTGTACACTACCATTCAAAAGTATGGGGTCACTTATAAAAAGTCCTTGGTTCTAGTTGTTAATTTGTTGAGGTAGGCCTAATTTCATCCCATGCTTCCTAAAGCACCTCCCGTAAGTTTGATTAGCATGATCACTTCTTAGATACCATATGGTTGAAGCAGCTCCCACAACAGCTCAATAGGGTTGAGATCTAGTGACTGGGCTGACCACTCCATTATAGACAGAATACCAGCTGAATGCTTCTTCCCTAAATAGTTCTTGCATAGTTTGGAGCTGTGCTTTGAGTCATTGTCCTGTTGTAGGAGGAAATTGGCTCCAATCAAGCGTTGCCACAGGGTATGGCATTGCAACATTGATTGATAGCCTTCCTTCAAGATCCCTTTTACCCTGTACACATCTCCTATTTTACCACCACCAAAGCACCCCCAGACCATTATTGCCTCTACCATGCTTGACAGATGGCGTTAAGCACTCCTCCAGCATCTTTTCATTTGGTCTTCATCTCACAAATGTTCTTTGTGATCTGAAAACCTCAAACTTAGATTTGTCTATCCATTACACTTTTTTACAATATTCCTTTGTCCAGTGGCTGTGTTCTTTTGCCCATCGTAATCCTTTCTTTTTATTAACCAGTCTGAGATATTGCTTTTTTTGTGCAACTCCTCAATTTGTCCTCTTGCTCAGTTGTGTACCGAGGCCTCCTATTTCTATTCTGGTTAGAGCCAGTTTGTGCTGTTCTGTGAAGGGAGTAGTACACAGCGTTATACGAGATATTCAGTTTCTTGGCTATTTTCTCACATGGAATAGCATTAATTTCTCAGAACAAGAATAGAGTTGTTGACTTTTAGAATAGTTTTTTGTGTCTGGCCATTTTGGGCCTGTCATTGAAACCACAGTTGCTGATCCTCCAGATAGTGAACTAGTCAAGAGAATGCACGTTTTATTGCTTATTTAATCAGCACACATTTTTCAGCTCTGCTAACAATTTCAAAATGGTTTTCTAATATTCAATTAGCATTTGAATATGATGAACATGGATTAGCAAACAATACGTGCCATTGGAACAGAGGACTGATTGTTGCTGATAATGGACCTCTGTACGCCTGTGTAGGTATTCCATATTGTTGCGTGCCATTTCCCTTACAACATTAACAATGTCTACTCTGTATTTCTGATCAATTTGATGTTATTTTATTGGATAAAAACTGTGCTTTTCTTTTGAAAAACAAGGACATTTCTTAGTGATCCCCAAACATTAGAACGGTAGTGTATTTTTATGCTTTATTGTGTAGGCCTAGACATTGTGGCAAAAGGTGGATAAGAACATTTTAGTGGAAACAACTGTCTTGGAGCACTCTGCTTAGGTAAATGTGCCGCGTCAATGTGCTGGAACACCCTAGGCCACACACTTGTGGTTTCTGCCCACAGGTCTTTTGCATCAATTATTTCCACTTCATTAAACTTTGGTTATCATCTTTTGTGGGTATCTCATCCAGAAAGCTCATTCAACTGCCGGACCGTTTTCTCTGAGCTGTCAGTCAGCATGGCAATGCAGAGACTTCCTGGCCCCCTTTTCATCGCTGCAACTAACCACACATAATATAGGTTTACTTAACAATAATATGGGTTTGCTTGGGTTGGTTTAGATACTCTATGTCTTTTTGACTTTGCAGTCAATTCCAGACAGGGTGTGAGAAAGTTGGTTCTTAACTGGGCCTATGTCTTAAGGAGGATCGAATTAAAGATTCATGTTCATAGAGCATCAGTTAATGGAAGCTAATTCCTTCTTGTGATTTTCTTCATCACTTGATCATAAGCGTCTGGTGACCACTTAACCCAAATGTTTCACCCAACATGAATGTGAACTCTCAATAGTAATTATTTTTCTATATTTTATTTAAGTTGTATGTAGCAGTAGGTATTTTTTTTCAGGAAGTAGGGAAAGGTTGTAACTTTGTGATGTAACCTTGTAACATTGCTTACAATTTTCACGAGTGAGGTGCCCCCTTTAACTGAAGGGACAACACTAGATTTTCCCCCAGATAGATTTTCCCCATTAAGTGGTTAACTATACACTTTAATTAGGGCAGGTGTAGAAAGATTACGCCTGCCCTTCTTCCCAGGTTTCTCTGCATCTGGGCAAACTACAAATCAAATTGCACAACAGTGATCTGGCACCTGTCTACCTACAGTGATACTGTCGAGGCAGGGGTTTGCCCTGCTTTAGACCAAGACTCATGCCCTCGTTCAAGTCCTCTCTGATGTTGTTGGAACTGAAAATTTAAATATAGACATCTGCCATATCCAAATCACCAACTTAAGCACATTTAAGCTGCAGAGGTCTGTCGGGTTGTCCGTTATAGCTTTTCTTGTGGGTGCTGTAAGTATTTTTGTAGGCTCGTTTTATACCTGGACTAATTCTGTTCAGGTACTTTGTGGTTTTTCAATTTTAGTTTGCGTTCGCGCTGCATCTGGTAGTTAAGATGCAAGCGAGTGGCACAGAGAGAAAATATTCCTCAAGGGTTGAAAAGGTTTTCCTAACCAGCTATTGCTATGGCACAAACAAAACAAACAGCATTGTGTTAAAGTTAGTAGCCTTTAATCAGAATTGTAACCACAATATTTGGCAAAACAATGGTGATTCCGTATTTTATCCAAGTTGTGCAGCCCTGGTCTCTACTCTTTGGAATGGCAATTTCAGCTCAGGGTGCAGCCTTTTGAAATCAACAGTGTTGAATTGTAGTGATTCACATGATTTCAGGATGAAGTCACCAGTTTTAGTAGACTGAACAAAGTGTCCAAAAGTACAAGGTTTTATGGCGAAGACTGGTCAGTGTGCATATGACAACAATATCACTAGCACTCCGCAAATCTGTCCAGTATGGGAGGGAGGCAAGAAGTAAGCAATTGCTGAAGAAAGACCAGGGTTGTGGTCTGACAACTGAAATCGGATGTTTTGGCCTAAATGCAAAGCAAACCCAACACGGCACATCAAGCAAAGAACACAATCCCTACTGTAAAGCACGATGGTGGCGGCATCTATTCTGGAAATGTTTCACATTGTCACAGACTCAGACACTTTCCAGGATAGAATGGAAAATGAATGTAGCCTACATGTACAGAAATGTCCTTGAGAAAAACCTGCTGCCCTCTGTAGGGAAGCTGAAACTGGAACAGAAGTTCACCCTTCTGCATCAAGCCCTGACATCCAAAGCTGCAGTGGAGTGGCTAAGGAATAAAAAGGCCCAATCAGAGTTCTCACCTAAATCCATTTGGCTGTGTGTGTCATTATTAAACATTGCTGCCTGTTGATGCTCCCCAAGGAACTTGATAGAGTGGACAGTTTTGTGAAGACAAATCATTGAATATTGCCAGCATCACAAGTGTCGGGGGGTGGGGGGGCCTATTTAAATGCATCAAATTCAGGTAATGACACCCAAACCAAATGTCGCAAGGCAGATCTATATGGAAAATAATGTCTGGAGGTTTTCCCACTAAAGGAGAGTAATTCACAGTTATACAGTAACTTCATGACCCTCAACTGGACTTCAAGCTGTTTACATTGAATTTCACATTTGCTCTTATGGCATGGTCTGTGTGTTTCACTTCAGTTCATTGCTGTCTGTCTGAGGGTGGCCCTACACGGAGAGACTTTGGCTTTGTTTCTGGGTCTCCCAGCTATTCAGGAGGGTTGCTATGTGGCCTGAATGTGTCCCATTCATCAGTGGTTGAATGGTCCATTCAATTCTACACCACACCGACTAGACAGGACCACAGTGGGGGTTTACTCATCTCCACAGATCTGCTGAACGGTCCTCCTCTCTCCTCCGTCTCCCTATAAGTCAGTCATGTATTTTCTACTGTGGCTGGATCCTTTGCTGCCTGGTATTCTGTTATTAGATAATTAACTTTCTCCTTTTGCTTTTCCTCACTGAATGTCTTATCTTTATATCTTTTTTGGGAAAATTGGCAGTGTTCTTTGCATGAGGCAAAGCTCACTTTCCATACTCCGTAACCCATTGTCATCTCTATGGCCCCATGTTCCTGCTGTCCTTAGTCTCTCTTTAACCTCTTACTCAGTGAGTCACTTTGTTTCTCAGCAATACCTGCTCCATTAGTCACACAACCCAACGCTGCTCCATTAATCACACAACTCAATGCTTATATGAGCAATATCGTTAATATAAAACCATCAAATGTCATTTTGCAACCCTTCATAAGTAAAATAGTTAGACTGTTGTACTGTCTGTTATTTTACACATGAATACAGATGGAAGGCTGACGCAAATCTGTACTTTTAGCTGCCCTCCAAGTTGAAGCTGAGACATTTATCCCCAGTCTGGAGTGTAACAATTACTGTATACAGAACATCGTGGCTCTCTCAGAGCCAGTCCCCCTCCGCCCAGCTGTCCAAACTGTGATCAGGTCTGCTTAATGGTGTACACAAACACTGCTATGAAAGCTGCAAAAACACAGGAAGGAAGGTAGTGGTTAGTCTGGTCAGGTAGCAGTTCAAATAAAAAGCTCTCTTTTAATTTTTGTGGACTCAAAAAGGAGAACCTTTATGTTAGGAAGTGTTTGTTTCCTCCAGTACGGTTATATGAAAGGAAAAAAAATATATCGTCTAAACACACACAAGCCTTAAATAAATGAACCAAATCCAGATCTGTGTTACCACTGGTAACATGATAGTCCACTACCATGGCACATTAACATTTCTCTGAATTATCACAAGATGTACACTATTCTTTGGGGAGGACTTTTTTCTTAGATGTACTGTACTTTTTTTTATGTATGTTTCATATGCATGTTGGATCACAAGATACTGGATGATAGTAGGGAGGAGTTATACTGTCATGCTGCTCAGTACTGATAAGATCAGTGAATTAGCAGAGACTAAAAAGACTGAAGTAATCTACCTTGTAACTCTTTGACCCCATCACTAGTATTCATATCCACAGCTGAGACAAAGCTGATAAGGTTTTGAGTCAGCAACTATGTTGAAGAGGCAGAATGCTGACTAGTCTGAAGTAAATGAGTTCAGTACACACACACACAGTTTTGGTGAGGCAGATCTTAGCGCTCATTCTGAAACTCTGCCGGTAAACCACCTTCACTTACCATAGCATCTAACAAAAAGTACCATGGTCGAGTCCTCACCAAAGAGTAGTGCACATCTTGTGATTAGGCCTGGGTCTCAACTGAGCCTGGGTCTCAGTCCTCAACTGAGCTTTTTCTGTCCGATCCTTTTCAATGATACAGGAAGTGGCAACATCAATGGTTTGGACCAGAAAAGTACATCTTAGATTTGGACCTCGATCCATCAAGCGACCATACTGCCAAAGCAGTCACAGTTAAACATTTAGGCTCTTGCTAGGCCTGCCTTCCTAAACAGATCAATTATTTTAATGGCACATCCTTTTCCTTGGATGGGGACAGCATGGCCATTTGATTGCCTGTCTCATGCCCTGGCTCATGGGGTTTCCCTGGCAAACCTGTTGTGTAGGGGCTGAATCTTTGAACTCTCGTTCTACTTAATGGCCTGAGAGAGAGAGAGAATTGATTCTGAAGTAGAAATACTCAGCCAGCCTTGTTAGTGTGACTCTGAGGTGTCGCTAGGATCACAATACATTGGGGCTTAGCCCACCTTCTGCCCCACCTGGGACAGGAAGTACAGGGTTTTGAATGTACATGCGGAAAATGTCGATGTACACTCTAGTCTACATTTTCATAATGCACGATGAATAGATCAGGGGCTATTTTTTGTATTATATTTTTTTAGATCTGGGGCTATTCATAAAAGATCCGGGGCTTTAGCCCCGATGCCCAGGGCTAACAACACCACTGGTGTGACTCATGGGCTCTCTTTATATTAAAAAATAAATACTTGGAGCATTTGGCATCTAGGCTACAGCTATAATTAAACATTTGTTGGAATGAATGGAAAAACATGGAAATAGAGGGGGGAACCTTTTGACAGTGTTTTTTGTTCAGACATCAGGTTGTTAGTTTGATTGTATGTTGTTTTTTTGTCCTGAACCAATGCAGGTTTTAAAGGTAGTGGTCACAATGAGTTAATAGGTCTGTAGCAGGGGTATTCACTTTATACCTCCAAGCCAGTCCCATCCAATTTATTTCATTGCAACCCTCTAATCAGGGACTTATTTGGACTTGGGACACCAGGTGGGTGCAATTAATGAAGAAAACTAGCAGGCTCCGGTCCTTTTCGTGTAAGAGTTGAATGTCCCTGGGTTACAGGTTAGGGAACAGAGTGGGATGTGTAAACCTCCTCTAGCAGGATAAGTCCAGCTCTTCTCTCTGGTATGTCCATCACTCAAGCCTCCGATGGAGGTTGACATTTGGGGATTATTAGAGCCAGTCTGAGTACCCAAGTGTAGGAATGCCCAGATCACTCCAGCAAGGTAACAGAATGCATCTGGGTCGATGGTGGAAACCTTGGTGACAACCTGTAATAATAGCATAGGAGATATACAGTCTTATGGCCTGCTCAGAGCCATTTCTGTGAACGACTTTGTCCCTCTGATATTATTGGGGAAAATGTCATTTTCCTGGTGAGGCCCAAGATAAGTGAAGAGTTTGCATGGCATCTGATTCGCTATAATCAGAGTTGGGGTGTAAAGGATTACAGAAAATCAGTAACTGTAATCCGTTACATTAATCTGATTGTAATCGGATTACAGATACCTTTGGGGAAAAAAATATTACTTCTGGATTACTTCAATTGAAAAAGATTAGGTGCGAGAAATAATTACGACATGTTGCATACTTGATTTTGTTTTTGAATGTTTTGAATGAAAATATCAATTGCGCGCCTCAGTTGTGTGATCATCATGCAAGCAAAGGTGGGCGTGCCGATTAGTGACGGATGAAGCGCTAGTTTAGTTTTGGTTGGTTGGGTGGCTGGTGAAAACAGAGTACAGTATACCTATTATAATATTAGCCGGCCCATAAAAAATTTGATTATCTACTTTCAACGCATCTTTTTGAGAACAATGATAGGCGACATGTTTTCTTTTTTTTCTTCAAGTTTCAAGGTTTATTTTCAGGGGCTACCGGTCATTAGGGGCATGTAGGGCACAGCCCCACCTATTGTCAACAGAAAGAACTGCAACAACATTTTTATTTCTCCTATAATTTATTATCTATGAATATTGAATCTTCCTAAATTGCATATCATTTGTGTTAGGATTTTATTTCATGTTGATTGGTCCCTGCCTTGCTGCTTCAAGACTGCGTTCTGCCGATTCGAATTCGCAGTAGAAGGCCATAGGCTAAGCGTGAATGTGGGGCTAGCCCCTCTCTCACAATGCAATGTACATTGTATGTGTGAATATATTAATATGCATGCTCAGAATGTTAGTGTGATCAATGTAGATCACACGAATTTGATGCCAAGGGGGCTGACAGCTGGTAGCCCCACTACAGCGTCATTTCATATTTCAGACCTGATTGGCTGCCTGTCTGTCTGGCGCCAACATTAGTCACCAGGAAGAGCGAGGAGGGTAGATGGTCTTAGCTAGCTTGTTAGCTTCAAAAACGCCAAATAGCTTGAGAAAATTAATAAAGTTGATTTCGTACTCGAGCACAGGTTTGAAACCCTTAATTTGGAGGAAAAACTTGAAATAAAGCAACTTGGTGCCCTTCAGCCACGGGATATTGTCATCACTCAAACTGCTGGTAAAAGTAACCGCGGGTTTAACGTGGAGTGGTTTTTGAAGAAATAGTGGCTAACGGTTAGCATACAAAAGAAGGCACTCCTCTGTTTTCCATGTCTGCTATTTGGTGGAGATGTTACTTGGTCGAGGACGGGTTACAAAGATTTGAAACATCTTTCTGAGAGGATTGCAAAACATGAGCGCAGCGGGAGTCATCTGGACAATGCTGTGAAATTGGGCTTACTTGGAAGGGTAAATGTCACAGCCCAAGTTGACAGTGCATACAGGCGCTCCATTGAGCAGCATAACAAACAGGTGGAGGAAAACCGGTACGTTCTCAGTTGGATCCTAACATGTATTGAACTGTGTGGAAAATATGAAACCGCACTGCGGGTGCACGACGAGTCGGTGGACTCCCTGAATCCTGGAATATTCAGATGCATTTGTGAGGGTGATTCGAGACTTCAGAGGAACTATGACGCTCAGCCCATTTTCAGAAGGACATCTAGCACTGTACAAAACAAACTGTTAGACTGTAGGTATGAAGTGTACAGGGAAGAGATGGACAAGACATAATTTGTTGCCATACAGGCAGATGAGACAACTGATGTCTCCTGTAAATCACAAATGGTGGTTGTGTTGCGATACATGTTGCCTGATAATACAGTGGAGTTTGTGGAAGTCAAAGATAAAACTGGACTTGGCCTCTCTAATAGCATCAAGGGTGTGCTGGAACCACTGGGATAAAAGCTGATCGCTCAGACTTATGATTACAGTGCGGCTGTAATGAGTGGAAATGTCAGAGGGGTACAGACACTAATGAAAGAGACATGACCAGTTTGTTCACTGCTATGCTCACCAGCTGAACCTGACCTTGCAACCACTTTGTTCAGCAAGGATGAGCGTCCTGATGGTGTTTTTTGCAGATTTAACTGCTTTTGCCACTTTTTTCTCTGGCGCTCCAAAACGTGTTGCGGCACTTGCTGAGGCAACACAGAGTCACATTCCAAGGCCACCTGCTGTACGATGGAGCTTTAAAAGTAGAACTGTAAATGCAGCTAGTAAAACATATTTGTGTCTGGTTGTTCACGAATGAAAACGCGTTTTCTAATGCCTCTTACTATGAAAGTAATCTAAAGATTATTTTGAGTAATCAGATTACGTTACTGAGTTGAAGTAATCAAAAAGTTACATTACTGATTACCAATGTGGACAAGTAACTTGTAAGTGTAACTGATTATATTTCAAAAGTAACCTACCCAACCTTGGCTATAATGATTATGATTTCCAGAGAAAAGGCTAAAGACTTCAATGACAAAGAAAAGTAGAAGCTAAACCCTTCAGTGACAAAGAAAGTAATGGGGATTGAGGCGTCAGGGTTGGTTAAGAATCAAATCATTTGCATATAGTGCAATCTTATGTTCGATTTCTCTGACCAACATAATCTAAATATCTTGGATGATGTCTGATGTTTTGGTTGCATGTACAAGTTCTTGTGCAAACAGAGAATGGGAGATGTCTAAGCATGACTCTTGATTGCTGAATCACATAAAAGCAACTTGTTTTTTACAGCCCTTCGGTTACATTTGTATTTATTCCAATAAATGTGTTTTTGTAAAATGTTTAGTGAAAATTGTTGAAAGGTATATTTAAAAGCAGAAATCTGAGCATGTCATTCTGTTCACTCAGCATCAAGCTCATGCCTTGGTACATCATTATAAGTCTGAAACTAAATTACTGAAAATGTTCAATTACTGTGTCTAACTTGCAGGTATCATTCACACCTTTCTGTCCTATTAAAGCACACATTTGCTACCTAAACTCTTGAAAAAGGGTTTCCATAAGGGATCTTTGGCTGTCCCTGTGGAGAATTTTTTTTTCTATTTCAGGTAGAATTGTCTTTGCTTCAGGTTGTACCTGGTTTGCACCTGGAACCAAAATAATTAACCAGGAGTCTAACATGTTTATCCCTGGAAGCTGAAAATATTTCCCCACAGTGACAGCTGGAAAAACCTACTTTTATTTCATTGTAACCAAAATGTCATGTATAATATTACTTCCTGTTATGATTTTGTCAGGCGAGATTGTGGTAAATGAGGTGAATTTTGTGAGGAAATGCATTGGAGCAGACAGCAGTCAAGATGACCTGTGGGGGAAGCTGATATGCACCAACTTCAAAGTTTCCTTCATCACCCATGATGCCCTCTGTAAGCAGGTATGTTTTCAATGTGAGTGCAGTCAGTGTGCCTATTCATGACTGCACCCCTTATACGTACAAGATTCAGTGAAGAAAATACGTTTAAGACTAGTCTTCATCTATGTCCGTAAATCTTCCCTACCTGAACACAAGTGAATTTTTTGGCAAAGGTATCGTCACTGTTGTCCCGTTAGCAGCATGTGAGATTGTCCTGTTGCCGGTTATGAAATACCCATCAACAAGTCTCTCTTCTAGTGTAAGCTTTCAGGTTGTGTAACTTGCCATCTGGTAATTTTAGACCTCCTGTTTTGTGTTAAGCTTGTTTTGATGTCTTTACCTCTTAAACGCTTTTTAATTAAACCCCAGTCTGTTTATGGGATCATAAAGGAATGGCAATCCTGCCTTGCTCCTCATTGCTTGCCAAATATTGCAACATTCTCAGTTCACACATTTGCTCGAATGTTGTCAATGATTTTCATTCATCAGCTGATGCCATGTAAATCATTACATGAAACTGATACACAAAGAATAGTATTATTAGTGTTCCTGGCACAAAATGATACAGCCAATTCAAACTTTTTCTTATAAGCTGTAGATAACGTAATGCAGTCCTGTTCTGCTTCACTTAAAACTCCAGTCTCACTATTTTCCCCTGTAATCTCCTCTGCTCACCATGTTGATGTCTTTGTTGGGTTTTGTTTCTCATGTCCTCAGAGATTTCAGGTGGCCAACCGTCTGCTTGGAGAACATGATGTTCCCCTGGCTTGTGTAGAGCAAGTGGTGACAGGTATGACTACACTCAAATAAATACAGCCAAAATGTATACTGGAAAGTAGCTTATTAAGAAAAGACCCTTATGATTATTTTAAATCCTGGATGCCGATTGGTTGATTACAGTGGTAAAACGCATTCATCATTTAATTAATTAATGTTGGATGATTCCCTTCAATTGTTATTGAAGGACCTTATATTCCAAATGTTGTAAAATGACAATGTAGCTCTTTACAATTTATAATATACAGCCTTAATTATTAATCTCTATTAAGGGTACCAGTATTTTTGGAGGAGTCTGTACTTGACAATTGTTGGTTTAGCATAGCAATGATGAATTAATGGAATTAAGCACTGGTTCAAAACATGCCAAAATAATAAAAAAATGTATGACCTGCTTAACAATTCCTGGAACCCAGAATGAACAGCTGGCACTTGCCTGGTCTAGGCCTACTTCTGGTTGAGGCTATTAGTTGGTGTCAATCAGTAATCCCTCGGTTTGCAAGCCTTACTGGTTAATATTGTTTCCATGTTATTTAATAATAGGCACTTTAAAATAACTTGGCCCATGAAAACATTGGATTTTAGACTGCACCACTACAATGTTTCATCGACAACATGCTTTCATTTCAAATGCACAGTAGGCAGGTTATGAACTCGCAGCTCCAGTCACATCACATCAGCCTTATCTGTGTGTGTGTGTGTGTGTGTGTGTGTGTGTGTGTGTGTGTGTGTGTGTGTGTGTGTGTGTGTGTGTGTGTGTGTGTGTGTGTGTGTGTGTGTGTGTGTGTGTGTGTGTGTGTGTGTGTGTGTGTGTGTGTGTGTGTGTGTGTGTGTGTGTGTGTGATATTTATTTATTTAACCCTCCTGTGCTGGGCTAATCTAATTACCAGACGGCGTGCACAGTCTAGCAACAAAGCCGCTTCATTGGCAACACTGAATGTGGCAGCCTATGCATGGGGCAAACGCCTTCTACCAGCAATTTGTTCAACCAGAATAAAAAGTCCCTGAGATTTGAGCCATGGAAAGCACTGCTGCTGTCTCAGTACTGCACTGAATGAATAAAGTAGTGATGAAAGTAGCTAGCTAGCTTACTAAAGGACATTGCATTTAATGTTGTAGGCTACTAAATGGTTGGGTTCTCTTGTACTGTGATTATGACGGTAATGGCTGAAGCTAGACTAGATGAAATGGAGAAGTGTTTACAATATTAAATTTACCCTCCTTTTGGAGCCATCCATAACTGCATTGAGATTTTAAAAGCCAACAATTATAAATGCTTGACTTAGTAAGGTCTCTCTCAAAGAATATGACCACTTCCGCTAGGCCGTCTTCCAAGGGTTCATGTGTCGGCCTTGTATGTGCTGTGCTCAATAGCCGTGGGAGGAGGTTGATACCAGGTTGACTTAAGACACATTATTGACTCCCTGGTCACAGATCTGTTTTTAGAATCTCAACAGATGAGGTCATAGCCTGGACTGTGGGCCATGGGTCTGGACAGGATTAACCTTGTTTGTGTAGCTCATAGCCTCGCTCTGTGCTGACATGGCTGGGAGCGTGGAGCTGTTGTGCTGAGCTGATAGAGCATGAAGCAGTGTTTTCCTCTGTCTACTCAGTACGCCCATAATAACAAAGGTCCTTTATGAGAGCCCTGGCTTGGCAAAAGCACTCACAGGTCATTTTTGTCCGTGCCTATCTGCTTGCGGACACCTGCTCCAATAAGCTCCAATGCCATTATGAATTTTCCATTTTAATTCTGAAAGACACTTATAGCAATGCAGTGTTTTCTCCGGAATGTTTCTTTGCTGGGGGGATATACACTATGGGTATTCTCAAATTTGACTAAATATCTTCCAAACGGCCTCTCCAACACATTGGTCTTTCAGTTAGCCCAGCCTAAGCTATACTGTAGTCAGGTGAAACATTTTAATCTGTCCTTGAGGAATGCGGTTCACCCTAAATGCATCCTGTTTGCTTATCATGGCAGCTTCAGTGAAACCCAAAATCAAAATCTGTGGTCTGTGAATTTTATTTATTTGTCCTTTTGAGGTCTGTGAGCTGAATGTAGTTGTCCTTTTGAGGTCTGTGAATTAAATGTAGTTATCATTTTGAGATCTGTGAATTAAATGTAGTTATCCTTTCAAGTTCTGTGAATTAAATGTAGTTATCATTTTGAGGTCTGTGAATTTTATTTAGTTCTTTTGAGGTCTGTTAATTATATTTATTTGTCATTTTGAGGTCTGTGGATATTATTTAGTTCTCAGTTTGAGGTTTGAATTAAATGTAGGTGTCCTTTTGAGGTCGGTGAATTAAATGTTCAGCCAATTGATTCCCATTTTTTCTGCTAAAATCCCCCCGTCAAACCAATATTTATTTTGGTTGAAAGAGTTTGACCCAGGTATAGACTGCTATAGTTAGTCTTGCAAATTTTGTGAACTTAGTGTACTTACCAGCAGGGCTATTTAGAGCAAACAACACTTCACACTTTGAGTGACAGAGAGATATTATTGGCTATGTTATCTACTCATCTTATTTCATACATCCTTCCAGTATATACAGCTCTGGAACAAATTAAGAGATCACTGCACATTTTTCTTTGAGTCTCTTCATTTTAACCCTTCTGTTCCTCACTCAAAACCTTCCTTTTTGACTTTTTTGGAAAGGAAAGAAAAAGGTGCAGTGGTCTCTTAACTTTTTCCAGAGCTGTATATAACTCTCATTATAAAGACTGTAATTGATTTGTTCATTATAACTTAGTCTAAAACATCACATTTTCCTTCCAAACAAGTGATTTATGCTGATTACATTCATTAAAACATTTTCTCCAAAATAAATTGACCGTTGCAACACCAATTTCCTCATTTGCTTTAGAAAGCTGATCACTGGCAATTTTCTTTTTTCCTTTTTCCTGTTTTGACTTTCTTTGAAACGTGTGGTGTCATGGATATCCTGTCTTTCTGTGGTCAGACCAATGCCTTCTTATTTATTGACATTAGCCCACCATAACTAAAATAGTTTAGTACCAGATCTGTACCAAAGCACTTGACCTAATTGACTTCAAAAATGTATTCTCCCCTGGCTATCGCCCTACTGTCTGAAAGCCAAAGGAGAAACAAGCAACACCAGTATGTAAAATACTGATGGGACCAGGCCACTATTGTTTTTAAACTATGTGACGAGCCATTAGCCCTAGAAATGGTCTGATAAGCTCCTGGTGTTTGTTGTTTGTTTCTCAGTAAATGACGCTAAGGGGAAGCAGAAGGTTCTGGGCTCCAACCAAAAGCTGAAGTTCAATCCTACTGAGCTCATCCTGTACTGCAAGGACTTCCGCATCATCAGATTCCGCTTTGACGAGGCTGGGCCCGAGAGTGCCAAGAAGGTGTGTACTATAAGTTTTCTGAACAAAATGATGAAATATTAACTCTATATAAACAGTGTGACACTGTAATTTAAACCATTGGTAAGTACCAGCCATCTAGCCTGGGAATTATTTTATATAATTTTTTGTCTGGCTATAGCAGTCATGCATTTCTTTCCCAAACACAGAGGCACCACTGAGCCGTTCTATATCAACTTATCATTTCAATGCTACTACCTGGGGGGAGAAAGGTTTCCAATTGCTCCACCCAGATAGTATATCAGAATATCTTTAACAAGTCAGTTTCCAATATGGTACATAGATTCCCTAAGAATGATACACATTTACTTTGTTGAAAATGTGTTTTTGTTTAGCCTTTATGTAGATTTGTGTTACACCTAAGCCTATGGAGTGACTCGCAACTAAGGACGTTGACAAGTAAACATCCGATAACTAATAAGGAGACCATTCCCCCATTTGTGAATGAAGCCTGGTAGCTACAACTTCTACCAGAGGGTCTGTGGGCCGTCTGCCTCCATACCATCCAGCTCCAAGGAATATGTCTGGGGCCTGCGGAAGGAAAGCCACCCTCCAACCAGGCTGCTTCGAACGGGGGCTGACCAATCTACCAGTAAATGATCAGCCTCTGGCTGCATGTAAAAACTCTAATTCTCCCTCCAGGCCAGTGGTCACACTGATAAAGAGATGGAAGCAATAAAAACTATGAATATAGGCCATAGCTAAATTCAAAATATTTCTAGGTTTCACAAGTGGATTACCAATTAGTTAATTTTATTCCAACACGCACAGCAGTTTAACGTGGAATGATGGAGGATACATTTTTAAAAGCCCTGCTGGAGATGTTTTTTTCCTGAAGTCTCTAAATAAGAATTTGTTTTCATGTTCCTGGGGTATTATTTTTTCATACTTCAATTGCAGCGAAAACATTTGATTCTCTTCCATTAGATCTGTGCAAGTGGCTCTGTTACCATAGCAACATCCTGACATTAAAGTGTCTGGGGGACATTTGTTTCTTAATTGAGCAGTACAGTGCAGTCTAAGGATTTGGACAGGGACACACGTTTTGTTGTTTTGGCTCTGTACTCCAGAACATTAGATTTGAATTGGTAGAATGATGACTAGGTTAATGTACAGACCGACCGCTTTCATTTGAAAGTACTTTTATTCTAATGGGATTAACTTTTAAGAAACAGCAGTTTTAAATATAGTCCCTGAGTCATTGGTTGGTAACCCAAGTTTATCGTGTATCCTCCCATGCACTCCTCTTTGATTCTTTCTCTGTCCCTCTCCGACTGTCTCCGCCCCTGCTCTCCAATAGGAAGATTCAAGTCTGCCTCTCCAGTCAGTTTTTCTTTCATCTTCCCTTCCATCTGGCTCGCAGAGAACCTAGAATTGGCCCGAGCAAACTCAGTCTGACTCGCAAGGAGACATGAAGGCAAATGTACTATTCTCTGGTATTTTCCAAAAAAGAAAATGTAGTACATTTTAAACTCATGTACAGGATGACTCACTTCAGATGTCATGTAGTGCATCATAACAGCTGTTGTTGCTCGGCAACCTACAAAGAAACTTGTGTAAAAGGAACATTCCACGGAGTTACTCTGACTAATCTCTCTGTGCGAGCCGTTGATTATAGTCACAGATGTATCATGTCTTGAAGAATGGCTGTGAGTCATGAGGGAGGTGTCTTGATAAGTTTAGTTTGTTCTTGTTTTGTTTTGGTTTGAGGAAACAACGGCTTCCGTCATTTCTGACAGCAAAGCCAAAAAACTAGCCTGGAGTTACCCATGTTGGTCTCTTCCTGCTAGAAAATATGAAACTGTGCGCAGTGACAAGAAGAAGAAGCGTGTTGGTGGGAAGAGCAGGGTGTTGAAGGGGGAGGAGCAGGGTGTTAGGGGGGTGAGAGCAGGGTGTTGTGGGGGTGAGAGCTAGGTGTTGTGGGGGTGAGAGCTAGGTGTTGTGGGGGTGAGAGCTAGGTGTTGTGGGGGGAAGTGCAGGGTGTTGTGGGGGGAAGAGCAGAGTGTTGTGGGGGGAAGAGCAGGGTGTTGTGGGGGGAAGAGCAGGGTGTTGTGGGGGTGAGAGCAGGGTGTTGTGGGGGTGAGAGCAGGGTGTTGTGGGGGTGAGAGCAGGGTGTTGTGGGGGTGAGAGCAGGGTGTTGTGGGGGGAAGAGCAGGGTGTTGTGGGGGGAAGGGCAGGGTGTTGTGGGGGGAAGAGCAGGGTGTTGTGGGGGGAAGAGCAGGGTGTTGTGGGGGGAAGAGCAGGGTGTTGTGGGGGGAAGAGCAGGGTGTTGTGGAGACAAGCAGGTTGGAGATGAGCAGTGTCACTCAGCATGAAACCTGTCAGTGCCTGGGAACACGTGATGTGTGAAAGAAGGCATCCAAGAGTACTAAGCCTCAGCAGCCCTGCGGACCTGGAATAGCCGGGGCAGGTAGGCCGCCGACTTAAGTATTTCTTCTGCACACACTGACTTCAGATCTCCAGCCAGGGCTCTGGGTGCATGCCATATGGAGGCAATTTGTGTCAGAGAAAGGGGAGCTAGCATTTACAACGCCTCAACACACCTGTAAGATATTGACTCAAGGCGTAATTATCAACATTTACCTGGATGTTCTGCCTTCCAGGGCCATGGATCAAAGCATGATGTTAACTGTGTGCTCCAGTCACATGATCAGCCCATTGAAATTATCCTCCAAAAACACACTGTTCTCAAAAGTTTAACAAGCCTCACCTCAGACACATCAACACCAGTTACTGGTTCTGGCGTGTTGCAGGCTGATTGTGGTGAGGGATACACTCCTCAGTCTGTTTCAATAGGACATAATCACTTGTCACTCTTCAGTTTTCTAAGGCTTCTGGCTACCGTTACTAAGGTGAGTTCTGTTTCAGACTTCCCCCGTAACTTCTGATGGCTCACAGTTTCTGCTGGAGCCCTTGGTATGTTACAGATTGAGACTCCCTGGCAGGCCTCCTCTCTCTGTGGGTGTGGAGTTACTGTGGGGAACTGAACCAGGGCTCACTCCTTGTTATTCTTTGTGACATGGAATGAAGCCATTTTATAATAGCTCATTATATTGAAGGAAATTACAGAGTTGGAAGCAGGCTGTCACACATACACACACACACACACAGTACATACATACACACACACACACACACACAGTACATACATACACACAAGTGTGCCTCCCCAGCGTCCTGTGTTTTGATGGCAGCTCCTCCAGTGAATGGACAGCATTGTATGATTCTGAGCCACTGACAAAGCTTCACACTGCCTTTGGGACACTGGGCTGAATTTGCCATGTACTTTCTACTAACAAGGTTTGCTTTCCTATGTTTCATTTAACTAAGAACCTGTCATGCCTAAGTGTAAAAGCTGCTTGGAGCAGCTCCGCTACCAGTTAGTTCCAAAGCAGACTTCAAAAGGCATGACCATTTGAAAATACCCTTGTTAATGGATGGTCTTTCATTTCCTTGCGTTGCGCTTCGATGTTACTTTAGTCTTTTAATAGAATGTCATAGTCACTCAGTGTAAAGGAAATCCAGCACGTGGTGACGTTCGTCTTAACAGTCTTTTTGTTTCCGCAGCAAAGCATCTTTCTCCCACTCTGCCTAGTACCAGTTAAGACCGGACAGACTGACCCTAGTCCCTCTGCACGTTCACTTTGACAGTGTAAATACTGGGAACTGGGACGGGCAGACACTGGGAACTGGGACGGGCAGACACTGGGAACTGGGACGGGCAGACACTGGGAACTGGGACGGGCAGACACTGGGAACTGGGACGGGCAGACACTGGGACGGGCAGACACTGGGAACTGGGACGGGCAGACACTGGGAACTGGGACTGGCAGACACTGGGAACTGGGACGGGCGGGAAGACACTGGGAACTGGGACGGGCGGGCAGACACTGGGAACTGGGACGGCGGGAAGACACTGGGAACTGGGACGGGCGGGCAGACACTGGGAACTGGGACGGGCAGACACTGGGAACTGGGACGGGCGGGCAGACACTGGGAACTGGGACGGGCAGACACTGGGACGGGCGGGCAGACACTGGGACAGGCAGACACTGGGAACTGGGACGGGCAGACACTGGGAACTGGGACGGGCGGGCAGACACTGGGACGGGCGGGCAGACACTGGCCGTTACATGAATGAATTATAGTAGCTCCTTAAACTTCTCTCTTTCACCACACCTCACTCGTTCAAAGATAATGTAATCAAGCTGCTGCAGTCAGATCAGTGTGTTTGCTGAATCTGCCAAACATGTCTTTGTATGTTTCTTGCTGTATGCGATGCCTATTCCCTTGGGTGTGTGTGTGTGTAGTGTTTTGTGTAAATGAAAGGAAATACAGCACATGACACTACCCTTATTTACAGTACCAGTCCAAAGTTAGGACACCCATTCAAGTGAATGGGTAAGTGTGGCCCAGCTTTGGGTGGGGATGTATATTCCTAGACATGTCCCCTGTTATCATAGTGTTCCTGGGTGAGAGTCTGGTCACCATGGTGCTGAAAACATGACGTAGTGTTGAGAGTATCTTGGCTAAATTATACATTCTGCTCTTTAAATTGTTGGATTTGTTCTGTAGCAAAGGAAGTGGCCCCTCATAGCCAAGGCACAGCTTAAAGACTTATTGGACATTTCCAGCATCTCTTCCAAATGAATGAAACAATTCGTGAAACAGGTGTGCAGAACAATACTCTGTTCTGGAGACTACAGCAGCCAGGAGGTGCCTCAGGTCCATTTTAATGAAACAGCTCTTTGAAAATGGAAAGCGAAATGTTTCCCCAATGTGTCAGCAACAACCATGAGTTGGGTACCGTGAGTATCTCCAGACACCCAGACCGGCACGCTTGCTCGTACGTGCTCAGTCCTTTGAGGTCATGCATTTTGCCCCACCCTGTGATTTCAGGTCTGTCTGGCCATCGCTCACTACTCCCACCCTGCTGATCCCCAGCTGCTGTTTGGCTTCGAGTACGTAGGGAAGCAGTACTACGGTTCCTCAGGTACCACACACTACAGCACACCAGCCTGGACACGCCCCTGGACACGCCCTGTTGTACGCGGCCTGTCTAAACAAACTGTCCTAGGGGTCGATAGCATCCCCAAGGTGTACATGCCTTGACGTTTGAGGTGTCTAACTGTGATTAGTATTAATGTTGCTGTAATAAAGAACATGCAGTGACCTCCTGAATTACTGGACCCCTTGGTAAAGGTGGGCAAAAAAACAATCGCTATTTATCAGCTTGATGTTACACTCAAAATATGTGGGAAATGTACAGTAACCTTTATTTCAGGTAAGATTTAGTGAAAAATCTAATTCATACTTTAGTTTTTTGACTAATGTACTTCTTGATGTCTTTGAATATTTTTTTAAGCTAAATAAAGGGATAGATTCATCTAATTTCAAGCTGATTAAGAACCAATTTTTTTCAGTCTTTTTTTGCTCATCTTTATCAAGGGGTCCAATGGTTTTTGAGGGATTCTGTGTAGTTTGAGTCTTTGAGATCATGGAAATATAGCGAGCAGTTGACTTAATGTGAATATTCTTAGGGAAGCGAATGAATGGCATGGACCCTGGAGGAGGAGTGCAGACGCCCCTGTTTGACCGGCCCTCTGAATGGGACCGGGAGATCAAGAGAACGGGGGCAGCAGAGTGGAGGGTGTGCTCCGTCAACGAGGGCTACACCGTATCACCCAGGTGGGGCCCACATAGTTAAAGGGAGGAGGGGAAGGTGGAGGAGGATTTTCAAAATGTCACCCATTCAGATGTTTAAGATACAGGTGAAATGATGCACGGGACTCCAAGCGTATCCAAATGTAGCATCAGTCAGGCAATCAATATAAGCGGTACAAATTGCCGGTTTGTAAAGGTTTTGCTCAATTTGCTTTCAAAAACATAATCGAAGAACAACGCATGAAACTCCTTTCAGAGTTATTGATGTACAGGTAATTTGCATGCTGATGGGTTTCAGTCAAACCTCTTTGCACCCTGTCCCAACTTCTGCACTCTGCTTGGCATGCTGATGAACAGGACGTATCCCTATTCCTGAATCACAAATTCACATTTCCGCTATAAATATAGCATTCAAAACGGCCTGGGCAACATGAGACTTTATTGAGACACAACCAAATGTAATTTGCTGGGTTGTTTTGCATTGTGCTGATGAAATGTGTGTTTTACTGGAATATACAGTACCAGTCAAAAGTTTGGACACCAACTCAGAAGGCAGCTGTTTCACAAATAAAAGTAATCTTGCTTTTACCCATAATTATTTCATCATTAAAAACCTCAGGCAATCTGGAGAGTCCTTGAAAGACTTTCAGCCTCTGTCCTTCTCTTTCCTCAGTCTCCCGGAGTACTTTGTGGTCCCTGTGTCCCTGGCGGATCAGGACCTGAAGCAGTACTCCTGTTTCTTCACCACTCACCGCATCCCTGTGAGTGGCTTCTTTCATCCCAGAAAACACAGCCGTTGCTTCATAGAAGTCTCCCCGTTTTAGACTGCCGTGCATCAAGTATTAATGACCCGGGCTTGTGAAGGGGGAGGGGGGGGCGGTTTGTGTCTGCTCGGCCTTGACATACATGTGTTTTCCCTAGTTATGGTGCTGGAATCACCCCAATGGGAGTGCCCTGGTACGCATGGCCAGCATCGCTGACCCACTGCAGCAGAGGAAACTGGACCAGAGGTACATTAACAATGAATTGGTATTGGCCTACGATTTCACGCTGTGTATGTCCATCATCTGTTTTCAGTGTCCTTTCAAATGGTGTCGTTATCGTGTCAGGAACTCTGATTTGTTATTAATATTACAACCCAGCAGGGAGTACCAAATAAACTGCAAATAAGCTGTACTTTTCCAAAATTATTTTCCTATGTTCTGTGGTAGGATCTGCAGTGCCATAACAAAGAGCCACCCACAGCGCAGTGATGTCATCAAGTCTGACCTGGACAAGAACCTGCCCAACATCCAGGACATACAGGCTGCCTTCGGCAAAGTGCGGCAAATCTGTGTCATAGGTAAATCAGAAGGATTTAAATCAATCTAATGCTGAGATCTAGTGTATTTGATGTTGTTGTTTATTTTTAGGAAGGTGGTTTATGTTGCTCTTAGGCTGTTATTGCTGTTCTTACAGATTCTGAACGCTCATTGGTTGTTTGACTGTGTGTTTGTTTGTGTGTAGAGCCCTTTGAGGAGTCTGAAGAGAAGTGGCTTTCGTCCATGGAAAGCTCTCGATGGCTTGAGTATGTCAGGTATGTACAAATATTTAAACACCATTGACCCAGCAGGTTGGCTCACCATGATGTGTAAACTGGCAGTCCTGTCTTGAATGAGGTTTAATTTAGAGGAGTTCAACCATTGAAGTTGAATTTAGAAGAGTACTAGCATTGAAGTTGAATTTAGAAGAGTACTAGCATTGAAGTTGAATTTAGAAGAGTACTAGCATTGAAGTTGAATTTAGAAGAGTACTAACATTTGTAATGGTGGCAGCATTACTATATACCTTTGGTTAGACAAAAATGTTGGTCATAAGTAATGAATGTCATAATTTCATTACCGAATAAAATAATAGTGCATATTACACATTTGTACTTAAAGTTAACTTTATCCTTTCACATTCCAGGGCGTTCCTGAAGCATTCAGCTGAGGTAGTCTACTTGCTGGAAGGAAAGCATGTGTCTGTCATTCTGCAAGGTAAAGAAATCCATGGTTTTCTTTGTTTCTTTGCTGTTTGACCATTACTTGACTAGGTAAGTCATGGTCTGTCCTGCCCGCCCGTTCCTGCCTGCCTGACCCTGTGACCATGTCCTCCGCAGAGGAAGAGGACCGGGACCTGGGTTGTGTGGTCTCCTCTCTGGTGCAGCTCATGCTGGACCCTCACTTCCGTAGTCTCATTGGGTTCCAGAGCCTGGTGCAGAAGGAGTGGGTAATGGCTGGCCATCGCTTCCTTGACCGCTGCAACCATTTGAAGAAGAACGACAAAGACGAGGTAGGCTCTGTTTATTTGCATTCTTGCTATGGAGCTCGGCTCCACTAATATATTGACTTTTTTCGCGCCCGGCGATTTTAACCACAATATTCTCTACCTTTTCTCCTTCTTCTCTGTTCCGTCAGTGTCCTCTGTTCTTCCTTTTCCTGGACTGTGTGTGGCAGATAATGAATCAGTACCCAGCAGCATTTGAGTTCACTGACACCTATCTGACTGTGCTCAGTGACAGCATGTGGATCCCTCTCTTCAGCACCTTCCTCTTCAACTGTCCCCAGCAGCGCACTGAGAACAGCATTGTAAAGACACACACACACACACACACACACACACACACAACATTCCCTCTAAGCAACTCGGTAGAGATGCAGCTCTGAGCTGTGTGCAGTATAGGTGATGTTAGTTGTCCTCATCCACAGGACTTTGCTAAGAGTAAGTGCATCCCTCTGGGGGAGGAGAAGGCCTTGCGTTTCCCTCCAGTCTGGGACTGGTCCCAGCAGTTCACCCTGAAAGACCAGGCGCTCTTCAACAACCCAATGTATGTTGGCAAGGGGGCCACCTGTGTGCAGAACGGAGCTGTGAAATCCTTCAGACGCACCAAGGTCAGTTTTCTGTCTGTGTTTCAGAGATGTCAGCTGCCTCTTTGCAGGTGTTTCATTTACATTCTAGTCAGTGAAATGAAGGACATGAGTCACAGTGGCTTGAAAAGTTACCTGAATTCATCTAGATCGACACAAAATGTAATTTTCACCAAAGTAAAATCAGTGTACGTTGTTCATTGTATTAAACGTATATTGTGTGTGTGTTCTTTTTCGTTTCCCAGAAGAACTACAGTTCTACACTCCGAGGGATGCCCACTTCCTTAAGGAACGGCCTAATGGACGGTGACACCCTGACCAGGCGGAGCTCCCTGGTGCTGCGTCTCAGACCAGACTTTTCCCAGATCAGAGAGGTGGTGGAGAGCCCGACAGAGCGCTTTTTGCGAGACTGGTTCTCTCGACCTGCGGACCTGCAGGGAATGCTCCTTCCCCAGCTCCTGCCTTCTCACCTAGCCCTGTGGAGGCTGTACTTCCTCCGCTGGGTCCCTGAAGCCCGCATCCCCAAGGGCGGCCCTGTCACTGCTTATCACAAGCTGTCCCAGGTGGCCGATGAGATAGAGATGTTGCAGAACAAGCTTCGCCAGTACAAGGGGGTCACCCCGGTCTCCAGCCCCGGTGCACCCCCATCAGACCACAGCAGGATGTACTTTAAGGCCAGCTCCACCAGTGAGCCCTCACCAGAGTACCTGAGCTCCTCCTTCCCCTTCTCCCCTGTGGGGAACATGTGCCGACGCAGCATCCTGGGCACTCCCCTTAGCAAGTTCCTGAACGGAGCGAAGATATGGCTCTCCACAGAAACTCTGGCCAATGAGTCAGTCTGAGGTACTCTGTCTAAAGGGCTCACTTAAATCAGTGGTTAAAGTCAAGAAGGCATTTGGTATCACCTAGAGGCCAGAGGCTTGCCCAATGGAATGTGATGTAGCTGTTTAGTTTTTGCACAACATTCTTCATCTTTGCTCAAATCGCACATATCTGCTGGGGTTTTCCTGTCTCTCTGTAGGTAGTCAATTTTGATTCCCAATTAAAAAATTTAGTTTTTGGTTCTATTGATATTGAGTAGAAGAATGTGGGAGAAATATATATTTTTTGTGACATTGATGTAGGGCTGATGACACTTTTAGGAGAAAAAATTAGTTATAAGGAGTTGAATCTGTGGTTGACTCTTTTCTCATCTCTATTTTTCTCACTTAATAAAGCTGTATTTCTAGGGGCCTTCTGGTAAGGTACTACTTTCAGTCTAGAGTGAATAATCACCAAATCATAAAGAGTGAAATGAGAAGGACAGACTGGGCAATTTTATGTAGTCCTGGCAGAAAATGATCATCATTCACAATACATTAATGAAATGCCATGGACCTGTTCCAGCCAAAAGACATTCATCAGTCAACTTTGACATGTAAGCTTTGGTGCTATGAACCACTGGGCAGGCTGGACACCTGTTCTTTCATTCTCCCCACAGAGCTTGAACTGATGCTGCTAATGGCTGGATGCCACAGGAACTATAACAGAGACACTTGGCATGGCCGTTTACCGCATGCCAGCTGGTGTGTTTCAGAGAAAGATCGGTTTCCTGTAATAAGCCCTCATCGCTTACTCACCCACACTATTCACTAGACATTCTAAATATGAATTCAAGGCCTATGAAATAATTTATCTGGTGGTGATGTTGAAATTATGAGGTGAAAATAATATTGATGAATAATGTACAGCTGTTTTTATTGCTTGAATTTCATAGGTTTACTTATTTACTGTTGTCTAATTATGGTACTTACAGATGTTTTAGTTTATATTCCATTAACCCACAGGCCTTGTTTTAGCTTACCACTAATTCACACATGGTGCAGTCAGCACTGTTATTTAGTGAAAATTGTGTTCTTCATTTGGAAAAATTTGACTGATTTACAGTGCACATATTTATTCCGTAATGCAAATGATCTCAAACAGGGATGATGGAAATCTTTTGTGCCTTTTTAGATGGGAATTATGTTTTCTCCAGTGTACAGGTGTATGTCCCTGTGGCTTATTCTACTATGCATGTTGTTACACAGTAATGACATTAGGAGAGAAAAACAACTTCTCAGGCTGACCCTAGAAGGCAAGTTGAAATGAAGATTTGAAGAAACACCATGTTGTGATGAATGTTATGTTGGACCTTAGTGGATTGACACTGTTGGATAAAAAATGTAGAGATATACATTTGTTGTGTAGAGCACTTGTGACAGAATTTAAGGGTCTTAATTGAAAAGACGACGCCCACTCAACAACTTTAACAGCACTGCCAACACACTCTGACCACAAGGGATCACTGCCAGCTAAGTGTACATTTTAAAGATTTTAGAGTAAATAAATGAGTTCAACAATTTCTCACGTTTTTTGTTATTTAGGGGTAAAAGGTGTGTGAATGTTTGCATACTCTGTATTTCCTTATGATTTGATAGCTGCAATGCTAGGTAACAGGCAAATACTTATCTGACACGTAAAGCAGATTCATACGGAGACATAGACTACCGCTTCCAGGCTGAGCTTTTCCTTATCTTGTCGCACACAGCACAAATCAACACATGTCACTAGCACCCCCTGCAGTCTAGATCGTCAAACGAGAAAAAAAACTCCTGTCTTTACTGTTAGTAATGCTGTCATAATTCAGGCACCACCTAAATAATGTCGCAGAGTTAAAATAGTTATTTCCGAAAGATTGTCATTTAGAGAGAAACCAGGCAGTGTTTGTTCGAAAGGGAAATGGGGAATTCCAGCAACCCTTTAAGTAAACATTTGGTGAAAATTCCAGACTTTCTAACAGAAATTAGATTTGCGTATGTTGTATTAATTTCTATTTTTAAAAGTTCACATTTAAAAGGAAATTCACAATTGGAACTTATTCCAAAATGCTGGATTTGATCCAGGAAATTGAATTTACTATGTGTGACGTCATCTAGGAGCGCCACTAGGTTTTCGTCTACTGGCCTCAGAAATGGGCTCGACTCATCAGCCCTGATTTCTACAAAATATTATTCTAATATTAAGTGTTCTTAAAGCTTAAGGCACTCGAGGCATATCCACAATGATATTTGGAGGTAAGTGCACTAGAACAGAGGAAGTATTGTCGTTTGGAGATTATTTATGTTAGTATTTATATCGCGAATATCGTAGGCGAGGAATTGCTATCCAGATAGCTAGCTAGCCATTACTGTTCGCTGATGTCCAGCCATAAATTATGACGCTGCCATAATAGCCTACTCATTTCAGTTTCATCCCCACCAAGTTAACTAACTTTGCAAGTAGCTGTATTGTTATCCGATGATTTGATCGTGTTTTGTATTAGTATTCTCAAGCTTGTTTGAAATAACGTTAGAAGAAACACTCCGATTGCTACTTCCATCCCCTCTAATCATAAATGTCAGTTTTAGCAACTAGCGAGAGTTATATCATTTGAGATTATTACGTTTTATATCAGATGTTCCCATTTTTCTGTATTTAGTTTATTTTACGGCGAAAACATGATTTTTCAAAGTGTACAGTCAATAGAGAGAATTGTTCTTATTAGTTTATTTAACTATGTAAACAAAGTGCTTTACCAACTTGGCCTGTTGTAGCTAGCGAATACTGCTAATATCATCATGGTCAAGTCCCTTGAGCCTTGATAGAGTCTGAGGACAACACACATTTTATGTAAATATCAAGTAGCCTACAACCACACTGCATTACTGCGCTCTTTTGCACGTGGACAGTGAAGCATTTGATATTAATCTGGGTCACGTATACCTTACAATGAATTATTAAGAAGAGGATAGCTGTGGGTGTGTTCGAGAGAAGGGTTTGTTGTGTAGGTGGTTATGCAAGTCTGGGTGGGTCTTGAACGGTCTAAAATCTGGCTGCACATCCTTACATTTCCCTCCCCCAGCTTCCTGGTAGTAATCCAATTGAGTGTGGAGCAAATACACAGCATTGTCATGGGACAAGACAATATAATTAGCGGATGAAAAAATTGTAGTGAGTTCTGAATCAACCTAAAGCATTTAGCTACAGTTGCTGCAACTGAGGTGTAGGTATTTCTCTACATTACTTTCTTTTTCCATTAGCCTGTACCAAGGCATGTTGTCATGGTGAGAAAGCAATATCCAAAAGACAGTAAAATAGCTGTAAATGTGCCAAATCTTTCTTAAATCTTGTCATAACATTTTACATTTAAGTCATTTAGCAGACACTCTTATCCTGAGTGACTTTCAACATCTGACAATCATAACATAGGATAAAGCAAATATGCAGAAATATTAATAAATATCCAGATATTACCTGACATTTTGTGTGTTTTGTGTTCTTTGTTAATAATTTGCTGGATCTTGTGCCAAGGTCACAAGTTTCCTTTCATACTTATTTTTCCAAGATCTTGGCACTCTGAGCCTGGCATATGACATTGGTTTATAAGGCTATGAGATGATGACCTATTAGTCTTTCTCTGTGTTTTCAGGTGAGGTGGTCGACAAGGTCAGCTGGAGGTTCTCAGAGCTGGTTCCTGTGGTGCTGACTGCCTGGCCGGCAGGCTCCTATCCCAGTGCTGCACAGTAAACCTCTTGCTTCCAGATAACACCACGCGGCACTGCCATGAAGCCGGCTCACGAGCGCAACCAGGAGTGCCTGCCTCCCAAGAAGAGGGATCTCAACAGCAGCACCAGTAGTAGTAGTGGGGCAGGAGGCGGAATGGGGGGATGTGGCGGTGGCGGAGGAGGAGGCGGGGAAGAGGTGGCCTCCGTTCAAAGCTCAGGGGTCAGTGGTGACAGTCAGGGTGGAGGCCCAGCAGTGGAGTGGCTACGTGCTCAGCCCGGCCTCCACTATGGAGTTGAGAGTGCTGAGGGGATCCAAGGG
The DNA here is from genome assembly GCF_011004845.1 of Esox lucius. NCBI lineage: Eukaryota > Metazoa > Chordata > Actinopteri > Esociformes > Esocidae > Esox > Esox lucius. The sequence continues at coordinate 17,005,633 of NC_047570.1, read as the reverse complement.
CTGCCTGTTGACCAGTACAGCATGCTCTATAAGGTGGCCCTCCCGTCTGTCTCTTACTCCCAGGCCAGTCTGCATCCAGTGTTAAGCCACATCTCTTCTGCTTACACGGTCCCCTCGTCCCTGCTACAGCATCCAGGTCTCCCCTATCCCCCCCTTGGCTACGCTCAGATCCCCCACTCCTCTTTCCAGTTTGTCACCTCCCCGTACGGTGCGGTCCCTTATGCAGTCTCCCCTGGCTTCGTCCCCAGCACCATGATTTCCCCCTCAGGTACCCTCTCCCAACCCCACCTGGTCCCCTACCAGTCAGTCATCCAGGAGGGGGTGGTCTCCCCTCCTCCCCAGGCCCAGGTATCTGCCCATGCCTTTGCCAAAGTGGGATCGTCCGGAGGGGTCCCGATGATGCTGACCTCAGAACCAGTGGCCCAGCACCAGCAGCACCTGAGTGTGCTGCCCACCACGGAGCTCAGTCCCCGGGGTGTTCCAGTGTTCTACCACCCTCAGGGCACCAGGGCCGTGCCTCCCCCCAGGGACCCCTACACCGGGCAGCAGGAGACGGACAGGGAGGTGAACGGTGGGGAGAGGGAGCACTCCAGGGAGATGCTCCAGGAGTCGGTCTACATGAACAGGAACGCACGGCCCCTGCAGACCGCATCGGCCTCTGTGATGCAGGAGCAGGCTCAGGACAGGAGCCTGAAGAGCCGCCGGCTGGACGAGAGGGCTTCGCCGGGGCAGCGCAGCACCCCAGACACGGACCTAGAGGTGAGGCTGAGGTTTTGTCTGAGTTCGTTCACCTCCGCCGCCGCTGTTCTGCTGTGTTCGGGCTGATAGTGGCAGATGTGGTCATTGATAGCTGCCTCAGCCCGAACAGTGGTTGAACAACATCCGGGCTTTGCTGTGCATCGCTGTTAGCTGACTGTTACTGTGCGTACCGGGCACGACAAAACAGGTGCTCCCGTCTTTCCCCGTAAGTGGGCCACTTCAGTTAATTTCAGTTTTTGTGTTCTGAGTGACTGGGTGCTTTAAATGGAGAGGATTCTAGGTGTTATGAAGGTGAGATGGAGAATTCCAACACGTGCTTTGATGGGGGTATGAGCCACACCACGCTCCACACCACGCTCCACTGACACCCAAAACGTAATTTACGTTATGGAGTCGTTGATGGCTGTGCGGGGTTGCACGGTGTTCTCAAGTCAGTCAGGCATATGTTTGTCGTATTGTAAAAAGACACGTGCTGAAGAACACACTTTCTAATGTGTTCACAAAAATGACTCTTTCTGAAGTGCCCCTTGTCATGTTAATAAAATGAGCTTTCAACTGACTTAAATAGTAATTTATAATGGGATGTAAATAAGCATGTTCTATTTGAAGGCCTTTCCTTTCTGTCAGGAGTGCATTAACTACTTTAGTCTTCGTCTCATCGATTGAAACGTCTTCACGTGACTCCTCTTTGTCGTCCTCAAGGTTCAGCAGGTGGTTGGTCGCCTAGCCTCTCCCATCCAAGGCGGCGGCCGTAAAGAGGTATCCTTTGGTCCCCTGAACCTATCCCAGGGCTCCCAGAGAGGCAGAGAGGCTCATGGGGAGGCGGGGGGTAGGACGTCGTATGCAGTCCACCCTGCGGTGTACGGAGACCCCAGAGCTCCTCCCCATCAGCAGCAGGCAGGCCAGCCGGGCCACGCCGTCTTCTTGGCCAACGGACAGCCAGTCCTGGTCCCTTTGGACTACCCCCACCATCAGCTGCCCCCTCACCACTACCCCGGCCAGCCCAACGACACGCCGCCCCCGGTCACCATGACCTCCCCAACGCCCCACTCCAAACCCCCGGAACATCCGGCCAGAGCGTGCCTCCCGGACAGGGCCGTGGCGGAGCTGGCCCCCGTGCAGCACCCGGCGCCCTCCAACCCCTCCCACTTCATGAAGGGCGCCATCATCCAGCTGGCCACAGGGGAGCTGAAGCGTGTGGAGGACCTGCAGACTCAGGACTTTGTGCGGAGCGCTGAGGTGAGCGGCGGACTGAAGATCGACTCCAGCATGGTGGTGGACATCAGGGCCATTCAGCAGCGGCCCGGCCTGGTGGCGCTGCACTTCACGGTGGGCGAGCAGCAGAGCAAGGTGACCATCGACGTGCCCCTGGAGCACCCTTTCTTTGTGTTCGGCCAGGGCTGGTCGTCCTGCAGCCCAGAGCGCACGTCGCAGCTGTATGGCCTGGCCTGCCACCACCTGCAGGTGGGAGACGTGTGTGTGTCGGTCGCACTGCAGCCGCCGGCCCAGCAGCAGCCCCCGCCGTCCCAAGCCAGCACATACACCAAAGCCAACTCCGCGCCGGGGGTTGTCAGCCAGGCCATGGGCCCCCCCGCGCCCCAGCAGCCCAGGACACAGCCGCATTACCGGACGGAGCGCCTCCACCGGGACCGGGAGAAGGGCGAGAGGGACGAGGCCGTGCAGGTAGGCGGCGCTGGGCGCAGTGAGACGCCCCCCAGACCAAATAGGACTTCAGCGGAGCACGCGAGGAGCCAGAGCAGTTACTATTTGCACACGGAAGGTCCTGCTCGTGCGGGGGCGGGACCGGGGGCGGGACCGGGGGCGGGACCAGGGGGGTTGGGCGGGGTATCGACAGTGTCGAGCGCATCTCAGAGGCGCTGGTCCGCCCCGGGCCTTCAGAGGTACCTTAAGGGGGAGGAAGGGGCCCATCCTCAAGTGGGCACTTCCGGCTCCTCCCGACCTGCCTTCATCCCACAGGAGGTCAAACTGTCCATTGAGGGGCGCTCTAATGCTGGGAAGTAGCACCACATCACAGAAGAGACTGGCAGATGAGCAAAAGCGAGGGAGAGAGATTGGAAAAGAGTTGGAATGTAGCCTCAGAATGTTGAGATTTTGCACACCTAAGATTACAGCAGAACTGCCTTGTCTGGTGGCTGGTCAGGACCGCTCTCTCTGGCCTGCCAGTGGATCAGTCAGTCTGGACAGCTCCGGGTTCTGGTCAGGTGGTCGGGTGTCTGCTTTTCCAGACTGACAGATGAGAGGGTGCAGCAGGGAGTGCATGTAGCTGGTGAATCACCTACCAAAGCCCTTGCAGACCTTCCTCGTTAACCGCCCTAACAGTCCTTATCAGACGGTAACCTTCACATTCACTGGCCTGTCTCTCTTCTCTCTGAACCAACCATCTCTTCTGGAAACCTGAGGCTAAGGAGAATCTGTAGCCAAGGTGTGGCGAGACGGACACCGGGCGGGGTCTGAGGCAGTGAGTGGTTTATTCTTGTATGCACTCTGTGTCTCTGTACACCCCCCCCCCCCTCCCCCCCACACCTTTCTGTTTTGGTTTTGTTACCTTTAAAAGCTTTCTCCCAAAAAGAATAGACTGAAAGCACACTCTAGCGGTGCTGAATTGCTGGCACATGTTTTCCCCAGGCCTCTAATGATGTATGCATGTTGATTCAGACCCCACCTGTCCATATCTCTTGGTGTGCTTCTGTGGCGGGTGCTCAGACATACTGTCCTCCTGCCTCCTCTGCTCTCAGGGTTTAGTCTTCTGAGACGGAGCCTTGGAGGTCTTTCTATCAGCTCCTTCAATCAACCAATCAGAACACAGGAAATGGCTTACTCCATTGCAATGCACCAACCGCAGTGCTCGTTCTTTTGTTTACACCTCAACCTGTCTTTGGGCCACAGTTTCCCATTTTTTGGTAAAAAAAAAATATATATATATATATAGAAAGAAATATCATGCATTCCAGGATGGTAATGATTGTCCACCACATACAGTGCAGATCAGTGTTTCCTGACCAACACAGCCTTTACTGCCTGCTTGCTGTACCTCAGCGTTCCTGGGCCCGCGTGCCACAGTGTCCTGTCGTTGCGTTAGTTCTGTCTCTGAGGCACTGGCTGGTCTACACCACAGTCACCTGTGGGAACCAAGCCCAGAGCCCACATGGGCCAGTAGAGGCTGCAGGCAATTGGCGGCTCAGATGGCTGCCCTGAAGGGACAGTGCTGGCCGGAGTGGATACCCCAAAGAGCTATGTCGGACCTCACCGGCTCAGTGAAGCAGCCCCTGGGGCTGTGGCAGGGAAACCCTGTGTGTTGGAAGGGGCGTAATTGGCTCTGCCTATTTTTATTTCCTTTCCCACTATCGTCCTGACCCAAACTGTCCACTTGTCTTGTTTTGCAGTGAAAATAGTTGGGTGCGGTAAGATGTGGTTGGTCTGTCTCTCCAGCCTGGTTTGGGTGGGACATGGCAAAGTGCTTGTTCACATTATGCTACATTTTCTGAGACATATCGAAGAAGACGCTAGATTTTGTTGTTAACTTGGAGATATCATTACCTTCTGAGGTAGCGTGCGCCGCATTTTCAATAGAGCCCCCCTTCAGAGTTTTGCGAGTGTAAAAACGTCTGTAAGAACTGTATCAAGTTTCTGTGCAGTGCGCACAGGTATCGCAAAATCTTTCCCTCGTTTGACGGCCATAATCCGGCGTGGTACGCCTCTCATTTTTCGGTGTAAATTCAAACACTGGAAATGATTATGCAAACTAAAATAAATCCATCTAGCGTTTTATTCTCACTCGTAATGTAAACAAGCCCTTTTAGTCCTTGGTTATAAGCATTAGAGGGCCACGTCAGTTTTCACAGAGGTGTCAGAGAGGTGTAAAATGGTTGAGTCCAGTTAATCTTTGCTCAGTTACCAAAATCAAAGCAATATTTCTGTCAGGAGCACAAGGTTGGGCTACATTAACCTCACACTTAGGAAGTTTTTTGGGTTGTTGTTTTTATATGAATATACTGCTTGTGTATCTTTAACCTTGACCTTAAACGTTCCTGCTTTTCAAAGGTGATGCACAATTTGGGTATGAAATGTTTTTGTTGTTCCTGTACAGTTATTACAGATCCACAATCAAAGCATGATCTTGATTATTTTTTTTATTTCTTTTATTTTTTTTTACCTATTTAGAAAAAGAAAGAAATGGAAAACATGCATTTGTTCCGCAAAGTATGGCCTCTGTTATTATAGACTGGAGGTTTGTGCTCTGATCCTCACTGATAGTATTCTCTGGTTTAATATGGTTTACCCTATATGCTTTTCTTCAAGAGGCTTGACTCCCAAATCAGTGGTGACTGTCCACTATTCTGTCCTTTCTGTTATTGTACTGGTGAACAGTGTAGAATTATTTTACTTGTCCATGGCAAAATTATTTCAATGGATCATAAGATTGTATTGTATTGCACATAGAAATTGTCAAAAGTTGATTCACACTGACTTTGTAATCGAAATCACAAATCGTTTTTTTAGTTGTTTTTTTTTTTAAGGGAAATGTTTTGTAGTTATTGCATTTCTGAAGTATTCTTAAGATATTTTTGGCAAGATTAACTAAATTGCATGGTTGACACTGTTTACAAATTAGCCAAGACTAATGCTGCTGTTTCTTTTTATGGATACAGACTTCAGTTACTGAGAAACTTCACACAGATGAAAATATGACGAAGTGCAATTAGAGCAGATGTAAAAATGACTCAGACATTTACTTTAATATGGCATTCCATACAGTAGCCAGACATTCCCTTCAGGTAGTACAAATTACAAAGTTCTAGATTTGTGTTTATTTGTAATATTCTAGTCACAAAGACATTTTAACTTCACCTTCTAATAACGTCTCTAATCACTTCAGAACCAGTAGTCCTTGTCAGAATGGTGTGTATTTGTTTTATTATTACCTATGTTATAAAATGTGCAGACCCAAACATTAATATCCAGGCTCACTGATAGCAAGTGAGGAGGCGGAAAATGGTGTTAGCTGGTGTGTCAGAGAATCTCAGACGTGGCCTGCCCCTGTATCCTGGCGTGGGGCTCTGAGGGGAAGTCTGGTGTGAGAGTGTGCTGTTGACACCCACTGCCTTCCGGTGGACTCAAGTCCCCTGCATCCACGGTGTTTCTAGACAGCTGTGTCAGATCTAGTTCAAATGCCCCTTCCAACACCCCCACACTCACTGCCTCCAGGACATTTCACTTGAGCAGAGCCCCCAAGGACTTAAAGGGTCACTGGGGATACGGCCTTGGACGCTGTCTTTGGATAGACAACGGGGCCATGGGCGACTGGTCCTGAAGAAAAGGGTAGGTCTGTTAAACCAGTGGCGGGAGTTGCGTTCCGGTTGATCCCCTCATGTTGTGAATTACACTAGTGGTCTGTTGTCACTCAGAAATGGGGAGTAATAGACATGGGTGGTTTTCTTCAGAATACTTTTCTCTTTACAATAGTTACTTTGAGCATGTTTTCTTTTTAATGCAATAAGCAGTACTGTTACACAGAACACCCGAACATGTATTCTAGCATGTTTTGCTCATGAGGTAAACTCTAATGTCTTCAGTGTCCAAGTGTAGGGCAGGGTGGTAATGTATATACAAAACTGGCTGACACAGTCATTGTACACTGATCTGTTAAGTACTATTGTCTATCTGCGCCATGGGTGAATATAGTGTGTTTGCTTGTTCATTCAGGCCCCTTAGTTAGACACTAGCCTTCTGAGTTTATTAGTGTGATGTTATTCAGCCCATAACCTCAACTCTACGTTCCCTTGCAATTCACAGCCCACATGCACAAATGGCATGTCTTACCCCCTCCTGCCCTGGCCATACCACCCAATGTCTGTCTGACTCTTCATTTTGGGTTAACAAAGTGTTTTTTAAGGTGCAAGCAGTTCTTCCTATGTCTTTTTCCTTCTCTACTGAGAACAGTATATTTCAGTGGCCATATGACATTCATCTGCGAATGATCGAAGCAGACGCTCAGCGGCCCCGGTCCGTTTAGCTTGTGCTGTGGGTGTGGACGTTCTGCAGCAGTAGGCTACACCTAACTAACCACTGGAAGAGGGAACAGTCCTGTATGTTATTAAACTCTCTTCTCATTAGGCTAGTCTTTTACTACGATTTTATTCAAGACAGAAATTTGCACTCGTTTGCCATCCTTTATAGTGTTATAAAATGAACTGTTGGTTAATTAAAGAGGTTTGTGTTCTTAGCACACTCAAACCGCCAGTTAAACAATCACTCGACAGTTGTGTGCATGTTTGTATCAATAGATAGTTTTGTATCAAACTTGTCAATAATGCCTTAAGATCTGCTTCGTACAATGTGTAAATGGTAAGATGTTTAGAAGTCACCCAGGTTCCTTTTTTTCCTGTAGCTACAAAGGTGGAACATTTAACTCCAGTTACATTAACCCCCTTGGCACGCTGCTGTTTGATTCATGAGCAGAAAGGCATTTGGAGAAGATGCACTGTATCTCTGGATGTGAGTAGATGACAGAGGTGTCTTTGTAGTTGATTTTCCACACACCACCGTCTTAGTTTTTATTGTGAGTGGATGTTGAGAATAGGTCCCTGGAGTTGAGAGGTTGTGCTTGATATCTTTTGAGTTTTGGTCCGTGGTATGATCTGCCTGACCGAGGTGCTGGTTATTTTGGGTGTGGAGAGAATGAGAGGTTCATTTTGGGTCAGTTAGTTTGCTGCCACACAAGGAGACATGCCCATGGGTGGCATCACATTCCCTCCCTCAGGGAACCAAGGTTATATTACACTTAGCCCAAGGCTTCCAAAACCAGGAACAACTTTCCTTTATTGGTAGTAGTTTCATATTCTGTTGCCTTGTTTTGTGATTATGGAAAAAGGCTTTATGACCCTTATAGAAAGTAGCCGTCAGTCTCGTCTGATCTTGTGTGACTGAGGTAAATGGACTGGATGGGATGGGGTTTTCGCCAGGCACTTGAGATGCAGAATTAAATCAGGATGATAAGAAAGGTTATACAATTTAAACAAGTCCTTGTGTATTTTCAGATTTGACATTTGTACTTTTGGCACTAAAGTGACTGCTTTTTATGTGACCTGTGACCCGTTTGAAAAGAAACAGCATCTTTTTTTAATGCATTAAATCTGCAAAATATATGCAATGATGTATATGTCATATTAAATCCTCAAATATAATCCAGGTTGTATAAACTTTGTATAGTGAGTTTTAATATTGTATGGCTGTATCAATATGTATTGATTCTTATCAGAAGCCTTAGCGTTGTCTACCCAAAGTGCTCCCTTAGAAATCAGTACCCTACACCTACCTGAACTTTACAAAGCATTAAGAACTATATTTTGTTGCGTTTCATTTGTACCCTTTTTGAATAAAATAGATTTGTACTGTATATTTGTACCTCCGTGTGAACTACTTAGGGCTGTTATGTTTTTGTTTTGCAGTTTTAATTCTATGTACTTAAGGACACAAAGATATTGTATTTTTATTGTTACAGCTAACTTCTTGGAGATATTGCATTTATCATGTTTGTTAAGTAAACACAATATAATATATATAAATACTATTCCCCTATATTTACGTGTGTTCATTTGGTCTCTCTGAGTAGTCAACATGCCTGCATGTTCACACCTGAGTGATGGGATGTCAGTGCTGGAGCTACAGTAGTTTGAATGGTCAACACACCTGAGTGATGGGATGTCAGTACTGGAGCTACAGTATTTTGAATGGTCAACACACCTGAGTGATGGGATGTCAGTGCTGGAGCTACAGTAGTTTGAATGGTCAACACACCTGAGTGATGGGATGTCAGTACTGGAGCTACAGTAGTTTGAATGGTCAACACACCTGAGTGATGGGATGTCAGTACTGGAGCTACAGTAGTTTGAATGGTCAACACACCTGAGTGATGGGATGTCAGTACTGGAGCTACAGTAGTTTGAATGGTCAACACACCTGAGTGATGGGATGTCAGTGCTGGAGCTACAGTAGTTTGAATGGTCAACACACCTGAGTGATGGGATGTCAGTACTGGAGCTACAGTACTTTCTGGGTCAAGAACCACAACTAGTTTACAGGTTTACATTACCAATGGTTAATTGCCCCGGGAAAGTCTATGCCAGGGTTCTGGAGAGGAGAATATGGCCGATTAGTAGAACCTTGGAATCATGAGGAACAGTGTGTTTCGTCCGGGCCGTGGAACACTGGACCAGCTCTATACCCTCTACGGGGTGCTGGAGGGTTCATGGGAGTTTGCCCAACCAATCCACATGTGTTTTGTGGATTTGGAGAAGGCATTCAACTGTGTCCCTCACGGCATCCTGTGGAGAGTGCTTCGGGAATATGGGGTAAGACCTACGACACGCTGGAGGGACTATGTCTCCAGGCTGGCCTGGGAACGCCTCGGTGTCCCCCCGCAAGAGCTGGAGGAAGTGTCTAGGGAGAGGGAAGTCTGGGAGTCTCTGCTTAGACTGCTGCCCCTGCGACCCGGCCCCGGATAAGCGGAAGAATTATGATGATGATGATAATTGTCCCAGCAGCAGTAAAACACGTCTTCAAATGAACAACGATATAAAGAGAGCAGGTTAAGTACAGTACAATAAACCAGTGATATTTTCATGTCATTCCATGTTCTTGTGGTCTGCGCTGCTCACAACACATCCCAGAGTTAGCTTTGGACAGCACTACATTGTGTAGGTGTTACAGAGGTTTATGACACTGTCTGCCCTGAATAGAGGCCTTTGTGGCCCAGAGAGAGAGCATCTATTTCTGTGGCTCTATTTGCTGACTTTGTGCCTAGGGTGAACTCTGAAAACGAGACAGACTGACACCCGCTCTGTCGTAAAGTCAATGTTTATTTTCACATTCTACTCCTGCTTTCATTATCATCTGTACATCTGTTAATCCAGTAACAGAACGCCTGCCCAAAAGGACCCATCGGTTCCATTGAAAACAGAACTGGCATAGTGTTCTCTTTTTCACTTAAGTTCATCCTCATTCATTTTGGCCTTTGTAAAAGGATGTATTTTGTAAACATGGACATCAAAAGAATATCCCGGTAGACTAGTAAAAAGGCCAACATTTCAAGAACATTAAAAATATCTTTTGATTAAATTGAGAGGAAAAAAAACAGGCAGGCATTGAAAAACAGTACAATACAAGCTCATATTTAACCATTCTAGGGCAAATGGATGTTCACGACATGCAGTGTTTACCCCCTCGCAACTGTCACGCAAGGCAGAGCCTCAGACAGCGCTGTTGCAAAGCACACACACACATCTGGGAAACTGTAAATACCATGTCCTTTGTAGTATTTTAATATTCAAGAGCATATTCCACATAGTATTCATCTACTGTTTCTGAAGAAGGACACAGATCAGCAGCCAGTTTAAGATCAGTCAGAATACCCAGTATTCATTATTGAAAGTTCTCTATACGTTCCGTACTTGGCAGGGATGTCAATACTTTGATTATTTATCAAAGAATAATCATTTATATGGCAACTTTGGGCTCAATTAAATTAAACTTGCATTGCAGTACTTATACAGTAGCTCTTATTCCAAAGATCAGCTTAACTCACAGATTGATCTTGAGTACTGTTTAAAGACCCCCAACTACTTCCAGGGTGACCTCCGTCACAGCTATGCTTTCCTTTTCCCGAATCAGATGAGTGTGTGGTCTCCCCCTTGATCGCACCAAACCGGCTGCTTCTGGGAGTCCCCACAAGTGTGTAGGCATGGGATGAATGAATGCAAAGAACGTCACGGTGTCAACATCACTATGGTGGGTGGAAATGAATCCCAGCCATTCTTCAGCATTGTTCTGCTCTCTGTATCTCTTAAATGATTAGTGACATAAACCTGCTGAAATAAAGTTCAAGGACCAGGGCATGGCAGCCATGGCCAAACGGCCCTCACTGAGTTACATTGCCTGAGTTGCACAGTTCTATATATTGGAGTCCATTTTTTTCCCTGCACTCTGCATAGTTTTAAAAGAACATATCAAATTTCCTTGGAGCAAATAACACTTGCATAGAGGTTTGAACCACTCCTAGACTAACATCTGTGGACACCTAGAATGGAACTGTTTTGACCCCTGTTGAGGGGGCACTATTTCCTGGTGGTCTTTAGCCTGCGAGTGGCTCAAACTTTGAGCTTCTGTTGCTTTCTTGAAGAACACTGCAGAGAGGTGTACTACATACCCGGTTTAAGGAGTTAGCGAGGTCACTTCTGTCAACTCTAAGTTGAAATTTGGGATGAATGTCATACAAATGTGGCTCAATTTCTACTGCATCAAATCTGTTTTAGACAGTCGCCATAGTTGGGATTCCAAGTAGGAAATTCTGGCTTTGACTTTGACCTGTAAAATGACAGAATCATGATTGCACCTTGTTCTTTTCCCAGTTCCACATGGTTTTATATGCAGCATACAATCAAATGCCTCCCCCACAAATAATGCCTCATGCCCTTCATTTGAGGAAGACGACTGATCCAATCCTGTATTATTTAAATAGTGTTAAAATGTTTAAAAATACCAACCACATTACACATTTAGTAATGACAGAATGCATGGGAAAATTAACAAACGGTAAAAAAAATAATAAGTGTATAACAAATACATTTGCAATAGGATTGCAGGAAAGGGCTCTGTGAGTTGATACATATCCCAGATGACAAACGAACGATGAAGGCTGACAGCATTGCCCATTTCAGCCTGCTGAATTTGCAAGATAACCTTTGAATTTCACCACAAATGGAAATGTGGCACTGTCATATGGTCCAGCATTGTCTCAATGAAGAGCTTACTGTTTAACTAGCCCTGCGCTTACTAGCTAGCGACAGAAAAAACACATCGAACTTCAAAATACACATTAAGCCTGAGCTGGAATGCAGAGCTAATAGAAGCATGTTAATAAATAAACGCTGGGTGGATCTAGCGAGGTACGTAGTACACCACTCAGAAACCTGGAACACTGTCAATTTGGATCTGCAGAACTCAGTGGTGAAGTGTGTTGTATCGGAGGTAACCTCTGAGGCAAGAAACTGAGAACAAATTACCAAAGAGAAAGAAAATAACACATACAGTATAGAACCAAATATGGCAAAATGTGTACATTTCATCTAATATATAGAAACAAACAACCCCCCCCTCCCCCAGAAAAAATAAAATAATAATCACAAAATATACTGTATATTCACTTTGCATAAATATGTATTGGAATGAGGTCTATGAAGCAAATAGTAAGATTAGTTCTCTCCCCACTGGTCCGGGGTCAACTGGGCAATAAGGACTTCTGACCATGCTTATGTTCATTTGGAGCGGCAGAATGTAAACAAATGTGAAAAATACAGATATTTCCAATATACCCTGACACATTGACCTACATATAATAAGTTGGTTGAGCAAGGAAGTCATTCTGTATACGACGGTTTTGGGCAATTAGAACAATTCTAGTAAATTTAAATTGTCAGTTCACATGTCATAGAGATGACTAACACGGAGTGTAGAGAAAGTATTTTAAAAACACACTGATTGGGAATGGTCAATATGACTGATAAAGGCAAACCCGCAGTGTGGCAGTGTATACTGAGTTGAAAGGGGTTTTGTCGCTCATTTCATATGCAGAGATGATCAGATAAAATTGTGATGTATAGAACAGGCCCGTTTTCTATCGTTTCCTGTTTTATACCATACATATCTGACTGTTCTGAATGTTCAGTCCTGTTATATGAATGTTCAGCCCTGGTGCTTGAGACGTAATTGGGTCCAAAAATAAACACTCAGACAAACCAAAGACATATCCGGCATTATCTTCTGTAGTGTGTGTGTGTGTGTGTGTGTGTGTGTGTGTGTACACAAGTACACAAGGAGCTTTGGAAGCTGTCAGAACGCAGACCACAGGACTGATAGGGTTTGGCTTTTGCCCTTGGTGAGGTAGTTGATTGTGTGGATATGAGCTAACCAGAGCAGAAACCCATGTTGGCAGCGTTAGACAGAGAGGTGAGGCTACCCCAGCCATGGGGCTGGCAGAGAGGACCAGGGGGGAGGGAGAGAGCTGTGGGCTACATTACCCACTCCCATCGCTGGAGGTCCATGTGCAAAAGATAATCCTCCTCTATGGAAGTGGAACTTCTCCCATCACAAGGGGCGGTCTAACATCGCCCCCAAAACAGAACAGTAAAAATTTTCTTTACAACATGCTTTAACGATATTTACTGTGAATTGAAACATTATTTACCCTGTTAAATCATCCTGCTAGTTTGTAATAAATTAACGTTTGTTGACACAGGAGTTTGGGTATTTCCGCTGGGATTTCAACCAGCATGGAATGGTTCAATTTGTGACTTCTTAAGTCCAAAGGTGTATTGGAGAGGTCAGTGTTAACTCTTAGTAGTCCGGAAAGTGGTCCGTGGCGGCCCGGTCCTGCTAGGGCAGCTTCATGAAGAGGCCATTGTCCAGAGAAGGGACAGGCATGGGGCAGGGGAACTGGAACAGGCTCATGTCTGCTGTAAGAGCGGCCATGGCAGCCGGGTCGTGCTCGATCTGACCCCTGAGGGAGGGGTCGATCTTCTCTAGCCTCCGTTTCAGCCTCTTGGCCTCCCTCTCACGGATCAGTCGGGCCTGCCTCTTGTCCGGCGTCTCGTTGGCCCTCTTCATGCGCATGGCCTCCCGGTCCCTCTGCAGCCTCCTTGCCCGCTGCTCCTCGGTCTCCTGCAGCCTCTGCATCCGCTTGGCCTCGCGGTCCCGCAGCCGACGCAGCTCTCGCTCCTCGGGCGACTCGTGCTCTCGCTTGCTCTTCTTGGCGGTGCGCTCACGCTCCAGGCGGTGCATACGGGCCTCCACCGGCTCGTTCTTCCGGCGCATGGCCCACTTCCTCATGGGAGACTGGGCGTCCACCAGCTGCTGGTAGGCCACACAGCTGTTACACACCAGCAGCACCCCAGCCGGGTGCACAGGCATAGGGTTCAGGAGGTCAGGCAGCAGGGGCAAGCCTGATGAGGGGCTGAGGGCGTCAGGGAAGGAGGGGGGCGAGGACAGGAGGCTGTGGTGCAGTGAGGGCAGTGGGTGTCCCGGGTTGTGTCCATGCCCTTGGCCAGGGTTGTGACCCGGGTTGTGTCCCGGAACCTGGCCAGGGTTGTGACCCGGACCGTGTCCTTGGCCTAGGTTCGGGTTGTGTCCAGGAACTTGGCCAGTGTTGTGTCCTGGGTTGTGTACCGGGACTTGGCCGGGATTATGTCCCGAACCGTGGCTGTTTCCAGGGTTGTGCCCCGGGCCATGGTGTGGGCCGTGGTTCTGCACCGGGCCATGTCCTTGGGCTTGGTTGTGGCCAGGTCCGTGGATGTGTCCGGCACCATTACCAGGGTTTCCCATGGGGCTGCCAGAGACCGACTGGGACATGGAGCAGTTCTCATCTCCACTGCTGCACTCCATGTTGCTGCTGGTGTTCAGGACCTCGCGGAGCTTCTCCCTGGATAATGATGCAGAGGGAGAAGTAAGAACCAGCCCAACACCGAGCAGACAGACACCGACTCTAGCTAAACTCTGACCTCTTCAGGTTACCCATGTCCATGTGTGTTAAAGGCTGAAGCGCTGCACGATTTGGATAGAATATTGAACTTCGACCAAATATGGAAATTACAAATATGAATTGTGACATAACATTCTGTGTGCTTGTCTATCATAGACATTTTGACTTCATTAATGGGCAAACTGAAAAAAAATAAATAAATGACACTGAAACATCTAAAATGTATTACTAATTTCCATTTATTACCAAAGGTCGAGCCTGTGTCTGAAACAACTTGTGGTATTTTCTCCTTTAATGTTTGCTCCATTGCCAGTATTCGGGCAAACTTGATCAACCTTTGAGAAGTATTTTCTCTGATATGTTTGCTGGCACTGATCTTGAAGGGTGTATTTGGGACAATATGTCGGTGCCACTCTTGAAACAGACGTCTTCACTAGCATTTGAAGTTACAACTCAATTTGACATTTGAAAAAAACTTAAATACCCAAGAAACATGAAAGATTGTGTTACATCATCCCAGGGGGCCTATACTGTACAGCCTGGGTCTGCAGGGGGCCTATACTGTACAGCCTGGGTCTGCAGGGGGCCTATACTGTACAGCCTGGCTCTGCAGAGGGCCTATACTGTACAGCCTGGCTCTGCAGGGGGCCTATACTGTACAGCCTGGCTCTGCAGGGGGCCTATACTATACAGCCTGGGTCTGTCACTTCTGTGCGTCACTGCATACAATTATGGGATATGTCTAGGTATTAACTTAAATTACAAGAAATGTAAAAAACTAAGCTAAGACAGACCTTTTGTTGGACCCCCTTACAGAGGACACTTGACCGGCGGTTTGTACCATGCACCTTTCATTCATTCTCAGAGGCGAAAATCTCAGAAGTTGGCGATTGGATATCTCACAAATCAACGTGGCAATTCTGGTCATAATTTGGTTAGCTGTGCAGACCTGGTGTGGAGCAGGACATCCTGACAGAGGGCTGCCATGAGGACGATGGAGGTACACACCTGTTGAAGTTGTTTGTGTCCGTGAAGCGTGTCCCACACACGGCACAGTTGGAGAGACGGTCCTCAGAGTGGATGAGAAGGTGACGCCCCAGGGAGCCTGGCGAGCTGAGAGCACGGCCACACACTGGGCACACATAGCTCTTACTACTGCCCATCAGAGACGTGTGCTGAGAGAGAGATCATTTCATTAGGTAAACCGTAATGCTGTGTTTCGGGGAGTTTAATCAGCAGCCTAAATGTGACCAGCTTCAGTCCATACCTAACGAAACACAGAACAAATAGACACACGGTCCCCACTGTACATCATGGAAAAGGACATGGCTGCTTGTAAAAACCCAGGACAATCCAAAACACTGACTTAACTTGAAATAGGAGGAAACATCCATAACCCAGAGAACAATCACGTGACTGGATCCGATAGATCCCTTCTTTAGAAGAGTGACGCCAGAACCGACCGGAGGTTTCAAGATGATTACCCGCTACTAGCCCATTAGCCCCCTGACCCCACCATTAAGGCTGCGGAAGCTGTCTGAGCGTTTGGAGTCGTGTTGGAATGCCACTCCACTAGTCCAGCCTCACCTGGTAGACGTGTGTGATAAGCTGCTCAGGGCTGCTGAACTCCAGGGTGCACAGAGGACACACATAGCTGCTCATCAGGTTGGCCCCCTCCTCACTCTCCTGAGGAGCACAAAACACATGCAGTCACTGCTAATGTAGCGACACTGTGGACGACACGTTTGGATTCCTTGTTTTATTTAAGCTTTATTTACACCGGAGGAAACCAACTGAGACCACGGTCTCATTCACGGTGTTGCCCTGTGAACAACAGATCACATCAAACTAAAGAGATCAAAACGTAAAACCTTTAACAGAAATAGCTTCAGTGCCTGTGTAAGATATTCAGATTCCTTCATTTCGGTTACATTTTGCTGTGTTAAAGACCGATTCTAAATACAAAAAAAACATCACACACAAAAATGGGATCAACTGTAAAACCTGAAACACCGCAGAATTTTCCATCATTTATTGAAATTGATTAAAGATATATTTTTTTTAAATAGACCTAATTATATATTCCAAACGATGAGCTACGGTCAGGGCCGGATTGGGACTCATTTCCAGCCCGGGAGTTGCACGGTTGCACCAGCCCATTCAGGGAGGAGGGATGGCGGGCATAATGTACTACTGAAAAATGCACACTAATAAAAATAGAAATATCGATTATACTGAAATTCTTTTGAATAAAATATTGCAAATAACAAAAAAAAAAAGTGCTGTCATGCGATTAAAACAATCAATCCTGATAAATATCAAACTTCTGTAGTTAAACACCATTAACTTACATTTTTGTGTTCAAAGTTTATCCTTTCACACTTTCCTGTTTTAAAAATCAGTGCATTACTTTAAAGACATACTGTGCTATATTGTTAACTATGGACAGTGCCTGACTTGGAATTTAAGGAATTCAACTAGTCAAAGCCCAGTCAGTCTATAGCCCTTCTTATCTGGAGATCTGCAGGGTGTGCAGGCATTTGATCTAACACTAAATCAGACCTACGCTTTTCAAGGTATTGTACGTTGATGTTTAGGCTGAAATATGCCTGTAAACATTCCTGTAGCTTTCCTGATGGATGGTTAGCTACATCCAAATACTTGTCTCTCTTTAAGTGATTCCTAATAAAATAGGATACTTGAACAGGCAATGGTATAAACTAGTCAAGGTTGCTAGAGATGCTTATCCTCAAACATTAAATCAGGTGAGATATGTTATTTAAGCAGAGCATGCAATTTGTTTGTTCATTCCACTATTAGAATATGCTTAGATGGAAACGCTACTGGCGACGACATTGAGCTAATGCTTAGCTTAGAGAAGCACAAACAATAAATACTGACAATCTACCCATTTACAAGCATGGAGTTAAATGGTGGATTCCAGCAACGCACTGACTCGGGACAGGATAGTGAAGAGGGTCAGACCTATTGGTTTTTGGAGCGAGATTGACTTGCGGGACGCAAGTAGAGATATTCCAATTTGCAGGCTGACGGACTGAATTGATGGATGTGTAGTCCACAGCACACTAACCTGTTGTAAGGCAGGAGTCATTATCTAGAGTGGGGTAAACATTATAGCAGAGCATTCATGACACAAATGCCTACTCTCAAATAATTTACTGAAAAAAATACCTGCGATGCGCTCAGGATAGGTCAACTGCCAATAAAGTTACCAGTAAACATTAAGTGCAGGTGAGTACCGCAATCCTGACAGCTCCCGCTTAAGTCAAGCACTAGCTATGGATGGCTCTGAGGCTCAAAAATGTTAAATTCTCTAATGGCACAAAAAAAAAAAAGACCGGGATTAGGCTACATCTTAATCGGACATGTTTACGCATTAACTTAGACAGCCCTAATAAAAAGTTACATGATAAATTACATTAGATTTGGTCATCACAACAAGATGGAACTCCACTTATGACATGTCGGAGCGCGATCCTGAGCAAAAGGCAGCTATATACTCCGCACTGACAGAAAAGACCCTGGAAAAAATTAAGATATCGTCAGCTTGTCTGATGACGCTGAGGAGGTCCTCCAGGTGCCCAAACTCCTCAAAACGGTTACAACCCCAATGAGCACTGGCCGTCTGTGCCCATGATCCTACCTCTGAAAACAACGATTCTACAATCCACAGCCCCAAGCGAGGAAGACAGCAGTATCACCAGAGATTTCAAGTCTGCCATTAGAGAGGACCAGAACCACAGGAGCAGACATGGCCAGACACAGAGGAATCTCCTCCAAAAAAGAAGTCGGCCATGAAGGAGCTTGCTAGCAAGGACACAGGCAAGACGTTTCCCAACATTATCAAAGAGTAGGTGGCCTCCTAAAAGGCAGCAAGCGCCATTCAAGTGGGTTGTGATCCACTGGCATGGGGGAATAGCAGTGAGTGTAAATACCCTCACATTGGGGGAATAGCCGTGAGTGTAAATACCCTCACATTGGGGGAATAGCCGTGAGTGTAAATACCCTCACATTGGGGGAATAGCCGTGAGTGTAAATACCCTCACATTGGGGGAATAGCAGTGAGTGTAAATACCCTCACATTGGGGGAATAGCAGTGAGTGTAAATACCCTCACATTGGGGGAATAGCAGTGAGTGTAAATACCCTCACATTGGGGGAATAGCAGTGAGTGTAAATACCCTCACATTGGGGGAATAGCAGTGAGTGTAAATACCCTCACATTGGGGGAATAGCAGTGAGTGTAAATACCCTCACATTGGGGGAATAGCAGTGAGTGTAAATACCCTCACATTGGGGGAATAGCCGTGAGTGTAAATACCCTCACATTGGGGGAATAGCCGTGAGTGTAAATACCCTCACATTGGGGGAATAGCCGTGAGTGTAAATACCCTCACATTGGGGGAATAGCCGTGAGTGTAAATACCCTCACATTGGGGGAATAGCAGTGAGTGTAAATACCCTCACATTGGGGGAATAGCAGTGAGTGTAAATACCCTCACATTGGGGGAATAGCAGTGAGTGTAAATACCCTCACATTGGGGGAAAAGCAGTGAGTGTAAATACCCTCACATTGGGGGAAAAGCAGTGAGTGTAAATACCCTCACATTGGGGGAATAGCAGTGAGTGTAAATACCCTCACATTGGGGGAATAGCAGTGAGTGTAAATACCCTCACATTGGGGGAATAGCAGTGAGTGTAAATACCCTCACATTGGGGGAATAGCAGTGAGTGTAAATACCCTCACATTGGGGGAAAAGCCGTGAGTGTAAATACCCTCACATTGGGGGAATAGCCGTGAGTGTAAATACCCTCACATTGGGGGAATAGCCGTGAGTGTAAATACCCTCACATTGGGGGAATAGCCGTGAGTGTAAATACCCTCACATTGGGGGAAAAGCAGTGAGTGTAAATACCCTCACATTGGGGGAAAAGCAGTGAGTGTAAATACCCTCACATTGGGGGAAAAGCAGTGAGTGTAAATACCCTCACATTGCCATGGCGAGACACTCCCTGGCTGTGCCTGGCACTTGAACTCCCAGCGAGAGGGTGTTCTCCACGGCAGGGGACATAGTGACTGCAAAGAGGTCAACCCTCTCCCCAGACAATGTCAACATCCTTGTCTTTTTGAAAAATAATTTGTTATTTTTTAAGTTATAAGCTTTTTAAAATCATTTTTTTATGATGTGGACACAGGCAATTTTTTCATTCACTACTCTTCAAAGGAAGAAGGTATATTGGCTCATATTGCACTTTAATTTAACAATTGAGTATAGAATATTTTATTCAGATTGTATTGAAACATTGAAAAATTCTTTGCTTTAAGTGTTCTTTAAGTAATTAATGGAAAGCAAAGTAATATTTGTCTCCTTTTTCTGATGTGAAAAATGATCCGATTGTGATTTGTTGCACCACTGATTTCTGATGATAAAATTAGCGTGAATCAGAGGCGTTGCCAGTATCACAATACATTTGGGGCATAGCCCCCTTGGGACAGATAGTACAATGTTTTGAATGTACATGAGGACCATTTCGATGTACATGCTATAGCGGCCTACACGTCTACATTGTCATAAGGTGCGGGGGAAAAAAGGGGGAAAAAATTTAACTGTTTCATAGGGCCCTAATTCCAATTTATTGAAAATAAAAAACTGAAATGTCATGAACATAATTATTCAGACCCTTTAATCAATACTTTGGCAGCGATCACAGCTCGGAATCTTCTTTGGTATGCCTCCACCAGGTTTGACCGGTCTCCTAGTCCTTACCCCAGGGAGAATTCACATAGCATGATGCAGACTATAGTAGTTGTAATGGGCAGATACTCTATGGTGTGTCAAATTATGACTAATGTACAGAACTTTGGTTTTAGTATGCCATTTACACCTTCCTGAAACTACTAATAGCACCTGTTAAATTCTGTACCCATGTAACATCCTTTTGCACTGCTTAAATATTATTTGAAGAAATTGGGGAAAATAACATTAATTCAGGCTGGAATTATTACTCTCTCGCCATGTTAAAATTAAAGACAGCAGCTTTGTCATAAATGAGTCTTAAAATACAGATGTGGTGACTCAACCAACTTAGTAAAACTGATCACATCTGAATAGGGATTTACTTCATGAAGTCACAGGTTTACAATTAACTAACGGTTTCCTCCGGTGCAATCAGACTGTGCTGTATGTTTATTGTATAACATCACTCTCCACAGATTATTCTGGAAACGGACAGTGCTGGGTGGAGCAATGACATTTTCATAAAAGCCCAGAGGGCCAGATGGTCCTGAGATCTGTAGTAGACCATGGACATCAGGAAGGAGACACCAACTGACACGGCTGCACTGGCTGATGGAGCATTCAATCTGACCACGCAGTGAATTATAATGCAGTGGTTCTTTTTATGTACCAGAGACACTCAAAGGGAATCGCAGAAGCAAAGCCCACAGTTACCAAAGTCTATTGGCTCCTGCTAAGTATAAATGAGTAATGCGACCGTAGGTTGTCATTTGTATTGTATTTTGTTAGACACACTATGCTCTACATGCTGTGAATTCGAGAATTTAACGCAGGAAGCTGATAGGGGTAAAAAAAAAAAAAATCGAAGTTTCACAGCCGACATTGTTGACATTCCAGCACAGGCAAAGATGAAAATCTACTTTAACTTATTAGCTGTAGGGACAGGCTGTTTCCCGGCAGTACTCATTGTCGCTTGTGCTGGTTTCAAAAGGAATAGTTAAAGCATTCATGCCAAGAATACACTGTAGTTATTAAGACAGTGCTTCATTAGTCACTGTAGTACAGTAAAACACTGCCAAAGTAACAAGGCTATAGAAAGTCCCAAACGCTGGGCTGCCTCCCTGAATGGACCATGGTTCATGGACCATCTACCATAATGTCTGTGCAAAACATGCATGGACATCAGAGTAAACGCTTCTACATCTAAACAATAACAATAAAAACATTACCAAATTCTTTTCAGAAACAGTATTGCAACAAACCCGCAATTCCCATCTAAAAGCAGTGTGGTCACACATGACAACAGTTCTGGGCAAACCTGAATGTGACACTCACTTCCTTTACTCCCCTGCGGTGTGTTCTTTTGGTGGAGGTCATATGGTCGTCAACGGAGGTGTTGGAGGACGAGTCGTGGTTGTCCAGGTCACTATCACTGTCTTCTATGGAGGCAAACACAGCCCTATCAATATAGACAGACAACAGAACACACAGCAGGTCATACTCTCCCACTACAGCCCTCCAGAGATTGTCACATCGGGCCAGGAAAATGCCTCCGATGCCCACCTGAAATGCTGTCCTGCTGGGAATTGTTGCTGTGGCATTCGCTGTGCTCAATGAAGTCATCTCTGCCATCCATGTTAATAGTGTGGAGGGGGCCTGAGAGGCCGGTGCTGTGGAAAGGCCCTGGAAATACACAGAGACAATGTTAGGTCACTTTCACTTCATCGGTTTTTCAATTCTACGAAAAAAACACAACGCAATTGAAAATCTTATTAAAAGGGCATCAGGAAGAATTAAAAAGAATGTTCTGTAGGTTTAGGGTACAAAGTCGGCTTAATGGCTAGAACATTAACCAAATCGCACTAACACCAAAGAGATGGTAAACGGTACCAAAACAGTTTGCAAGACAGGTAAGCCCGGGTAACCCTCCGACACATAGTTTGTTTTATTTTCAAAGACACTGGGATTGGATCGAGGAAGCAATGCTAAATAAGTGGTCGCTTTCTCATCGTTTGCTTGTTCTAGGATATACTCACTGATAATACTGATAATAATAAAGTGTATAATTTGCAAAAGCTGGGTACAGTAAAAAAAAAAAAAAATAATATCATAAAAAGAGAGTTCATATAACAAGACAATGCAGGAAAGAGTGCCTGCAGACAAGCCCTGGAGGTGAAACGTGCCAGGCATAGGAATGACAGCCCTGGAACAGGAGATTGACAGGCCAGCAGTGCAAGGCGGAGCGTGATCATCAAGTCATGGGAAAACATTTCTGGAGCACAGACCTGTAATATTTAACATGCAGAGAGTAACAAACACCACACAGCCTGGTGTGCAGCCCGCACTTCAGGTACCTGATCTAGGTGCTGACTAGCCACAAAAATCCATAGACACAGACCCTACTGAAGTACTTAATAAATAGGGGGAAAATGGTAAGGCTATCCAACATTAAAGTAGCGGTAGCTACACACATATCCACACAAATAAACCCATTACAGCTGCTGCTATAATACCCTAGTATGCTACAGCGTAATTGAAACGTAGCACACAAAAGACCTCGGCCTAAATATTTAAACATAAACATTGGTCTTAGTAGTGCATTTTCTACCTTGACACGGAGGCTTTCGTATTCACTGAGCATGTCCACGTAATGCAGCATCAACACAATGCAAAACCACACACGCGCACAAACGTTCACTCACACACAACCCCCCCCCCCCACACACACACACTTTTCACAGACGCTGAAACACACTTACCCAGGCATGCTGCAGTCCCAGGGGCCAGTACTCCTTTCCACTAGCTGCCTGCCTGCAAGTCAGTGTTTCTCCCTCTCAGTACCACCCACACACCGCACAGCCTGGCTCACCCTCTGTCCTCTGTTTCTATATCCATACCAGCCGCTCTGAGGGGGAGGCTAATGCCTCATACCAAGGGAGCCCATATGGGTCCGCCTCAAACCCTCACACAGCGTTCAGCAACTTACAGCCTCTCCGTTGAATCCCATTTGCCAGTCCCCATCTTATTCCACCCACACTTGATGAAATTGGGATGGGAGCAAAGGACTTTAGCCATTTTTTGTGACCTTACACTCATTAAAGAGCACTTTCCCTCCCGACACCATCCAAACAGTATAACGGGACCTCGTATTTCCATCATGACAACAAAGTTTCTTGTTTCATTCTATCGGAGGTCACCATACTGTCCACTTATCACCCCTTGCTTCTGAACGCCGCGTACCCGCCTCTCTCTTTCCATTCAGTGTGATGGAAGGAAAATCTTTACTCCAGTTACCTGAGGCTGACAGAGGTAATTACAGCCTGTGTTATAATCCTGGAGAAACCCACCACTGTGTGGAGCGGGTCTGTGTCTGAGAGGGGGAGGAATAATCTTCAAGGAGCATTTTTTTTTTTACTCTCCTCTAATCTTTCTACGGAGGTCATTCCTGCATTAACTTTTTAGCGGGGTGTAGGCTAGTCTGTGAACATAGTTTGGGAGCATTTCCCATAGTGATCCAGGCACTCATTAGCATTGGTAGAGTGGGTCTGAGTGTTGAACTATGAACTGCTACAACAGACTGGCTCCATCGGCACACAGCCAATGATTGATGTGTGAGAGCTACCCATCCCCCATTGCCAGGCTCTGTCTGTACATCTGTCTCTTCTCCCTCCCTCTCTCCCTCCCTCCAAACCTCCCCCAGTCTCTGCCACCCTGATGTTATCTCTGAGTCTGTCTGTCTGTAGGCAGGAGGTGACGCAGTGTCTGACTGAATCCAGACAAAGAGACAAACTCATCAGCCAACAGACACAGAGGAGGGAGAGGGAGAGGGGGGACAAAACAAAACAGACAAAAGAGAGAATGCCAAAACTCTACTCAAACACTAAGCAATGGGGGTCCTGTTGAATTCAAACTCCCCTCTTCTCCAACACCCATACACCAGGAAGTGCTGGGGCCCCTGCCTTTAATCTATGCACAGACTTGGGGGTGTTCAGGAGTATGTGAATGGTGAACACATACATCAGATAATCCCAGACCCCATGATCATTACTCACGTCGCATATCCCCCACCCCAACCATCAGCATGGGAGCCAAAAGTACTGGTTTTAGGATTCACTGTGAATCTGTTGTTTACTAATGTATTTTGAACTACAGAAGGCCCTATGGGCCTGTTCTTGTAAAGTCACATCCATCACTCAAGTGTTCCACATTCTGGATCTCATTATATTAGCAAATAGGGGTTATTGAAGTAATTAGAGGGCAAGGTATTTACACATTTCAACACCACCTTTAAACAAACTAGCATTGCCCATGTGTAGGAAAGGAGCCTAAACACTAAATGGCAGCCTAAATGTAGTATATTATTGTTGGCTGGGTTAAAGTGTTCTCAGGACTCCAGTGTCCAGCAGTCTACGCTGAAGGGGTAAGAGGCCAATACGTCACACTCAGTATGACCTTTTGCATGCATAGGAAAAAGGACTTTATCAAATCCATCATCCGTTGATGTTTGTTAGGCAAATAGACAACTCCCAAACCTGTGTTACCTGTACCACATCTCCATTTGTCTCCCATTACAAATTATAATTGTCAAATGTTCCACAAAGCTGTCAACAATGACACTGACAATCACCTTCCCCTCAACTGTCATCTATGACAGAGATATGACAGTATCCATTAAGTGTTTTAGTGGGCTTCAATAATATGAACCAAGCACCACACCTTTCACTTCTTCATTTTGTTAATTTCCCTCTTCAGAATCAGAAAGGTCTAATGGTGGCATTGACAGTGCCAGTGGTATGACACATATTGCTCCTTAGGTTAATGTGGAGAGCTACCCCAAAGAAGAAAAGGTTAGAAAACATAGCTAAAATCACATTACCTTCCTGGGTAGACATTCTTCAGATGGATAAGATGATTATTTTCTACCCCTAAGAGAAACACATTCTATTCATTGAAATTGGAGTGAAAAACCAACAGATGCCAGCGTGCCACAGCAAGTTTTCATACTGCCTCAAAAAATAATTGTATGAAAAAACAAATGATCCCAAAAAAGACAACATAACAGCAGGTAACACATGGTTGTCTGACTCAATAGTCCTCTTACACAAAGATCATATTTGAAAATACACGATTTGGCATCACTGTACAAATATGAATCCCACAGCCCAATGATGAAAACGTATTCAAAGCTAGTCATGTCACCAGAGGCAATTCAATTAATCATCAAATTGATTGTAAAACATTTTGGCATCAAAGCGCTACACTGATGTACTGAAACTGTAGCGCTTACAGTATATCAACGATGGTGATAGGCACATTGTCTACTCAACAACGCAACCGTGGCTACAACAAACGTAGCAGACTGATAACGGTTATTCTCCTCAATACTTCTCAACAAGAAAAATTTTACAATACCTGAGATACCTACAATTAACTTTGAAGGGGTTGGTCTGTTTTCGTCGGGACATATTATCCCCCACTCCCGGTAGGAAAAAACTCGAATCTCCTCCCAGCCCCGACAGATTTGAAGGTTCCCTTAACCAATCCAGCTGTACTGCGTAAAGGGACTCCTTTCGAGAGTACAATAATAATGATCAAAAATATATACATAAAATAGAAGGCGATCAAAATGGTCTACCCATGCAAAGATGAAAACAGCTTACAACATTGGTGAGAGTCGGGGTCGTAAATGTAGCCAACACAAAAAAATACAAATAAGTGCCTTAAATAACCGTCACATTCTGATCTAAAAACTAGTTGCGCTATATATTCTTTAAATTATAGAAACAGCGAAATTGCCCTATGAATATCTGGGATGAGATGTTCTCCGCCGAGTAGCCCCGAATAGCTACGATCATACGTTGCTGTCGCTTTGCCAAAGCACTGCAGCGATGCACAGCTGATCTCACAAAAGGCGCACCGCAACGCATTGTGGGATGTACAAGAAAACATTGGAGGATAAAACTAGTAACACAGTAGGGAACTCCTGTCAACGCCAACGACGATGCAATACATTCAACTTAATCTAATTCTCTTAGGCTGTAACTATTATAATATATCGTATTTTAAAAGGATTCTATGCAATAGGGCTTTTTAAAACAGATGTGAATTTTTAATATTACTGCATACAAAGCAGCCCAATAAGGGAACATTAAGTTCACAACCCTACATTACATTCAGATGGTATTCCATTAAATTCACTACATAACAGCAGTATTGAAATTTCAAACCTGCTCTAGTTGGTATTGTTAAGAAGTCTGATGTTATTCAAAACCAGCCAGACACCTGAGGTGACTTTCAAACATCTTAACTCTCCTGTTAAGGTCATTAGAGTTGCTAAATGTTTTTGCAGATATACAACAAATATCATGCAGGTCTACTGTTATGGTGTGAAGAGAAAGAAATTGCAACATTAAAGCCACTTTAACAAATTCTAAACTCTCTTTTGAAATAACCCAAGGAATGTTTTAAATACATCAACTATTATATTATTAAAAAATATATGCATTGCTGCTGTTTAAGTAAACACAAACATTGCAGGTATTCATGGATGTACCCCAACCTAGTTTGGCTAATATACCACAACTAAGAGCTGTTCATCAAGAATGACCTCACTTGGTCCAGACAAGCAAACTCGGCAGTGAAAACTGCCCGGAAACGACTACACTTCCTGAGGAGACTGAAGAAATTTGGCATGTCTGTTAAAACTCTCACCAACTTCTACAGGTGTACCATTGAAAGCATCCTCTCAGGCTGCATTACTGCCTGGTACGGCAGCTGCTCCACAGACCGTAAGTCCCTCCAGAGGGTGGTAAAGTCTGTGGAGCGCATCATAGAATGCCATCTTCCCTCCGTGCAAGGCATCTACCATACACAATGCTTTAGGAAAGCACGGAACATCCTCAACGATCACAGCCACCTGGGGTAGGGTCTGTTCACGCTGCTGCCATCTGGTAGACGTTACCATAGCATCGAAGCACGCACCTCCAAACTCAAAAATTTTTTCCCCCTCAGGCCGTAAGGTTCCTCAACCAGCAACACTGATCCATGATCATACTGATCACACACGAACACTCCAGATGCTCGGATGTCCTTTCAGGTACTCTTAATGAGCATTAGAATATTCCTTTGCATGCACCGTTCATAAGCATATTACACTCATATTTATCTATAATACTCAATGCTTCTGCCATACTATTCACACTCCCCATCCTACTCTTTCAAAATTGATGCTCGTTCCCATTTTATGTACATTACTGCCATACCTACAATAGTCAATACCACCACCAATATTGCTGCTAGTTTACAGTACTCTTTTTAAACTGCTGTTGTGTACAGTGTTGTTATGTATATTGTTAATTTATTCTATTAATATTTTCTGTCTAACTATCTTTTTGCTTATACCTTTTTGTATACTCGTCTTTTTAACTGTCACTACGTTGTAGTCGGGTGCCATGTCACAAGAATTTCAGTGTGCAGGATGACGCTGTGTTCTTCGGTGCATTTGACAAATAAACCTTGAAACTTTTTTGTTATTATACCCAAGAAGCCTTAGTAGCTACTATTACAAACTGGTTACCAATGCAATTTGACCATTACAAAGGAGTGATTTCAAACCAGTTGTATATGACAGCTATCAGCTTTCACAATACAAGCCTTGTTTTGTAACTTTATATTAAAAGAAAAATATCCTAACTTACATTGCTCTCCATAATTATTGGAAACCCCTTGGTAAAAATAAGGGAAAAGGCTATGAAAAAATGTAATTGCTGTTAATCTTAAACTCAAAATGACAAATCTAACCTTTAAAGTAAAATGGTCCGAAGAAATAAAATGTTTAATCAAGAAAGCAATGTTCTTCTCCAAAATTAAATTAACAGTTTTGCATCCTCCCCTTGATAGCAGCGCGTAGTCCTCTCCTATACTTGATGATGAGACGGGAGAACATATCAAGGGACCGGGATCGTCCATGCCACTTTAGATCCTTGGTCTTAGCTTGTGAATTCTCCTCTTCAGCTTAGCTCACATGTTCTTAAAGGGGTTCACAGTTGATTCGGTAGTCAAGGAGATCTATGAGTGCAAGATCAAGATAAACAAGGATTTTCTAAATACTTTTTTTTTTTTATCTTTAAAAATTGAGCCAGTAAGTCTAAAGGGCACTGTCAATATGCATATCCAATATAACTCACATTCGGGTCACATTGCAGTTGGTTCAGCATAGATTCCTTCAGCCTTCTTCCACACTGTATGGAGCACTACGTTTTGAACTTGCCATATTGTCTAAACCAGCTTTTTCAAAAGCAAAATGCTTAAGACAGCTATTTGCACAAGCGAGAACTGTTCTGATATACGTTTTACTGAATCTTTACAGGAGATAAGCAATCAGAATATTTTTAGTGAGCAGTTGTGATTACGCTTATATAGGACTGTTGTAATGGAATTGGACGGGGGTATAATTTACAACAGATATTAAACAAAGCTGATTTTGTCAAACTAAAAATCCTTTTACAATCTCTACAGCTCTGGCGAAGAGTTAAGATATCAACCTACTATTAGACAACCCAGAACAAACAGTATATATATACCCGTGGCCTTGAAAAACTAAAAACTTTAGTCATCGACGACTCCATTACCCGCAGTATTAGACTAAAGAATCAGCCGGCGATCGTACACTGTTTACCGGGGGGCAGAGCCACCGATGTAGCCGCAAATCTGGGGCTGGTGCTAGCGAAGTCTCAAACTGGCAAGTATAGAGAGTACAGAGATATTGTTATTCACGTTGGCACCAACGACGTTAGGATGAAGCAGAACATAGCATCGGTGTGTAAACTAGCTAGAAAGATGTGTGGGCATCGAGTCATTGTCTCTGGCCCCCTCCCAGCTAGGGGTAGTGACGAGCTCTATACAGCAGACTTGCGCAACTCAATCGCTGACTTAAAACGGAGTTCTGGCCGTCGCTGGAGGTAGAGTTTGTAGATAACGGACTTTCTTTTTGGGACTCCCAGAAATAGGGCCAGGCCTGATCTGCTGAGGAGCTGTTAGCCAGCCTGCTAGTATAGTTGAGTCTGTCGATAGCATAGCCAGAGTAGTTAGTACAGCTTTACCTATTACCACTGAGAATCGTTCCAGGCTGAGAAAATGTAAACAAGGTAGTGCTAACAAAAACAACCTTATTAAGATAAAGCCTTCCTCCACCTCGGTCACAAATAAAAATGACTATCACCTCGCATCTCAAACTGGGACTCCTAAATGTTAGATCCCTTGCTCCAAAGGCAGTTGCAGTAAATTAATTAATTGCTGATCTGAAACTAGATGTTATTGGTTTATGTGAAAGGTGGCTAAAGCCTGATGAATTCTTCGCCTTCAATGAGGCCTCTCCTCCTGGCTATACTAGTGATCATATCCCTCGTGCATCCTGAAAGGGGGTGTTGCTAATATTTATGACAGTAAATATAAATTTACTCTCAGACATATCAATGATTTTCATTCTTTTGAAGTTTTACTCATGAAAGTTAACCAGGCCGATAAACCGTTTTACATCGCTACTATTTATAGCCCCCTGGGCAATACACAATTGTCCTCAATGAGTTTCCAGAATTATTGTCTAACCTTGTAGTCATGGCAGACAGTATTCTAATTTTTGGCGATTTCAATATTCATATGGCAAAGTCCAATGATCCTCTTCAAAAGGCCCAACACATTGCCACAATCACACCTTAGATTTAGTCCTGTCACGAGAAATCGATATTGTAGATCTAATAATTTCCCCCCAAAATCCTGGATTATCGGATCACTGTCTTACTACATTTACCATTAAAACAAGAAAACCACTTGCTCCGCAAACAATGAGTTTCAAAAGCCGTACTATAAATTCTAGGACTACAAATAAATTCCTTGATATTCTTACAAGTTCGCTCATTAACGACAGAGTAAATAAATCTGTAAACGATCAAATCGAGGATCTAAACTCAACACTGCTAAATACATTAGATACGGATGCACCACTAAAAACAAAAGAAATACGCAACAAGAAACTTGCTCCCTGGTACACAGACAATAGTAGAGCACTTAAGCAAGCCTCCAGAAAATTGGAGCGAAAGTGGCGCTCCACCAAGTTGGAAGTATTCAGACTAACCTGGATAGACAGTACAATACAATACCGAAAATCACTCACGTCTGCTCGATCAGCTTATTTCTCCAACCTGATTGAGGTGAACAAAAACAATTCAAAATGTATCTTCGATACAGTTGCAAAGTGAACAAAAAATCAAAGCTCAACAAGTGAAGTGGGTCTTCACTTTAGTTGTAATGAATACATGAACTACTTTGATGAAAAGATCATCATTAGAATACAAATAACTGACTCCTCCTTAAATAGTTATAGTCTTCAATCTCAGTTGTCCTGAGAATGTCCTGAACCTCCCTGACCAGGTGTCAATGGGGACACTTACATTATTTGATACCGTATCGCTAGACACACTCAATTTGTAATGAGTTCTAAACCCACAAACTGTCAGCTAGACCTGATTCCAAAAAAATTACTTAAGGAGCTATTTCCTTTGCTAGGTCAGCCAATGCTGAACATAATAAATTGCTCCCTTTCCTCCAGATGTGTACCAAACTCACTAAAAACAGCGGAAATTAAGCCTCTTCTAAAAAATCTAATCTGGATCCCGACATATTAAACAATTATAGGCTAATATCGAACCTCCCGTTCCTCTCAAAAATCGTAGGAAAATTTGTTTCCCAACAACTGAATGCCTTCCTGAAGACAAATAACATTTATGAAAGACTCCAGTCCGGTTTCAAATCCCATCATAGTACTGAGACTGCACTCGTGAAGGTAACAAATGACCTTCTAATGGGCTCAAACAAAGGTTCTGCATCCGTCCTGTTGCTTCTTGATCTGAGTGCTGCTTTTAACAATACTGATGACTCCCTTTTCTTAGAGAGACTGGAAACACATATTGGGCTACGTTGACATGTTCTAGCCTGGTTTAAATCTTATATATCTGAAAGATATCAGTTTGTTAGTGTGGATGGCATATGCTCTGACATGTCAAAGGTATGCTTTGATGTCCCTCAAGGCTCAGTTCTGGGCCCATTATTGTTCTCACTATGTATGCTGCCTCTGGGCGATGTAATCCAAAATCACAATGTACATTTTCACTTATGCTGATGACACACAGTTACAGTGGGGAGAACAAGTATTTCATACACTGCCGATTTTGCAGGTTTTCCTACTTAGAGGTTTGTAAAAATCCACATTGTATGATTTTTAAATAATGAATTTGCATTTTTTGCATGACAAGTATTTGATCACCTACCAACCAGTAAGAATTCCAGCTCTCACAGACATGTTAGTTTTTCTCTAAGAAGCCCTCCTGTTCTCCACTCATTATCTGTATTAACTGCACCTGTTTGAACTCGTTACCTGTATAAAAGACACCTGTCCACACAATCAAACAGACTCCAACATCAATGATCATGAGGAAGGTGAGGGATCAGCCCAGAACTACATGGCAGGACCTGGTCAATGACCCGAAGAGAGCTGGGACCACAGTCTCAAAGAAAACCATTAGTAGTCCCCCTGCTCAAGCCAGCGCATGTCCAATCCCATCTGAAGTTTGCCAATGACCATCTGGATGATCCAGAGGAGGAATGGGAGAAGGTCATGTGGTCTGATGAGACAGAAATAGAGCTTTTTGGTCTAAACTCCACTCACGGTCGTGGCTGGGTCTTCCAGCATGACAACGACCCAAAACACACAGCCAGGGCAATTAAGGAGTGGCTCCGTAAGAAGCATCTCAAGGTCCTGGAGTGGCCTGGCCAGTCTCCAGACCTGAACCCAATTGAAAATCTTTGGAGGGAGCTGAAAGTCTGTATTGCCCAGCGACAGCCCCGAAACCTGAAGGATCTGGAGAAGGTTTGTATGGAGGAGTGGGCCAAAATCCCTGCTGCAGTGTGTGCAAACCTGGTTAAGAACTAAAGGAAACATATGATCTCTGTAATTGCAAACAAAGGTTTCTGAACCAAATATTGAATTCTGCTTTTCTGATGTATCAAATACTTATGTCATGCAATAAAATGCAAATTAATTACTTAAAAATCATACAATGTGATTTTCTGGATTTTTGTTTTAGATTCCATCACTCAGTTGAAGAGTACCTATGATAAAAATTACAGACATCTAACATGCTTTGTAAGTGGAAAAACCTGCAAAATCGGCAGGTTATCAAATACTTTTTCTCCCCACTGTATATATTTCAATGAAGCATGGAGAAACCCCAAAATTAGCTAATTTGGAAGCATGCATTTCAGATATTAGGAAGTGGATGACAGAGAACTTCTTGCTCTTAAACTCAAGAAAAACAGAAATGCTAATTTTGGCACCCAAGAAACAAAGAGCATTGTTAGCAGATCCCATTATGAACCTCAACGGCTGTATGGTCGTATCCCAAAAAACTGTAAGAAACCCTGACCTCTCCTTTGATGAACATTATTTTCATCTTTGAAACATTGCAAAAATCAGAAACTTTCTATCAAAAACTGATGCAGAAAAACTAATCCATGCTTTTGTTACTTCTAGACTAGATTACTGCAATGCTCTTCTTTCCAGTTACCCTGACAAATCAATAAATAAACTTCAATTAGTGCTGCACATGGCTGCTAGAATCCTAACTAGAACAAAAAAATCTGAACACATTACTCCTGTCCTAGCATCCTTACACTGGCTGCCTGTTAGGGTTAGGGCTGATTTAAAGGTTTTACTCTTAACCTATAAATCAATACATGGACTTGCTCCTACTTACTTTGCTGAATTGATCCAGCAATACATGCCTACATGTAACCTGCGATCGCAAGATGCTGGCCTTTTAATTGTACCTAGAATTTCTAAACAAACAGCCGGAGGCATAGCCTTTTCTCATAGAGCTCCACTACTGTGGAATGATCTGCCAATTAAGGTTAGAAATGCTTTCAAGTGTCTACTAAAAACTAATCTCTACAGCACGGTTATGATTAGATGTAGCCTGGCCCAAGGGGCGTGAAGGTGGCCAGAAGGCTTGATTCTGTCCACCCTTGCTGTCTTGCCAGTTGGGCTCTCGTCGCCACTGGGATGCCCTCCCTCCAATGCCTTTCGGGGGAAGAGTCACTGGCTTGTTGTTGTCTCTCTGTTACGCAATTGTGCAATACTCTGCTGGCAATACTCGGCCCTCATTCCGGGTGGTTGCGGTTGGTGGGTGTCCCTTTGGTGGATGCCTGGCAATGTGGGTGGATTGATTTCCTGCCAGTTGGGCCCTGTCCGGGGCCTCCCCCGGGTAGGGCCACAGTGTCGCCGGACCCTCCCGTCTCAGTTCCAAGGTCTTCCGCTGATATACTATTGTGCTTGGGGACTGAGTCAGTTCTCCTTCTCCACTATAAATCGTTGTTGACATGAGGAATGCATTTTCGGAATTTTCCCAGTCTCCTCCCGTTTTAAAGTTTAGGAGGTCCTGGTCCACAACTGTGGAGTAACTGGTTTGGGGGGCCCGTTGCTGTCCCCGTCCTTGTCCATCTGGTCATACTTCTGACCTAGTCTAAATTTAAATAGACTCTGGATGTAGCCCACATGCATTTTTAATATCTTAATATCTCACCCAGCACAGCCAGAAGAGGACTGGTCACCCCTCTGAGCCTAGGTCCTCTCTAGGTTTCTTCCTCAATTTCGGCCTTCTTAGGGAGTTTTTCCTAGCCACTGAAATTCAACACTACTGTGGTTTGCTCCTTTGGGTGTAAGGCCGGGTGTTTCTGTAAAAGCACTTTGTGACAACTGCTGTTGTAAAAAGGGCTTTATAAATACATTTGATTGATTATAGGCCCACACACAAATTAGCTGAAGACAGTGTGTTCTGGAAAATTATGTATAGCTTTTAAATGCCCACGGACACATTCCCCCTCTTGACATGGACATTTTAAATTAGGGATGTCATTATAATAGGAGTGTATTTAGGCTCTTAATTGTTGTGGACACAATTTCATTTAAAGAACATAATAAATGCAATTTTTTATTCACACTAGAAACAACAAACTCTTGCTGCACTGTGAGGTGAAATACATAGGCATGCAGCGCTTTAGCCAGACCACTGACCTTGAAGGCATATAAACTCACCAGGTAACTAACAGACAAATTCTGTTGCTAGTTACAGTAGAATTTTTCAGTGGCACTTCAAGATGTTTTTGGTTTTTCCCCAACAATGTATTTTCTGATTATGGAGCTGGAAGGACTTCTGCTGCATTTAATTTAACATGGCGCCCTCTGTACATATAATTTGAAAACTGCTGTTGGCTATGCCGATAATAGGGGGTTCTATGCTAGTTATCAATATTGATGCCATAGTTGTATCTCAAGTTATATTGAGAAACAATGTGATTTGTCTTTATTCAGATGAGTTTGTTGAAATATTTTAAACCATTGCAGCAAAAGAGGAAGGGGGAGCAGGGTCAAGAGTGTCCGGTGGCTTTTGCTAAACTGATGACAGTAAAAATTTATAGTAGCATCTTTAAAAGTCTCTGTTTTGTTTTTTATAAGAAGTGTATGAATTACTGTACTAGGCACAGCATGAAAATTTTCAAGAGGAAACACTGTTCCTAACATCACAGCTTACTCCACCTCAATACATAGTGAGCCAGATGCTGTCTTTAAACCTCAGAAGCCGCGGGGAGTATCGGTCAAACAAATGTTCCATGTTACTTCAGAATTACCACTATACACTATTTGATATCTGATGCTAATCTGGTAACAAGTCTCTGTTCCAACCAGCTGGCAGGTGTTTTCTACAGACCTCTTCAACCGTTCCTAAGCTGCTTGCTTAGAGGAGACCACCATCGTCCCACAGCCCACTAAACCAAGGTAACATGTCCAAATGACTACTGTCTGCTTTGAGAGGCTTGTCATGGCCCACATCACAAGGCAAATTGCCAGGATTACAACCCACTACAATTTGGGATTAGAACTAATCACAAGTATTTCTTCTAAAGCAACAAGCTGAAAGAAGGGCTTAATGTTTTTTTAAAGGGCTTTTATCTCAAAGTCAATCAAACTGCTCTGATCCAAAATCCCCAACCTATGCATAAATGTAGTAACATGTCGCCAATAATGTTAGCATTTGTATGGAGTGTTGTGTAAATTAAGGCTTTCTGGTAATTTCACAATGATGTTAAGCTGTTAATTACGACATTGTTTACATACTGAGACCATGTGTGTAACACTTATTCAATACAGAATGTATTGGCTACAATGGCAATATTGCAACAACAAATTGCATGCTGATTGATAACATGCATAAAAAGAATGTTTATGGCACTGGTTTTAGTCGCACTTTCTTACCTAGCCAAATAGCACTAGGAGGTAACGCCATCTCATAACGCATGCAAGATGTGACATGGATGAAAGATCTGCGCAGGCTTTTTGAAAATCTGCAAAACCAATTATATAAGCCAACCAACATACTTTCAAAACTAGCAGTAATGCTTTGTTGAAAATCAATTTTATGCGGATCCCAGTCCAGCATAGTTACACACAAATACAGCACTGCAAATGAGCGGGCATGTTCATTCTATGCTGACAGCTTTAGCACTTTATTGGTGGAAGCATAGAACACTGGGTAAGGACACCACACTGCAATTACATATTGGAATTTTTGGATGGATAGACCTCAGGCTGTGAGGATTGGCAACACCTCTTCACTGACCCTTAACACAGAGGCTCTCCAGGGGGGTGTCCTCAACACTCTACCTAACTCCCTGTTCATCCACAACCGCATGGCTCTGGACAACACCAAATCCATCACCAGGTGTCAACATTGTAGACCAGATGAACAACAAAGATGAGTCTGCCTAAAAAGCAGTGGTCAGCAGACTGGCATTGTGGTGCCAGGACAACATCTCCCTCAACATCAGTGAAACAAAGATAATTGAAGACGTTAGGAAGCAAAGGAGGATACACTGCCTGATTCACAACAATGGAGCAACAGCAGAAAACGTCAGAAGTTTTACATTTCTCCATGTTGACAAGGCAGAGGAACGGGATGTTAATCTGCTTAAATCTGAGGCTTCTGTGATTACAGAAGACAAACATCTCAATTTCAGCATTCTGCATGACAATTGGTCACAGGGGATTCACAGAGCCCTGGGTTTAAATCAAATTTAACAGAAACTAATAAAAGTGTGATAACAATATGACTATAAACACTACACATGAGATGCAGAGGATATGTAAGTATTACTGATTATTTTAATACCTAGAAGGTTCCTTTCTAGAGATGCAGAGGTAGATTAGACTAACTATGAA
This sequence comes from Esox lucius, assembly GCF_011004845.1. Taxonomy (NCBI): domain Eukaryota; kingdom Metazoa; phylum Chordata; class Actinopteri; order Esociformes; family Esocidae; genus Esox; species Esox lucius. The sequence continues at coordinate 16,969,237 of NC_047570.1, read as the reverse complement.
AGAATGTCCCTGGTGGAGAAAGTGAGCCTACAAGGGGGGGAGGGGGGTAGTCAAAATAGCCAAAGAAGTTGGTATTGGCCCAATAGGTTATTGAGATAACGTTATTTGAATAATACATTAAAAGCTATAAAAGGCAAAAGCTCTATACCACATGACACAAAAAGTACCTCTTTACAAAGTGAATATCATGTCACTGTAATAAAAATAAATATACTTTAACCTGCGACATTGCCCCTGTCAAGCTAACACACAAATCCAAATGATATGAAGTTATTTTGATTGGTTGCTAGGTTAGTTATTACACAACTGGTACCAGCAGCGGACAAAATATAAAGATATAGTAACAAACCCAGCAGTAGGTAGCACCATGTTTCATTATCTGGTTTGTGCATGGGATACTTCTCTGGAATAGGGGAATAGTGCCTCCACGTATAGCTTCTGCCAAAATGTCTAGACAAAAAGTAGTGCGCATGTTGGTCCGAAAACTGATGATATATTTTCAATTAAGTATCTGACAAAGAAAGGATGGGTTACTAATCTACCAAATTCGCCAGGCATTTCATCTTATTTTTCCATTTTGTCTAACGCCGTCATGAAAGAGACCAATAGAAATAAGTCAATGGCTTTTGATTAATCCACCATGATTTTAATCAATCATTCTTTTGTATGTGTACATGTAAGCTGACAAGTATTCGGCAGCGGCATTATTGGCCAAGTACACTAGATGGAGCCCACAAACCTCACAACATTACCGCAATGTCCATCCGTGGTCCTCTGAAAGCTAGCTACGTTTTTACGTTACCAAATGTCATAACACTACATGCTGACGTCATCACTGACTGCCACGAGGTGAGGTGTGCGGGCCGCAGCACGACGTTAATCGAGAAATGATTACTCATCCGCACAGTTCTACCATAACCAAATAAAATAATTACTATATGTATATTGAAGTAACGGTTTCTAATAGTCATGTAACTAAATCAGCATGATGTTTTAATACTATAAGTGTGCATACATATCACATGTACCAGGTGCAGCTAGTTAGCTACCTAGAAAGTGAGGCAAATTGTAGCTAGCTGTGTTAGCTAACGTTAGCTAGAATTGATTACTGTATTTACCTAGCTAGCTTCATGTAGCATGATTTTGCAGTGGTAAAACAAACAGTTTCGTATACATCACATGCTTACATACATACCAGCAATCCATGTTACTCACTCAAATATAAAATAGCAGTGGCGAAGCTGGTGGAATTGCTAATTGAGAGTTCTGCAAAGAATGTGCACCCTCGCCTATATGAGGTCTTCGTTCCTTTCTCATTCCACAAACCTTGAAGTTATGTTTTTTTTCGGTGTAACCTTCCGCCTGCGGTAGAAGTGCTGAGGCTAGGAGAGCCACCATTTTGAACGTCTGGTCTGTTCCTCCCTCCGTCGCAAATAGAAAAGATTCCATCTATTTTCTGGTATCATATCTAGTGAGTATACATTTATACAAATGTGTCAGCTGAGCAGATATTATAGTTCGCATAATAGCGGAAAACAGTACGAGTTTGCCTTTAACAATGGTGACAGTAGCTTAAAATGCAGGTTGGCGCTGCATAGGAAGTGAGGCTATACTAGCAAGCAGTTGTTAGCGTACGGTAACGTTACACCGGGGATGTCTGTCAGATAAGTTGTTAGCCTGGCGTTTGCTAGATGCTGACATTATGCTAACCTCATAATGTAACGGGTAATCATTAACCTTAAATATATTTATAGATGTTAACTTACATTATGAATATGTTTTAACAAATGTATGTCAATATTGCGTATTGTTATTGTTCCGTAAATTACATGAATGTGAGGAACGATAACGCTTGACACTTAACTAGCTAGCCAGGTAGTTAGCTAACGTTCGCTAACTAATCCTGCTAACGTTAGCTTAACTTGCTGGTTAAGTGCGTTGGCTTGTTCAGGGCCTCTCAAGTTTGCGTACCTCGCTAACGTATGCTAAGTTCGGTCCGAAATGAGGAGGCTGTATATTTGTGGCAAATTCGCTCGGCCTGAAATGGCCTCTGCTCTGACGTTATATATTGCTTGCTTTTGCTACCGCATTAGTGATAACTTACATAGCTAGCAAGCTTGTTACGTGACTGTGCATAATACACAATTGATGGTGAAATGTTCACAGTTGCTTTCCAGAGAAGTCTGGCTATAGTATGGTAGTTCAATTTCCTTTGACTTCTGATCTAATTAGTTATGTCGTGATATGTTAATGTTGCCCAGCCTACGCTTAGCCAGCTATTACTGTGACTAGCTAGCTAGGTATCCATTTATAAGGTGGTGTACTGTCAGTGCCTAACGTTAGCTAACTGGCAATACCAGGCATAGTGCTGTAGTGTTGAACCTTATGCTCGCCGTTTAAATCAGAAATGTTGTAATCTAAATTCAAGTGGGACATTGATGCACAGGTTCGCTAGATAGTTCTTTCTAGTTAATTGCAGAAGAAGCCAAGGTTGTTGCTATTGAACGTCAGTTAGCTAGCTAGCAATAAGCAGCTGGCTAGTTGCTATACATCCAGGATATGTGGAGAAGTTGAATTGTTGGAAGTTCATATGCTTGACGAAGTTGTTTCCACACCTTAAAAGTGTAGAGTGCATTCTCCAATGTGTCAAGCAGTATCCTCCCATACTATTTAAGTTGTGCCAAACCCCAGCCCCCCCCCCCCCACAATGAAAATGTTTATTAATTTGTTCCACATTCAGCAATTACGTGCCTTTACTGCCATCATTGGGTTGTTCATTTCAACTTATGTTAATGACAGTGTAGACGTTTTAGTATGATAATTGACTCCTAAGGAATTTTGATGTTAACAATTTCTTGGCTTTCTTTTAAAAGGATGCCTTACTGACTTCTTTAGCCTTGGTTTCAATCGTGTGTGTGTGTGTGTGTGTGTGTGAACAAGTTTGGGGTTTTAGAGGTGTGCTTTCTTGTTTTTGCACATGGGAAGAATTTGAACATATACTTTGCCCAAACTGTACACTTTGGATTCCTTAATGCAGTCCAAGTCAGTTTTGACTAAAACATTTTTTAAATCTAATTTATGCTACATGGACTGTTTTCACAATTGCGTTACTCTAGACTGCCACTCCTTTTGCTGTATTCTTGTCAGTTGGTTCTGATTCGTCTTCTCTTTGTGTCTTAGAAATTCATATGCTTGCCTTTTCTTTCCAGGTCACTCTGCATTTTGGCATTATATTAGTCTAAGTGCACTTTGGTATCTGTACATTCAACTTTTACAATGAAAGCTTTCTGTCCACAGTCATGGGCAATCCCTTGTAGGCCAATGTGTTATGTAAATGTTCTGTAATGCTACTTGAGGAATTGTTTTTATGTTGGAATGGAGGTAGCAGCCTGCTGCAACACTTTACCAATTAAAATGCCTTTCGCTGAGTGCTTGGCTGAGCATTGACAGCAAAATGAGTGTCAAAGAGAACAATTAGGCTGGGAAATTGTGTAGGATGAAGAGGTCCAGTGGTGGTTATAAATGGTTTCTGTTGCTTAATGAACTCCTACACAACATTGTGCATTGTCAGAAATTAGGAAATCAGCTTTGTCCCCAACTGGATAGGTATAGGTATTCTGTAGAGTAGGGGTTCTCAGTTGGAAAGAGCCTCAATGATGGTGCCTATTCTTTCTGGACATTGGTCATTTTCTGGCTTATTTACATAACTTGGCAGACACTGATGTCCAGAGCAACTTATAGTAGATACTTGCTTTAACCTTTGTGTTTTAAGTGCCATGCTCTTCACCAAATGAACAACAAAGGCCCCCTACTAAGGCTTGGCGATGGGGCAACATAATCATCTATCAATGAATTTTGACATCCATTGCTAAAGGGGATGACGACACTGTCAAAAACAATGTTTTACTATATTTGAACTCACACTGCCAGTCTGCTAGCGCACAAGCAAGTGTAACAGTTTTCTCCACTGTCCCATTTCGTGTTCCACCATCCAGTCAACTGGCCTAATGGAATTCCATTTTAGAAAGTATTTTTTTGCTAACTAAGATAGTGAGAGAGAACTGCTAAACAATTGCTAGATAGACTTATCAAATCACGGCAAGCTACTGTTGGAATTCTCTACTTAGTAAACAAAACCTGAAACTTACCCAATGCTTTATTTTAATTTTCAGGAAGTATTACGTTTGCAAGTTAAACTTTAATAGGTTATTTGTAAACATGCAATCAGCAATATTGTTCAAGGTGTTATTAACATCCTTGAATTGCGCTAGGTGCTTACAATTCCGCCTCCTGTATTTGCAAGTCATAGGGTTGTCTCACAAACAACTTTATAAGAGAGAAAAAATAATATTGCCTTTATAAGGGCAACAATTATCATACATATTAATGCTATTTATGTAGTCTTGATAATGCTTGATGATACAAAACTATTCTGCTCTTCTTATTTCCAACGTTTGAGAACAGAATTTATGTATAGACCCCAAGAATACAATGCCCTTTCTAAGCCATTTTAAACTGCAAGACTTGACTAAGGAATTCATACTCCTATTTTATTTAATATTGTTTTGTGTGTGGGCTATATCATTTTAAAAATGTAAAGACCTTTATACAGTTTGCAGCTTTTTTTAACAAGTTAACGAATGTGTTTTAATACATTGCGTTATTCCCATAAATGTACCTGTCTGTGTGATAAAGAAATATGATTACATCATAAAAACACCATCTTTCAACAGGTGGTTTGGACAATGTGTAAATCCAGACATTGCCCAGCCCTACTCCACCAACTAAGCTAAACAATTTCCCTTCTCTCTACCATCTGAGCAACATGAAACCCTCACTCTCCACCAACTGAGTTCATTTCTCATGTGTTGAGAGGTTGTCTTGTCTTGCCCCGGTTGCTAGGATCGGCAGGCCTGTGTATCTTTAACGGTCTCAGGAGAGCAATAGGCAAATCCATTCCCTCCCAGCTGATGTTAGATATGGTCCGTTATGTGGATATGGGGTTGTAGAGGTCAGTATGTCACTATCGAGTTTTTGTTTATGCACATTTTGTTCCAAAAGCTGTTTTTATTCATCTGATTTAACTAGGCCTTCATTAGTACATGGAGGAGAATATTCAAATCCAACTGGAACAGGAGTAAAATCAGGGAGGTATGCAATGTTTTTGCTATGTGCATGTAGTCACACTAATTGGAGAAGTGGAAGGAGGGGTGCAACGGTTCTCCTGACTATTCACTTGAGGAAATGGCATTCAAGCTAGATTATGCTAACTGTTGCTAGGATCGACATTAAACTGACAACAAGGTAATAAGCAAGATAAGGTACTAGGCTAGCTGTTGGCATGTCTTGCTAGGTTGTTTTGTTAGGTTGTTCATTAAGTGTAATGTATACATTGCAGCCCTAATTAAGAGCAGCAGAACTAATCCATGAACTAAACCATAACATCTGTTAGCAAACAAATGTTGGCACTGTCCCAGGAAGAAAAAAAAAGAATCTCCGATTTTGTTGGTGACATCAATATTCATTGTTAATTTTGTGATGTGGTAGTATGTCCCAATGCTTATTTTATACTTAACTGTCACTGGCACAATATGTACCTGCAGTAAAAGTAGGTGAGTGAATGTATGTGACTCCAGATGAGGACATGCATAAAGCAGCAGTTAACCACTCATTTTAGTTGTGCATTTTCAGTAATCCAATTGCTAAATTACATCATTATCTTTTAAAACAACATATAAACATATTTTAGTTTTTGTAACAGTTGTTCTCTTTGGTTCCATGTTTACCAGCTGAATGTGTTTACTGCACTTCTCCATTACATGAATTCTACAGTCCTTATCAGAATTGTATCTTCATGTAGCTACCACCTCCATGTCAAGAAGCCCTTACTGAGGGTGAACCACAAGATTTTACCAAGCATTCCCCAAACATACATTATCAAGACAGAGACTGTTGCATGACAAGGATCAGGGCAGGGAAATTACTTTATGGTTCACCAGCCACAGTGCCTCTTTATACCAGATATATATATTCCACTTGTTTTGCAGTGCGCTGATTGATTTTGAGCCAGTGTTCTTGCCACTCAACCAAGTGGTGCGCTCATGATATAGGCCTATGTGGTTGAATGTCCAATCAGTGAGAGTCAGGGAGAATCTGGACGGATTAATTGGAGTTGATTCGTTTTTTAGGATTAACACGTTTAGGTGTTTCTTTTCTGAACCAATCTTTTTGGCCACAGTGGTGTGTCGTTTAGGCAAATCTATGTGCCAAAGCAAAAAGTTACCCACATTTGGCAGGTAGCTGGTGTTAATTTTCTACCCTGACAACAATGGCCATCTCAGTCTCCCAACTTGTATGCAGTTGAAAGCCTATGGTCTGATTTGAAGAGGGCAGTCCACAAACGCCAACCTGAGGCATTTAAGGATCTTGAAATGTGCTTTTAATGGAGGATTGGTTTAGAATTACACTTTTCACAAAAATATCCTATTACTCATTGAAATGTTTTCTTTGGGATTAATAAGTGTGTTAATAAGTATGGCTCACCTTTATGTTTGAGCCCAAAATATGCCTTGTTTCTTTTTATTGCATTCCCTTTTGGTCAGTTTCATGAAAGGTTCCAGAACGTCTTTGAGTTGAATGTGTTTTGCTGCATTTAAGGCTTTTTCACACTTCATTGTTCCTAGTCCCAGGCCAAAACTAACCCTGGACAGGATTGGCATGGTTTCACACAAGGGATTGTTAACCCTAGGATTTACACCTGTATGTAAAAGGATTTGACTCTAGAATGTAAAATGGTCAAGCCACAAATTTTACTTTCTCTGCTATTTGAATATCATATGTACATCACTTACACGCGATCCATCTTACGCTCCCATGATTTAATTAACTTCAATTAACTTTCTTTCATTGGTTGATCAAGATTTGGCTTCAGCATTTGCTTTGACAGCTTCATTACAACTACGCAAAGAAAGGTAACTTTTTTTGAAATGTGAAAGGGAAAAATGACAACATTATAATATTGAACCTGAAGTGGAGAATGTGAGCAGTTCAACCTTGCCGTTTGACATATTTCTTAGATTTACTTCAAAACTCTAGCTGCAGTAGCTGCTTCACGTTGATAAAGCCAGGATACTGGTGAATGATGAAATATCACAAATTCAATAATATTGAAGGCAATGCAATTTTCAGTAGAGATACATCAAGTATGAAAGGACCTGAAATTGTTTATTTTATGTAATTTAAATGTAGGTGTAATGTTTTTTTTTCAGGCCATACCTGTTCATTACATGTATATTCCCAAACAAGACTAAAATGTATTATTATTAACATGTAGTACCAAAAATGTGAATGCATCTAATGGCCAAACAGGAACAAAAATCAGTGAAGCTTGTGTCTTACCAGATAATCAGATTACTCAAACTCGGTAACGTAATCAAAAAGTTACATTACTGATAACAAATGTGTGTTTTTGTTCTTTTACTGAAGAAATCCTACATAGTGCAGCTTTGAGTACTTGTTATCGGTACTCTGTTTTGGCTAGTACAAAAATATAAGTACTTGTTCTCTGTTTGAAAAAAATTGTCTGCATCCCTAAAATTCCGTCGTGTCATTATTTGGGTATTATAGGTACTGCAACAATGTAGATGAAGAACAAATGTCATCAATCCTCGCTATGCATCAGAGGCTCGATTTTATGATGTGTCCACACTCATGGGCCGATTGGGGCCTTTGACTACTGGGTTTTGCTTGACTCTTGTAGTCAGGACTCTTCTAGCCATCTGCACATATACTTTATGATGGGCGCACATGTTGTGGTTTTTCAAGATTAATGTATTTAAATGGACTATTGTAAAATATGGCGTATCAGTACTTATTGCTGTTATTTCTATAATTCCTTGTACTCTCTGGGATCGACTGAGGTTGCTAAAACGTTGCACTTATGACCATCCTTTGTAGGAAATGTGATCTCCTCTGTGCTGTTCAGTCTCTACTTGAATGGGAATATAAATGAGTTAGTCTTGGTCCTCCTGCTCCTCTGGAATGTGCTCTGACTTGACCTCCCATTTCACTTTGATCACTCTGAATTACATTATCAGTGTATTGCTCATGCACCTTCTTTTTTTTTTTTTGCACCCTCCTGGTTATTTCCCTCTCCAGACAGTATGTTGTCGTTTTGTTATCCTTATGATGGGCATACACTAGACAATTATATACATTTAATTTGCCCAACCTTTTTTCTCCTTGCATCCATTCAATTTCATGCTCCTCGCATCCCCCCCCCCCCCCCCCTCCTAAAAACCTATTGTATTAGACCACCAGATGGGAGGGACAAAGGTGTCACACAAGGAGTATGACTTCAATAAAATGCTCTAGTCTTTGAGAACCAGAGACAAGAAAGTGAGGCTGTACTATGGCTTGGTTATTGGACATCCATTGACAATGTCCACCGTACCGACAACAGTGTCAAACAGTGTTTCACTATAGTTAAACTTGACTCATGCTTTTTTCCCATGTAATGTATTGGCTGTAAGAGAATATTGTACTGTAAACACAATCATTTTATAGTGGAAGACTAGATGGAAAAACTTCCATTTCATCCATGGTTTCAAAAGATGGTTACATCATTTATCAACAGAGTTTGAACAGAAGGAAGCTGCTGAATGTTTTTTGACAGAATGATTAAGTACAATGCAAGTATTAGAATTGGGGGGGGAAAGCCTTTTGTTGTCACAATGTAACGGGTGTTATTATTGGGCGGTTTGTTTTCTGGATCAGATTATATTTTCCCTAGTACTGAAAGTGCCTCTGCTCTGTCTATTTAGCAAGTGGATTAATTTCTTCTGTTACGTCTGCTCTGAGACTGCTAGATTTGGGAAATACCATTGTTCAGAATTTAATTGCTGCCGTCCCTCCTGCTATAGCTGTTTAATTATGTTTTGTGCACACTAACAGATAAAAGAGCATGTTCTTTAAGATGGGAAGTCATAAAGCAGCTTTCTCTGCATGCAGAAGCCAGCAGGAATAACTTTCCCTTTCTGTTCTTTGGGTAGTGATGGATACCCAGTTCTGGCTGGTGGGCTGTAACACGTACCGCTTTGCCAGGGCCTTGGCTGCAAAAAACAAAAGCATAACCTCCTCCAGACACCTGCAGTGCTGTCTGCAGGTGTCTGGCCCTTGACTTTGGTCTGCCTGATGTTGCCATCCCAGGATTTGTCTCACACACTGCAGTAGTTGGTCTGTGGTAGGGCTGTGACAAAACCATTACCGCAATATTCTTTAGGATCTTCTCTGCTTTTTTAAAATGTTTTCATATTCAGCAAAATGACGCCTTTGAAACGGTAAAACAAAATGTGTTGAGGTTTGCATTATAAGTGCGTTTAGAATGCATCAGAAGAACTTACTTTTTAGAATTTTTATATTACACTATAATTCAAATTGCTTAATTATATCTATGTAGCTGTGCAACTGTGTACCTTTTAGCATGTGATGCTACCTACAAAAGAAATACCCATTTGATTAACAATAATTGATATAATTCTACCTGGTGTGGAATTTTAGAATGAAATGTATTCTTTGTTATAAGTTAAATGTGTTTAGATAACAAACAAAACATCAGTCTGTATTTGTTCACTGGAAGTCATGTTCACAGGAAGTCACTTTACTATGCTGTGGAATTCTGGGTAGCCATGTCTATAACTTGGGTTGTAACTGGAAGTATGTCTGAGGTCGATAAACAGGTTAACATCAGACAACTTTGCTGCAACTCTTTTAACTAATGAAAGCTTTTCTTTCTCCCTTGATTTAAACCGGGTATGTTCTTGTTTAATCTCAATACAACCTGTTGTCCTTACTCCGGTAAGAGTAGCTACTTAGAGTAAAACATTTAATCAAGGTTTTTGGGAAAGTGTTTACCAGATGAAGGCTATGCTTAGTGGAAGGCTACACAACACAGGCATTCTTGTTGCAAAATATGATTTACTGATGTTCCTGTTTTATGATAAACATGAATGAATGCGTTCCTACTGAATTCTGTACATTTTAGAACATCATTTAATTCCTTGAGTCTGTCAAAGGGGTAAAGGTTTACTTTTGTAAATCACATTCTCGGTTTGAACCATTTCTCCTTATAGAATCTTCACATCCTTGGTCTGCCCTTATAGACTTCCCCATTCAATTTAAACTTACTACAAATATAAACACTACATCATTGTTTTATGGGTACATGGCTGCTATTTTTCCTTGCTGCATGTAAATTACATGAATGTAATCTCACCTCCTATGTATGCACTCCTGTTCAATATTTAAACACACTCCACTGGTTCGTGCTGTCCTTAAGCTACTGAGCAAGGAATGGAATTTCATCTGTCACATTTCCGCCTGCATTTGGATGTCATGTTACTCATCAGTTAGGTCTACTTGACCAAAAAGTCTATTGCAATAGCATGTTTGCAGTAGCTTGGAATGAATGTGCACACTGGCTTCCCTAATCATCTCTCATAGTGATTATAATAATGAGTTAGACCGAAGTGGAGGTCAGGTGATCCATCTTAGTCCCCCAGCTATGTGCTCACCCACATAATGCACTTTCGGGCACTAATGTCCACCATTATGATTCCTTTCCCCTGTTAATTTTACTCTTCATTGACATTTTTGAAAAATAAAGCGGTGATAGAAGCAGGCCTGTGTGATTATGAAACTATTTACGGGATGTGAGAATGGAATATGACTTCCTGGAGTGCCGTGGTTGGCAGCCAATGCCTTTCCCTTCACCAAGGTCACTTGCCAACATGTCTTTGTGTTTTCCAGAGGATGCCAGCGCCGATCCGACTGCGGGAGCTGATCCGGACCATCCGGACCGCTCGGACCCAGGCAGAAGAGCGTGAGATGATCCAGAAAGAGTGTGCTGCCATACGCTCATCTTTCAGAGAGGAAGACAACACTTACCGATGTAGAAATGTAGCTAAGCTACTCTATATGCACATGCTAGGCTACCCAGCACACTTTGGGCAGGTCAGTTTATTAAGGACTGAATATGTTATCTGTTAATGTATATCAGCATCTTAGAGCTGCTTTATGTAGGGGTTTTTTTTCCCAGTAAAAAAACGAAAGTTTTGTCCCCTATAAACATGTTGTTAGCTAATGTTCAGTGCCAGTGGAATGTCAATTCATAATTTATGGAACGTGCCACTACTTACCAGCAAATTTTATAAGCCAATCGCCTTCTCTGAGGCATGCCTTTTTCCTTGGCTTATTTTGTGAACACTCATTTTACCTGGATGATAAATATATACGTTGATCAGCCATAACATTATGACCACCTGCCTAATATTGTGTAGGTCCACCTTTTGCCGCCAAAACAGCCTTGACCCGTCAAGACATGGGCTCTTTTAGACCCCTGAAGTTGTGCTGTGGTATCTGGTACCAAGACGTTAGCAGGAGATCCTTTAAGTCCTGTAAGTTACGAGGTTGGGCCTCCATGGATCGGATGTGTTTGTTCAGCACATCCCACAGATGCTCGTTTGGATTGAGACCTGGGGAATTTGGAGGCCAAGTCAACACCTTGAACTCGTTGTTGTGTTCCTCAAACCATCCCTGAACCTTTTTGCTTTGTGGCAGGGCGCATTATCCTGCTAAAAGAGGCCAATGCCATCAGGGAATATTGTTGCCATGAAAGGGTGCACATGGTCTGCAACAATGCTTAGGTGGGTGGTATGTGTCAATGGAACATCCTCATGAATGATACACATGAATGGCAGGGCCCAAGGTTTCCCAGCAGAAAATTGCCCGAGGCATCATGCGTCGTGGTGCCATGTGTTCTCCAGGTAAGCGACCCACACCCAGCCATCCACGTGATGTAAAAGGAATCATGATTCATCACACCAGGCCACCTTCTTCCATTGCTCCGTGGTCCGGTTCTAATGCTCACATGCCCATTGTAGGCGCTTTCAGCAGTGGACGGGTCAGCATGTTCACCCTGACTGCTCTGTGGCTACGCAGCCCCATATGCAACAAACTGTGATGCACTGTGTGTTCTGACACCTTTCGATCAGTACCAGCATTTACTTTTTCAGCACTTTGAGCTACAGTAGCTCATCTGTTGGATCGGACCACATGGGCCAGCCTTCGCTCACCAAGTGCCTCAGTGAGTCTTGGCTGCCCATGAACCTGTTGCCAGTTCACAATTTTTTCTTGCTTGGACTACTTTTGATAGGTACTGACCACAAAAGACAGGGAACACTCCACAAGAGCTGCCGTTTTGGAGATGCTCTGACCCGATCGTCTAGCATAATTTGGCCCTTGTACGCCATAGGGAGCCAAGTTCGCTTACTTAAAGTATAATGGCAGCTAGAGACCAGGACGACCAACTGCCAATTCCTCCCTTGTCTAGTACAGCATATACTATGACAACTGCAAAGAAGTGAAAGAAGACTAGTTCTCTGTAGCTAGCAACCAGGGACCCTAAGCTAACGTTAGCAAGTTAGTGCTTTTTTGGGGGGGAAAAGGTATTCTATTTTCAATATTATTATTCATTCTCTATCAGGCATTGGTGCCAAAACACTTTCTGACCGGTGAGTAATTGCAAAATGCTGTAATTGTTTTTTTACTGAAAAAAAATCCTACCTAGCGCAGCTTTAAGTGTAATGTTTTTCCTAGCAGTGATTGATCGTGTCACTGAAGAGAGCTTTTTTTTTTTTTTTACGCTGAGTTTGTTTGTATTGGACATTTTTAGCTGGAGTGTCTGAAGTTGATTGCGTCCCAGAAGTTCACTGACAAGCGGATTGGGTACTTAGGAGCCATGCTGTTGTTGGACGAGAGGCAGGATGTCCATCTACTAATGACAAACTGCATCAAGAAGTAAGGCAGACCATAAGCTATAGGTCCAACATGGTACTACCTGACACGCAGCAGTTTGCATACTATCCTGACAGAGATAGTGGTTTGTTTATAGTCTAGAGCAGTGTTTCCCAATCCTGGTCCTCGGGCCCCAAAGGGGTGCACGTTTTAGTTTTTGCCCAAGCACTCACACCCCTGATTCAAATGTTACCCTACCACTTACACACATGATAGACATAATAAATCTATCATCAGGTCTTTCATTTGGATCAGTTGTGTGAGTGCTTGGGCAAAAACAAACGTTGCACCCCTTTGGGTCCCGAGGAATTGGGAAACCCTGGTCTAGAGGTTGACATAAAAGGTGTGCAGGAGGAGGAACTGTACCACACCGACACCATCCTGTCTTTCTTCATTTTAACACGTCTTTTTATCATATACCAAGTTTTTCTGTTCTCCATACTTCCATTTTAGTCCCCTTCTATCATATAAATCTTTTAACCTGTCTCTGTATTGCTTATACTTAATTTCACCATTCTGCATATTATACTTCCTGTTGCCATCCTCTGTGTAAAATATACTTCCTTTTACCATCCTCTTATCTTCATATACTTCCTTTTAGCAGAGGTATTCAACCCTCAGGGACTCCCTGACATTTCACCATTTTGTTGTATCCATGAACAGGCCCTCTTGATACTCTTATCAAGGCCTTCATGATTAGCTGACAAGTCTAATCAGGGGTGCTTGATCTGGAATTCATAATTCATGGGGTCCCTGAGGAGAAGTTTTACCATCCCTTGTCCATCTTATTCTTCTTTGTACCATCCTTTCTTATACTTCCTATCTAACCATCTCAACTCTTTTTCTTATTGTTCTTCTACATTTCCAATGCACTAATATGCCTTACCTCTTCCGATAGTGATCTAAATCACAGCACGCAGTACGTCCAGGGCCTGGCCTTGTGTACCCTGGGCTGCATGGGCTCATCAGAGATGTGTCGGGACCTGGCTGGGGAAGTGGAAAAACTTCTGAAAACATCCAACTCCTACCTGAGGAAAAAGGTACCATTTAGTAGCATCTTTTTCAGATATGATATGGATGAGATATAATGAATAAAAAGTGAATTTATGGGCATTAAGCTTTCAAAATACCTGGACAGTTTCACTTTATCCCTTCACCCAGTCAATACTCGATTCTGGGTCTGTTTTTTGGGGATAATACAATTTAAGTTAATTAGCTATTACAATAGCAGTAGAAGAGCTTGTGGAAGCTTATGGAAGGGGGCCTCACTGAACCAAAGCTTTAGCCAATATACTATGTACTACCTTATGTCAGCCAGCTAACCAATTATGAACCACGGTAAGGTAATGCATAGATTATTGCATGGGACTGGCACATTCTGTGCAGCTATCAATCAATTAATAATTCAATAACACAGTTTGAGTGGTGAACTCATTTTGAAACGGGCGGCAGACATACTAGAGGTTAAAGAATCTGAACAGGTATTGTAAAAAATCTGTCATTCTGTCCTTGAATGAGACCGTTAATCTGGTCTCTGAATAAGAACGTCTGCTAAATTACAAAAAAAAGACAAATGTCTGTGCCCTTGATCAAAACAGGCTGCCCACCTTTAACTCCACTTATGTGAAAATCTGAATATAAGTTTTTGTTTAGAATGTTGGTCATGTCATTAGTTGGAAGAGTTACCTCCTGTCACAGTTCAGCAGTTGGGATGAAATGTGAATGTCATCCCCAGGCGGCATTGTGTGCAGTTCACGTCATAAGGAAAGTCCCGGAGCTGATGGAGATGTTCCTCCCAGCTACAAAAAACCTGCTGAGCGAGAAGAACCATGGTAAGGAAGCAGAGCTCTGTGGGCTACTGTATCCTGCTGTCCAGAGAGCTTTGGTTGGGTCAGTCACAGATAAATTGGCTTGTGCCCTCTAAATTAACTTATTTCCCTGGTGAGCTTTAGGTGTGCTGTGTTCTGCAGGAGTGTCATTGAATACATACCTGCGCTGCCAAACTGTTGTCTTATGCCAGATCTTTATAAGATTGGCTAGGTTTTTGCTTTTTGTTTTATGAACACAGTGTTACAGTGGTCTGGCCCCCATGACATGATTACTTAGCACACAGCCATTGGTGGGGAAGCATAAGTGTGCAATTACTGTGTAGAGTCAGTATTAATGTTGCTACATACAGGTGTTAACAGATTGCCATGCCGTCAATGAAAATCAGCCTAAGGGGAAAAGAGCGCTTATCAAGTTTGCGTAAATACAAGCTGAACAATTAGCTGAACAAGTCAGCCAATAATTAAATTACCAATAAGTGCTAGGCCGTGAGGTTGCGTAGAACAAAAGCTGAAAATACAGGTAACTTCTAATCAGAATCCTTAGTAGCGTTTATAAAAATAAAAATGTATATTTGCTACAACTGACTACAACTGCCCAAATAACCTTTCGCCCCATCACATCAGCTGATATCAATGTTCCCAGCAATGACCATAGGTTTTTCAGCACTGAGCTGAGTGTAAATGGAAAAATTGAACCAGCATCTTTTTCCAGCTTGATGCGAGGTAAAGACGCAAAGTCAGGAACATGGCTGCTTTCATTGCTTACAACACCAATCCCTTGTTCTGTCATGTCGGTGCTGAGGGTTTGATACCTTAATGTATCTCTAGCCTAACTGTGCACGTCCACTGTTCCGCTGCGAGTTTGCCTGCAAACGGGCCACCTTGCCCCAGTTGGCTGCTTATGGTGTTTGTTTTTCAGCAGGGGAGGGCTGTGTTTACATAACTTTGTGAACTTTTTTGCCGGACCGCGTAAGCAGAACGGCCTAGAAGAGCGATTGTCTCTTACTTTGTGAGTGAGTGACTGACAACCTCTTGTTAAATAGTGTAGTGGTTAGAAACGCGGACAACAGATCCGCGTACGGACCCGTTTTCGACTCCCGTCACAGTCATGACACATGATGCCTTAGGGTTTGTTCAGGACAGACAAAAACTTCGCTGGGTACATCCTTCAGTAGCTACGTTATAGGAAGCCTAAACTTAAACAGTTCTGGTGGGTATTAGGATTTTTTCAGGATAGGCAAACACTTGCATAGCTACACGATTCTCGTCTTTTCACTTGACGATAAAGTCAGTTATCGTCATCTATTTTGATAGTTATTGTATCAATGTCATTCCCGAGTGGCTAATAAACTGTTAAAACGGCCAGTGGCATTGAATGTTTCTCAACAACTTTGTAAGTCTCGTTGGTGAAGTTGCTCCATTGATTCTCCCACAATACAACTTGGGAAAGGCTGAGGTATTGTCCCAATTTCAGAGTGGGTAGAATTACATTTCAACTCAAGACCCACGAGCAGGTAAACAACGCGGTCAAATGTGAACAGGCAGAAGTCGACTAGTCAATACCAAGGAAATCTAGAAGTTCAATGTTTATTTCTCAAGTGCACCGAATGACACAGAGTCATCCTGCACAAATGAAATTATTGTTAAATCATGTGGGATTTTTATTTTTATATATATATATAAATAAATACAATACAGCAAAAAATATAGCCATATTATATATAACCGGGTAAACTAGCAGCAATTTTAAAGAGTAGTATGGGGAATAAAGTAAATAGAAGTGGTGCCAACAATACACTCAAGAACAGTTATTTTTGCTTTCCCCATATCTTATTGATGAAGCACTGTACTAGCAGGCCTTGAATGTCGGCTGTGCCAGCACCGATGAAATCCATTTTTAAGGGACTTTTTTATTTGTTTCTATAAGAAAAACTAGAAGAAATTGCATTATTTTTTATTATCATTTATAGTGCCTTCGAAAAGAATTCAAACCCCTTTATCCACATTTTGTTGTTATAGACTTAATTTATAATTGATTTAAAAAAGAAGTTGCTATCAATCTACACACAATACTACGTATTGACAAATTAAAAACACGTTTTTAGACATTTTGTATTGAAAATCATTCATGTGAATGTCTCACAGACCAAGCCAAGTAACCGGGCGAGAAGTGCCTTCGTCAGGGAGGTGACCAAGAACCCAGTGGCCACTCTAACAGAGCTTCAGTGATTCTCTTCAGAGATGGGAGAACCTGCCGAGATGACAATCATTTCTGCACTGATCCATCAATCAGGCTTTTATGATAGAGTTGCTAGTCTGAAGCCTCGTCTGAGTAGAAGGAAAAGGCATGCCATCTAAATGACACAGAGCATAAGGAAAAATATGATTTTGTCTGATTAAACCAAACTTGAACTACTGGGCCAGAGGACCAAATGCTACATCTGTGGAAAACAAGTTAGTGTTTATAACCTGGCTAATGCTATCCATTTGGTAAAGCATGGGGGTGGGAGCGTTCGTCCTCTCGGGATGCTCCTCAGCAGCAGGGACTGGGAGACTGATCCTGATTTAGGTAAGGATAAACAGAGCAATATACAGGGGAAAAATGTATCCAGAGAACACAGGACCTCAGGCTGGGGCGCAACAACAACGAGGAGCACACAGCCAAGACAATGCTGGAATGGCTTCCGGACAAGTCTGTGCATGGCTTGAACCCCGCTGGACATCTGTGGGGAAACCTTTAATCGACGGTCCCTATCCAATTGGACTGAGCTTGAGGATCTACAAGAATCTACAAATGTATATAATCTGTGATTAAATCTATAACGCAACAAAATGTGGATAAAGGGAAGGGGTTTGAATACTTTCCGAAGGCACTGTACATAATGTTCCTGTTGCCATGTACCAAGACAAGCCCGGAACAGGATGGGGATTGAAATGTGGGATGTGCACATGCTGCAGCTTTGCCTCTAATCAGTATAATAGCCCAACAGTATCTGCACTTCTCTTGCTCATCTGCATCTTCAGCTCTCTCACATGTGGAGGCCTGTGGGCGTTGTGAGTTAGCAAGGAAATGAGTGCCGAACTAGTCCGGATTCCTCTTTTTCAACCAACTCCTTTGTCTCTCCTCAAGGTGTTCTCCATACTTCTGTTGTCCTCCTCACTGAGATGTGTGAAAGAAGTCCTGACATGCTGTCACACTTCAGAAAGGTATGGCTGGCTAATATCTAATCACTGACACTGCTGCTATCAAGATGTTGAGTTCGGCTGTAGCACTTCAGCAAATCCTTAGTTAGTTAAGCGTTTGTGCTCGGTTCACATTTCATTCTCTGCGTACATGTTTTCCTTTCACTATACCTGTTTAAATATAATTAAAACGTGTTGCTGTTGGAAACCTTGGATTGCCTTTTCCTGTAAGGTTTGCTCTTCATTCAGAGTATGTCTGTTGTATCTTGCCTTGCTTTTTTCCCTGCTGTATCTCAACCGGTTCTGTCCCGATGTCCCTTAACTGTACAACCTTGTTCCAGCCTCCTGCCCCTCATGTCCATGATCGAAACATTATTTTGAGCTCTTTCTGAAAGTGAACCTTTTCCAGTTTCCCCCCTAACATCTACCTCATATTTTTTCTGTCATTTGTCTTTGTTACAATTCCTGCATTGTGTTAGAATGAGAAGGTAAGAGTACATTCTGGTTTCATAGCTGGTGCATGCTGTTACTAGTAATCACTTGACACTGTCACCGTTGATGTACTCAAATCTGTGTTCTGTAAAGTTTTTTTGTTTTCTTAATTTCTTTGACTTTTTCAGTGGTCATGTCTCGGTGTCCTTTTTGATATCATAACAGGATGTTTTGTGTTTCTTAGACACATCTCTCACTATTTACAAGATGTCATCATTAACCTAATGTGAAACTCATTTGATCACTCTATGTTGAAAACACTGTGATGGGTCTGTTTTCAATTGATCACTTCAGGTGTTGTCACTAGCCACAGATTGTGTAATGTCTGTTAAAAGGGGCATATTGTCTGCGTAGCATACATAAACATGTGAAAGATTATTACTTTAACATTTGTGCAAATTTGACTGATCATGTTTGCCTAGTATTCCTCCTAATGATTAACTGTTATTCAGGTGTCATTTTATTGTGACATTTTTGTTAGCTTTTCTAAACCAAACATTCCAACCAGAAATGTTCTATTATAAATATAAATGTTTCTTGATTACTATAACCCCAACAAATTTGTTGATGATTAAATCAAGATTTCAACTGTATGATAAATACAATATTTTGTCAAGTTTTCTTTAAATAGTTCACCATTTCTTTAGAAATAAAGACTTGACCCTTGGTTGTGCCCTCCCCTCCTGTTGTTGGTCTTTTGTAGTTGGTTCCACAGCTGGTGAGAATCCTGAAGAACCTGATCATGTCAGGATATTCCCCTGAGCATGATGTATCTGGCATTAGTGACCCCTTCCTCCAGGTGAGACATTAGCTTGTTTCCTTTTGTGCCAATGATTTGAGGTTGCACTGTAACATGAACTTGGCTGGGTATGATGCCGCTTGTCTTCATTTCAGGTGCGGATATTAAGATTGCTGCGAATTCTGGGAAGGAGTGATGATGACTCAAGTGAAGCAATGAATGACATTCTTGCACAGGTGAGAACTTAGTGTGATAGATATCTGAAATACTGAAGGCTTGCTGGCCTGGTTACTGCTTGGCAAGTGTACTTCTTTCTTTTTTCTTCTCCCTATAAGGTTGCAACCAACACTGAGACAAGTAAAAATGTCGGCAATGCAATCCTCTATGAGACAGTACTGACCATAATGGACATCAAATCAGAAAGTGGATTGAGGGTGTTGGCCATCAACATACTGGGACGCTTTCTTCTTAACAATGACAAAAATATTAGGTAACACTTTGACAACAAATGAAAGGGCCTGAACTGGACATGTTCGTCAGTAACCATAGAGATGCTTTGGGGTTTTGGCAATGAGGCCCTTAATTGATAAAAAATTAAGTCAATAAAATTTCTTAATCGTGCTTGATTTTAGCTTTTGGCAGATCACTGTTGTGGATTTCAAAACTGAGTGTTGTCATTGAAAGTTACAATCACTTCATTCACTTAATAGTTTTTGTGTCACGGAGGATAGAAGATTTTGGATTAACTTAAGCATCACTGTAATGTTACTTTTTTTACTCTTGTTCTCCCTGAAGATATGTGGCATTGACATCCCTACTCAAGACTGTACAGACGGACCACAATGCAGTGCAGAGACATCGGAGCACAATTGTGGACTGTCTAAAAGACCTGGATGTGTCCATCAAGAGGTGAGACATACACCTAATTCATGTGCACTACTGTGGAGAGGGTCAATATTTGTGGTTTATCAATCTGGAGTGGTGCATTCCAGAATTTAACAGTACTCCTGTTGAATTTCAGCAATGCAGGCCATAAGTGTTTGGACTGTAATACAACTGTTTTTTGTTTTGGGTCTGTACTCCACCACTTTGGATTTGAAATGAGACAATGACAATGGGGTTTAAGTACAGACTAACAACTTTAACTTGAGGGCGTTTTCCTTCACAACTGTCTGACAGATCAGGAACACTACGGGAGGTAAGTGTGGATGTGTCACTAACTATCATTCACTAAAGTCTATTGAGGCTGGACTGCAAGGTGCAAAACACGATGGCTTTAAAATAATACCAAAAAGAACATGCAGAAGGCTTGAAAAAGCTATTGACAGATGAGACTAATGTCAGCATGTACCAAGTAATGTTAACCTATACCAGAGTGATGGCAAGAGGAAGTGTGGAGGAGACAAAAGGGTCTTGCATACCGACATAACTGTGAAAGCAGGTAGAGGGGTATGTTCTGGACATGTATGGCTGCAACTGGCTCAGTATTCTTCACTGATTGTGTAGCTCATGACGGGAGCCTTCTGATGAATTCTGTAGTTTACTGAAAATCTTGTCTGCTCACGTCCAACTAAATGCCTTAAAACGGTTTCGATGGCATTTTAACGCGCCGCAGGACAATGACCCCAAAACATAATGCTAAAGCAACCAAGTCCTTTTTCAAGGCCAAAAATTCAGTCAACTGACCTGAGTCCAATTGAGCATACATTTCACTTGCTGTAGACAAGACTGAAAGTGAAAACACCCTGAAACAAACAAGAACTGACGATGACTACTGTACAGACCTGACAGAACATCCGCAGGGAAGCATCTGGTGACGTCTATGGTTCACCAACTTCTGGCAGGATGTACAGAGCCTAAACAACATGACTTCTATTACTGTCCAAATACTTATGGAATGCATTGTATATTTGCAGGACAAGGTTTTTGGGGGGATGCTTTCTAATGTACAATATCAAAGGGTACTGCCAGTAAACAAACAGTTTCATTCAAAATGAATGATTGACTGCATTTTCTTATTTTTCCCAAAGTATGACCATTTTCCCAATTTAAATTGCTATGGAATTTTGAGAAATGCCATACTCCGTAATTCCCAAACATTCATTTGCTCGCCTGCTGATTTATTTTTTATTGTCCTGTGCTGCACATTGTGACAATATATGAACAGATTGTAATGCAGTATATGCTTGTCCATTTCAGACATTCCAATATTAAATAACAATTCAAAGAAAATACATATCTCTGAAAGTCATTACAATGCCATATTTAGTGTTTAACCCCAAGTATGCTCTGTACTAGTTTCAGAGGGTTAGAGGTAATTGTATTCCCCTCCCTGTGGTAGGCGTGCAATGGAGCTAAGCTTTGCCTTGGTGAATGGGAATAACATAAGAGGAATGATGAAGGAACTGCTCTACTTCCTGGACTCCTGTGACCCAGAATTCAAAGCAGACTGTGCGTCTGGAGTCTTCCTGGCTGCGGAGAAGTAAGGCTCTGGGGTGTGGTCCAGCTGGAAAATCAGAAATCAAGCTTGATCAATCAGGGAGGCTCTTGTTAGTACCATAGCAACATTAAGCTGCTGCACCCTAAAAAAACAACTCAACTTTATCTCTTGACTTGTAGGTCATGACCACTTCATGTTGTTTGTTTTGGCTGTATCTACAGTATAAGCAGCTGATGCCATGTTAGGAGATGAATGAGAAGAGTTAGTAGTAAGAGACCAAGCCAGCAGTAGTTTTTGCATGTGGGCTGCTAACTGATCTTGACTGCTTCTTTACATTAGGTTTGTAGACTTACAGGATAGATTTGTTTACCACAGTGGATTCAAGAACACCAAATGATTAACCACTGTTTCCGCTGGCTCCAGTTACTGGGAATGGCTTAGTTATTAAAGTGCTGTATAAAATGAGTGATCAGGACATGATGACAACATGGTTGATACCATATTCTTTAATGGACTTGATACCATATTCTCTTCCCACTGAGTTTTGTTCTGCTTAGTGTTAAACCTTAAGTAACTTCTGCTTGTTTTGTGTTGCAGGTATGCTCCTTCAAAACGATGGCACATAGACACTATCATGAGAGTCCTGACAACGGTTTGTACAATTCTGTCCAAAGAAAACTACTTTGGTTGACTCTAGGTCTGTATGGGGTCTCTGTGTTTTGCACATGAACCAGAATGAATATATTTTAAAATAGTTCTGTAAATAAATAGCTGTGCAGTGTTAAATGCCAATATATTAAGTATATTCTGTTTAAACGAGAGCCTTTGCGGACCTTGTCATCAAAATCCTAACCCTTGTCAGTGGTTTACCCTGCTGTTTTGTGAGCCAGTCAAGGAAGAGCAGCTAGTTGTAAACCAGTGGGTGTTGGTATTAGTGAAGCAACATTGTCGGATCCTCCAGCCCCGTTGAAATCTTCGGTTTGACAGCATTTTGGCTTTCCGGTCGATTTTAGCGGTGAGGGACAGATGTGTTGATAAGGCATTAACTGTATGTCGCCACCGCTTGACAAAAGTAGACTGCACTGCTGCTGATGCCTGAAACGTGTACAGACCCGCGAGCCTCAACCCTAATACCTGACGTGCTGTGAGTGAAGCGTGTTGCTGTAGCACTAGTTGACTCTGCTGGTTGTCAATGACAGTGAAGAGTTGATGCTGGGCTGTTGATTGATCGATCCTCGAGTGATTCATCGACTGAACTGGCTGACCTCTCTTGTGTCCAGGCTGGGAGCTATGTCCGAGACGATTCTGTCCCCAACCTCATCCAGCTCATCACCAACAGTGTGGAGATGCACGCCTACACGGTGCAGAGACTCTACAAAGCCCTGCTGGATGACATCTCACAGGTCAGACCCACCGACACTCACACATCATTAAGTCACTTAATATCCCAAATATACATGCGTGCCAATGTTTCCCTCTGTGTGGTGGACTGGTTTCAGGGAATCTCATCTTTCTGAAATCTGCATTTCTTTCCCCTAGCAACCATTGGTGCAGGTGTCGTCCTGGTGCATAGGAGAGTATGGAGACCTGCTGGTGTCTGGACAGTGTGAGGAGGAGGAGCCCATCCAGGTAGCTCATCCCAGAGCCCTACACATGCCTTATCACGGACACTGCCCATCTCAACTATTTTAAATGTCATCATTTTTTCTTCCTTTGCAACAGGTGACCGAGGATGAAGTATTGGATGTTTTGGAAGGGCTTCTTCTATCCAACTTATCCACCCCTGTGACCAGGGGTTACTCGCTCACTGCCATCATGAAGCTGTCTACGCGCTTCAGCAGTGTCAAGTATGTCCTCCTGTGTTGAGTAAAGAGCATGTGTACCAGTTTATTAGGGGAGATCCTTAAGCTCTGGAGGCACTCTGAATGTATACCATTCTGTCTTTACATCTCTAGCCGAATCAAGAAGGTGGTGTCAGTATATGGCAGCAGCATTGATGTGGAGCTGCAACAGAGAGCTGTGGAGTACAATGCACTCTTCAAGAAATATGATCACATGAGGTGAGTGAACATCAAAATGGGACCCCGTATTCCATTTCCGTTCATTACAAGCACTTGTATTTAGAAATGTACTCCCTTGTTAAGTTATGCGTTTGAGATTTTTACACTGACCCATTTCTCTCTCCCCCATCTGATTCTCTCTATTTCTGAAGGCCTGCCTTACTAGAACGAATGCCCATCATGGAGAAAACCGCCTCCAATGGCCCAACAGAGATTGTTCAGACTAATGGGGAGACAGAGCCATCAGTGCCGGACACAAAACACCCGCCCCTAGTCACCCAGCCAGCCAACCAGGTGAGGGCATGTGACGTGTGGACCTACCATTGCTGGGGCTATATCTGTGTGTAGCAGAATCAACGGCTCAAAACTTAAGCTCTTTAAAACATACGCACCAACATTCTCTGTGTTTAGATTGCTGTTCATGTGGTGAAAGTCCACCGATCAGTTAGTCTGCTAATGCATTTACACACAGATCCGGCAAGGACCCCTGCTGGCAGAAAAATGCCACACTGCTAAGCTTTGCTTTCAATCTACGGATTAATGTGAAGCCTTTAAATCCCTTTTGAGTTGAGATAAATATATTATAATATATAATCATTACATTTTAGTTTTTTATATTTTAAAATGAGGCATAAATGAGATTATTATTGCCATATAGGTTTTCCAAATGTCCTTGTTGCACGAGCTGTTTCATTTTCTTGATGTTGTTTTGCAGGCTAATGATTTATTAGATCTGCTGGGTGGTAATGATGTGGTACCTGTGATCCAGACCACCTTGCCCACCAAGCCAGCCTCAGCTGGAGGGGAGCTGCTCGACCTACTGGGGGACCTCTCTCTATCTGGTAGGACCAGAGTGTCTGTTTTTCCCACTGTTGGTCCACCAGCCCATAACAAAAGGGGAGCAACAGTGGTCCATGTTCAGGGAGACCAACAGTGGTCCATGGTCAGGGAGACCAACAGTGGTCCATGGTCAGGGAGACCAACAGTGGTCCATGGTCAGGGAGACCAACAGTGGTCCATGGTCAGGGAAACCTGATTTTTCTCTTTTAATAGGCATCTCTCTTATACCATTTTTCTCCCTGATTTATTTCAAATATCTTCCTAATGCCCTATCCAGCAAAGTAAATGCCCGGTGTTAATATGTTGACAGACATAAAATCATCTGAAAGCATGAATCCCATTTTGGTCTTTCAGTATGGTCAACCTAAAATGCTGTTCAAATATTCTGGGATCACTATTGAAATAGAGGTGAACTGAGTCAGATATTCATAGGTTTTAATAAGAAGTAGTCTCAGTTTTTCCTAGTAGTGTGAATTGGCCCTGATTGTTCTATGTCTAGGTGTTACTACCATGAACCCTCTCTGTTCCTCCCTTCTCTAGGTGGTCCTGCCCCTGCTCCTGTCCCCTCTGTGCCTGTTTCCCAGCCCCCCTTCCTCCTGGATGGCCTCTCCTCGCAGCCCCTGTTTACTGATATTGCAGCAGGTGAGATGTAGCCCTCATCTGTGAAGCTTTCAGATTTTCCTCCGAAGGCAACTGCTCACATTGTGTCGTTTGGAAGGCTGTTACTGCATCAGACCACCGTGTTTCTACCTTTTAAAGCAACCTACCAATGTTCCTGCAGGGTTTCCATAATGTTTGGTACTACTGTTCACAACATCTGTTTGGTACTACTGTTCACAACATCTGTTTGGTACTACTGTTCACTTGAAATAGTAATGAACTTCATTCTGGTCTTTTAGTGATTCCCCCCATGACAGCATACAATAAGAACGGCCTGAAAATTGAGTTCACCTTTGAAAGAGCCAACCCAAATCCCAACATAGCAGTCATCACCATCCACGCCACCAACACCACTGAGGCTGACATGACAGAGTTTGTTTTCCAGGCTGCAGTACCAAAGGTGAGGTGTGATTGGCCAGTGACAGTGCCATATTAATAAAGAAAAATGTGCGCTTATGATGATGAACCTCTGTAGCAATGTACAGTGCATGTTGTTAATGGGCACGTGTGTATCCTGTGAAGACCAGGTATGTTGGTTATGCTTTGTGTCCCTTTCTTTCAGACATTCCAGCTGCAGCTCTTGTCTCCTAGCAGTAATATAGTCCCAGCACTCAACCAGGGAAGCATCACACAGATCATCAGAGTTCTTAACCCACAGAAGGTATTTTCCTCTTTTCTTCCACTTTCTTTCTTAGTGTCTCTGAGAGCACCAATAATTCCTGTGTTCAGTGTAAGGAACTGCTTTAATGTTAACAGGCCTAGACAAGAGTAGGTCGTATTTAATAGTTTTTCCCTCATGATTTACAGCAACAACTGCGCATGAGGGTCAAGCTGACATACACCCACAAAGGCTTGCCTGTCCAGGATCTGGCCGAGGTCAACAACTTTCCCCCTCAGTCTTGGCAGTGATGGCCGTGCCCTATTGCTCTTAACGACCCCGCAAAGGGAACTGTGGGAAAGATTGTCCCCTCCCTTACCCTGACTGATCCTCCGGTGACATCACTGCAGACCGCTGCCCCTGGGCTGCATTGGAAGCAGCAGAATCTCTTACACACACACACACACAAAAAGATGGTATGAAGACTCGATGACAACAATGACAATGTAGACGTCACCAGAAATATCTGGAAACATCCATTTTGTAACCCTCCTTTAGGTTGATTGGTTTCACCTCAGTCTGTTCTATAGTTGGCACAGTTCCACCCCCTCACACCGCGATGCACGTATGCCCACATTGCACCTGCTGCTGTGCGCCCCGCCTCTCTAAGCCACCGTAGAAAAGAGCTGTTGGCACTGAGCACTTGTTTAATCCATCGATTTTCCTTTCGTGTCATGTTTTTAATCTTCAAGTAATTTAACATGTAGGTTATTTTAAGCAATGTTGACGCCAGAATGAAATCCATCTTAGTTGTATGAAATTTGCACTCCATTCACCACCTTCCAAAATACTCTTTTCAAATTGGGTTTAAGAACCTGGGAGTATTGTGGCTCTCAGTAATTAATCTAGTTTGGTATCCAATGTGAATATAACGCATTACAAACATCTCCAGTACTACAGTCCAAATGCATGGCCTCAGGTTGCAATAAAAAGGTTTGCATTATTGTTCAGCTGTATGGGTCCTGCTGTTCTACTTCGATTCATTTTGGCAGCAGTAAACTTTCCTGAGACCCAGAACACTTGTGAATTTTCAGGTTTACTTCATTTGACCTTCTAACTCATGAGTGATTTAAAGGCAGGATACATTTTGTCATTTTAAATTACATCCACTTTCTCTACTGAAGTCAATTTGTGAGATGTTTGAATCTCTATCATTTGGTTGGGCCAAACATACCTCTCAGCAAAGTTGAGGTACTGTAAATCAAGTGTATTTCATAGTAGGAAGTGCATGGGTTTTTTGAGTTGGTAAACACACTGTATGGTTCAATGTTGGTTCGTTTGGTCAGATTGGTAGCCACGATACCATCCTATTTTGTAAACTTATTTTTGAGATTAAATCTAGATGCTTGTTTCTGCTGTGTTTGACAGTGTTTTCTTGGCAGCCATTATCACCCATTTGGCCTCTGCTAGATGGGTACCATTTACAGTGACACTTGGTTGCTTAATTCAGGATGCAATGTTAAATTAATGGTTAATTGCTGAGATCAAGTTTGTTACTGACCCGATATGAAACATTGGATACAAGTGCCGGTCTGAAACACCTCAGTTTTGGGCAAATCCTAAAGTTGAGATTTATGAATGCATTATCTTTGGAATTATTTAATATTCTATTAATCTGAAGAAACGTGGATTATCAATACACCACACCTTTGGTTGGTCAAAACGTCTGTACCATTAGACTTAATCTGGTTGGATATAGCCAGCGCAGACAACATGCATGTAAATGAAGTCTATTTTGAATGTAGTTATATGCACTGAATGCTCTTTCATTTCAGTCTTTCTGTGGGTCTCCTGGGGGCTGACGGCCATTTGGTTGGCTCAGTTGTTTGTCTGAATTTTGTAGTATTCTTTTTTTTTTTTGCAGTGATTTGACTTAAACATTTATGCCTGATATCATTGTGATGTGCCTTTCAACCTAGCCAGATGATTCCCTGAACTGGGGTGATCTGGCACCTTGGTGTGTTTGTGTCAGGTTGGATTGGGTGCTTATTGGGATTGTTGCCTGACTGAACAGTTAGACCGGTAAGAAGGGAAGAGTTCAAGAGCGTTTCCTTTTATTTGAATGACATTTCACTCTGAGTTTTTTGAGCATTTTGTAGTGGATTATCAGTGGAGCTTGTGGACTGTTGGTGTTATTCCTTGGCTGTCATAGTTTTCCAAATCAGAATGCAGACCAAGCTGTTGGAGACATTAACCCAATTACCTCACAATGTTTTATCTTCCTGTTCCTATCAACATTACACTACCTGGACTGCTGTATTTAGTCTTCTAAATGATCTGCAATCAAGGGGGCACCTGTAGACCTCTCGTTACTAACAAGCTTAGCTACCCCATGATGCAGTGTCCAGATGTTCAATCAGGCGTTATGCTTACTGATATTCACTATGCCACATTATATTTCTAACCTTTGTGACCAAATCAGAGATGCTATTTAGCTCTGGAAATATTTTTCAGTGACTATGTGTATATGGAGAAAATTATTCAGTTCTAGATCACTTTTTTTTCTGTGGAATAAATGCTTTGTTGGCTTTTTCTGTACATATTGAAGGCTTTTAAGATTAGTAAGTTGTCCTATCCTTCATCTCTTGTTTTTTTTTTTGTCTTTTCTTTTTATATACCCACAACCATTTTCTAAGACTTAAAGTGACTTAGTGTTTATTGTTTCAGTAGGTCTTAGTCAGGATCCTAATCATATACTTCCTTGTTTCATCAGTCATTGCAAAATGGATTATCTGCTGCCTGTACATTGTATATACTTGTAAAATGAAACAAAAGAGGATCAAATGAAATAAAAACCCATTTGAAGACTTATACAGATTAGCTAGGGACTGTAATTGTACACATTTATGTAAAATCCTGAAAAGATGCAATTGAGCTGCATATTTACTATTCTGTTCATGTTCTTCAAGATTGGTTGTATCTTTTTTTTGCTGTGTGGGTGAGCAGGCTGCTATTGGTTCTTATTGTTGTCGACTGAAGGTTTGTCTGGGCAGAGCTGGTGTCTGAGTGCTGTCCTGTACTACTGAGGGCTCTGTGACCCGGGCACACAGTGACTGATGTGGCACCTTGTCTGTGTCTGTGGTCTTCTGAACAGCTTCATCTGTTTCATGTACTCCTTCGACAGTAGCCAGCCTGTTGCCAAGACAGTGTAATGCCTAAACCTGGCCTGTAATGTGCTTTTAATATTTTGCCCTCCCCCGCAAAAGTAATTGGGTGTGGTTTATGCTGTCAGACATGCAAGCTAATGTGTGAATGGATGGATGACCTGAAGTGTGCAGGGTCTCCTTGTAAGAGTGAATAGGTCCCCTTTTAATTCACTTTTCCATAAGGAATTTGCAGGGGGAGTTTTCCTGACCTGTAGATTATGCCTCCCCCATTCATACAGAATCTGACCTCCCCATGTAAGGTGTGTTGGATTTCAGACATGCGAAAGGACAGTTTCTTTGAAATGTTGAGTGAGGTAGTATGATTCTGTCAAGCCAACCTTTAACTGTAGATTGGGGAGTGGTTGTTGAGTGTTCTGTCAGGCTGTGAGCTGTTGGATTTGTGGGATATGATCAAGGGAATTGAGGTTGAGTGAACTGGAACTGTTTACTATTGGGTACCATTGTTTTTGTTCATTGCCATAGCTGCCGCTGAGTCACCCACCTGCCGTTCCCTTAGTGATCTGGTTAAGGGAGTCCTCACTCATGATGACTGCATTAAGGATATATATTTTATTTTTTTACCTGCTCATAGTGAATAGGTCCGGTTCTGTAACAGGAAATCATCCCTTATGGCACTTTTCCATACAGGAGTTTCCTGAAAAGCTACACGGTTCTTCTGTTTACATTGACGCAAGATGTTACCTGTCTGTAAATGTCCGATGGCACTGGCAGACGCGGTCGCTTGAGGCCTAAGTCAAGCCACTTGGACTACTGCATAATCTAAAGTAACTGTTTAGATTATCCAGGGGCTGTTGATTCTGCTCTTTACACATCCTCTCTGCTGCCCTGCTTTGGAAACAGTTTCCCCTGTATAACAGAACAGTCAACAGAGTACCCTGGTGTTACGGTCCAAAAGAAGCATCAGATGAATGTCCTGTTGACTGAAATCCCATTCAAACAATTTCAAAATCACAACTTAAGTATGAGGCTGATCTCTCAACAATGACTGTATTGCCTTTTGGTGTGCACATTTATTTCAGAGGACCTGTGATATATTAAATACAGTGCTGCTTTGCCTGTCCTTGAGAGATAGAAACATACATCCCAGAGCGGAAGGCTGCATGTTCGCTGTGATGTGAGCTATTTTTCCACAAGGGGGAGTTGGTCAAGATGGAATGCTGTAGGGAAGGGGAAAGAAATGATCATTTGTACCTTTTCTTTTGAATAATGTTTTAATTTTTTCTATTGCGTCAGTTTATCCATCTGTCAATCATATTTAATCAGTTCCTGCTTTTAAGGCTACAGTGCTCCATATAATTTTAAATGTCACATGCATCTTAGGTGAAATCCTATCATTTTGGATACTGCCTAAAAAGCAGAAGAGAAAAGGAAAGAAACCTTCAAAGTTCTGAGCAGCAATAGAAGCTGGTTGTGTGTGTGAGCGTGCTTGCGTGTTTGGACTGGCATGTCATGCTAAACTCAACTGGTATTGCATTACATTGGCTGCAATGATTTCAATTCTCAGCTTCTGAGCTGCATGTGAGAACCAATGTAAATATTGTCATTTCTACTCTTTATGTAATCCTGTTTTTGAAATGCAAGGTTATTTAACAAGTCCACCACACCATGTTGTTGGGTTGTACATTTGGAAATCTTCAGTTAAAGCACAAAATTAAAAAAATAGAAACATTGATGGGGAGGGGTTAAGTGCACAGCACCTGTCAGTGTTTGGGGTTTTTACTCCTATAATTGGTCAGGCACATCTGTATAAATGTTTAAAAGGAACATATTACTTTAGCCACGATTATCCTTTTCCCTGTAAAATCTAAAATAAGGCGTCCATTGTAGTTTCGAAAGAGAATCTGTATATGTAACCTTCAGATGTATCCTGACTATACAACATATCTGATTTGAGATGTGGGGGGGGGGCAGCAACATTTTATGATCTTCACTTTTTTCCAGACAATTTTGACATGTTGAGCTGAATCATAATACCATGTCTTCAAGGTGGGTGTGAATGTCGAACTGAATATGAATAACAATGATGTTAATGATTCTGATGATTAAATATGAGCGGCTGTAAACTACTACATGGGATATTTTAGACTTATGCTGTGTATTATTGTCTTTGGGTTGGAGAATATGATGATCAAGAGAATAATAAAAAGTCAAACATAATTGTGTTCTGGACTACATTCTTGAGCAACTCTGTCGGCATTTAAACAAGCAATGTAATTCAGACATTTTATCTTTTAA
Organism: Esox lucius; assembly: GCF_011004845.1. Taxonomy (NCBI): domain Eukaryota; kingdom Metazoa; phylum Chordata; class Actinopteri; order Esociformes; family Esocidae; genus Esox; species Esox lucius. The sequence continues at coordinate 16,938,082 of NC_047570.1, read as the reverse complement.
CCAAAAATAATTGACATGAAAACATCTGATATTATTGTTCAAAAGACACATCAGAATTGGGCAGACTGAATGTAGCCTTACAGTTACGAACACGGTTCATGTATAAAACTGATCTATTTAATCCAATAGACTGGGTGCATTATTTTTATATTACAGGTGACAGCTTGAGCACAACACTGCACTATTTATCAGAAACTAGGTTGGCCGTAGGAAGTTGTGAAGATCAATGCATTTTACATTTTGTTTAAAAAGTTCAGCATAAACAACTTTCTCTGTACTTTTCAGTTTGGAATAACTTTTGAATGGAAAGTTAAAGTACACCCCCCCACACACACACAACACGAGCGGGTTAGGGCACAGGACAAAACACACAACACACGGGCGGGTTAGGGCATAGGACAAAACACACGGGCGGGTTAGGGCATAGGACAAAACACACGGGCGGGTTAGGGCATAGGACAAAACACACAACACACGGGCGGGTTAGGGCATAGGACAAAACACACGGGCGGGTTAGGGCATAGGACAAACCACACAACACACGGGCGGGTTAAGTCAAAGGACAAAACAACACGGGTGGGTTAGGGCACAGGACAAAACACACAGTACATGGGCGGTTAAGGGCACAGTACAAAACACACACAGTACATGGGCGGGTTAGGGGCACAGGACAAAACACACACAGTACATGGGCGGGTTAGGGGCACAGGACAAAACACACACAGTACATGGGCGGGTTAGGGGCACAGGACAAAACACACACAGTACATGGGCGGGTTAGGGGCACAGGACAAAACATACAACACACGGGCGGGTTAGGGCACAGGACAAAACACACAACACATGGGCAGGTTAGGACACAGGACAAAACACAACACATGGGCAGGTTAGGACACAGGACAAAACACACAACGCATGGGCAGGTTAGGACACAGGACAAAACACACACAGTACACGGGCGGGTTAGGACACAGGACAAAACGCACACAGTACATGGGCGGGTTAGGGGCACAGGACAAAACACACAACACATGGGCAGGTTAGGACACAGGACAAAACACAACACATGGGCAGGTTAGGACACAGGACAAAACACACAACGCATGGGCAGGTTAGGACACAGGACAAAACACACACAGTACACGGGCGGGTTAGGACACAGGACAAAACGCACACAGTACACGGGCGGGTTAGGACACAGGACAAAACGCACAGGCGGGTTAGGGGCACAGGACAAAACACACAACACATGGGCAGGTTAGGACACAGGACAAAACACAACACATGGGCAGGTTAGGACACAGGACAAAACACACAGGCGGGTTAGGGGCACCGGACAAAACACACAACACATGGGCAGGTTAGGACACAGGACAAAACACAACACATGGGCAGGTTAGGACACAGGACAAAACACACAACACATGGGCAGGTTAGGACACAGGACAAAACACAACGCATGGGCAGGTTAGGACACAGGACAAAACACACAACGCATGGGCAGGTTAGGACACAGGACAAAACACACAGTACACGGGCGGGTTAGGGGCACAGGACAAAACACACAACACATGGGCAGGTTAGGACACAGGACAAAACACACACAGTACACGGGCGGGTTAGGGCACAGGACAAAGCTGCAGCAGTGTGTTCTTGAAAGCATGATTATTGTCCTGCAGGCTGTGTCAGGGAATATGGTGTGGCACACTGACCTGTACTCAGTAGCGACCCACAGAGGGAAACTAAGAACTGTTTGACCCCAGCTAGGTCAACTGACATAATTAAGGTGGAGGGGTGTTCTCAGGTTGTGAAAGCTCTGGTGGAAAGACCCATAGTCTTCCCCTCCAACCCCACCCCCCCAACAAAGTCTCTTTTCAGAGCCGCATTTGAATCTCATATTTTCCCCAAATCCCAGTGGTTGACGGAGAAACTGGACGTATTTGACAACACGCTATGGTCAAGAGTCGGTGTGGCACTTGCTCTGGGATGCCATGCAGTCAGGGACCTGTGAACCCAAACAGCCCCTGAGTTATATCCATACCTGCTAGTATGGCCATCGCAGTTTGTGTTCCCGGTACTCCCAGAGCCAGGGCAGGAGTGAGCCAGGCACCAATACCACCACTTTGGCTCCCCCGAACAAACTGCAAGATGCATTATTGGCCTCCCTAAATCTGTGGGCAGGGAAGTGTGTAGACAGCCCCTGGAGGTAGCCCAGGGGGTGGGTGCGTAGTGCAGACCCTACAGTATGGCTTCAGAGACCCCTGGGGTTGTCACACACCGGTCAGAGGGGGCCTGACACCAAGTGTCCCCCACTGTGAAAAGCCTTGTGGTGTGGCGCCCAGGGGAGTAAGCTCAGGTCCCCAGAGGGGCAGGTTTCTTGCTGTTCAGTTCAGAGAAGCAGGACAAGGCGAGCAAATGGATGACTTGCCCTCATTCCTGTACAACACAGAGCATTGTACAGTGTGACCTTTAATCTGTAACCCTTTTAAATATTTGTGGAAGGCTTGTAAACCCATGTACAGATCTTTTTAAAAGGGCTAGTTTAGAATTTACAGACAGGTAACAGAATCATTGCAGCCAATGTAGACATCTTAAATTGCTATCATTGGTTCTAAAATCTTATTTTAAATCTTATTTTAAAGAACAATGAGTACATTTAAATATATTTTCAATTGCCAATTGCTATGTCATCAATTTTGCCTTTTTTAAGTATACTTAATAGTGTTTTGGTTATTTTGCGTGAAACGACTAGAAGAAAGATATCTGTATGCTCTTTTAAAGAAAAGGGTAAAAAAGTATCTAGAGTTGATTGAACATGTATGAATGCCTTCCAGCTATCCTTCCAATCCAACATAAAATTCCAGCACACAATTCCTCCTCCCATTTAGCTTAAAAATATGCTGTGACAGGCTGGTTGATTCAACTGCATCATGCAGCTCAGAAAGAAGTTTGGTATTTGTTAGTTTTAGATTTCAGTAACAAAATTTGTGTATGATGTGTAAAGCGAAAAGTAGCACTAACAACGTGCAATCCTGTCTCATCCCTGTCTCATCCCGCTGCGAAGGAAGTGAGGAGATTAGTAGGTGAGTATTCTTTTTCAGGGACTCCTATAAGAGGATGGATCCATTCAGCAACCCAGTTACTGAGACTGCACTCGTGAAGGTAACAAATTACCTTCTAATGGCCTCAGACAAAGGTTCCGCACCCGTCCTGTTGCTTCTTGATCTGAGTGCTGCTTTTGACACTATTGATCACTCACTTCTCTTAGAGAGACTGGAAACACATATTGGGCTCCGTGGACATGTTCTAGTCTGGTTTAAATCTTATTTATCTGAAAGATATCAGTTTGTTAGTGTGGATGGCATATCCTCTGACAAGTCAAAGGTATGTTTTGGTGTTCCTCAAGGCTCGGTTCTGGGCCCATTATTGTTCTCACCATATATGCTGCCTCTGGGTGATGTAATCTGGAATCACAATGTCAATTTTCACTGTTGTGCTGATGACACACAGTTATATATTTCAATGAAACATGGAGAAGCCCCAAAATTAGCTACTTTGGAAGCATGCGTTTCAGATATTAGGAAGTGGATGACAGAAAATGTCTTGCTTTTAAACTCAAGTAAAAACAGAAATGTTTTAGGACCCAAGAAACAAAGTGCGTTGTTAGCAGATCTCACTGTGAACCTCGACAGCTGCATGCTCGTATCCCAAAAAACTGTAAGAAACCTCGGCGTTACCCTTGACCCTGACCTCTCCTTTGAAGAACATATAAAATATGTCTCAAGAGTTTATTATTTTCATCTTCGAAACATTGCAAAAATCTGAAACTTTTTATCAAGAACTGATGCAGAAAAAATAATCCATGCTTTTGTTACTTCCAGACTAGATTACTGCAATGCTCTTCTTTCCAGTTACCCTGACAAATCAATAAATAAACTTCAATTAGTGCTGCACACGGCTGCTAGAATCCTAACTAGAACAAAAAAAATGGAACACATTACTAGCCTCTTTACACTGGCTGCCTGTTAGGGTTAGGGCTGGTTTTAAGGTTTTATTGTTAACCTATAAATCAATACATGGACTTGCTCCTACTTACCTTGCTGAAATGATCCATCCATACATACCTACACGTAACATACGATTGCAAGATGCAAGCCTTTTAATTGTACCTAGAATTTCTAAACAATTATGGTTAAAAATGCAAACTCAGTGCAAACTTTCAAGTGTCTTCTAAAAACTCATCTCTACAGCACAGGTTTATGATTAGGTGTAGCCTGGCCCAAGGGTGTGAAGGTGACACGGAAAGGCTTGATACTGTCCACCCTTGCTGTCTTGCCAGGTGGGCTCTCATAGCCATTGGGATGCCCTCCCTCCAATGCCTCTCGGGGGCGGAGTCACTGGCTTGTTGTTATCTCTCTGTTGCGCACTTGTGCAATTGGGCTGTACTCTGCTGGCAATACTCTGCCCTCATACAGGGTGGCTGCGGTTGGTGGGTGTCCCTTTGGTTGATGTTTGGCAATGTGGGTGGATTGATTTCCTGCTTGTTAGGCCCTGACCGGGGCCTCCCCCAGATAGGGCCACAGTGTCGCCGGACCCCCCTGTCTCAGTCTCATGGTCCTACGCTGCTATATTATTGTGCTGGGGGAGTAGGGTCAGTTCTCCTTCTCCACTAAAAATCCTTGCTGATATGAGGACTGCATTTTCTGAATTTTCCCAGTCTCCTCCCATTTTGAACTTAGGAGGGCATGAGGTCCTGGCCCATACCTGAGGAGTACCTGGCTTGGGGGACACATTGCTGTCCCTGTCCAGAGTCCTCCTGGTTGTGTTGCAGATCGAGACGATGCCTGACGATTTCAGCTACCACTGTGCTGACACCTCCCCTGTGTTGTTTAATGCATTTATTAATTATTACAATTGTAATCTTAATATGTTCACCTGGCACAGCCAGAAGAGGACTGGTCACCCATCTGAGCCTGGGTCCTCTCTAGGATCTTCCAAAAGGTTGGCATTCTTAGGGAGTTTTTCCTAGTCACTGAAATCCAACACTACTGTTGTTTGCTGTAAAAGCACTTTGTGACATCCGCTGATGTAAAAAGGGCTTCATAAATACATTTGATGATGATGATGGTTCCAGCATTACGTTTTTGCAGGGCCTCAAGTAGATAGGACCATTCAACCAGTCATGTTCATTTATGTCAGTAATTCCATTCAAAAAGTGAAACGTGTATAATGTATACATTCATTCCACACAGACTGATATATTTCAAGTGTTTATTTCTTTTAATTTTGATGATTATAACTGACAACTAATGAAAACCCCAAATTCAGTACCTCAGAATATTGAATATTGTGAAAAGGTTCAATATTGAAGACACCTGGTGCCACACTCTAATCAGCTAATTAACTCAAAACACTTGCAAAGGCCTTTAAATGGTCTCTCAGTCTAGTTCTGTAGGCAACACAATCATGGGGAAGACTGCTGACTTAACAGCTGTCCAAAAGACGACCATTGACACCTTGCACAAGGAGGGCAAGACACAAAAGGTCATAGCTAAAGAGGCTGGCTGTTCACAGAGCTCTGTGTCCAAGCACATTTAAAGAGAGGCAAAAGGGAAGGAAAATATGTGGTAGAAAAAGTGTACAAGCAATAGGGATAATCGCACCCTGGAGAGGATTGTGAAACAAAACCCATTCAAAAATGTGGGGGAGATTCATAAATCTCATAAAGTGGAATGCAGCTGGAGTCAGTGCTTCAAGAACCACCACGCACAGACGTATGCAAGACGTGTTTCAGCTGTCGCATTCCTTGTGTCAAGCCACTCTTGAACAAGACACAGCGTCAGAAGCATCTCGCCTGGGCTAAAGACAAAAAGGACTGGACTGCTGCTGAGTGGTCCAAAGTTATGTTCTCTGATGAAAGTACATTTTGCATTTCCTTTGGAAATCAAGGTCCCAGAGTCTGAAGGAAGAGAGGAGAGGCACAGAATCCACGTTGCTTGAAGTCCAGTGTAAAGTTTCCACAGTCAGTGATGGTTTGGGGTGCCATGTCATCTGCTGGTGTTGGTCCACTGTGTTTTCTGTGATCCAAGATCAACGCATCCGTCTACCAGGAAGTTTTAGAGCACTTCATGCTTCCTGCTGCTGACCAACTTTATGGCGATGCAGATTTCATTTTCCAGCAGGACTTGGCACCTGCACACAGTGCCAAAGCTACCAGTACCTGGTTTAAGGACCATGGTATCCCTGTTCTTAATTGGCCAGCAAACTCGCCTGACCTTAGAAAATCTATGGGGTATTGTGAAGAAGATGCGATATGGCAGACCTAATAATACAGAAGAGCTGAAGGCCACTATCAGAGCAACCTGGGCTCTCATAACACCTGAGCAGTGCCACAGACTGATTGACTCCATATAACCACAGGATCCACATTAGATAATCTTGTTTGTAATTTTATATTAAAGAAATGCCTATGATTGAAGCATAGGTTTCTGTTAGAGATGGAGATGGTCTGATCTCAGAATATTTGTCCACCAAAAGATGAGCCTGTTAGCCAGAGTTTTTGACAGAAATGTTTTATCTATGTTGGAGGAGAAAAATCTGTCTCATCTGGTTGAAGGCAAATATTCAGTTATCCAGTAAGTAAATTTGTATTTCCAGTCCAGTTAATTCTTCCCTGTTTTATTTTCAGCCTGGATGACACAGGCTGGTTGAAACCTTTCATGTGCCAGGAGGCGAAGTCCCTCCTTGTTATCTGTTTGTCTGACAAAACAGTGAGATTTTTATGTGCCTCAAAATATCAATGGCCACAGGTACTGCCCCGACACCCAAGCATAGTTTAAGCACTAACAGTCTAATAAAGAGGCCATTGTGCCATGTAAGTGTGAGGACAATAGTATCCGTCAGCCAAGCAAGGAAAAAATGAATCCCACCTGAAAATCCGCTGGGATAAATGGATTCAAATAAAATGAGAATTGTTTTTGCAGAGGTAGCATTGTTTAATTTAGCCATCTTGCTTGCATTGTCTGTGCTAGGGTATGGCACAAACGTTTTCCTAAAACAATGTCTGGGTCAGTGCGTTCCCTCTTCCCAGGGAATCTCATGAACTGCACATTGGAACGATGGGAATAATTTTACATTTTGTTCAATAATTCTTCAGAAATACAGGATTATGCTTCACGTTATATGCACCTATCCTCAAACACTGCGATGGTGTCACAGTATGCCTTTAAGATACTGTTCCAGCTCACAAATTTGTTTTGAGAGGGATAAAAAAATAAAATTCACCCATTCTATTTCTCTCCCCACACATCCACTCTTCCCTAGGACAGAGGTAACACCCAAAGTACTATGCTACTAGTTTCCACAGCCCTTATCTCATTCAGGGGTGCAGTACTAGTTGACCAAGCCTCATTACTGGGCAAAATACAACTAAAACACAATCAGTGACGAAAGCGTTAACCATCATGTCACTTGTGCATGTTAAATCAATTTGATCAATAAAAAATGTCTAACCAAAATTATTTTTGTTGTTTAGTAAAGCTGATTTGATCAAATTAGATGAGAATGTGATCAACTTTTAAGTGAAATGTATCCAAAAATACAGATAAAGGGATCACAAACATCTCCTCACTAATGTATTGTGTTTGTTTTAATGTGGTCGTCTACACAACGGAGCTTTGACCTCAGAATGAAACTCCTGCAAAATTAAAGGTTAATTATCATTAAATCAAAATATAGAATAACCCTATACAGGTATGTTTACATAAGCAGCCCACTTTCCCCTAATAATTGGAAAAATATTTGATCTAGTGGTGCAAAGGGTCTATTAGTGAAATAATTGTTTTGGGCTGTGTATCCTTTCAGTTTTCCAAAACCTACCTGACAAGTACAGTGGGGAGAACAAGTATTTGATACACTGCCGATTTTGCAGGTTTTCCCAATATGGTGCAGTTGTCCAGTCCCCTTTGCAGAAAAGCATCCCCAAAGAATGATGTTTCCACCTCCATGCTTCACGGTTGGGATGGTGTTCTTGGGGTTGTACTCATCCTTCTTCTTCCTCCAAACACGGCGAGTGGAGTTTAGACCAAAAAGCTCGATTTTTGTCTCACCAGACCACATGACCTTCTCCCATTCTCCCATTTTCTTTGAGACTGTGGTCCCAGCTCTCTTCAGGTCATTGACCAGGTCCTGCCGTGTAGTTCTGGGCTGATCCCTCACCTTCCTCATGATTATTGATGCCTCATGAGTTGAGATTTTGCATGGAGCCCCAGACCGAGGGAGATTGACCGTCATCTTGAACTTCTTCCATTTTCTAATAATTGCGCCAACTGTTGTTGCCTTCTCACCAAGCTGCTTGCCTATTGTCCTGTAGCCTATCCCAGCCTTGTGCAGGTCTACAATTTCATCCCTGATGTCCTTACACAGCTCTCTGGTATTGGCCATTGTGGAGAGGTTGGAGTCTGTTTGATTGAGTGTGTGGACAGGTGTCTTTTATACAGGTAACAAGTTCAAACAGGTGCAGTTAATACAGGTAATGAGTGGAGAACAGGAGGGCTTCTTAGAGAAAAACAAACAGGTCTGTGAGAGACGGAATTCTTACTGGTTGGTAGGTGATCAAATACTTATGTCATGCAATAAAATGCAAATTAATTATTTAAAAATCATACAATGTGACCTCTACATGCTTTGTAAGTAGGAAAACCTGCAAAATCGGCAGTGTATCAAAAACTTGTTCTCCCCACAGTGGGATATGAGGGGAATAATTATTGCCCTACTAAACTAGATTATTTTTAAGGTTGGAGCAGCATTTTACATAGGAGTGTAACTGCTCTACCATCACAGGTTGCACAAATGCAAATAATAGTTTTCCACATGAGTTGTGTCATAGAGCAATTATTCTTCAAAAGCTTTTTAGGAATATTATGAAGTCTAGCTGTGTGAAAGTGCCATGTTTAAGTGTAGCTGGTAGTTGAGAATACATTTTCAGTGAACCAACCATTAAACAACAATAGTGGAAGAAGCCAAGGCATGGCAGTCAGTCAGCAGGGGTCCATATGTTAAATTGAGGTAGATTAGCAGATGCTCTTATTCATTGAGAATAACAGTAATGAGTCCATATATTTATGTACTTCCCCCATGTGAATCCAACATACATCCCTAGCCAACGGAACTACCTGGGACCTGGGAGGTGAAGTGGTGACATGATTCTCTCACTTGTTAGTATTCTTGTCAGCTTTTCCGCTGTGCTGATTGCCAGAATGAACCCACTGGTTATTCTGACACCTGCCTGTATTTCTGATCCATCCCAATACTGCCCTTGCCTGATTATTTGCCTGGCTACACAAAATAATGGATTCATGATGGATTGGATTGGACCAGAGTTAGAGCACATGCATAAATAAACATTTCGAAAATCTTTAGACAGAAGGTGGTGATATGGGTTTTGAATGAGAGTGAACAGTCAAGCCATATAGTATAGTTATCGACATACACTAACTCGGACACATTCAGTGCAACAATATTTTCGGGCAAAGCATGCTGAGGCACATTCTGTTATTTTAGTCCAAGGTTGTAGATGGAGGTTAAAGATTAAAAGATTTGATTAAAGCTACAGTATGTTGTAGGGTGTCAGCTCATTGTTCAGGAAAGATCTAGTAGTATGAATGCACAATAAATAACATGCAATGGCTATATGAAATGACATCACACATCCTACAGAATAATTTCTAGTTACAATGTTTTAGCGGATCTACCCTTTAAAAATGAAAATAAATGTACATCATGCCTCTTTAACAGGGTTGTTTGCCATAAACATATATCTTCCATTTTAAACCAAAAAAATTGAACATGGTTATAGATTCCCCATAACGGACTAAACTTAGACTTTAAGGAACATTATGGGTACAATACATTGTTCACAGTATAAGTGTATAATGGACTCTAGCATACAAAGGGTAACATTGGGTAAGACGAAGAACTCTCATTTTGCTCAGCTAGTGGGGTAATATGTCCACTCACCAGGAATATGCTGCATCCCTATTCTTGCCAATGAAAGATTATGCCATAGAGTTCACAGTAGTGTCCCTATTTTTCACCAGTATATTAATTCAATTCTATCTTTTACTTTTTCCTTACACTCTGTTATGTACAATTAAACAAAACTCCTTATCATTAGAATAAGTCAGGCTTCTGAATTCCAGCAGTGACACCTGATCAAATTGTATAAATAAATTTTTAATACTACTATTTATTACATTTTTAACACCCTGATGGGGACAACAATTTCTGAAGGACCTCCTCGTACACAGACAAAAACCTTCAACTTTAGTCTTGCACTAGACTGGTTGTTAGGGAAATTTGGACTGATAATTTTAGGTTGTGCTTCATAAAACTGTAAAACAAGTTTATGCCTGTCAACTGCCTTCCTTTATTGAACGTGTTGCGGTAAAACTATACCTGAAACGGAGACAGCATTATAGTACACTTGAAATAATTATTTTTATTTCAAATATTTAAAATATAAAAAAAATATATATATTGTACAAAATGCTATTTGTAATCACGTGCTCTGAGTAAACTAAAGTATGAAATGTATGTCAAATTTAACACAATTAGGTATTCTTATTACTATGTTAATAGTATGTTAAATAGTATGTTAATTCTATTTAGTTTTCTAAAGTACAAAAAAAGCAATTCCAAAATAATACCCTTCAGTAAACTTCTTTTATGGTGAACTGGGCTAGCCAGTGTCTAAATTGTTGAGTTCGATAACAAATTATTAACTATAGGGGCCAACATACTAACTTAACATATAACTACTTTACTAAAAATCTATAAATATTTTTCCCTTTAAGAAGTGTATGGATTATATTAAGGTTCCCTACATCTAGATCTACATCTAGAAAAACATTTGTAGCTAACTTCATTTGATTACATCCACAACGTTTTCCAAATAACAAAAAAAAAAATTATCAACTTATCTTAAAATTAATTTGATAGAATCACAGAAAATATGTTGATGAAACAAAGGTTATTTTTAGTTTCTCAAGTCTCGTGGGACCCAGAAACGGAAAGAAAAAAAAATTGAGTTTTTTTAATTTACTGAAATTAATTGTTGCGCGTATTAAAACAACATCGCAAGACAGTTAATTCGGTAAATAAAGCCTAATGAATAATTCAGCATGCTTCCCTCTGATATGGGTAGTACCCTATGAATAATAAGTAACCCAGCCTCTCTTATGTTTATTGATTGGGTCTATCTGAAAGCGGTGAGGTTCAGACTCGTTATGGCGTCGCAAAGAACCAGAATGTTTTTTCTTCAGCTGCCGCATGTATTGGAATTTGCCAGTCGTGAACCATGACGTTCTTTCATTTTCTGTAGTTAGATACACACATGCAAATGAAGGAAGGAAATCATACAGCGACCACGGCCAATGGCACGGATATGGACCGAGAAAAAGGTGGTAGTGTCGAAGATAACGGGGCTTGTACGGACACGCTGCCAGACACGGTGGTCCACGAAGCAGAATCTAATCAAGCTGCAGGTCGTGGCGACCGCAATGGTCCTGGAAACCGTGTCGGAACGGGGATACGCGTTCTAAAGGTAGCTATATCAAGCAGGTCATTTGAAGGTTTATCAAAATACGGCCATCGCACAGTGCCCTGTTCTACAGGGCCGAAGTGCGTGTGAAATCAAACCGCACCATCGTTATACTCGCGTCATTCAATTTCACCATCAGTGATGGGTTCTTATGGTTATTATTCTGTTGGGTTTTGAAGCAGTTGGGTTCAGTGCAACAATGTATCAGACCAAATTACAAACGAAGCGCTTACATTGTATTCTTACATTGGAGTTGTTGATTGTAACTGAACTTACAGTATCGTTGGTGATGTTGCTACGTACAGTATATTAATGTTAACCTGTTAGTCTAGTACATTCTTCACGTGGGACGTTTTACATGTCCCAAAATATAATTTGCGTACATGTCAACTGTATGAGGAAGGGCCAGATCATAACAGATGTCAAATTACGTTATAATTAACTAGTTCGATATCGATAATTTGAATTTTATTATTATGGATAGAGTAAGGCATTTGTAAACTTTGCAACGTCTTATGGCATTTTTAGTTTCTGTAATTTAATCCAATCCACTTCGAAAAGCTCAAATAGCCTATTGATGGTCCGGTTAGACCACCGAAGTCTGGTCTTTGACCGGGATTGTGAAGTGGATGTGAGCCCTCAGCACGCACGATTGACATGATGGTTAACGCTTTCGTCACTGATTGTGTACTGTACTTCCGCCATTATGTCACTCATTAACCCATTAGGGCCTATATAAATAATGGAACATAATGGCTTGTGCCATTAATGCGACTTTATAATAATTTAGAAAGGATATGACATGTCTCTAGTTAGACTGTTTATCACACCAATAATCCCTCAGTTGAGAGAGAGCCTAGCTGTTAAATGTTCTCTATCATAGAGACATTTTCAAATCCAAAAGCTGTGTTCCTGAGCAGGGCAGCTAACCCTAATTGCTTCCAGGTCATTGTTGTACATGACAGTGTTTTTCAGTGCATTTACCTAGTAAAGATTGCTTGGGGAAATGACAAATGCCATGTCCAGGGTTAACAGTTATGCAACAGCAAAGGTGTGTGCACAATTTAACTTATAATAAATATAAAGCAACTTAAGCTTCAGGGTCAATACAGGGCAAAATATTTTCGTATGTACAACCCGTTTCCAAAAAAGTTGGGACGCTGTGTAAAATGCAAATAAAAACAGGATGCAATGATGTGCAAATAATTTATCCCTTTATTTAATAAAAAATAGTAGAAAGACTATATCAAATGTTGAAACTGAGAAATGTTATTGTTTTAGAAAAATATATGCACGTTTTGAATTTGATGCCAGCAACACATGTCAAAGGTATTGGGACAAGGGCATGTTTACCACTGTGTTGCATCGCCTCTTCTTTTAACAACACTCTAAGTGTTTGGGAACTGAGGAGATCAATTGCTGTAGTTTTGAAAGTGGAATGTTGTCCCATTCTTGCTTGATATGGGATCGCAGCTGTTCAACAGTTCGGGGTCTCTTTTGCTCTATTTGTCATTTCATAACACTAAATGTTTTCACTAAATGTTTTCAGTAGGGGACATGTCTTAGGCTGCAGGCAGGCAGCCATGCTGTTGTGATACATGGAGAATGTGGTTTGGCATTGTTCTGCAGAAATAGACAAGGCTTTGCCTGAAAATACATTGTCTGGATGGCAGCATATGTTGCCCCAAAACCTTTATATACACTCCCCTAAAGGATTATTAGGAACACCTGTTCAATTTCTCATGAATGCAATTATCTAATCAACCAATCACATGGCAGTTGCTTCAATGCATTTAGGGGTGTGGTCCTGGTCAAGACAATCTCCTGAACTCCAAACTGAATGTCAGAATGGGAAAGAAAGGAGATTTAAGCAATTTTGAGCATGGCATGGTTGTTGGTGCCAGACGGGCAGTATTTCACAATCTGCTCAGTTACTGGGATTTTCACGCACAACCATTTCTTGGGTTTACAAAGAATGGTGTGAAAAGGGAAAAACATCCAGTATGTGGCAGTCCTGTGGGCGAAAATGCCTTGTTGATGTTAGAGGTCAGAGGAGAATGGGCCGACTGATTCAAGCTGATAAAAGAGCAACTTTGACTGAAATAACCACTCGTTACAACCGAGGTATGCAGCAAAGCATTTGTGAAGCCACAACACGCACAACCTTGAGGCGGATGGGCTACAACAGCAGAAGACCCCACCGGGTACCACTCATCTCCACTACAAATAGGTAAAAGAGGCTACAATTTGCACACGCTCACCAAATTGGACAGTTGAAGACTAGAAGAATGTGGCCTGGTCTGATGAGTCTCGATTTCTGTTGAGACATTCAGATGGTAGAGTCAGAATTTGGCGTAAACAGAATGAGAACATGGATCCATCATGCCTTGTTACCACTGTGCAGGCTGGTGGTGGTGGTGTAATGGTGTGGGGGATGTTTTCTTGGCACACTTTAGGCCCCGTAGTGCCAATTGGGCATCGTTTAAATGCCACGGCCTACCTGAGCATTGTTTCTGACCATGTCTATCCCTTTGACCACCATGTAGCCATCCTCTGATGGCTACTTCCAGCAGGATAATGCACCATGTCACAAAGCTCGAATCATTTCAAATTGGTTTCTTGAACATGACAATGAGTTCACTGTACTGGAATGGCCCCCACAGTCACCAGATCTCAACCCAATAGAGCATCTTTGGGATGTGGTGGAACGGGAGCTTCGTGCCCTGGATGTGCATCCCACAAATCTCCATCAACTGCAAGATGCTATCCTATCAATATGGGCCAAAATTTCTAAAGAATGCTTTCAGCACCTTGTTGAATCAATGCCAATTAGAATTAAGGCAGTTCTGAAGGCGAAAGGGGGTCAAACACAGTATTAGTATGGTGTTCCTAATAATCCTTTAGGTGAGTGTAGGTTGTTCAGCATTTATTGTGCCTTGACAGAATCAAAACATTTAATTTGTCAGGCCACAGGACAGTTTTCCACTTCGCCTCAGTCCATCAAAAATGAGCTTGGGCCCTGGGAAGATGTTGAGGTTTCTGGATGTTGATTATATATGGTTTCTTCTTTGCATGGTTGAGTTTTAACCTTTGTGGATGCAGCAATGTACTGTGTTCACAGTGGTTTTTGGAAGTGTTCCTGAGCCCATGCAGTGATGTCCACTACAGAACTGTGTCAGTTTTTAATGCATTGCTGCATGAGGGTCCGACGATCACGGCCAACCAATATTGGTTTTTGCCCTTTTTCCTTGCATACAGAGAACTTTTATTTTATTGTGTACTATAGATGATGAGGTCCCCAATTTCACGTTGTGATACATTGTTCCTGAATTGTGGCACTATTTGGACACGCAGTCTTTCACAGAGTGGTGAACCCCTCCCCATCCTGACTTCTGACAGGCCCATCCTCTCTGGAATGGTCTTTTAATACACAGTCATGTTACTGACTTGTTGCCAATTGACCTAATTAGTTGTGTGATATTCCACCAAGTTTCGTTTTTTAGCATTACACATTTCCAGTCTTTTGGTGCCTCTGTCCCAGCTTTTTGAAACTTGTTGCTGGCATCAAATTCAAAGTGAGCATGTATTGAGTGAGCATCCTCAAAATATCACATGACCACCAACATGCTTGATTGAGTATATGGGGTGAATGTTGAATACTGTGTTTGATTTTTACTCTATATAATATGGGACCCATGTTGCTCAAAATGTCCACTCACGTTTGCTGAAAAACTCTTTCAGATTCCTGGAAGCATTTTCTATAGACAGATGAGTCAGAAGAGCTTTCTTTGTCTTTTTCTGATGACATGGATCATGTTTTTTCTTGCCAAAACCAAACACTGAATTTCACAGTGTTTACCCCATATCAGCAGTGAAGCATGGTGATGGTAGTTTGATGTTTTGAGAATGCATTGCTGTGTCAGGAACTGGACAACTTGCCATTATTGTAGGAACCATACATTTTTTTTTTGTTTCAGAGAATTATAAAGGAGAATATTAGGCTGTCTATCCATGACCTGATGGTAAAGCGCAGCTGGGTCATTCAGCATCACAATGATCCAAAATATACACACAAGTGCATATCAGAATGACTTCAAAGCATTCAGATGACTTTCAGTGTAAGAAAATAGAGAATCTGAAAAAGGGCCATTTATTTTTCATGGCACTGTATGCTCACCCCAATATTAGTTTTGGCTTAAGCTACTTATGATTGTAGGACATCTCATAACATAGTCTGTCTGAGGTATTAGAGATTTATCCGACTGATTTATCTCCACCCTCACTGGGCTTGGAACGGTGTAGTAGCAGGGGTCAGAGAGTGAAATAAGGACAGCGTGTGTTTCTGCCCGGGCACTGCCTGTGTGCGCTCTGGTGCATTGGGGACTCTGGTGCATTGGGGGCTCTGGTGCATTGGGGGCTCTGGTGCATTGGGGGCTCTGGTGCATTGGGGGCTCTGGTGCATTGGGGACACCGGCAGCTGGCAGCCTGTGTCAACCAGCACGGCATCTTGGGAGGATGATTTCATCAGTGTCTGATTTATGACCAGGGTTGGGTAGGTTACTTTGTAAATGTAATCTGTTACATTTACAAGTTACCTGTCCACATTTGTAATCAGTAACGTAACTTTTAGATTACTTTTATGTTAAGAGGCATTAGAAAACAAATAGGAATAGCCTATAACCAGTTGAACACCCTTTGCGGGATCAGTCAGTGTTAGTTTACATAGCTGGCCAAAAACGGAATTAGCATTTTAACTTATGAGTTGTGTACAGGCTTTTAGAAAGGGTTTCTAAACCATTGTTTTCTACTTACTTCAATATGATTGGGCTACATCTCCACATTACACGCTAAAGGTCTGTCAGATATTCAGTCATTCCAATAACCCTTGATCTTCCAGAATCTGTCTGTTTAACAGAACATAACCCAAAATTGAAGGATGTGTTAACCTTTTCTGTTATTTGTTTTAATCATGTTTCTAATTGCTTCAAAACATAGTTGAAAAATAAATGGCAATTTCTCAAAAAGTGTATTGACATTGTTGTGTGTATATATAAATCAAGATATCTGTAGCTTTTTGCACTTACATTAATACAGTAGACTGATGTTTTGCTCCACAACCACCCACATTGTCAAAACGGTGCAGAAACCCCAGGCACGCGAACATATGTTTGCAATCGTGAAAACCTGCACACAAATACGTTTTACCCGCACTAACGTAACATGATAATTACGGCCACCAGCAATTGATTTTCAAATTATAGAAATAAACTGTGATTATACACCTGCACTCTTAGTTTAAAGTCAATGTCTTCAGCAGCCAATGATAACCAATGGATGCAATAGTCTGTGATGCAAAGCAAGCAGAATCACAAGGCCTACCTGTATGGACGGAGTTGAGGTGGTTGCATCAAATGCATATCATCATCCTTCGGCAGTGCTTCCCAACACACCCTTTCTCCTTAAATATCGTGAGTAATTCCATATAATGTTTTATCTTGAAGGCAGCCCATGTTACAGCTGTCTAACAAATAGTTGCCTAATCTTCAAAAACATTTCCTGTCTGAGTTTTTCAGAGCAACTCTTCTCGGCTGTGTTGTTTCGGTGCATTTGACAAATACATCTTGAAACTTGAACTATATAATACATAACACGAGGTAGGCCTATCGCCTATTATTGTTTTGAGAAAGACGCGTAGTGTATAACTAAATCACTTTTAAATGAGTCGGCTAATATAGATACACAATGTTTTTACCAATTAAACTAGCGCTTCATCAGTCACTAAACTGCTTCATCAGTCACTAAATCAGTCACTAAACAGTCACTTCGCGCATGATGATCACACACTCAACAACTGAGGCAGTTGTTATTTTGGTTCAAATATCAATGTTTTTAAAATATTAACTAAAAAAACCAAGCATGCAGCCTGTCATAATTATTTTGCGGACCTATTCTATTTCAATTGAAGTAATCCAAAAGTAATCCTTTTTTTCTAAATTATATGTAACCCGATTACAATATTTTAGTTGGTAACGTATCGGATTACAGTTACTGATTTTTTTTGTAATCAGTTACTCTCCAACTCTGTTTATGATCTAATGCCTATCTTCCCGTCCGAGAAACTTGGCTCCAGTTTGCGCACAGCACCGTTCTGGGTGTTTTTGCCCTGTTTTAAATATTAATTCTTAGCTTCTTCAGATTTTAAAATAAGACTTACTGAGGACGATATTTTCAGTGATGCTCAGTAAACTGTCTGTTCCTTCAAACGTAAAACATTTTACTAAATTTAATGTTCAAGAGATGTTTTTGTGCCCTCGGCTCAGGTGTTCCTTTTTTGTTTGTCCTGTTACAGGTTACAGAAAACAATATATAAAGTGGTTGCAGTCTTTTCATCTACTCTTGTATTTATTTTCAGAGGAACATGAAGAATGGGAACCGAGGCTGTGTCACAAGGAAGACCCGCTTTGGATCGCGGGAGCGGGATTGGCTTAAGGGTGATACCCAGCGAGGCTGTGTTTGTCTGTATGGGGGATCCGTAGACCCCCAGCCCCCTGCCTCGGGCCCTCAGGGGTCCTCCACCCCACAGGCAGATCTGCGGCTAGTGCTTTGCTCCACCACTACCACTGTGGAAGAGCTGTGTGCCCAGAGGGAAGTAGAGGGACTGTACCTGCAGCTCCATGGAGACCTGCTCAGGTAACACCTCCAGAACCCTCAGCCTTCCCTCTTATGTGTGTCAACTGCTGTATTGTGTTTGCAACTCTTGAATGGACTACAATGTTGGCATTATCATAGTGTCATTGTTTCTAGTCATTGCTTGGCATTATGCAAGATAATATCAATATGTCATGTGTTGCTTCTTTATCCACATAGCCTGTTGAAGTTATGCCATTCACACCCTGCAGATTCCACCTTTATATTTTCACACATTGGTGGTACGGTTTGTACTCTTTCTTTTGAACTCTGGTTCTTACTGAGAACAGGAGCATGCATTCACATTCCAGGTCTTGACCGCTATGTACAACAGAGGTTTTCCAGAATACCTCCTCAAGTTGTTCGCTGTGACAGGCTTTCTTGTGGTTACATCTTCTCGCGTCCCTTTTGCCTTTCCCCTCATAGGCCACGGAATTATTTTTGCACCCACAGATATTGGTATTCACAGTGGTGGGGGAACGGTAGTGCCATTGTCTAAATGTTATGTATTTTTTCATGTTTCTTCCAAAAAAGATCACTGTTGAAGGATCATTAACTGTTTCTGAAGGGACATTCTAAAAATGTTAGAGATAAAGTTATGCAAATGTGCATATTGGGAAATAGGTACAAACAATATCCAAGTGTTCGGATATCCTGGTGAGCATAGTTACATAAAAAATCAGGATGTGTAAGCTGCATCACACCACTCAGGCAATGGCAAGAAACGGCTGTGCATCAAAATCCAGTTTTTAGGAGACCTGAGAGAGGAGTTACAGTGTTCAGTGGCTGTGAGTGGAGTAATGGTACACCAGTCAACCATATTAGGACATCTACGTAACACTGCTGCAATGTAAGAAACTTTTCTTTTCTGGTCGGATGAGACCCAGCTAGTGTTTTTGGGCCAAAACTCAAAGCGCTACGTATGGCACAAACAAAACAATGCCCATGACGTCCTTATGACACTTTGTCCCTACAGTAAAGGATGGTGGGGCACCATCTTACTTTGGGGATTCTTCTTATCAGCAGGGACTGGGAAAATTGTCTAAATGAAAAACCAAATGGACAATGTGCTTCAGTCTGTTTTAAAGGGAATTCACCTTTTAGTAGGACAGTGAACTTAAGCACAAAGCTAAAACAACATTGAAGAACAAACATCTGAATGTCCTAGTGGCCCAGTGAAAGTCCTGATTTCAATCCCAATGAGAATCTGTAGCACTATTTGAAAATTGCAGTGCACAAGCAGCATCCAGCCAAGCTGAACAACTTAGAGAAAATCTTTACCAAAATTCCTGTGTGCAAAGCTGTTATTGGAGCGAAAGTTGGCTGTGTTGAATACTTAAGCAAGCAACACTTTTCTGACAAATATTTCCCAACACATAACCTATGTCACCTAACTGTAATTGATTTTGAGTTTCAGTGTACAGTATATAAAAAAAGACATTTCAATGTACCATTTGTAATTCAGTAATATCATAATTTTGGTCAGGAGCCAGAGAGTAAAAGATAGAGAGAGATGTAAGAATGATATAAGATATAACAGATATATACAGTAAGTATTTGATACACTGACAATTTGCAGGGTTTCCTACTTTCAATGCATGTAGAGTCATGTAATGTTTATCATAGGTATACTTCTACTGTGAGAGATGGAATCTAAAACAAAAATCCAGAAAATCACATTGTATGATTTTTAAATAATCTATTTGCATTTTAAATAAAGTATTTGATCACCTACAAATCAGTAAGAATTTCCGGCTCTCACAGACCTGTTAGTTTTTCTCATTACCTGTATTAACTGCACCTGTTTGAACTCGTTACCTGTATAAAAGACACCTGCCCACACACTCAATCAAACAGACTCCAACCTCTCCACAATGGCCAAGACCAGAGAGCTGTGTAAGGACATCAGGGATAAAATTGAAGACCTGCAAGGCTAGGATGGGCTACAGGACAATAGGCAAGCAGCTTGGTGAGAAGACAACAACTGTTGGTGCAATTATTAGAAAATGGAAGAAGTTCAAGATGACGGTCAATCTCCCTCGGTCTGGGGCTCCATGCAGGATCTCACCTCATGGGTCATCAGTGATCATGAGGAAGGTGAGGGATCAGCCCAGAACTACACGGCAGGTCCTGGTTAATGACCTGAAGAGAGCTGGGACCACAGTCTCAAAGAAAACCATTAGTAACACACTACGGCGTCATGGATTAAAATCCTGCAGCGCACGCAAGGTCCCCCTGCTCAAGCCAGCCCATGTCCAGGCCCGTCTGCAGTTTGCCAATTACCATCTGGATGATCCAGAGGACGAATGGGAGAAGGTCATATGGTCTTATGAGACAAAAATGTAGCTTTTTGGTCTAAACTCCACTCGCTGTGTTTGGAGGAAGAAGAAGGATGAGTACAACCCCAAGAACACCATCCCAACCGTGAAGCATGGAGGTGGAAACATCATTCTTTGGGGATGCTTTTCTGCAAAGGGGACAGGATGACTGCACCGTATTGAGGTGGAGGATGGATGGGGCCATGTATCACAAGATCTTGGCCAACAACCTCCTTCCCTCAGTAAGAGCATTGAAGATGGGTCGTGGCTTGGTCTTCCAGCATGACAATGACCCGAAACACACAGCCAGGGCAACTAAGGAGTGGCTCTGTAAGAAGGATCTCAAGGTCCTGGAGTGGCCTAGCCAGTCTCCAGACCTGAACCTAATAAAAAATCTTTGGAGGGAGCTGAAAGTCCGTATTGCCCAGCGACAGCCCGAAACGTGAAGGATCTGGAGAAGGTCTGTATGGAGGAGTAGGCCAAAATCCCTGCTGCAGTGTGTGCAAACCTGGTCAAGGACTACAGGAAATGTATGATCTCTGTAATTGGAAACAAATGTTTCTGTGCCAATTATTAAGTTCTGCTTTTCTAATGTATCAAATACTTATGTCATGCAATAAAATTCAAATTAATTACTTAAAAATCATACAGTGTGATTTTTTTGGATTTTTGAAGAGTTGAAGAGTACCTATGATAAAAATGACAGACATCTACATGCTTTGTAAGTGGGAAAACCTGCAAAATCGCCAGTGTATCAAATACTTGTTCTCCCCACTGTATAGATTGCATAGAGGATTTATAGATATGGGACACTGATAGAGTATCAACATGCAAGTCACTAATCTCCCTTCAGGGGAACTATGATCAAAATATATAATTTCACTTTTTGGCAATAAAATGTTAGCTGTGTCTCAGTACAGCCATGTTGTCTCATCCACACAGTGAAGATTGCTATATATCTGTGCTGCCTGTTCGAGTTGTCATCACTGTCATTTTATGTACCTGGAGATTTTCATATCACTGTTGTATTCACTATATAATATTCAAAATCAAGACCCATAAATCACTTAACTTGCTTCGTATTTGTAAGGTTAAGCATCTAGCCACTCAAAGAAGGAAAGGAGTGTTTAGGTGTTAAGAGACTGTAGCCAGAGACTGTATGGCCACGAAGGGATCCGTGTTGGGAGTGAATGAGGCCCGTCTTGCTCTAAGAGCAGTTGCACCAGTGTGAATGGTGCCCTGACAGTCAGGCACGGACTCATCCCTCTCTGAGCCTGGCCGGGCACTAAACACTGTGTGTGACCAGCAGACACGAACCTGTCTGTAAAACCCAGCTGGGCTGGCACGAGGACTTGGCCTATGGCCAGAGAAACACCGCAACAGACGCCAGACGCTGTGTCACCTCACCCTGGTGAATCCAGCCACTGCTGGCCGGGCATCAAGGCAAACGTGCACCGGGAACACTGACGAGCGTGGCGCTGTCTGGGAACGTCTGTAGGGAGTTTGGGAGGGAGGAGGGAGCCTGTGAGGAGTTCAGATGAGGGTGGTGGTGTTACAACAGCAACACAGGCTGGATGCTACAAAGTGCTTTTCCATCTAAAGCTTATTGACTTACATCATGTTATGAACTCAATTGGCTAAAATCTGGGACTAACATTGAAACATGGTGAAAAACACATTTTGAGTGCACAGATTTTATTAGCAAGATCACAGTCTGTCAGCGTTGTGTATTCATGTGGGGACCGAAAGTTGCTCACTCAGACAGGCTGTGCTGAGGGTGTGTCATTGCCAGCGACTGGATAGGGGTCATAGATTGCAGGCAAGGCAGACCAGACCTCCTGTTTGATATCAGCATAAAAGTCCCTTAACAAGATTAGCCATGAAATGAGCTGACGATTTCATTTGGCAACAACGCAGAGGACTTGTACAGCAAACACATTTAAAGAAAGCTTTGCTAATACCATACCAACACATAATTATATGTTAATATCATACCAACACATAATCAGATGTTAATATCATACCAACACATAATCAGATGTTAATATCATACCAACACATAATCAGATGTTAATATCATACCAACACATAATTATATGTTAATATCATACCAACACATAATTAGATGTTAATATCATACCAACACATAATTAGATGTTAATATCATACCAACACATAATCAGATGTTAATATCATACCAACACATAATTAGATGTTAATATCATACCAACACATAATTAGATGTTAATATCATACCAACACATAATTAGATGTTAATACCATACCAACACATAATTAGATGTTAATATCATACCAACACATAATTAGATGTTAATATCATACCAACACATTATTCAGATGTTTATACCAAACCAACACATTATTCAGGTGTTTATACCAAACCAACACATTATTCAGGTGTTTATACCAAACCAACACATTCATTAGATGTTTATACCAAACCAACACATGCATTAGATGTTTATACCAAACCAACACATTCATTAGATGTTTATACCAAACCAACACATTCATTAGATGTTTATACCAAACCAACACATTCATTAGATGTTTATACCAAACCAACACATTCATTAGATGTTTATACCAAACCAACACATTCATTAGATGTTTATACCAAACCAACACATTATTCAGATTATACAACCCAGTTTCCAAAAAAGTTGTGTTGCTGCGTAAAATGTTATAAAAACAGAATGCAATGATGTGCAAATCATTTAAACCCTATATTCAATAGAAAATACTACGAAGACAACATCAAATGTTGAAACTGAGACATCTTATTGTTTGTGAAAAATATATGCCCACTTTGAATTTGATGCCAGCAACATATTTAAAAAAAAAAAAAGTGGGATCATTGGATTCTGTTTTTATTTTCATTTTACAGTGTCCCAACTTCTATGGAAACAGGATTGTAATACCATGCCAACACTTGAATCTGTTGTTTTTGGAGGATTAAAGTGAGTCATCAGCAGGTGCTTGATTTTATTCACAATAATATCTGATATTGAATTTGGGATTTTATCTGTGGGATCAGGTGGGAAGATAGCTGCTCCTTCTGTTTGATTGACATTGGGCACAGAGTCAGATTCAGTAAATGTTTTGATAGAGGAGCCTCATCAATCCTCTGGACATCACCCATCATAACATAGAGAATTATGGATTGACAAGTCTTTGTCTGTGCACTTGGTGCTAATGGGTCATAAATGGTTGATGAACTATATTGATGGCCCTTAGGTTGGATTCTAAGTATGGAGAAAAGCATGCATGATTTTGTGGGTGTATGTGTAATCCTGGTTATACTACATACTTGTGGGGACCAGACCACACAAGGTTTTCTGGCCAGTCCTCACTGGGTAAAATGATATTTCTGGCTGAGTGGTTAGGTTTAGAGTAAAACTTACAATTGGGTTCAGTTTTAGGTTATGGCATTATGGGTTAGGTTAAAGTTTATATGCTCATGTTACCTTGTTGAGATACAGTTTTGACAGTTCCTCCCTTGGGAAAATGTTTTTTTTATGCTTAGTGTTATGTTTATAGTTAGAAATAGACTACTGTTAAGTTTAGGCTTTGTGGATTCCTCTACATTTCTGGTCCTCAGTAAAACTGTATGTCTGTGTGTATAGTCTGTGATTGGCATGAGCCTTGAATGTTTCTATATCTGTTCCCTGTAGGAGGCTGGACTCTTCTGAGCGTCCTCTCCAAATGGTATATGATTACCTGGCTGCTTTAGGCTATCAGGACCCTCTGCGGGTGCAGAGAGAGGCTGCCAACTCGGACCTCAGCTGCATGATCCGCTTCTACAGTGGTGAGTAAAGCCGGGGGGGGCGGCGGCGGCGGCGCGGCATCTCTAGACCTGTATACGCTCTCCCTCGCTGGGCTTTAGCTAGGCAATAGCTGGGCTTAGCCTGCTCTAATGGAAGCAGGCCTGGAGCCCTGTCAATGGACCTGGCTCTGCTTCCGATGGAGTGACCCAAAATGTCAGCTTCTAAAATCGGTCCTGTTGTTCTGGTTCCTGTGTGTTTTGTTTTATTTTTTTAATAAAATTTTTTGCACTAGCTGGACATAATGTGAAAGTATTTTCCCAGTTGGAGTGGGATATATTTTGCACAATGACTCATTCCAACAAATCAGTTTTTCACACCATATTATTTGGTGCATGTTAGATATTAGTTTTCATTAGTGTTTTATCAACAACCAGAATGTTTTGAAGGACAAAATTCCATTCTTGAGCTTTTCTGGCTGGCTAAGTCACTTGCATTAGCCATGCTCATGGGAATGGACAGACTCACACAATCTTTTATTTTAAATAACATTTTGTGGACATGGAACCAGCAATAAATTAGCTCATTGTGTTGTGGTGAATGGAGAATTGGGTATACATATTCAAGATAATATCCTTACGCCCTTCTGGCTCCAAATCCTCATTGTGTATGTTGAAAAACTGTAAAATGCTTTCGGAATGATCTAAAAACATGAATCCCATATTGGTTGTTTAGTGATGCTAACCTAAGGAATAGCAACAACAACAAATATTGCAAATGGTTTGGTAACAGAAAAACAACAAAACTTGCAAAAGGTCCTTGCAAAAGCTACAGTAGGCAGTGTGGATTTGTAAATGTAGTTACCCTTTAATTCAAATGTATTTGTTTAACATTTATATCCTGGCAGTTCTAGCATCTTACTTGGAATGGTAGAGAGGTCATTGGAGTGGGTTTGGCGTAGGTTGTGGGGGGTCAGAAAGTAGATGTTGACCATTTTATTTAGAAATGTTATGCCTTCCTCAATGGGAACCAGCAATTACCCTAATATCTCAAAAATCAAATAGATGTCGCATTTTTTATAAAATAAATTATATCGGAACAATCTAAGGTCTATAATCTACTAGGGGCTTGCTTAATTCTAGGGGAATGAATATTACAGTCCAAATCATCTATGTAACGCATCTTGCATTAATTGGTAACAAAGCTATGGATATCGTGTCTGTTTGTGCTGAAACCAAATAACCTAGGCTTATTATACTTTCACTTTCATATGAAACACACCTCCTCTGATCTTGTTGACAGATCTGTCCGACAAAGACTGCAGAGCAGTTTTTAGCAAAAGTCATGTTTTCCCCTTAGAAGATGATGCTTTCTCCACCGGCGCCAGTACTCTGGAACACCTCAGTGAAGACACTGTCCTAGCTTAAGCACCGGCTTGTCTACCTCAATCAGTTTGTCTCTTTAGAAGAAATCAGACCGAGTAATATCTGCCATGGGGTAGTCTAATAGGTTTGAACCAGGTTGTGTTGTGTGAGTGACCACTGCTGGTTTAGGCCTGCGAGGATTGGGTACCCTTCAGTACCGGGAAACCAGGATGCTCCCCCAACGGCCATACATCAGGCCCTGACTGACGATCCCTCAGCCCTTAGATTTTCTGCCTGGCCCTGTTCTGCCTGGCCCTGTTCTGCCTGGCCCTGTTCTGCCTGGCCCTGTTCTGCCTGGCCCTGTTCTGCCTGGCCCTGTTCTGCCTGGCCCTGTTCTGCCTGGCCCTGTTCTGCCTGGCCCTGTGTGTTGCTGAGTCAGTGTCACTGTGTTCGACTGGCTGGGGCAGTCACAGCAACAGTGTCAGAGAGGAGAAGGTGAGAATGAAAGAGAGAGAATAAGAACTAGCGAGAGGAAGAGTGGTTAACCACGAGCTCAACGTGGCACGTCCTCTTCTCATGTTCTAACACCTACACATGATGGAGTCCCCCCCCCAACTGACAGCGCATGCTTACAAATGGTGGTAACACAGCCTCGGAAAACAGGGTTGCTATGTGCTGTAACGCAACTGAACACATGCGTTGAAACTATAGTCTGAGAGGTGCTTCAGATAACACTTAAGTGTGTGAGCTGTTTGTGTTGACAATGAAGCCAGTCCTCTTGTCTGCCTGGTTGACATTCCCAGTGCTGTGGCTGAGTTAATCTGTGTTGGTCCTTCTGTCAGGTCTCCAGCACGCTGCAAGCTTCATTCTCAGGCTTGGTGTGTAGGCTACATTTGGAGCAGAACCAAACACAGAACAGTTGGGCCCAGTCTACTGACAGCTGGCTGCTGTGGTTCTTTTTGCAGACCTCTGCCCCGGAGGCTAATCAAGCCCTGGGAGAGATTCCGCCCTCCTCTGTTTGCTGGCTGTGGGAAAACACAGGAACCGCTGGCACCCATTGCATCCGGGCTAGACTAGCAGGGTGGCAGGTTTGGATTGGATGAGGAGTTTCATGCAGCACAGTTCCCCACACTCCATCCACACTGTCATTGGTAAAATTAGTCTCTCCAACCGCATCTAAGAGTTCTCTCGTCTACAAAGCGATGATAAACTAGATCGCCTGTGTTAGCCGCAGAACCCCATAACATCCTTGTACTGTACAGAACACCCTCTCAGGTGCCTGGCAGCTGTTGTCAGGGGTAACCTAACCTCCTGAATGAGCTGATGGAGAGGCATGTCAGCCCCATCTGTAAACAGTAGAGCCATTACAGAAAGGATTTGTCAATATTGTCTTCATGAATCCTTCCAAAAGGTTTGTGCAAGGGCTTCATCAATTGTTTATAAGGGAACCATGTCCTTCTATGTAAAGTCTGGAATAAGAGTTATGTGTTGACACGACAAAGCACCTTTTAACACCCTTATATGCATCAGACATTATAATGTCAGATTTTAGATCAGTGCAGCAAAATGTAGTTTTGCAGATATTGTGTTGAGAGAGATTTAGGGCTCAATTGACCCTGTTCCAGGCTGGAAACCACTGGCAAATTCACCGACTGCTGTTTATTTGTGCCTCTACGTCATATTGCTGAAACTACCAGGTGTGACCATGAATAATGCACCTGATGTGCTGCATATTGGTTCTCTTACCAATTCAAAGGCCCACACCCTGAGCTGAGCTGTGTGGGTATTCACTCTGCAAACCGCAGGTTCATGACTTCCTCCTGTCGTTCCCTGTCAGCAAGGTGTTGATCAGGCAACGTTGTGTGAGTGATTAGAATACACACGGCTCTATTTATACAGGAAACTAATCTCTGCCTGCCCGACACACACTACAGCCCGGCCGCCCACTCACACTCTGATGAGATGAAAACAAACATCGACGGGGGGTGAACATTCAAAAATGCCAACACCGTCGGTCTGAAAGGCCTTGGTGTCTCGGTGGAGAGACGTACTGTAGATCATGTGAGGGCCTGGCCAGGTTTAGTCACCTAATGAGTTATTGATCGGCCAGGAGCTCACTTAAAGGGAGAGAAAATGAAAAGGAAGTACACAGCGTGGGGCCCTGTCAAACTGCGCTGACTGGGGCCTGAAGAAACCGGAGGGGGTCCAGCAGCCAAGCCTTAAAGAGCCCACTTCACTGCCGCTACTCACTCCAAGACCCCTAATACTGTAATGCTTAGTGCCTGGAGGGACAGGCTGGAAGAGATCAGACAGCTAGATTACAGTATACTACATCCCAGTCTGGCTGTCTGATGAACTGAATAGCAGAGAGTGAGAGGGGGGCAGTAAGTGAGAAGGAGAAACAAAGGGGAGAGGAAGAGTGCTCCACTCCTGAGAGAGAGGACTCCTCTGAGCAGCGTCCCATCTGCTCTCCTTAGTATTACACACCACAGATCCTAGATGAGAGTCTGCAATTAATTGCTTGGGATTTTCCAGTCAGACGCTGAATCCTCAGCCTTGGGTCAGGCATTGTATTGTATGTGTCCTAGGGGCACAGAGAGAAAGTGGATTGCGACAGTTTAGATTTGCTTTAAATGTAATTTTTTGGGGGGAAGAAATTACCCAATCAACTCCTCTCATCCTTTTGAATACCATAGAGAAAGAAATTGCTAGCTGGACACTTTCTACCTTTCTTCCTTCCAATTCTGTATTATGAAGAAAGCCCTGCGATGGCTCCATAGTCCTGTCCTGTCTGTGTTGTCTGCATGTTTCTGCTGAAGCAGGCAGTCTATCTAATTTCAAGTTAAATTTGATTTCCTTACTATGGAAGCAAGCTTAAGGGAGGACTTTATGAATTGCATTTCTCACAGTAAGAATAGGTCACGAAGGGGGCCTGTGCTCGGCTCTGATTTGATGTTATTGCCAAAAATTGCCTGCAGTTTTGAGCCTGGGCTGCAATAAGCCTGTTTCCCCCTCCCCTGGCCCCACTACAAGCCAACCTAATCTATGCAATCTTTAACAGTCCCAACAAATGCTGCGGTCAGCTACTAGGAACGTTGTCTTGAAGTTCTCCCAGTTGGCGTTAGAACACGGCAGTAGTTCTGCTCCAGAGATCGTGGACGAAGACAGTCTGAAGCCACCAAACCACCAAACCAGACAACACAGTCTGGTTTGGTGGCTTCTCGGGTGTTAACGCTCCACAGGGGAAGGTTCATGTTTTAGTATTGGCTCCATTTAGCATCTCCTTGGACTCTCCTGTTTCTATCTGTCTGACACAGGGGACACAACATGCCCATCCAGTGACATTGAAAGTAAGATTTGCCAGCTGCCATCAAGACTCCAGTCAGCCGGAGACCCGGATATTTGAGGGTCAGATGGGAGGGAGAGTGGGGGCCACGCTGGAAATACACTCTGCCCCTGATGCTTGGCAATGTCTACGCAGCGGAAGAGGGACGTGGTTCAGGGATTAGGCACGCCGTCTCTTCGACCCTGCTGCTCAGGACTCGCACCCAGCTGGGGTTGGAGCGTCTGCTGGAACCGAGCCTGAGAGGGACAGAACCAGCGACGACTAAAACAGAGGATGGTTATGAAGAGGGGAGGAAACAGAGGGAGAACAGAGACAAGAGTGAGAGCAGACACTGCGACCAGAGAATGGAGGGAAAGTTGCTCAACATCTGCTGCTATGCCAGATCAGCACACATTTTATGTCCAATGAGATTGGCCCATGTCATAAATCACAGTGATGTGGAATTGGCTGACTCCTGCTCGAGGTGAAGGGGTAATATAGATGGTACTGAGTGACTAGGCAGGAGCAGACTTTGATTCCAAGGGACTCATTTCTTTCCTGGCAACAAATGGCCCGTCTGACATTGTGGGAAATAATTCATGTTTGTTTTGGGTGCAGGAGTTATAGCTGTAGTTTGTTGTGTTAGCGGAGGAAGTAGAAGGTGTCAGCATTGTTGCTGTTCAGGAACACCACACATATGTTTAGACATTACTAAATATATTTTAGTAGTTTAGCAGACTCTTTTATCTAAGGCAAGTGCATTCATCTTAAGATAGCTAGGTGGGACAATCGGAGAACTCATTAATAGTTAGTTCACCCAATGAAGTAAGTCAATGCTGATATGAAGAACATTTTATTTTAAGCATTTCTTCTCTAAAGTTATTGGTGAGAGGGAAGAGGTAATGACATTTTCCTGAAGCATACCTTTTTAAAGAGTATCTGAGACATTCTCTGAATATAGGCAGTGACTGCTGTCCTCGCTTCAAGGGGAAGCAGTTCCACCTTTGAGTTGTCTGTGGAGGGAAAAGAGTTTTGACTTGGCTGAGCAGGAGCTGCCCTCCTCAAACTGGTAGTGATTAGACACCTGGAGGTAGGTTACAGCGAGATTAGTCGACAAACTGCTTTTGCAACTGCTTTTTGTTTTGGTAGACAATACTGATGCTTGACAAGAAGGCTGCTTACACCAGCTGCTGAAAGAACTTGGGGGAGGGTTTAGTACTAACACTAACTAATAACTACCCCCTCACATACAGGCACTTATTAGAAAAACCAAGACAAATTACCATGGCTGGAAACCTAGTTGTTCTGTGAACAGTCAGCTAGCACTCAGTTATACCCTGTCAGCAGTTCAAAGTTCAAGTGGGCTATTGAGAAGATGCAAGGTACATGAAGAAGATGGCCCAAGCTAGAAAAATACAATACTATCTTTAAAGTATTATATATACAGTGGATATAAAATGTATACACACCCCTGTGAAAATGCCAGGTTCTTGTGATTGGGATTTTTTGGGACTTTTGTTTTACAGACCTCTACAAAATTACAGACCTCTACATGCTTTGTAAGTAGGAAAACCTGCAAAATCAGCAGTGTATCAATTACTTGTTCTCCCCACTGTATAGTGTGTATATGTGTGTGTATGTATGTATGTATGTGTCGTATGTATGTGTCATATGTATGTATCATACACACAGTGGATATAAAAAGTCTACACACCTCGGGTTCTTGTGATGTAAAAGAATGAGACAAAGATAAATCATGTCAGAGCTTTTTCCACTGTTAATGTGAAGTATAATGTAAACAATTCAATTGAAAAACAAACTGAAATCTTTGAGGGGGAAAAATGAAAAATAAAAACAATAACCTGGTTGCATAAGTGTAACAGTGACTCTGATTAATCACAAATAAATTTCAGCTGTTCGAGTAGGATTTTCCTGACATTTTCTTTCTATACCATGGAACACAGTGAAGACATCATCAAGTGGTGAAAATATGGCACAACAGAGACATTACCAAGAACTGGTAATGAAAAGAAAACAAGAACTGGTCAGGGAGGCTTCCAAGAGGCCTACAGCAACATTAAAGGAACTGCAGGAATTACTGGCAAATACTGGCTGTGTGCTACATGTGACAACAATCTCCCGTATTCTTCATATGAGGATAGGGTGGCAAGACGGAAGCCTTTTCTTACAAAGAAAAACATCCAAGCCTGGTTGAAGTTTGCAAAAACAAACATCAAGTCTCCCAAAAGCATGTGGTCTGATGGTCTGATGAAACCAAGGTTAAACTTTTATGCTTAATGCAAAAACAACACCGCACATCACCCAAAGAACACCATACCCACAGTGAAGCATGGTGGTGGCAGCATCATGCTTTGGGGCTGTTTTTCTTCAGCTGGAACCAGGGCCTTTTTCAGGGTGGAGGGAATTATGAACAGATCCCAATACCAGGCAATTTTGTCACAAAACCTTCAGGTGTGCGTTAGAAAGCTGAAGATGAAGAGGAATTTCACCTTTCAGCACGACAACGACCTAAAGCACACATCCAAATCCACAAAAGTTGTGGAATGGCCCAGCCAGAGCCCAGAAATGAATCCAATTGAACATCTGTGGAGTGATCTGAAGAAGGCTGTGCACAGGATTTGGAGCGTTTTTTGCAAAGAAGAGTGGGCAAATATTGCCACGTCAAGATGTGCCATGCTAAT
Organism: Esox lucius; assembly: GCF_011004845.1. NCBI lineage: Eukaryota > Metazoa > Chordata > Actinopteri > Esociformes > Esocidae > Esox > Esox lucius. Next base: position 16,906,302 of record NC_047570.1, on the reverse strand, counting down.
AGACTCCTACCCAAAACGACTTAGTGCTGTAATAAAATCAAAAGGTGTTTCAACAAAGTATTAGTTTAAGGGTATGCACACTTATGCAACCAGGTTATTGTGAGTTTTTTATTTTTCATTTTTCCCCCTCAAAGATTTCAGTTTGTTTTTCAAATGAATTGTTCACGTTATAGGTCACATTAAAGGTGGAAAAAGTTCTGACATGATTTATCTTTGTCTCATTCTTTTACATCACAAGAACCTGGCATTTTAACAGGGGTGTGTAGACTTTTTATATCCACTGTGTGTGTGTGTGTGTGTGTGTGTATGTATATATATATATATATATATATATATATATATATATATACACTCACCTAAAGGATTATTAGGAACACCCGTTCAATTTCTCATTAATGCAATAATCTAATCAACCAATCACATGGCAGTTGCTTCAATGCATTTAGGGGTGTGGTCCTGGTCAAGACAGTCTCATGAACTCCAAACTGAATGTCAGAATGGGAAAGAAAGGAGATTTAAGCAATTTTGAGCGTGGCATGGTTGTTGGTGCCAGACGGGCAGTATTTCACAATCTGCTCAGTTACTGGGATTTTCACGCACAACCATTTCTAGAGTTTACAAAGAATGGTGTGAAAAGGGAAAAACATCCAGTATGCGGCAGTCCTGTGGGCGAAAATGCCTTGTTGATGTTAGAGGTCAGAGGAGAATGGGCCGACTGATTCAAGCTGATAGAAGAGCAACTTTGACTGAAATAACCACTCGTTACAACCGCGGTATGCAGCAAAGCATTTGTGAAGCCACAACACGCACAACCTTGAGGCGGATGGGCTACAACAGCAGAAGACCCCACCGGGTACCACTCATCTCCACTTCAAATAGGAAAAAGAGGCTACAATTTGCACGAGATCACCAAAATTGGACAGTTGAAGACTGGAAGAATGTTGCCTGGTCTGATGAGTCTCGATTTCTATTGAGACATTCAGATGGTAGAGTCAGAATTTGGCATAAACAATGAGAACGTGGATCCATCATGCCTTGTTACCACTGTGCAGGCTGGTGTTGGTGGTGTAATGGTGTGGGGGATGTTTTCTTGGCACACTTTAGGCCCCGTAGTGCCAATTGGGCATCGTTTAAATGCCACAGCCTACCTGAGCATTGTTTCTGACCATGTCCATCCCTTTATGACCACCATGTACCTTATTAGCATGTAGAGGTCTGTAATTCAAAAATCCAAAAAACAACATTGTATGATTTTTAAATAATTAATTTGCATTTTATTGCATTTGATCACCTACCAACCAGTAAGAATTCCGGCTCTCACAGACCTGTTAGTTTTTCTTTAAAAAGGATGGATGGGGCCATGTATCACAAGATCTTGGCCAACAACCTCCTTCCCTCAGTAAGAGCATTGAAGATGGATCGTGGCTGGGTCTTCCAGCATGACAATGACCCGAAACACACAGCCAGGGCAACTAAGGAGTGGCTCCATAAGAAGCATCTCAAGGTCCTGGAGTGGCCTAGCCAGTCTCCAGACCTGAACCCAATTGAAAATCTTTGGAGGGAGCTGAAAGTCCGTATTGCCCAGCGACAGCCCCGAAACCTGAAGGATCTGGAGAAGGTCTGTATGGAGGAGTGGGCCAAAATCCCTGCTGCAGTGTGTGCAAACCTGGTCAAGAACTACAGAAAATGTATGATCTCTGTAATTGCAAACAAAGGTTTCTGTACCAAATATTAAGTTCTGCTTTTCTGATGTATCAAATACTTATGTCATGCAATAAAATGCTAATTAATTACATAAAAATCATACAATGTGATTTTCTGGATTTTTATTTTTGATTCCGTCACCCACAGTTGATAAGTACTTATGATAAAAATTATAGACTTCTACATGCTTTGTAAGTGGGAAACACTGCCGATTTTGCAGGTTTTCAAGTACTTGTTCTCCCCACTATATATATATATTTTAATGATAAGTTGATTAGTATTGTATTTTGCTAGCTTGGGCCATCTACTTCATATACCTTCCATCTTCTCAATAGCCCGCTTGAAGCGTGCGTGCGTGCCTGCGTGTGTGTGTGTGTGTATACAACACTAAAGAAGTGTGTGTGTGTGTGTGTGTATATATATACTTATCACCACTTTGAGGAGGAGTTGTTTAGCTTAAAATATAAGCATGTGTATGTTGTATTTATGTTTTGGGTCTGTTGTCTGATTATATGAGCTTTGCTGTCTGCTGTAAGTTGTTGAACCTGTTTTAAACATCGCAGTCCTAATTTTCTCCATTACTGTCTTGTTTGGGACCAGTCTGCCTGCTGCAGAGGTACAGACTGGTCCCATTTTCAGTGTTCTGCATACCAGCACTTGGATTTGAAATGATACAATCATACAATCATGAGTTTGAAATTCAGTTTACCAGCATTAGAAGATGTGTGACTCCAAAAACCCTGCCATAGCTACCAAGACAAGATGTTTTTAGGGCCAGAATGTGGAAAGTCTCTTTAACAAGTTGAAGATAAGCCTGAAGGGGAAAGGCCCTGAAAGAAGCAGGAACTGAAGATGTCTGCAATACAGGTCTGACAGAGCGACACCAAGGAAGATACCAAGCATCTAGTGATGTCATTGGGTTGCTGATTTCAGACAGTCATTTCATGGAAATAATGTGACCATATACTAAGCATGACTACTTAATTTTAGATTGTTTATCAGTTCAAATACTTTGGGTACCCTAAAATTATCATTTTGAAATGGTTAATCGACCTTCAAATTAAAGCTGACAGTGACTCTTAAACATGATAATCATTGTACTGTACTTTTGAAGTTCAGTGTAAACTGCAATGCATTGTTCGGTCTGCAGACGATTCTGCCTTCCATCAAGGTCCTACAAGATCATTGCTGACCCCTCCCACACCAGACATCCACTGTTCCAAAAATTATCCTCCAGCAAAATGTTCTTTTTTCCTCATGCTGTGGCTTTCAGTTATCACCCATCTGCCCCAAAGAGACGAACAAGACAATGCTTGCCAAATCAAACCACACAACAGCCAATTGAACAGCTGCATTTTACTGCTCCTAAAATTCTGCTATATCTAAATATATACATATGTTATATACTGTACGTTCAACAGTAAATTAATTTATAAAAGATAGTCTTATTACTCATATCCCATCTTATATGCTTATTGTTTATAAATGTATGTCAATTGAGCAGATAAGTAGATTGTGTTTTCTGTCCCTGTATACTGTCTGATTCTGACTATCTTAATGGACATTACATTTGTACGTGGCTAGAGCTGGTAGAGCAGAGCACAGCTCTGTGTCTTTGCGAGTTCAGTTATTTGAGCATGCCGCAGGCCACTATTAAGATTTGGAGTAGAGCGTCCATGGGGATGTCCAATTTAGAAACGCTTGTTGACGTGTAATAGTCAAAAGACCTTGATGTAGATTTGATTTGAAGGGCTTTTTAGAGCTTCACTTTGTTTAAAAATAGAACATGGAGCACTGTATTGGCCTTGTGGTTCTTTATGCTGCTGTCTTTCAAAATGCAGTCAAACTCCAAAATATTTTATTCCACTTTTCTTTTTTTACTGCAGAAGATGCTGAATCTGTGAGGTATCGTCTTTCAGTCTGGAGCTCCAGCTCCGTTGTTCAGTCTGAGGGGCTCGTCACCGTGGTGTTGCTCTGGCTTGTTCCAGCTTGGTTCATCACTGTCAGAACTCTACAGACATGCTGTCAAACATTCCCTGTCACATAACCCACAGCACCAGTCTGAATGGACAGCAATGAGGTGCTGTGCTGTGTGATGTTGAAGTGCTCAGTGGGACTAACGTCAGTCATTAGAGGTTTTACTGCCAGTGAAATACATTCTTGATTCTTCTTGGATAATTTCACGTTTAGTTGTAAAGTACAGCGGTGATTAAGGTGTTTTATTCAAATGTTGAAATGTGAGAGGGAGAGAGGGAGATGGAGAGGGAGAGAGGGAGAGAGGGAGATGGAGAGTAGGAGAGAGGGAGATGGAGAGTAGGAGAGAGGGAGATGGAGAGTAGGAGAGAGGGAGATGGAGATGGAGAGTAGGAGAGAGGGAGATGGAGAGTAGGAGAGAGGGAGAGAGGGAGAGGGAGAGAGGGAGAGGGAGAGGGAGAGGGAGAGAGGGAGATGGAGAGTAGGAGAGAGGGAGATGGAGAGTAGGAGAGAGGGAGATGGAGAGTAGGAGAGGGAGATGGAGAGGGAGAGAGGGAGATGGAGAGTAGGAGAGGGTGAGGGAGAGGGAGAGAGGGAGATGGAGAGTAGGAGAGGGAGATGGAGAGTAGGAGAGGGAGATGGAGAGGGAGAGAGGGAGATGGAGAGTAGGAGAGGGAGAGGGAGAGAGGGAGATGGAGAGTAGGAGAGAGGGAGATGGAGAGTAGGAGAGGGTGAGAGAGAGGGAGAGAGGGAGAGGGAGGGAGAGAGGGAGATGTGTACAGCTGGGAGAGCTGCAGTGTATTGGTGAATGAGGGAGGAATGTGGCTGTTTGTCTGTCTGTCCATGTCTATTCCTGACTATGCAGAGCTACAGGCCTCTGGCTTTGACCGGTCAGTCAACGTTCTTCACTCATACGACACTAGAACAGAGAGGACAGGGCAATGAGGAAGCCCATGGGCATTTGTCCTCTTTTTTTAACCCCTCATGTCTTTCTCTTGCTCGCTCTTCTTCTCTTCCGGCTCATTGGGCCTTTGTGTTGAAGCAATGTGGACTGGTCCTCTTTTCTTGGAGGGAGGGAAGCCCAGGGAGCAGACAACATTATCGATCCCCCTGAACTGCTTGCTGTCAGAGGCCATCGTCTTGTTCGTTATCTGTTTCCCAGACAGTATTATGTCAAGCAGCGTGACTGTTAATTTGATCCCACTACTTAAGGCTGAAAGAGAAGAATGAAAATGGCAGAGAGCGTTAAGACTTGTGTCTGCCTGCCTTTGGAAGTCTGAGACCAGGTATTAAGTCAATTGCAGAGGTTATTTAAAGTGATGTTGAAAACTAAGGTGAAAGAAGACTATATATTTTGTTTCCCCCGTTTTTAACCTGAGATGTACTTGAGACCTGGCACAGTGGAGCAAGGTTTTTATAAGTAAACATGTAATATGGTGTGTGTTTGTGTGTGTGTGTGTTAATGAAAAGGAAAGAATATATATATATATATAATGCTAGATGTATCACCTGAGGTTTTGGTCGGTCAAAGCCCGCTGATGTCTGATCAGACATTAACACACCTTTCATCTAGATGAAGCAATAGATTGTTAAAACTCTTTAGTTTCCATCAAGCGCATTATCCATTTTGATACCTCTTTACTGAGTGCTATATCCGTGGTCAAGCTCTAGAGACCTCCGCTGAGATCCATGCAGGGGGTTTGACAACTTCGGGGTGGCCAGTGCAGATCTACGAACTTCAGAACGCTTCCAAGAACAGTCCAAGTCTCTGACTAATGCATGGCTGACATCATGGTGACCTGTTGATATCAGGGTCACCCCACGTTCAGGCAGCATTTAACCTGATACATATCTTTCAATAGCAAACTCTCCTTTTGAGAACATATGGTGTTTATTAATGAAATATATTATTGTTACATAGAAAGTGTGTGTGACGATGTGTGTTTGTGTGTTTGTGCATGTGTAATGATTATTTTGAACTTGGCCCTCTCCAACCCCCCCCCCCACCCCCCACCCCAGAGCGCCCGGTAAATGCAGACCAGCAGGAGCGGACCCTGCTGAAGGGCGTGTTCAGTGTCAGAAAGGGCAAGACCCAGTTGCACAAATGGGCAGAGCGCCAGGTCATCCTGTGTGGCACCTGTCTGATCGTGGCCTCCGTCAAAGACTGCCTGACCGGGAAGATGCACATCCTGCCCCTGGTGGGGGGAAAGGTGAGGGGTTAAGGTTCAGGGCTCGGACGGACATTGTTTTCCAGTCCCACTCAATCTCTGGGGGGGCACCGCAGAAACAACACAGCTGGGGTTGACAGACGGATAGAGCCAGGAGATTGAGGAGAATACATAAATGGAACCCTGTGTGCACATTCAGGCACACTCATGCACATGTCTCTGTGCCTTATATGGAGAGACACATGGGAAGAACCACAGTGTTTTCTAGTGGTTTCTAGGGAATGGCATTTGACTGTGTCCCCCTCCCCCTCTCTGTTCTGCATGTTCAGGTGGAGGAGGTGAAGAGAAGACAGCACTGCCTGATGTTCAGCTCACCTGGACCTCAGGCCCAGACCTACTTTGTTAACTTTGACACCCTGGCCGACTATCAGAGGTGGCATCGGCAGGCTACAAAAGTATGTGGATTTGCCTACATTATTTGTTATTCTGAGAATGTGTGCCAAAGCTTTGTGTGTTTGCAAATTCCCATTTTCTTACATATAAATAGCTTTATTTGCAGAAAAACATTACATGTATACAGTATATATTATAATAAAACCCTGTTTCCAAAACTGTTGGGAGGCTGCATAAAATGCTAATAAAAATAGAGCGCAATAATGTGCAAATCAGTTATCCCCATATTTAATTGAAAATAGTACAAAGATAACTGAGAAATGTTATTGTCTTTGGAGCAACACATTTCAAAAAGGTTGGGAACTCTGTGTTTGGGAACTGAGGAGACCAATTGCTATAGTTTTTAAAGTGAAATGTATTGCTTGATATAGGATTTAAACTGCTCAACAGTTTGGTGTCTCCTTTGTCATAATGCGCCAAATGTTTTCAATGGGTGACAGGTCTGGACTGCAGGCAGGCTCTTTTATTACAGAGCCTTGCTGTTGTAATACATGCAGAATGTGTTTTGGCATTGTCTTGCTGAAATAAGCAAGGCCTTTCCTGAAAAAGTTGTTGTCTGAATGGCAGCATATGTTGTTCCAAAACCTGTATATATTGTTAATGATGCCTTCACAGATTTACAAGTCACCCATTCCATGTGCACTAATGCACACCCATACCATCACGGATGCATCATGGAGCTGAATGGTCCCTCTCCTCCTTAGTCCGGAATACGCAGCATCCACGATTACCAAAAATAATTTTGGCAGCGGTTCTGGATCTTGTTTATATATGGTTTCTTCTTTGCATGGTAGAGCTTTAACTTGCATTTGTGGATACAGCGATGTACTGTGTTCACAGACAATGGTTTTCAGAAGTGTTTCTGAGCCCATGCAGTGATTTTCCCCTACAGAATTGTCTGTTTTTAATGCAGTCCTGTCTGAGGGCCTGAAGATCACGGCCATCCAATATTGGTTTTCACCCTTGTCCCTTACGTACAGAGATTTTTCCAGATTCTCTGAATCTTTTAATGATATTATGTACCATAGATGTGGAGATCCTCAAACACTTGCTTATTTTACATTGAAAAACGTTATTCTTAAATTGTGGCACTCTTTGCCCTCAGTCTTTCACAGAATGGTGAACCACTCCCCATCTTTACTTCAGAAAGACTAATATTCTCTGGGATGCTCTTTATATACCCAATCATGTTGCTGACCTGTTGCCAATGTTTCTAATTAGTTTTTAATTAGTGAGATTTTCCCCCATTTTTTTTTTTTTTTATTACTGTATACAACGTTTCCAGTCTTTTGTTGTCCCTGTCCCCACTTTTTTTGAAACCATGTTGCTGACATCAAATTCAAAGAGGAACAATAACACTTTTCAGTTTGAATGTTTGATATGTTGTGTTTGTACTATATTCTACCGAATACAGGGTTTAAATGATTTGTTCATCTGTGTTCTGTTTTCATCTCCATTTTGCACAGCGTCCCAACTTCTTTGGAAAAGGAGTTGTAAAATAAAGCAATAAATATTTGTGAGATAATAAGAAAAACTAAAGAATCATCCGATGTATGTGTGTGTCCTCTGTCTCAGCTCCTCTCTTGTGTGTTCTGAACCACTGCATACACCCTAACCGGGTTTGTGAACGCCTCTGAGGGCAGGGAAGGTGGAGTGAGCCACCAAGACGGAGCTCGTGGTAGTAGATCCATTGCCAAGTCAAGGATCTCTCTGATCTCTTTTTATTTTCTTTATATATATTTATCTCTATACTTGAAAAAGCAAGTATTTTTTCGACATATTTTCAACAGGCTACCACACTAACCTCAAATACATGCAATAAGGTGTGTTAATAAAAAGGGAAGTCTAATGGAACACTATTGGGAAGAAATATATGTATCTCTTTTTTCTGCTTTACGTTTCTCTCTGGTGTGGGTTACTCGAGGGGCTTGCAGATAAAAGCCAAGGGGGTGGAAACGCGTAGAGAGATGGTGCTTGCCATGAAGAAAGGGATGGCTTGACACAGTCAAACCACTTGTAATGTATTTCCCAAATATGCTTCTTTTTGTGTTTATCGTGTGCATGTGTGAATCAGTTTGGCTTAAGGCTTTTTTACCCAATACTTTATATTTGTGGTGATGATTGCTGGTTGTCTAATGGCTCCATGCTCTGATAGTGGTCAGTGTTTGAGTGTCCAGGCCTCTGAGCAGCCTCCATGCATGCTGGGTCCTTTCAGATCTGAATGGATACTTTTGTAAGGTTAAGGGGGTTGTCTTCAACAGCCACAAGCAAACACATTGGGCATCAAGAGCTCTCAATGCTGACTAGCCAAATTGCCCCACAGGCTGTTCTCCTTTCTTAGCCTGGCTTACTCTGTGGAAGAGCAGGCATTAGCCCAACCCCTTCTCCTTGTTGCTTTTATTTTCTATTTCTTTCCTTCTCTCTGTAATATTTCTCATTTACTCATTTTTCTCTCTTCTATCTCTCCTCTCTCAAGCTCTCTCTCTGACCCACCCTGACCCATTTAAAAGCAGATTTTCTCTTTGTTCATCCCTGAAATGCAGGAATTGTATGACATGCTCTACTGAGCAACCAGTCTGTCTTCTTGTGTGTTGGACAGTATGACATTCTGTGGTAGATTGAGTGTTTGTACGCAAACTTAAAATGTATTAAAGCTCCTCCCTCAAACAAAAAGTGGCATCCTTGTACTGACGACCAAACATCCTACTTCTTCTCATCTGAACACATGTAGATAAGTAAGCCTTGACCGTACTCGCAAAGAAAATACTTGGTGGGACAGGGATCACAGAATAATGCCAAAAAGAACCTGGATGATCTCCAAGACTCTGGCAGAGTGTGTTATGAACAGATGAATAACAAATAATATATATTTTGAACTTCTTGGACTTGAGTTATTTTATATCTGCCAAAAATACAGTAGGAATCCCACGTTAATAAACTAGCTTTGTTAGTTTAATAGTATATTTTTCTAGGGTGGTCAGAGTTTTCAGATTGCAGGTCTACATTGGGTTAGGGGACATAAACACTGTGCCGATTGGACAACGCTGGTCATTGTCCAGCTGAAACATAATTGCATGGGTATTTTCAGACCAGAAGTACAATATAATGTTTGGCAGACTCAATCTCACTGCAGATTTGGATTAAATAGGTATATTTGACAATAGAGCCCTGTTGAACTGTCAATAGAGCCCTGTTGAACTGTCAATAGAGCCCAGTATTTAAAACTACCTATGTAGGAATGTGGTTATATTCTGGAATAGATAAATCAATTGCAGAAAAGAAAATTAACATTTTGATGGCATTAACTCTTCCCAACATGGAAATTGGTTTGCCAAAATGTCATGCTTGTTTTAAGCTTGGTCATCAGCGGGAGAAAGTTAGCTTTAAGTATTTTGGAGTATGGTTTTGTAACTTCCAGATTGTTCTGAAGAAATCTTAAAATCTCTAATGGTTGTATACAGACCATTAGTATTTTTGTTTCTGTTCCTTTTCTGTCTATTTTTAAGATCAGCAGTTTCCAAAAATAACTAGTTAATGGTCATTGTTTCCATTATAGGTAGGCTACAGTATAGCTATTAGCTAGCCATCTACAATATTCGGTTTCTAATTTAACACATTAAATGTACATTTCCAATACAGAAATGGTGTTCCATACACTAGGTTTTTGATTAGCACAGCAATAGAGTATTGGCCACTTTTCACAACAAAACTGGCATTGGCCCATAAATAGCTGCTCTTCAAACCCCCTCCCTTGTTTACCACAATCACTTCTACTCATGACCCAGCTGAACTACGCTTGCCTAGTTTTTCTTTCTTGTTTTAATGATGACCTGATTAAAGGTATTCAATTGTAAGAGGACAAGACACAGAATCACAAATTATGTAGGTCTTTTGCAATTCGGTTAGATTTTTTTCATTTTTATGATGGCCAAAGTTTAGGTGTGTTTCCTGTAAACATATGGCAGAAGTAACCCAAAATGATGCTAAAAATTTTCTAGTTTCCAATCCCAATACCTGACATTTGCTCAGTGGCCAAATACATTTGAGGGAACATTGACTTGAGAGAGATCTGGTATCAGGGCTGGGACCTTTTTAATAAAATGTGGGTTTATTGTTCTTAAATATTTAGAAGGGCATCCAAAGTTGAGTGTATCTCTCCCACCACAGTCAAATAGCGATGGTCTCTATCAACTAGTCATTTTTGTGTTTTAAGGGAATAACCTTCTGTATCAGAATTGCTGTACTGCTTGCCTTAGTGAAGTTGAGAAATAAAACTGACCTAACCATCTACAGCAGTGTCTAGTCTGGGAACCATTGACCTACCCATCTACACCAGTGTCTAGTGTGGGAACCATTGACCTACCCATCTACACCAGTGTCTAGTGTGGGAACCATTGACCCACCCATCTACACCAGTGTCTAGTCTGGGAACCATTGACCTACCCATCTACACCAATGTCTAGTGTGGGAATCATTGACCTACCCATCTACACCAGTGTCTAGTCTGGGAACCATTGACCTACCCATCTACACCAGTGTCTAGTGTGGGAATCATTGACCTACCCATCTACACCAGTGTCTATTGTGGGAATCATTGACCTACCCATCTACACCAGTGTCTAGTGTGGGAACCATTGACCTACCCATCTACACCAATGTCTAGAGTGGGAATCATTGACCTACCCATCTACACCAATGTCTAGTCTGGGAACCATTGACCTACCCATCTACACCAGTGTCTAGTCTGGGAATCATTGACCTACCCATCTACACCAGTGTCTAGTCTGGGAACCATTGACCTACCCATCTACACCAGTGTCTAGTCTGGGAATCATTGACCTACCCATCTACACCAGTGTCTAGTCTGGGAACCATTGACCTACCCATCTACACCAGTGTCTAGTCTGGGAACCATTGACCCACCCATCTACACCAATGTCTAGAGTGGGAACCATTGACCTACCCATCTACACCAATGTCTAGTCTGGGAACCATTGACCTACCCATCTACACCAATGTCTAGAGTGGGAATCATTGACCTACCCATCTACACCAATGTCTAGAGTGGGAACCATTGACCTACCCATCTACACCAATGTCTAGTCTGGGAACCATTGACCTACCCATCTACACCAGTGTCTAGTCTGGGAATCATTGACCTACCCATCTACACCAGTGTCTAGTCTGGGAACCATTGACCTACCCATCTACACCAGTGTCTAGTCTGGGAATCATTGACCTACCCATCTACACCAGTGTCTAGTCTGGGAACCATTGACCTACCCATCTACACCAGTGTCTAGTCTGGGAATCATTGACCTACCCATCTACACCAGTGTCTAGTCTGGGAACCATTGACCCACCCATCTACACCAATGTCTAGAGTGGGAACCATTGACCTACCCATCTACACCAATGTCTAGTCTGGGAACCATTGACCTACCCATCTACACCAATGTCTAGAGTGGGAATCATTGACCTACCCATCTACACCAATGTCTAGAGTGGGAACCATTGACCTACCCATCTACACCAATGTCTAGAGTGGGAACCATTGACCTACCCATCTACACCAATGTCTAGAGTGGGAACCATTGAGCTACCCATCTACACCGGTGTCTCGTCTGGGAACCATTGACCTACTTATCTACACCAGTGTCTAGTGTGGGAACCACTGACCTACTCATCTACACCAGTGACTGGTGTGGGAATCATTAACCTACCCATCTACACCAGTGTCTAGTCTGGAGATGGTTCTTCAGATTAAATCCAGCTTGTTAATGATCACTCTTTACAAAATGCAACTGCAAAGCAATGACAATTAGACTACATTTCCTTGCGCATCGTGATGTTCCACCTCTTGCACTTCTGCACAATGTGATAGTTAATGGACATGGTGTTTGATGAGACATTTCCAACATTGGCGTAAAACTCCCTCATTCAGATTAGAAGCATATGACCAAATAATCACCATCAGGCAGTTATGTAATAACTGTGACAGCCCTGTGTATTGTCCCACAACCCTAACCCTAAATTGAACTACAACAAAAGTGTTCTATTTTCTTGTGTCCATGAGGAGAAGTTTGTAAAAGTTGTATTAATACATCCATCATCCAGACAACAAAATAGGATGAATGTATATTCGGAAACTAAGACATTATACCTGATTATCAATCAAATTCAGAACATGCAGTATGTAAGAGAGATTATAAAGCAAAAATATGATCCAGTCAATGAAAAATTATAAATCAAGTATAGACCAGGTTCAACTTTAATGACGGTTAGCTTTAGAGAGAATGTAGAACACGCAAATAAACAAAACACTTCAGTTGGATCCGAACTGCTTCCTCAAGCTCTTCATAACTAACACTAAGGCACAGCTTTGGATAGAAAATAAGCTAAGTGAGCCCTTTGTACAAGCAATGAACCTGTTATGGTCAAAAATCATGTGCTTTCTAATATAACACTGGTCAAATGAAGTCTGCATTTCATAGACCTTAAGGTTTCATTTAAAAATGTGACTTATTTTCCTTTCATATTTTGTGATTATTAGGTTGCCCTTGACACAGAATCTGACATATACAAAGTAATCACTGTGACCACTAGATGTGTGATTGTAATGATTAAGCACAACACACCTCAGTGGAGTTCACGCTGCCAACTGTGACCACTAGATGTGTGAGCGTAGTGTTTCAGCACCACACACCTGAGTGGATTTCATGCTGCCAGCTGTAACAGACCGCAACACTAAAGCTGGGAACATCCTGTTATGTTATGGACAATGTGACCTTATCAGTGTTCCTTTATTTAAAATACTCCATAAATCATTCCATAGCAGGGAGGACAGTGTGGTTCCCTACTATGTGTGATGACGTACTGAACCTCACGTGATCCTCCTTGTTTGTGTGTTTGCAATACAAACAATCCTCATTTGCTCCATGCAGGTTGTTCTTTGTCAAACCTGATGAAAACCATGCTGGTTTAATCCTTTAAATGATGGTTTACGGAACTTTTCTTTCAAAAGCCCTTCAGGAGTGGTCAACCATTGTCCTGTCTTTCAGGTGGTGTCTCAGACCATCAGCATGGTGGATCTGTCATGCTACAGTCTGGAGGAGGTGCCAGAGTACCTGTTCTATAGCCAGGACATCACCCACCTCAACCTTCGACACAACTTCATGTCCCTGAAGGGGCCTGGAGGCCTGCTCAACCTCCCTAGGTGAACACACTCAATATATCTGTATTTGTTCAGAGCTAAACTTGCCCTACCTTTCCCCAACCCAATGTTTGTTAGCATTCACACCACAGCCAACGGTTTTGGTCTATCTGCGTTATGTAAGTATGGTTTATGAACACTGTGATGAACGTACATGGTTCATCAGTGTTTTATGGTCTGGTCAGTGCTGATAAATATTTCTGAATTGTTTGTTGGCATTACTCGGAAACAAATTGGTTCAGCCTGCATATCATCTTCTGGGAGGGTGGAGGGTTACTTGGCTGAGTGTCAGGTCCTACCAAAATAATTGAGTATATTTGAAGAAGTTAGCATTCTCAGAAGAGATGATGATATTCTAGGAAATCATCTACTAGCCTCTGTAGTTTTTTTTATTGTTATATGGCAGGCATTTCAGGAGGGCCAGAGTGTAATAAGGTGTGTGTGTGTGTGTGTGTGTGTGTGTATAATGGGCTGGGCAAAGAGCACATACAGGATGTTGCTGTGTACCTGAGAGGAAAAAAATTACATCTGTTTCTCGCTCTTCCTGGTTCTCTTTCCTAATGTCATATTTACTCCTCAGCATCACTGTCGTTCTTTCTGTATCCTCTCCCAGTGTCTATCACTCCCTCCATCTCGTCTCTGTATATTTAAAGTCAGAGCAGGGCTAAGGGAGTGTGGGAGGCTGAGGGAGGAAGGAGGGGGAGGGGACACTTTCTCGGATGCGGTCTGTGCTCCAACATATGTTGTGACTCACAGCAGCCACCTCCATCTCTGTCAGTGTATAGTGGAGGACTGGGTTGGTGGCTGGGGGACGGGGGACGGGGGGGGGGGGTGAAGGCATATGAGCCACTGAGCTACATAGACCATCCGTCTGATGCCATACTCCCTCTAGCCAGCTCCCATTCACTCTGCATCACTTCATTCACCAGAACGCCTGTATGGCTTCTTACAGTGGATATGTGCTGTGGGATGTGCACTGTGTGTTTCTGTGAATGTGTGAGTCTTTTTCGGTGTGATGGGTTTTGGTTTGGGTCAGATACAGACGAAATATCCACCGTTCCGTGAAGATGACTCAACGTGAACATTTAGATGTCAGCAGCCTGTAGTCACAAGGACACACAATCCAATGGAGTGATTAGGATGGACACTCTAAGCCACAAAAATTGTCAGACGTGTCGCAAACCGCTTCAGTTTATAGCAAGAAAAACAATATATATATTATATTCTATTACTTTTCATGATTCATTGAACGTATCAGAAAAGCCAAACTGAACTGAAGAGGTCCAGTTTTTCAAAGGCTCTCTTTCTTCCTCAGGTTTTCCCAGCTGAAGAGCCTTAACCTTTCACACAACCGCCTGGGTGTGTTTCCAGAGTCTGTCTGTGAGATCCTTACCCTAACGGAGCTCAACCTATCATGTAATGGGCTGAAAGCCGTTCCAACACAGATAGGCAACCTCCAGAGGTGAGACTCACCCACAGCCTACAGTGGTCAAACAAAAATGCACCTTCTTTTGAGTTTGGCCCACGTTACATTCCATCTTTCCCAATGTAACTGTTTGATGTAAGGTGTACTGTCTGACTGCCAATGCATCTAAGCGCTAGATTTTGTGTTGGGCATTTTGTGAACCTCAGTGTATAATACTGTACACTCTGCTTGCTCCACTGCTCCCATCCCCACATTAAGTCCTTTCTGGCCACATGAGCCCATGCTCCTCTCGGCAATGAGTCATTTGGCGTGCGTGTTTGTGTGCACGTGTGCGTGCATGCGCCCTTGCCTGTGTGTGTATTTTTTGTTGATAATTGAACCAGGGAAATGCATTAAGTTCAGCTGTTTGTTGTTATACAACCAGATCACATCAAGCTTTAAAATCAGGCCAGTTTGCTGTCAGCTCAGTTAATGCAGCAAGATGCTCATTGTAGAATGATTCAAAAATCCCACTTTCACCTTTTACGGAATGCCAAGCAGTTGTGTTCACCCAGGGCACTGAGATCAACAAACTTCACGTCTCACTCTGTTCCCCAGTCTGCAGACCCTGTCTCTGGATGGGAACTACTTGAGCTCCCTGCCTGAAGAGCTGGGCAGCCTAGCGCAGCTCAACAGCCTGGGGCTATCTTTCAACAACTTCCCCCACATCCCCGGTGTGTTGGACAGGCTGAACGGCGTGGACAGGCTGGCCATGGCTGGAAACCGTGTGGAGACCCTGGAGCTCAGCACCCTGGCCCGGATGAGCCACCTGAAGAACATTGACCTGCGGTGAGGTGTCCCACTGGGCAGTGCTCCCAGCCGCCGTGGGCGGCACCGCTTGTCTTGGTTACGCCAATACCTGTCCCCCACTATCTCATCCCTCCGCCTACACCCAACGGTCATAGAGTTAAAGCACCTCTGCCAGTGAGTCCTAAACAGTTGGCAGCGGGGTCTGGGTGCAACCCCCCTCCCACAGACACTCATGGCCTGATCCTGCCTCATCCGGCCCTTTCCATATGAATGCCTGTCTCTTGTCCCTCTCCGGCTCTGACGCAGCCCTTGGCAGTGAGAGTGATCCCCTAAGAAGCCTCGGTATCTCCCCTTCACTCCTTGTCACTGTTTTAAAGTTTAGTCATCATTCATGTCTCTCCTTCCTTCACTCACTCATTCTCTCCCTCCCTCTCCAGTTCTCTCCCTTCCTCACCTTCTTCCTTCTCGAATCCTGCCCCTTTTTTCTCCCTCCCTCGCTCGGTCTGTCTCCCACCTCTCTGACTTCCTCTCTCTGTCGCCCTCTCTACGTCGCCTTGAGAATGAGTTATTGGGCTGTGGGCTGTGGGCTGTGGGGGTTTATGGGACCCAGGTACACCTGTGAAGGATTGGGAGGCTCCGAAAACGGAGGCCTCCTGAGTGCTACAAGCCATCTTCTCTGTTCTGCTGCATCATGACTTGGAGTCCAGCAGGCAGGGATCTCCTGTTAGGCAATTAGGATCATTCATCTGCCTGTATGTCTTGTCCACATTTGGATGAAAGGAGTTGTGTTAAAAACGATAGGCATCGTCCGCAGAGCTTTCCTTGTCTCATCGCACTCTACCGCCTCCCTCAGGTGGGGCTGGGCGCATGAGTTTTCAGTCGATTTGACTGACTGCCTAGTCGGACGTGCAGGCCGGAAAAAAAGAAATGCTTTGCAATCATCTCCGACTCTTCCAAGCCTGTTGAGAGTTTCTGTATGACTGCTTTGTACTGCAAGCTGAGGCACGGGTTTTCATTCCTCCCATCAACAGATTTCCTTGGTGCGGAGAGGGGTCATGTGGATGTTAATATCTTCATCCTGTGTTGTTCATGTGGTCTGCATGTTGCCTGCGTTAAATTGATGTTTGGTACTGACTGCAGGCTGAACGGCCTGCGCTCCGTTAGGGCTGAGGCCTTGGAGGCGTTGAAGCAGGTGATCCAACTGGACCTGAGGGACAACCTCCTGACCTCATTGGACCTCAGCTCCGCCTGCAGCCTGGAGACCCTGTACTGCCAGCGCAACCAGCTGGGGGCGCTAACGCTGAGTGGATTCACCCTGCGCACTCTCCACGCCAGCAGCAACCGTGAGCGGAGAACCTTACTTCCTGGCAATGAGTCCTCACGCCCTCCATACCTGATACTGTTATTTAATGCGTGTGATCAGGGCTTGGCTTGGTGTGGTGTGGCTTGACTTGGCTTGGTGTGACTTGACTTTTTCCTCCACCCACAGGTCTGACCACGGTTAACATCTACCCGGTACCCAACCAGCTGACGCAGATGGACCTATCACGGTGAGTGATGTGCGGCCTCCATTTCTCAGTCATTATAAAATGTCTATTCTAAACACATCAACACTATTCATTGAGATCTTGATGTATTATGTCATAACTCACACACACACACGGTGAGGCTAAAATGGTTTTGCCCTCTGACCTCTGTGTTTCTGTGACATCTGTATGACAGGAACTTGCTGGACTACCTGCCAGACTGGGTGTGTGACAGCAGGAAGATCGAGGTGTTAGACGTCACACACAACGTCTT
Source organism: Esox lucius (assembly GCF_011004845.1). NCBI lineage: Eukaryota > Metazoa > Chordata > Actinopteri > Esociformes > Esocidae > Esox > Esox lucius. The sequence continues at coordinate 16,888,775 of NC_047570.1, read as the reverse complement.
GTCTGAACTGCCAGCCAGGTTAGTCTTTGCGAAGACTCATTCCGTGCATCTCAAACTCCTCCCTTACCACACTCATCTAGTTTTTCATCTAAAGACATTCTCACGCTCTTTACCTATCTCTCTCTGTCTCTCTGTTGCTCCACAAGATTGCTCAGCAGCCTGAGTCTAAGGAAGCTGCTTGCTGGGAACAATGGACTGCAGAGGCTGCCTGACCTACTTGACCACGTCCCCTTGGAAGCACTCGACCTCCAGCACAACAAACTAGGCGAGCTCCCAGAGAGCCTCTTCTACAAGGCCTTAAAGTGGGTCACTCCCCTGTCCTCTTTCTCCTCAAACCCACCCTCTCCCTCCTACCTATTCTCTAGTGTCTGTCCTCCCTTCCTCTCTCACTCTCTGCATTCCTGACAGGTGTTTTGTAGGCTACAGCTGATGTTCTGTCTTTCCCCCAGGGCCCGTGCTGCTGTTTCACCCTCAGTGGTCCTGTGCCTCTAATCAACCACAAAAACAAATCAGTTTAGGGCATGTTGAAATAAAACACTTCCCCATGTGTCCTCCATACATTATGCAGTAAAAATGCAGGCCACGTTTTTGACAGGATTGACGCTGTAGCTTACCGTGGTTGTTAGTTCCTGTTTGTTGGCCTGATTAGCCACTCCAGTAGAGATGGACTGGGTTCATTGGGCTGTGTGTGCCAGGCCCTGGAGATTGTGGCTCTGTGGACCTGTCAGTCTAACTGGAACGTGAGGCCCTCCAGCAGCTCATCGCTCTTCCATTTCCAGTCTGATAAATCACTGAGTGCCCATTAGGCCTGGGCTACTGTCTCTCATGCAGAGTCATAGAGCACCAGTACCATGGCTGGAATTAGCCACATCAGTCAGCAGCTTCTTGTTTTCTCAGTTAGTGCTTTCTAAGAGCCACCATTAGAAATTGCATTGTTATTGATCTCCCTGTCTCCCTTCTCCCAGTTATCAAAATCAAAACATATATTTTACAGTTACTATTTGACATTTACACACATTTAGATTTACCCTAGATTACCAGACGCTCTCATCCAGATCGCCTTACAGTAGTGCATCTGTACATTTTGTGGAAGTCAAACCAACAACCCCAACGTGTTGGGGGCAATTACACCTGTGTGCTTTTCTATTTACGCACACCCTCTTTCTCCTCCTAGCTTAAAGTACCTAAATGTGTCAGCCAATGCCCTGGAGACTATTCCCCCCAGCAGCCAGTCAGAAGAGAGCCTCAGCACCCTCCAGGAACTGTACCTGACTGGGAACAACCTGAATGAGAACTGCGCCGCCCTGCTGGTGGGACACCAGAACCTCAGAGTCCTCCACATGGCCTACAACCAGCTGCTCTCCTTCCCTGCCAGGTGACCTGCACCCAGTGATACTGCCTCATACAGTAGCTGTGAGGAATGATAATGCCTTCAGTCAATTAGCAGAATTATTATGACACGCCCATTACTTCAGCAGAGGTAATCAACTCAGGGACCTCAAGGACCCTTAACAATTCCATGTATTTAATCTATACCAGAGCTAGCACACCTGATTAGACTTGTCAGCTCATATCATCAAGCCCTTGATCAGTGAATCAGGAGTGCCTGTTCAGGGCTACAACAAAGATATGAAATGTCCAGGGGTCCTTGACCAGAGGGTAGAAGACTTTAGAGCAGGGGTGTCCAAACAGTTCCACAGAGGGCCAAAGGTCTGCAGGTTTTTGGTTTTTCCTATAAATTGGTTCCCAGTTCACACCTAAACAACCAGGTGAGGGTAGAAACTAACCAACTAGTAACCTAATTAACCAATCAAGTACAAGGTGAGAGCGAAGACCTGCAGACACTCGGCCCTCCGTGGAACTGTTTGGACACCCCTGCTTTAGAGCACGGCTGCCCCTCCCTAATGTAACACACCTGATTCTAACTATTAGCCGGATGAGAAATCTAAAACTGGGGTTTTAGAGAGAAGCTACGGTGGACGGTGTATCTCCGGGAACGGCTTGGCAGCCGTGCTTTAGAGATATTGTCTCTGACAAACAGTTGTTTTACTGGTACTCATATAAAGCAGTTTTTCATGAGCATTGGTTTCGGTGTGTTTGCCAACTGTCGGTACTGCTTCGTTTATGTGCAGTAAACTCAGTAAATTGGAGCTGCTCGAAGAGCTAAATCTCAGCGGCAACAAGCTGAAGACCATCCCATCTACTGTGTCCAGCTGTAAGAGATTACACACCCTCACAGCACATTCCAACCACATCAGTGTGTTCCCAGAGATTCTCAACCTGCCAGAGATCAAGGTCGGTTTCGCTCTACGGTATACATGTACAACTTTTAGATGTGTATTTATTGCGGTGTTATAACGTACGTGTGTGTGTGTGTGTGTGTGTGTGTGTAGCTAGTAGACCTGAGCTGTAACGAGCTGACTGAGATCCTGCTGCCAGATTCTCTACCGGCCACCCTCCACGAACTGGACCTGACAGGCAACAGTAGTCTTATGCTGGAGCATAAAACCCTCAACATGTTCAGGTGACACCAAGAACGGGCCAGGCCACGACGGTTCCGTTTGGATAAGAGCGAGCAGACTGCGTCATAAATCGTACTGTTGGGCGCGAACGCTTTCTGCAGCAGGAATGATTCATGAAAACCTTTTGGTCGGTTGTTGTGTATTGAGGTAATTCATCCCTCTGTCTCTCTCAGTCACATCACCACTCTGAAGCTGGACCAGAAGCCAGCCATGACCACCGGGGACTCCCTGGGCAGCTCGTGTCTGTGGAACCATGGCTACTCTGAGATGAGCGGACAGAGGAACAAGTGAGCAGGAGGGAGTGATGCCTTGACGCGTTCAAACTGAATCGTTCGCTACACTCTTTAAGTCTCTGACACAAATGCAGTGGTTGGATGTGATGAAATGTCATTAGCGTGATGTTTCCAAATAGGTAATTAGTGATTGGATCGTCTCAAACCAGTGTAAGACAGCGACCCTAATGTTGTTTTGTCCATGCGTGTTCTGGTTCCAGCTCAATTCATCAGTTTCTAGGACCAAATGATTTGGGTAGTGGTGAGGTAACATTTGGTTGGAAAATGAAGTCTGGGCAGCCAGGCAAGGAGGCAGGATGGCTGAGGGAGAAACAATTATTCAGAGAGTTGGTTTATGAGTGAGTGCATGCATCTGTCTGGTTGTGAGGGATAGATCATCAAGAGTTTTGTCTGTGGCCTTTATATTCATTAGTCTTTTGGTAAGAGGGTATAGATGAGATTATATATTATATTATGAGGTCTGTGAAATGATCTGGCCATGAGAACGTGTCAGACAATATAGCACCTCTTTTTAGAGAGAGCTGTGAGCAGCACTATATTAAATATTCTGAGAAAAGAATGTGCTTCTCTAAAACAATTTCCGACAGTTTCTCTTCTGTGCTTTTCTGCTTCATGGCTGGGCTACTGCTTCACTTACTACCTCACTCGTAGCTGTAATATACGTCTATGGACAAGATACCTGGTTATCTAACTCTTCTGGCCCATAACGGTTTCCACAGTCTATGTGAATGACTGGCATGATTGGCCCCCATGGGCTATCTGACAGGCCCAGGGGCTCTCTGACAGGCCCAGGGGCTCTCTGACAGGCCCCAGGGCTGATTGGCCCATGTATCCCCACAACCACTACCCCAGCTGCATCACATTTCCTCTTTCTCAGTTAATCCTATATCTATACTGAAGTATTTAAACTTTTTTTGGAAAGGTTGTGCGTGTCTGTAATGGCAGTGGACCGCTTTGGGGACAGCGCGGAGGCGGCCTATGGCATCTTTGATGGGGACCGTAATGAGGAAGTACCTCGTCTGCTGCAGTGCACCATGGGGGATGTGCTGTCAGAGGAGCTACTGCATTCCAATATTGATAGTGTGTACATGAGCAACACTTTCCTAACTTCACACAGGTATGAGCATACACAGACACATGCGCACACACACACACACACACACACACACACAAACGTTTGTAATACAAGTAAAATCTACGTGAATTTCAGTGTCTTATAAATTCCTGTTTGTCCCTTAGGAAAAGCCTACAACTTCACTTTTCCATATTAATTTACATTTGATTGATCTAATTTGTAGCTTCATTAGCTAGTAAATAACATATGCAAATTACAATCTAATGACTGTCTGTTATGTAAGAGAGGTAGCTTGATGCAGGAGCAATGTCATCAGTTCCGCGTTGAGCCGTATGTGGTGTCGTGCAGGAAGCTGGGTATGGCTGGTCAGAAGCTGGGCGCGTCTGCCCTGCTGTGCTACATCCACCATGAGCCGTCGGAGCCGGGGGGCTACTTCAGCGTGACGGTGGCCAATGTAGGCAGCTGCCAAGCGGTGCTCTGTCGAGACGGCCAGCCCCTTCCCCTCTCCAAGGTCTTCAGTCTGGAGCAGAGCGCTGAGGAGATGGAGAGGGTGAAACTCAGCAAGGCTATCATCACCGAGGTACAGGGGGGAGAAGTGGGACACGTGGGAGACCTGTGCGTGCGGGGGCTTTTTAAGTGTCTTTTGTGTTCGGTAAAATCGACATTTTAGCAAAACGTTGGTGTGATGCCAAAGGCATTCATTTGAATTTCGCAGAGCTGAGCCCGTCTGTTGTTGGTGCTGTGTTGCAGGACAACAAGGTGAGTGGAGTGACATGCTGCTCTCGCCTGCTAGGCTGCTCTTACTTGTCTCCCTGGGTGCTCCCCAAGCCCTGGGTGCGCACCGAGCCCCTGTGTTCCCAGGACGACTTCCTGATCCTGGGGAACCGGGCGTTGTTTGAGAGGGTGTCCTACCAGGAGGCTGTGTGCACAGTGCAAGCTGTAAGGGAGCCCCGGGCTGCAGCCAAGAAGCTCTGCACGCTGGCCCAGAGCTACGGCTGCCGGGACAACGTTGGGGTGGCAGTGGTGTCCCTGAACATCGGGGAGGACAGCTGTACATGTGATCAGCCCATGGCCAATAACGTTACTGACCCCCGGGTACCCCCTCCGACCCCACTCCCCATCTCCGCCCCCCCGGGGGACCCGGCCACGCCCTCCTCCAGCAGCGGCATCGCCTCAGAGTTCAACAGCGAGACGTCGGCCTCGGAGGTGGGGAGCGAGGCGGGATCCACTGCCTCCGACGAGCACCCTTCCTCTGGCAGCGCAGCGCGACCTGAGAGGCACTGCAGCCTTCACCCGGCAGCTATACTTTGTGGCCCCACTGGGCACGGCTCGGCCGGGGGGCCACACCCAGTCCTGTTCCAGCGGCAGCCCTCCTGCGCCACCTTCTCCAGTAACCAGTCCGACAACGGACTGGACAGTGATGACGAGGCTCCGCTGGAGGGGGTCATTTCAAACGGCAGCAAGCTGGAGGTGGAGGTGGACATCCACTGCTGTGCTTTCCAGATCCGCTCCGGGGCCCCAGAGAGCCCCAAGGACAATGACCTGGACAAGACGCGCTCCGACTACCCCAATGGAAAGATGCGTCGTCAGAACAGCGTGGTGGTGTCATCCACTAACGGCTGCCTGCTGGCTGTTTGTGCCAGGGAGATATCTGACCTAAAGAAGTCTCCCTCCACCTCCAGCCTGTTTGGGAAGAAGCTCTCCAATGGCTCTGTGGTCGCCCCAGAAGACAGCCACAACCTCATCGAGGTGGCCCTGGAGGCCCCCAAGAAGAAATCGGGCTACTTCACTGCCCCGGCCCAGCAGGACCCAGAGGACCAGCTGGTAGTCCCCCCCAGTCTGGAGCACGATGTCAGGGAACAGCTCCGGGGTCAGAGCCCTGTGGTCCCAGGGCCCCCAGCGCCATCAACACCCCCCTCCACCAGAGACCCTGTGTGGGACTACCCCCACCCCCCTGCAACTGTGCTGTCTCAGAGGGACCTGGTACCTTCCCCAATACCCACCCCTATCCCTGCCCTACAGCAGGAGGTTTATGACACTGCCCTGTAGTGGGGGCCTGAGCACAGTGCCTCCCTGTGGCAGTCCTGTCACAGTGCCATACCGGGAGGGGGGGGGGGGGTGTACAGTTTCCTCTGGCACGGGGGGGGGGGGGGGGGGGTGTTCCAGTTTCCATTCAGCTCGGTCACAGACCGTATGGACATGTGGGGATTTGACACTTCACGGAAATGCGTATCGTCAAAATAAGGCAGGATGGTGCTCAGCTTGCAGTCTGGCGAACCTGGTGCATTTGTCTGATTGTCACAGCTGAGGGTGCGCTGAAAATCACCGGCCACGACAAGAGGTTGTGAAGAGGGCCACCAAAAACCCTCCGGCATGAAATGGAATACCTCATATGACTGCAGTACTTGTTTGCAACATTTCCCTTTACTTGGAAGGTCTCAAGTGAAACGGTAGTAGAGTCCCGTTGAGTGTGTTATCATTCATCGTGTCCAAAGCCTTCTTTCCTGGAGGCTACAGGGGCTCTTGGGTCCCAGGGACTTCCTGCGACCGAAAGGTGAAAAAAGTGCCTACTGCAGATGTCTCCGCCCCAGAGCTCCCTGCCTGTCTAACTGTGTGGGTGGATGGAGGGTTGATGGGGATATTAGTATTTAAACCTGGAGGAGATCACTGTGTGACAGCGCCCTCCAGGGGCCATCAATGGTACTGCCACATCTCTCCCTTCCTTTTTCAGCCTTTCCTACTTTCCCTCTCCCTCTAACTTGTTGACTGCACTGGGCCATCGACGTGACATGGGCTGACTGGCCTTTCTCTCTGGTACAACGGTTCAGACTGTGTATGCTAAAGGAAAGTAGGAACATAAGATCAGACAATAAACACAAACTGAATTTTTATTTACTGAAAGAATTGTTCATTAACATGAGCTGTCCTTTCAACACCATAGTCCTCTATATGTCAAGTACAGTATCTATAAACACATCTATTCTGTGCAGTATATTACAGAATTGCACAGTAGTGTATTCACATTACCTGCTTGGTCTAGACCAGTGATGTCAAACTCATTCCATGGAGGGCTGAGTGTCTATGGGTTGTTGCTCCTACCTTGCAGCTGTTTGAAAATGAAGCTCACTGATTGGTTAGATTGGTTAGGAACTCCCTTCACCTGGTTGTCTAGGTCTTGACTGGACACCAATTAATAGGAGAAATAATTGCAGACAATAGGCCCTTCTTGGATTGGGTTTGACACCCCTGGTCTAGACCCTCACGTTTTCTAATGTCATTTGGAAAACCTTTGGAGACTTGCTTTGGGGTATTATGCATTATAGAGAAAAAGTATGTTCACAAATGACAACAAGCTCTCAAAAAAGGCAAAAGCGAAATGACAGAGTGCTCTGCTGTAAAGAACCAGTATGGCTTATTGCTTCCAAGTCATCATTGTAACACTGTAGCTGTAACAGTGCATGTTCAGCAAATTATAACCGAAAGAGTTATATTCATTATGTTATAATAGCAACATGAGTGGTGACAATGAAGGCAAAAGCAATCGGTGACTGGTCATATCTCAAGACACATATCTCAAGAGACAGTATGAGTTCTTTGATGTTAGGTCTTCATGTTATTGGTGTGGCATATTTCAATGAGTCCAGATATTCTAGGGTGTGTAGACTCTTTCTTTTGGTTTTCTAGTCTCACACTGCCTGTACCTTTGTTATTAGGCACAATCTCTTCAGTGATCCAAATATGGAAAGCCTTAAGGTTTGGGAGTCATTCCATTAGTTAGCATCATCTGAAAAATATAGCCTATGAAATGAGGATGTGACGTAGTATATATTTTTTACATGTAAAGAAAGGTATTTGTATGTCATGAATGTGTACTATGGTACAAATATGTTCTATATTAGCAGTCCAATTTGCTATTTTGAAAGGTCTAGTTATAACTGGTTGATGTTCTTTAAGTCTAAATGACCACAGAGGGGATAGCCTGAATAGTGTATTTCTAATATTATTAACACATTTAAATAATGATTTGTCGTTCTCATACATTTACTGACAGATCCAGTTGTGGGTTGTGGGACATCTGGTGGTGATTATTATGGATTGTCTCAGTCATTCTCTCTATTTCCTTCACCATCCTGCTTACAACATTTTCGGACCATCACTTTCTGCTTTCGTGGGCAGCAGAGAAAGAAATTGTTGTCTTGAAGACAATAAAGGCTAGTTTCAGTTAGAGGTGTGGTGTAAAACTCCAGATTAGGGGTTAAACCTGTTTAACAGGTGGGTGAAAGACTGGATATTCTGAAGGGCCAGTGGGTCTAGAGGCTTGTAGGACATGCTATCTCATACATTTTTCATGTGACACACAGCTAAAGGAACTCAATACCATTCGACCATAGAGAAATAGATTCTCTCTAACTGTATTGCAAGTATATAGTTGGACCTTTCATATGAGAACTGGAGTCCCAAAAACAATGCACGACTGGATGACATGACTGGATCTAATGAGATCATCCATCTTTAAAGTCTCCTGGGATGATGCAGGAAATGACTTTAAATAAATGCAATTGCGTAATGAGGATCAATAGACTGTGCCGACATTTGTATGAAGTTGCACTTCTATTCCCCGGCGTGGTTGCATTCCCGGCATTGTATTCTACAGATCTGCAGACCCCCTTTCCCACATGTGTCAAATTGTGTAAACCCTCCTAGGCAGTACAACAGTGTTGTTCAAGGGCGTGTGCTCAGACTAGAGTATTACCGGTATGTGCTCCTAGATGCTACAGAAAAGCCCTGTGGCAAAGTTGTAGCCATCACCGTAGCCGCTTAGTGAGCTACAGCTCTCTCTAAGTTTTCTCATAGCCTTAATGCAGCACTGCCAGTGCTAATTATGGGGAGTTTTGTTAGTTTCGAGCTGAGCTTGTTTTTCACTGAACTTTATGTGACAAGGTCTGTAGCATGGAACCCCCGAGAACTCCAGTCTTTTACCAAATTTTCTCCACATTTCAGAGTAAGAAAGGCAACATTTTAGGCCAGAAGGGCCAGGCTGATGGGTTTGTTAGAACTGGCAGTATTTAAGACGCTGACAAACCTGACAGCAGCTTTAAAATGGCTATTTACATCCTTAACTTGCTAGACTCAAATGATTGGTGAATGTGCCTTTCCAAAGCCTACTCCAATATGAGATGTATTGCATACACTAATTCATAAAATTTTCCCAAAGTCTGACAAGTTCTGCCCTTGAAAGGATCAACCACTTTTTAAGCACTTTGTACATAGTGAGATTAATATATTCAAATATATATTAGAGTATTATGGGAGAGATTTTATGAAAATGCACATTAACTCAGACTTGACTTGTGATTGCAATGGCTTCTGTCAGCCAAACCATGTCTTTTCTAAGAGAAAGTTGCCAATGAAAGTGATGATCATTCTGAAGTGTGAGACAATTACAAAACTTATTTTCGAGTGAATGCAGGTTTGGTTTTCAGCACAAAGGTAGGCATGGTACACAGAATGTCCACATTGCAAGCTGGAGCATTGGTTCGTTTTGAGTAGGAATGACTCTTCCCAAGTGTTATGGCTGTTTGGTGTTGAGTGCTTCTGTGAGAACAGCAGCAGCTGGACGGGAGGCGTGAAGGTTTGAATATTGCTTTATTTGCGATGGACGGCCACCTGCTGCACCTCCGATACCCCCCCTGATCTGTACGTTAACACGGCTACATGTGGGCTAGCCCTCCACAAAAAGAGCATTTCAGGACAGTCAGTAGGAACAGAAGGGACATTTCCTTTGAGAACAGAGGAACAGTATGGAAATCTCACTCCCTTTGGTGTGGTTGTTGGAACAGGATAGTTAAAGGTTCTATTAATCCTGTTCAATGAGCTGTCAGACTTGAAATATACAATGTGTAAATGGTTATGAATATGAATTCCCTCACATAATTATGCAAAGTGTCAATGTATAAGGGGGATTACATGCTGACCAAAAAAGGTGAATCCTTGTTTATTAACCCAATTAAAATCAAAAGCGACTGAGCAAAACTGTGTACGAATGCATGTGTGTGAAACGTGGTGTGTTTTGACCCTTTGTCTACTCCTTCCAGGCTGGGTTCCATCTAAGCATCCCAAACGCACACATGCTATGTGCTCTAGCAGCCAGAAATGTCTAACATATGACAGGACATTACATCTGCGGGGCCCTAGCCGAGTATGATTCGCTTTTGTGTTTATCAGTCAATTTGAACTTTTTTTTTTGTACAGAACCAAAAAGTTTAGCCTACTCATACTAACAAGAGGTACAATATTAATTTGAACATGGAGAAGGTGATTTACATGGATATAATTGTGCCTGTACATAGGCTTACCGTAAGCATGGCTACAGTAAGAGAAAACACAGGTTACAGATCAAGGTGCCATCCCAATGGCAAAGTATTCCCTTTAATTCTGGAGTTCAACTACAGTACTGTTCATGGTCTGAGTGCACCATAATCTTGCGTGAATACGACTAATTAGTGTGTGTGTGTGTGTGTGTGCGTGCGCGCGCGTGTGCATATTTGAGCGTTATACAGTAGTTTAGGTTTATCAGCGTGGTCAGTGAAAGTTGTGTGTGTTGCTGTTATAGTAACGGAATGGATCTCTATCATTCTGAAAAAATGATTATGGTGAAACTCTTGAAAGAATATAATATTGAGGATGTTCCAATTGTTTAACTTGTGACCAAAGTAAACATTGTTTTCTCACCTTTCTTTCTGTACATTTTTTTCTAGAGATGCTTGAATATTTTCTCTCAATGCCAAGAAGCTGAGGTTTATTTTTGTACTTCATTGTTTCATGCAAATGTATAGTTCCCTCTCCACTACAGAATCTATCATAAAGGGATTATATAGTATGCCCTCACAGATTATGGTACTTTTATTTAAGATACTAATTATTAATGTATTTCATGTCTGAGCATGCCCTATATACAATATATACATCTAAAATGTGATTACTTTGTACAGAATGTTAACATTTTACGTTTATAAAGCACTGTTTTAAATATCTGGAGCATATCTCATTGGTTTTTATATTTTAGCATGCAGAAAACTGCTAAAAGTATAGATTCTGTTAAATATTAGATGTAATTAGTTTTAGAGAATACCTTGTGTTTTATCATTTAGGAAAAGGACTAACAATGAGCACTTTTGCTGTTTGTCAGCCAGAATTGTACACCTCTAAATTGAAAGTGGGATCTGATTTATTATTTAATTTGAAATGCTGCTATGATTAGTTTTGAGCAGAAAAGCTGTATTTTTAATTAACTTTCAGCTAAGTAGCAATAAAAATTTCTACTGTGAAAAACCTGGGTGTTGATACATTTCTTTAATTTCCCTACCTTCTGTTCTCCTTGATTGTGTCTGAAAATAACTGGCCAGACACTGTCAGAGCTGCATGGCCGTGAAATTACATCCTGCACCATGTATAAACCACACCATTCATTTTATAGCTCTGTGTGTATACAAACCCGAGTATTAACCGCACCCATGTATAAACCGTACATACATTGTACATTAATATTAAACATCTGTCTTAGGGCGCTACCAAAATGAATTTGTTCAGGAATAACATTTGTTTGTGAAAAGCCTGTAGTAAGGCCCATTGTGTCGTTTTAGCTACATGAGTTCCTGAGACCTTAAGCCGTCAAGCAGTCATCTGTGAAACGGTTTCAAAAATGTAAACTTGTGTATTAACAGAACACGTATTAACTGTTGGTTGAAAACTGGTTGATGAATTTTTCTAAGGAATATTTTATTAGTTAATGTATTACAGTGCAGGAGTCCCAGCAATGACATTAAGGAAAACAAGTGTGTGGTTTTGAAGACATTTAAAAAAAAATCATCAAAACAAAAACATCACTACAATAAAAACAAACGTTCTTCGATTAAAAAAAGCGCTAGATTGCAAAATCACAGTTCATATAAAAGGCAGGCACTAGCATTTATCACTGCTTGACCTAGTTTGATCTCAACTCTATTTGTATCAGTTACTGTATTTCACACTGTGGAGGGAACCCTGTTATAAGTTATCATCTTCCATTGCTCTCTGTCTCTTAGTCTCTCGCACTGCCCTAAAAGCACGGATAGCCAAAACTGTACCGAACATGAAGACAATGACCCCAAGCGCCCCGAAGAGGCCTCCGGCGATGTCTGCTCCATTCATTGAACACTCAAAGCCCTGATGACCTTTGCTTTTGTAGAGCGCTTCCCTCTCCTTGCAGACGGGGCTGTCGTACGTCTCCTGCAGCTTGATGAAGTAAAAGGCCAGGGCAGGGATATAGCCCAGACCAACGACGAGGTTCATCAGTGTCTCAGCCAGCAGCATAGGGGGCCAGCGATAAGGGATTCTTAGGACACCCAAAGCCAGCATCACGCAGGCATAGGCCATCAGAGCCCCTCCACAGGCCATGCTGAAGATGTATGGGGGCAGCTTCAACTGGTTAAACAGCTGGTCCAGCTCCTTCACACGGTCTGCTTCGGCTCCAGTGAAAGCCTGAGCTCCTCCAAAGTAGTATTGGTATATGCCTCCGAGACTGGCCAGGTCCCGGTAAACTCCAGTGTTACTGTAGTTCACCCCTGAGCAGATAACTATCAACAGGTTTACAAAGACCTCCATTATCTGGCACAGACCTGGACAGGACAGTAAAGGGAGAAAGAGATTATCATCAAGTAAAAGTCTCAGGGTGAAAGCGAGTGAAGTTTGAAGGTCGCTTTAAACAATTTACTAGAGGCAGTCTGATGGAACAACGCCTCTGAATGGAGGTTGATTACAACCAACATTGCCTCATGGGGTGCTCATTATTTGGGTTGATTCCCTGTCAAGTAAGAGAGATGGAAAATAATACAGGGGTTCCCAACCTTTTTATATTAACATTTTAGTAATTTAACAGATGCTCTTATCCAGATCACCTTACCATAGCGAGAGTATGAGTTTCTGTACTGGCACCCATGGTTTTGAAAGTGGCATCTTTTTTCACATGGATTTTGGTTGGATCAAGAGATGACATCAGGGACCACAGCTCTGCACAACTCTCCAATCTCAACATAAATCTGATTAAACTTTTCTACACTTGGTTTGAGTATTGCAGTCCATCAAGGGCTCCCAACCAAAAGTATTGAATAGGGCAAATTTTGACAAAAGGTTTTGATTTACATTATCTTGCCTTAAGCGTTGTGCAAGGTTGTCAGAATCGTATTCAAAATGATTCACAGCTGTAATGGCAGCCAAAGGTGCTTCTGATGTGCAATAACGCTGGGTGTGAAGACCCACAGGATCAATACATCCTCATTGTTTATTTCATTTATTAGTTTGGAGAAAGAAAATATTAATCTGCTTTCTATTAAATGTGGAGAAGAGTGAAAAATCGAAAGTTATTCTTCTTCTTTAGGCAAAGTTTTAAAGCAGTAAAATCAGAATCAGAAAGAGTATTGCCAAGTAAGGATCACTACAAACTAGGAATTTGTTTTGGTCCGTTGGTGCAGCAATTTATACAAAAAGAAAAATACAAATAAGAGTAGACTGAGCATTAATAAATGACTAAAAAATATAAAACACAATATAGTAAAAATATAATGCTAGTGAGAGACTTTCTCTGGCCAAATGTGAGATTATGGGCATGAAAAGTAATTGAATTAAGCTTGACACAGGATAGTACTGACTGACAACTGAATGAAGGACCATGGGTAGGACATGTGATGCCCCATTACTAATGGACCCCACACACCCTGTCCACACACCCTGTCCCTGCTAGGAACTGTGTATGTGACTGTCATAGGACTCTCTGAATAGACCCATGGATCATTGGGGAGGTTGGAACATACCATACACAGGTATTTTGTAGAATAATCCTCTTATAATAGACTGTGTAATGGTTGGCTAGGACCACAGAACACCCAAGTGTTCTGGCATAAAAGACTGTGTTAACTTTGTAATTATTGGAGAACGTGTAAGACCTAAATGATCAACATTTTGGACTCATGCAAATAAAGCAAGTTGTCCCGACTTCCGGACTTCCTTCATGGATCAAAAGTGAACGAAATCCAACACATAGTATCAGTAAGATTTACCAATACACTACTGCCACTACAGTAAATAAGCTTAAATTTGTGTTGTTGTTCGTTCTTCAATATAAACATGACTTGCCTCTGGTGGTTAAGGTGTATCTGAGGTTGTAAAGAGACTGTCTGTGTGGTGGCTCATAGTATTCCACTTCGGAGGGAGAAACTGAGGGTTCTGTGTACCTATAAAGAATAAACCAGAAGTTGACATCTGCCAAAAAATACATGAATACAAAACCACATAAATTCACAACTCTGTACTACGCAAAGAGAAAGGGGCATTCAATTGATTACATACACTGAAGTACAATTTATGTGAATCCCTGACCAGGAAACTGTAGCAATCCCAGATTGTACAGTTACTGCATATGGTCAATGTAGAAGACCCCGCAGTGGGACTTAGATGGTCTCTTACGTTCTCTGCTGTCCTTCTTTATTACTGGGTCTGTGGTCAGGCGGTCGGTCCTTGTGAGAGTGGGGTCTCATATCCTGATGTCTGTCCGAGAACTCCTTCCCTCTGCCCCTCCTGTCATTGGCAGAGCCCTTCTCATCCCTGTATCTCTCATCCCTTTTGTCTCTCCTCCCATCTCTTGCTCTTTCCCATTCTCTCTTTTCAGATCCTCCTTTGTCTTGAGAACGGCCCCTCTCACTATACTCGTCCTTGTCCAGGTATCTGTTCTTTGACATTGTCTGGTTTTTTGACCACTACCTTGAAAAATTATAAGGAATAATTTTGTGTTAGTGCAAATGCAGATTCCACTGAGGTCACATGACAATCCCAATCTATCATTCGTGCCATGTAACTTTAACGCAGCGAGAAACTGTGGACATTGTTGGTGACATCACATTCTGAAATGGCTATTGATATACGACAATAAAAAAAACGCGGGGTAGTATAATTGTTAATAGTATAGCAGTCACAAGTATCTTCTGGCCAGACTACAAACCTGGATTATAATTAACAATTAAACATTGACTTATAATTTTGTACAATGACACTGGGGTTGGTACCTTGTATGTTCCGTAGCGAACTTAAAAACACACATCTTTACATGAGATGCACAAGGCTTGGTGTTTGTTGATGCGCGCTAAACTTTCAAACGAAGACATTCATTAACAAACCTCACTAAAAAAACACAGATAAAGAAAACGTACAATACCTATAAATATGTTATCGTTTTGGTCTTTCCTTTTCCCCTCAGACTGCTGTGATTTAGCTTTACTTTACAAACTCCTCCCTCTCACCTGTACGCCTTGCATAACTGCATCCGCTGGCTACCACAACAAGAGTTCGATTCGTTTTCAGTGGGTGCGTTGGAGTAGATCACTTTTGTGAAGACGACATCGTATTTCGAAGTGGTTTTTGGGGATGCAGTGTTCGATTTTGCGAATATGGTGACTAGAATTATTGTCCCAAGAAAGACAAAAATAAGTCAAAATAAAAGTTAACGTAGATATTACCCGTACACCACATTTTGACACAAATTATATAGGCCTGCATTCACAACACTTTTTGTTGTCAAGAAGAGACAGGTTCCTTTTGTGAATTTGTCACATCATTTTCACCTGTCACCAGAAATTGGTTCATATTTAAGCAACTATGTCAAATAGATGCATTTCGTATTTTTAAACCCAGAGTTATTCAATCAAAGTCATATTCCAGGATATTCTTGAATTAACATATAAACCTTCAGCTTTTCTGTATCTCAAATAAATCTATGAAAACCTGCCACACTCTACTTAATTGTTAGCATGGAATAAATTAAAAGTGAAAATTCTGTTTTTTTAAACAGAATAATAGTAGAATGTTTCCCCATACTTTCTAAAATGTTGTTTTAAACATTTATACATTTTTAGAAAAGTAATTAAAAAAACTATATATATATATATATATATATATATATATATATATATATATATATATATATAGTATGTGACATGCTATTTAATAATAATAATTAAATATGAATATGATTGGCAAACTCAAGTTGAGTAGCATGTGTATCCTTGTCCTGTTCATTGTAAAAAGGTTTACTCAGAGCGCAAAATACACACATATAACTTATATATGTATAAAAAATTACAACTTATCTAACTTGCAGGGTTGATTTATACCTAAAACTAAATGGCCACTATTTCATAATAAACAGGGGGTAGGTGAAATAATATATACACCTAACAATATATTAATATTAAGGAAGTTGCACCACCCTTTGCCTTGAGAACAGCTCAAGTTCTTCTTGAAATGCTGTCATTCAAGTCTAGAACTGTGTGTAGTGGGTTATTGTCCTGTTCTTCAAGAAAATACTTCTGTTGAAGGAGATGGGAATTTACTTCGAACTCTGGGCTCCAGAACTCCCCATGAATGTTAACTAATGTTCAGATCTGGGAATTGGGAAGGCCATCCAGGTATTTGATGTTCATAAAAATATCTGGTGGTCATACAAATACTTTGGAATAAGTTCAGCAGTGTGTATGATGGCATCATCATTCTTGAATATTGGAACGTCATGAAGAAACGGTTTTGCACCATAGGGTGCACCTGATCCTCTATAATGGCCTTTATACCTTGGTCATTATACAATAAAGCAGAGCAAACATCAGATCCAATGACTCCCATGAGATGACTGCCCATACCATTATGGATCCTCCACCATGTTTAACAGTTGGAAGCAAACATCATAGGATGAAGGCATCTTTTAACTTTCGCCATCTGAATGTAGGAAGTATTTTGAAAGATGACTCATGACACTATATTACTTCTTCCATTGCTCAGGGGTCCAGGTTTTGTGCTCTTTACATCAAGTTATGCATCTTTGTACTTGTGCCTTGTATACGAGTTATTTCCAAATGCCAGCCCTGAAATTAATTCCAGCTTTGTCAAGCTCATGACATTTAGTCTTTGTTGAGATAGGTCACAGCGGTGCTGATTCAATCCTGTAGTAATTTTTGACACTATACTTTTGGGGCATTGACCAAGTATCCTTTTAGCTATCAGTCATAATGAGTAGTCATAATGTAGCTGACTGTTGACAAAGTTGGCTAAACGTTTTGCAACACATTTTCATGGGTGGATGTAGTAGTAAGGTAGTTTGGTGTAATAAAGCCCCATATGATCAATGTCTAATTACTGACACAAAAAATAACAGTTTCGTTTTTTGTTTTTTTAAGTTGAAGATGACTATGCTTAGGGTAAAGGATTATAAAGTAAAATAAATGGCTACAATTGACAGATAAATTCGTTTTTAACCAAGGGCCTTTTTCCAGCTATTGGGGTAAAATGGATCTTGGGGGGGGGGGGGGGGGGGTGTATTGCCCCATGTTACCCTACAAACAAGTGGAGTTAACATTTGTCAGTAGCCTACAAACTGAGCAGCACACATTTAAACAAAGGGGAAAAAATGTAAAGGCATGTTTTGTTCTACATTATTATTTCTAGCTGAACGTTCATAAAAATGTAAGATAATCGGTCACATTCTTCCAATGGACAAGTACCATAAAACCAGGCAGGGGGAGGACGGAATAAATTAAATGAACAAAAAATAAAAATAATATGTTTTTCTTACCTACAAAACAAACACAACCCGGCCCAAACCCAAAATAATTTTGACCAGCCAGGCTCTGCCCCAATAAAATTCGACCTGTCCCTAAGAAAAGGTTTAGATTTGACTGGATGGGATACAAGCTATTACAAAGGCAGTAAGGGAACGTTCGATGCGAAAATTCGTCGTCAATGAGTTCTTGTCAAATTGATCGACTTTCAGATGCTAGCAGAACACTAATTTTTACAAATGTTCCTTTGGACAGGGACAGTGCAAAATGTTGTCCTGACCCACTACTGCTTTAATAAAGTTTAAAGTCATATTTATGTAGGATATATTTATATATGTCAAATGTTCTGTGGAAATACATCTTCGATACTATAGTTTGTTGGTCCTATCCTAATAAGGCACAGCTGACTTTGGCTCTTACTCAAGCTGTCAAACTGGCGCTACACCCTCCTCCTACCCGGACGTAAACGCACGCGTTCCCAGAGCACTACCCAACCGCGGCGCGCGCAGGCTAGAAGCAAGGAGGCGAGACAGAAATGGCGGCGACGTCGGGGGAAGCAGCGTGATATGCTGGAGCAATAGAATACCCTAAAAATACAACTGTCACTCCATTGTCGAGAAAATGAAAAAGATGTCGAAGTAGGACGTCTTTTGTAATAATTATTACACACAAACGAACACCTTCCCCGGAAAACGTCCATCTTCTAATTGGAAAAGGGAAAATCTCACCAGGAGCATGGCTTCTCACAGTAACCAGGTAGAGAACTCTATTCGTCTCTGATTTAAGCGTTTCGCATTTGACATAAGATTATACATTTTTTTTATTTAACAGTGGATTATTACACCTCAACGTATATATGTATCTTGGCCGACATAGAGTCTTAGTCGTGCCATTGAAAAGTGTACTGAAATTATTGCTAGCTAATGCTTCCTTAAGCAAGAAAAGCCTATTTCCCCATTGAAACACCAGCATGGTACAGGCCCGAGGAGCCTTCATTCAAATTAGCCAACAGTACTCGAAGCAGGGTTAGTTGAAAATCTCAAAATGGGCTAAAATCATGTGTTCATATGTTGTTGTGTGGAGAAAATAACACAGCCAGAAGACCCCAACAGGTGTCATTTGCCTTACTTTGACAATTTGTAGCTAGGTGTTGTTGAATATTGCTGCGTGTATCTGTGTGCACGGCCCACCTGCTCTCACTGCTGCGACAGGCCTACTTATCCTTGTGCAGATTTTTTATAACGGGTTAGCTAGCCAAGCTAACTAGCTGACTAACGTTAGCTAGCTAGGTATTATAGTATTTAGAAATGACTAATTTGTTCAAACTTAATACTGCAGCGGAATATGCATGCATTCGTGTCATAAAAAATACATGACATATTTTATTCGAATACCTGAAAACTAACGGTAGTATATGGTCAAGCATGAACTTGTATGCATTTGGCTAGGTAGCTAACTATGTAGTTTCATTGAGCTAACTGGTTAGCTAGCAAGCCTGGAGTTTGTGCAAACGCAGGTGGTGGTGGTGTGGTTAAATGTGACATGCATTGTGGTGTGGGCCTGTCGCTGATCTGGGGTAGATATCCGAATCAGAACAGATGGTTCGGAGCTCGCATTTCTGCTCTGGGAGTGTGCAACTAGCTAAAATCTAGGGAAGCTGGCTGTTAGGACAGACCGCCATGATTTTGTTTATAATGACTTCACGGCCTGAAAGCTCGCTAAATACACTAGTTAGCTAGCTATACTACATTGTTGTCCAAGCTAACGGTTCACAGCACCTTGCCCTCTGCTCAGGTATAACTTTAGCTATGTTAAGTATTTCGTTGTGTCTGTGCTGTTCATGCATGTCATCTAACCACCTAGCAGTCGTTAAAACGTGCATATAGCTGTACGTGACTATTTATCAATAACTACTGTAGCTGGTTAACAGCTTTGCTTCGACCTGATAATGTTACTTTTGCAAACTTGCTGATGCTAATATATGATTGCTAGCTACTGTTGGCTAATAGTTTTTGAGTTTGAAAGAAATTGTATATTATGCTTCACGGGGATCGTATCACAGAGTATCCGTAACATTCTTTTTGGTTAATTCATAAAATACAAGCTGATATTATTATTATTTTTTAATATGCCACCGTCCAGACAGTCCATCGTGGTTGGCTGACTGGATGGTGGTTTAAAATGAGCCTATGTATGCCTGTCCGAAACCTGCATATCTCACTGAGAGGCTAAATATTAAACCATAAGTATTCAAGGGGAGGCAATTCTTCTGAGTCATCCTGAGAGGGCTGTTTTGAATCAGCTGTCATGTCTATTGCCCTGCCATTGTTATATTGTCAATATTAAGGTTCTGGTACTAGCAATTGATGGAAGCAGTATTAAATGCAAACAAGGTGACAAATATGGTTCACAATAAAATACATTTTGACATGATATAACTTCTCTCGCTATTTCATGAAGATTTTCTTTTGTCTTTCTTCTTCTGACTTGCTTATTGCTACTTTATAGAGTATGGTGTATTTACATCTACTTCTGGGTTCTTCGGTTGTCCCCATCTAGCTGTTTTAAGATTAATGCACTAACTGTGATTTGCTTTGGATGATACCATCTGATAAATTAGTATCTTTTATATTGAAGAAATATTAATGGTTAGGAGATTTGCAGAGAGGTTAAAGGACCTGCAATGCATGGATTGTGTTCAAGTTGTGGCAGAATACATTTCATTTTCTTTGTCTCATGGCTTCTAGATCAAAGCAATGTTAAGACAAATGACAGCTGTCGGACAGTTCCTCACCAAAGTAGTGGGTTGTCGGAAGAGTTGCATACCAAAATATCATTTAAACAATTTAAAAAGTTAAATGGATTCTAGGAATTTTACGCCTAGTAGATGCTCCCACGAATTGCTGACCTCAAGCATATGGAGCTTTTTTCAGATTCTACTGATGTTTATTGTAATGTGTATCTTGTTTTTGACAGTTTGTCAGTTGATGAAAACAGAGTGGATGTGGTATTGCTTGTTTGGCTTGGAAGATGTGATAATTAGCTGTAGGGAAACCCAGACAGAAACCAACAAAAGGGTTGTTTTAGTAAAATAAATATATATTTTTTACATTTTGTCTCAGTGATGATGCATCAAGCCGTCTGGCCCCCACTGATTAAAATATATTTTCAAAAGAATCACTCGTGATTGCCTGATGGTTAATTTCTAAGTATGATCTGATCTGATATTCTGGTGCTGGCCTTTCCCTTTTTGAATGTTGAGCTTCAGATTCAATATTCTGTAAATGGCACGTGGCTCAGAGTTGCCTGGCTTGTTAGGTATTTTCCTGGGCAGCAGGGTGGAGCAGTGTTTAGAAAGCTGAGCTTCCCTCCCATGTGTTGTACCCTTGAAAGGTACTGCACCAACATGGCTACAAAGACAATCCCATCAGCTGTTGGTAGTGTCTGAATGACATCGCCCCTTTTTTAAAGTGTCTCTTACGTGAATAAATGATAGTGCTCTTCACTGTCTGGCTGTGCTCAGTGTTTAAAGTTTTATTTTAAGTTCTTTGGCATCACTGTGCTAGTTCATCATATACTTGTTTGTCTTCATATGAGAATGTAATAGGCATGCCCCAGCCTGCATTAAGAGGTTTATTCGAAACGTGGTTGACCTTATTTGTAGTGTTGCATATTCACAGACTGCCAAGTGTGTTAATAGCGACTTTCATTGCATTCTAATTTGTGAGGCTTGCAGTGCAGAGTCCCTGCCCACTGGTGAATCCTGGACGGTAGTTATGAGGCAATACCCTTCCTTGTATGTGTAGGTGGTTGCGTATTGTAATTCTGTGCATGGGGTAGCAGTTGGCAATGTCTGGTAACTTGAAATTCCAGCGAATCCACTCTTGTGACTGGCTTATATCAACTCTGTTGCTGTTTTTTTTTTACATATTCTCTCTCATTACACCCCCACCTATCTAAACCATACACCCCAGCCTCTTCCTCAAACCTGTCCTGTCTGAAGAAGTAAACTTTGTTATTTGTTTTTGCTGTGTTGAAGGAGAATAATACCCCAAATAAACTTTTACATTATCCTGCCCACGATATGGTCCAGAATATAATTATTTAGTAGACTGTTGCATCATATCAACCAGAACACCCAATCTGTAGAAATGTTATCAAATTATAAAACTCTGCATGTATACACTGCTGTGTTATGCCAGGGAAACTTGTATAGCAACTTGGCCACCGACTCCACTTCTCGCCATACATAAGGCACTATAAAACCTCCATTGTGGAAAATGTGGATGTAATTGCGGAAACTGGACATGAAAACTGAATTCAACAGTATTACCATTGGCGACCCTCAGTAACACTTTAGTTGTGAGGTGCTGTTGGATTGTTTGTCTCAATGGATTTTTGTTGTGCATCCAGAGGGCAGGGAATATTAGCTAGTAAAACATCAGAATTAATGGTAATCAGTGTAACATCCAGGTGCTTCAATATTACAAACCCCTTCCTCCTGGAACATCGAAGTTAACACAACTTTATTTTACAATTGTAAGTGAAGCGCTCTTCCTGGCGTCAGCAAGCTAGCAGTGGCTGTATCCATGACTACCCCGCTTCTCACTTGGAGAGATCTTGGGATTTGTAAGAAATATTTTCAAACAGGCAGTTAGGACAATCAAAGCTATATATCTAGATGTTGGTTTTTAACCTTTTTAGGTTTGTCTAATATGGACTACTGATGACAAAAATTACCTTTCAAGCCTGCCCTAGTCAATCTAATGTGGTTACAATGTTACTGGACTTTAGACATGTAAAGTGTACTAACCGTCAGAAAAAAATCAAGTGTTCAGTTTCTCTGGTTTGGCTCCTGTAAATTTCAGAGCCCATATCGTTTAACTTTTTTATTTTGAAGTACCCCCCCCTCCTGTAAGTCCCACTGCTCCCTGATGGGTAACCTCATTCAGTAAAGTGTGTTTATCGTGTCGCTGGAGCATGTTGAAATAATACAGATGGCTAATTTGTGGTAATCCTCAGACCAAGCGAACAGCGAGGGAAGCTTAGTGTGGTACGTGTGGCACGCCTGTAGAAAGAGGCAAAGGGACATTCTTTCTGTTGTGATTGTATTAGCCATCCTGAGGCCATTGGATTATGGCTGGCTGTTTGTCGCTTGTAGTGCCATTTCAGCAGTGTTGGGCCCTTGTTTGCAAAGAGTTACATATGCTTGAACTGCACTTTCTTTTCTCTGTGCCACCCTTTTCACGTCCCTCTGTTTAACGCACTGGGAGGATTATGTGCATGGGTAGTCGGCTTGGTTCACCTTGTCTTCTGTACTGCTCAAATGCATTGGCCCACCACTCCTCACCATGCCTAGCAAACACCTTTTAAAGAACCGCTTTAGAATCCTTGTTGCCTAATTAGATGCAATTTCAAAACTAGTAGCCAGCTATCTTCTCAGGATCTAATGAAATTCTTGGTTATTGTATCGCCACAAGTGCCCCTGCAATTCCATAATGAGCCACACCAAGAAGTTGCAATGCTATTGGAGGACCAATTTACCACACTGTTCAAGGCTCTCACTGAAGGAAATGCAAGAGACCTTCAATTACACAGTTTGCTAGTGTGACTGGGATTAAGTTAATTATAGCCAGCAGGGGGAAAGCAGGTTATCTTCACAAAGTAGTGTAGGGCTGTTCTGAGGGGTTGTCCGGTTTTGTCTGCATGCAGGCATTCACCGGTTTTCTTGAATATTTTAGACACATTGGTATTTGTCCAGTTTACTGTCAGTTTTTATTCATTAGTTATGATTACTGTTTGTTAGGTGGAAGTCTTTTGAAACATCAGATGTAGGTGAGACATAAGGATTTACAAAACTTTCCCTGAATGGATTGATAATCGAGAGCTGAAGGTTCCTTCATCCTGCTTCCAAATATTTGTATGGGGAAATGCGTCTTTACTGTGCCAAGTCTAAGCAGTACTCAACTCGATTAGCTTAATCACATTTCTGTTTCAGTTGGCTGTAGAGTTTCAGCAGCACTAACTCTTGAGTCTTGTGAAGGTGCTGGTGAAAGGGAAAGTGATTAGAGTAACCAGTGGGATTTGATTCCAGACCAGCGTCCTGTATACTCTCACCGTGCTGTCCTCACTACATTTCTTCATTTTCCAGTCAATAACATCCTTGTGCTGAGTAATGTTGTTTTTCTTTAAAAAAAAAAAAAATCCATTGGATTTTTGATCACTTGTTTCAATGATTTAATTTGACAAAATGCATTCCAAAATAGTATTTTTCATGTTGAATGTGCCCATTACTGCAATCACTTAAGTTATTCATGTTACTTTAAAAAGTTGTATATTTGTTTTCTTTTGATTACTTGTCATTCAGTTTAATCTCAGCTGCCAGACCAGCAGGTTAGTTTAATCACGAGTTCACTACTTCCGAGTATATAAGACATACAGATTGATAGTTATTGAAAGTATCAGACCTTCCTTAAGAGACTGAAATGGACCAATTACATTTAAATGTGTTTTTTAGAAGTTGTATATACTTTTTAAATATTCCTGTTGTAGTTTTCCTCTTTCAGCCTGAAAGAAGGTAAACTTAGTTTGTGTTTACATAGACAGCCCAATTCTGATCTCTTTGCGCATTAGTCTTTTGACCAGTTAGATCAGCTCTGAAAGAAACTGATGTAAAATTGTGATTGGTCAAAGGGAAAACATCACAATTGGATTGCTTGTGTTAACAGTGCCGCATTGGCTGAAGCCAGTGAGTGAGGTCCTTTCATTTGGCTCAATTCTCTTTGAAGTGCACTGTCGGGAGCCATTTTGCCATTCTAATGCTGCATGACTCATCACTTTTCCATCTTGTCCTCTACTTTTACCCATACCCATGGTGCAGTCTGTTCCCTATCCCAGAAGGACTGGTTTTACTTCCCCCACAGGCATGTCACAACAGTCTCAGTTCATCAGTAATGATTCAAACTATCTAACACACAGTCCAAAGACTTGAGGAAATGTACCACAACTGTCGTTTTTAGTGCACTTATAAATGTGATTTTGGAGGATTCTCTATGTTGAATCAGATGTGCCATGTTAATGATTGTATGTGCATTTTCTCTCACTTTAGTACATCTTTGGGGAGTTCAGCCCTGATGAGATCAATCAGTTCTTTGTGACTCCACGATGTTATGTTGAGGTAAGACATACTTTTAATTATGGCTTGAATTAGACTTATTCCCATATCTTTCCACCAGCTGTAGCTGTTTGACACGATATAGTCTATGCTTACTCTATTAGGAGTTTTGGTGTGCGTGCACCTTTATTTTGAAACAGTCACCCTTAAGGATTTTAGGGCTAAAAAAAACAACAGAATAGGATGGTTAACCTATAGTCCACAGATCTTCCAACCAGTCGATTAGTTGACATTTAAAATGTGTGTTCATTTAATAACAGCGCACTGAACAATGAAATATCACACATGAATTAACTGGAGCCATATTATATTAACCCATCAGTTTCAGGCATTATGCTTCTGAAGTTGTCGTTTAGCCAATCTTGTCATTGCATCTCGTATGCAATGATTCATCTCATATAATGATTTGTAATTTCTGCTCTCTTCACCCCATCCTGTAATGTTGAAGGATGGTGCTTTTTTTTTCCTCCAGGAATTTTGTTGGAATCTGTTACATCTTTGTTTATCCTTAATGAAGGCAGCAGGATTTTCCATAGGCCAAGCAAGTGTGAAAATTACCTGTGAATGTGTAGTCTTGTTTCTGGCAAAGATTTCTCAACTCGTAAGATGAATGTATTCCTAATCTATTTTTGCCAGGTCAAACTATCCTAAATGAACGTGTTTGCTAGGTAGACAAATTATAGGTAGCTTATTAAATAATGAATTGCATTATTATTTTCATTGAAATACACAGTTGTCTCTCAGACCCCACTTTGACAGCCTCTGGAGTTACAGACCTGTGGCCTCCTCAGCAGTTAATAAATCTGACTGGGGTCTTGGTAGACTAAAGATTGTGTTTGTATCATAACTGCTCAACTATAGAAATCTTGGTTGACCAAACAATTCAGTAGATAATGTCATCCCTATTAATCCTCTGTACACCACATCTAAGTTCAGAGGTTTAGAGCAATATGAGGTTCTTCTGTCAGTGTCTAGAGCATAAAGATATACATTTAGTAAAGGTGAATAATATAGGCCTTAACAAAACATCACCAGTGATCAGACCCTCTACTCCAAAGTGCATGTTACATGAGTCATTCAGAATCACAAAGACTCAGATTGATAAGTCGTGGTATATAAAGTTAGCGTTACTTTTGAATGTACTGAATTTGAATTGACTATAACCTTGTTCTAAAATTATTTTGTAATTCATCCAATTTCTCTCTGACAGCTTCCCCCCTTCAATGACAAAGTGTCTTGCGTCAGTCAGTCTTCAGGTAAGAACATAATCTGTGTCGGATTGCTCTTTGTTTGTCCGGTAGAAAACGTCAACAGCATGAGACTGGCTGGCGCACTCAGGGTTGACAATGCCCGTGCCCCCCATAATGTCACAGTTATGACCCAAGTCAAACATACACCCCTCTGTGCTAATTGGAAACTGTCCAGACCTACCAGACTGAGCTGCATGGAAGAGACTCAACGTTTAAGTCTGAATTCATGTTTTACAATGAGCTTTTACTTGTAAAAATATATATACAGGTATAAACATACCTAAACATACAGTTAGAGCAGGGATTTTTGGAGCCACCAATTTACAAGTTTGTGAACCAGTTCCCCTCCCCTGCTCATAACGTTTGATTTTTACCCTGATTTGTATGAATTATTCAGGAAGTTACTGCACTCCTGCTGTGCCTTACATTACGGAGTCTATGAGACGGCAGGTTTGCGGTGAGTTTTGGGCCTGACACTGCCTTATTACATTTGTTTTGCTGAAGAACAAACCCAGGCCTTACAAACTGGTGGCTTTCTAAACCTTGCCCTTTTTTACTCTCTCATTCTTGCCTGTCCGTGCAATCTGTGAGGCTTTGCATGCTTAGATGCTGTTAAGTATCTTCTGAACTCTGCATTAAACTCATTGGCACCACAGCCGTGCTTCCAGTTGAACTGTGATCTGCTTTTTATCCCCCCCCTCACTTAACTGGATGGTTTGAGAACCCTCTGATTGGACTTAAGGGCATATCAATTGTCTTCTAAGGAAGCTAACACCTACTGTAGGTCTTTTGGTTTGGTAGGGTATCACTCTCGATGCATCACTGACTCTGGAATGAAATCCCTTTGGTAAATACACTAACAAAGGACACTAATATGTGGAGGCCAATGAATCACAAATGTAATCTCTAACTATACCTTGCATTTCCTCTCAGGGTTTCCTGTGGCTGGGCTGTGGATGACCAGTCATGTCTTTATAGCCCAGCTGTACCATATTCAGAGTGTTGGGATCATCTGATATTCATTTACTAACGTTTTCATGTTCCCCTTTGTCTGGTTCTGTCATTTTCTATAATCTTCTAATTTAAAACATTCCTACCTTGTCAAATCTAGTTAATATTGAAATGACTGTCATCCAGCTGATCTGTATTACTTTGTTCTGTGCTTTAAATGGCTTTATACATTTATTTGTCAAATACTTGTTTTTTTTTTTTGTTTGAAATGAACAGGAATTGGAAAGTGTGAATATTTGCTCCCAGCAAGTTTTGTAGCAGGGTTTTATGATTTTCATGAAATCATCGAGATGGGAAGCACACTTAGTCTGCTGGGCAGGACTCATGCCGTATACCCAAGCTCACTGTCATCCCCCTCTGCAGGCGAAGACTACCAGCGCATTGAGTTTGGTGTGGATGAGGTGATGAACTCTGATCCAGTGGGCGTGAAGGATCCTCTCTTCAAGGTGTCCAGCACCCTGAACCCCCAGGCTCCAGAGTTCATCCTGGGCTGCCAGCCGTCTCAGAAGGCCCTGCAGGCAGCCACAGCCCCCTCTCCCGTGGCGGATGTCCCAGACGGAGCCCACTACAACTCCCTGGACGGACCTGACGGACCTGACTCTGAGCCCTCTGCCATGGACAACAACCCGGCCTGCCCGGATGGGGACGGGGGCCCGGGCAGCCTTGGGCAGCGGGAGAGAAAGAAAAAGAAAAAGCGACCACCGGGATACTACAACTACCTAGAGGGTTCGGAGGCCAACAGCATGGGTGCCGACGGGCCCCCGGGGAAGGGGCTGGTGAACGGACACTCGCTCAGCGGCCCTCCCCTCAGGTCGGAGGACATGGTTGGTAAGGCGTTGTCCGGGGGCGAACGTTCCACCTCAGCCCCTGTCCCCGCAGCCGCGGTGGATTCGCCGGCCGTGGCGAATCAGAGGACTTGTGACAGCCCCGAATCGTCTTTAGACTTCACGAGTGGAGCCGCCTCTTTATCAGACGGCAAAGACGCGGCTTCTTCCTCCTCTTCTTCCTCCTCTTCGTCCTCCTCTCAGAGCAGCGGTGTGGCGGAGGGCGGCAGGACTGCAGAGCAGCAGCCTGAGAACATGGCTCCAGAGAGCCCCGAACTGCTGGGCAGCGGTGGGCACAGCCCCTGCCCCACCTCCCCTCCTCCCCCCTCGGCTGCTGTTGTCAGCCCGCCTGCCACCACCGCTACTGCTGAGGAGGAGGAGACTGGGGACATTGGGGTGGCCAACGGGCTGGCCGAGCCCCACGCCGTAGTTGATGGCGACGTGCTCCGGGAGGACTCCGAGGCAGGGGAGCCGCCCCAGCCGCTGGCCCCAGCTCCCCCGGTGGAGCCAGACTCTGAGGACCAGGTGGTGGTGGCGGCGGCGGCGGAGCTGGCACAGTCCCCTGCCCCTCCGACTGCGCCCGCCGCCAACCCCCCCAAGTCCTGGGCTAGTCTCTTCCACAACTCCAAGCCTCTGCCTGGAGGCCCTCAGGCCTATGTGGAGGTGAAGAACATAGTGGAGATAGAAACTCCCTCCCCGGCCCCCGTGGAGCTGCCGGAGAAGGCCGGGGAGGTGAAGGAGACCCCTGTCCATGTGTCAGAGGATCCCATGGCACCTAAACTCGCAGGTAGTGTACATTGATGTGCCCACGATGTGACAAAGAGCTGTATGTCCCTTTTAATGTGTCGACTGAGTCTGTATTATGGTCATTGTTCATTTGGGCCGTATTCAAAGTGAAGTTCAGCCTGCCATCCACTTGGTGGCGGTATAGGGTTATTTGTTGGTCTGATCAATCTGTAGTATCTCCTGTAGTGCGGTTTCCATACAGTTTTAATGCCACAGTTTTAAAGTGAATAATAATATCCGTCAGGATACTATGTTTCCAGCAATCTGACATGAAATGTTCCTAACTCTTCTGGTTAAAAAGCAGTGAGTGATAAGCAAGTGCACATAAACTACATTTTCTGCTTACATTTACTGAATATTCTTTTTATTCAGTATTTTTATTCAAATTACCCCCCTAACATTTTCATGATGTCCAATTTGCTGTTATGGCCTTGCCTCATTGCAGTGAATCCCAGCGAGTTCAGGAGAGTCGAAGATTGAGACGTGCCCTCCGATGCACTTTATGCCAAGTCAGTCTGGCTGTACATGCGCTTGGAGAGAAGCATGTCCTCCAGCCATCAGCAGTTATTGTGTTGGCGGGTTCCCGACCTACCAAAAGGAATCCCTAGAGTAACTACAACTCCGCATTTGCCTACATGGTTTTGCAAGGCATTGATGTAGTCCAGTTAGCTATTCAGTAGGGTGAGGATCTTGAACTTCATTGTGTTTCCTTCACTTTTTTAACTCTACCTATATATCTGAAATGGTTCTGGAAATGTGAGTCTTAGGTTTAGTACTAAATGTGTTCAATTTGGACATGCTACACCTAAAGTAAAAGTAACTTTACATATCCATTCTTTTTCTCAAAAAAAATTATCTAATTCGATATAAATTATCAAACGCTCTCAATAAACATGACACTACATTTGTCATTGTATTTGAAGATTTTTATTAAACAAGATTAAAGTAAGTTAATTACATGGATTCTAAAATAGTAATCTGTATGTTGTTAAGTGAATAATCAATCATTTTTTAAATATCAGCTTTTGGTGAACCAAAGCAGTTGAGGAATCCTATGTTTTTTTATAGGATTGATATGCAAACCATAGGTCTAATTTTTGTATTTTATTTATTTTTTAAACTTAGTGTACTTTATACACCTTTATTATGCAGTACTATAAAACCCTTGATATTTAGTGTAAATGAACAACGTCTTCACTGTGCACTTAAAACACAGTGCAGTTCTTTTCTGTATCTTATTGAGTGTGTAACCCTTTGGTAGCATAAAACAGTTGGAAGGAAAGTCTGTTAGTCTGTAAATGGTGTAATTAACAACTGTGCCAGATTTTCTATTCAATCACATTTTAAATGTTTCTCAATAACACTGATCTGCAAAATGCATGCAGAAACATAATATGGAATACATGAATTAGTCTGACTTGGCTAAGCAGGTTTAGGACATTACCTCACTTTTCTAGATCAGTTCCGATGAGCACCAGGTGGTGCTAGCACACAAACAATGCTTATTGATGCCTAGATGGCCATGACATGTACCTGACATGCTTTTCCAGAGTGCCCCATTTTCCTCAATGCCCCCATTACTGGAGCTGGGGAATTTCTCAAGGGTTTAGCCATGTGAACACTGTAGAGCAGTAGAATTGTTATACAGTATGTAGAGGGACATTTCTCCCTGCTGCTGTTGTAACATCATGGGCACTGCTTCACCGAAAATGTATGAGAAGCCTTAATGAAGTTCTTTACAATGACATGAACCTCTGGGTTTTCAGTCTTAATGAAGTCCTTTACAATGACATGAACCTCTGGGTTTGTCCAAAATTAGAGCAGCTTGGATCATTGGTGTCATCTTTCTCCAAATGTACGCATGCACACTGAGTATAAAGAATCATTTTGATTTTGCACAATGTTGTCTTTTAAGCTACCTAATTAATAGGGACTTGTGACTCCATTTGCCTCCATGTTTTGGGTTGTGTCCACTGATGGTGGTGAAGGGTTTGGGGTGGGGAGGGTTGCCACGTCTCTGTGATTTGTTTCTTGTCTTACTATTATTGCTTGTTTTGGTCCGACCAGTTAGTTCCTCTGTACACCTTCAGGCTTCCAGGATATAGGTCCTGAGGAAATAGACGGGCATCTCAGTGGGAATCCTAAGCCACCTGTAAATTGTGGTTGACACAGTATTTTTGTCCTGTATGTAAAAGCTTTTTCCACTGTAAGTACCCTCATCCAGTATTTAATGTGTAAGACAGGGCTTTTAGGCAGCCTGATGTGTTTCTGTTAGGATAAACCTGGTGGTTTACTGTGCTCTACAGCTGTAAATAATTCATCACGGCCCTACAAATTTGCTTTTCTCCCATAGAAGTGCTTATTTTGTGCCCACTAAACTCATCCAGCACGCTCAGGAAAGACCATCAGGAATCAACAAGAAAATATTTATAAGATGCCAAACTGGTGCTACTACTCACATATAACATGTTTGATTTCTAGCCCTGTAAACCGTAATCTCTGGAGTGGATTTATCTGGAGTGTGCATTTACAGTTCATCTCAAACTATATTAATCTTCTCCCCTATGGAACATGCTCTCTCTGGAATGACCGTCTGACTTAGAAAACTGTCTAGAAAAACATGTTTGTATAATTTGGAGGTTGTTCATCATATGCTATTTAAGCTGAACTATCAAATGGCCTGGTATTTAGAAACCACTGCTTTTCCATAATGTTATTATGTGGTATTGTTTTATGATGATTTCCATCCTGGAATGTCTGTCTGCGTTAGCCAGGAAGCGATGTTGCCATTGACAGTCTCCCTTCCTAGGCGTGGCACAGTATCCCCTTGTTCTGACAAGCTAGTCGTGTGCCAGTGTTCATGATGCACAGTTGAAAGAAAGGTTACCTCATCTGTGTTGCACTAAATGTAGTAAATGTGTATTGCTTTTGCCGGAGGTTTACGCATTAACTTCTATTTTTTTTCTTATTTTATTTTAATACTTGTTTCTTTGATATGGTGTTTAGGGATTTGTGTTCAAAATCCTGTGTACTTGTTTGAATCTCCAGAACTAATTGAGAATGTGAAGTTGATACACAAACCAGTGTCTTTGCAACCAAGAGGACTGATCAACAAGGGAAACTGGTGCTATATCAACGCTGTATCCTTTTTTCGTCTGATTGTGAAGTGCTTCAGAGCTTTAATAACACCATCTCATACAGTCACTTTAGATGTCTGTATTTAATACTGTTGCTCCAACTTGATGATTTTGCACTTGACTCCCACCTCAAGACCCTGCAGGCCCTGATTGCTTGCCCCCCTATGTATCACCTGATGAAGTCCATCCCCCTGTTCACCGTAACCCAGAGACCCTGCACGTCCACACCCATGATGGACAACTTGTAAGTAGCCGCTCATCCTGCGGGTGGACTGGTCCGTTTTCAAAGTCAGCGCTCACAAAAATGCAGGTCTTGTTTGTGTTGTGAAAAGGCTGCAATGGCACGTTCCAGACGACTTGGCCTGAACTGGTTGATCTGTTTTAAGTGTTGAGAGTTGGTGCTTTCTGTGTTGATTACACCCTGGCCTTGTTTCTCCCGCGTTCCTCTAGTGTAAGGCTTGTGAATGAGTTCAGCAACATGCCGGTGCCATCCAAAGCCAAACAGCAAGGTAAGCTGTCTGTTGTCTTCTTCCCAAAGAGCTTAAGAGTTCCTTTTTTTTGTGTGTGTGTGGATTTGTCTTTGTGATCCTTGTTGCTTTTTTCGGTAGCTGCTGGGGAGAAGATGATGAAAGACATCCGACCAGGCGTTCCCTTTGAACCCAACTACGTCTACAGACTCCTCACCCTCATCAAGTCTAGTCTCTCAGAGAAGGTAATCCACAGCCCATCAGACCTAGCTCTACCAGGGGCATGTTAGATTGCCTGTGGGTGTCATTAAAGTGTTGGACCTTTCAGGCATTCTAGACATCCGGGTGTGGAAGGTGCTCAAGCAAATCAACTGAACCATCTGAAAACCGTCTGTTTTCTGACACTATCAGTAACATTCCACATCCTCATCAGTTAGCCCAAGAACAGTATGCAGTTACAGAACATGGTTACTACAGTGCAGTACCCCATCTGTTTGTCTTCAAGACATGCTTACTCACTAAAGATTTATAATCACCTGAGGTTCAATTAAAACCACTTATTCGGAATGGAATGAGATGGTCAGCTCCAGACACCCCCATGCAGTTTGCATTGCAGCATGTACTCAGTGATGTCCTGGACCTTGGGCTGTGTCTGGTGAGTCAGTGTTGTATAGCTGACTCCCTGTGGTCTAATTAGTCCTGATGGTTGTGTGTTCCAGGGTCGTCAGGAGGATGCGGAGGAGTACCTGGGCTTTACGCTCAATGGGCTGCATGAGGAAATGCTGGCTTTGAAGAAGCTCATCTCCCCTCAGGAAGATAGTAAGTGCTGGGATCTGAATTAGATGCGTGTGGTCGGGAGATTCAGTTCGCACTTGTTCTCTCCTTACGGATGTAATGGAGATGATGTAGTCCCCGGTCAGTTCACATCCCATTACATCCTGTGTGAGAGTTTTTCGTCCTTTTGCCTCATTGCTCAGTGTTTGTTGGCAGTACACAAAGTTTGTTTCCATAGTCCTTTTCAACTGTGCTAATAATTTTGCCAAATACAATTATGTAAATGCCT
The DNA here is from genome assembly GCF_011004845.1 of Esox lucius. NCBI lineage: Eukaryota > Metazoa > Chordata > Actinopteri > Esociformes > Esocidae > Esox > Esox lucius. The sequence continues at coordinate 16,855,536 of NC_047570.1, read as the reverse complement.
AACCTGGTCTTGGCTTCTTACACTAAACAACATCTCACAAATACAGTGCAGAGATGCTAGCTGATGATATATTAAGGAGATTTTTATTTCTTTCAAACTGCAGCCAACCGTCAGTCATCACAAAAAGATCCCACAACGTCAAACAAACATTGTCTGTGGATATTATGAATATACTACGTTCTGATTCTATCACTTAGTGATTTAATAAGAAATGTTCTACCTGATGTTCAGTGAGGCAATGTGCTTATGGACAGTGTTGTCTCCTGTCAGAAGCCCCCACACCCAATGGCCCGGAGTCCCAGTCAGGTCTGGAAGAAAATGCTGCTGAAAAGGACGAGGAGGGGAGTGGGGACGAATGGGAGCAAGTGGGCCCCCGGAACAAGACCTCCATTACCCGGCAAGCTGACTTTGTCCGCACCCCCGTAACTGACATATTTGGAGGACACATCAGGTATAGTAACACACAACTGGTGGTGATTTGTGAGGTGTCATGAAACCCTGCATTATGTTCTTACATGTTAGATGCTGGGTATGGGTTAGGAGGTGCTGCATTTTTGCAGATTATAATTGATTAAAAGCTGATCGTGATACTTCACCATTAGATCACTATTAGAGAGGTCGTTCATGCTTGTGACATCTGTGGGGGGGGGGGGGGCTGATTGCAAAAGACAGCCTCGTTTTGGGACTTTTCTGGTTCAGTAGAGTCGGGTGACAAATCCCTCTGAACTCAAACTGTGTTCATACAAGATTGCGGTCAAGGGGATTATAAATGCAGTAGAATTTTTTCAGAATTTCTATTTGGTTGAGATGAATGAGCCCAGGCTGTGTTCAGTCAGGGTTTCGTGTCTGTCTAGCCTCTACTACCATCTGCATGAGAAGCCTGAGGCTTGGAGAGACACTTGATTTCACTGGTATATGATGGCTGTGATGGTCAGCCGCCGACTGTTTCTCTTCACTGGGCCTGGAGCTTATTTTCCTTAAGGCCTAGCAGCAGAACTGTGGCACCAGTGGCGTCCTTGCCCTTCTCTTTATTGGCTTTGGCGCGGGTGCTTGGTATGACACCAACATGCCCCTTTAGCCCCCCCCTCTCCCACCTCAGCTGACGATGTCGTCCCAAACCGGCCACCCCCCAGCTGTCTCCGGACTCTCTCTGGTCCAGCGGTACTCTTCAGAATAGCAGCTGTTGTGGCCTGGCCTGTGGTTGGTGGCCTGGACAGCCGGGCGTGGGGTGCGTCAACAAACCCTGACAGTGTAGGATCTGTGGAGGTGTGACGGTGTTAGATGACTCTGGTTTTCTTCTCTGAGCTACTGGTCTTGTACATGCTTGGCCTGGCTTGGTTATAGATGACTTCAGATCTACATTCTTCCAGTTAGGAGTAAAAGTAAACTGATGAAGGGCTGACTGAGCTAAATTCACAGCGCATTTTAAAGATTTTAGCGTGACTGCCCTGTGAGTAGAAACAAATAAATATCTAGAGTGCTTTGAATGTTTGTTTTTTGGGATACGTTTTTGCTACGAAGTGAAGACTGAGTTGAAATGATAGTTTAATAGAGGTTTGGTTAGCTTTTTATCCAACCTTATGTCAAAATATCTGCTAGCAACCAGTTACCGTATCTTGATGGGGTATCATGATGGACAATCAAAACCCAATCCACAAGGTTTTGATGAAAGCCATTTACTGTAGTGTGTTATGTCCTCCAATGTATTGTCTGTGTCTGAAGTGGCGTCTGTGCTCTGCAGGTCGGTGGTGTACCAGCAGAACTCAAAGGAGTCCGCCACCCTGCAGCCCTTCTTCACCCTGCAGCTGGACATCCAGTCAGAAAAGATCCGCACTGTTCAAGAGGCCCTGGAGACCCTGGTGGCACGGGAGTCCGTTCAGGGCTACACCACTAAAAGCAAGCAGGAGGTCAGTGTCTTTAAAGAGAACAGAAGTGCTACAGGCAAGTCTTATTGTGAACGCCATCAGCGCTGTAGGCTGGGAACAAATGGTGTCATTTTGCAACCCTCTTCCTTGGCTTCAGTTACTTTTTTTAATCCTTGGCTTCAGTTTACTTTTTTAATCGTTGCATCAGTGTGACCTTAAAAAACAAACTTTATTTTCCGGACCACGTCAGCCGAGCTGGCCAAGAAGAGAGAGAGTCTCTTACTGAGTGACTGACCGCCTGTCCGACTGACTGTCCCTTGTTAAATAGTGTAGTGGTTAGAGATGCGAACTGTCACACAGGCGACCTGGTTCAGGATAGACTAACTTATTTTGCGATGGACGAACTGCACAGGCGAGGAACATATTGTCGTTTTCTATTTACATAGCATAGCTCATGGTGTAGTGGTTAGATGTTCCACGGTCAATTTCCTTTCTAAAGAAAGGTGCCACTTATGGAGTGATTGGAGTCATTGTTTTCATTATAGGTGCTGTATTGCTATTAACGCTCCATCCCCGACATGGCGTAGTAGTTAGAGACGCGGACTGTCACGTTGGCAACCGGGGTTCGATCCTCACCGTGGACCAAACACAATAAGCATTAGGATTTGTCCATATTGCTCTAGTTTTTCTGTCTCACGCTGTGTTTAAATAGTGTAGTGGTTAAAGGACACAGTCTGTCACAGTAAACAGCGGATCAAATCCAGCTTGGCCAACAACATTCATCCCTTCTAATGGCAGGCTGGCAGAACCAAGCTAGTCTGGTTCCTTTTCTTGTTTTAAAACTATTGTGTATATAATGAGTATATAATTAAATTTAATACGTAAAGCTTTATTATTTGGTGAAATGATAATGAAATAAATTCTAGTCCTGATCTCAAACTCTCTACTCTCTGAGTTTAATGTGGGAGCCAGTCTCTCCCTATCATTTGGGCGCCTGGAGTGGCTGACAACAGCAGGATCCTTTTTGTGTGTGAAACAGTTATTTAGGTAATTAGACAGCTACTGCCTAGCACAAGGAGAACTGATCAAATTAAGCAGCAAAAGGTAGAACGGTAGAGCAAACCGAGCAAGCAAGGAAAACAAGTTCATTGTGAAATAGGGGTTTGTAACATGGGTGGGGGGTGTATGTGGGGGGGGGGTGTAGGGGTGTGGAATAATAAGTCAAACTTTCCATTACAAGTCTTTATTGGCCATGATGAAATATAGCCTGCCATCGCCCAAGGGATTTAGTAAAATGTTACATTATATTAGCCAAATCAACCCATGCAAAATCAGATCTATTCTTCAATTGCTGTTTGATTTCGCCATGATTGCATTCTTAATGAAAAGCAGAGCTCCTGTCCCAATGCTAGTCGACTAATACATGTAAAGGATGGTATAAACATCTAATCTAATGACATTTCTGATATAGGCTTTATGTACAAATTAAACTAATATGCCAAGTATGTTTTCCTCTAATTTGTGGTGCGACCAAATCATGTGCTGGTGCCACCAAGTTAAAGACTCCGTGCCAACAGTGGAAAATGTTAATCTGGAGTGCTGGCAGTAAATTCTACTACTAAATCATGATTGGCCTGGGATGTTTGCTTATCAATCATTCTGATTTCATCCGTACTGCATGGAATTATTTTTGGTATGTTTATCAAGCTGTCATGTCATTAAAAGTTACACTAACCGAGACATTCTTACTTATGGGCTTGTTCCCCTTGTGCATTAAGTAAATAGAATAAATTATTAAAGTAGAAAATGAAGAGAAGGTTATAAGCCAGGAAAACATACATTGTTATTTTTATGTTCTAATTGCTAAAAGATAGTGTCCGGTTATTGTGCAGTGGTACTAATCTTATCTATTGGTAGTGGTAGCATGGGTGTGTGCGTGTGCGCGTGTGTGTGTGTAATCCATACTTAGTCCAAAACCCCCCCCCATTTTTTTTTTTTTCTTTCTTCTGGCTTCTGAAACAAGGCTGTTTAGTTTTAAATGGAGTGTGTTTACATAATGAGGATGTTTGTTAATATGGTGTTCTGTTTCTTTAGCGAGAGTATTTGAGACACTAAGCAGTGCACTCTGGTACCCAAAGCGCTGTCCCTTTGATGGCCCCCTTCTGATGGGCTGAGGCCGTTGGACTTTGGTCTTGCTGCTGTTTATACACACAGGGCTGTTTTTTTGTGCGTGTGGACTCTGAAGCATTGTTTATGTTTTTTGTCCTCTCTGCCAGTGCTGCTTGATGAAAACACATTGTTTTAAAGCCACATTGCAACAAGACTATGCGTGTACAGAAAGTGGTGCGCAGGACATCTGTTAGGCAGCTGTACTATGGGCCTCCTCACACTGCATTGTGTTCAGCTCATCTACTAGAGACTTGTTACCGTTTGCTTTAGAAGCTGCTAGTGGTTGGCGTCGCAGTGGTTCTGTCTGGTTGACGGTGGAGTGGCTGTGAAGTCCCAGTGATTCATGAGTGATTATTCCAAAGCCCACCAGCAGGTTCTCTTAGCGTGTGATACAGAGTATTGTGGTGTAGTCTAATCCCTTGGTGAAATAGAATATTCCATTGTGGTTCCTAAGTGCTGGTTAATGTGGGGTCAGTGAATCCAATAGTCTCTTGTGGGTTGGGTCATCCTTCTTCTGTTCACAGATTGAGATCAGTCGCAGAGTGACCCTGGAGGAGCTCCCACCAGTGCTGGTCCTTCACCTCAAGAGATTTGTGTTTGAGAAGACTGGAGGCTGTCAGAAACTGATCAAGAACATTGACTACCCCGTAGACCTGGAGATCAGCAAAGGTATGCATCACTGAGGAGCTTCCGAACCATGGGGTTTTCATCCGAGGCGCCCATTTAATACACCCCAAACATTTGTAACCTTTATGGGTTCCTACCAAATCTGTCTGACCTTTTCATTAATACGGTTCTCAAAACATTCAGCGTCTGGTTATATTCCAGGAAAGACTTGGCCCCCTCTTTCCATTCTTCCTAGTTAGACACAGACACCCAGGGACAGGTGAAGTTCACTGGTCTGCCATCACGTCTTGATACAAGGGTGCTGGCAGAATGCAGGGAAAATATCAGCAGCAGGGACAAATTATTTGTGTGTCAGCCTAATCCAGCCCCAATAGTCAGCTTCCAAAGCTTTGCACCTCATCAGTCCCTGGCTGGCCTGCGTTCCTGTGTTTACTGCTCCGCCCTGCCCTCCCCTACAAGCCCTGAACCAGCAATGCACAAAGGAAATATTTATAGAGGGAGTTCAAATCCTGGTCTCAGCACACTGATAATGCTCAGAGGCCTCGTGTAAGGAGGTGCGAATTGGCTGTGCTGTTCGGGGTGGGTTTCAGACAAGGGGGCTTATCATTATCGCTTTCTAGCAACTCCTTGTGGTAGGTTGGTCGCTTGCTTGCTCGGTCGTGGTTGTTGGCCAGCGAATACATTTCTGTAAGTGCATAGCTGCTAGAAATTATTCCCATGTTGGGCGAGGAGGATGTCTCGCGTTTGACTCTCCCAAGCCTGCCGGGAGTTGCTCCGATGAGACAAGGCCATAAGCACGAATTGGACTTAACACAGTTGATAAGGGAGAAAAACATTTCTCCGATCCAAAAATGTCACGCAAAGATTCTGTTAATATTCCTGAAAGCCCACCTACCAAACCCTACTGAATAAGTTCCGGCCATTTGAGGAATAATTGTATGTTAGATGTGTTTAATAAATCTGAGGCTTTACAGAGTATGTCTGGGGTGTCCCTGGCCCTATGCACAACTGAGTCAGGGTCTTATGAAAAGCAGGCTGCATCTTCTTTTGGTTATGAACCATTGGCAGCCTGTCTGCATTGTACCCTTGTTGGACCCTGTAGGAACACCTTGTATAAATCTCGAAGGTGCAGGGTGAAAGAGACCATAGTCTCTGTATACAGTTAACCAACTGCTACACTGTATTGTTAAAGCCACCTTTATTTAGATGAGCTTAAGAGGCACTGTGTTAATGCTTAGGGATGTTTTATACCCTTCTCGTTTCTCTCTGATGTGGCTGCACTCTGTATGAATGCACTCATCTGAGTTTTGAGGGCAATACTGATTGCCAATCGTTTTTCTGTTGGTTTGGCTGGCCACGTGCTGATATCAATTGATTTGTTTAATGCCAAAATAGGCTTACTTACCATATAGGCCACATTGTATACATCTTTGAATTTGAATAAAATCCAATATAGGTTACTCCTGAACAGGGCCTGAAATTAACACCAGCTGAGGTGTAGATTTTATTTGGAAAATCTCAAGGATATCCGCCACACTGGCGGGTAAACGTTTGTACCCAACGAGCATCAGAGCAGAGCAACAATGTTCGGAGTATCAAGCAAGCGAGTGAGGTCAGAGAAAAGTATCTGGCTGTCTGTGGACGCGCATGTTTGTGTTGAACTGTCAGCAAGTGGCTGTCACATTGACATGAAGGTAGCCAGCGTCTGAGCGACAACCCACGGTAGGCAGCTAGCTAGTTAAGTGTCGCAACTCGATAGCTACAATGATTTAGCGTCATGCGGGTAACATTTAGAGATTCGGTAGCAACAATAAGACAAAACAATTTCGTATTTTGCTTTCAAAAGTAAAGTCTGCGTTGTGTATTCTATACATTTTCAAAGGAAAAACTACCTGAAATTAAACAAATTACTATTTAAATAATACATTATATAATGTAAATAATATTATAAGGCGGAGCAAATTGAGAAATGGTTAGAGCTTAAGTTAATTTAGAGAACCTTTCTAATATAAAATCAGGTTTTTGAGAATGGTTAATTGATTGGGAGTACTTAGATTATTAGGGAATGATAAGTATTGTCAAATAATGTTAAGGAAGAGATACTGGTTTAAAGGGATGACATTATTGCAATACATAAACATGTTTGTAGCATCACATAGAAAAATTTAGTTTTGTGAGAATGGGAGATTTGGAGGTAAAGGAGTTTGAGTATGATGGCTGATGAGTTGTTCTGTGTGGCCAGTATGCTATGGATAAAAGCAGATGCCACTCATTTGTCTTGGGAAATAAAATGCTTGTGTTCAACATTATATCTTTTCTCTATTTAATGTACTCAAATTAATGTATACGTGACACAAAAAGGCAACAAGTTAGTTTTGGACACTGCTCCTGAAATAAAACGCACTATAGTGATAACTCCTGACATAAAATGCTTTATGTAGGTTACTCCTGACATACAACACCATTATATTGGTTGCCACTGACATAAAACACATTGGTTACGCCAGATATATTCCTGATATAATATATAAAACGTTTAAAATAATAGCCCAGTAGTAACTCTTGTTTTAGGCTCCCATGTATGTTGATGTAGTCTATTCAGGGCTACTAATTATTTTGTAGCCTACCTACAAATAATTATAAGGCATACTTACCTTTTCAAAAGAAATACTATGCACGCAACTTTCTCCCTCCCGGGAGAGCAGGATTGAGCTATTGTAGTCTGATATTGTTCTCCCCCGGAACGATTTAACAGAACTATTTGAAATAGAGATTCTGTATGTGAAAGTTAATGTTCGGTTGCAGTGAAAACACAACATTGGGGAACCCCCGTAGTTTACTTTTTCTGACTCCTCCAAAGACGGCTTGTGGGCTTAATTCCTGAAGGCAGTTAAAGAATTTGGACAAATTGTAGATATTTGTCGTAATTCCCCTTGTTTTGATAATTCTTCATAATCTTGGCCAAAAAATTGCACATTTGGCAGATGCCATTGATGTACAACAAGTAATTAGTGCAATACTTTGGTTAAACTGAAAAAGGCCTTTAGAAAGACGTGGTGTAAAAGTGACCTATTTAGTTCTACAAACTATAAAAACACATCTGTTTCTAAAGCCTAGGCTATCTATTGACTGAAATATTCTGCCAACCCTAGATTAATTCAAGTATATATTTTTCACATATATTATGAAGAATATATAATATCCTAACATTTTTTTGCATTGTTATTTCAATAGACCACTGCATATCCAGAATGTCAAGAAGTTTAGTCCATGTTGAAGCTTTAAAAATCCTTTGAAATAGCTCTATACCCTTTTTAACAAGTCACTCTGCTTGGTGGCCTCTACAATCGACGTACATTTCTGGATTTCAGTAATATTCTAACCCTCCATTCCTTTAGCAGGCGGTATCAGCTTTTGCCTGATAATATAAAAAGCTCTTAATATGGGTTGTTGGCCAAAATATCCCCTATATTTATTGCTGTCTATGTTATTGGAGAATTTTTCCGTTAAACAATATTTATTGCATTCTTGAGGAAGCAACATGAAATGTTGAAACCTCTTAAGAACATTGTCGTCTACTTTATCTTATGAAAGTCTAAGCTAACTTTAGTATATACTTTCATAGAATGACTAGCATCTTTATTAGTGTATGTTACTGTTGACTATGTGTTAGTACATTTCTCAAATATCTGTTAATTAAAATGCAAATAAAAGTACTGTTTTAATTTGTTTCTCCTTCTTAGATCTTCTCTCTTCAGGGGTGCGGAGCAAAATATCCAAAGGCCAAAGAACCTACAGGCTCTTTGCAGGTATGTACTAAACCAATATCTGATCAGCTACACCCTTCACATTGTCAAATGCAAACTTTGTATCTCATGCCAAAGGACTATCATTTGTACTTGTCCTAACATGGTGTAATTTATGTTGGGGCCATGCGAGGCTTATAGGTTCCTTTGATCTATTTGGGTCTTGTGTACTAGTGTTAATTTGTTTTAGTGGCCAACTGCTTGTACTGTAGGTGTTAGAAAGTCATTAATAATAACTGCTTGTACTGTAGGTGTTAGAAAGTCATTAATAATAATTTACCATTTAAGTCCACGTGTCACATGAACTGTATCCATCCTCACCAACATGAACGACACAAAAGGCTAGGTGTGTTAAATGCTAAGATGTTTTTAATGCAAATGGTAATACAAATTCTTCCCTGTATTCAGCTAATGACCACCAGCATATTAACTGGAATGAAATCGTAATAATAATGACACTGTCTATTTGAAAGTGTTGCCAGGATAGTTTTTATGTCCGTATTTTCTTTTATTATTCTCCTGATATACTTTCTAAAGTTTCTAAATTTGGTCATGGTTCATACACTGGCACTTGTCCTTATGTCACTGCAGATCCATTATATGAGAAAATGTAACAAACGATGTCACTGTGTACAGCTTGAAATTCTTCTGCCTACATCTATACCGCTGACATGAAGGCCTTGTCATGCTCGTATCCAAACCAGCCAACTGGGGGCTTAGCAGTCTGAACCATATGAATGACACGAGAACATCGGGTTTTCAGTAACTTTCTCAGATCATGGCATTAAATAATCCTATCTAGTTTATTTAATTGCTCAGATTTCTAATCATCCGCAGGTCCTCAGCCCACCCTTTATTCAGAGCCTTCTGTTCTGGCCGACAGTACATGCCTAGTATGCACTCTTCTCCAGACAGCCTGAACCAGATAACAGAATTACCATTCATGTTTGATTTGTGTGTCTGAAAATCTCATTTTGTGTGTCCTTGGGGCAGTTGTGTATCACCATGGGAACAGCGCTACAGGCGGCCATTACACCACGGATGTCTTCCACATTGGTCTAAACGGCTGGCTGCGCATTGACGACCAGGCAGTGAAGGTCATCAACCAATACCAAGTGGTGAAGCAGACTGCCGAGCGCACTGCCTACCTGCTGTACTACCGTCGCGTCGACCTGCTGTAGACCGCACTCACAGACACACAACACGCATACAATCACTCTCATACAGACACTGATGTTACACACTTTACATATACACGCACTACAGACATGCATTCATTTACGCACATGCATATATACAACTAATGAACAGGAACACTGCCCAACTTCTTCTCTTGCAAGGTTTCCCTCTTCCTTCCCTTGTCCCTGCTTTTCCAGAGCCAGCTTTTCCAACAACGCCTTTTATCTTTTTTGGAAGAAGAGACAAAAAGGACACATTCTAAAAGAATTTCCCTGTGATGGCTTCCTCTTCTCTGTGCGGCACTGCTGTTGTTTTTTGTTTTTGCTGAGAGGAGAGACTATTGAACGGACGTTGGGTGGATGGGATTGAGACTCCCCTCTGAACCTACAGCCTCGTTGAGATTCAGACCAGTGGGTACTTTACCCACAACAAGAACTTTCTGCCAAACGAGGCTACAGGTAGACTGTTGGACTGCTGGAGAGATCTTTTCTGTTTCTTTCTTTTTTTTTAAGAAAATGGCATAGAGAAATCAGTGTTTTGCCTTTTAGTAAGGGGAGTTGTTGTCCTAATGAATTTCAGGAGTTTAAAAGGTAAATCTTTGCCCTGGGTCTAGTGCATCGGAAAAGACACCGCACCAGCAAAACCTTATCGTTTGAGTCTGACTCCTGAGGCGAGATGCTCTTCACCACCACCACCACCTCTTCTCCACCTTCCTCACTTTCCTGACGCTTTAAATCTAGCTAACACTTGAGCCATCAAAAAAGAGAGAAAAAATGACAGGAGAAGAGGTGCTACAGTGTGCTGAAACTAAACAGCTTCTTTGTTTGAGAGAACCATGTGTGGTTTCTGGGTGTAGAATTAGAATGACTATCTAAAAACAATTTTAATGCGCTTTAGGGTTTAAATGATAATTAAGAAATACGCTTCTGTGCACGTAAAATATATCTGATCAATAAAACGATGTGGATGGGCAAATGCACATATTTTTTGCAGATATTTCGATATGCTGAGAGAAAACCAACCCACCTGAATCTAGATGTGGATCACCATGTTTGGCTCCCTGGGGGTTGTGCTAATTCTAAAGCGTTTTCTGGAGCACTGGGGAGATGCCAACGAGGACTGAGATTCCATAGCAATCATTTGCCCTTGTTTATTTAAGACCTCTCCGACATCCTCCTGTCCTGTTTCCCTGTCCTGGTCTGAAGGCTCCACCTGTGAACAGGCAGCCTGAGAGCCGAATCGCCCGTCATCCCCCAACTCACAGGAGGAAGGGGGCTGCCTTAGGTTTGGTATGAAAGGGTCTATAATCCAAATCTCCACTCAGTGTATGAGTCCAGCCCAGTCAGTGTGACAACTGTAAGTCATGTCTGTAAAGTGTTATGGGAATGTACGGTACCTGACCTCTGCATTTCCCCTTTGGTGGCTGAATGCGGTTCCTCCACTGAGATAGATGAGAGGGGAACTGGGATCACGTCTGTACTGTTTGGCTCCTAGAATGAACCCCCCGCCTACACACACACATACACAAACACACACAATAAATGCACACGAAAGGAAATCATGTTTGCTTTTGTTCACCTTTTTCTTCTCATTATAATTTGTTGTGTTGATTTTAGTTTTGCTTAAAATTGTTTAGTTATTTTTCATTTGTTCAATATTACCTTGACCGGTTACTCAGAATTATACTACATGGCATCTGAATTGGTATTTGAAAGAAATAACCTAAGGTTAACTACAACAATTAATAAAACTGTAAAAGTTCTCTGCTTGATCACTTGTATTTCTTAAATCGTATCGGTATTCCCCAACTAAGCTGCATCTATCTTCTGTGTTCCCAATTGCAGAACATATTTTCATTGATCCTGTAGGTCAGGGGTGTCCAAACAGTTCCACGGAGGGCATAGTGTCTGCAGGTCTTCACTCTCACCTTGTACTTGATTGACTAATTAGGTTACTAGTTGGTTAGTTTCTACCCTCACCTGGTTGTTTAGGTATGAACTGGGAACCAATTTATAGGAAAAACCAAAAACCTGCAGCCCTTCGGCCCTCTGTGGGACTGTTTGGACACCCCTGCTGTAGGTAATGGTTTTAGACTTGTGTGCTACGGAAACACTACACACTTACATTGAATATTAACTACTCCAAATTTCTCAGGTTTTTCTTAGGCCTATGGGGGTCTCCTAATGTAGTTAAACATGTTGACATAACACTCATGTTTAGTTTTTTTTTTTATGCAAAAAGCAGACAACAATTGAGTTTGGGTGGGAGATTCAACATTCGATAATAGATTTTATAGTAGAGCTATTCAACTGTGGTCCTGGAAGGCCAGGTCATTTCTGAGTTTTGCCTTTACCCAGTAGTTTATTACACTCACCTGGTGTCCCAGGTCTGAATCAGCCACTTTTTAGAAAGAGGATTTAAAAAAAAAAATTATAATAATGTTGGACCTCCAGGCAAAACGCCGTGTTTTATAGGAAATGGGAAGCTTTCCTTTTTTCCCAGTCCTCATATTGTAGTTCACCTACTGGTGATAAAGACTTCAATATCCAATGAAGTTGTATCCTCTTATTTAAAGTGACTGGAAACTTAGGTCATCAGCTAAGTAATGGAAATAGTTTACCTGAGCATGTGCATTTTCTGTGTTGCATACTTTATTGAATTTGGGGTAGTGTCCGTGAAATTGCCCACACAATTCCCTTCAATGAATTTGCAGTGTATATTTTGTCCTGAAAATGTGTATTGTTTGACTACCATTTTGTAGCCTAAACTGTGGTTCCCTTGAGGTTAAAATATGGTACCCTCCAGAGTCATTGCTTACTTATGGTTATGTAAAGTAAAACGTTTCCCAAGTCAAACAAATGGATTTGTCACATTGACCCGGTTGCCTCATAACTGCGCTAAAGCTTCTGAATCAAACTTTGGTTTCAATTCCACACCATAAGTTCTGTGGCCACAGCTCATGATTCATTCAATCAGCATGACTCATTCCTAATGAGGAAATTGAGATGATCTATTCAGATCACCATAACAGTAACATAAGTGTTAGTTCAAATTATTTTGATGGCTACGTGGTCATATCTGATACACTCATTGTGACAATGTTGGTTTGATTGGTCTTCTTTCCCTTTGAAGAATGTTTTGAAGATGGAGGTTTATAATAGACACTAAAGCTGTCCGAAAGCTTTCTGTTGAACGCGTTTTATCCTAGTATTTTCTTTTTTTTTCTTTTTTTTTAATGACTGGTCAGGATATGTGCTGGGGAATTGCTTCAATGATGTCGTTCTGTTCAGTTTGTGCTTCCTAACACTGTCTGTTGAGAGCTTGTGTTGGGATATCAAGCTGAAAACTATATGCTGTCTTTTCATCTTAAGCCTCCAGCATTCTACTCTTTTTGTTTATTGTTCAAATAAAAGATTGTGGAAAACAGAAGCAGTTTGCTAATGAAGTGTAGTCAGAAGAAGGCTTAGCTTTCTTCTAGTACTCCAACATCCGTAGTCCCTACACCTTCAACTGCCCTACTACAGACAATGTGCACAATAAACAAAAATATGAAAAGAAGAATCTGATCCTTGTCTATTTTTCTGTGTTAGGGACTGTTGATATAACTACCTGTGTTGTAGCCTACCAGAATGTCTAAGTAACTGTTTGTGATGTCGTATTCCTTATTTAATTTTGATTTGTCCCCTAGTGTTTGAGGTATCTCCTGCTTATTTGGTAAGATGCTCAATTAAGTTCTTGATCCATAAATGTTAGGCGATTGTAATTGGAATGATGCTCACCCTCTTTCACAATCGCCAAAAATTCTATTGGGCATATCTCAGCTTTCCTAAACTTAAATTTTTAAAAAAATGCAGTGCCTTTGGAAAATATTCAGACCCCATGCACTTCACATTTTGTATTGTGGACCTTTTTTATTGTTTACTAATCTACACAGTAACCAAAGCGTAATGTGTGTGAATTTCTGAAAAAGGTCCAACTTGGGTCCATCTTTTTGAAATTATAAAGTTTCTCTGCAAAGATGGGAGAACTTGCCAGAAGGATAGTCTCTGCCACACTCTATCAATCAGGTCTTTATGGTTGAGTGGCTAAATGGTAGCTCCTGAGTAAAAAGCATGACATGGCGCCTGGACCCCAAATATGTCTGGTCTGATATCAAAATCAAACTTTTAGATGGATGCTTCACAGCACCAGCATCTGAAACGCATCTAGATGGACAGGGCCACACAGCACTGGAGTGGCTTTGGCTGTCTTTCAGTGGATACACGTGGAATCTGTCATGAATTGTCTATAACAAGCATAATGTGTAAAAGGTGAAGGTATCTGAGTACTCACTGTGTGTATGTACATGTGTATATATGTAGATATACACACAAATTACCAGTCAAAAGTTTGGATATCTGTTCATTCGAGGGTATTTGTATTATTTTCCACATTGAAGTATAATAGTGAAGACATCAAAACTATGAAAACATGGAATCATGTATCCGCCCAAAAAGTGTTAAGCAGGTCTGAATACATTTTATATTGTAGATTCTCCAAAGTAGCTACCCATTGCCTTGACAGCTTTGCCCACTCTGCTTTCTTTCAACTCCATGTTACCTGGAATGCTTTTCCAACCGTCTTGAAGGAGTTCCCACATATGCTGAGCACTTGTTGCCTGCTTTTCCTTCACTCTGCTGTCCAACTCATCCCAAGCCATCTCAGTTGGATTGAGGTCGGGTGATTGGGGAGGACACAGCAGCACAGAATACAGATTTGGTAGAGGCAACATGATTTTGGTCTAAAATATCCTGGTACAGATTTGGCAGAGGCAACATGATATTGGTCTATAATGTCCTGGTACTTAATTGAACTCATTATGGCATCGTTCTTAATTACAGTCCCTGCACCACTGGCTGCAAAACTGCTCCAAAGCATCAGTGATCCACCATATCTTACTCTTAGTATCTTGGATTTTCCTTTTATGAAGACACCTTTTGTCCCCAAATATGCCCACTGTATGCATGGCCAAAAAGTTTAATTTTTGTCTTACCTACCCACAACCATTTGTAGTCCCAATAATGGGCTGCCTTTTCTGGGTTGGGCTCAGAACGGGCTGCTTGACATCGAGGTGGCCTCCCTCACCATCTACCTCACTGTGCATGGGGTCAATATGCAAATGCTTCTTATTCTTGGCTAATTTCTAACTGTCTCTCTGTTGTGCACTTGGGCTGTACTCTGCTGGCAATACCCGGCCCTCATTCAGGGTGGTTGCGGTTGGTGGGTGTCCCTTTGGTTGATGCTTGGCAATGTGGGTGGATTGATTTCCTGCCTGTTGGGCCCTGACCGGGGCCTCCCCCAGATAGGGCCACAGTGTCGCCGGACCCCCCTGTTTCAGTCCCAAGGTCTTACGCTGCTATATTATTGTCCTGAGGGTGTAGGGTCAGTTCTCCTTCTCCACTAAGTTCTCCTTCTCCATTATATATCCTTGTTGATATGCGGAATGCATTTTCTGAATTTGTCCAGGCTCCTCCTGTTTTGTACTTAGGAGGACATGAGGTCCTGGCCCACACCTGCGGAGTACCTGGCTTGAAAGCCCCGTTGCTGTCCCTGTCCAAAGTCCTCCTGGTTGTTTTGCAGATCAAGACGATACCTGACGATTTCAGCTGCCACTGTGCTGACACCTCCCTCCCCCGTGTTGTCCATTTCCTTGTCCATCTGGTCATGCTTCTGACCTGGACTAAGTTTAAATTGACTCAAGACTCAGCCCACATGCATTTATTGATTATTACAATTGTAATCTTAATACCTCTGAGCCTGGGTCCTCTCTAGGTTTCTTCCTATATTTTGGCATTCTTAAGGAGTTTTTCCTAGCCATTGAAATTCAACACTACTGTTTTTTGCTATTTGGGGTTTAAGGCTGGGTGTTTAAGGCCCAAAAATCCTGGATTATCGGATAACTGTGTTATTACATTTACCAGTAAAACAAGAAATCCACTTGCTCCGCAAACAATGAGTTTCAAAAGCCGTACCATAAATTATCGGGCTACAAATAAATATTCTTGCAAGTTCGCTCATTAACAGAGTAAATACATCTGTAAACAATCAAATCGAGGATCTAAACTCAACCCTGGTAAATACATTCGATACGGATGCACCACTAAAAACAAAAGAAATACGCAACAAGAAACTTGCTCCCTATTACACAGACAATACTAGAGCACTTAAGCAAGTCTCCAGAAAATTGGAGCGAAAGTGGCGCTCCACCAAGTTGGAAGTATTCAGACTAGCCTGGATAGACAGTACAATACAATACCGAAAATCACTCACGTCTGCTCGATCAGCTTATTTCTCCAACCTGATTGAGGTGAACAAAAACAATCCGAAATGTGTCTTTGATACAGTTGCAAAGTTAACAAAAAAGCAAAGCTCAACAAGTGAAGTGGGTCTTCACTTTAGTTGTAATGAATACATGATACGTTGCCAATGTTGAACATAAATTGCTTCCTTTCCTCCAGGATGTGTACCAAACTCACTAAAAATAGCGGAAATTATGCCTCTTCTGAAAAAATCTAATCTGGATCCCGACATATTAAACAATTATAGGCCAATATCGAACCTCCCGTTCTTAATACATTCACCCGGCACAGCCAGAAGAGGACTGGTCACCCCTCTGAGCCTGGGTCCTCTCTAGGTTTCTTCCTATATTTTGACATTCTTAGCGAGTTTTTCCTAGCCACTGAAATTCAACACTGCTGTTGTTTGCTCCTTGGGGTTTAAGGCAGGGTGTTTCTGTAAAAGCACTATGTGACAACTGCTGATGTAAAAAGGGGTTTATAAATACATTTGATTGATTGATTGATTGATTAATTGTTTGTTGTTTTTCTTTTGCATATTTTTTTTTTCGCAATTTCCTGAATAAAACTAACTTATATTGATTTGAATGTATATAAACACTATATTTCAGTTTGCGTGAAATTACACTCTACTAATGACCTCAGCTTGCAGGCACACGACACGACTGACAGACTTGTTAGAGAGGCATGAGTCAAGGTAATTCCTACTGCAAACGATGCTGGCCAATGTGCACCACCCCACGGGATTCCCGGCCACACACCAGCAAGTAGCACAGTAGAAGCATGAACCTAGACTGTGGTTTACACAATCAATATTTATTTCTGTTTAGTTGGTTAACTCTCTGATTCTGCTTCTCAGTATACCCTTCAAGACTGTGGTCAAGCTGGCTGCCTCTGTGTCCTGACTTTAGTCTCTGGTCCAGGCAGTGAGCTTGCTTCTGTTTGGTTTATACAAGCAGGCCCATTATTTCAGATTCTGCCAAGAAAGGATTTTCCCCACTCCTACTTGCCATAATTTGGCCTTGTGCGGGGATGTGTGGTGCAGGTTTTTCTCTCAGACTAACATGTAATTAAGTATGGTATTTTTCTTGTTAATGTCACAGCGCAGCTGAAGATCGCCTCTTTATAGGCCCATGGCCTGGGGGAAAATTACAGCGCCAGGCACCCACTGATGGACCACCTATATACTCAGAGAAGTGTCTCTTTCAGCTACGCTGAGAAAATAATATGTTGTAAGGGAATTTGTTTTACCTCATCTCTTTTAAGGCATGAGTGGATGTTTATAGCCAGTTCTTGTTTTAAAATAAGCAAGTCATTTCTGATGGGTAGGTTGTAGTGTGGACCCTGGCATAGGTGGTCACTGAAAATAGGGCTACTCTTAAAATGTGTGCATGAGCCAGACCCCGAAATTGGGCTCCTACTTGGGCCCATAAAGTCTCTGTGATTTTTTATTTTATTGGCAATTGAACTCCTCACAGAAACAATCAGACAGGACCCAAAGGTTTACGTATTAGTATTGGTATGCATGAATATAAACTTCAATTTTTTGCAGATGATCTACTCATGTATCTGACCAGTACTGAACCCTCAGTGCCTCCACTGTTTAAAAATATGTGAGGAATAAAATCTCCAGATATAAAACAGACAGGAATAAAATTCAGAAATTGGTGATTGGGAAAAGAAAAAGATTAAGTCATGATTTAGAGTAGTTTAGATGCACAACAAAAAATACAAAATACTTATGTTTAAACAGTGTTAATAAACAGGACAACTACATCCCATTACTCAATAACATATAAGATTTAATAAAATGGAATTATCTTCCCATCAATATCTCTAGAATGATATGGTTGGCAAAAAATAAAATATATTCGGTAATATAAGTCCACCCAATGTTTTTTTTTTTAAGTATGTTCACCCACAATAGACATTACATGGGCTACTAAAACTCATAGAATAAAACGTCAAGTTTTACATCTGCTTAAGTCAGAAGGGTGCTTTAACCTAAGCCTTTACATACGACATATTGTTAAAAATACTCAAGGACCATAGGTTCTTATGAAAGATATATATAATGCGCCAGAATATTTTTATTTACCTATTCCCTTAAGATAAAACAAGAAAGCATTAAAAACTTTACAGTTTAGAATACTATAGCAATATGGAAAAAAACCTATTATTTTTATTATTATTAATTATGATTTTCCAAGAGCCAATATCCTTCCCTAAAATCCCTGAGGAACAATACGTGGATACATTTTCTGAATTGATCTATAAATTGGTCTACATTGAAAAAGATATGGAATTTAAGAAATATTTGATGGTTGGAAACCAAATGATTTCCTTTGCAGAATTCAAAAGCAAATGTGTATTGACTGATGTTAAAGTGTTTGAGTACCTGCAAAAACAGTATCATAAACCAGAATTTAAACCTTCAATGTTTTGGGCTTCAAAGCAGGATGGATATTATCTTTTTTGAATCAGAATAGGATACTAAAATAATAGGTAGGATTTATAAAATCTGGCAGGAGACCAATCCAATTAATAACCACTTTGAAAATTATGAAATTACAATTAACTATATACAGTGGGGAGAACAAGTATTTGATACACTGCCGATTTTGCAGGTTTTCCTACTTACAAATCATGTAGAGGTCTGTAATTTTTATCATAGGTACACGGAATCTAAAACAAAAATCCAGAAAATCACATTGTATGAATTTAATTATTTTATTTGCATTTTATTGCATGACATAAGTATTTGATCACCTACCAACCAGTAAGAATTCCGGCTCTCACAGAACTGTTTGTTTTTCTTTAAGAAGCCCTCCTGTTCTCCACTCATTACCTGTATTAACTGCACCTGTTTGAACTTGTTTCCTGTATAAAAGACACCTGTCCACACACTCAAACAGACTCCAACCTCTCCACAATGTCCAAGACCAGAGAGCTGTGTAAGGACATCAGGGATAAAATTGTAGAGCTGCATAAGGCTGGGATGGGCTACAGGACAATAGGCAAGCAGCTTGGTGAGAAGGCAACAACTGTTGGTGCAATTAATTAAAAATGGAAGAAAAAAATGGAAGTCTGGGGCTCCATACAAGAGCTCACCTCGTGGGGGCATCAATGATTATGAGGAAGGTGGGGGATCAGCCCAGAACTACACGGCAGGACCTGTTCAATGACCTGAAGAGAGCTGGGACCACAGTCTCAAACCATTAGTAACACACTACGGCAACATGAATCCTGCAGTGCACGCAAGGTCCCCCTGCTCAAGCAAGCGCATGTCCAGGCCCGTCTGAATCAATAAATAAAATTTTACAACAGTAGTTGTCACAAAGTACTTTACAGAGACACCCGGCCTTAAACCCCAAGGAGCAAACAACAGAAGTGTTGGATTTCAGTGGCTAGGAAGAAGGCCGAATTTTAGGAAGAAACCTAGAGAGGACCCAGGCTCAGAGGGGTGACCAGTCCTCTTCTGGCTGTGCCGGGTGAGATATTAAGAGTCCAATTGGAATAATTTATAAATTTCTCTGGGCTAAATCCAGAGTCTATTTGATTTTAGACTAGGTCAAAAGTATGACCAGGTGGACAAGGACTGGGACAGCAACGGGCCCCCCAAACCAGGTACTCCGCAGGTGTGGACCAGGACTTCATGTCGTCTAAAAATGTAAAACTGGAGGAGACTGTTAGAAAGTGCATTCCTCACATCCCCCAGCACAATAATATAACAGCGTAACACCTTGGAACTGAGACGGGGGGGTCCGGCGACACTGTGGCCCTACCCGGAGGAGGCCCCGGACAGGGCCCAACAGGCAGGAAATCAATCCACCCACATTGCCAGGCATCAACCAAAGGGACACCCACCAACCGCAACTCCCCTGAATGAGGGCAGAGTATTGCCAGCAGCGTACAGCCCAATTGCACAAGTGCGCAACAGAGAGTCAACAACAAGCCAGTGACTCTTCCCCCGAAAGGCATTGGAGGGAGGGCATCCCAGTGGCGACGAGAGCCCACCTGGCAAGACAGCAAGGGTGGACAGTATCAAGCCTACTGGTCACCACGCCCCCGGGCCAGGCTACACCTAATTATAAACCGTGCTGTAGAGATGAGTTTTTAGTAGACACTTGAAAGTTTGCACTGAGTTTGAATTTCTAACCTTAATTGGCAGATCATTCCACAGTAGTGGATCTCTATGAGAAAAGGCCCTGCCACCAGCTGTTTGTTTAGAAATTCTAGGTACAATTAAAAGGCCTGCATCTTGCGATGTGTAGGTGTGTATGGCTGGATCATTTCAGCAAGGTGAGTAGGAGCAAGTCCATGTATTGATTTATAGGTTAACAGTAAAACCTTAAAATCAGCCCTAACCCTAACAGGCAGCCAGTGTAAAGAGGCTAGGACAGGATTAATGTGTTCACATTTTTTTGTTCTAGTTAGGATTCTAGCAGCTGTGTGCAGCACTAATTGAAGTTTATTTATTAATTTGTCTGGAAAACCAGAGAGAAGAGCATTGCAGTAATCTAGTCTAGAAGTAACGAAAGTATGGATACATTTTTCTGCATCAGTTTTTGATAGAAAGTTTCTAATTTTTGCAATGTTTCGAAGATGAAAATAAGCAACTCTTGAGACATATTTTATATGCTCTTCAAAGGAGAAGTCAGGGTTACAGTTTTTTGGGATACGACCATGCAGCTGTCGAGGTTCACAGTGAGATCTGCAAACAACGCTCTTTGTTTCTTGGATCCTAAAACAAGCATGTCTGTTTTCCTTGAGTTTAAGAGCAAGAAATTCTCTGTCATACACTTCCTAATATCTTAAACGCATGCTTCCAAAGTAGCTAATTTAGGGGCTTCTCCATGCTTCATTGAAATATATAACTGTGTGTCATCAGCGTAACAGTGAAAGTTTGCATTGTGATTTCGGATTACATCGCCCAGGGGGAGCATATATAGTGAGAACAATAATGGGCCCAGAACCAAGCCTTGAGGAACACCAAAGCATACCTTTGACTTGTCAGAGGATATGCCATCCACACTAACAAACTGATATCTTTCAGATATATAAGATTTAAACCAGGCTAGAACATGTCCATGTAGCCCAATATGGGTTTCCAGTCTCTCTAAGAGAAGGGAGTGATCAATAGTGTCAAAAACAGCACTAAGATCAAGAAGCAACAGGACGGATGCGGAACCTTTGTCTGAGGCCATTAGAAGGTCATTTGTTACCTTCCACGAGTGCAGTCTCAGTACTACGATGGGATCTGAAACCGGACTGGAGTATTTCATGTGTTATTTGTCTTTAGGAAGGCATTCAGTTGTTGGAAACAAATTTTTCTACGATTGAGATGCACGATATTAGCCTATAATAGTTTAATATGTCGGGATCCAGATCAATTTCTTTTAGAAGAGGCTTAATTTCCGCTATTTTTTGTGAGTTTGGTACACATCCAGAGGAAAGGGAGCAATTTATTATGTTCAGCATTGGCTGACGTAGCACAGGAAATAGCTCCTTAAGTAATTTTGTTGGAATCGGGTCTAGCTGAGAGTTTGTGGGTTCAGAACTCATTGCAAATTTAGTAAATGTGTCGAGTGGTACAGTATCAAAAAATTCAAGTGTCCCCATTGACACCTGGTCAGGGAGGTTCAGGAAATTCTTAGGACAACTGAGATTTTGAGGACCATAACTATTTAAGGAGGAGTCAGTTATTTTTTTTCTAATGGTGATGATCTTTTCATCAAAGTAGTTCATGTATTCATTACAACTAAAGTGAAGACCCACTTCACTTGTTGAGCTTTGCTTTTTATCGCGAGATCTTGGCAAACAACCTCCTTCCCTCAACAAGAGCATTGAAGATGGGTCGTGGCTGGGTCTTCCAGCATGACAAAGCAACTAAGGAGTGGCTCCGTAAGAAGCATCTCAAGGTCCTGGAGTGGCCTAGCCAGTCTCCACGCCTGAACCCAATAGAACATCTTTGGAGGGAGCTGAAAGTCTGTATTGCCCAGCGACAGCCCCGAAACCTGAAGGATCTGGAGAAGGTCTGTATGGAGGAGTGGGCCAAAATCCCTGCTGCAGTGTGTGCAAACCTGGTCAAGAACTACAGGAAAAGTATGATCTCTGTAATTGCAAACAAAGGTTTCTGCACCAAATATTAAGTTCTGCTTTTCTGATGTATCAAATACTTATGTCATGCAATAAAATGCAAGTCAATTACATACAATGTGATTTTCTGGAGAAAAAAAAAAGATTAATTGTTAATAGACCTCAAATAATGCAACAAAATACTAATGTTTTAACTTAGGAAGTGTTCAGAAATTAATATTTGGTGGAATAACCCTGATTTTATATCACATCTTTCATGCGTCTTGGCATGCTCTCCACCAGTCTGTCACATTGCTGTTGGGTGACTTTATGCCCCTCCTGGTACAAAAAATTCAAGTAACTTGGTTTTGTTTGATCCATCTTCCTCTTGATCAAATTCCAGAGGTTTTCAATGAGGTTCAGGTCTGGAGATTTGTGCTGGCCATGACAGGGTCTTGATCTGGTGGTCCTCCATCCACACTTAGATTGACCTGACCTGTGTGTCCTGCTGGAAAAAACAATTATCAGAGTTGGGGAACATTGTCAGAGCAGAAGGAAGCAGGTGTTCTTCCAGGATAACCTTGTACTTGGCTTGTTTCATGTGTCCTTCACCAAGACAAATCTTCCCGATTCAAGCTTTGCTCAAGCAACCCCAGATCATCACTGATCTTCCACCAAATATCACAGTGGGTGTGACACACTGTGGCTTGTTGGCCTCTCCAGGTCTCCATTCCTGTATGGTCCAATCTTTATGGTCTTTTGCGAACTTCAGCCTGGCTTTTCTTTGCTTCTCATTGATGATGGGTTTTATTCTATCTTTGCACGACTTCAGCCCTGCCCCTAGAAGCCTGTTTTGAACCGTCCTCGCTGTGAACTTCACCCCAGCGGCTGTTTGCCATTCTTTTTGTAGGTCACTTGATGTCATCTTACGGTTGTTGAGTGACATTCAACTAAATTGACAGTCATCTTGGTCAGTGGACAGTGGTCATTTTCGCCCTCTGCTAGTCTTTAGCTTTGTTGTCTCCAATATCTGTTGCTTGACCTTGTTCTTATGAACCGCCATCTTTGACATTTTCAGGATGGAAGCAACCTGACACTATATCCCTCTGCCTGTAAAGACAGGTTTGAACCCTTCTTTTCCTCACTTAATCTTTTCTTCTTTTGTCAGGCTGAATAGTCATTTTCTTATTCAAATGACCTTTGAGGTACTACTTGCACTGTTTTTGCCATCCAGTTGGTCCTATTGCATGAGAATTGTAATGACAACAGCAGTGGTTTTTATACATTTCTTTGTTAAATTAGATTTGGTTCAGGTAATCACCTAATCAGTACGTCATTAAGTAAAATGAGGTGTGCCTGTATTGGAATTTAACAGACGCTGGAATGGAATGGCTGCCATACATGTAGATATTCTGATTTAAGAAAAATTAGTAGTGGTCCCTTAATTTTTTCCAGAGCTTGTATGTGTAAGTTCTGAGCTTTTTTTGTTAATTGTTATTGTTGTTTTAGCTCAGTGTTTCTCAACCCTGCACCTGGGCAACCCCTGCCCTGCGTGTTTTAGATCTCTCCCTGCTCTGTCACACCTGATTCAAATGGTCAACTCATTATCAAGTCCTTCATGAGCTACATCAGGTATGTTAGGGCAGAGAGATGTTTTTAAGTGCAATGTTCATTTAGACTCTTGTACTGTCAACATTTGTTGTAGTTGATGTTTAGGAGGTTTTTAATGGTAATGTCCAGTTGTTTGTCTGTGTCTTAAAATTGCAAATAAAATAATAAAAATATCCGACAAATGTGTGATAGCGGTGCAGCAATAAACTAACCAACTTTTAAAGCACCAACTACAACTACTGTGTAATTATTGCCCATGTTTCATTAATATTAGAATGTTAATCAGAGTTCCTTGTATTGGGGCAGGTATGATTTTTGATTGTGATAAAACAGCAACACCACACACAGCTAAAATAGGGTTTTTATGCAAACAATACACTTTAGTGCTACTGTAAACTGTAACATTTTATTTGTATGTTAATTAGTTCAAATACTTTTGGCACCCTAAAATGGGGAGACTATTTTCAAAACGTTATACATTTTTTTTCATCCAATATGGATAAAAATGCCCTCAAATTAAATAAGACATTCTGCACTTGAAGGCCAATGTCTTTTTATAATTTCAAATATGCAGAGCTTGAATACAGTGAGAAAAATACTCAAATGTATTACCATCCTAATACAACCTTGTTTCCAAAAGAGTTAGGATTGCTGTGTAAAATGTAAATGAAAACAGAATGCAATGATGTGCAAATCATTTAAACCTTGTATTCAATAGAAAATAATTGAAAGACAACATAACTGAGACATTTTATTGTTTCATGGAAGATATATGCCCACTTTGAATTTGATGCCAGCAACCCAAAAAAGTTGGGACAGAGGCAACAAAAGTTGTGTAATGCTAAAAATCCTAACCTGGTGGGAATTTGATCATTTGGCAGCAGGTCAGTAACATGATTGGGTATTAAAAGATAATTCCAGAGAGGATGGGTCTGTCAGAAGTTAGGATGGGGAGTGGTTCACCACTCTGTGAAAGACTGCGAGGGCAAATAGTGCTGCAATTTAAGAATAATGTTTCTCAATGTAAAATTACAAAGGGTTTAGGGATCTCATCATCTATGTTGCATAATATCATTAAAAGATTCAGAGAATCCAGAGAAATCTCTGTACAGAAGGTACAAGGCCGAAAGCCAATATTGGATGGCCGTGATCTTTGGACGCAATTCTGTAGTGGACATCACTGCATGGGCTTAGGAACACTTCTGAAAACCATTGTCTGTGAACACAGTAGGTGGCTGCATTGACAAATACAAATTGAGCTAATTTAAGATGGACTGAGGCAAAGTGGAAAAATGTCCTATGGTTTGACGAATCAAAATCAGAAATTATTTTTGAGTCCTCTAAAAAGGAGGGACCATTCTGCTTCTTATCAGCCAGTGCACATGGCATGGATGACTTGCACATCTCTGAAGGCGCCATTAATGCTGAACAATATACACTCACCTAAAGGATTATTAGGAACACCCTACTAATACTGTTTGACCCCCTTTTGCCTTCAGAACTGCCTTAATTCTACGTGGCATTGATTCAACAAGGTGTGAAAGCATTCTTTAGAAATGTTGGCCCATATTGATAGGATAGCATTTTACAGTTGATGGAGATTTGTGGGATGCACATCCAGGGCACGAAGCTCCTGTTCCACCAGATCCCAAAGATGCTCTATTGGGTTGAGATCTGGTGACTGTGGGGGCCATTTCAGTACAGTTAACTCATTGTCATGTTCAAGAAACCAATTTGAAATGATTCGAGCTTTGTGACATGGTGCATTATCCTGCTGGAAGTAGCCATCAAAAGATGGGTACATGGAGGTCTAAAGGGATGGACATGGTCAGAAACAATGCTCATGTAGGCCGTGGCATTTAAACGATGCCCAATTGGCACTACGGGGCCTAAAGTGTGCCAAGAAAACATCCCCCACACCATTACACCACCACCACCAGCCTGCACAGTGGTAACAAGGCATGATGGATCCATGTTCTCATTCTGTTTACGCCAAATTCTGACTCTACCATCTGAATGTCTCAACAGAAATCGAGACTCATCAGACCAGGCAACATTCTTCCAGTCTTCAACTGTCCAATTTTGGTGATCTCGTGCAAATTGTAGCCTCTTTTTCCTATTTGAAGTGGAGATGAGTGGTACCCGGTGGGGTCTTCTGCTGTTGTAGCCCATCCGCCTCAAGGTTGTGCGTGTTGTGGCTTCACAAATGCTTTGCTGCATACCTCGGTTGTAACGAGTGGTTATTTCAGTCAAAGTTGCTCTTCTATCAGCTTGAATCAGTCGGCCCATTCTCCTCTGACCTCTAGCATCAACAAGGCATATTCACCCACAGGACTGCCGCATACTGGATGTTTTTCCCTTTTCACACCATTGTTTGTAAACCCTAGAAATGGTTGTGCGTGAGAATCCCAGTAAGTGAGCAGATTGTGAAATACTCAGACCGGCCCGTCTGGCACCAACAACCATGCCACGCTCAAAATTGCTAAAATCACCTTTCTTTCCCATTCTGACATTCAGTTTGGAGTTCAGGAGATTGTCTTGACCAGGACCACACCCCTAAATGCATTGAAGCAACTGCCATGTGATTGGTTGATTAGATAATTGCATTAATGAGCACAGGTGTTCCTAATAATCCTTTAGGTGATTATTAGGAACACCTGTTGGAGCAAAATATGCTACCATCCAGATTATTACTTTTTCAGGGAAGGCCTTGCTTATTTCAGCAAGACAATGCCAAACCACATTCTGCATGTGTTACAACAGCATGGCTTCGTAGTAAAGAGTCTGTGTGCTAAACTGGCCTGACATTTGATGTGTTGTCTTTGTACTATTTTCAATTAAATATAGTAATAAATGATTTGCACATCATTGCTTTCTGTTTTTATTAGCATTTTACACAACATCCCACCTTTTTTGGAAATGGGGTTGCACTTTTGGAGTTCACTGTAAAAAAAATGGAGTTTTAAAGAGATTTGTACATACAGATTATGTTTGCCCAATAACACCCCACTGTTGTTTTTAGGCCAAATTTTAAAAAGGCTTCTGTGAAGTGATGTGAATTCTGTGATGGCCCTCTATATACAAATCTCTTTAAAACCCCAGTTCTGTGTATACAATTTGCTGTACATCACCAAACGTAAAACCTAAATACATAGCTGTCTGATTACATGGAATTCTATGACTAATTATCCAACATAATGAGTGATTTCTAAACAATGCTTATAGCTGGTGCTTTCATGGATTAAGTAATCCTATCTCATGGATTAATACCACAATACCAGGGACAACTTCAACGCTGCTTCCACTGTTTGTTTCGTAGTGGTTTGACCATTTGTAACCAGACAGACAGTCTAACTGGATATGATGGCTCAATAACTCATAGCCCTTTAAACATTCAGAACAGAACTCCATCCATGGGCACAAACGCCCTCCATTATTTTGCATGTGGATGTAAAGCTACGGTGACAAAGGAACCCCTTCTAGCCAAACACGTTGGGTTACATACCGCCCCATCGACACCATGGCCTCCGCAGACTGCGCCACTAACCACCACGGTGCATATTTTTACAACAGCTTGGCTTCTGACAACCAGGTAATATGAGACGACCATTTCCTGTCTGTAGTAACCAGGAAGGTCGGTCAAACAGAGGCGCAATCACATCGCTTTAAAAAAAAAAAAAAAACACTTACAAAAACACTTTGCTGTGGTTTAGCCTACACATTCCAGAAATGTGTGTTCGAATGGCAAAGAGCAGTAGGAGTTACTCCTGCCCCCACTTCACTGTGTGTTGGCTCAGGACCACTCTGGTCCGGTCAGACAAATGGCCGGATCTGGGACTGGAATTCTAAGCATGCACTCCCTCCAGTTCTAATGCCAGTCTGGTGCTCTGATGCCCTGCCCTCCAGCTACACAGACCTCTCCCTCTGCCTTACCATGGGCCCGTCAATCGCATGGCTGAGCCTCAGGAGGCTTGCAGCTATGATCCTTCTTGTTCCCAGGGTCCCATGATTCAGTTCTCTGTTATCAAGCAGAGGCTACTGCTGTGAATGTCTTCTTCTCCTACTGTATGATGAGCGTATGTCACATTCTTTTTGAGTGACCCTGCCATTCACCCATTCTCATTGTCTTCATTGTCTTCTATGCCTCAGACGGTATCCCCGTCTTCGCACCCGCACCATGTCAGTGCTTCCTGTTCAGGGGTTTCTCATGGCGCCCCTTATTCACTAGGAGAGACAAACCTTGGTCAACAGTGTCTTAATGATCTTCCCCAGCCCCTCTCCAAATATACCAGAGCAGCGAGGGGACCAGGAGGCTGTTACTGAAATAGTGCTGAGATAAGTGTGACAAGGGCTGCACTTAGTAAAAGGTCAATGTCCCGTGTCCTGAGCTTTAGGAAACAATCTCCAGTCCCTCTGTGGATTATATGATAATGAAGAACAATGCTAGAACCGACAGCAGAGACAATTTTTGGATTATGGAACCTTTCTCTCAAATGTATTCTCGGGTTATCAGCAGATAGAGAGGTTCTAGACTTTGATGAGACACCACAGTTCAATGGAAGGACAAACTGCGAAATGAAACAATAATACGGTAAAATGCTGGGAAAGATGATCTGCTGTTTGGACAGTGGAGGATTGGAGTTAAGATTGATTGAGTTAACTACTGACACCATATTAGGGAACAATGGATGGCTTGAGAGGTTGTATCCCAGCTGTGTGGGGTGTGACAATGGAAAACATTTGAAGGGAGAAAAAAATAATGGGGTGAGATAGAGACTGACTGAAAATGGCAATTTGTCCTCAGTCTGCATTTCCCTCAACAGGTCTCTGGGAACAGCACCATCTTGTGGATATAAATCACACGGACATCAAATCTACAGACATTGTTTGAATGTGACAGAGGGAGACAGAAATCTCTGGTGATTTTAAGAAGAAAAAATAACTGGTATTCATCCGGTTACACACTCTGGCCAAAAGAGGGGTTTACACCAATAGAAGTAAATCTCTGGTTCTCCGTTCTTTGGCTGTTGCCGACCATAAATGTTACTGTGGTTACCACCATCTTGTTATGTTTGGCCTGATCAGAGTGTTAGAGCTCAATTTCTTTTTACGATTGGGTAGTAATGTTAATGTGCTGGGTCCTTAACAAGAGGGTAGTAGAGGATGTAGAAATGTGCAGCTTAACAGCACCCCACATATCACTGGCACAAGCTTCCCACACATGGCAGGCTAACCTTCAAGGCTTCCTTCTGAGGGAACGGAGGACAGGGCACCCTCTGGGGAAATTCCTCTGGGAAAGGTGAAGGAATTATTTGTGTTCTTATAAGAAACCATCAAGAGGAAATTAAAGCAGGTCAATCTCCAGACAGAACATTAATCCACGAAACACCTGAAACCCACTACTTATTTTAGGCAAGTTCCGGAGTTATTATGACGATAGGAGAGGAGACAAATTACTGTTATGAGCCTAAGACTTCCATTCATGCATGTGCAAAGACTAACAAGCCCCGATGCACATAAAAACTGAAACAGCTTTCTGGTGTCTTTCACTGGTTTAACTGTGTTTAATAAAACAGCATGTGGATGCTGGTGAAATGTCTTTGGACAAATCGTTTCTCAATCATTGAGCCCATTTAGAAAAGGTAATTTATTTAAGAGTTGGGTGTGCTCCGATGAGACTTCTGCTTTTCTTTGTCTCTTGGCTCTGGTGGAAGACGGGACAGATGATGTGTTGTGGAACAGAATTCTGAAGAAGTTCTGTTGAAATACATTTTAAGAACATGCATTTCTTATCAAATTCATATAACAGTATTTTTTAGCTATAGGAGTTATGGGTTGAAAAAACGAGAACTATTTAGGTCACTGTACAGATGGCTTTCTATCTGCTAGTGACATGAATACAGAAATAAATAGGAAGAGAAGACAGTGACAATTTGATACACCATATTCACAGCAGCACATCTATTGGCTTCTTCTTGTTACCGTGCCAACCTTAATCCATGTCTGGCAGGTCCACCTCTCTTGTGCCGTCTACTGGGCCAAGAGTAATAAATCTGTTATGGGGTGTTTCTTCTATGTATCATATTTGTCAGTGTGTCTTTCCTCGTGTGCCGCAGCTGAGTTAAATGAAGGCCAGCTGACATTGTCATCTCACTGTTTCATAAAGACTTGTTTCTGGTAACTGTAGTAGAGTACTGAAACACAACCTACTTTGATGTTTTGAAACATTACATTGGCACATTGTGTTGTTACTTCACTTAATCTAGTTTTCCAAAGGACTGGGAGCATGCCCAGAAAAGTTTGAAATCATTCTCCACAAATAATTTTCCACAAACTATAAACGTTCCACAGACTATAATCAGCAATCAATACTTAGGCATAATCCATTTGCATTTCTGAGCCATTTGATTATATTGGAAAATAATCTGATTGAAGAAGCATGTTCGATGTTTCAGATTACAAAGGTTATCAGAAGTCTATACAGGCTTATTGAAAACACAACTTTTATTTATTCAAAGGCTGAAATCAAGACAAATAATATCACAAGTGCATAAGTGCACATCCCTCAAACGAATACTTTGTGGAATATCTTTTTACTTGGATTACATCTGTAAAACGGTTTAGATAGCTCTGTCAACCTAATACACCTGGATTTTTCAAATGTATCCCACTGTTGGTAAACACTTCTGTTAATACAATGGGATTTAGTTTCAAACACTGTTGAAACACTATCTCAGCTGGGATGAATTATGTTTCATGGTTTCATTGCACAATCATGGTGTTTTGAGTCTTTCTGTTTTTCTGAACAAATTATATGATGCCACATCAGTGGTTCCATGTGGCTGTGCGTTTAGATCGTGACAGAGTCCTTCCCTGACTAGTCCCGTGCCGTTCTGCCTATATGTCCAAAAGTCTGGGTCTATATAGGCCTCTGTGCTACTGTATAGCCTACTGTATATCTAGTGGAGCGTGATATGGGATTTGGAGCTGTCATTCATTGCATCAATTTTAGCGGAGACAATGTATCTGGCAGTGTGTCAGTTCAGGTCAGACTGTGGTGTGCCAGTGATTTTTAACAACCACTTTTCGTTCTGTTTTAGAGTCGAACTGCACCATCACTCTCTGCTGTACAGAAAGAACACAAGCATAATATTGTATGTAACAGGCAGCGGACGTATATTGCTCAATGGATGTACCTAGAATTGACTGACACCAGAGCAAAGCCTACAACAATGCCAACGTGAATCAACCAACTTCCATATCTGATCCATCATAACCATAAATTATTTTATAATGCAGGTTTATTTATACCGCAACGTATGTAATTTGACGATTATCACAGTAGAGCAACTTCTAATTATTACTATTTATCTAGGCCTATCTCTGACTTAATTTTTTTTTTGTAAAAACGAATCATGTTTAATTGCAGGAATTACAATATTCTATTATCTCTACATCAGGCTTCTGACAATGTTTTTCGTCGCTCTTCATATCCTGCCAAAACGTTTACATTTCAAAAGTGTTGGTCAGGTTGTGATTAACTGTACAAAACGTTAAGTGCGCATTTCCGATTACTCTGGTTCGTTGTGAATTGCATGCTTTGCGTTTTCTTTTCGACAGCACTCGTCAGAGTGCAGGATGCTTGCCAAGATCGTCTGGAGGAGGGATGTATGAAAGATGAGTTGAAGTTTTTTCCTTCCTCACCGCTTTAGCGTGGTCTCCTTCTCTATATAAGGTACTGAGCCGCTCTGAAATCTCAAGTCACTAAGTTTCTCTTTACCCTCTAGGACCGATTTAGAAGAGGGAAAATACACCAACGGTGCAGTAGACAGATTGAAACCTTGAAACTCGCGCATTTTGGATAATTGCCGGATAAGACATTTATTTAGGTAAGCATGTTTTCTTACATCTAATTAGATGTAATTTTCACTGTCTTTGCACCATGTAAGGCCTGATGTTGGAACGTTGGCCCAAGTTGAATGTACAGATTTTTCTATTTTCAATATGTTTCAACACTCGGTAGGCTAATGGCTGCGGAGACAGTGGTGATGCTTGTGGGATTATTTAAGGGTGATTTTGTTTATTTGAGTTCACTGCAAAGGGGCATGGGTTGATAGTTTGTCACAATGTGACAAAGATAGACATTTCGAAATTGTGCAGTCATTACAAGTGCATTGTTCAAACCACCCTAACTGTCCAGATTTCTGCTTCTGTGCCATAATGTCATTAGGTATTTATGCCTAAAGAGCAATTTAATGAAAACGATGCTGACAGTAGCTTAAATACAACAAAAGAGCTTTTGTTTTGTTGAAACTATGTGACAATCCTGGGTATGGGGGCAGCAGTGGACTGAGTCCTCACACACTTGTATGTGGGCAAGGTGGGTTATGTTTGTGGGTGTGTGTCTGTCTGTTCCTGGCTTCTCTGTCTGCCACTCTGGTATAACATTCTTGAGAATAATAAGAAAGACCCAATAATGAATGATGGTGGAGGTTTGGTGTGAGAGAGCAGGTAGGGGCCCAGGGAGAAGGACGGAGGTGGGACTTGGTGGGATAGTTGGGCTGTCTCAGCCAGGCCGGCTGGCTCCTATCACTGGCTGGGGCTGCTTGGCACCGTGACAATGTGTTGACACAGACCGGCCGTCAGACCTCAAGCCTTCTTTCCAAGCTAAGAGGAGTCAGAGGAGTTATTGACGGATGCAGGGAGCAGGGCTATGACTGCTCTCTCTTTCCTTTGCTCCCCCCCCCTCTGTGCCCCTCTGTGCCCCTCTGTGCCATGCCTTCTTATGACAGCTGATTTAGCAGCCCTGCTGTTTTTCTTCTTCTGGCCTCTGGGGTGGTAGCTTGGCTGGGAGCACTGTAAGCCTTGTGTTGGAGAAGGATGGGGGACAGCTGCACCCTCCAATTCAGCCTGCTGTATTCTGTTTCAATTAAGACCTCTGTCTCTCTCTAATCATCAATCTCTCTCATTAACGAATAACTCCTACTACCTCCCTGTCGCCTTTCCTGTTTCGGATGGTAACTTTGTTGGTTAGCCAAAAGAGGATTAGAGAGGGATCAGAGAGAGGTCCCAGGAGAGGTCCCAGGAGAGGTCTGGGAGAGGTCTGAGAGCCCATGAGCGTGAAATTGACTGATTTCTTCAGTCCAGATTGTTGAATATAAAATATCTTCAGACATGTTTACAGACACAGCATAGTTCAGAAGATGTCTGTGTTAGACTGTGTTAACAAAAACACAGTGTCTTTTACTGTGCAACAAACCACAGGTTTTAGTCTTTTCTTGAGCAGTATATTTATGATTTCCATTGGCCATTGTGAAGTGTCTCACATGAGGTCCTCAGATTAATTACAGCAATAAAATAAAGGGATAAAGTATTGTCTTACATCTGAAAGCCCCAGTATGTGAAAGAGTGTATCCGATAATATGGTATAATACCGCTAATTTAATTGCAGAAGTCTGTTGTGAAATATCTTTGACTGTACACAACTCCTTCTCATTGTACAATGTAGTGAGAACTTTTTCCATTTTTAGTGGATATAAACCTAAAATATTTGTTTTTCCTCTGTACATTTTTTACTGGTAGTTGCCTCTGTTCCCTCTTTTATGAGGTAGAGTGAGAGATTGAGGTAAAAGCAATCGACAGAGATGTTTACTGTCCAGTGTTTGCTCCTAAGACCTGTTGAGCATGTGCTTATGGGGTTAGCTTATTCATCTGTCTTGCTATGTGCTTTCGTCTGTAGCCTGCTGCGTTAGCTGGTCGGCTGACAGTGTTTCCTCCCCACAGCGTTGTGTCTGCAGAGCCCAAGACCAGAGTTTACACAAGGCAGCTCACTGTAGTGTGCCTTCAGCCATACAGACAGACTCCCAGAGACCCATCTCACAGACTGGAGATGACTGCTGCTATGCCCAACTGGCTCTCGGCCCTCACCTTTGCCTTCAGCCTGCTGGTTCTCTCTGTCAAGGACGGAGCGGCCCTTTTCCTGCCCCACTCCAAAGAGTTGCAGGAGTTACTGAGCCGGTACCAGGATGACCTGAACAGCACCGACAACACAGCAGGCAGTAGGACCCGACGAGCCATCCAGTGGACAGACCGAGAGGAGATTCTCCAACTTCACAACAAACTGAGGGGAGGAGTCTACCCCACTTCATCTAACATGGAGTACATGGTAAGACCTGCATCTTTCCTAAACTACAGCTACTGTAGGGATATCTATTGCTATCACAACCCTGACACATACACAATCAATACATTATTGTTATCACCACCCTGACACATTCACCATCAATTCACTACTGATATCACCACCCTGACACATACACCATCAGTACACTACTGATATCACCACCCTGACACATACACTATCAATACATTATTGTTATCACCACCCTGACACATGCACCATTAATACACTACTGATATCACCACCCTGACACATACACCATCAATACAATACTGATATCATCACCCTGACACATACACTATCAATACGTTACTGATATTGCCACCCTGACACATACACTATACATTACAGCTATCACCACCCTGACTACATACACTATCTATACACTACTGATATCATCACCCTGACACATACACTATCTATACACTACTGATATCGCCACCCTTACACATACAACATCTATACTTAATATTAAACTATGTGTACTACATTTGGTGTTAATTAATACATGGTTAAAGTGATGGGTGGGAGGAAGTCATACCTGCTTACACTCACTGAAAACTGATGGAAAACAGATGGACAGGGAGTTGAAGGTAAACCTCATCATCAGGCTCTGCTGCTCCAGCGATACATACCACATAATAGTGTTCATGAGTCAGCTATATAATGTGGGTTAGTGTTTATATGCCACTGTTTGATGCTCCACTTTTAAGGGAAGGGTGTTTTACTACAGCCTGGAAACAATGTGTTAATGATACGTAGCTGCTGGCAGGTTTGGAGACATGGCGGTTTACTGGGATCATAATCCCACTGACCTGCTGAGTGGCAGACACTGTTGAGGTGTACTGGGATGGAGAAGTACAGGATAACCCAAGAGAGGACAGAGAGAAATGGCATGCCACGTTAATAAGGGACAGCTAGAGTGGTCAGGGGACTGGAGAAGAGAGAGGGAGTTCTGAGAAGGCTTTGTGTGCACATAGCACTGCCTTTTATTGAGAGGGACAGTGTTTATGGAATGTGGTGAAAGAGAGTTTGCTGAGGAGGTTCCTGTAGTTTGAATGGAAAGAATCAGTGAGCTGTGGTTAATGTAGTTTGGATGGACTGAGTCTAGGGATTGTGATTCATATACTATAGTTTGGATGGACAGACTCCGTGGATAGTGATTCATGAAGATTGGATGGACAGACTCATGGGCTTGTGGTTCTCTTTTGTACAGACAGTGTCATGGGATTGTGATTCATATAGTACACGTGTTGTACAGACAGTGTGATGGCTTGTCTGTGTGATTGGGAGGTGGTTCGAAGAGAGAGGAAGGGGCTGCCAGGCCTCAACCAACCAGCCTGGGTCTGAGGACAGAGCTGAGGGTATAGCATATATGACATTGTTGTGTGTGTTTAAATAATATATTTCGCATTTGCATTATTTCACATGAAAATAATTGCTTAGGGGTACCATCAATACTATATATCCACTTGACTATATACTGTATATCCATTTGACTATAATATATATCCATTTGATTATATACTATAAATCCATTTGACTATATACTATATAAATCCATTTGACTATATACTATATATATCCATTTGACTATATACTATATATATCCATTTGACTATATACTATAAATCCATTTGACTATATACTATATATATCCATTTGACTATATACTATATATCCATTTGTCTATATACTATATATATCCATTTGACTATATACTATATATATCCATTTGAATATAAACTATATATCCATATGACTATATGCTATATATCCATTTGACTATAAAAATATATCCATTTGACTATAAACTATATATCTTTTTGACTATAAACTATATATAATTTTTTTGCATGAATGGAATTGCAAATGATTCATTTAAAGGAGTTATGGTGACCACCAAGGTCCTGGAAATGTACTGAGAGTGAGGCCCCACACTGTACCCATCCTCTTCCCCTCCTCCCCTCATCCCCTAGTGGTGAGAATGGGTATGGAGATGAAGTGTCATCCCCCCTCTTTTCCACAGGTAGAGAGAAAAACTCACTCAGGAAATATGGCTAATTCGGCTGTGATTGCTTAACATTTGTATTGGAACAGGGCCAGGTGCTGCTCCATTCAGATGTCCTAGGCTAAAGTTAATATTTTACTGATAAATCCAGCTCCGTTTCAGCTCTCTGCGAAGGAGGATTTTGAGAAGTGGCTGAAAACGTAGATTGAGGTTGCCATGAGAACTGTGGAGCTCTGTGGCTGCTGAGGTTCCAAAATGTGAGTTCTAGTTCCAACGGCTTTATAACAGTTCTGTTTTGTGTTTCCAGGTATGGGATGATGAGCTGGAGAGGTCCGCCACTCACTGGGCAGAGCAATGCCAATGGAAACATGGACCCGACGACCTGCTCATGTCCATTGGACAGAACCTGGCTGTTCACTGGGGCAGGTAAGGCAGTAAGACTGCTAAGACTGCTATCTGTCCCTGTTGTGAGTTAGTGTTTGTGATGTGTGTGTGTGTGTATACTCAGTTCGTTCAGAGTGTTGCAGGCAGGCTCACAGTGGGCCTCTTTGTGTAGAACAGCAAAAGCCTCCCTCAGCAGGTGCTATTCCAGGAATCTGTGTTCTCACAGCCCCCCCCCCCCCCTTCTCTGTCTCTTCTGATGCCAGCACCGACCAGGGCTGTTTATTCTCCCTTCTTTCATTCGCCCCCATTTTTGTGGAATCAGCTCTTTTCCATACCATAAAAAGAGATGTTTACAATGAAGGACCTTAATTGGTTTGTTAGGCATTTGAGCGGTGTTTTGTTTTAGTCAATTCTTTTTTTCTCAGCGTGGCTTGAGTTGGCCAGTGTCAGAGGCAAACAAACTATGAGAGTATGTGTGTGTCTGCTAGATCAGAACTAATGGCTGGGGCCTGGTGCAGTGCAACACAAGCCCGGCGAAAGCACCTGGAAGCCCACTCAGAAGTTCCCCGTGGCCCTGTCGGCAGGAGGTCTTCCTGTGTGTGTTCTCTGAGGCTGACGCCTGTCATCCCCTATGTGTCTGCAGGCACCGTTCCCCAGCCTATCATGTCCAGGCCTGGTATGATGAGGTGAAGGACTACACCTACCCCTACCAACACGAGTGCAACCCCTGGTGTCCCGACCGTTGCTCTGGGCCCATGTGCACCCATTACACCCAGGTGAGTCATGGCCAGAGGACACGGCTGGATTGGGAGCACACAAACCACGAGGGTGGGGCTTCCAATTCAGAAGATAAATACTTCTCCCAACAGGTCCTTCACAGCAAACCACGCTTGGATCCAATTTCGGCTTAAATTGTATTTTTACAGGTTTCCTTTTGAGCTCATATAAACGATCCATGTGTGAGCCTGTGCAGTTTTCAAGGTCATATATATCATCCCTACCCTCAGTGTAGAACACATGTGACCTCAGCCTGATCCTGCTGAAGGTATTCAGGTATAAAAACAACATTTGGCCTGCAGTCTCTTCAGTTGGTTAAACATGGGGAAATGTCTTAAATAGGATGCCTTCTGGTACAGGGACATTGACAGGGGACGTTGTATGGGACCTCAAGACCATTAAACCCTCTCAGCTGTGGAAAGACACAGGGGGGATCAGAGGGACAAGAGGGGGATAAAGGCTGGCTTCCTTTCCCCGTAGAGTTTACTTTGTAGCTGGGATTGGTTTGTACAGAACAGCCTGAGCCTCCCTCCTGTCTCTGCATACTTTACATGGTCGACCAGGTCACTACGATCTGGAAGCACTTTTACAGAAACAACAGTCATCTCTGTGTTTAACCTGGATTCCTTTGAAGGTGCAGGAATGCGTGTAACAGTGCCAAGTTTGACCACCCTCTCCTTGTTGCTGCCTTTCATTACCAAGGAACACTAGCATAGTGTAATGTTCTTGGGATCCTGTCCCTGTGCCATAACACCGCTAAGCTAGGTAGCTAGGTTCCATCTCCATTTCTGCATCTCGGTGTCGGTGTGTGAGTGAGATTTTCCTCCGGCTTCAGTTCTAATTATCTGAACTCTGTATGCTGTAGTGGTCTAGCAGTACTGTGTCTCTGCTGAGTCATTGTCTTTAAGTCAATACTGTGGCCTCTCCCTGGCCCAAGAACAGGAAACACATTCCTGAAAGAGGGAGAAAGAAAGAGTGAGAGTCGGGGGGTGGGGGTGTTCAGGGTTATGGGGGGGAGCAAGTGGTTGTGGAGTTATGGAACAAGTTCTGTAGTAAAACTGCCAGTGTCACAAATTCACTGGAGCTGCCTCCTCTAACTTTATAGTTACCAACCTCTCCATAGTGACAGAGGAAGCGGCCGGTTTAGAGTTGTCTTTATTTGCTCCGAGCCACTGCCGTTTATTTCTTTTATTTACATGACTAAAGTAGATCATGAGAATGATCACAGAATGTCCAGGAAACAAACAGTAGTCACACTAGACATCCATCTCCTTCCTCGGACTGGGACCGAATGAAAGAGAAGATTATTGGAAGGGCCTCTGTGGACCCATCAATCTCCCTCCAGCACCCCAGTAGCATGGGCCACTTCCAGTGGCAGGAATGAGGGATCTATGAGCGCTGAGAAGGTTTGACACAGAGAGAGGTCCTGGTCTACAGTAATAATGTGTCTGTGGTGCTGTTTCTCTGCTTCTTTCAATGGGCTGCGCTACTCCAAATAGTTTAAGCTAGGATACCTATGTGGAATCTGAGCATTAACAATTACAATATCTATGTACGCACCTATCTATAATTCTGTGGAGGTGGGAGTTGGTACCAATCGAGATGGATGTGTGATAAAGGAGTGGATGTGTGGTAAATGGACGGATGTGTGGTAAATTAGTGAATGTGTGATAAATGGATGGATGTGTGGGAAAGGTTTGGGACGTTACAAATGCAAATGTTCTCGTCTAATAGCAGTGTTAATGGGAGTGTTGAATTGTTTGTAGCTGGTATGGGCCACCACAAATCGCGTGGGGTGTGCAGTTCACACGTGTGCCAGGATGAACGTGTGGGAGGAGATCTGGGAGAATGCTGTCTACCTTGTCTGTAACTACTCTCCCAAGTAAGACCAAATCACCACTGTCTTCCTTACCACCACATGTTGTGCAACTTAGATTTTCTGTTTCAAATGTATGTCATGGCAAATTGAGACCAAGACAGATTTCCAGCAGCAGTTAAAAAAGGAAATAGATAAAAGCAGGGGAAAGAAAAACAGTTTCTGAACAGACTGTCCTGTTCCAGAAAGGCGCAATGATTTCATTGCCAAGGGACTAGTTTTCATTAGTTAGTTGGACTCAGTTTTTTTTTAAGTGTGTGATAATGTGCAAAGAGCACGTGAATAATTGCATGGTAGTGTGCATAGTGATGGCTGAATGCTGATTAGTTTCCAGGCAGTCCTGATCACTGTGCTCCCTCGTCCTCCCCAGGGGAAACTGGATCGGAGAGGCCCCGTACCAACATGGCCGCCCCTGTTCCCAGTGCCCTCCCAGCTATGGAGGAGGTTGCAGGGACAACCTCTGCTTCAAGGACACGCAGCGTTCAGAAACTGAGGACATGAACGAGGTGGAGAAGGCGCAGGTTCCGATAGCACCCCGCACCACCACCGCCAAGCCTGTCCCTAAATTCAGACCCA
The DNA here is from genome assembly GCF_011004845.1 of Esox lucius. Classification (NCBI taxonomy): domain Eukaryota; kingdom Metazoa; phylum Chordata; class Actinopteri; order Esociformes; family Esocidae; genus Esox; species Esox lucius. The sequence goes on along the minus strand of NC_047570.1, from coordinate 16,816,062 downwards.
AACCTGCTTCACCCAAGAAGCCAGCTGGTCCCAAACCCTCCACTCCTAAAGCTCCAAGCAGCACTTTCCTGGGTGAGTGTGAATAGTGGGCAATATGGTTGACGGCTTTCAGAAATTACTGTTTCAGTGGTTGGGAAAGTATTTCACATTGACCAGTACTTTCTCGTTGACTGTTGATTTATTTTGAACAGTTCAAAACATCAAGTGTGAGACCAAAATGCGGGATAAATGCAAGGGAGCGACCTGCAACCGATTCAACTGCCCTGCTAATTGCCAGAACAAGAAGGGGAAAGTGTGGGGGACACTCTTCTACGATGTGGTGGGTCTCAAGTGAAGAGACAACATTTCACAATATACATTTTGTTTGCCTGAATGTTGTTTTTCTGAGAAGAGATGTTCTATTATTTCAGCAATCAAGTATCTGTCGTGCTGCTATCCATTATGGTGTTCTTGATAACAGTGGTGGTGTGGTGGACACTACAAGGAAAGACAAGTTTCCATTCTTCGTCAGGGCCTTCAAGAATGGCATTGATTCATTCAGGTACATATTGAGCCATTTAAGTAGATATTGCCTGCTAGTCTCCATTAGATTTTATTTCGCCTGCTATGCTTATTCGCGCTTAGCAAAATGTGTGTTTAACTGAAATGCAGTGGTTTTACTAAGGCCTGATTTTGATCTCTTGACAGTAAATACAAAGCTGGCAATGCATTTGTGGTGACCAAAGTGGAACGTGAGTGGATTCATGTTTTTTGACTGTAAGTGTAGAATGCAACCCTTGTTTTTAAGCTTGTTCATGATCATGTTTCTTCTCTGTTCCACAGGACAGTCAGTGGACTGCTATGCCACTGTGGCTGAGATCTGCCCCTTTCAGAAGCCGTCCTCTAATTGCCCAAGGTGCCTGTGCCCCCCTCCTCCACACACGTAATGTCTCACATGCACAACAAGCAGTGATGACTTCTGAATAAAGTGCTTTGCTTTTGGACCTGCTCTGCGCCAAATGTTTTAAAACGTACAAAGCCACTGGAAATCCTAAACGAGTCTATGAGAAGGATGTCTCCGTTTTGTCTATATTCAACAGAACATTACATAAATTACATTTACTGTAGCTAAATTATCTCATTAATATTGTTTTCTCAATGCCCTCAGAGTACACTGTCCGGCCAACTGCCAGAACGAGCCGTCCTACTGGTCACCTGTGATTGGGAACGTTGTCTACACAGATGTAAGTACTGTCCCTGGTCACTGGCTGTACTGGACTGACCTCACCGTGGGTGTCCTGTCCACCCGACCACGCTGAATGGCAGACAGGTCACAGGGATAGAGGTCAGCCAGTGTGTCCCCACTTGGCCTGCCAGACAGATACGCCTCAGTATGTCAGCTTCCCAGAGAGCTGGATCTGACTGGAACCCTGCCCTGACTTATGAGTGCGGTCTGGCCCTGTCGAGCACTTAAGAGGCCGTGCCATTTTTGTGGCCTGAGAAGACCACAAACAGTAGTGTGAACAGAGTAGGAATGGGAGCACTGGTGGTGCAGGTCTGGTAACGGTCGCCAGCGATGTCTGTCCCGGGGCTGGGTTCAACCACACAGCTGGGGCTGTCAGGAGAAAGCCTTAGGACCAGTCTCTGAGGAGGAGGTTGGTGTTACATCGTCCGAGTCACTGTTAGATCCCCTCGATCTCTTCGTACCGTATGCTGCTTTCGGAGACACGGCATCAGACCTTATGATGTGTCACAGTGATACAGTATTCCATGGGCCCCGTGGAATCCTTTTGGGCTTGATTGGTCAATTTACATGGTTTTATGACTTCTTGATGTTGATTGGTCCAGTTACATGATTTTATGAGTTCTTGCCTCGAATGAACTTGGTGAGTTGTTTTTTTCCCAGAATGATTTCACTTAGATGTAGTCCAGCTGGACACATGAGTTTCCCAGAGAACTCCAGCATGGCCAAATGACTGTAGTGTTTAAGGGCAGTGCCTGATATCAACAGTGACACGCTAATAGCACCAACAAGTAGCCAAACCCAGTAGAAGGAGAGATACAGGTCTATACTATAATGATAAATGTCTTAAAACATATAGTACAACCAACATAGGATTACATAAAAGAGGCCAACACTCTGGTCTGAAGTTTCAGGTTGTTCACTATATGAGGTGTGATAGTTAAAAGACAGTTCTCAAACAAAACATTTCAAGATGTCCCTTTTCCTTCTTCCCTCACCCAATGAAACCCTCTCTCACAGTAAGGCAGTAATGTTACATTCTCCAGAGCCTTTCTTCAGGCTGGCACCGTATCTCCTCCAAAACCATAAAAGTTGAGAAGTCATCGGGACAGGGAAAGCATTAAAGCCATAAATCAAACATTCCCAAACTTTAACTATCACAGAAACTAAATTTAGGGCCTGAAGCAAGCTAATAATAACACATGATATGTTAATACAGAACTTTACATTCTATCCTTAGCATTTGTCCTCAGACACCAGACTTGTTCAGTCGCAGCACCAGTGTTATTGGTACTATACAGAGGGAATGTGGCCTGCATTGGGGTAAACCAGTGAGATGAATGAGCCTTCCATGTTGGTGATAAGGACCCAGGCTCTGACACATGCTGGAGCCAGACTCAGAGGCTCAGACTGGGGGACAGGGGTCACCGTGCCCTGGCTTAGGACAAACGTGTTATGAGCTTATTAGGATTTTAGGTTGTGTATCTGTATAAGCACTGTGACAACCGGCCTTGTAAAAAAGGCTTCATGAAGTTCATGTAATTGATTGACTGGGCATAGTTCTTAGTTATTTGTAATCCAGTTTGTGGCAGCTGTTTACATACATATAATGGTGTGCCTGGCTTAGGCTGTACACACATTGAATGCCCTGGAGACTGATACATTCATTGTATTTGGTGTGGCTATATCCTAATAAACAAGCAATAACGAAAATACATCTGCAATGAAATAATAAGTAATGATTGCTATATCTAAGAAGTACAATTAACCCTCTGTTTTTGCACCCATCCTCAGAGCTCCAGTATCTGTCGTGCAGCCATTCATGCTGGGGTCATTAAAGCGACTGGGGGCTATGTGGATGTCCTGCCCCTAGATAGGAAAAATCGCTATGTGGGTGTTCTGAAGAATGGCATCCAGTCAGAGAGGTGAGTGCCCGGGCTACCCTCCTCTTCTTCTGTAGAATACCCTGGCAGGTCCTCTCCTGTCCCCCACGCCTTCTGACAGGCAGTAGCCAGGCCCATTGGTCCAGTGGTCAGGCACGGAAGCCATCGGCGCCAAGTTCATGTTTGGCACTCAAGGGTGCAAGAGTAATGGTGTGGTTTGGTGTGCGGACGGCCCACACACGGACTCTTTGCTTACTTTACCCCGGCATTCAATGGAGTGTGCAAAGTGCTGCATGGCCAAAATCAGCTGAGCTGGAGTACAGTGAAATCTAATAGCGAAATGCCCCCTCCCTGGAAACCTCACCTTAGCCTTAGTGTGAGTAAGGACATGAGCTGTCAATCACAGGGCATGGAAACTGCTATTACAACCACAAATATCAGTGTTCAGCCCCTGTTGTGACAGACACCACGACCGTCAATGTTCAGCCCCTGTTGTGACAGACACCATGACCGTCAATGTTCAGCCCCTGCTGTGACAGACACCACGACCGTCAGTGTTCAGCCCCTGCTGTGACAGACACCATGACCGTCAGTGTTCAGCCCCTGCTGTGACAGACACCATGACCGTCAGTGTTCAGCCCCTGCTGTGACAGACACCATGACCATCAGTGTTCAGCCCCTGCTGTGACAGACACCACGACCGTCAGTGTTCAGCCCCTGCTGTGACAGACACCATGACCGTCAGTGTTCAGCCCCTGCTGTGACAGACACCATGACCGTCAGTGTTCAGCCCCTGCTGTGACAGACACCATGACCGTCAGTGTTCAGCCCCTGCTGTCACAGACACCACAAATATCAATGTTCAGCCCCTGCTGTGACAGACACCATGACCGTCAGTGTTCAGCCCCTGCTGTGACAGACACCATGACCGTCAGTGTTCAGCCCCTGCTGTCACAGACACCATGACCGTCAGTGTTCAGCCCCTGCTGTGACAGACACCATGACCGTCAGTGTTCAGCCCCTGCTGTGACAGACACCGCGATGACCCAAGTGTTAAGAAGTCAGTGGTACATGTAGTTGGCTGAATGGACTGGCGTTTTTAAGGAGGAAATAATCACAGGCTATTCCGTTACCCGAGTATGGAAAGCTGTTGGCAGCTGACTCAGTGGTTCCCAATGTAGGTAATTGCAGCCAGTCTGATGCCAGTGGGACTGGCCTCACCCTGACTTTACTGATCATGGCAGGCCTTCAAGGCCTCTCCACTAATGAATTAATAACAAAGCCATCAGGCCCTGTACAGTCATCAATAGTGGTCAGTTACTATAGCAGTGTGGCTGACAATCAGGCAATGTTTGAGTTATGTGTGTAGTTAAGTTCAGTGTGATTACTCTACTATAATATGACGTGAGCAAAAGGCTTCAACTTTTCAACTCACCCACTGCCGATATGTAAGACTGGCTTAAATTGTCAGTCACACGCAAACACATTTTCCCAAAATATTATTGATTGACTTGACACGAACATAGTTTCTATAATATTTATGTTGACTGTAGGTTGACATCTTTGTATCATTAATGACTTTAAAGGACTTTGGTTAACCCTTTGAGTTCATTTGTGATCTGTCAGTCTAATCAACTTTCATCTCTCTCTTTAGTAAGAGCAATACAGAGGGCGGTTCGTTCCGTGTCTTCGCTGTGAGGGAGTGAGTCTCCATCCCAGGGCCTCCCACTCATTGGTTCTGGGACAAACAGGGTCCAGCCATGTTCTGTCGAAGGGCAGGAAGTGCCCTCAGGTTCAATGCCATGGCAACTTCTACCATCATGTCCCCCACCCTGGGAGGAAGACGAATTTCCTACTGGACCAACAGACACTTCTCCCTCAGCTCTCTGCTAGGTCCGTGGCTAACATTACAAAGGATTCTGTCTTTTTCTGTTCTGCTTACCTTTGTAAATCCACATGTGGCTATGTTTGTAAGATACACAACCGTTAACAAAATGATGTATAATATCAGAGACGAATAAAACAGCTGGTGCTGGGTTTTAATGTCTTGAAATGTATTTAGATTTCCAATCAGTCATATATTGGTTAATTTTTTATGTTCTTAATACAATTTAAATATTTGTCTCCATATGCAGGAATGTATATTGATCACACTGTATTTGATCATTTTGTACAGATTTGATCCTTTCTTAAATGGGTATGTAGACAGTTTTTTTAAAATCTGTTTATAATGTATTTTATAGCTTGTCTCTACTTTCTAGTCCATTTATTCTTTTATCCTGGTCTTTTACATTTCTAGAAGTTAGGCCATGGTGCTTGAGTTAGGAGATGGTCTGTGTTTGGCATGCTGGACGAGCTCACACTGGACAGGCAGTGTATGGGCTGTGTAGGAGTGGAAAGGGAATGGGGGAGGAGAGGAGGGCATACCTCCAAGGAAAAGAAACCTTTCCTGCATACAGCTGGTATGGCTTCCAGTGTCAATAATGTGCAGACGATCTGGTAACAATGTTCTGTCCACGGTGAGCTCAGGAAGGCAGTGGGTGCGTGTGTGGGCAGGGCCTCCAAAATGGTGGCAGTTCTATCTCCGTCCAAGGACATTCACAGATGAATGATGTTCTTGTTTGATAAATGATTCTCTATTTATTATAACCCTTCCTGTCTATTGAAGCCATTTGTTTTGATAGAGTAAGATAAATACTTGGTAAGTTTAATTTGTCCCCACCTAAGACGGTTGAATGTGTGAAAATATCGTTTGTAGGATGTGCGTAGAAGGAGGGTCATATACAGTCCAGCATTTGAATGGTGTGCCAAATGTTCCCATCAGCAGGCTTAGCTTTAGTTAGGGTTGAAGCACTTGGGAATGATTTCTAAAATACACAGGGCATGGATCTGTTTAAACCACTCATACCTAGGGATGTAATAAAGACTTACCTATCCAGGGGGAAGGCATGCAGAAACACAGGCAGGCTAGAGCTAGTACATATCCTCTTAACTGCCTGTTGTGAGAGGAGAGTAAAAACATGTCCATGGATGCTGGGACTTTTGGATCTCCTAACGGACATTGGTTGTTTGCTATCTTCCCCTAGGCTAGACTGGACCGCAGCACAGCCTTTGTTTTAGTTTTCATTTGTCTCCTTATTTTCAGGCTACCTCAGTCTTGTCTCTGCCCTAGGTTTATAGTACATGGGAGATGTTAAGGTACATGTTAATGGTTTGTACAGCTTTGGAAATGGTGTGTAAATAGTTTTTGGTTTGTCTTTTCTGTATTGCTCTCTATGTTGTGAAGGTATCTAGATTTTTGTTACGTTATTTTCGTTTGTTTGTGTGTTTTTTTATAGGCAATGAATGGTTTTGTATTTTTTGCACAATTTAAAATTGATTAAAGTTTGATAAAATTATGCTTTCTGGCTTTTTTGAGGCTTTTGTACATTTTGTTCAGCATTTTAGAATAGGTATGTGTTTCTCAACAATTTGAGTAACTGGATGCAATGCTACAGTACAGTAGAACATTTGGAGCCAGGTCACATGACCAGAAGTCATGTGATGAGACAGGCATGTTGAGGTCCACAGCAAGCATGAATGAAATGGAGACCCATGCCACCCAGGCTGGGCCCATTGTCTTTGGAACCACTTCACTGACCACAGACACGATCTGAACTGGCCTTGATCTGTCTCTGCTGGGTATAGACATGAAGGAATGGGGTGGAACAGATTTCCGCTCAGTAACAACGATCACTTATCCTTAGGAAAGAGAGAAGGTATGCTGATACTGTAGGACTGGAGGTTTTTGTTAGCACGGTAGAAACACAAGCATGCAACTCAATATCTGTAAAATAAAAATTTTTGCCACTTCATCCGGGTCTCTTAGTCTTCCTGTTCTTCAGCTTTTCTCACTGAGCAAAATGGAGATACCATTTGAAAAATGTTACCATTGAAAACATTTCCATGTTTGAGATATTCTCAAGTCCCACGTGGAAGCAGTGTTTAATTCTAACCCTGTGATTTTGAAAAGTGTATTACAGAACTCAAGTTCACTGATGGATGTGAATCTGGATTCATTGCATTTCATAAAGGAGTTCCCCAGAGTTTGATTTTGGGTCCTTTATTGTTTTCCATATACATAAATGACATAACTCTGTTAGAAACTGTGATTTTCACTTTCATGCTGATCACAGTCTTTGCATATGGCTGTGCCATCTTTTGAACAAGCGCTTTTGCACTTGCAATCTGATTTCCGTCTTTTACTAAATTAACTTATAGATCTCCCATTGGTTTAAAAATGCTAATGAAAGAGTACTTTTTAAAAGTAAATTTGTAAAAATTAAAAGTACTTTTAATTTAAGAGCTAGAAACATAGGCTTGAATCAAAGCATGTCTGCCATCTATCCAGGCACTGGAGGTGAAACTTATCTACCACAGCCCCCTGTCTTGGAGTTCTATTCAAGATGACCAGAAGTCCAAGACCACTGTATACATTTTTGCCTTTTGGACAGTTGTTGAGTGAACATTTTACAGTAAATTGTGTTTGCTGTTCTTAGTGTGTATTTTTACCGGTTTTAGATCTGTTGTTTTGTATATGTTTCATTAATACAGGGCGCCATTGAAAATGAGATCTCGGCCACTATTGGTTTCCTTGTATTATTACTATAAATGTTGGTTGGATGGTGCTATTTCAGCCCAATGGCTGGACCTTTGGTTTTTGATTTGTTAAAATGCCTCTGACAACACCACAGTGTAACACTGGCAAGAGACTGTGTTTAAACGGAGACATACAGTAGGCCCAAGCTGTGAGCAGAGCAACAGGTCCAAACAACACAGCACTGGTCCTGTGTGTTACCTAGAGTATTTACATATATGCATGGTGGGATTACACAAATGTCAAGGCACTGAGCTGAATATTCATTTTCACTCGGGAGGGGAAAGTATAAAATTGAGACGAATTACAAGTCAACTGGCTTCCAACCTACTATTTTGGAGATGCTTTTTTTTCCTTTCCAGACTTATGGCCTGTTATGTCATATTCCAAACCTGGAAGGAAACAGACACCCTTAACACACACTGAACAACCACATGGGAGGTAGCGGCATTCCCTCCCTACAATGCTCCACTATACACAACTACATAAACATAACCAACAAAGAGAGACAACTCTGGACACTGCTGCACACTGGGTATGTAGTCTTTTGTAGGGTATAACACCAATTCAATACCTGCTAGACAACTGATGGTATAAAGAATAGAAATCATCATAAATAATAGAAAGCCTAAATAGTAGGATGGATCGGCTAACATATTGAGTTATAAAAATCCAAGTAGAAAACTTCCTAAAATAAACATCAGTGATTTATGGACTGACAAGGAATGTTTTTTGTTTTATTCTATTTACTTTTGGTAAGTTGAAAACCAATTCTCATTTACAATTCCAACAGGACAGGCAGTGCTCACTCTGCTTCAGGGAGAGGTAGAGACAGAGCTGTTTTCCAATTACGTTGTGACAAACTACCACAATTAAGAGAAGCATTATTTCCTAGAGTTATCAGTCATTGCAAAGAATTTGAAAATATAAAAGGATATTAGTCAACGGCCATATATATGGCCCCTGCCACAGCCTTTAACAGTTAGTTTACCCATTTATAAAAAGGATGCAAACAGCGTTGTGATTTGTACAATAACAATGTAATTACTTACTATTGCTAAAAAGTGTACAGATCTTTAAAAGAGAGGGAGACAGAGACTAGACAGAACTTTGACTGCAGCTAGCAGTCATGCTTGGGCTCATTGTGACTGGTTGGGCAGAACCTTGAAGAACAAGAGCAATCCTTGCTGATAAAGAGCTGTTATACTGTAGGCCTGCCTAGAGCCTGTAATACTTACAGTGATGATGGAGATGGAGTGCTGCTCTTTACTCACCCCATTGATCCTCAAAGTGCAGAGTGATATGAGGGTTCATTCCAGCTTGCTCACAAGCCAACTTCCCTCTGCCTTATTCTTTTGATGCCTTTAGCACACTGTATAACATATGTCTGAATGTCACACAAGCACTCTTGCATTTTAGGATCTGAACAGCTGTAGGTTTGTGTTTGTACACGTGTCATGATAGATATTGGGCATGAAAAGTAGCTGAATTACGGCTCTCCCCTGACTTCACGTCCAGTCTTACAGTACACATCAGGTCCAGTCATACAGTACGCATCAGGTCTAGTCATACAGTACACATCAGATCTAGTCATACAGTATACATCAGGTCCGGTCATACAGTACACATCAGGTCCAGTCATTCAGTATACATCAGGTCTAGTCATACAGTACACATCAGGTCTAGTCATACAGTATACATCAGGTCCGGTCATACAGTACACATCAGGTCCAGTCATTCAGTATACATCAGGTCTAGTCATACAGTATACATCAGGTCCAGTCATTCAGTACACATCAGGTCCAGTCATACAGTACACATCAGGTCCAGTCATTCAGTATACATCAGGTCTAGTCATACAGTACACATCAGGTCTAGTCATTCAGTACACATCAGGTCCAGTCTCACAGTACACATCAGGTCTAGTCATACAGTATACATCAGGTCCGGTCATACAGTACACATCAGGTCCAGTCATTCAGTATACATCAGGTCCAGTCATTCAGTATACATCAGGTCTAGTCATACAGTATACATCAGGTCCAGTCATTCAGTACACATCAGGTCCAGTCATACAGTACACATCAGGTCCAGTCATTCAGTACACATCAGGTCTAGCCAAACAGTATACATCAGGTCCGGTCATACAGTACACATCAGGTCTAGTCATTCAGTACACATCAGGTCCAGTCTCACAGTACACATCAGGCCCAGTCATACAGTACACATCAGGCCCAGTCATACAGTACACATCAGGCCCAGTCATTCAGTACACATCAGGCCCAGTCATACAGTACACATCAGGTCCAGTCATACAGTACACATCAGGTCCAGTCACACAGGGGATGGAAAACAAATATTCCTCAGTGGTCCCACAATCCAACCAATGATGCTAGATAACAAGGGTTTTCAGTGTAAAACATGGAGCCTCTGCATTTCTTTTGACAAGCCACAACAACAGAAACAGATGGATGAGCTGCCGCCTGTAACAATAGACACCTTTCTATGTGTTTGTGTATGAGTTTGCCTGCATTAGTCTATGTGTTTGTGTATGGGGGTGCCTTCATTAGTCTATGTGTTCGTGTATGAGTGTGCCTGCATTAGTCTATGTGTTTGTGTATGGGGGTGCCTTCATTAGTCTATGTGTTTGTGTATGAGTGTGCCTACATTAGTCTATGTGTTTGTGTATGAGTGTGCCTGCATTAGTCTATGTGTTTGTGTATGGGGGTGCCTTCATTAGTCTATGTGTTCGTGTATGAGTGTGCCTGCATTAGTCTATGTGTTTGTGTATGGGGGTGCCTTCATTAGTCTATGTGTTTGTGTATGAGTGTGCCTACATTAGTCTATGTGTTTGTGTATGAGTGTGCCTGTATTAGTCTGTGTTTGTGTATGAGTGTGCCTTCATTAGTCTGTGTTTGTGTATGGGTGTTCCTTCATTAGTCTATGTGTTTGTGTATGAGTGTACCTGCATTAGTCTGTGTTTGTGTATGAGTGTGCCTGCATTAGTCTGTGTTTGTGTATGAGTGTGCCTGCATTAGTCTATGTGTTTGTGTATGAGTGTGCCTACATTAGTCTATGTGTTTGTGTATGAGTGTACCTGCATTAGTCTGTGTTTGTGTATGAGTGTGCCTGCATTAGTCTATGTGTTTGTGTATGAGTGTGCCTGAATTAGTCTGTGTTTGTGTATGAGTGTGCCTTCATTAGTCTATGTGTTTGTGTATGAATGTGTTAGGGAATGTTAATTGCGAGGTATTGCACACATGTAAAGTACACCAGGGCCTAATGTGTGTGGGGTACGTAAAATGAGTCGGCCTCTATGGCTTCACGGCTCCTAGGATTTGAACTGGACTTCTAGTGAGCTCATCAAGTCTTCCAGAAGATTCTGCATAGCTGTTATTAAGCTTGTGTTTACTGGCTTGATTTTACAAGGCTTCACATGAGAGGACTGCTGACCTTTAGCATAGATCCCTTCTCTGGAGTACTTGTAGCCCCCTGTCAGTGTTTACTGGACTGTCTGCTAACTGCCGGTATGCCTGCAGTTCCGAATGATGCTGTCCATCCAACACAAATACATTATGTGCAATGCAACTAGTGTGGGAAGGACCAAATCTGACCATAATCTCCTCCCCTCTCAACAGAAAAAGAACAGAAAAACCCCTCTCGCTAATCAACCGATTTATTGCACTTGCACTGCCAGTTAAGGACTTCATACACACTCAGCCCAGTTCCTGTTATCGTCATCTTTTTTCATCGTAATCCCAGTACTTCAAAACAACCACAATCAGGAATCAGTTACTCTGTCATTTATTGTCTGTTGCCCTTGGCTGATATACACTGTGTCAGAAACATTCCAGAAGACCACATGTCACAGTACAGTTAGGGTCAGCGCCACCGTGCCATGCACCCCCAGTTCCCGGCACTCCACGAACACATCCCGGACTTGTTTTGTGTCACATCTTCAGTCACTCACACCAGGTCCCAATCATTCTATCAGTATGTGTTTAAATGTTTCTGCTCCACTCACTTGTTGATCGTTGTTGTTGTTGTTGTTGTTGTTGTATGTCACATGTAACGGGTGAGTGCTTTCGGTTTGCTGCTAAGCCAGCAATTACTTTCATTCGGTAGTTTTTTTGTATTCAGTGTTTGTTGAAATTGAAGATCCAACATTCGAATGATTTTTGCCTGCGCCTGGTTCCTCTCCACCACCACCATTGTTACAGAATGATCGACCAACAAGGAATCAGCAGGTTTGAGTAAAGAAATATATTGTGGCCACATGGACACTCCTGTGGCCGTGGGAGAAGCAGGAGACGCCGGAGGAGGAATATCATCGTCTCCGAGCTTATTTTGGTTACTCCCCTCCGATGTCGCCGGCAAGAGGGGAGCACACCTGGAGGGGAGACCTGTGATTGGACTCCCTCTCGTCGGACAACTCGGAGGAGGAATACGACGAGGTGGATGAAGACGAAATGGAGGGGGTGCTCATGTGGGACCCTGTTCTGTGTCAGCCCACTCCCCTCTACCTCGGCCCACTACCTCATCCGGCAGCACCCCAGAGGCTTCCCCAGAATTTTCTTAGGGGGGGGGCTAATGGGGTAACCAAGGGGAGCCTCTGGGGAGCCTGAGGGTGGGGCCCTGCCTTCAGGTCATGGCACAAGCACTTTCAGATCGCCTCTACAGTGCCATGTGGACTGGACGGGCAGTCTTCTGGCCATCCGGAGCACCCTGCTCCACGGCCTGCTTTACGTCCGGTACCAGCCCCAAGGTGCTGGGTGTTCTCTGTTGCCCTGGAGCTGCAGCCAGTGCCCCCTGCTGACCAGAGGCCACTGCTGCCTGAGCCCGCCAAGGACTGGCCGCTGCCGCCCCCCCTCCCTTGGGCCGGGGTTCAGTTTGCCCATCTGGCAGCCGGGCCTTTGGGGCGTGGGGTACTGTCCCGGTAGGGTGAGGGTCAGCACCCCCCGTTCCCGGCGCTTCCCGGTATTTGGAATAAGAAACTATGTTAACATTGTCCATTTACACTGCACTCACTGGGAAGGACCAGGATGGTATGAGGACTGAACCAAAAACAACAAGAAGAAGACTCCAGATCCAAAATAATGACCAACTGGGTAAACCGAGAGTAGCTTTTAACACAAGGGAGGATTGATAGCGATGAACTGTCTGTCTGAAGGGAGACACAGGACGTGGTGTCGTGCGCTAGTCACGTGGGATGATGCAGGACTAAGGATCCAGGCGGAGAAATGAGTAAACATGGCTGATAAATAATAGGGTTAGGGTTAGGGTTAAGGATGTTAAGGAGGATGCTTGTTCTGCACTGGCCTGCTACTGTTTAACCTCTCTATGCGGGGCTGTCTCTGTACTGGCAATATATTAATATAACAAAATCAGCGAGTTTTCCTCGGCATGGATATATCGAGAAAAAGGAGTAGGGGAAGGACCCATTTCAGAGAGTTTGAGGTCTAAAGGTTCAGATGGTGTCCCTTTCTAATCTACATAGAATAAGCCTAGCAGGACATCAGAAGTCACTGTAAGGGGGTGCTTTAAGGTTAGGATTCGGGTTAGGATATGGGTTTGGGTTAGGCGACACTCACCCAACCTTCTCACTCAACACTCCTTACTGCTGATGGTATTGAGACACGAAGGCCCCCTGAATAATATGAGTAGAGGAAACCTTGGATATTTCCAGAGGGCCCTGGGGTGTAGAGTGGTGCCAGTAAATCATCTGCAATCTGGGAAAGCAATCACTGGCCCACTACCCAAACACAACATGGTGGGGCAGACATCTCCATATTCAACGCTGTTGGCCAATGTGACCTTACACATTGTACACACATGAGCCAGAGCCATCAGCAAACACATTCTACATTTCATACTGTACTGTGTGTAATTCATCATCATGTATCTTGTTTCATCTGAATGTTATGGCTTACTGTACACTTGATATCAGAAATTAACTGTACAGGAGAAGATATACTTCACACAAACCTACCAGGGTATACACACACACACACACACACACACACACTAGCTTCCATTTAAACGTTTCAACCGTGTAGCAAGTTGTAGCAAATTTCATGTTTCAAATTGTTTGGAACCACTGCAAACAATTAAAACAATTAAGAATGTGTACTGTATGATTGTTGCAGAAGAATACTTGAACAGATCAAACACTCTCAGAGCAGAGAAACAAAGACTCTCTGTCAGTGGGCTGATGGGGAATCTGTGGGAACGCAGATAACTTTATTGTCAGCCGAGCCTTCCGGATCTGAACCTCAAAAACAACAGTGTAGTAAAAACTATAAAATGATATAAGAAGTGTGTTTTGCTCAGTTGATACAGTGTGGCTCATACAACAACTGGTCCCACAGAGGACAATATGAAAGAAAATATGAAAATATATGCACTTTTACTGAAGCTAGCTTTAGATAACCTCAGGTCCCAAATTACAAATGATGAGAGCTACTGCTCATTGTGAAAAACACACCTCTCTTGCAGCAAATATTTATTCCAGATTCATGATGTATCTTTCTGTTCGGAGATGTCCAATGATATGCCAACTAGGGGCAAAAAGGCCTTGTTTTTGTTCTTGTTGAAGTTATAACAAGTAGCCAGGGAATCACTGACCTTGAATGGATGGAGAGAAATGTAGGATCTAGAAAATGTAGGATCTAGAGGTCTAATTGGCAGACCTGTATCACTGGAGAATGATTCTCACCAACCACATTCCAAACAACTTCCAGATGACAATCTCTTGGAGCGAGCTGATGCCTACATCTCCCATGGATTTACCTAGGGGTTGAAGTAACAAATTATATTTTATTTAAAGCAACAAAATGAAGCTTACCCGGAAGTGCCAAAAACTGCTATTCATCTAATGACCACTTGAGGCTGGCTGCAAAAAGAAGCAATCTCCATAGATCTCTAATGCAAAATACCCAACTTCACAGCAGAAATAAACATGTTTACAGCCTTGTTCAATAATAGTTTTGGTGTATATTGCTTATTTCTTCCTTTTTGACAACTGTGGGGGGTTGAAATTATATTAAGTCTTATAATTAGGGGGCGTGGCCTGTTGAGTGACAGGTATGTTGCTGGCGCTGTCACTTGTGTCGCTCCTAGCGTGTTGTCCTTTCTGCTATCACCTCAGCTAACTCCAGTCACTGACAAGTAACGTTATAATCAAGTGACATCCAAATAAACAACTCGTAACCATAGTCTGTGCTCATAACTAAAGTTATGTGAAAATCTAATATCAAATCTGAAGTCTCGACCAGATTTTTAATAGTCTATCATCTCAACAAAATAAGCATGTTTTGTTGTATAGTTTCAGGTTAACTTACCTCAATTGTAAGCTGGTAACGTTATGGTGACGTTGTGATGACGTTATGGTGACCGCCGGCTAGCAAACGCTAGCAACACTGAGTAACATACTGGTAGCATTTAGCTTAGCTTCTTAGCTTTTGCTAACTTGGTAATGTCACACTAGGTGGGTATTGTTTTAGCAAACAGGCACCTTGGCTGCACTCACACCCCACTTCTTTGCCCATTTTTGGTGATCTGGGAATTAGGCCATGTGACGCGCTGCCAAGATGGCGACGGCCATCTCCCCCAAAAATGAGCTTCAAAACGAGCTTCTTCAGACACCTATTACTATGTCCATATTTTTTTTACACTATGGTTCTAACATCAGAGCCTGTGGATTATCGTTCAACCAATCTCGATGGTGCCATCTTTGGAATCCTGTCATTTCTAGTAAAAATCTGAAATCCATGTTGTTTCAGAAACGCACCTGTCATCCAGCTGTGTATTTGTGTGGATGAACAGATGCATGTGTGGCTGAATTGATTAAAAAATCATTAATTCTTTCTTTGTGTCCAAAAACCTGCTGTGACATCACTTTTTTACACAACACAATAACTCAAATATCCACTGATCTTATAATGAAAACCAGGACAAATGTATCCATGGAAAACATTATAGGTGACTGCCCCAACCGTTCTGGCTCCTCTGGTATTGTGATGGGGTGTTTGGAGGAGGGAGGAAGAAGACTGTGATGGATGGGAGCTCCTCTATTGAGGTGCATCTCCTCAGCTCCAGCAGGATTTGAAAGCTAGCCATGACCCAAGACACAACCTGAGCTTAGAGATGAGCTGTGACCACAGCAGCGCTACCTGACATGGCTCTCCTCCCCATCACAGGAATATTTGTCCAATGAGGGCTCTGTGCATCATGGGTGGCTGAAACTATATTTTAATTTCAGGCTAAACAATGTAGAGACTCACAGGGAATGTCTTTATCAAACATAGATCAAAGTGCATTTTCATACACCGGTCACTTCATTATTTTCTAGCATCATTCAAAGGAGGAAAAAATTGAATAACAGCCATGTTGCTGACAATTTGTTTTAAAATTCTATTAATTCAATCATATCTGATTGCAAAAATGTTTGAAACGCTCTTGTTGCTTTGTATATGTTGTCTGCCTACTGCCCTCATGGGTAAAGATGATTTGTGCTGTAGTAGTAAAGAGGATGTTACTGATACACTCCGAGAAAAGCCAAAGGATTACTGAAAAGAGTTAAATATAACATTAAGGCCATGTTATGGTGTGTTTAGAGGAGCAGAGCAGTGGTGACGCCAATGGCTGAAAGAGGATGAGCAGCTGTTTGGTCCAAGACCAAGCTTGTACTGACATTGGACTAATGTGACTTCCTGGCCTAACAGAAATATTCTCCTCTCATGAGTCTTGTTTCCTGGAAAGAATGTAAACTCACAAACGAAAAGAAGAATAAACAGTTGCCTGATCCTGGAGAAACAAGCACTCTGAGTATGACTGGACTTAAGTGGCACTACTACTGAAATAGTTGATAATAATAATTACTGTACAGTAGGTTTCCTTGCGTTAACATACGTCTGCAGGATAGAGAAATTAATGGGTTGTGTCGAGCAGACCTGCAGCCCCTGGCACTAACACCTGGTCTTCAACACAGACGTCTGGTTCAGCTCTATTCGCTGCTGTACTGTTGTCTTTAGGACATGTATGTCAGAACTCATGAGTGGAATTGAGGTCCAAGTACGGATGACTCTGCTTGGCCTGGCATGTTGGAACATAGTTTTGGGAGCCCTCAGGAGGCAAATAATGTTACTTTACTAGCTCAAGTCCAGTTCCATATATTGGGACTTCGCATCAGAAAGTACTACTCCCCGGCACAAATATGTCTATATTTATCTTAGCTTTTAGTCTCTGGAATTAGTTGATGAGTCTTTTGAGGCCCATTTCCTTCAAGTGTTGCTGTGACTCTCACAACGGCAAATCAGTCCTTTTTCCCAGAGTTCTTTATGCTGTCTGTGGTTAAATATATAGATACACTATTTACAACAGGAAATCCTAACTTGTAGTGCAAAGTAAAAATAGATTTGAAAGTTTATTCCCGATTGAAGACGTGTTGTGGCATAACAAAACATTTATTATCACCAACAAAACATGTCCAGTTATTCTAATCCACATATTAATTCACATTTCCAGTTTACTGGGGGATTATTTTCCTGCTCTCTAAAACTGACTCTTTTCCATATGTAAAATCTGCTGTCTCTGGTGTACTAGCCATGCTGAAACCTTGTGTCTTTCAGAGTACAGTATATACTACATTATGAAAGGGCTGGTAATAAATCATCCTTCTGCCCCCCCCCGCTCCCCCCTTGTGTCTCTGCGTCTGTCAGACCCCCTCCAGGAGCTAAAGAAAACGTTGGTTTAAATGAATTGTTAGGTCTCTACCAGGTAAAATCATCTGGGATAAATGAATCGCAACCCCCCCACTGCAACTGCACGGTAAGAAACCCCCCAATCAGTAATCTCTATCCTCAACATAGGCCTTTACGCGCTTTTGAATATTGTAGTATTATTTATAGTGTTGTTTTAAATGTGTTTTGTCTTGTGTTGTGTTTAATGTGGACCATGGAAAGACAACTTCTTTGACTAAAGCTAATGGAGCCCTAAAGAAATAAACAATACAAAATATAGCATTGTATATATTAATCAGCCCAATTAATACTGAGAGAACTTAAAAAAACATTGCATGCATGTGTTGCTTCCATTACATTAGAACATAGACATTGAGCGATGTATAAAAAACTTGCACAAGCTGTGTTCAAATGAAGAGGTCCCCCTTATGAGGGACTAATCATCTGGCATGACAGCAGGGAACATTGTGTTCCACTCAAACTTTTCATTGGAAATAAATGTATCCGAATGTTTCCACAACAAATATGGGTTGCATGCTAACACTGCCTGTGGGGCATGTAATATGTTTGGATCAGCCCAACCACACAGGGTGCTTCAGTTGAAGGGTGCTGTGGATCCATCTTTGGGAGGAGGCTGGACACTTTGCTGTCTTAATAAGTTATCTCCATGGGCAACATTTGGCAACATTTAAATGTTGGAATGTATTTTGGGATGGTTTTAGTAGCCTATAGTGCATTCGGAAAGTATTCAGATCCCTTCACCTTTTCAAATATTTCACTTGTTACGTTACAGTGGATTAAAAAGATTTTCCCTCATCAATCTCCAAAAAACAAAAACAGGTTTTTAGAAGTGCAAATTCATAATAAAACACAGAAATATCCCATTTACATAAGTATTCTATTTGCTTTACTCAGCAGCCACCACCATACTGATCCATACAGCTGGTATTGACCAGGTGATGAGCGGTCCCTGGTTACCTCCAGACGTGACAATTGGCATTGAGGTCAAAGAGGTCAATCTTCATTTCATTAGACCAGAGAATCATGTTTCTTATGGTCTGAGAATCCTTTAGGTTCTTTCTGGCAAACTCCAAACACGATTTTTCTAAGAATTGCCTTCCATCTGGACACTCAACCATAACAGCTTGACTGGCAGAGTCCTGAAGAGATGGTTGTTCTTCTGGAGTGTTCTCCCATCCGCACAAAGTGTCCGTTGAGTTCTTGGTCCCTTCCCAGACCAAGGCCCTTCTTCTCCCATGGCTCAGTTTGGCAGGGCAGCCAGCTCTACGAAGAGTATTGGTGGTTCCAAACTTCTTCCATTTAAGAATGATGGAGGCCACTGTGTTATTGGGGACTTTCAATGCTGCAGAACTTTTTTGGTATCCCTCCCCAGATCTGTGTCTTGACACAATCGTGTCTTGTTGCATTACGGACAATTCCTTCAACTTAATGGCTTTGTCACTTTTAACTGTGGGATCTCATACAGAAAGATGTGTGCCTTTCCAAATCTTGTCCAATCAATTTAATTTACCGCAGGTGAACTCAAATCATGTTATAGAAGCATCAAGGAGGATCAATGTTAACAGTTATGCATCTGAGCTAAATTTTTAGTGTCATAGCAAAGGGTCTAAATATATATGTAAATGTGTTATATCTACTTTTTTTTTAAATGTATCTGTAATTTTGGGATTTTAAATGGTTGATTTTGAACTAGGCTGATTTCAGAACCACATCTTGAAGATTTTTTCTATTTGGTCCACTAATATTTCTGATTGAAATGTACAGATGTCAGGGAGCTGCCACAGGGGGTGGCTGAAGAGCTGTGGGTTGCCGGGCCTGATCTATGCAGAGCTTTCATGAAACCTGTCATAGATACTTGTGTCCTACATACAGTGTTGTCACCCTGTAAACCGTTGTTGTTTGTGTTTTACGTCTCCCAGTTGCCACGCAAATGGTAAATAACTGTTTTATGCAATACTTTCCTCATGAGAGTCTGACATTTAGTGTACCTAAGCTGTGTGGCATCACTAACGCAGGCTTTTGTGGGAACGTCGACTTTATCAGCTTGGCTTGGAGGGTGATGCAATCTGCATCAGAATGACATAAGCGGGGCCACATTTCTCATATTCCCAGAGCCCTGTGACGCTGTTGCCTACGCTGTTTTAGCGGGGAGACTCATGCCAACACAAAATGGCAGTCAGTCTGGGTCCCTCTGCCCCCGCGGTATTTAGGTCAGCCGTGTGATTGATATGTTAAATCCCTAGTTGGGCCTAGGGTAGCAGGCTTCCCTATTGCTCACCATGGCTTGGACTCTGGGAAAGGTTGGGTTCCCAAGCGGAGAGGGCCAGATTGGGTGTGAGACTTGTTTTCCAGGCCTGCCGGAGGCCTGGTCTCAGGGACTGGAGCATATTGAAACAGCGAATCAATGGGGATGTGGGAGAGAGAGACCACCCCGTCTCCTTACTCCTATGTCACTCTCCCTCAAGGGCTTACCACACCAGTATGTCCCAGAGCCTTGACAAGCAAGCTGCAGCTCAGATCATGTCTTTGTGATTCACTAGAGAATAACACTTCCTTGTTTGTTCTAAGTGTCACATTGAGGTCTGGCACATTTTTTCATCAGGGCCTAGAGATTAGGATGAATGTTTCAACAGTTGCCTGTGTGACGGTGTTAAATTATTCAATACAGAAAATGAAAACTTTATAACATAAAACCTGTCATACGTATTTAAATGTTTTGACTGTCTGAACCATAAATCTGGTTTGGGGTTGGTGTAGTGTGGTAAGACATTGACGTCGGAGCTCACTTACTGATGGTGGTATTGGTTGTCTCTGTCTCTTCCTCTTGAGGGGTTGTAGTGGCAAGCCACTGTTGATTTAATTTATGTCTGAAAAAAGCTGGGGGCTGACATGAGTGCCGAACCGCCACAGCGAGCTGCTGACATAGGTCAAATGTGCTTGGACGAGAGGCTTCTAATGCTTTTACTGCTTTGTTGATACTCCTACTGCAGTGTTCCTGGAACAGACAGGTTTAATATGTCTGATGGACAAATCAAATGAATTACTACTGAAGACGACGGCACATTGCTAGTCCTCTCATAATAAGTATTGATGACTGTTGTCATTGTTTTGGTCTGTAAGCTGTCTGTACATCATTTTTTTCCTCTGTCTGTCTCACTCCACTTCAGTTGTTTTTCTCCGCTTCTCTGATCAGGCTTCATGAACACAAGCCTTTTCCATTTTCCTCTCTCTATAATCCCTACTGACTATCATTTATCCCTTAGATTAATATCATTTTTCTTGGAAAAAAAACATTTGGTTGAAGAATGCTTGTTGGCTTCTGAGACCTGTTAACATAAGGTTGAATGGGTTTATTTCCTTATTGTTTTCATTTTGTAGCCAAGTTCTATAGATATTCTATGAAATTGGTGTGAAAAGCAAAGTGTTTGAGGAAAAGAGTGTAAAAACATGTATGTCTAGTACATCTTTTAACATGTTGGTTATGCTTTTGATGTATTGAGGTTGTATAATACTGACAGAAGGCACAAGCCAAGAGCCACTGACACAGTCAGTTCAATAGCACTATCAACGCAGTAAAGTGTACATATAAAAATGTCTGCACACAAACATACACATCCGCCACAATCAAAATTCTGTTTTAATTTTTATAATGATTGTGGTATTATTAAACTTGTACAGCACCATGCTAAAAAAAACAGCAACAACAGATAAAGTGTAAACGTGAAAACACTTTTTCTTTAATGATCAAATACTAACTGTCTAACGCAAAAGAAAAACGTCTTAAAAGCTAGACATTTGACACGTACCACCTACCATGTATTTTCTAGAAAATGTAAGGGTGGCAAGTTGAAATTCAAGGGTGGCATATCATTCTATTGTTGGTTATGTCCACTTTACTTATACAAATCCAGCTACTGAAAATGGACAGCGTAATGTCTTGCTGTATGTATCATACATGTTCTACACTGATGTTTATGTGTTCAAAGTTTGGTAAGAGTCTTTCGTGTGTGCAAAATCAGTGTAGAACAAATGGCAATGATGGCAAGCTACTTCATCTGCAAATTTGCTAGCTTGTGAACTTTACCAATAATATTGATTATTGCATTACATTAGCTAGTAGATTAAATCAGACATATCTAAAGTATATGAAATGGCTGCTGCTAATGCAAGATTATAAGATGACATTTTGTATCGTATATTTAGTGAGTATGTGAAGCAGTATCTTCTTTTATTACTGCTAGGCTAGCCGCAAGTTATAAAAGTAGAACGTAGCAGGCCCACCTGCCTGAAGGAACTCATTTGTTACTCATTGGCTCCAAGCATAAAGTTGGCAAAAAAAAATTATTACACAGTTCTCTTTCTTTAGTCCATCAGATAACAAAATTTAAGAAAACAAAAATGTAATGAATCCAAAATTGCCTTAATCCACATTACTTAAAAACACACATACGACAAGAGAAAAGCATTTGGAAGATGCCGAATCTACTGATTGTGAATGTGGCCGTGATAACAAACTATTTGGGAAGGATTCCATTTCAAATAACATCTTTCCCCAGTACTGTTTATAATGTAATCAGCTTTGTACTGCACTTGTGTAGTGTAAATCTTGTCTATCTTCCTCTCTGTCAGGCCTTCTCCACAATTGTTTTTCTCTGCCTCTCTAAGGGATCCCCTGATCAGGCATTTCCATGTTCCTCTCTCCATAATCCATTCTGACTATCATTCATCATTTAGATGAATTTCAGCTGATGTGTTGCACAAGCCCCACCACTGCGGTCAGTTCAATATTATTGTCAAAGTGGTAAAATATTAGCCATATCTGACCGTAATATGTATGTTTTATATACAGCTCTGTAAAAAATGAAGAGACCACTGCATCTTTTTTTTTCCTTTCCAAAAAACGGAAAGGAAACCAAGGTTTTGAGTGAGAAACAGACAGGATTAAAAATTAAGAGACCACTGCAAATTGAACGCTTCTGTTCCTCACTCAAAATGTTCCTTTTCAACTTTATTGGAAAGGAAGGAAAAAGGTGCAGTGGTCTCTTAATTTTTTCCAGAATTGCCACAAGTTCTAACTTCTAACTACAAGTTCTAACTTCTAACTACAAGTTCTAACTTCTAACTACAACTTCTAACTTCTCCATATGCTACTTTGTTATGCTAACTTATCCCCGTTAGTCTACGCTACTTATCTGTCAGACAATGTGGGTTAGTGATGAGTGTTTTAGGTGAGCTGACTCAAATTCTTTGTTAAAAATGCTTACAAATAACTCCAAAACCACAACAAAAATAGATGCATCTCAAATTGAAAGCTGAAGTAGGGTAGAATATCATAAAACAGGGTGCAGAGCATTTGATTGCATTTGTTTATCTGCGGTTTCAAGTGAAGTTGAAGATGTTATGGCAGTGGTACACATCAAGAAAAAAAAATCCTCCCCTAAAAAATGCTTTGGTAAAAAACAAAATAAGAAATAAATTGTCCCCAGGACGTTCTACTGATTGGCATTGGAAAGGTTACAGCCTTGTCTCAACCCAGCAACTCACAGCGAGCTTGGAACATTAAATCCACCAACTGTGGACATGTACTGTAACATGCAAGACCCCTGGGCAACATTGGAGTGGAGTTTTTTTTTTTTTTTTTTTTCCCACAACTGTCTCAAAATCACACTGGGCTAGCTTTACTCCAGTTAACATGTCCACATCAGGTTGAGCTATTTTGTTTTACTGTACATATGTGGTCTCACAACAAGACAGATCCAGTTTAAGTAAATAAATGGCAATGACAGTTTTTGAACCCATGAAGATGAGACTTTCTTCCCTATGGTTTAAACCGACCATAAACTAGGAAATACTGTAGCTGAACACCTTCCATTAATTGAAAATAACCTAATTAGACAATCTTGGCTGTATTTTAACGGAGGTCCTTACATGAAAGTCATTTTAGTAGATATAGTAGTTTACACCAGGATATAACTAGAGGCTGTTTTCTCTTGGAGGTTCAATTCTTTCTATGAGCAGCTCTGAGCCAAATGTGACCATCCCTTTTTGGATGTGCTATGTACTAAAAGACGGCTAAATCAAGCCTTTGTACGAGTTATGCCTTTCTGAATGTTTGGGTCAGTGGAGGGTTATAGCCAAACCGTGAGGTTGACCAGGACATGGTCAGATGTAGGGGTGGTGTTTATGTCTGACATGCTCATGGTCAGGTATAGAAGGTTGAAGGAGGTTATAGACTGGGGTTATTTCTGCTCTTCTAAAAACACCTGAATGTAGGAGAGCAGACACAGACTCACTAGTCACATCTGAAGTCTTGTATGAAGGTTGTTGTTTAACAGTACATGTTTACAGTTCACAGCTTAGCGTTTCACACAAAAAATCCAACAGCATGAAAACCTAAATGAAAAACCACTCTCATTCCTTTTCTCTAGTTAAGTCAGATTTTTTGACCACTGACTTCAGTTCCAGTGTAACTCCATGTCTGGTGACCAGCTGTACAGCTGATGAGAACCAAACATTTGAATAATCATATTTGACATTAAAGAACGCAATACCTGTTTAGATTGACAAAAATACACGTATTAATTGACTAATGGGCACTTCTGCCCTATGTCCCATACAGAAAAGCAAATATTTTATTCATTTCCAAAGCTGTACTGTAGTATACTAACTGCCATAGAGGAACTTTCATGAGTGGAAAAAGCCTGTTCACTATGTGGATGGAGGCCTGCTGGGGAGAGCTGGGCCTGTGTGGGTTTGTCCCTGCGGAGTGTCTATATGATCAGGTGCACTAAGGGCTTCCTCCACCAAATACAGTACTACTCTCCTTTTATGTTAATGTTTGTTCATGTGGGGGGGGGGGGTTACAAAATCTAACCATACATTTTGTTTTATTCAGTAATTTGGTATGATGCACTGCAGGGAGATACAATCCTGCCCTAACCCGGGCCTAGTGCACACCGAACAAGGTGGCCCATGGCAGCCTACCTGAGGGGAACCACGTTGGCACAAGGCTTGTTACATATTCACCTCCTCTTCCATCTGACAGCACAGTATGAGCTAGGCTGGGAGATGTGACATCAAGGCAATAAAACCTCCTAAACTTCTGAGATGATAGCCAGTTACCACAACCCCAAAATCTGTCACTGTTAACAATTTATTCAGCACCCCAGATGCTCCCACATTACTAGTGGAGTTAATGTGCACCCTGTTAAGCAACGCTTTGCCGTTTACTCTCAAGTGCCAATGATATGTCGAGGTGATCTAAAGACCAACGGTTCCATGGGTGCCTCAAAGGGGGTCCCCAATCAGAGGTTAGGGGGCTAAAATATCTTTTGTTGTTGTTACTGAGAGCAGGAATTAAATTGGCTTGAAAATACCGATTATTTGCTTCCTGATACAGAGTGTGCTAGACCCAGAGAGATAAAATAGATATTTATGAGTGGGGATAAAACTGAGGGCCTGGGATATGACTGTTCCCCACATATTTCCAAACACAATACACCTGTCAGATCAGAATGTTAAATAGTGGGATCTGTGCGCACTGAATTGCTCACTTTATACAATATACAGTATTAACTTTCCTTATACTTATAAGGTCTGTGTTTGAAGCTTATATTTTAATAAAGAGTTGTAATTCAGCAGAAGGAGCTACTGACCTAATACACAAATGTTGTGCAATACTAAAAGTTTATCCTAGTGGGCCCGGTCCCCAGGCCACAGTTCCCAACAGCCGTGGTAGTAGACAGCTGATCTAAGTTGTTGCGGTGGTGATTGACGCAAAGAGCGTGTCTGATGTTGAGAACTGCCTCACGTCCCGACTTCTTGGAAATGGATCTGGATTCTTCGTCATGCCTGACCCTCATAACCCAAAACACTGTCTTAAGTAGAACCAGAAGAAGGGAGATGACAGCCCAAGAATGTGATCTCCACGGTGACGGATTAGGATGGACTGATGTGCTTTGCCACATGCCGTTGGATTACACATCCCTCTCAATAGAACCTTCTGAGTCAGGTAGTTTCACACTGAGGAGCTGGGCGATGAACTGCTGAGTGCAATGGTTCAAATTAGGGCCTGTCTCCTTGGCCTTCTTCAATAGTCTGTTTTATACTTTAATAGGAGTAGTGAGCATTTGCTGTGTTCTCTGTTCCGAGGGCTTCATCAGCGTAAAACACTAGTCATGCCTTCAGTGGATTGAAGATTACCTAACTGCTATGAAAGATTTAGGAAAACAATCCCTAAAATTCTGATTCAATGCATGTGACATCGGTCTTGGGTTGATGGTCCCCAAATACTGTATGTTTTACCGTTCTTAAGAATTTGAGGAACACTTAATTTTAAGGGGTATTTGTTATATTATATTTACAAGAGTAATTTGGTTGTAACAAGCAGTAAAGATAATTTGAAGGGCTCAAAGTCACACCATAACAACATAAAATGGTTGTTGTTATACATTTAAAAGTTGCCATCAGAAGATGGTAATATTTTGTGGACAGATGTGCTGAAATGTGTGATGACAACAGACTGCACGCTCTATCAGTTGTGTTTTCAAGATTGGTCAGGTTGCAGTCTCAATAAATCTTAATTATATACACATGGGTCCAACATTTTCACAATTTCCACCTAGTTTTATCAGTAGTAATCTGAGTCCATTTGTTGTGCGTTTACAAAACAATACTGTATGTAGATCATCTTCACTAACTGGGGCCTACCTCACAGCTGTAATGCTAAATTAGAATTCAAGAGGCACACGTAATGAATCGCAGGAGGCTGATCAGGATTCAAGCGCAGAGCGCTAAACAATAGTCGTTGTAAATGAGAACAGGCAGTAGGTCGATATCAGGATATCAGAAGCAAAAGTACAAGAGGGATAGGTCAAACGTGGTCAGTGAGGGAGGACAAAACAATGGAAGAAATAACTCACCGACTAGAATGCTGCTCAACTACAAAACAATACCTCACAAAGAAAATGTGGTCTGAACGGAACTAAATAGTGGGGCTGATGAACAACATGTGAGTGAACAGGTTACTAGAATTACAGTGATTGTGATCTGAGGGGTGAGTTGCGTTTGCCAGATTGGTGTTGTTTGAGGGTGTGAGTTGCATTCGCGAGATTGGTGTTGTGTTTGATGATGTGAGTTGCGTTCGTCAAATTGGTGTTGTGTTTGATGGTGTGAGTTGCGTTGGCCAGATTGGTGCTGTGTTTCAGTGTGTGAGTTGTTTGCCAGGTTGGTGTGGTGTTTGAGGGTGGGAGCTGGCACAGGACGTTACACCCACACCATTATTGTGCACTATTGGAAAACCTTAAAAAAGGCTCAGATTTTTTCATATAGTGGTTAAATAAGAAAAATCTAAACTTTATTTGTGATAACAGTAAAAAAAAACTCAATTCAAGAAATAAAATCAAAACCCTTCTTAACAAATAAAATGTACTGTGCCCCTGTGTTCAATACATTGTACACCCTCCACTTGACAAGATAACAGCACTCAGTCTCCGACTGAATGTTTGATAAGGTGGGAGGAATCTGAGATCATTCATCCATGCAGAATCTTTCCAGATCCTTCAGGATGCTTTTTCCTGGCTTGAGGACTCATCTCTTCGTCTGATCCAACAGGCCATTGACCATTGTAAAAGCTTGATTATATGATCAATATGCCATTTTTGTGAGGATCTGGAGTACTTTGGATCATTGTCCTACTGAAAGAACAAACAATGACCCAGAACATGGTACCAATCAATGTACCTTTGATGGTTAGCAAATGAAAGACACTGATGTTTATTTCTCAATGAGAAGAGATGCATTGTTCTGGCAAGATGTCCAAATTCTACGGGGGTGGACAAAATAATGAAAACCCCTATTAGTACCCCGGACCTAATAGGGAGTGAGAACGCCCATTGCTTCCAGAGCTCCATTCCTTCTTGCAATGCTGCTATACATGTCCTGAACTGTCTATTGTAAGATTTTGCACTATTCTTCAAGAAGACTCCAGTTCTTTGAGGGATGAAAGAGGTGGAAATCTACTCCACACTCTACGCTCCAGAACTTCAAACTTTGTCATTATTGTGTTCACAAAACCACCCTTGCTTTTTCTCTATCCTACTTGAATATTGGAACATCATGAGGGAACAGTTTTAGCACAATAGGGTGCTCCTAGTCCTGTAAAATGACCACACATTCCTTGGCCATTATATGCCCACGCAGAGCAATCATCAGATCCAGTTAGTCACGAGTGGGCTGCCCAATCCATTACGGATCCCCCACCATGTTTAACAGTTGGCAGCAGACATTGTAATTTTCAAGGCTGTGCTTTCGGAGAATGGAGCAGCTATCGTGTTAAATGTCAGCCTATCCTTGTTGGTCAGCTTTGATTTGCTACTGCTGTTCCTTTTTACAGATGCAGTTTGTCCATGTTTGGCCTATGCTGTCATGATTTTTGTGATTGTTCCCCTTAAAGGCATTGAATAATTTTGCTATTTGTGACTGATGTACCTACAATTTGGGCATTCAGAGTGTTGATTGTCAGACCTCTATCATAGCTGACACGTGTACTTCTAACTGACAATCAATCTAATGTGACCTCTGCAGCTGCATATGTGATTGTGATAAACTTACCTGAAAGTAACACACATTTTCCATGTGATGTTTCCGTTACCCCTCCATGAACTGCCACCTTAACGTGGTGGAGGGGTTTGAGTACCCGAGTGACCCTAGGAGCTATGTTGTCTGGGGCTATATGCCCCTGGTAGGGTCTCCCAAGGCAAACGGGTCTTAGGCGACGGGTCAGACTAAGAGCGGTTCAAAACCCCCTTAATGATGAGAAAAATTTTGAGGTCTGTGACGTCGCCTGGTATGGCGCAGTCAGGGCCCCACCCTGGAGCCAGGCCCGGGGTTGGGGCTCGTACACGAGCGCCTGGTGGCCGGGCCTTTCCCCATGGGGCCTGGCCAGGCTCAGCCCGAAGGAGCGACGTGGGGCCGCCTTCCCGTGGGCTCACCACCCACAGGAGGGACCATAAGGGGCCGGTGCGGAGAGGATCGGGCGGCAGTCGAAGGCGGGGGCCTAGACAACCCGATCCCTGGACACGGAAACAAGCTCTAGGGACGTGGAATGTCACCTTGCTGGCGGGGAAGGAGCCTGAGATCGTGCGTGAGGTTGAGAGGTTCCGACTAGAGGTAGTCGGAATCACCTCTACGCACGGCTTGTGCTCTGTAACGAGAGGGTCGTTTCCCTGCACCTACGGGTCGGGGATAGGTCTCTCACTGTTGTTTGCGCCTACGGGCCGAACGGCAGTGCAGAGTACCCAACCTTCTTGGAGTCTCTGGGAGGGGTGCTGGAAAGTGCTCCGACTGGGGACTCTATCGTTCTACTGGGGGACTTCAACGCCCACGTGGGCAACGACAGTGACACCTGGAGGGGTGTGATTTGGAGGTACGGCCCCCCTTGAACCTGAGCGGTGTTCAGTTATTGGACTTCTGTGCTAGTCACAGTTTGTCCATAACGAACACCATGTTCAAGCATAAGGGTGTCCATCAGTGCACGTGACACCAGGACACCCTAGGCCGTAGGTCAATGATCGACTTTGTTGTCGTTTCATCTGTCCTGCTGCCGTATGTCTTGGACACTCGGGTAAAGAGAGGGGTGGAGCTGTCAACTGATCACCACCTGGTTGTGAGTTGGATCCGATGGCGGGGGAGGAAGCTGGACAGACTCGGCAGACCCAAGCGTACTGTAAGGGTCTGCTGGGAACGTCTGGCTGAGTCTCCTGTCAGAGAGATCTTTAACTCCCACCTCCGGCAGAGCTTCGACTGGATCCCGAGGGAGGCTGGAGATATTGAGTCCGAGTGGACCATGTTCTCCACCTCCATTGTCGAAGCGGCCGCTCAGAGCTGTGGTCGTAAGCACTCCGGTGCCTGTCGAGGCGGCAAACCCCGAACCCGGTGGTGGACACCGGAAGTAAGGGATGCCGTCAAGCTGAAGAAGGAGTTCTATCAGGCCTGGTAGGCTTGTGGGACTCCTGAGGCAGCTGACGGGTACCGGCAGGCCAAGCGGACTGCAGCCCGAGTGGTTGTGGAGGCAAAGGACAGGGACATCCTGGGAGGAGTTCGGTGAGGCCATGGAGAAGGACTATCGGCTGGCCTCGAAGAGATTCTGGCAAACCGTCCGGCGCCTCAGGAGAGGGAAACAGTGCCCTACCAACACTGTTTACAGTGGAGGTGGGCAGCTGTTGACCTCAACTGGGGATGTCGTTGGGCGATGGAAGGAGAACTTCAAGGATCTCCTCAATCCCGCCGTCACGTCCATGGAGGAAGCAGAGGCTGAGGGCTCAGAGGTGGACTCGTCCATCACTCGGGCTGAAGTCACTGAGGTAGTCAAGAAACTCCTCGGTGGCAAGGCACCGGGGGTGGATGAGATCCGCCCTGAGTACCTCAAGTCTCTGGATGTTGTGGGGCTGTCTTGGTTGACACGCCTCTGCAGCATCGCGTGGCAGTCGGAGACAGTGCCTCTGGGATGGCAGACCGGGGTGGTGGTCCCTCTTTTTAAGAAGGGGGACCGGAGGGTGTGTTCCAGCCACAGGAGGATCACACTTCTCAGCCTTCCCAGTAAAGTCTATGCCAGGGTACTGGAGAGGAGAATACAGCCGATAGTAGAACCTCGGATTCAGGAGGAACAGTGTGGTTTTCGTCCGGGCCGTGGAACACTGGACCAGCTCTATACCCTCTACAGGGTGATGGAGGGTTCATGGGAGTTTGCCCAACCAATCCACATGTGTTTTGTGGATTTGGAGAAGGCATTCCACTGTGTCCCTCGCGGCATCCTGTGGAGGGTGCTTCGGGAGTATGGGGTCCTGGGTCCTTTGCTAAGGGCTGTCAGGTCCCTGTACGACCAAAGCAGGAGCTTGGTTCG
This sequence comes from Esox lucius, assembly GCF_011004845.1. Taxonomy (NCBI): domain Eukaryota; kingdom Metazoa; phylum Chordata; class Actinopteri; order Esociformes; family Esocidae; genus Esox; species Esox lucius. Next base: position 16,785,659 of record NC_047570.1, on the reverse strand, counting down.
CATTGCCGGCAGTAAGTCAGACTTGTTCCCGGTGCATGTTGGACTCCGGCAGGGCTGCCCTTTGTTGCCGGTTCTGTTCGTAATTTTTATGGACAGAATTTCTAGGTGCAGCCAGGGGCCGGAAGGGTGTCAGGTTTGGGGACCACACGATTTCGTCTCTGCTCTTTGCGGATGATGTTGTCGTGTTGGCCTCTTCAAACCAGGACCTTCAGCATGCACTGGCACGGTTTTCAGCCGAGTGTGAAGCGGTGGGGATGAGAATCAGTACCTCCAAATCCGAGGCCATGGTCCTCAATCGGAAAAGGGTGGCTTGCCCACTTCAGGTTGGTGGAGAGTGCCTGCCTCAAGTGGAGGAGATTGACAGATGGGAGATTGACAGATGGGAGATTGACAGACGGATCGGTGCAGCTTCTGCAGTAATGCGGTCAATGTATCGATCTGTCGGGGTGAAGAAAGAACTGAGCCGGAAGGCTCTCACCTATGGTCACCTATGGTCACCGAAAGGACAAGATCCCAGAATACAGGCGGCCGAAATGAGCTTTCTCCACAGGGTGGCTGGGGGATCCCTTAGAGATAGGGTGAGAAGCTCTGTCACCCGGGAGGAGCTCAGAGTAGAGCCGCTGTTCCTCCACATCAAGAGGGGTCAGCTGAGGTGGCTTGGGCATGTCTCCCGGCTGTCCTGGGAACGCCTCGGTGGAACGCCTGGAGGAAGTGTCTAGAGAGAGGGAAGTCTGGGCATCTCTGCTTAGACTGCTGCCCCCGCGACCCGGCCCCGGATAAGCGGAAGATGATGATGATGATGATGATGTTTCCGTTAATAAGTCCACCCCCTTCTTGATTATTGCTCTAATAGTGGAGACAAGCATTTTTAGCCATATAGCAATACATTTTTTCAGATATTATAAATGTTGAAATGCCATTAATCATAACACATGATATTGAGGAAAATATAAATTTTTAGATTTTTGCCGGACCGCGTAAGCTGAGTCGACCAAGAAGAGTGAATGTCTCATACTGATTGACTGACTGATTGACTGACTAAGTGACTACGCAGATCTACAACCAATAGGTCCCATGTTTGAATCTCGTCAGTCAAAGTAAATTATGCATTAGGCTTAGTTCCGGTTGGATAAAACCTTCACTGGCTACACCATTCAGTAGCTGTGTTATGTAAGCCTAAAATAAAACTGTTCACAGTAATGTTGTAACTATTCTTGTTGGATGTTCGAAGTATGCACACATGCATGCTTTTTGGGTCAGGATAGAGAAAAACTTTGCTGGCTACAATCTTCAGTAGCTACATTATAGTAAGCCTAAAATAAAACTGTTCATGGTTTTATTGCGACTATTTCTGGTGGATTTTCGAAGTCCGCACCAGTGTATAATTCTTTAAGTAATATAGGCTAGATAAAAAACCCTTGGGCAGTAAAAGAATAGGGGTTTCCATGATTCTCTTGACTTTTCACTTGGTGAAAAAGTCAGATACCGTCACCTATTTTGATAGTTATTATATCAATGTCATTCATGAATGAATGAAAAACGAATGTTTTTGGGCCATGAAATAGCTTTGGCTGTTCAACTAGTAAGTTAGGTACTAGTAAGCCTATTACTGGGTAATAAGCTGTTAAAACGGCCTGTTGCAAAAGCTATACATTTCATAGATGCTATTTGTGGTGGAGGTAAACTTAATAAACAATTTTAGTCAGTTGAACAAAATGATTAATGGTGTCTAGTGAAATTTTCAAACTGGGCGTGATGTTAATGCGTGAATAAATGATCTAATGTTGAGATGATGTCAGTGTTGTCAGTCTCAAAGTAGTTTTAAGATAAAGCTATTAATACTTTATATATGCATACATACATACACCATATACATACAGGTGCCACTAGCCTGGGATAAGTATAAAAAAGCATTTATTCTCTCGGTTGTAGATGTACCATCTGCAGGATAGGCTATACATAGGAGAATTCTGAATCCCAAGTTCTAGAACATTTGCTGAACTACCAAGCTCAACCTGTATGGTTCCCCTACCCTAGGACATAGCTACATAAAAAGTGATTGTTTGCTCAGTCAATGTTACAGTATACCACTAGCATAATAGGTAATAAAAAGGTGAATTAGCAACTTTGGACACTTCTATGTCCTCAGAGCAATATTTTATTAAATATGTTTGTTCTTTAAAAGATAATTTCACCCTACAATAATCCCAACCTATTTTATATTGTATGTTTGTTACTTTTTAAATCAATTTTATACCTCAATTTCACTGTGTTGTGCATGTCGCTGACACAGATTTTAGAATTTCTATGTAATTCAGCTATGTAAGTATTATAGGAAATTATTTATGTTATACAAGTAGAGAGGTAAATAAATAAATTAAATCAATATCAATATTTATTATGAGTATGCCCTTTATATTTTTGTGGAATTGTCCCCTGGTGATGTTGTCATTTCCATCACAAAGAACAAATTCCTCATTAATTAACATTCAATAGAACATTTAGTCAGTTACCATGGAAATGTATAGTGAAACTAAAGCTCATGTCTGGCTGTAATACGAGGCATACCATGCTAAGTAGCCTGTCATTTTGCTTCAGTACTGTAGAAGAGTCCTTTCCTTCACAAATTTGCGGTGCAAATGATAAAAATTATGGGGCAAAGTACAAAGTATCAACATTATTATTATTTTTAAATACCTGCATACCTACAAATACCTAAAGCTAATTAAAACAAATCACTGTCACCCTCCACACTGGTGTTGGATAATGCAAATTAAAGCTCTTCTATGTGGCATGACTGCTCTGCCTTCTGAGTTTATCTCTCAGAAACACTTGCCTATGTCCTTGAGTGCTACCTGTCGACTACTGCTGTACACTTTCGCAATGATTGGCCTGTGTAGATTTAAGAAACATTTCTTCTATCTCTCCACGCTTCCCTTCGAAATGGACTTCCAGAGAGTCACATGGAATACCCTGAAAACCAGACATGGAAAAGGTCCAGCTAATGAGGTAGGAGCAGATGTGAAACGAAGAGCAGATGGAATCGTGGCTCAAGGCAGGAATCTCCCAAATGGAAGAACTGTCTTTGACGAAGTGAACTGTCAACAGATCAGTCAGCTATCCAGCTCTTTATATACAGTTGACCTCATGGGATTTTCATGCACTACAATCTTTAGAGTTAACAGAGAATGGAGCGATGAACAAAAAACACTCAGTGAGCGGCAGTTTTTTGGGCAAAAACACCTTGAATGTTGTCAGAGGAGAATGACCATAGCTTATTCAAGCCAACAGAAAGGCTACAGATACTCAAGTAAGCACTCTTTACAACAGTGATGAACCACGGAGCAGACAGGTTATATCACCGGAAGCCACTCCTGTTAGTTAGGTATTGGAAAATGAGGCTATATAACCAAAATTGTACGATTGAAGACTGGTAAAATGTCACCTAGTCTGACGAATCGGGATTTCTGCTGCAACATGCAGATGTTACAGCCTGGTAGTGACAGATACTTCAGTATCCTCCATTTATAGCCACTAGTCCCCAGATCTCAGTCTAATAGATCACCTTGGGTTTAGGTTGAACTGAAGGTTCCAGCAGCTTATTGAATAAATGTGTTTTTCTGGAGGCAAAGGGGTGTTGTACCCCGATACTAGATTGCAGTACCTAATAAAGTGAGTGTAAAAGTAAAGCATTGATGGGGAAGTGGTCTGTGGTGGACTAATCAGAAAGTATTCCTCTGCATTGTGGGAGACGTTCAGAGAATGGTGCTCTGGTAAAAACCAAGGGTCACGTTGTCCCCAACCATTTTTATTGGTTGGGGACAACCAATAAAAATGGTTGTCCCCAACCAGGAGGATGATATAGTAAACCATATGGTATAAACCAAAGAATGAGCTTGGACTTGTCCATGAGCCACATTGAGTGACCAGAATGCACTTTAGATTAATGTTTTGATCTGGGAGAAACTTCTCTCAATTTCAAACCTTAGATACTCTAAAAAACTTGCAATGGCAGACCTCCTGAATTTTGTTCCAGATCCAGTATTGTAATCCTAGATTAGCACGCCTTTTCTGAGAGACTTGAAACATACAGGCCATGGACTCAACTGTCAACAGATCGGGAGAGAGACAAGGAACAAGTAATTTATTCAGAGCAGCTAGAATAGCTATGGTCTTTTTTATGTCTTGAAATTAGGAAACATTGTTCTTATGTTGAAAAGATGCTTGTTCCAGTGGTTTAGAAAATCGCTCTTACTGTCCTTGGTTTAAAAAATATTTTATTACATAGACCACAACATAATTGTCACTACACCTTGTCATTTCCAACCCATATTTTTCTGCAAATTGGTTGACTAGTTATAGACTTAAAATCACATTGTTATTATCATAAGCTTAACAAAAAGGTTTGTTTTCACATCCTGTGACAGACAGCTCCGTAATCCCCGCTTTCCCTGGTTTCCAGTTTTTCACGAACTCACCCTGGACTCATTCATTGTCTTGTCTCCAATCATCACGCACACCAGGTCCCAATGAAGTCATCAGTATGTGTTTAAATGTTTCTCCTCTGCTCCCCTCCCTTGTCGGTTATTGTTCCCTGTCTCCGTCAGTGGTGAGTGTTTCGTTTCGTTGAGTGTTTATTTTCAATTAAATATCAACATCGAATGCCACTCTGCCTGTGCCTGGTTCCTCCTCTCCACCACTACACAACCCTGACACATCCTCATTTCACATCTTCACATACTCAGTTTTGCCAGTTGGAAAATATAAATATTAGGTATAATATTTTGAATACAGAATCTATAGAAATATCTATGTTGAGATCTAAAATAAAATAACTTGAAAGCAATTTAACATTTGACCCATTCCAAACAAATAACAACCCCTTTTCCAAAAAAACTGTTAGAATATCACACAACTAATTAGCTCAATTGGCAACAGGTCAGTAACATGATTGGGTATTAAAAGATCATTCCAGAGAGGATGAGTCTGTCAGAAGTGAGGATGGGGAGGGTTTCACCATTCTGAAACCCTCCCCATCTACACTCACCTAAAGGATTATTAGGAACACCTGTTAAATTTCTCATTAATGCAATTATCTAATCAACCAATCACATGGCAGTTGCTTCAATGCATGTAGGGGTGTGGTCCTGGTCAAGACAATCTCCTGAACTCCAAACTGAATGTCAGAATGGGAAAGAAAGGTGATTTAAGCAATTTTGAGCGTGGCATGGTTGTTGGTGCCAGACGGGCCGGTCTGAGTATTTCACAATCTGCTCAGTTACTGGGATTTTCATGCACAACCATTTCTAGGGTTTACAAAGAATGGTGTGAAAAGGGAAAAACATCCAGTATGCGGCAGTCCTGTGGACGAAAATGCCTTGTTGGTGCTAGAAGTCAGAGGAGAAAATGCCTTGTTGATGCTAGAGGTCAGAGGCTGACTGATTCAAGCTGATAGAGCAACTTTGACTGAAATAACCACTCGTTACAACCGAGGTATGCAGTAAAGCATTTGTGAAGCCACAACACGCACAACCTTGAGGCGGATGGGCTACAACAGCAGAAGACCCCACCGGGTACCACTCATCTCCACTACCAATAGGACAAATAGGAAAAAGAGGCTACAATTTGCACGAGCTCACCAAAATTGGACAGTTGAAGATTGGAAGAATGTTGCCTGGTCTGATGAGTCTTGATTTCGTTTGAGACATTCAGATGGTAGAGTCAGAATTTGACGTAAACAGAATGAGAACATGGATCCATCATGCCTTGTTACCACTGTGCAGGCTGGTGGTGGTGGTGTAATGGTGTGGGGGATGTTTTCTTGGCACACTTTAGGCCCCTTAGTGCCAATTGGGCATCGTTTAAATGCCACGGCCTACCTGAGCATTGTTTCTGACCATGTCCATCCCTTTATGACCACCATGTACCCATCCTCTGATGGCTACTTCCAGCAGGATAATGCACCATGTCACAAAGCAAAAATGTAAGGATAGGTTTGGCGATATCATCATTTACGGTACATAATGTAATCAAAAGATTCAGAGAATTTGGATAAATCTCTGTTTTCAAGGGACATGGCCAAAAATAAATATTGGATGGCTGTTATCTTCAGGCCCTCAGGTGGCGCTACATTAAACAGACACGATTCAGTAATGGGCATCACTAGATGGGCTCAGGAACACTTCCCGAAAGCCATTGTCTGTGAACACAGTAGGTCGCCACTTAGACAAATGAAAGTTAAAACTCTACAATGCAAAGAAACCATTTATAAACAAGATCCACAACCACCGCCACCTTCTCTGGGTCCAAGGTCTAAATGAAATTATTTAGAAATAATTTTAGGGAATCATTGAGTCTGCATCCTCCGGTCTAGAGGAGAGGGACCATCCGATTTCTTATCAGCGCACAGTTCAAAAGCCAGCAACTGTGATGGTATGGGGGTGCATTAGTGCACATGGCAGGGCTGACTTGCTGCCATCCAGACAATGTCTTTTTAAGGGAAGGCCTTGCTTATTTCAGCAAGACATTGCCAAATCACATTCTGTGCATATTAAAACAGTATGGCCCTGTAATAAAACAGTCCGGGTGCTAAACTAACTTGCCTGCAGTCCAGACCTGTCACCCATTGAAAACATTTGCCGCATTATGAAACGAAAAATACAACAAAGCAGACCTGAACTGTTGAGCAGCTGAAATCCGATATCAAGCAAGAACAAGAATACATTTCACTTTCAAAACTACAGCTAATGGTCTCCTCAGTTCCCAAATGCTTACAGAGTATTGTTAAAAGAAGAGGTGATGCGACACAGCGGAAAACATGCCCCTGTCCCAACTTTTTTTGAAACGTGATGCTGGCATCAAATTCAAAATATATTTTTCAAAAAACAATTTCTCAGTTTCAACATTTGATATGTTGTCTAAATATAGGAAAATCTTTCTCACATCATTACATTCTGTTTTTATTAGTTTTTTTTTGTTTATTTCCAAAAAATATGTCCCAACTTTTTGGGAAATGGGGTTGTACTAATTTAGACTTTCATGTAGATTTTTTTAAATCCAGTTCACAATATAATTCTGAATTCTAAAATGTTTCTTGGAAAATCTTCCTTCATCAATTTTGTCAGAAGATTCAAGGCTAAACTTAGAACAATAAATAAATGTTGAAGAAATATCAATATCAGCTATAGCTTCCCTCAAAAGTGGAAAGGTACTGGGAATGGCTGTCAAATAGAATTTTAAATGCAATTGTCTGAGCAATTGCTGCTGTTTTTTATTTCCATGATTAAGGCCTATCTCAAGAAACAACTATTAAATCATAGTTTTTATCTTGCAGCAACTGCTTTATTGATAAAGATAGATACATATCATGTTGTGCTCTCCTTATAGACCAGAATCACTTTTAAATGTAAATTATAAAGTGATTTGTATTGCTAACTGATCTTATACAAACAGACCAAACTTTTTGTTCAGGGTCGCCTATCTTCTGATAAAATAAATACATAAACCACTGATTTATTTATAAAGCCCTTTTTACAACAGCAGTTGTCACAAAGTGCTTTTACAGAGACACCCGGCCTTAAACCACAAGGAGCAAACAACAGTAGTGTTGAATTTCAGTGGCTAGGAAAAACTCCCTAAGAAGGCAAAATTTAAGGAAGAAACCTAGGGAGGACCCAGGCTCAGAGGGGTGACCAGTCCTCTTCTGGCTGTGCCAGGTGAGATACTAAGAGTCCAATTTAAATAATTAATAAAAGTATCTGTGCTAAATCCAAAGTCTATTTAAATTTAGACTAGGTCAGAAGTATGATGGACAAGGACAGGGACAGCAACGGGACCCCCAAACCAGGTACTCTGCAGGTGTGGACCAGGACTTCATGTCCTCCTAAAGTTTAAAACGGGAGGAGACTGGGAAAAATTCTGAAAATGCATTCCTCATATCAACAACGATTTATAGTGGAGAAGGAGAACTTAGTGGGGAAGGAGAACTGACCCAATCCCCCAGCACAATAGTATAGCAGCGTAAGACCTAGGAACTGAGACAGGGGGGTCCGGCGACACTGTGGCCCTACCCGGGGGAGGCCCCCGGACAGGGCCCAACAGGCTGGAAATCAATCCACCCACATTGCCAGGCATCAACCAAAGGGACACCCACCAACCGCAACCCCCCTGAATGAGGGCCGAGTATTGCCAGCAGAGTACAGTCCAATTGCACAAGTGCGCAACAGAGAGACAACAACAAGCCAGTGACTCTTCCTCCGAAAGGCATTGGAGGGAGGGCATCCTAATGGCGACAAGAGCCCACCTGGCAAGACAGCAAGGGTGGACAGTATCAAGCCTACTGGTCACCTTCACGCCCCCCGGGCCAGGCTACACCTAATTATAAACCGTGCTGTAGAGAGGGGTTTTTAGTAGTCACATGAAAGTTTGCACTGAGTTTGCATTTCTAACCTTAATTGGCAGATCATTCCACAGTAGTGGAGCTCTATAAGAAAAGGCCCTGCCTCCGGCTGTTTGTTTAGAAATTCTAGGTACAATTAAAAGGCCTGCATCTTGTGATCATAGGTTACGTGTAGGTATGTATGGCTGGATCATGTCAGCAAGGAAAGTAGGAGCAAGTCCATGTATTGATTTATAGGTTAAGAGTAAAACCTTAAAATCAGCCCTAACCCTAACAGGCAGCCAGTGTAAGGACCCTAGGACAGGAGTAATGCGTTCAAATTTTTTTGTTCTAGTTAGGATTTTAGCAGCCGTGTGCAGCACTAATTGAAGTTTATTTATTGATTTGTCAGGGTAACTGGAAAGAAGAGCATTGCAGTAATCTAGTCTAGAAGTAACGAAAGCATGGATACATTTTTCTGCATCAGTTTTTGATAGAAAGTTTCTGATTTTTGCAATGTTTCGTAGATGAAAATAAGCAACTCTTGAGATATATTTTATATGTTCATCAAAGGAGAGGTCAGGGTCAAGGGTAACGCCAAGGTTTCTTACAGTTATTTGGGATACGACCATGCAGCCATCGAGGTTCACAGTGAGATCTGCTAACAACGCTCTTTGTTTCTTGGGTCCTAAAACGAGCATTTCTGTTTATCTTGAGTTTAAGAGCAAGAAGTTCTCTATCATCCACTTCCTAATATCTGAAACGCATGCTTCCAAAGTAGCAAATTTTGGGGCTTCTCCATGTTTCATTGAAATATATAACTGTGTGTCATCAGCATAACAGTTAAAATGTACATTGTGATTTCGGATTACATCGCCCAGAGGGAGCATATATAGTGAGAACAATAATGGGCCCAGAACCGAGCCTTGAGGAACAGCAAATCATACCTTTGACATGTCAATGTTATTTGTCTTCAGGAAGGCATTCAGTTGTTGGGAAACACATTTTTCTAAGATTTCTTAGAGTAACGGGAGGTTAGATATTGGCCTATAATTGTTTAATATTTAGGGATCCATTTAGTTTTTTTAGAAAAGGCTTAATTTCTGCTATTTTTTGTGAGTTAGGTACACATCCGGAGGAAAGGGAGCAATTTTTATGTTCAGCATTGGCTGACGTAGCACAGGAAATAGCTCCTTAAGTAATTTAGTTGGAATCGGGTCTAGCTGACAGTTTGTGGGTTTAGAACTCATTACAAATTTAGTGAGTGTGTCGAGCGATACGGTATCAAGAAATTCAAGTGTCCCCATTGACACCTGGTCAGGGAGGTTCAGGACATTTTTCGTTTCACATAAACCAATAACATCTAGTTTAAGATCAGCAATTAATAAATTTTCTGCAACTGCCTTTGGAGCAAGGGATCAAACATTTAGGAGTCCCATTTTGAGATGCGAGGTGATACAGTCATTTTTATTTTTATTTGTGACCGAGGTGGAGGAAGGCTTTATCTTAATAAGGTTGTTTTTGTCCGCCTGGAACGAGTCACAGTGGCAATAGGTAAAGCTGTACTAACTAGTCTGGCTATGCCATCGACAGACTCCACTATGCTAGTAGGCTGGCTAACAGCCTGCGGCCTGACCTGCACCCTATCTCATGGTGAGGCTATAGGAGTGACACTCCTGTCAATGTTCCTAGATAAAAGAAGAGCACCACTCCAGCTAGGAGTCCGTCGCTCCTCAGCAGATCAGAGCCTGGCCCTATTTCTGGGAGTCCCAAAAAGAAAGCCAATTATCTACAAAATCTACCTCCTGCGACGGGCAGAACTCCGTTTTCAGCCAGCGATTGAGTTGCGCAAGTCTGCTGTAGAGCTCGTCACCACCCCTAGCTGGGAGGGGGCCAGAGACAATTACTCAATGCCCACACATCTTTCTAGCTAGTTTACATGCTGATGCTATGTTCTGCTTCGTAACCTCTGACTGTTTCATCCTAACGTCGTTGGTGCCAACGTGAATAACAATATCTCTGTACTCTCTATACTTGCCAGTTTTAGACTTCGCTAGCACTAGCCCCAGATTTGCGGCTACGTCGGTGTACGATCGCCAGCTGATTCTTTATTCTAATACTGCGGGTAATGGAATCGCCGATGACTAAAGTTTTTAGTTTTTCAAGGCCACCGGTAGAACATGCCTGCCGATCATTCCCCTCCGATGACGGCTCGGGCCTTGACTCCTACTCCAGTGGGGAAAACATGTTGAAAGTCCCAGTTGGATTTAGCAACGATTCAGGTTTAACTGGTCGTCGGCATTTCTTCCCAGTGACCAAGAGAATTGCCCGGCTGCAGGAGCTGTGCCGGGGGGCTAACAAGACTATCGTTTCTTCCTGGTGGCACTGACGCCGATTTTTCTATTTCTACACTATCATAATCCTTGCCTGACATTTACGTCAGAAGCCGAGCATCTAACTCTGCTATCTTTACCTGAAGACGATAGTTCTCCTCCGTGTTGTAACTACAACAATTACAATGATAAGGTATTTTTATGATACTTAGCATTGGGTGTTCAGGGGTGAGTAGTTCCGTTAATTATGTCCAAAAAGAGTCCCGGTGTAGTAAAGTTGGGTAAGAGGTCAACAGATGAAAAATATGGCGTTGTTAAACTCTTACAGTAGAATTTTGACCAATTAGTTTATATAGAGTAAATTCGAAAAAGTTTGGCAGGGAGCGTACAGCACGTCAACAATCCCACAATGCAATCTATTGTCGAAATATTTGTAGATATTTAGCCAATAGTTTCCATACTAACAATCGATATACCCCAAGTGTAGTCACCTATCTCGATGCTATCAAAGCTTTTGACTGAGTAGAAAGGAAATATCCGGTGGCTGTATAGTCTGTTTGCAGATTCTGTATCTTCCACATGTGGCAGGTGGTCTGAATACCTAAAGTAAAATTTACTTTTGGACAGCTGAACTCACCTAGTCAAAGCAATATTGTCTAGTTTATTAAATTATTGGTCAAAAATAGTAAGTAAAAATATAAGTATGGAAGGCAGTTAATTTATTATTGTGTTGCAATGTTCGTCTATCGCCTTTTGCACCTCTTGAAAGAAACCCTGTCAAAATAATGATGTTTGTTTTGTTTCTTTGGGTGTTTGTATGTTTTCCTTAAGTCGAGATAAATGCTATCTCTAGCTGTAAATACGTTTTTATGCTACGCCACTATTAATTTAAAACACTATTTTTTATAAACCATTAGAATGTTTCTATAGTGTTTTCAAAGTTCTACTTCAGCTTAATGTAAGCAGAAGGATTCAGATACAAAACAACATTTATAGAGAGAACATTTCAAATTTTACCCTATTATTGTTTATTGTTGACAGGTGGTTTTTGAGACTTCCTCTATGAGTATGACACATTGATAAGCAAATTTCTTGATGATGGCTCAACACTCATATTACTGGATGACTGCCTCATGACTTTTGCCTATGATTAATTTCTTTCCACCTCATTTTCCCCATTCCTTTGCTCATTGATTTACTCCTTTTCCAGCCCCCTCCCTCTCACAAAGCAGGAAATGTGCTTGACCTTATCTTGACAGATGAAAAAAGGACGTTTGGAACAGGAGTCTTTCCTTGGGTAATACATTTCTATGTCAGGGCCCAAAGACAAGACCCTGAATTTGCATTATAGCCTGGTTTTTGGCAGTAGTTTGAAAGTTCCATGTGCTGCCAGAGACCAGGTATTCCAATTGGGTTGTGTGGGCAGAGAACACAAGATTTGCAGGGGCAGCCGTGGTATGGGGAGAGACTGTAAAAACAAGGATAGAAATGGGGGAGGCTTTAATATTCAAACTTACTGACCACAGCCGAGCACAGGCAGTACCACTCCCCTTCAATCCTGGCACGGATTTCTAAAACAATGATAAATTGTTCCTTAAACCTAGATGATCTTTGAAATGTCAGCAGTTCACAGTTGAACTAGGCCATTGGGAAATACTTACTATTTAATTCTAAAGGGTTCTAGCTTGCAGGATACAGTACGAGACAACAACGTACAGATTCAGAAAATAATATGTAGTACTTTTCACTTAAGTGGAGCAAGTAGTCAAGCCCTGAGAAGGCATACATTGTATTTAGACTGTATATTGAATGTTAACCCCAAATATCTACAATGCCTTTGCTGAAAATAATAGTAGACAATAAAGTTTTTGTTAGAGCTTACATTGTATTAGACAGTTGACTGAATTTGTAATAACATTTTAATTTGCAATAAAAATACATCCAATCCACATTTTAGAGCCTAGTTTTCCCTCCTGTTTAGCTTTTAAAGATCCTGTGAAGGGCTGGAGGCTTGCTTGTTAGATTTCTTGATGTTGAGTACATTTTGACCAACAAGTGTAATCCTAAGGCACAAAAACCTATTGCTAAAGAACCTATCTATTTAAGATGGTATTTTCTTCTGTAAAATAACCCAATGAAAAAACTGTGTCCCTATATTATATATTGCAAGTGACATAAAGACTGTGCTTTGGTCTTCTCCGACACACCTGTCTATCTGCAAGTGTGCAAAAGTTGGGTTCCTTAAAGAACTCCACCAACATAGTTTACTATCACCATTTGGTCTGGATTTGATCAGTCTTGCCAACTTTCTCACAATTCTACAATTATTCCTGTAGAATTGGAGCCATTACCTGTACAGTACAGAGATGCCTATTGGAATGCACATCCCTGTATTACTACAAACAGTTAAATCCTCCCAATAACATCAGTTTCCTTACATCCCAGTCTTACTCAGACTTCTCACCTCATAGGGTGCTTAACAAGGCCCCAGCAGTGGGAGGTTCTCATCCAGAGATTTCCTCCACCAGGTGTTGTCCTGTTGTTTGAGAGGCTGATGTTCCAAAGTTGTGTCTGAATCGTAAAAATTCTCACATACTGCCTGTTGGAGACTTACTGTTGCCAGACTCCATGTTTACTCAATAGTCTTCTTTCAAATACATTTTTCATTAAACTACAATATCTACAGATGTTTTTTTTAATCTAGGTATGTTGTTGGAGAAAAACATTTATTCACCATAGATCTTAAATGTTTTGTATTCCTACCTCCCTCCAGACATCTAGTTTAGACTGGGCAATGGAAAGGTTCCTCGTTTTCGTTAGCAGTAATGACAGTGACACACCATTGTTAGCAGTAATGTCAGTGATTTACAGTTAAAGTATGCATTAATAAGCTTTTAAATCTGTATTGTGCTATGAATGATGAGATTGTTGAGTATAGTATTTATAGTATCAAGGGATTTCTTAAGGCAGATACGAGACATAAACACTGCAACAATGGAATAAACCTCCCTCCAATTTGTCTTTATAATTGTATAAAGACAACTACTGTTGTTTGCTCCTTGGGGTTTAAGGCCAGGAGTTTTGTAAAAGCACTTTGTGACAACTGCTGATGTAAAAATAAAATCTTTATAAATAAATGTAATTGATTGATTGATATTTTCTTGATCTATTCCATGTGTATTTTAATTGCTGATAGGTATATAGCTTTTAAACCTCAATCCCCAAGTAGGTGCATGTCTTTGAAGAGATCTGTGTTCTGGTTTTGGTCTGCCATGAATGTAACTGTCTGCTTAAAAAATATTTTGGAAATGGCAAACATGTTCTGTTATCAATAATATTGCTACCCTGCAACCAAAATATATTCTAGTTACAGTTAAGTAATGAACATGGGCTTAAAGGGCAGTCTCTCATCTTTAATTTGAGGTTATTCACATCCAAATTGGATGAAGGAGTTAGGGATATGTTTCAAGGGACCAAAAGTAATTGGACAGTTGACTCAAAAGCTGTTTCATGGACAGGTGTGGGGTATTCCTTTGTACATTCTTCAACCATTAAGCAGGTAAAATGTCTGGAGTTGTTTCCAGGTGTGGCATTCACATTTGGAAGCAGTTGCTGTGAACCCACAACATGCAGTCAAAGGAGCTCTCAATGCAAGTGAAACAGGCCATCCTTAGGCTGCAAAAAAAAATAATCCATCTGAGAGATAGCAGGAACATTAGGAGTGGCCAAATCAACAATTTGGTACATTCTGAGAAAAAAAGAATGCACTGGTGAGCTCTGCAACACAAGAAGGCCTGTATATCCACGAAAAACAAGGGGTGGATGATCGTAGGATCCTTTCCATGATAAAGAAAACCCCTCCACAACATCCAGCCAAGTGAAGAACACTCTCCAGGAGGTAGGCATATCTTTATCCAAGTCTACCATAAAGAAAATACTTCACAAGAGCAAATACAGAGGATTCACCACAAGATGCAAACCCTTCATAAGCCTCAAGAATAGAAAGGCCAGGTTAGACTTTGACCAAAAACATCTAAAAAAGCACAGCCAGTTCTGGAACAGCGTTCTTTGGACAGATGAAACTAAGATCAACGTGTGCCAGAATGATGGGAAGAAACAATTATGGGTGTGATGGCATGGGCATGCATGGCTTCCAATGGCACTGGGTTAGGGTTAGGGTTAAGGATGTGACAGAAAACAGAAGCAGGTGGATGAGTTCTGAAGTATGTAGGGATAATATATCCCTACATACTTCAGAACTCATCCACCTGCTTCTGTTTTCTGTCAGCTCAGATTCAGCCAAATTCTGGAAAGTTGATTGGACGGCGCTTCACTTTACAGATGGACAATGACCCAAAACATAATGCGAAAGCAAGCCATGAGTTTTTTGAGGCAAGGAAGTTGAAAATTCTGCAATATTCCATTTCTTTGCCAATATTGAGTTAATCACTTGATCTCAACCCAATCGAGCATGCATTTCACATGCTGAAGACAAAACTAAAGGCAGAAATACTCACGAACAAACAACAACTGAAGACAGACAGCTACAGTAAAGGCCTGGCAAAGCATCACAAAGAGGAAAACCAGCATTTGGTGGTGTCCATGTGTTCCAGACCTCAAGCAGGCATTGCCTGCAAAGGATTCTCAACAAAGTATTAAAAAGGAATATTTTATTTATGACTGTGTTAATTTATCCAGTTATATTTGAGCCCCTGAAATAAGGGGACTGTGTATGAAAATGCTTGCAATTCCTAAATGTTTCATACAATATTGGTGTTGAACCCCTTGAATTAAAGCTGAAAGTCTGCACTTCAATTCCATCTAGTTTTATTTCAAATCCATTGTGGTGGTGTACAGAGCCAAAACTATGAGAATTGTGTCCAAATATTTCCTGACCTAACTGTATTTAGCTTTCCCCCCAAAATGATATAATTTGATTTGACTGTAGTGTTTAGCAGATTCTCCACAATTTACCAAGTTTTCCATATAATGTGGAAAAGGTTTTGTTTAATTATTTACTGCTTTGGCTATTTTTGTATTCAAAAGATACAAAAGGTAAATAGTTTTTTACATTTTATTGTTTAGAAAAACATTCTTATTTACCTTCATTGTCATTTTCCCACAGCACGCTGTTCTTACCTTTGCCATTTTAGAACTGCCTGTGGGTGTTCTAGAGCATAAACAAAACCACCTCCTGGTTTCAGCGACTCTACTGAATATAGAACATAGTTTGTATTATTTTCTTTAGCTCCAATGGGTCATTTTTAAGGAATGTATTTGCAAGTGCCCCTGATTAGGATGATTTTCCACTGACTCCTTAGTTTGGTTTTTGGTTGATGGCATGTGACGCTTGTGGCCGTTTTACAGCAAAACTAAACACATCCATGTGTTCCAGAGACTCTCCTGATTACTTACGAGTATGTAGCTCCAACCATTTGATCATGGCGATTGTCTATGTGACAAGAGAACCGCCATAGATGACTGCAAATGTATTTAGCTCAATCTAAAGCTTTTTGTGTCTGAGTGGAAAACGGTGATGACCAGCACCACAAACGATTCAGTATAGACATGTTAGTGATGTCTTTCTTGTTAGGGTACCCCAATTCCGCAAAATACTGCAAATGATACTGTTTCTGCTAATGCATTTGCTGCAATGTCTCATGTTGCCTGGTTTGCAAGGTTCTGTTGAACACAGTAAAAGAAATATCACGCTGCTAACAGAAACATATTCAATAAAATGTCAATCGAATGTATCCATTTATTTATAAAGCCCTTTTTATATCAGCAGTTGTCACAAAGTGCTTTTACAAAACAACCAGCCTGAAACCCCAAGGAGCAAGCAACAACAGCGTTGTTGCACAGTGTCTAGGAAAAACTTGCTAAAAGGGGTCAAAACCTAGAGAGGAAGAGTGACCAGTCTCTTCTGGCTGTGCCGGGTGAACATAATGGAATCAGGCCACACATATTGACATTACCTAATTCAATCACGCCCATGTGATGATAGACTTGTATGGGACAACAATACGAAGGAACAATAATATCCACAGAGCTCCCCTGTTGACATCTTCATACTCTACACAGAGTTCCCCTGTTGACATCTTCAAACTCTACACAGAGCTCCCCTGTTGACATCTTCAAACTCTACACAGAGCTCCCCTGTTGACATCTTCATACTCTACACAGAGCTCCCATGTTGACATCTCCATACTCTACACAGAGTTCCCCTGTGGACATCTTCATACCCTACACAGAGCTCCCCTGTTGACATCTTCATACTCTACACAGAGCTCCCCTGTTGACATCTTCATACTCTACACAGAGCTCCCCTGTTGACATCTTCATACTCTACACAGAGCTCCCCTGTTGACATCTTCATACTCTACACAGAGCCCCCCTGTTGACATCTTCATACTCTACACAGAGCTCCCCTGTTAACATCTTCATAATCTACACAGAGTTCCCCTGTTGACATCTTCATACTCTACACAGAGCCCCCCTGTTGACATCTTCATACTCTACACAGAGCTCCCCTGTTGACATCTTCATACTCTACACAGAGCTCCCTTGTTGACATCTTCATACTCTACACAGAGCTCCCCTGTTGACGTATTCTTACTCTACACAGAGCTCCCCTGTTGACATCTTCATACTCTACACAGAGTTCCCCTGTTGACATTTTCATACTCTACACAGAGTTCCCCTGTTGACATCTTCATACTCTACACAGAGCTCCCCTGTTGACATCTTCATACTCTACACAGAGCCCCCCTGTTGACATCTTCATACTCTACACAGAGCTCCCCTGTTGACATCTTCATACTCTACACAGAACCCTCCTGTTGACATCTTCATACTCTACACAGAGCCCCCCTGTTGACATCTTCATACTCTACACAGAGTTCCCCTGTGGACATCTTCAAACTCTACACAGAGTTCCCCTGTGGACATCTTCATACCCTACACAGAGCTCCCCTGTTGACGTATTCATGCTCGACACAGAACCCCCCTGTTGACATCTTCATACTCTACACATAGCCCCCTTGTTGACATTTTTATACTCTACACAGAGCTCGCCTGTTGACATCTTCATGCTCTACACCAAGCTCCCCTGTTGACATCTTCA
The DNA here is from genome assembly GCF_011004845.1 of Esox lucius. Taxonomy (NCBI): domain Eukaryota; kingdom Metazoa; phylum Chordata; class Actinopteri; order Esociformes; family Esocidae; genus Esox; species Esox lucius. The sequence goes on along the minus strand of NC_047570.1, from coordinate 16,767,826 downwards.
TACTCTACACAGAGCTCCCCTGTTGACATCTTCATACTCTACACAGAGCTCCCCTGTTGACATCTTCATACTCTACACAGAGTTCCCATGTTGACATCTTCATACTCTACACAGAGTTCCCCTGTTGACATCTTCATACTCTACACAGAGCTTCCAGGTTGACATCTTCATACTCTACACAGAGCTTCCAGGTTGACATCTTCATACTCTACACAGAGCTTCCAGGTTGACATCTTTATACTCTACACAGAGCTCGCCTGTTGACATCTTCATGCTCTACACCAAGCTCCCCTGTTGACATCTTCATACTTTACACAGTGCTCCTCTGCTGACATTTTCTGGTTAGTCGCCATCAGGGAGGACTTACATTGCTTCTTTCTCAGTGTGACATGTGGGAATTGATGGATCGGTTTCTTTGGGGTTCAGGACGTACTCTGTGTGACTCCTTTCAAACCTTACAGACCATGGATTCTACATTCCTCTCATACAAAACTGCATCAACCCTGGCTCTAGCCTCGGCCGAATGCATAGGCAATCTTGGCATGGAATCTGTGCATCCGTCCTGTACACATGGGCAATAATGGGATGGTACTTTGACCCCAAATAATATTGGTTCAAACATGTAAAATAAAACAGTGAAATAAAAAAATAAAAAAGAAGTCCCCAGCCCTACACCTGTCCACAGCAGAGCTATAATTGTGCAAGGATCTCCTTGATAGCAAAAGAAAAAAGAGTGAAACCTTGGTGAAGCTCAATTCATCACACAATAGTTTAATTTCAAGAAACATGGTTTAATGCCATCACCAAAACAGACTGCATTTCAAATAAAAGCAGGATATCAGCAGAGAAATATTTTTTGTTAGGAAACATGAACATTTGTAACAAGCATTGTAACATGCATCTCAGTCATTCTGTAATTACCCTCAGTTACATGCTGTTATATAAAATAAAATCTCCCTTTTAAATAAAGTGCTACTAAGTTCCATAAATGTGTTTTCATGTGTCAGTGTGTATTTGTTTGTGTGTGCATGCATGTGTGTCTAAGAGAGTGCCTCTGTCAAGTGTTCATTTCCATAAGAGATGCTCATTATGAACTATTTCCAGTCTTTGGTTGATGCCTTTTCCATGAAACCCATCCCTGCGGAAATAGCTGAGTTTACTCCTCAATCCTCCTCTTTCCCACTAGGGATGAATCCAGGTCATCCAAAATCACATCACCTGGAGGTGAGTAGTAGAGCCAAGTCTCAAACGCGGAGGATACAGGGGTGGCCGGCCAGCTGTTCATGAGCTGAGGACAGACAGGCTTTGGGTCAGTGAGGGTCAGTGCTGGACAAGCTGAAAGACCTGTTTGTGCTGTATACGCTGCCTAGCAGTTCAACGTTTATCCACCTCTCGTTTTCCTCAATAAGACAGGTTTGAGGTCTGAAGTGGTGTGGAAAAAGCCCAGCTGCAACAAACTGGGCAGGCAGTCAGGCCCAGGAGAGGGATCCAGCTGGAAGAGAGAGAGATGCTCTGAAAGATCTCCCAGCATGCTGAAAAATGACTTTTCGTCTCCAGTCAGCAGCGTAGTTCAGCTATGAAGTAAAATATGGCAATTTCCTTGAATGCAAACAGGGGAGTTTTCTATGAAAAACACAGGATACCAAGCCCTTTTACCAAGAAAATGGCCATCCATCTTTCACACCAACACAGACGTCTGCATAACTTGCTTTGAGACTTCTGAAAGGATATTTTTGGTCTTGGTCTATAAATATAGAGAACCATGCACCATTACATTGTAGTCACAACACTGAAGAGAACCACCATAGGCACCGTTGTGGTAGGTTTTACAATCCGTTGTTATCTCATGAATTATTACGTGTTATCATGGCTGACTACTGTAAAGGCGTAGCACACATTCTGTCACTGAACTGTAAACTTCTTGAAATCATCCAGCCTTTTTGTTTAATGTTTTCTATGACAGCACATTTAATACACTTTAAACAAAAAGGCTAGAACACTTGATGAAGAAAAACCTAATCAAAAGTTCTACCGCAATGTAATAATAATACTAGTAATAATGATAATGCCATTGCAGTGCATTTAATAATATTCTATCAATGTGTTATGAAACATCGATAAACCTATGTCATGCTTAATAAAGGGTTCATTCATTTGGAGTAACTGTATGATATAGTACCAGGGTCAAACATAACCTAACCCAATATAACAAATAAGGCATAGACCTACCTATGTTTTATGAACTGTCATGTGCTGCAAAACACCTATAACTTGAAACAGAGGATCAATATCTTCTTTAAAATGCACTTTGGGTTGTGTTATGTCACAATTCAGACTCTTTGCCATGATACTCCATATTGAGCTCTGGTGCATCCTGTGTCCTTTGATCGTTATTGAGATCAAGAAGTCTCTAGAAGTTCATCGGAGTCCACATGTGGCAAATGTAATTGATTGGACATGATTTAGAAAAGCACACACCTGACTATATAAAGTGGCACACTTCACAATGCATGTCAGAGCAAAAATCAAGCCATGCCGTATTGCGTCGAGGCATAGATCTGGCGAAGGTCATAACAAATTGCTAAAGCATTGAACATTTCCTGGAACACAGGGGTCAAAACATTGAAATGGTTAAATAAAGTGCTACTAAGCTCCATAAATGTGTTTTTCATGGCATAGATCTGGGGAAGGTCATAACAAATTGAAAGTTAGGAACCACCAAAACTCTTGCTAGAGCTGGCTGTGGGATCAACCTATGTAATCGGGAAAGAAGAGCCTATGGCCAAGGACACAGCGGCCACTATAACAGAACATCAGAGTTTCTCTGCAGAGATGGGAGAACCTGCCGGACAACCATCGGTGCAGCATCCATCAATCAGGCATTTAAGGTAGAGTGACCAGAAGTAAACCACTCATGAGTTATAAATATGACATGCAGCCTGAAGGAGAATGAGGAGAAAGATTTTCCGGTTTGACCAAAATAAAACTACAGTATTAGCCCTGAATGCCTGAGTCTGGTACTGCTCATCACCATCCCTACGATGAAGCATGTTGTTGGAAGCATTGTGCTATGGGTATGTTCTCAGCGGCAGGGACTGGGAAACTGGTCAGGATTTTGGGAAGGATGAATGTAGCAAAATACAGAGAGGTCCTTGAAGTAGACCCGATCCAGAGTTCACAGGACCTCAGACTGAGGTTGAAGATTCATCTTTCAGCACGACAACCCGAAACCACAGCTGAGACAATGCTGGATTTACTTTGGAACAAATCTGTTGTCCTTTAGTGGCCCTGTCAAGCATGGACTTGAACTTGAATAAACATCTGTGGGGAGGCCTAAAGACCGCAGTTCACTGACACTCCCCATTCCATCTGACACAGCTGAAGGTGATCTGCAAGGAAGGATGGGACATACTGCCCAGATCAAGGTGAGCTGGTACAAACGTACTCAAAATGACTTGAGTGTGTGATCACTGCTAAAGGTGCTTCTACAAAGGCCTGAATTAAGGATACTGAACACGTTTCAGTATTTTATTGTCATTAAATTCACAAATCTTGACTTTGTCTTAAGGTATTATGTAATACTTTATAGCAACCCCCCCCACACAGACACACAGAAAATCTATTAAAAAATTAAGACACAAAAAATGTGGAGAAAGTACACAGATTTAAATACTTTCTGAAGGCACTATAAGACGTTTTGTTGTTTCTTAAAATATTTGAATGGGAAAAGCAGTTTAGTTGAGTCAGTTCAACTGTAATGTTTGTGTACTATGAATTTCAGTGGCCTATTGGTTTTATTGATTACTAAATGGAAATGTGCATAAGAGTTTTTTGGATCACACAGTGTGTGTGGAGCAGTAGGCCAGTTAAACTCTTTACTAACTCTGGTTCCAATATGAGTAGGTAGACTTATATTAAACAGAAAAGTTGGCCTCAGTCGACGGATATATTATTATTTAATATAATCAGATTTTTAGGAAAGGATAATTTTTTTGCCCAAGTTACACTATTTGTAGATGCTATTATGAAGGTGAGAATGTGCTTTTACGCATCTAAGAAGCATGAGAAATATATTATTCTTGCACTGTTTATTGTGTTTACTCATGTGGATCCGAGAACTACAGTGGGGAGAACAAGTATTTGATGATTTTGCAGGTTTTCCTACTTACAAATCATGTAGAGTGCTGTCATGTTTATCATAGGTACACTTCAACTGTGAGAGATGGAATCTAAAACAAAAATCCAGAAAATCACATTGTATGATTTTTAAATAATCTATTTGCATTTTATTGCATGACATAAGTATTTGATCACCTACCAACCAGTAAGAATTCCAGCTCTCACAGACCTGTTAGTTTTTCTTTAAGAAGCCCTCCTGTTTCTTTAAGAAGCCCTCCACTCATTACCTGTATAAACTGCACCTGTTTGAACTCGTTACCTGTATAAAAGGCACCTGTCCACACACTCAATTAAACAGACTCTAACCTCTCCACAATGGCCAAGACCAGAGAGCTGTGTAAGGACATCAGGGATAAAATTGTAGACCTGCATGGGATGGGCTACAGGACAATAGGCAAGCAGCTTGGTGAGAAGGCAACAACTGTTGGCGCAATTATAAAAAAATGGAAGAAGTTCAAATGCTAATTAATTACTTAAAAATCATATAATCTAATTTTCTGGATTTTTGTTTTAGATTCTGTCACTCACAGTTGAAGAGTACATATGATAAAAATTACAGACTTCTACATGCTTTGTAAGTGGGAAAACCTGCAAAATCGGCAGTGTATCAAATACTTTTTTCTCCCCACTGTATAAGCAACTTTACAGCAATCGCACAAGGTAGGTACTTAACAGCTACTATGAGTATCAACTCTGTCCCTTTCCCCAAACAACCTTCTCCAAACTGCAAAGACCTCTACAGTATCATGCAGGAGTAGTCCTGTATAAGGGGTAACAACAGCCTCTGGATCTACTATTTGTTATTTGTATATAATTACAACTGCAGTAGGCTACAGACATGCATTTTCCTCTTTTGCTAGAATAACTTTATGTCGTACAGCCCTTTGTGTCACTGCCATACAGAGATCCCTGCAGCCCCACAAGGACTAGAAGTCCAGGAGATATGGGGGTTTATGCATCTATCAACTCAAAACATGCCCAGCCCAGAGTGTTCCAGGCTTAAAATGAACGCTGCTGGGATGGTGTGACTGAGATGACACTGTTCGCATCACTGTTTCCCCGAGGTGATGTGTGACCACTGTTGTGAACACAAGACTTAATAAAGACCTGTTTACATTAAGCTCCCTGTTGTAGAAACAGATGTCGTTGCCGCCAAAGAAGGGTAAAGGATACTCTGCACTCCATTACTGTATTGATTTGGTATTTTTTATTGGACATTCATCAGGAAGGGCCCTCTACTATTCTCCTTATTGGGCTGTAATGAGTCATAGTACTGTAGCCTTCTCCATTATCACCATCATCGTCCATCACTTTGACTGCTGTAGGTCACTGTGCCACTTATATGAATTGGTCTCACCTGCATCCCGAACACACGTAGAGAGCTCTGTGTAGAGGTTGTCTTCTGTATTATAAATAACGTAATAAACTAAAAAGCATAACATACAGACATTATAAGCAACCTGATGATTGGCTTGTTTTCTACCTCTGTACTGTGGGGTCAAACTGTGTCCCTGTGTCACACTAATATGTATACCTTCCTAAGGGCAGATTATGTCTCCATAAAATAACTCTGCTTCAACTCTGGTTGAAGGTTTTTAATTTATCAAGTCGTATTCCACATGTAATATCTGACCCCGAACCAGGGTCCCTGCACCCACTTGGACATGTCATATCTGACCCTGCACCCACTTGGACATTTCCTATTGGGAGCCTAGGATGGTTTGCCTCTATTTGAAAAGGGAGAATGATCCAGTGAAATATTCTGAACAGGCTTTGTGCTCCCTCTGCTGTTATGTTAAACACACTACAGAAACAGTTATGAAGAATTTAGTGTAAAACTTAAGAGATCGAAGACAATATACAAACACCTGAAGGCCCTATATTTACGATTCATTTATTTCCATTTTGTTTGTATTTTTGCAATTATAAAAGTAAATAACAAGCCAACATCTGCATGAACTTTGAGCCTGAAGAGAAACAGGATGACATTGTTCTTACTTTTCCACTGCCACTTCTCGCTTTTCATTTGCATATCAAAACAGCCTTACAACCCAACCATTATCTAATAAAGATAAAATCAGATTGAGCTCTGGCCTTTATTGTCCATGAATGGTTAACCAAAATATAAATTTCAGATCAATGATTAATAGTATCCTTCACATTCCTCGTGGGGATCGTTCTAATGTGGATAGAGAAGAGGATTTTCAGTCTGATTCAAAGTCCATCTTTGGGTTACTAGTGTCTATGGAAAAGCCACTTCTTTACGTTGTGGTGATGGGTGCAGCAACACCAAGGCCTGTGGGTTAGTGTTTTCCTTTTACATGTGCAGCGCGTTGGTAAAGGGTATGTGTACACAGTGTTTGTGTCTTTCAACCACACAGCTTGTTTCTCCTGTCTGGCTGAGCAGCTTGTGTTGCTGCTCAGTTGGCATCTCAGAGGCAGGTATGGACAGTTGCCATGGGCATGCCGTGGGCTGACTCTGTGGGCACGTCTGCCGCCTCCCCATGTCTGTACACCTCAGTGCCAGTCAGTGTGGGCCCCACTGGCAGAGCTATGGGAGAGAGAGACACGCATCAGACTGGCAGCAGACAGTCGTTACACGCAATGAGACAAAAATGGCTTTTACGAGAGCTCCATGACAGTGTTCTTACAGTACATTTAAGTTACATTTGATGAGCTAATCCCCTAAATAAAGACATAGATGATCACTTTGGTTGTAACATACGATAGAAGACAGACATCAACTTCGCTCAGCTGAGCTCAGAGCTGTGAGGACTGAGCCTGGAGACCCCGGCCCCTGTGGAGCTAGCCTGACTAGAGGGCCTGGCCCCTGTGGAGCTATCCTGATTAGTGGGCCTGGCCCCTTGTGGAGCTAGCCTGACTAGAGGGCCTGGCCCCTGTGGAGCTAGCCTGACTAGAGGGCCTGGCCCCTGTGGAGCTAGCCTGACTAGAGGGCCTGGCCCCTGAGGAGCTAGTCTGACTAGAGGGCCTGGCCCCTGTGGAGCTAGCCTGACTAGAGGGCCTGGCCCCTCTGGAGATAGCCTGACTGGAGGGCCTGGCCCCTGTGGAGCTAGCCTGATTAGTGGGCCTGGCCCCTGTGGAGCTAGCCTGACTAGTGGGCCTGGCCCCTGTGGAGCTAGCCTGACTAGAGGGCCTGGCCCCTGTGGAGCTAGCCTGACTAGAGGGCCTGGCCCCTGTGGAGCTAGCCTGACTAGAGGGCCTGGCCCCTGTGGAGCTAGCCTGACTGGAGGGCCTGGCCCTTGTGGAGCTAGCCTGACTGGAGGGCCTGGCCCTTGTGGAGCTAGCCTGACTGGAGGGCCTGGCCCTTGTGGAGCTAGCCAGACTGGAGGGCCTGGCCCCTGTGGAGCTAGCCTGACTGGAGGGCCTGGCCCCTGTGGTGCTAGCCTGACTGGAGGGCCTGGCCCCTGTGGAGCTAGCGTGACTAGAGGGCCTGGCCCCTGTGGAGCTAGCCTGATTAGTGGGCCTGGGCCCTGTGGAGCTAGCCTGACTAAAGGGCCTGGCCCCTGTGGAGCTAGCCTGACTAGAGGGCCTGGCCCCTGTGGAGCTAGCCTGACTAGAGGGCCTGGCCCCTGTGGAGCTAGCCTGACTAGAGGGCCTGGCCCCTGTGGAGCTAGCCTGACTAGAGGGCCTTACTCAGATACCCTCCTTCCACAGCTGGAGCACCAAGAGGCTGGCAAGCCAGGTTATTACAGAGGAGAGAACCCTGCCACTTGGCATCGGAACGACATCACAGTGAAGCAAACCTATTGACTCAGACAGGAAACCAGAGTCTGAGGTTTCACACACCTGTTGGCCTCCATTACAGGTGTGAATATGTGTTATTGTATAGTGTGTAAGGAGTGTTAGTGTGTGTTAGTGTGTAGTGTGGGCATTTCAGGTGCCATTCAAGGCTAAGGCTATGACTATGATGTATTTTCTTGTTCTAGCTAGTGCATATTGCTACAGAGTGCACCACACATTGACTTGTCTGTGGAGTAATTAGCGGGTTCTCACAGCTAGGGACAGGTAGGATGACAGATGTAAAGTTGTTGGGCAATCCAACGTGGCCTCCTAGTAGGTCCTGAGACAGTGCGTGAGCTTGGGGTACATGGAATGCCATTGCCTCTGAGTTTGAACCTGCGGAAGACCAGAGAAGTAAACTAGCACACTACTATACTGACCCAGTTATTATCACAGCTCAAGGATTACCCTCAACAATACTTACCCCAAATTATTCATGACAGCTCACCATGAAACAGTATGATACTGCTACCTAATGGCCTAATGGCTCTGGCATGTATATGTGCTTGTTTTGCACTCAGATGCGAGTGGACAAATAGCACCTTGATGGGATTAGCGATTTTGTCTCAGCAGACAACTCTCGTTGACTTTTACTGGAGATTTCTTCTCCCGTATTCTGATTGGCTCAGAGCAGGCATCCAGCGATTCAACAAGACAAACGCTAACCAGCGGACAACAGCCTTGGGTGTTCATCAAAACACAGTTAGCAGTTGGAGGTAAATTGAGCACCAATTGAGTGGTCGAAAGGTCTACAATCGCTGCAGCGTGCCACGGCCTTAATATAAACCGCTTAGCGTTTTTTCTTGTTAAAAAATCTGATTGTCTACACAAAGTTTCCTGCTGAAAAGTGGGCAGCCCATTGCTATTCGGAAACAAAGGTGCTAATTGCTCTTGGGTCTGAGAGTAAACCAAGCGCCTACATGCGCCCGACCCAGACATAATGCACAGATTAGATTATGGCAATTGAAAATGGAAACTATTGAAACCTCCTTAATAGCACTAGCCAACCCAACCCCATACCCACAACTGGCCGAAGAAATTCTTCCAGTAAGAGGCAAACTAATGCTGAATATTGAAACCATCTCTCCAATCAGGGATAGTTGAAAATGTCTGTTAATAAACCACTTTAAAATAAACCACTCTTTGACCCAGAGAATCTTTAGAACATTTGGCAAACCTCAAAACATCTATTCCAAATCTCATTCACTCTAAAATGAACTGTAATCCAACAGCTGACATTGTTTTAAAACTCCAAGAGTATCTTTGAAACCTACCAATCTGGTTTAAGACCACTACACAGCAATCAAACTATAAAAGTGATATCTGACACAATGTAAAAACACTCCAAGGTCATATCACTATTCTTGCACTTTTAGATGTTTGCCTTTGATGCTATTTCATGACATTATCCTCTACACAACTGTGGTTTTATTTGGAAGGATGACACTTGATGCCAGGTTTGTGTCAAAGACACATTTTTTACAGTAAGTGGATCACAATGGCAATTGCCACATGACACCTTCTAAGGTAGTGTGAACCATTACTTCCCCCATGACTAGTGATGTCTCACTGGGTTTGTGTTGGAGTGGAATGAGCAGTGGCGTAGGAAGTCTGTTAAGTCTTTACAGCTCCAGGAACAGTATCCGAAAAAAAACTTTCATTGGGACATTAAAAACATCTCACACTGACACCGAAACAATTATATTACCGGCAACAGCACTTGTTCGACAGAGAGCCCCGTGTTAGTTACCAGGTAAAACACATTGTCAGTCAGTCTATACGCCTTCCAGGTCAGTGGTCTGGCCAAAGAGCTGCATGCACATGTGTGTAGCCTTTTGATGCATTGAGAGCAACTCATTGCTAGTGTGAATCGAATGTTGTTTTTACATTTTATGTCAATGTTATTTAAACGTATTTGTGTTTGCGACAGTTTCTGTATTCTAAATGCAGTCTTTATTGGTGTGGCTTAGGTTGGTCGAGCAGTCTAAGCAAATACCTCCAGTGCACATATACTCATGCAGCTTTTGGTTCAAAGCAGTCCCACAGCTCTTTCAAAAACTCCCCTCTACCTTTCCCACATGTGTATCAATAAAGCATAAAATGCTTGAAAAATCTCTAAGAACAGTTGGTCGGTCTACAAATCGCACCTTTCTGCTATTCAGCTGAGCGATAATTCCTTGGAACATTCCAAGGTTGAACTTGACGTTCCTCAAGGTTAGGTGTGTGGACCCCATTTGTTTTCACTGTACATGTGGTACCTTGGTAATATAATCTGTAAGTATAACATGCACTTTCATAGCTGTGCTGATGGCACCCAGTTGTACTTATAAGCCATATGATACTTCAGTCAGTCCGGCTTGAGAAATGCATCCCAGATGTTAAACATTGGATGACAACCAACTTGTTGCTTATAAAACCCTGACGAGACAGAAATTATCCTATTTGGCCACGAAAAACCCTACAATTCATCCAACCTCACGGCTAACATTGATATTTGCCCCGTCAAACCAAAATTGGTTGATCAAAACTTTTGTGTAACCTTCGGGGCTGGTCGAACCTTTAAAAACAACATGAAATCAACATCTAGATCAACATACTTTCATCTCAGGATACATTATCTATCAGCCAGATGCAGAAACATTGGTCCATGAACTTTTGTCTTCTCAAGTAGACAAATGGCATAGCCCTGCAGTGCCATTTAATTTAGAAAGACCTACCCTTTTTAGCCGGGTGCTCAGAGTACACATCTTCTGTGTTTTTATGTCTTGTTAGCTTCCTGTTTATTTCTTGTGTAAAGTTTTATTATACTAAATGTAGTCTGTATCGCACTATAACATTTGATTTGGTGATTCTACCCCCCCCCCTCCCAGAAGCGTACCATGCCCTGTGCGTTGTTCCAGGGTCCCGGCCACCCTCTCCCCTAGCAGCATCTCTTGTAGCAGGCTGTCCACGCTGGCCTCTCCCAGGATCCTGGCCAGCTGCAGGGACTCCACCATCTGCCAGGCCACACTCTGCAGGGGGGACAGGATCAGCAGCAGTTCCCCGAAACGCCCCCGCTGCTCACAGGTGGCCTGGTCCAGTAATACCTGGGCCTGGAAACGCAACCTCCGCACTGTCTGAGGGGCCTCCAGCCCTGGGCAATCTGAGAGACAGTGGGAGAAGGGTAGTGTGATAGACATGTACACTGCAGTCCTAACTCTGACAGTTGGAGGGACCAGGGCCAGGGCACTGAATTGCAATGCAGGGCTCAAGCCCCAGGAACCCCTGTTGTTAACATTAGGGGCCACCTGGCTGTTGGGGGGAAATCACATGAAAGCAGATATTTAGAATGCAAATGCTTGAAAATTGTAAGCATTTATTTAATTTCAAAATATACATGTACAGTTCATCCTGATCCTGGGGACCCCAATGAGTGAACGTTTTTGTTTTTGCCCAAGCACTCACTCATCTGATTCAAATTAAAGACTTGATGATAGGTGGATTACATCAATAAGGTGCTAGGGCAAAAACAAAAACATGCACTCTTTGGTGTCCCAGGACCAGGATTGGAAAACACTTTAATAGCAACACCATATCCCTAAAACTGCCTTATGACACAATGTGAAGAGAATTTTAGATAGCTATAAAACAGCACATTGTTCCCTGCTCTATGGCACAAAGCAGAGAGTTGCAGGAAATGTGCTTTATGATAGTCCATGGAGTGACAGGGTTCCAGAGAGAGACAGTATTACAGTATTCTTATACAGACAGACCGAGTGAAGCCAATGAGAGACCAGCAACTGAAATAAAGCAGGATATAGACTGATAATCAACTGGAGATGAGAGGGAAAAAACTCGTAATGCCTGAGAGAGATTATAGGTTCATAGGTTTGCTGGAAGCACACTATGCAATATTGCTTTTTAATATGTTAATAAATGCATTATGTGCTGCTAAATTTAGATGAAAATACTTGAAAAGGGTTGGGTCACGGCAGCAGAGCTGGGTCAGGGAGGACAGACCTGAACACACATGCGTTGTGTTTATTTCTATAGGTAGTTAGTCATCGGTGTCAGACTGTGCCTGCTGTTGCTAGGTGTTGCTGTGCCAGTTTGGCCAGTCAGTCTTTCAGACCGGAGGCCTGGCTCTGTTGCTGTAATCACAGTTCCAGGCCAACACGCTGTAGCCCAGCAGCCAGTCACCTCTCCCTGCCAGGGCCAGGACCTCACCCACATATTAATAGTTTCTCCTCGGAACAGGATGAAACCAGATCGCCAGGCCAGGACAAACCAACAGGGTGCCAAGAGCAGAGCACAGAGAGACCATGGAGAGAACAACTGCGACACAAACAGAGTCTCTAGCTATGTCCGAGAACTGAGGGTGAGACAGAGATGGGGAGAGGACAGATGTGGGGAGATAAGGAATAGGAAGGGTTGGCTGTCAGTGCCCATGACTGACTGACCAGGTGCGAAGAAAACAATGGTTTTGATGCAGGCAAACTCGCTGTCAGTGATGTCCAGCTCTCTCAAAGGCTTGACCAGCTCCTCCAGGATCCGGGCTGCCACCCTAGAGATCTCTATCTCAGGGCCACTCACTGGGATCACAAAGTCATTACCTGAAAAATAATCCCCATATCCGCATAGTTACAGCTTAAATATTCATTATTCTTCCTATATCAATACACACTTAATGACAAAAGAAAAACAGTACAGAGAATATGAAGCATTGAGTAAGTACCATTTTCATTAGGTGCTCTATGTGTAAACAACAGAGAGCAAATGAGATCTACAGTATGTATTACCCAGGAGGATGATTTCGTTGTAAGGAAGGGAACGGCGAGTCACCCCTAGGATAAGGTGTTCAGCAGAATGGGCTCGTAACAGGGAAACCTGCCGGCAGCCAAGACACAACACAAAGCTGCCATTACAAACTGCCCTCCGTGCAATTGGAGTGTTCGAACAGCCTGTGATCCAAATCCGAGTCCAAAACAGCTGGGCTGTATGAGGCCACCTGCTTAGACAGGCGCAGTTCACGCGTCATGCAGGCTCTCATCCATATTTGCATACCCTGTCATCCACAGGGAGGCTGCAGAACTCTGGGATGCGCTTTGCCCACTCCACCAGCAGGAGGAGCTGCTGCTTCATGGAGTCACACACATCCCCCACGCCCGCAATCTTCTTGGCGTTGATGTCACAGCTCATAGGCGAGGTCAGGGCTGCGAACTGAGAGTGGCAGACATTGATGAGAGGTTCCACAGTGGCTCTAGGTGTCAGTGTAATGTGGGAATGGAGCGCATTGGATGAGACGAACGGGGCAGTGGGGATGGGTGAGATGATGGGTGCTCAGACAGTCATGAACAGCTGAGCAAGTACAGGCAGGCATGGTATTGAGTGAGGGAAAGGTAACATGACAGAATGATGGTAATAAAGAGTATACTGGTTTGTGATACATGTTGGATGTGTATCACTGGGCCTGTCTCAGACACGAGGCTGTTGAATAGCGATCACTGCCCCTTCAGCACACATCTTACTTCGGGGAGACATTGTATGAAAACTAGACTGCGAAGGAAAACAGCCGGGCCTCATTTTGTGGTTCATTTGTCAATCATCCAATTAATTTCTGCGGCATTCCTTTCACATGCAAAAAGGATATCTGGTTGTTATTATGCATTTGAAGCCAACTGAACACTGGCACACAATCCAAGCCCAGACACTGCAATTAAATAGGACCGCTGTGATCAGATGAGAGGCTCTCTGGGCAATTTTGCCGTTTCTGAGAAGTAACTGAATCCAGCCTGCAGCTAGAATCTCCGGGGGACCCTAATGGCCGGCCGTCTAAAGTGCAGTCTCTATCCTCTCCATCTCTGGCCTTTATCTGCCACTTACGTGTTCCTGAGAAACAGATAAGGGGCTCTACTCTGGGCTGGATGGGAAATGGAAGGCTCTGCAGCACTTTGTGGCTGTGAATAGGGAGAGGTTTTATAGTGACAGTCTCTTACCTGATGCGTGCCGGCCTCTGCCTGTAGCAGCACACTAATGGACAGAGTACCCAGGCCGTGTCCCTCTCCTCTGCGGCTGCTGATGCGGTCTCGCTCATTCTGCACGGCTGGAATGGAGAACAGGAATTAGGGCAGTTCCGTCAGAAAAGACCTAGGATTTCTTCAGGTCACAGCTTAACGTGGATGGTGTATTCTCTAAAGTCTAGGAGACACTATGTAAATACTGTGTAATATTGACACATATCCGGTAGGGGCTATAAGAGAACAAATGACACTTGGTTAGGTTTCCACCGGCATATAAAGAAACATATCTTTAATATTGATTCTGGTTATACCAACATATTAAACACGACTGTAAGAAGGCCAAGGGAAGTGTTAAGAGAGACTGACAGGTGGTCTCCTGGTGACCTCTGAGTCTGTATCATTAAAATGGACGGTCTGAGAGCAATCAGTCACCACAGTTGTCCTCTCAGCAGCCAATCAGGCCCCTATTAATCAAACTGGAGCGGCAGGGACAGAGAGCAAGAGTGTCCTCTGCTCGGGAGATATGCCACTGGGTGATGTCACGAAGGAGTCCTCTAAAGAGCGTCAGTGAAGTGAAACATCTGAGACGGCTACAGACATTCAGCAATGAGAATAAAAGCTCTGTGATGAGCGTCGGGCAAAAAACGGGTACAAAAAATTACGGTTGATAAATGTGCAGATGGAAGACATTAGACCAAAGGCTGGGACACCGTTTCAAAATAGCATGTTCTGCCTTTTCGTGGCATGTGTTTGCTTTTTATAAAATGTTATTTCAGTGGTCTGCAAAAATAAATATGGAAAATGTTTGAATCTCTCTTCCTGATGATCACTAAGGGGGCTCAGCTTCAGTTTATCTCTTAGGTAACATTCCCCTGGACCCACGGCTCAGCAGAGAGAAGCACGTCTGTCTTGAAAAAGGCAGAGCAAATATTTGCCTATACTCAGCCATGTTAATTATTCATGTGAGGGGCCATTCATGGCTCCTCTAATCCTGTCTCTCTCTCCTGGTTATCTGTGGCAGCCAGTGAAAGATAAGGGCTGCATTGCATTGCAAACAGCCACTCACTCAGTGTTGCTCAAGAGACAGGCATGTTGATCTTGTTGCTTCTCCCCCACATTGAGTGGTGCAGAGGCCCGGCTCCATTCCCTGCCTCAGCCTTACTGCCCACCACTGCCCGGTCTGCCTGCCACCCTCAGGGCCCCCCTTGGTGCTCTACATGGTTATGCAATGTGGGTAAATATTGTGATTTGTCAACTTGCATGTGTGCTCAAAACTTGTTAAGATTCACTGTGCATGTGTTGGCAGGCTTGAAAAAAATCTCTTGAAGTAATAATAAGATAATTGTGTTATTACTATACAGTACGTCCAATCAGGTCATGTTACAACCTCACGCTCACCTTCTTTCCTCATGCCCGCTCTGAAACATTTCCGAAGCCTGCAGTAACGGCATTGGTTCCTCTTGTCTTTGTCCACAACACACTGTCTGCTGAACCTATCAACTCACATGCACATGTACAACAAGACTTCAGAGTGTAGTAACATTCGGTAACATGTAATCACACACAAGGATGACACATTTACATTTTAATCATTCAGCAGAAGCTCTTTTCCAGGGCAAGTTAAAGATGTAAGTGAATACATTTTAAAAGAGCTAGGTGAAACAAACACACAGTTTATTTGTAAGTGCGTTCTAATCAATCAAAGGTCAATGCTGGAAAGAAGACCTTACAAATAATAAACATGAAACATAAAATGTTAACAAAATATAACAGACAGAGGCAGGTAGCTCTGTAGGCTTCAGTTAATGTGATGCCTTCAAATCAGTGCTGCACAATTTTGGTGTGTGTCTGAGTGAATACATGCACAGACAGGATCCTAGCACTTAGTCTGACACATACAGACACCTTTCATAGAAACCTGGGAATACAACTCCTGTATTGTCCACACAGTGAGCTTATTCTGATGTCTCATGTAATAGAGAAAAAACCATCTGACATTGGCGTGTTCAATCACTGGATTAAAATTATTATTGTCTCCTTGACTGAGACTATGATGAGAGGCCTTTCATTCACAGCCAATGCAACTTTTATACTTATGCTTATACAGCTCTGGAACAAAATAAGAGACCACTGCAAAATTATCAGTTTCTCTGGTTTTACTAATCATAGGTATGTGTTTGAGTAAAATTAACAGTTTTGTTTTATTCCATAAACTACTGACAACACTCCCAACCCCCCCCCCCCCCCCCCAAAAAAAAAAGTCATTTAGAGTATTTATTTGTAGAAAATAACAACTGGTCAAAATAACCAAATAAATATGCATTGTTTTCAGACCTCAAATAATGCAAAGAAAACAAATTCATATTCATTTTTCAACAATAAAATACTCATGTTTTAACTTACTAAGATTTCAGAAATCAATATTTGGTGCAATAACCCTGATTTTTAATCACAGCTTTCATGCATCTTGGCATGCACTCCACCAGTCTGTCACATTGCTGTTGGGTGACTTATGCCACTCCTGGCACAAAAATTCAAGTAGCTTAACTTTGTTTGATTGCTTGTGGCATGGAGCATTGTCCTGCTGGAAAAACAAATTCTCAGAGTTGGGGAACATTGTCAACATTCTTCCAGGATAACCTTGTACTTGGCTTGATTCATACATCCTTCACCAAGACAGATCTGCCCGATTTCAGCCTTGCTGAAGCATCTCCAGATCATCACAGATCCTTCAGCAAATTTCAAAGTGGGTGCGAGACACTGTGGCTTTTAGGCCTCTCCAGGTCTCCGTTTAACCATTAGATGACCAGGTGTTGGGCAAAGCCTGCCCCTAGGAGCCTGTTTTAAACCGTCCTCACTGTGCTATTCACCCCAGCTGCTGTTTGCCGTTCTTTTTGTAGGTCACTTGATGTCATCCTACGGTTGTTGAGTGACATTCGAATTAGTTGACAGTCATCTCGGTCAGTGGACAGTCGTTTTTGTCCTCTGCCAGTCTGTAGCTTTATTGTCCCCAATGTCTGTTTCTTAACCTTGTTCTTATGAACCGCCGTCTTTGACCTTTTCAGGATGGAAGCAACCTGACGCTCACTGTATCCCTCTGCCAGTAAAGCCAGAATTGAACCTTTTTTTCCTCACTCAAAGCTTTTCTTTTCAACTCATTTCATGACTCATTGTCATGCTGAATAGTTATTTTTTTATTCAAATGACCTTTGAGGTACTACTTGCACTGTTTTTACCATCCAGCTGATCCTATTGCAAGAGGATAGTGATGAGCACAGCAGTGGTTTGTTATACTTACTTGTTAAATTAGATTTGGTTCAGGTAATCACCTAATCAGTACCTCATTAAGTAAAATGAGGTGTGCCTTTGTTGGAATTTAACAGACACTGGAATGGCTGTCATACATGTAGAGATGCTAATTTGGTCTCTTATTTTTTTCCAGAGCTGTATATTTGACAACTGTATGGAAATGATTGAAAACCGAACCACCAGAAAAGGTAATCAGCGATTGAAATGGAAGTTGAACATTGTCACTGAAATTACCAGAATTTCAACTACGTCTTTTTTGTGATTGGCATTGAAATTACTTTAGTCCCAAACAGAAAAAAATACATGAATCTCATGTGATCTTGTTTGTGATCACATACAAAATGCCAGTATCCCAGATTCCATGAAATGTGCACACGTGAAACCATGTGCTTGACGTAACAACTTCACATGTGAAATGCATGTGTTTGTTCCCCAAAAGGATGTTCGAGACAGAAATATAAGACATTGGCCTGAAGAATAATTTGATCTGCGCTACTAACAAAACCTTGGTGGTATCTCAAACAACACCTCTTTAGTGAAGTAACGTATATGTTGATGAGATGAAAGGTTGTGAGGTTCATGGGAATAAGGTGTCATGAGACCTGGTTCTCAGTGACCTTTGTGATTACGGGTTTCACCTGCAGGTGTACGCGTGGTTCTTCCTGACGCTCCTCCGGAAGAAGCCCTTGCAGCCATCACAGCTGGACGCCCCGTAGTGTTTACCTGTTGCCCTGTCTGCACAAATGGAACACACAGTCCCATTGGTCTGAGGCAGCAGAGAGGGAGGGTCCGGTATCACTGACTCTGTAAATCACAAGAGAACCGTTGAGATTCGGACACGACAGAACACTGTAGGTCCCAAAAGCCGGGGTTCCTGACTATCTTTCCCCTTGGCCCCCTCGCATTCCTCTTTGTTAGCCTATATTTGAGTACATTCTGTCCAAAGGTAAAGTATGACAGAAATTGAACCTTTACATTTAGGGGAAAAAATTCAAAGAAAATTTGAATTCTTAGTTAATAAATAAATATTCTTCTCAAAAGCATGTCACAATCATTGGCGCCCACATAAATACTTATGAACCAAATCTAATGGAAGTATTTTTCCATTTTTCAGAGCCTTTTTTACTCATCTTTACTAAGGGTGACAATAATTCTGGAGGGCAATGGATGTGCTCTGCATATAGATGTAATGTATTTTGTCCATTTATGTGCTTCTAGAACCCCAACTACACCTAGTCCAACGCTTGTTATGGGTAAATGTACTTATAAAAGTAAATCCTGATTAAATACATCACCAGCATTAGTGAGTAAGTCTAACGACATGGTGGTGAAAAAAAGAAAATGATCAAAAATTTGTCTAACTTCTGGATACCTATCTCTTAAATATCTCTATCATTTATGAATTTCGTTTTCCACACTCTGTTTATGTTTTTATGTTTAACTCTTTCTAAAATATAAGAAAGAAATCTTAAAATAACAAATCGTTGTTATTTTCAATACTTTATATATGAAGTTTTGTTGATACCTACAAGGGGTTTCAAATACCAATTCAAACTGCGCCCTCAAGGATGGGAACTGCTTTACTACAGTATGGGTTGAACTACTATAACTGGTGACACTTGGGACAGACATGCAACAATGTCTATTACTGAATTAACTTGGGCTACCATTACAGAGATCGTGGATACCATTCTGAGATTCATCTATAGTGGTTTAGTAGGACAATGCTTTTATAGGAGCCTGCATTGTAAGTACACATCTCAGAGCCGCACGAACAAGAACTACAGATGTATGCAGAAAGCAGATAACTCATCAGTGTCACCGCTGCGTGATAATCAGATAAGCCCGATTAGAGAGCAAATAATTAATTAGCGCCATCATCAGCTAAGGCGATTAACGATTTCCTTTGTGAAGAGAAATAACCTTATAACTTTGCACGACAGAAATATTTTGGTTCTGAGCTCATACATTTGTTTATAAAGCGCTATAAGGTGGTTTATAAGGCTGTCTTATTCCCCAGGCTTGGGTTTTGGAGGGGTAATAAAGACAGGGTTATAGGCATAGATCTCACAGCTGTATGGGGTTGCCAGGCTCACAAGCCCTCAAAGGACAACTGCTGTTTATTACTCAGAGGAAGCGGAAACTCCCCATTTAATTAAAGCAGTTTCAGGTCAGTTGCAGAGCCAAAGTCCACAGCCATTTTCGGTCTAATTTTACACTGGAAGCTTGCTTTTAATTCAATTTTCCTCTATGTTGCTCTAAATTGTGTCCTGTCAGTTTTTCGATCGCTGAATGATTCTCTCTTAAAACCACTGACCGTCAAATATACTCTGTGGATATAGTGTTTGCGTGTTCGTAGGGACAATGCCCCCAGGCTGTAATGTATGTAAATTGCACACTTAGAGCTAGGAGACTGAGCAGCCAGGGATTACAATTTAACACGGAGAATGCTTTTTGTGGTCAAAGATCAGTTAGATTGAATTAAGAGATTAGAATATATCTACCATAGAGCTATCTACCTTGGAAAGCAGTCTGCTGGTGAAGCATCTCCTTAAAAGTGCCAAAAACAACCTGATTCAGCAGAACAGACACCTATTGATAATGATGAGTAAATGTGATTATGAGGGAAGGCAAAGGAGGGAGGTGTTTGCGGGGAGTAATGATGGTTGTATTTGCAGTATTTTGTGAAAGGAGAGCATGGGCAGATTTTAGTGCAAATGCTAAGAGAAAAAAAAAGCTTCATAAATTCCTCTGTGGATGGGAGTACTTTTTCATTTCAATTTTTTTCAAGAACTATGTCTCTTTATATAAGCCAGTAACACATTTTTAGAAGCTAACAAGGTCTACTCATGAATTCAAACCTATGAAAGTGAATGAATATTCAATAGGGACAGGATTTGTTTTACTATTTGGATGTTATTTGAATATCATAGCATACAAAAAACACTTTCATATGTCAGACTCCTACTTTAGAAAATGCTAATTTATTTGAATAAAGCACAATATTTTGAATAAAGCACAATATAAAATAAAGTTCTATTTACCCATGCTGCTTCATCTAGAGTGGCGGATTAGCACACATTACGTTAATTAGTTATTTTGTCTTCAGAATTGCAAGGACCTTGCAAGGACATTAAACCTTTTGTACAGACCTTTTATAAAACAACGATTATTTGATTATGAGGTGTTTGGCAACAATTATGGAGTGTATATACCACTTTTAATTTATAATCCACACTGTTTCATTAAAGAAACACTTAAAGAAGTATATCTATCATTTTAACGTCAACTTATTTTCACATTTACCTAAACTGTTGTTTGATATCCCAAGACAGATTTTATTCTGTATCTCACATATTTATATACTTTACAGGCATCTTGTATGTCATTTGCAACTAAAAGCCCATTCAATACACACATATTTCTGAATGACCTTACTATTACAAATATCCACCTTGGATTTTTGTTATGTTCAAGACATTTGAAAACACATATACTATATGTAATTATACTGATGTGGGTTATATTATACGTCTCATAATAACAATAAATCACAAGTGATTATGACAACAGTACGATTGTAAATGTGTTATTTGTCATAATTGAATAATGAAATGTTTTATGATTTTGTGTTATGTGTTGGCCTTTTAATGACTGAAAAAATAACAAGAAATATCAGATTTGATAATTTTTTAGGAGTTTGAAAACTGTCTTGGTAATGATCATTTCCGTGTTGGCAGTTGTGGAAATTAGAGTAAATGTTAAAGAATCATAACAGTTAACTGAATAAATGACACCTCTCTATTTAAATAAAAAAACGGTTTTAATGAAATGACCCACCTGTATCTATGGGAAACACTCTGAGGTTATCAAACTCCAGCATGGTGTAGGAGGGGTCAAGGGTGGAGCTGTAGTCAGTGGAGTTGAGATCCAGCACAGTCCCAGACAGTTTCATGGTTCTGGTCACTTCTTCAGGAGGCCACACCCGGCCTAAAACAATAGTCTGATTATGAGCCACCAGGCCAGACTGTTGCAAGACCTTCCTCTTCTGGTCACCACTCCAAAACGGCCCACTTTTTCACCACTGTCATTCCATTCCTTTTTTGTGTCTTCCTGATCGTCCAGCTCAGGTAAGTCAATACTGTATGTTCTGTGTAGCTCCACTTTCCCTCCTCCCAGTCCCAGGCCTCCACAGTCTTGACGTCTTTCCTGAGCTGATGTTTTCCTTGGCCCAGTGAAACAGGTATACCATTTAGATTCTTCCTTTACTCATCCCATTATTCTTGGCTGACTGTTCTTAGCTGGGTTGTATAAAAAAAACTAGCCATCCAGTGTATATTTAGCCGGTAGCTAATGTTCCAGGATGGATCTCAAACGGCCTTCCAAAGGAGGGAATGACAGACACACTGAGAATTGTCCCACTCTCTTTGGGACTCTTATCAGAGTAGAGACTATTAAAGGGGAGGGTTAAGAGGCAGGTAAACATGACTCACTCGGAAGAGCAAAAGCAGCTCATATAGTTAACTTGACAGACAATACAGTCAAGGATCTATGCTATCTTAACAATTTCTACATATCAGGAAACAAGGGCAGCAGAAACAAAAGTATATGAGCAGATCAAAGGTCAGCCTTCCAGTGAGTTATCAGTCATTCCAGGTCAGTTTAAAATGTCCAAGCTATTTCAAAAATTACTGATCAATATTTGGTATTTCTTATTTCGGTAGACTTCAATAGATGCAGTATATAAAACCAAATTCCCAAGTCAAAGTTTCATTTTAATTGGAAGAGAAGGAACGTGCTGGGTTTTATCACAGGGAGCCGTGTCAGACAGTTCATTCGGTCTGCACTCTGTTTCATAATGGGGAGGGGCTTCTGTGTTCACCTTTACCCATATGGGGAGCTTGCCATCAGCCGTTTGGAGGTATTGATCAGAAGTGGTGTGATAACACGTGGTTGCAAAAAAAAACGGTACCTCTCCTGGGCCCCATTATACAGTGAGATAAAGCTTTTCTTAACATTTTGTTTTATTAAACACATACAGGCCAACACGCAGGACATGATACAGAGTACGTTATTTTTTTACGCCTTTACTTACATATCAAAACAAAGAAAAAGACAGCCAAAGAAAAACATCAAGATACAAAGATGCACGCTTACATGCACAGATGCACAAAAAAAAGTAAAAAATCTTCTTCCCCAAACGCCTCATCCCCCAACTACCCATATACACTACCCCTACCGCCACTACTGCTCCAGTGATGGACCAGCACATGGAACTGTAGGGAATTTAATATAATGGAACTGCATATGTAGGTGTAATGTATTATTTAATGATGATGCCAAATGGTCCAAACGAGAGGAGGGTCCCAGGGACATCTCTCCAATGTTATGGCATGGGCTGAGTCACTGGCCCCATGCATTTGGACAGACTTCTGTGAGCTATAGTCGGCCCTGTCTCAGGTTGGTTTGCGGTCAGTTGGTGTCCCAATGGTGGCCTGGTGCTTGGCTCCCTCAAATTTCTATGGGGCCTTGTTTTATCTCAAAAGTACCTGAGCCCTTGGATCATGCCTTGGGACTTCCTGGCCTGACAACTCATTCAATTAATTGAGCACTCATTTAATAGAGAACTGCTCTTTTTTCAAAATATCAAGACTTTTATTGCTGTTGCTGGTGTGGTCAGTCTTCCCCGATGCCTGAATTAATAATTAGCAGGGGTCTTGATCTATCCAAAACAGCCTGTCTTTCTGACCATCGCTAGATAAAAAAGTGGTTCAAAGCAGTTGAGGTTGAATCTACATTTCAATCTTCACAAAGCAAATATGAGGTCAATCTACTATACTACAAATGAAGTTACATCAATTTAAAAACACCATCTATACTCATACTGTGTTCAGGTTATTAGGAAAATGGTGTTCAGCTTGATTGTGTCAAAGGAATAATTCACTTTGAGCATCCAGATATCTTCTATATGCCCAGAAATGTATATATATATATATATATATATATATATATATACATATATATATATATATATATATATATATATATGGATATATATATATATGGATATATATATGGATTGAAGAAAACAATATTTTGTGCACAAGCAATCAATAGTCTGTCTGAAAATTAAATACTGAACTATGTTAATATTAACATCCACATGGCAGAGATGATATGATGATGAAAGGTTCATACGGATGACATACAGTACATTGAGTACTTCTCATCTGACATACTGTAATCATACTGAGGCCATTTTACACTCCTAATACTTGGACACCTCCCGCTTATCTGCAGAGGAGACATATATACGAATCTGCTGAGTATTTTGGACCTTAGGTATTTTAGTCGTTGTGTGTAGGCTAAAATACAGGAGAGAAAGACGAGTTTGGAAAGAATGAAAGACAGAGAAGGGTGAACGTGGCCATATGATTTTTTTTAAACAAATTATTACAAATTATATGTCAGACCACATATGAGCTTTTCCAGGAGCGATATCCATCATGCTTTGGTGTAATGGGATTTCCTGGGTGAGCAGCACTCTTTGCCTGAATGTCACGCTAGGCCGCAGGTCAGACCTCCCCTGGCAGTGGCTCTCTCACGCAGCAGCTTTGTGTAGGTGATTGATAGCTCATAAAAATCTGTCAGTCAGTGCAAAATCGTCCTTGGTTCCCGGTAAAATTATAACAGGTCAAGATATAAAGTGATCCTTACATTTGGATTATCTCGCTAAAGCACTGTATAGTTCACAGCTTGTATCACACAAAAGGCAAACCTTATTCGTTTATTTTATAAATAATACAGTAGGTCTCAATAACAACTCATTAGCTACATTGGTTTTGATTCATCCATTCAACACAGTATTTACGCCACATTAAAAATATATGTTTTACTATAAACAGGATTAATGTTAGGGTTAAGATTTTGTATTGGATTACGTACCATCATGCAAGAGTAGGTACCCTTTAACAATAGATTTGTGGTAGTACGTCCCATTGCAATGTTATAGTTAACTTTTCTATAACAAAAAGAAGGTTATTAGTGTCAAGCTGGAAAGTGACCCCAGACAGCGAGCCTGTTCCCTACAATGTAAACTCAGACAAATAGCGTCCTTGTCCAGGGCCAGCGGCAGCTCTTGATTGGCTGAGTGGTAGGGGCGGTGGCAGATTTTTTGTTATTGACAAACATGCATTCACTTCCCATATGCCTTTGACAATTCCATGTTATCCACACTTTCAGAAATTGTGAAATCACTCTTTGAATAAGTATACAACGTCAAAGTATCAATATGTGAACTCTGACCCCAGACAAAAACAAAAAACATTGGGCACAATCACCTCAAAATCTTTAACCAACAATAACCACATTATTTAATTGAAATATCAAGGTGAATAAAAGAGGAATCTAACACTCCCTAATACCATTGCTATGGAGGTTGTCTTGCTAGCTACATACTTTACCTACAGGGTCTGAGTTCTCTCAGCCTTTCTAATAAAACAACACAACCTATGCCAAGTGCTCTTTTGTGACAATTTAGATGACTAACGTTAGTAGATACAACTAACGTCAAAACAGGATGGCCAACATGAAGAGTGCCTACTGGTTTGCCTAGTAAATACAGCATGATTACACATCGGAGAACATCTCTTGAGTTAAGAATTAACACTTAGTTCATTTTCAGACCTATAGTCAAGTCATGTCTAGAAATGTAGCTGAAAACAGGTGGCCAACGAAAAACATGGGAGTACAACAAGTTCCCGGACTGTAGTGCAGCAAATACACGTAACTCACTAAAAACACTGTGTGCCAAAGATTTCTGAAACCTCTG
Source organism: Esox lucius (assembly GCF_011004845.1). Classification (NCBI taxonomy): domain Eukaryota; kingdom Metazoa; phylum Chordata; class Actinopteri; order Esociformes; family Esocidae; genus Esox; species Esox lucius. The sequence goes on along the minus strand of NC_047570.1, from coordinate 16,742,707 downwards.
AATCAAATAAATTGAATTATCACCTTGCATTATGCCAACAATAAAAGCCTATAGCTTGCTTCAACAGCCAATTACCAGTGAAAATAGGTGCCAACTCTAGCCCAGGTTGTTTTTATTAATTAATGGTAGGCATCAAGCTGTATTTCTGTGTTAACTTTTTCTTAACTGTTTCTCCATACACATTGATGTTTTTTTCCATACCAGAATTCTCGTAGAATTTACGAGCACTGTATATTGTATCTTTCGTCATCTTCAGTGCAGTTTTCTTTTTTACCAGGTCCCGTCTGCTTTCTTTTTTGACCTTTGTGCGTTTCTATGGCTGAATTTAATTATACTACAGTGTAGGTATATTACAACATCTCTTTAGTACCATACCTGTAGAATACTTGATCTTGAGACCGAGGTTCAAAATTACATAAAGACCTACATGTGCATGTATATGCACATGCATAGTGGTCCATTTAAATTGTGCTGTTAAGGTCACAAGTAAAAGTCATGTCAAATCCTTGAGATCTCATTGGTGCATTCCTTCCTCATAGCAAGCACTGGGCATCAGTTCCAACTTCCAGAACTGCTGCTTACAGAGTAGAAGGTAACTGAAAAGCAGTTAAAATAAAATGTAAATATAAATACAACACATTTATTTTGATTGTTATTAGCTTATTCGAATTATTGGTGCCATACTGTAGGTACATATGAACCTTGCTTGATCTTAGACTTAAAACATCCCACGGATCTAAAATGTAAATGTGTGAAAGATTTTCAAATGTTTTCAGTCAATTTCACAAGCAAATACTTTAGAAATGTACCTTCACAAATGAGGGTGCAAGTTAACCAACTTGCCTGCTAGCTACATAAAGGACTTTTATGTTAGCACTGCATGATTTAGCGAGTGGCTTAAAAACATAGCTAGCTATATGGCTAATTTACAGCAGTAGTGATTTGTGCAAACAATTCAGCAATGACTACTAGTTATATAATGGTAGCCATATAACTTTGTCAGCCAGGTAACATTAGCTATTTAGACAAACGGTTTAATTAGTTTGGGAAAAAATACCATAATCTGCCAGAGCCTAACAACCACAGACCAAGTAAGACCTCACAGAAAACAACTTAAACAGCAATCTTTTACCAGTAGATTAGAGAAGAAAGAAAAGTATTGAATTACAGATTGTCTTCTGGGTCTTGTGATGGTAAGAGTTGAGTAAGATTTCAGAACCAGGGAGATGGAAATCAGCTGCACTCTCTTGCTGTGTTGAAGGCTAAAATGTCAAAAAGCTCATTGGAAATTTGATATTGTACCTCATTCAAACACCTAATGGAAGGGAGGAAGTTGAGGTACAATAATATTCTGGGAAGATAAGCGTAGCTTATGTAATTTTTCTCACCTCTTTGCATTTTGTTTTTAATTGACTAACTTGAAGACTCTAAAGTGTCGATTTTTGGTTATAATGTTTTAGTTTAGGTGAAGACTTTAAGATATATAATGCATCCTATAAACTGTGGCATGGTGGGATAGCCTGTTATGGCTTCATGGCATTCTATTAAAAACATTCACTTAACTCAGCTTCCACTGAGTGGGTTGATCCAAAGATATGCACTAAAATATATTAATATATATTTTCAAATGTATCTTAATAGTAAAAACTCCTGCAATCAACCCTTTAAATATTGAACTGAGTGTTCTTCCGATAGGGGAATAAGAGACTGAAAAAGTATTTTTCTGACCAGCAGGGAGAGACACAGTACAGAGTATCAGTGAAGATGTACAGAGTATCAGTCAAAACACAGATCTATACCGAGGTCACAGATGCACTTGAAATCTGAAGCTGAATCACTGGCTTACAACCTTCTGATTTTGAGGCTTTACTTGGGTACACAGATTCAGCCGTGGACTGAGTAAACAACTCAGCACAACAACGCCCAGAAAAACTAGAATATACCTTGATTACATTAAGACACACAATCACATCATGTCTCTTATTTTATTAGTGGGAATAATTGGGAGCAGGTTTATTGAAAGTATAATAGATTCACTTTCTGGTGGTTTGACAGTCTTTTCTGCTCGACTAGACTTCCGAGTCACAATCCCCCCAAACCAAACAAAAAGTATTTATATTGCTTCATACAGTACAGAGAAATATGTCTGAGGTAAAGTGTCTTTAATATTAACACCAGCGTGACTTGGGATCTCTGTTTAATAAACAAAATGAAAAATAATTTGGTATCTATGGGGTAAGAAAGTTTACTCCATGCAGGTGTGTTGGAGGTTGTTCTGCGTGTCTGTCTATCTGAAGTGAGGTCTGATTGATGAGCAGTGAGTCACACTATTTCAGGCCCAGGGCCTCTGTGATTTGGAAAGGTGAAGTGTGGAATACAGCAGAATTGGTCTTGGCCACAAGTCTTCACAGCCACACTGTTGTACTGTAAAGCAGGTTGGGCTATTAGCCTAACATAAATAAATAATTTCACCGGGCACCTCTAAGTGAGTGGAAGTCGGAAACTTTTAGCGCTGCATTTCTAATTTCCTTGTCAGGGCGAGTCAAATGAAATTAACGTTTGAGCTGAATCATTTGTTTGGATGGCTGACTAAGATAAACAACACACATACATACATAGAGGCACAGCAAGGCTCTTAGCTAGGGTCAGCCTCAGATATCCCACCCTGAGAGAGAACTTTAAAACAATAAGGCCCCTCTCTTTCCTCTCTTTCTAATCTACCAGAACCCCCCATGAATCAGTGCAAGTGATTTACACCGACCAGTAAAATCTGTGTCTGGACTGTTACCATGTGGCAGTTCAAAGGACCAGCAAGACAGTCATACACATAGAAACAAGCTTGAGAGTTGAAGATCGTGTCATGAGTCCTCAGATATATGTCTTGCAAAGCTGTGTTATTTCTTATCACATTGCTAATTTAAGTAGAAAGTCAGCCAAGCTAACATGTCAGAGCAAACATATTATAGAATCACTCTACTTCAGTCAGCTTGCAGGCACCTGACCTGAAAAAGTCATTGCTGAGAATAAAAAATAATGTTCTCAGTCATACTTACCGGGCCAAATAAGGGTGAAAACAAACAAAACAAAAACTTGACTTGGTGTGAGGAGTCTCAAGAATGTGGTGACGAAAGGACTCCTTGGCTGGTCTAACTTCCTCTAGTTCTAAGAGATGCCAGGCCATTGTGCACTGCCCATTGGAGGTTCCTGGTAACTGTGACACCCTGGGATTGAACCAAAGGTGTAGTGGCGCACAGCACTTTGATGAAGTGCCTTAGAATGCTGCACCAGACTTACTCAATTTTATATTAAAGAAATGTGGACATTCATTGATCTACAATACATTTACTCCAAGCAAGGACTAATATTATCTTTCTCTGCACAAAGCCAAACTCCTGCTGAATCCCTCTAATAAGAGCAGAATAACTCTGCTGTATGAGAGATGGGAGCAGGTGTAGGTATGAGGTAGGGACTCTGGTATTCATAAGCTCTGTGACATTCCCTGGTCATTTATTACAGCTAGAAAGAAAAAATACCCCAATTCCCCCACCCCCACTCTCGTTCACTTCTCCAACCCCCTCCACCAGTTCCACCCATCAATCTGTCTGTCCGTCTGCCAGTCTGTCTGTCTGCTTGTCTGTCTGTTTTTTCTCTGAATAATGCCTAGTCTGAACCACTCTGGCCTAAATAATTATACTGTTCTTGAATTACAATAGCAGTTCCTGTATTTATTATGCCATCGCAAAGAGAGGGGCCATGCAGAAGGCCAGTTATTACTGGTTAAAATGGTGGCTGTGTGGATGCCAATTTCAGTTGTTTGCCGTCAGGAGAAAAGACAGTTACTCAATAAAAATATGATATTTAAAGGATGGTACCCTTTCAATGTACTGTCCAAATAAAGGTATTGATGTTTGTCTAAGTCAAGTTTCACGTACTGACGAGAACAACTCCCCTCATCTGAATACCGACTCCAAGCCAAAATAGTCCCAGAGACCAACATGTTCACCATTAAAAAAAATTAGAGTACAGTCTTTGTAGTTTTATTCCAAAAATGGGGGTAAAATAAAAAAGCAGCGAAAAATTGGTTATAAAAGCATGGCAGGCATATGATTTAGTGGGGCAATAAAGAATGGAAAGGTGGCCATTCATCATAGCGGCTAGCTCACTGGGAGAGGGGCTGTCACGGACACCGCCAAGTCCGGGAGGCGGTTCCGACAGAGCCTCCAATCACCCCCAAAACCTGCTTGGCCCGATGGCTTTTCCAGATGAGTACAGATAGATGGAGAGTGCTGAGTCCTTGGTCCTGTCCACTATCACCATGCTAAGAGCCGAAGGGTGGTGTGTATTCCCAGGTCTCTTAATACAGGCTTTTGTACCTTCCATCATGTCGGAAAAAAAAATAATAATGTCCCTTGTTTCTCAAGTTAATCATGCTTAGGCCTAAGATTAGGCTTATAATATTAAATGAAATACAGTACACACACTGTGTGATCTCTAACAAATGGCTAAACTAAACAATTTTCCTTATTTCAGGTTAACAACATCAATATAAAAATGGTAGCCAACTGAAATACAAAAACATCTGGAATCATCTTTGTATCAAAGGTGCAATTGCACCTGTTCTTTTCCCTCTAGCCTTTAATCTCTAGCCAGTTTTAGTCTAGGATGAAGTCAACACACTGTTTCTCTGAGCTTACTGACACAACATTCTAAACAGTAGATCAATCCAGGAATTTTATTTTTTATTCATTTTAGCTTCACATATCAGCTCATGCTTCAACCACACTACAAGGGTAATTAAGTGCTTTTCTGCCTCACGCTAACTGTAGTTCGTTCATAAAAGTGACGGCATGTGGCAAATGGCTAATCAAACTCTTCATTGATACAATGCTGAACCACCAATTCTTAGATGAGTCAGTGCCCCTTTCTTCTTTGTGCCGAGTTGAAAATGAAATACATCGTATAAGGCAGATTCAGCCGGCTATGTGTTTTTTTGTTAAGCATGATCACCACAAGGCTCCATAGAATGATGACCAGGTTTGGTATATTACTTTTTAAATGTAAACTGTTACAGTTACAAGTTACTTGTCCACAATTGTAATCAGTAACATAACCTTTGGATTACTCCATCTCAGTAATGTAATCTGATTATCAGTGGTGTTTTTATATGTAAAAAATCGGTTGGGCACAAACCATTTCAAAATATAGGATACATACCAGTAAAGCTATAAAACTCCCTCTTGCTACTGATGTGTTTATTTAACACATCAACAAACAGCGTGGCTCCACAAAACACTTTTAACGACTTTAGCGGCTTGCTTCTACCAGGTGTTGTAGTACACATGCTGGAGAGAGAGAGAAAGAGAGAGAGACCTTCTTGTGTAATTGCTCTGCTTCTCTCACACATGTAAAATTACCACTGTCGCATTTACAAACCTAAATTAGGAATGCAACCAAGCTCAGAAACACTGTGCCTACAGGGCCATATGCGAACAGCAATGAGCTCAACACCACTGAAGGCCACAATGATACAGATCCATTCTATGACAACAACTTTAATAGATAAGCATGGACACACTGACACTCGTCAGCATCTATATCAATCGATCCAGCTCAAAAAATATGACCAATGTATGGACCAGCACCACAAAGGCAGGATAAAATATGCTTTCACTCACCAAGGCTGAGGGCTCACTTGTAAAAAAGGTGGCACGGCGGTTCTTCCTCTGGGCAAACCTTTTGATGACTTTGGGGATAAATTAATGTAGTTGCTTAATCAGCTGGCTTTCGATGGACAACATGGCCAATGCGTTGAGTCGCGGCTGTCCCATGGTATTGCGAGTGAAGGTTTTTACCCTCTTCAAGGTGGAAAAGTTCCTCTCTGACTCGAATGTCATCATAGGTGTTGTTATGATAATTTTCAGCAGAGTGACGGTCTCAGCAAAAGCCTCCTCTAGGTTGTTCTCATGGATGGATCTTAACAGTGTGGCGGTACAGAGTGGTCAGCTCAGACTTCAACTTTTCCTTGTTTCCTAGAGGCCATAGTTTCATCGCACAGTCAAGCTCAGATGTAGGGAATGACAGGACAAATTGTGGGAAGAGCGAATGTTCAACCAGCTTGGCAGCGATCAGGCGGTCACTTTGTGAAAACCTCTGCTCCACCTGGGAGATGACTGTGTCGCATGCCTCCTTCATCACCGGCGCTGTGTTGGTTACTCGTGGACCAGGCTCGTTTGTTCTATCGTGAACGGTAGCAGCCCATTCATCAGTTTGCTTCCGCATATTCTGGACATTCTCCTTGAAACGGGTGAGCGCACTGCTAATCCCAGATAGATGCAATCCTCCGTTTTTGCAAAGTGTTGTATAAAACATCAACTTCTGGCATAAGGAAGAAAAAAAATTCCAGCAGCTGCAGAAAGGCTCGGTCCCAGAGTTTTTTTGACAGGCCGTATGCCTCACTTATGGTGGCCTCATCCCATCCTGGTTGTGTGCTTATGTGTTCCATACACAGGAGCAGTGCAGTGCGGTTTTCCCAAACTGCATTGACAGTTTACTTTTAAGGTTCCATCGTACAGCGGGTGGCTTCGGAATGTGTCTCTGTGTTGGCTCAGCAAGTGCCGCAACACGTTTTGGAGCGCCAGAGAAAAAGGTGGCAAAAGCAGTTAAATCTGCAAAAAACACCTTCAGGATGCTCATACTTTCTGAACAAAGTGGCTGCAAGGTCAGGTTCAGCTGGTGAGCATAGCAGTGAACAAACAGGGCATGTGTGTATGTCTCTTTCATTAGCGTCTGTACCCCTTGGACGTTTCCACTCATTACAGCCGCACCATCATAAGTCTGAGCGATCAGCTTTTCTCCCAGCATCAGTGGTTCCAGCACACCATTGATGCTATTAGAGAGGCCGATTCCAGTTTTATCTTTGACTTCCACAAACTCCAAAAACCTCTCTGTCACTGTATTGTCAGGCAACATGTATCGCAACACAACCACCATTTGTGATTTACAGGAGACATCAGATGTCTCATCTACCTGTATAGCAACAAATGATGTCTTGTCCACTTGCTTGGCTATCTCCTCCCTGTACACTTCATACATACAGTCTAACAGTTCGTTTTGTACAGTGCTAGATGTCCCTTTGATGATGGGCTGAGCGTCATAGTGCCTCTGAAGTCTCAAATCGCAGTCACACATAGCCTCGAAAATGCATCTGAATATTCCAGGATTCAGGGAGTCCACTGACTCGTCGTGCCCCCGCAGTGCGGTTTCACAATTTCCACACAGTTTAATACATGTTATGATTCGACTGAGAACGTACCTGTTTTCCTCCACCTGTTTGTTATGCTGCTCAATAGAGTGCATGTATGCACTGTCAACTTGGGCTGCGACCATTGGCCAGATGACTCCCGCTGCTCTCATGTTTTGCAATCCTCTTAGAAAGATGTTTCAAATGTTTTCAAATCTAGTACCATCTCCACCAATTTGCAGACATGGAAAACCATTAGCCGGTCTTTCTTCAGAAACCCCACTCCACATTAAACACGTGGTTACTTTTACCAGCAGTTTGAGTCATGACAATATCCCATGGCTGATGGGCACCAAGTCGCAATACTTCAAGTTTCTCCTCCAAATTACGGGTTTCAAACTGGTGCTTGGTATGAAATCCACTTTATTCATTTTCTCAAGTTATCTGGCGTTTGTGAAGCTAACAAGCTAGCTAAGACAATCTACCCTCCTCGGTCTTCTTGGCGACTAATGTTGGCGCCAGACAGACAGACAGCCAGCCAATCAGGTCAGAAATACGAAATTACACTGTAGTGGGGCTACCGGCTGTCAGCCCCACAAAAATAACATAATTTTGAGATCGGACGCAAAAATCCATTTAATGATTTTAGCATATACTTTTTCCATACTTGAATTGATTGAATTTAGTTTTTTCATACTATGAAATATTCCAGTTACGTTTTTCTTTTCTTACAGTCAATACATTTGAGCTCAATTTGGCTCCATAGAACGGGACTCCAGCCTCTGTCTCTTCCAGTTTCTTTGGGGACGTGGAAGGTTTCCAAAACTGCATGGTTGATAAAAGCTTGAAAGTCAATGCCATCTGTTGCATGCGTTGGAGCCGATTCAGCCTCATCCACGGACACATCAAGGTTCTCGATGGCATTAGGTAGCAATAAGTCCCACTCCTAACCTTAGTAAACAAACACGGTTGCTGGATAAATCCTTCTCGCAGACAGATTTCGCTTTGGTTTACCAGCAGCTACACTGGGGAGAACAAGTATTTGATACACTGCCGATTTTATTGGCAAAGAAGGTGCCAACTCCATATTAATGCCCATAGTTTTGGAATGGAATGTCCAACAAACTCATATACTGTAGGTGATGGTGAGGATGATGATTGGGTATCCACATACTTTTAGCCATATAGCGTATCTATATACAGTATGGTCCCACAGTTCACAGTGCAGGTTAGAGCATGCAATGAGTCCCAACAAATACCTGTAGACCTTCGAGAAGACTCTTTCTATAGCTGGCCGTCTAGCCGAACTAAATAGCTGGATCAGGGAAGTGACCAAGAACCCACCACACTTACAGAGCTTCATAATCTGGTAGAAAAAGATGATCTGGTCGGATGAGTCCAAAATCAAACTACAGTATTATGCTTAATTGAATGACAAGCAATATGTCTGCCAAAAACAGTATGGCTCATTTCCTGGGAAATACCTTCCTTATGTTGTCAGAGCTGTACAGTTCTTGACTTGTTGGTCAATGGACCGTGTATACGGGTTTAGCTCAGCTTGCTGTCATGCAAACTGACTGGCTAGCCAAGCTGGTTAAAAAGCTAACTTATTTTGACCTTTGCCTTGTTAACATGTGTTGTGTTTAAAAGGATGAGAATTCTATACAAACGTCTAAATCTAACTACAACAGTAGAGTTGTAAAATCAAATATCCCTTGTGTGGATGTGTGTGTTAGTGAGCTAGCATGACAACATTATCAAGTACAGTTAAGCTAAGTACTTTTAAAAAAAACAACATACTGAACAACTTTTGGGGCGGCAGTATAACCTAGTGGTTAGAGCATATACTGTAGCAACTGAAAGTTACTATTTAAAATCCTTGAGCTGACAAGATAAAATCTCTGGAGGAAGTTCAAGCCAATTGTAATTTTTATCATAGGTATACTTCAACTGTGAAAGACGGAATAAAAAAATTGTATCACATTGTATAATTTTTAAATAATTTATTTGCATTTTATTGCATGACATAAGTATTTGATCACCTACCAACCAGTAAAAATCCCGGCTCTCACAGACCTGTTAGTTTTTCTCTAAGAAGCCCTCCTGTTCTCCACTTATTACCTGTATTAACTGCACCTGTTTGAACTTGTTACCTGTATAAAAGACACCTGTCCACACACTCAATCAAACAGACTCCAACCTCTCCACAATGGCCAAGACCAGAGAGCTGTGTAAGGACATCAGGGATGCAGTGTGTGCAAACCTGGTCAGGAACTACTGGAAACGTATTATATCTGTAACTGCAAACAAAGGTTTATGTACCAAATATTAAGTTCTGCTTTTCTGATGTATCAAATACTTATGTAATGCAATAAAATGCAAATTATTACTTGAAAATCATACAATGTGATTTTCTGGATTTTTGTTTTAGATTCCGTCTCTCACAGTTGAAAAGTACCTATGATAAAAATTACACCTTTTGTGTACATAGAGAAAGTCTTAGATCTTTGAGTTCAGCTCATAATAAATGGGGGCAAAAACAAAAGTTTTGCGTTTATAATTTTGTTCAGTGTATATATACACTCACCTAAAGGATTATTAGGAACACCATACTAATACTGTGTTTGACCCCCTTTCGCCTTCAGAACTGCCTTTATTCTACGTGGCATTGATTCAACAAGGTGCTGAAAACATTCTTTAGAAATGTTGGCCCATATTGATAGGATAGCATCTTGCAGTTGATGGAGATTTGTGGGATGCACATCCAGGGCACGAAGCTCTCGTTCCACCACATCCCAAAGATGCTCTATTGGGTTGAGATCTGGTGACTGTGGGGGCCATTTCAGTACAGTGAACTAATTGTCATGTTCAAGAAACCAATGACATGGTGCATTATCCTGCTAGAAGTAGCCATCAGAGGATGGGTACATGGTGGTCATAAAGGGATGGACATGGTCAGAAACAATGCTCAGGTAGGCCGTGGCATTTAAACGATGCCCAATTGGCACTAAGGGGCCTAAAGTGTGCCAAGAAAACATCCCCCACACCATTACACCACCACCACCAGCCTGCACAGTGGTAACAAGGCATGATGGATCCATGTTCTCATTCTGTTTATGCCAAATTTTGACTCTACCATCTGAATGTCTCAACAGAAATCGAGACTCATCAGACCAGGCAACATTCTTCCAGTCTTCAACTGTCCAATTTTGGTGAGCTCGTGCAAATTGTAGCCTCTCTTTCCTATTTGACCTATTTGTTGTGGAGATGAGTGGTACCCGGTGGGGTCTTATGCTGTTGTAGCCCATCCGCCTCAAGGTTGTGCGTGTTGTGGCTTCACAAATGCTTTGCTGCATACCTCGGTTGTAACGAGTGGTTATTTCAGTCAAAGTTGCTCTTCTATCAGCTTGAATCAGTCGGCCCATTCTCCTCTGACCTCTAGCATCAACAAAGCATTTTTGCCCACAGGACTGCCACATACTGGATGTTTTTCCCTTTTCACACCATTCTTTGTAAACCCTAGAAATGTTTTTTCGTGAAAATCCCAGTAACTGAGCAGATTGTGAAATACTCAGACCGGCCCGTCTGGCACCAACAACCATGCCACGCTCAAAATTGCTTAAATCACCTTTCTTTCCCATTCTGTCATTCAGTTTGGAGTTCAGGAGATTGTCTTGACCAGGACCACACCCCTAAATGCATTGAAGCAACAAACATGTGATTGGTTGATTAGATAATTGCATTAATGGGAAATTGAACAGGTGTTCCTAATAATCCTTTAGGTGAGTGTATATACAGTGGATATAAAAATTCTACACACCCCTGTTAAAATGGCAGGTTTTTGTGATGTAAAAGAATGAGACAAAGATTAATCATGTCAGAACCTTTTCCATAATAATCTTACAGGTCTTGGCGTCAGGTTCTGCTCGTCTGGGACAACTCATTGCCATTACACAATCATGTATACCCTACTAGTAATAACGATATCAGCACCATACTATCATTAAAAGTAATCCCCATAGGCAATGAGCAAAGGTACGCAGTACCGATCCCCTATAGAATCAAAACACAGAACCAACCAGGTGGGGACAGGGGTGGTGTGTGGGTTTACACTGACGTGCATGAGAGCAGCTCACATCAGAACAGAGTGAGTCATCTAATAAATAAATAATCTGTATTAAATCTGATATTGTGATAGCAGCGATCCCCGACATTAGCTGATATGTCGCTGACCAATGATTACTCAGGTTTCCTCTCTGAAATGGCTGGAAATTGAGCAATTAATCATAATTTTTACTGGGAATACATTTATTTATTTTAAAATGTACACAGCATACTATACTCATGATTTAAGTATTTATTTGTCAAATGTATTTTGTCAGGTAAGAAGTCTTAGCTATGGAGATGATTTTAGTAAATAGTTAATCAAGTATCAAACAATCATACAAGTATCTTAATGTGAAGGTAGAGGAACAACAATCTCAGTACATAAATCCACTTCTCCCCCAAAAATCTTCAACCAGAGCCCAGTATGGTCCCATGATGACTGGGTCTGTCAGGGTAATTATATCCATATGATATATGCTTTACAGTTGCAGGGTTGTGGTGTCACTGACATATGTTAAAATGGTCTGTAAGTGCTGTTCATTAAGTCTTATAAACTTGAATTCACTACATAGGGCTGATCTGACTGCCAGGGCCAAAACAAGGTCATGAACTCTTCCAGTGGAGATCCCCCACCCCTCTGTCTGGAAAGTGGTTGAATTTCTTTCTGTGGTCTTCTGAAGACGCTTTCACATGCCACTCAGTATGTTTTTAACATCTCTTTTTTAAGCCCACGGGATATCCAACATCCTAAACCAGGGATATTCAACTCTTATCCTAAGAGGGCCGAAGCCTGCTGGTTTTCTGTTCTACCTCATCATTAATTGCACCCACCTGGTGTCACAGGTCTAAATAAGTCCCTGATTAGGAGGTTGCAATGAAACAACGTTTTGGAAATGGCTTTGAGAGCCGGAGTTAAATACCCCTCTCCTGAACACTGTTCCTGCAACTTATAAGAGATGAGCAGTGAAACATCATCCTGAGAAGTTTTCAAACATCATGTTATTGAGAACAGGGCTCAATCGAGCAGCAGTGATGGGGTTTCACAACAAAGCTTACAGATTACTATTTTGCTTATTAGTGGATGGAAATGTGGGAATGGATAATTGTTTTGCTTTTATGGTTTGTATATCCATTCATCACGATCCAATACACCTCATGCCACATACGCCTGTCTAATTCATGTATTGTACACATTTTCTTTCTTCTAACATGCTTACAACATTGTGCAAACAATCCCCAACATTTAAACAAGGATGGAAGTCCTCCCAGCTCCTGTGTCCTCTACTGTACAGTACATGCACCGTTACAAAATGACCGACACAGCATCTGGAGAGAGGGAAATTTGGTGGATCGCTCCCCCGACAAGATTTATTTCTGGGGGGCTATGGCAGGAGGTGCAGCGACCGGGTTTGTTGGTTGAATGCAATGGCTTTCCGGCTCGGTTGTGGGACCCCCATGGAGGTGAATCAGGGAGAAGGGCGCTCTGCAGCTGTAGGAGTACACCAGCGACACCTGCGTGGGGGGTGCCCGTGGCTTGTGGAAGCAACGGGCTGAGGTGGATCAGGGAGTATGGAACAGACCACTGGGGTCCTGGTCTTCTGTTCAAATATTTTCATTTAACTTTTTGATTGTATAAGGGTCACTTTTTCATGTTTAGATTTTTAAACTGCACTTATACGCGGCCAAAATGTGTTGTCACAACTTGCACCAATATTCAGATTGATGAACAACTCTGGCTGTTTCAGAGGGTTTTTATTGTGTATATCATAATTCTCATATTCAAATCACCTCTCGTAACTCTCATACTCAAACACGAGCTCCACTACAGTTCATGGCTTCATTACACAATCATGGTGTTTTGAGTATTTCTATTTTTACAGCGTGCCAAGTTTAAATTGCTTCGGATAAAATGAGCACAAACATTGCACTTTTAAGTTTCCTCTGCCTATGCTGAGAAAATCTGCAACACCTCTGTGAGAGCTGATTGTATCCACAACTGCTAATTACTGGGAAAACACATGGAGGCTTCTCTGAAGACTGATAAAAAAACGAAATCCAAGGCCCTCTGTGTGAGCCAGCCTTTTTTTTAATTAAAACCACTTGTTCCCAAACTTGTACTTAATGTTTCCCATTAGTCATGTTTGAGGGATTACAGACAGCTCCAATGAAAGTCAAGGATTAAATGGAAAACGCAGATGTGCGAACAATGCGGCTTGTTTTATTGCCATCACAGTCGTTTAGTAATTATTAAAAATTTACTAGAATTGACAAGGTTTCCTAAATCCTTCCAAAATTGAAGATGTTTGTTTGTGGGGTTACCCATGTCTGGGACAAGGGGCCTTGGAGTTCAAAAGTTCTCCTTTTTATAATTTTTTATTAGCTTTAACTTACTTTTTCCCGTTGACATTGTTTGCACTGTAAGAAAGTGACCTGAACAATTTTGTAATCACCTTTGTTTCTTTGCTTAAATTTTCATCTATTGAGTGTAATTTGTTTCTAGAGCTGTCTCTTCAGTGTTAATTAATGGTGACACTTACTTCCCTGAATCCCACCCACATGACCCATCAGTAACGAAACAATGTAAGTAGAAACAGACACAACATGAAATGTCACCCTTTATGAAAAGGCACCGTGATCATACAGTTGGCTGTTCTCAACCGGGGTATTCAGTGGGATGTTTACCATTTTGCCTTAATTCAAGTCAACAGACTGAGGCATATAAAAGAGAAAAGTGCTAAGCAGCAGTTCAATTGCATCATCAGGCCAGTGAATTACTTTCATATGGTCAGTGTGTTTATAATAACTCAGGATCAGGTTTAGCCTTCTTTACTATGTCTGTGGGCATTGTGAATTGTTGGTGGCGACCCCTGACCCTTGATCTCTGGGTGATCACTGCTGTCGGGCGCCCCTCCTTGGTTCTTCCTGAAATGTTTCAAGGCAGAGGTTAGGGCAGACAGGATTCCCTCTGCCCCCTCTCATTATTCTGTGCCCTCATCTGGAGCATCGCGTCCACACATGCTGGACTTGGCAGACGATCAGTGACTCTCAGGGGCATGCCTGTACATTAATTAGGCCGTCCACGTACGCGCGGATACACTAGGTACATGTCTTTAATTATGTAGCCCGTGTTTGACCTTTTCTGAGATACGTATTTCTTTTTAAGTAGTTAAGATGAAGTCCTGCTGAGATTTATAAAACAACACAAAGCGATGCCTCAGCAGTGAGATTCAGCGTTTTAAATGCAGAGAGGTATTATTCAACATAAACTTGGAGAAAAACACTCATCTCAGGTGCTTGCCTCCTGAGGAGAGCGAGTGGAAGAAGTGAGGAATAGAACCGTAATTCATTTTCCTACAGCTCCTTGTGCTAGGCAAAGGGAAGAAGCGATGACCAGTTATGGTCTGATTGGAAGCCCACCATGATTATTAAGAACTGTTACTGATAATACATAGGAGATATATCAATGCATTGACAGTTATAATCAAAACTCACTCTCTGTTTATGCATTACAGCTTTCCGCAGCCTCACACTCAAGAGGTAACTGATTTGTGGACACGGAAGAGAAAAGAAAACGAAAAAAATAAATAGAGAAGTGAGTCCTTGCAAGGGGTTTCAGAACAAGGTATGAAAGTCATTATTTTTGCTTTTCAAGATTTAGGCATATTTATGGGGCATTACTGTAGGAGCGGGCTGTTTAATGTTATTTGCAGAAAGCACACATTGTTCGCATCAAGCATAGGAAAGCTGAAAGCACAGCCATCTGAGTCGTGACCTCATGACTGCAATGCTCAGCAGTACACGGAGCAAATGGGGTTCAGCATTTGTGCGAGCTACACACAATTAATAATGGAACCAGGTTTCAAAGCTGACAACTCTTTGGGCCCCGGCTTGTCCTGGATCATGTTATGTTAGACCTGAGATACCAATACACCCCCTGGTCAGAGGGACAGTGCACTCTTTAAATTGCCTGAACACCACCTGGTTGGAGGTTAAATACACCCCATGATCAGAGAAGCACCCTGTTTAGAGGGCCAGAACCACCCCTGGTCAAAGGGCCAGTACACTACAGGGTCAGAGGGCTAGTACACCCCTGGGCAAAGAGCCAGTACACCCCTGGCCAGAGGGTCAGTACCCCCCTGGTCAGAGGGCCAGCACACCCCTGGTCAGAGGGCCAGTACATCCCTTGGCAGAGAGCCAGTACACCCCTGGCCAATACAGCAGAATAAGAGTCTCTATTCTGTTTGTTACATCTGATAGGAGAGTTGGGCTCTGGGTTCTGTGGAGATCAGCTGATCTATCAACATCCTGTTCAGGTTCCGTAAGAGTTTTCCTTTACAGAGTATGTATTTGGGTATGTGTTTTGAATGCCTATTCTTCCTATAGCCATTCCCTGTGTGTTGTGGTTTTTGATGGCCTAGGCCATTGGTGTTGTGATCTGCTATGAATCAGACAGTGGCACCACAAGTGGGATTCACACAAGGTTGAGAGGTGAGCAACGTGAAGAAGGTTTTTAAAAATGTTTTTCTAAAATGATGGTTTGTTATGTTAGGTCTAATAGTGTGGAATGCTGGGATAGAAAAGCAAGGGTCTTTTCCAGGCCTGACACGAGTGTAAAGAATAACTGCTGACTCCTGGGACCCACTTACAACTAAGACATGATGTGCTTTTATCCCGTCTGGCCAAATGTGAAATAAATAAAAAGAATGGAAAATGGCTGCTCTCTGTGCTGTACCCTTGGTCCCTGGCTCTTTGTTAAAACCATATCTCTGCTGCTCCATTGCCCCCAGCTACATTAAATCCCATTAAATTCACCTTCATTAAAGCAGTCCTCAATGCTCCTTGCTGCAGCCCTAATGCAGGGCCTCTCAAGGACAGAGCGGTAATGAGGGTGGACTGGATTTAACCTTGAAGAGTACAGGTTTTAATTTCTAAATCAATAACTTATGGTTCAAAACCGCAACTAGATCCAGGCTATAATTTTCAAGCATTAATTGCATGGATTATATTTCTCCTGCAGTGAGAAGGTATTTAACTTTAAGCTGCAGTGTACATATTGCATTTAGCTTTGATTTTTTTTTTCTTTCTCTCACAAAATAGGAATTGACAGCTTGCACATTTTCTATATCAGTGATTCTGTGAGCATGTGTACAGTTTGCTGTGCAGGCGGGATATCTTAGGGAGATTGGATTTCAAAGAGTCATTATGCTGCGTGTAAACAATGAAGTGATCGGTACAATTTTCTAAAGTGAAACCTAACAGTGGGAGGGGTTGTCTTCATTTTCTAGTTCTCCCAATGTGGGATTGCAGTTCAGTGTCGTCATTCACACTAAAGAGGACTTGGAAATATCAGAAATCTCCATCAGCGCCCTTTGATTCAGATATCCAGTCAGACACCTGCTGTCAAAAGAAGGGAGATGTTGTGAATTATGAATTTATAGTTTGGATGGTGATTATGAGTGAATTATTTGGATGATGTGGAAACAGCAGGGAAAAAGACAGAATGTCTGAGTTATGGCAGGGAAGTGGTTATTTTATTCTCTCCTCATGGCTGTCACTCATCCAGTCTCGGCCGTCTTGTCACGTGATCCCATGGAAGGCATTCATTTGTCCTGCGGTGATAATTTCTGCACGACATGTTCATAATGTGAAATATTGGATCTCGTCCTGAGAAGGGAGGGGTTGGGGATTGGGGTGATCACGGATGCTTAATTTTTTAATCAAATCCCCCTCTTAAATGAGGCTTTATTAAATTACACAGCATACACTGTGGGAGTAATGCACAGGCAGTGGAACAGTGGAAAAAGAGCTTTGCGGGATAATTAAATAAAATTCATTTAAAAAAAAAAAACTGCTTGCCCAGGGTGAGGAAAATGGCAAGGATGGAAACCCAACGGCCATGTTTGTGATCCTGTTTCATTCAGTCATCTGGGTCCTGGGGAACGAGGATGACGGGGAGGGAGAGGTCCTGTCGGCAAATGTAGCTGCCTGTCGATGGGGACGCACACCTTCTCACACCCAAACATACAACACTTACAAAATAATAATAACATTAAACTTAAAACACTTACAAAATAAGACAATTACTGAAGTACTTGGTCGATTCTTGTGCTCAAATCTTGCTTTGATAACTGTGTCCGAAGGCAGACACTCCCTTCAGATGAAATAATTGATTCTGTAGCTAAAGCCACTCTTAGTTTCTTTGCATGCAGACAATATAGCAAACATTTTAATGGTCCACTTTGAGCTTCTGGTTCCCCTCCCCTACTGTACTGTATCTCAGAGCACCTTATACTTTAAGTTATCCTAAACCTTGACCCTTCTGTTAAAGGCCTGGTGATCAATAGAATTACAAATCCTGTCTGGGCAGGAGTCCCAGTCTCTGCCCAGGCCTTATGGAATATTTGCGCAGAGCTAAGCTTAGCATTTGGAGGTCCTTTCAGATCATTGTCCGTGGTTGGACCAACAGCGAGATTGCCTTGCTTGGGACTAATTTGGGGATGCTTTCCTGGGAGCATTGTAGACATTTCTGGTATTGTTTTTACTGGAACCCATGGTTTCTTCTATGGCGAGAAGGTTTTGACGGGATTTGGCATGTTCCCTGTAAGTGAAAGGCTTCACTGAGTGTGTAATGTGGCTAATAAGACCACTGATGCTGGATGTTACAATTTTTGGGAAAATCTCAACGGGATCTTTGACAGAAAGTGAGATTGACATGTCCATGCTACAGTATGTGGACAGGGCCATGCTGGTAATCTGTCAGAGCACTTACATCTCGTGTTCTGTGTGTAATATCTCTCACCAGTTCCCTGTCACAGAGGTAGTCAACCAGCTGAAACAGTGATTGATTTTTAATCCTGTACCCAAAGTTACCAGCAATCATATTTTACTGTCTGCTTTGATATATTTTAAATGTTGCACACAGTAATAAACAGTATTCTGGAAATAGTTTTTTTTAAATGGAACACTTCCCAAATAGATTGTTATTGTCTCTATCAACAAGAGAGTATTCACTCCCAGCAGATCTACCAAATGATTTTCTTCATGTTTATTTTGGTCCAGTCATTGTTTAGCATTGCCAGTCCAGTAACATTGATAGAGGAACCCACCGGCGGATATAGATCTGAAAACCAAACTGTTGGCCATATTTCTCCTTGACATGTTAAACATCGAAGTAGCAGCGGGAACTTTTATTTTGAAGACATAACTAGACTTACTATATGTGCTACCCACTTATTGCTGCCCGGTGCCACTAGCCTAGGACAAAATAGTTTTTCGCTTGGTTTTAGTTATTCCACAGTGGGTTACGCTATAACAATAGAAATTCCAAACCAAATGTTCTCTAATGTTTGTTAGATTGCCAGGCCAGACAGTTATATAATATCTGCTAAGTCTATCTAGAGTTGTAAATACATTGTTTCTGCTATTCCTCTTGTAAACGCTAAAGGAATGAACTTACGCATTTCTACTTTTACTTTATTGGATAGAGAAAAAGGGAAAGAAGGAGAAGAGCTTTTTTGCAAAAATGAATAGTAGGCCCGAATTTGAACCCATGGTACAAAGGTAAATGCTGACCCAGAGGCTGTGACTGAGACCACTAGACCACCCTAGGCCACTCTGCCATATGTTTTTAACTTAATTTTTAAAGATGAAACTGATATGCAGTTAAAGGCATTGCAGAAAAAGATCTCAGAGGCCCTGCGGTTTCAGAGCTAGGCATCCCATGCTCCCGTCCCATGCTCGCTGGCTTTGTTTGTGTACAATGGAACTACTCTCTCTTTCAATCTCTCCCTCTCTCTCTGTGAATCATGCTGGGCTGCCATGAACCCTTCTAATAGTGGGTCTCTGTTACACCACTCTGGGCCACTTGGTTTGAGAGGTGCCCAGTGATGATGGAGCTGCTTGGTTTGTTTGGTTGGAGACTTTGAGGTACTTGTGATATCTCATTAGGACAGCTTAGAGGCCCCCATCGCAACACTGGAGCCATTTTACAGTTCCCCCTCTGATCAGGGCTGACAGCAGAAGAGATGGGGCCTTTGGGTCGCTGCGGTTTCACTCCCCTAAATACAACCTCAGACAGTGCCACAGACTCCGTTTTTGATGGAGAAACAATTACTTAGGCAGGTAAGCCAACATTATCTTTTGGTGCAGCGTGTCAGTGAGTGATGGTTGGGGTGTGTAACCTGTGGAGGAAGGAGAGCTAAATGAGAGTTGCTGGTATAGGCCTCTCTGAGGGGTGTTTTGGTTGGGGTTGGGCTGTTCTTGGGCTGGGGCTGTGGTGGGGTCTTGTTTGAATTAGTTTACGGGCAGTGAAATGAAAGCTCCCTGCTGAGATGCAAAGGGCCCAAAAAGCTGTTAGGCCCTTTCATACTATCTCTGCCTGAAAGGCATATTTATATCTTCCAGACTAGTAATACATCACTCCTGGGGGTTTTCTTAAGGGGTGTTGGGAGGGGAAGGGAAAAGGAGAGCGTGATATGTATGTGCATTTTATAGATCTCTTTGTCCTGCCAAAAGCCACATACTGAAGCATAACATCAATTAAAACAGTGATATGATAGATTGAAACACGATTCTGGTTTTGCCAGTAAAATCCAGTGTTTCTCTTAAATGAAGGCTGTCTTGTCTCTTGGTTTTTGCAAGCTTATTCAGCAAACTCAAATATTCTCCCGCTTTCCAGACTGAAGATGGCACGGATGTCGGCCCTGAATACTATGTTGTTCTCAGCCGAATGTGGTTTGGAGTGTGTATTTTTTTTCAAAAAATACTGTGAACTGAGAATACGAGAACATATGTCCTTCCTATAATTTCATAAACAAGAAGCTTTTTAAATTAGAACCTAAAAAAGTTTGAGATTTTTGGTAATAATGTTTATATTTTGTTGTTGGAGCAAAAATATATGTTCACCATCGTGTTTGATTATCATTTTGGTCATGGTCAACAGATGCAGTGTACTCCATGGTTAAATCTCTATAATACTAACCATGACTGCTCCTTGAGGACTGTTCATGATCATGGTTGTTGTAATAAATTACCCTGTGACCACAGTGTATATTTTCAAACGTATGCAACATTTTATTTAGAAAGTACAAACTGAATACTTTCCAAACATGTACAGTAAGACATATGAGGAGCAACAAACTGTGTTTGAGTAAAGTAACATTGTTTGTTGCTTTCAGTTTTCTATTGTAGTATGTATTCAGCCTGTGGTTTGTTTTATAGTTATGTAGGGGCAAGATGTTTCCCAAATGAACACGAATGGTTGAAAAGATTGAATGTGTTATTTCAGGCAGTATTGAGGCACTCCTAAAGGGGCCAGCTATGTTTACTTGTGCATGTACCGGGCTGTATTTTAGCCCCTGCCGTGTGAACCCTGCCTAGTGCACAACAGTATATTCCTCCGAAGCAGCTCCTCACCCGCCAGGCTGTGTGGCACATACAGTATGTAATTAGGTGACAGTGAAAGTCAAACCTGGAGGAATGACATAGGAAACACTTGTCATGCTGTGTTGGTAAAAGACACCTTCGCTAACTTAATGTATCATTCCAGGCGAAGTCACTATGGAGCTACTTCAAAGGAATCCGCATTTCCCCACACACTGCAGCATCTAATGTACAATGTAAATACAGTCAAGCAACCACAAAGCCTCCTGGTCAGTCCAGGACTCTGCCAGCTGCTGCTCTGAAGTTACAGGCATGGACCCTGTGACGTGAGTAAAATGGATACCTTTACTTTCTGTCTATCAGACTGTATAATGTTTAGATTTTTCGCCCATTGGCACTGTCATTTAATTAGATTATACCAGAGGAATAACCAGAGTTCAGAATGCCAATTTGTGTCCCAGACAGTGTAAAATTTGCTTTTCCACTGGCAGCCCAACAGAGCAGGTGAGAGCAGACAAGGTCCTGGGGCAGAGTGATGTCCGTGGTTTTCTCTTTAATGTCCCCTCCTCTCCCTCTCATCCTTCAGAGCTGAGCTTCAAACATGGTAAGCATGTTATTGAAGTGACCTGCAATCACAGACTAACAATAAGGGAGTGTGCATTTCCATGGAGATAGTGGGTGTAGAACAGGTTTTACTATTTACATACAGCAGGTTTATGCATTTTGTAAGTGATTGTGTCGGCAGACAGTGAGAATATTGCAACTGATGTGGGGCTCTGACAGTTATTAAACCACTCATAACCGCTTTCAGATGGAGAAGGGATTAAAACAGGACCACGGTCCGCTGCTCTTTCGGTACCCAGGAGAGGTGATGCATCAACCAATGGCGAATTCCTGCCGGTTCATGCCGAGGTCATAGTCGGAAAATTGTTCCAGCTGTCAAAAATAATGACGGGATTGAATGAAGTGGAGTCACCGTCTCCACCAATGATATGAGACTTGCGTAGGACTGAAGTTGCTCAGCCCTGCCTGGCTCACACTTTGCATAGGAAAAAAGAAATGCACTGTGGGAAAGGAAAGCAGAGTACTGACTGGTATTGTAATTATCCACATCTATATTGGGAGGTGTGGATTTCAAACAATTACCAACATACCATGTGCTCAGGCATTATTACAGAAAAACATGTTTCAAAGTTGAAACATGCACCCAGATATACTTATGAGTATACTTTCTTTAGACATTACATTATTTAACAATATCATATACAAGCACGTAATTTAAAGTACAAAACATTACGAAATGAACTATGAACACCAAAAAGTTGTTGCGTAACATTTTGTTTCCACAGCAGAAGAAGAAAAGAACATTAAACGATGTTCCATCAACTCTCCCAATCTCTTCTGATTTGACTTTGTTTGGCAAAAAAGCTAGTAAACAAACAGTGACATAGGTATAATGTGTCATGTTTGCTAGCTTTACTGTCAGTATTAGCTGGTTGACAAGCAAATTGGAGTTGCACATATTCATGTAAACAGTGTTTTGCTGTGAATATCAAGTATGTTAACAACATACTTGATTGTCACAAATAAATATTAAAAGGAAAGAAATGCGGGGACTTAGATGATGCAAGACAGAAAGAAGGGGCCAGATGAGAATACCT
This sequence comes from Esox lucius, assembly GCF_011004845.1. NCBI lineage: Eukaryota > Metazoa > Chordata > Actinopteri > Esociformes > Esocidae > Esox > Esox lucius. Next base: position 16,720,318 of record NC_047570.1, on the reverse strand, counting down.
TACAACTTGAAGCCTAGTTTTGGGGTAGGGTCAAGTTAAGATACGCCTCAACGTGTATATCTGTGGTTGCTTGGGTTGTCAACAGCTTTTTGGCTATTATAGTCTTATGACTACAAAAACAGGGGATCTCTGAAAGTTGTCCTAGGTGGGGGAAGGCATGCAAACTCACCCACTGCATTCCCCAGAGTCCAGGGCCGGGCACCAAATGATAGCCACAAGTATTTATAAAATACAAACCGGTTGCCAAATGTGGACTTGTGCCAGGAAAAAAAATATAATTGTCATGAAAAATAAACTCCAAATATCATTATTACAGCAGGCTATGTTGCTTCCAATAACAATCAGACGTTTTATTTAGTCTGTTGTAAATCTGTAATTTACATTGAAAATAGGGGTCTGTGTTTGAAGAGTGCAGCCAAGGGAAGCAGTGAAGTGAACAGCTGTAGGTAATTAAAGCAGACCTTGGGATGGCCAGGGATTCAAAGTAAACATGGACGCTTTCCACAGTCAACAACATTTGCAAATGTAGAAGAAGGAAGCTACTGAATTTGTGAAGAATGTGCAGGAATGGAAAGCGTAGAAGCATGAAGCCAGCAGATGGCGAAAATGACATCTCTGCGGCATGGGACGACCAGGACTGTGGGTGGATTCTTCTGACAGTAGACTGGAGTCAGAGCAAGGCTGTTCCCGGGTTTAAACTTACAGGTTTACATCCAGCCATGCATTTCTAACTTTCTCTACAATTTCCCACATCAGGGGAAACACACTTATGTCTTCAGAGGAGACCTCTGGCCTTCCTCCATTGTTTGCTACTGTGATACATTACATATTCAAATCTGGCTCCTCACTCAGATATTCTGAAGGATTCTGTACATGGCAGCTTTTAATTCAGACTTCACATTTTCCTTCAGCAGAGGTGATGTGATTGGAACAATTGGTCATTGAGGAGCTTCAAACTGTGGGATGAAACCAAACTTTTTACGCTTGTGTCTCTGGAGCCTTTAAGGCAAGCCTCCTGAAATATTCTAGCTCTCCTTGACTGGCATTGCTGCTCTAAATTGCTGAAATGTCTGGCATGAAGGTTGACTGACAGGGGGACTGGTCCTCTTGTGGCTTCATGTGGAACCCCAGTGTGTCCCTGATAACTTTTTAATTCCTCACAACTCACCTGGCTTGGTGACTTCTTGGGTCCTACGAGGTCTAATGGATCACGTTGCAGTCTTTTAGAGGTTGGCCTAGAGGAATGGATCATGAGGCTGATACATTTATTACCAAGCTGAGCTGTTCTTCCATAATTAATAGCATTGTAATATTTCACAGTAAAACCCATTATTTTCCCATCTTGCAGGCATTAGGTGGATCCTTTCTGGATCAAGCATCATTCAGGAATATAGTTTTCATGACAAAGGGGATTTAACTCTTTGGAACACATTTTTAATTTCTCAATAACTCTATAAATATAATACTTGATATAACACAGCTGTTTGCCTAGTGCATTTAACTATGTGCTGACATTTCCTTGGCATTCTTGAAACATGTCCCTCTTCCCATTGTCCGCAGAAGAGGTATGTGAAAGACTAGTCAAATGCCACAGTGAGCGAACTAATAGTGAGAAGTTAGCACGAGGAATACACTGTGATGAATACAGTACAGTCATGTTCATTCCTTTGCAATGGTATATGCCCAAAATAAATATCAGCTCACTGGCTGGACAGTCTAAGTTGGTTTAAACAACCTCCCTTGAAAGCACCCAATTGATTAAATGTGTTTTCATCAGACATTCTGATCCTGTCTCTTCTATTTGTGGCTGTCTCCAGCAATGATAAAACAATATCATTAGAAAGGTTGTTGTCGTACATTATGAGCACTGGTGTGCGCCGACATCCAATTTGACTTTTAAAATGTTGGGTGAGACTGGGCAAGAGTGTCGGTCTTGTTTTTCAAAGCCAGGCACAACTTCAGAGGAATGAGGTTGGACATTTGCTTTTTGTTTAACCCCACAGCTTGAAGGAACAAAATACTGCCTTTCACTGGCAGCTCAAGCACTTCATAAAAAATAATAATGACAACACACCATACTGTGCCCTTTCATTTCACTGTTAATATTTCAAAATGTCACTAATTTGCATATGTTGTCTCCCTGCCCAAATTCTTCATAAAATGTTTATGGAAATTGTTGGAGTGAAATTCTGTGTGTGCTGGCTTTCCTGCATATAGGATCTCTAGATATGCTGGAAATGCATGTACTTCTGGAATGTGAAGTTGTGGAAAATGTAGAAACCCATTGTGATCCAGGAATGATGGGTTTTGGCTTGACTATACTCCTTGGACAAATCCAGTTCTGTAGTGTCACTCTCTAGTGAGAACATTGATATAACACTGCTACCATTGAGGTTGTGCAGGCTTCAACAAAGCAAATAGCTGGTAAAAATTTACAAACTAGCCCAGTCATTTTTTTATCCTCCAAATACTGCTCCAATGTCTTTTCCATTTAGCGCAGTAATCAGAGCTTGCAGCATGTCTGTAGTTATTCTATTCCATTTAGAGCATTCAGAACAGAATCCAGGCAATAATGAAATCTGATATGTAAAAGAGTGTAAAAGAGTACATCACGGCTCGATCCTGGAACCTCTTCTGATACACTTTATAATCAGGGCCTGCATTATGTCTGTAGTTATCGAGACAGAAAATCATAGAAATACCAAAAAAGATCTAATGTCTATACCATTTGGAGTGGTAATCTGGGCTTGCTTTATGTCTGTAGTTATCAGATCGTCAGGCTACACAGACACGATGTGAGAACCAAAGCTTGTCTTCCAACCAGACCAGGTGGCAATATGCCTGAGTCAGGGTCGGCCTGTGTACTTCTCACCCCTGTCAGCCCTCTTCCCTCTCACGGGGTGTGCCTTCACACTCACCCCCCTCATCTGAGGACTGGAAGTTGGGTGGTTTTATAACTTAATGACTGCTGTCGGATCCGATCATGGAATGAGTTGAACGTTGCCAGCTGTTCTCTGCTTTCTCCTCACGCTGGGTCCTGTTCATCACACGGCCAGCATGCTCCTCAGACTGCGGCCTCACGGTGGGGGTGGAGATCTGTGCTAGCCTGAGTACCCAGCTAAATGACTATTTTAGGGTTCCATACGTGCAGTCAGTTTCTGTTAGACCTGAGATTGTCAATAGCTTTACAAAATAGTACTTGGTCTTTGCGGAATGACACATTTTGTCTTCATTCCAGTTGTCCTTGTGTCAGTGTTCTACATGCTGTAGATTGTGGGATGTACATTATGAATCAACTTTGTGATTCTGTGTTAAATATCAGGGTTTGGGGAATGGTCAAATCTGCATTTAAAGGAGTGGGATTTCTTCTGACCAAGATCTGAGGATGTGTGACTGACATAGACCCCTCCTGTTCCCTGGAGGTGGGCTGGGGTCATTAGTTTGAGTTTTTGAAGTGTTTGGCCTTTTGATGTTCCAACGTTCTCTTTTGGCTGCCTGGCCTGAAGGATATTTAATATCGCTCCTGCAAATTTCCAGTTAGGAATAATTTGAACTGAGCATCTGTCAAAGGAGCAGCCGTTTAAATACATTGGTCGCAGTTAAAGAGGCAGAAAATGAGCCCAGATTAGTGGGAGCACCTTTTTCTGTGGGCTGGGTCTGGCCTGTTGGGGGCCTATCTCTCCAACCGGAGAGCAAGTGGCTGACAAAAAACATTCCCATTCCCTAGATCATTAACAGCATTTCCCAGCACCACTCGGGTAAAACCCTGCTTGCGCCTGTCTTCCCCAGGACTGTGGCCTGCTGTCCGATGCCCTCACTGCTTGGTGCCACTGTGGCAAGAGGGGAATTGTGTCTGGGTTTCAACCCCTTGATATTTTATTTACAAATATTCAGGAGTAGAGCTCCGGCTAGGCCCCTCCCCTCCCTCTGTAGACGCATCTGAGACGCCCTAAGTAACGGGGGAGAGCTGCATCCCCAGCGTCTCCACATCAAACGTCCCCTTGTGTTTCCACTGGGGCTGTGCAGGGGAACCTTTATAAGGGTACACAATCAGAGGCTGTGTTTTATCAGTGGGAGAACCATGAAAGAGCATGCATTACACCATCTGAAAGCAGCTGTCAGTGCTCATTGTAACTGACTGGGCCTGTCTGTTGGAAAGCTGTTTCTCTCCTCCATCAACCACAAACAAAGAAAGGACCATCCCCTGAGTGACAGTAAGGCACAGTGCGCTGTGGAGATGGACATTGTTTCATTGAGTTTGTTATTAGGTTCTCGCTGGTTCTTTAGGAAATGAAAACTTTGGATTAAAGCTTTTTGCCAGATGGCACTCAGCTTTGATGGTTTAGTTTGAGGAGAGGTATTGTGTCATACTCGCCTTCTAGAGATGTTGTAGACATAGTGTCATACTACTGCTAAATCTTTGAAAATATTGTTTAAAAAAAGTTTAACACAGTGAACAAAGAGTGCAGAACCTGGCAGTCCTGTCGTGTCCACGTCTGTGCCAGAACTCTGTGTCTTCAAAAAAATCCCCTTCCTGGAGTACTAATGACCATTATGAAATAGATTGAGTGCATTCCTCTTGCATGTAACAATCATGTGAAAGAACAGAGTGAAAGTCCTAGTTCCAGTTAGTGAGAAACAAAACATTCATTCGCACCCCTGTCTCCCTCTCTCCCCCACAACACTCCCTGTCTCCCCCACACCACTCCCTGTCTCCCTCTCTCCCCCACACCACTCCCTGTCTCCTTCTCTCCCCCACACCACTCCCTGTCTCCCTCTCTCCCCCACACCACTCCCTGTCTCCCTCTCTCCCCCACACCACTCCCTGTCTCCTTCTCTCCCCCACACCACTCACTGTCTCCCTCTCTCCCCCACACCACTCCCTGTTTCCCTCTCTCCCCCACACCACTCCCTGTCTCCCTCTCTCTCCCATACCACTCCCTGTCTCCCTCTCTCCCCCACACCACTCCCTGTCTCCCTCTCTCCCCCACACCACTCCCTCTCTCTCCCACACCCCTCCCTGTCTCCCTCTCTCCCCCCACACCACTCCCTGTCTCCCTCTCTCCCCCACACCACTCCCTGTCTCCCCCCACCTGTGTTGAGGCCTGGTGGGGGAAGATAAAGACAGGTTGCGTGAGCAGAGCGCCCCAGACACTTTCCTTGGGGGGAAATAAACAGCACATTAGTTCCAGGTCGTCTTGGAACAGTATGAAACAGAAGAGTGGAGTGGAGAGGGGAAGTCCTCTCCAGGAGGGGAGCTGGGGAATATTAGCGGGCAGGGACATGTATTAAACCGTGAGTTTGCTCTCCCTGTCTTTCCTAACTCACATTTTCTGTCTCTCTTTTTCTCTGTCTGTCTCTCTGTTTCTCCCTTTCTGCTTCTGCCATGTGGAGTAGATTAACTTCACCCCCTCCCTACCACAACTTTCTCCTATTGATTTTTACAAAGGCAGTGAAATATGTTTTAAGGTGAGGTTCACAAGCATTTCAAGTTCTGTCTTTGTCATTGTAGGGAAAAAAGCATTGAACATAACTTGCTTTCAGACAGGTTTGTCGAAAAGGGGCTAAATCACTTTGAGTCTTTCTTTCCCCACACTCATATGGTTGTCCTTATTTTTTGTGCTCAGTTTTATCGCAATCACACACTGTGGGACCAAAACAATTGACCTAAAGATAAAAAAAAGTGAAGTCCTTATTTCTGTGTTAATTATCTCATTAAATTATGTCATCTAAGGTCTTTATAAATCTTTGGGGAGTACAACAGGTAATTGTATTGTTCTTTGGGTTTTAATTCTCAAATTTCCAGTCTTAGAGTAAATTGTCAGTTCCAATGAAACTGGATATAATCTCACTATTTCCTTTTTTTCTGTATTTTATTTGATAATATTTTAATAAAAAAAACTTTTTTTTAGCATAGGTATATATACAGCCCCGGGAAGAATTAAGAGACCACTGTACCTTTTTCTTTATTTTCCAGAAAAGTCGAAAAGGAAGGTTTTGAGTGAGGAAGAGAAGATTTAAAATTAAGAAACCACTTCAAATTGAACGCTTCTGTTCCTCACTCAGAACTCAGAACTTTTTTGGAAAGGAAAGAAAAAGTTGCAGTGGTCTCTTAAATTTTCCAGAGCTGTATATCACAACACAGATAATAACTTCATAACAGAGTTTTCATAGTGTCCATGTGTGCTGTCTGCAATGTTTTTGTACATGGTGGTCAGACTACCAACTGAACTACCAACTACCACCGTGCAACTACCAACTGAACAAGATATGTGGTTGTGTAGGTAGGATGGAATTTGGTTGGAACCACCTTTATCTATGTTTCTGGCTCGCTTTTCAGCTGACCAGACACTAGTGATGATGAAGGCTAAATCAAGATTCATCAAGGGTTTATCTGAAGGGTTGAGTCCCAACCACCTACGGGTCCTGAGGTACGGATGTACAGGTGTTTCCTAACAGTCACAAGGATGACAGCCACAAATGGGAGGGGGTTTGTGGGCGGATGACACCCACAAATGGGAAGGGGTTTGTGGGTGGATGACAACCACAAATGGGAGGGGGATTGTGGGAGGGGATCTGATGGAAAATGACAGGTTTATATAGAGTCAGCAAGGATACAGCTTACTTGGTGGGTCATCTGTCAGCCAGGTGGATAAAATACAAAAGAAAAATCTGAAAATGCTGTTGATAGATCATATACTGTATATATCCCAAAATAGATCCAACAACAATGGTAAGTGTCCCCAAGTATAACTCACCATGGTAACTGACAAATTGAGTACAGCTCAGTATGTGGCCTGGCTGGGAGAGAGCGTGTTTACGTGGCTAAAATAGAAGCATTAATGTATGTATTGTTTACAGGAAACCTATTCAATGGCATCAGACGAAGTGGCCTAGAAAAACCACTGGGGTGGTAAAATCTATTTCTGTCATGGGTAAAGGTATTCTACAGGAGTTATGATCCTACTTAAACATAGAAATTGAAATCAGTCAAACTGGTTCCTCAAAGAAGATGGATGGCATTGAATGTATTTCTTGAGGATAAACAGATCCAGTTAATAAATCCATCAGGAGCAACTAATGGCGATCTATGATTCTTTGAAAACCTTCATGACAATTACAGACAATTTGATTTGCAATAGTGGATGACGCCACCACAGTTTGGGTACACTAAACGATTGTTAAGGCAGTCATCCTATCCATAATCATCCATTAATGCTGAGGGAGATCACTCATATTCATTCATATTCATTCATATGCTAGAATTGGTGGATATTTGGAGGCATAAAAACAGATCTTGTAAGATATGCCGGGAGGAAGCTTCATCAAGCTAACAGGATGGACTAATTTCAGATATAGTTCTCCGTAGTGGCAAAAGAAAAAATAGAGAAAAACTACTGATTGAATATATCTAATGCAATGACACCATTAATTGATATTCATACATTCATACAGACAACTATGATAGACTTTCCAGGAGAAAAGGGTATTAGAAAACTTATTCAGAGTGTATTAAAAGACTGTATTTACTTTCTGTAACCAAACCAATGTATTTATGGCAGATTATTTCATTCCTATAGTATAGAATACTTTTGAGTGTGCCTCAGAAGCAATTAAATTTTATTCCCCAAACAGAAACAGTCAGAAGTAAAATGTGTGTGATATGGGGATTTGTTTTTTAAAGACTTACTACAGAAAGATTGTTTACCAGCAAAACAGAGCTAATTGGATGAAGAACAGCAGCAAAATACTTAGTTCTATCTTAACCTTCAACATAATAAAGTAAATGTCAAGATTTTACCTTATTTACAGATAATTATTGTGAAGGTATACTAACACAGGAGTAAATGCATTCAGGCATTTGCACATTTGAAACATTTGTAAACACATTACTTATAGATATATTCAAGTGTTTATGATTCCCTGAAAGACCAACTACTATGACGTTTTAATCACTCATTCTAAAATGTCAAAAGGTATGTCACACAAAAAGAGGGCCTGATCTCTCTCCTACTGAGGTAGGAGTATGGGTGGCTGTTGGTTGCAACATGTTTGGGTTCATATTTTGGGTTGGAACACCTACATGTTGCAACCCAAAATATTAGTACAATGTATTTCTCTCAGAATTTACAAAGACCATATCTAGCATTATACATCAGACACAACATTAGAACACTATTATATAATATTATGAGAATACAGGGATATAGCAGATTTTGAGAAAGCCTTTGAAAGGGTCCATCTTGATTAAATTTTGCTCTTTGAACTATCACGCTGTGTAAAACAATCTAGCACTTTATCACGATAATTATTTATGATGGTCATTAGATTGCTAGTGATGAAATACAGAGGTTAAACTTACATTGAGGGGCTAGAAATGAATCATTTAAAAACATTAGTGTTAATAAATGCCATAAAATCATGGTTCCTTTAAATGTATAATAACTGTTTTCCTAAGAGAGGTGCACCCAATTTCTGAATAGACTGATAAACGTTGTCATTAATTAAAACAAGCCTCAATGGATTCAAAAATCTCTATTTGAAGTCTCAGCATTATAAATCAAGTAATACATATTTGTTACAATTCCAAATAATACACAATATAAAGTCAAAAGGTTTGACATTCATCCATGGATTTCCATTTACGATATAGAGTACTTGTTACTAAAAAAATGCTCGGCATTTAAGGACTTGAACAGTGTTGACATTGCATACTCTGCCATGAACTTACCAAGTCTTTGGATCATCTTTTCTGGTACTTTCTATTGGTGGCTAATTTCAGGTGACAAGCCCACTGATGGCTGCAATTTGATGTTGTAATTTGACCTTGGGACCGTACTGCTGGGTGGTGCACCATTTCTGTACAGAGCAGACTGGGAACCAGAAGCCACGGGCTGCCTGTGAGCTCCATTCCTCGCAGAACAAGAACATCAACTCTTTAATGGACGGCATGGCAGAAGCGAATGACTTGCGATCAGCTAGTGCTGAACAACAGCACAGGAACTGTACACAAAACAACGTTGATGCCACCACCTAAAATGGCCCTTGATAATTGGGAGGGCAAAGTGTCAGCTGCTCAAGATTAGGTTGACCCCTTTTTGTCCATGTTCATTGAATTGAATGCTTGGGAGATGAGTGTGTGTGATATTTGTTAGCGATACTCTCCACAGTGTGTTTGAGGGATTTAGTGTTAAATAGTGCACCAGAGGTCGCAGTTCCAAGCCGGGCACATTTAGCTAATTATGCAGCAAGAGAGTAGCTGGAGTGTTTGAAATATGTCGGGCGGTGTTGCCATTACAGACTTTGAAGTTCGATTGGGTGTTAAATAACCAGGAAATGGGCAGTAGTTAGTCCCTGTAAAGTTGTACGTTTCCTTCTCTCTGATGGTGACGGGAAGCGGCAGCGGAGGTGAATTTGCTGTAAGTGTGGAGCTGCCCTGGAATGGGCTGTCAGGGTTCATTAGCCCAACCAGTCTCCATCTGAAAAGGAACTTGGCTAGTGGTTTAAAACCAATTTCCATTACCTGGCTTCGTTTTTATCAACTTCTGTGCCATTACCACCCCTCTCCAATCCCTCTCACTCTGCCAACTCTAAGAGCTGTGTAGGATGGAGCTGGCGTGGGTCTTAGTTATCATCTCCGTTCTCTTCCCCCAATGAAGCTCAGTGGCTGTAGAGGAAGCGCTTTCTTCTCTCCAGAGCCTGATATACTACCCTGACTAAAGGAATACTCCGCAGGGGTCTTTGTGTCACCAACATTTTTGATAAGACCACACGCCTGATGGGAAAAAGGAAAACTTTGAAGATCGCTGAAAAGGATATCTGAATGTCGAGAATATGCCATTGAGTTCTGTCTCTAAGCTTTTCAGCAGCCGACCTTCCATTTTCAAATGAAGCCCTGTTATGAAAAGTCTGAGTCAAGAGGGTACGGTGTTCGGCAGTGTAACACTGAAATCCTTCCCCTCCTTGACCCGAACCCTCCATGTGTAGTTAGATCAGCGGGAGCGTCCGTGAAAAGGCAGGTTTTAGAAGCCGTCATGAGCTTGAGTTGTAAAGGGCTGGAAGGATGTCTCCTTCGACTGGCACACATAGGACCACGGAGCCATGGGGGAGGAGGGTGAAAGGGCAGGTATCTGCCCCAGAATTTAATTAGAGGGACTGGATGCTTTGTCCTGGATAAAGTTGCTCCAGGCATTCTTTAATTGCCCCCTCCCCCCCCTCCCTCCCTCCTTCTCCTCGTTCTCAAGCTCATTAGTATTCATGTTGAAGGAGTGTCACAATGTTGAGGGACGTCTGTACTGTACCTCCCCTCACCTTGTTAACTCTTAATCCTACTCTCACTCTTTCTTTCCCTTGTCCTTCTCTCTCTCTCCTACTAACAAATACTTCCTAATGACTTCCTTGAACAGAGTTGTCAAGCAGACTTCACAAGTTGGGAGTTAGAAGTAATGTTGTCATAGCAGGGTTACAGGTTTGAATAAGGTAAGTACTGTACAGTCTGTACTTGAAAGAGAGAGAGAAACTGTAGATAGGGGATAGAGAGAGGAAGAGAAAAGGAGAAGAGGTGTAGAGAGAGGGGGTAGAATGGGCTAAGTGAAAGGAAGAGAGCACGAGAGAGAGAGGAGTTGAGGGACTCACTGGATATGAGATGGCACGGTGCCCTGGAGGTTGGATATGAGATGGCAAGGTGCCCTGGAGGTTGCATGCTGTATTAGGAGCTCAGTCATATCAATATGTATTAAAAGAGTATCCTCCTCAGGGATTGAGCCTCTCAACCCGAAACTGGTTCAAAACAAAAATAGGGACTTCAGGGGATTCACCACCCTTTGGTTAGCACCAGATGTTGTTTCTTCTCTAGTCCAGGCTGGTTTTGCCTGATTACCTGTGTGTTCTTGGGATGAACTCCATATCTGTTCTGACGTAAAGCAGATTTGAGCGAGGGCCTTGGAGGGTATTGAATGCACGCAACCATTGTTTACTGGGTTTCAGAAAGAGATTAGCTAGCATATTTAAACAGATCGTGGAGAGGAGATTTGACATGAGGACCATGTTCACAGAGAAGTATCCAATAAGACAGGCTTTGGTAAGGAAATACAACAAGCAAGATCAAACGAAAGCAAGGCCGTCGGATCATTGAAGTGTTGCCTGTTCATTAGACGACAGGTTTAAATAAGACAGTTAATATGAGATATTTAGAAATCAATAATGAATTGTTTCAACATTTAATTAAATCCAGGAGGATGATTGGATTGTTTTAATACATTTGATTGTATGTAATTAGCAATTATCTTTTACATTGTAGTGAATTATACAATAGTGTTGCCAAATAAGTTAATAAAAGCAGTGCTTTTATAAAAAAAGTAAATAGCTTATTTTCTTTTCTTTCTCCAGCCTTGAAGCATATAGCTTAACTACAATCGTAGAAAGAAGGGTTCGAATAGAACATTTTATCTTAAATGTACGCTTTATAGGTTTCTTCCTCAAATAACCAAACTTGATTTAATATTCAACTTTTTAACGCACCAATTATGAGTTATGGATATTAGAAGGGAAAAACATTTCTAAAAATATAATAAACAATAACATTATTTAAAAAGAAACACTGGTGTAGTTTTGAGATTTTATTTGTCAACAAGCAAACAAAGTCTGGAAATACTGTACTGTATGTGCTGGTGGCTGTTGTCTATACAAACACCTACCGTTTGAGTGGGGAAAATGATTAACATTGTGTTTTTTGGCTATGACATTCACATCTGGCACTACATATGAATCCTTCCAGGCTTGCCAATTTCTTTTCCACTATTTTTTTTCATCCAAGACTGTATGTTTTATTACACACATGATTATCTCTTATGAGTTGCTAGATTTAGTTTGCAACCACACACGTTTGTAAGGACATTGTCATTTTCCCCTCTAACTTCTGACCTAAATATACAGTAGCCATTTTGAGACCATTCAAAATCAAGCAGCAGCATCATTCATATATTTGTTGAGTGTTGTTTGCAAATAGCCACACTACACACGTGGGGAGGGAAATAGACCCTTTTTGTTAGTATAAACGGTTAGTTAATATCATTCAAAGAACATTAAGGTACCCTTTTTTCTGAGAGTGAAGCAGAATAAAAAATGAAATTGTGATTATCTTGAGCAATAATACCGGCCATCTCTCATTAAAACCATAATCGTGCATAAAATGAGATTGAGCGGAAATGTATCTAAAAGGTCAGGTTAAGGGAATTTTCTAGGCTGACACAGGATTTAATAGACATGATTTTAATTTAACCGCTCCTCACAACACCAGGAGAATCAAAATCCCCCAGGCTTAATGTACAGACCATTTTCCCCATCTCTATTCTTCTCCTTTTCGGGGGACAATACAGTTCTTGGCTATCTCAACTCCACTGCACTATGATCTTGTTTTTGCAGTGTACAGTGAAAGTGCAGTTAAAGCCCGGGTTCTTAAATATGGAAGTAATTTGAGCTGATGAAATGCATTAGTGTCTGTTTGGCATGCTTTGTAACAGCCGTCACTAAAGAGCAGAGACAGGAGATGGTTGTGCCCAAGCCCCCCCGATAAAAGACAAGGTCAGTTTCTCTCCCCACCCTCTCTTCCTGTCTATCCATGGAAGTCTGTATATATAACCTAATGGCTGGGAATGGTTGGATCCTGCACAGGGGAAACTCTGTTGGTAAGATTACCACAGCGTTTGCCCACAGTTTCTCCCCCTATTATAATTTTCTCTCAACAGGCAAGTTGAGGGCCAATGTTTTAAAGCTCAACTCCATTCCCTACTCTCACATTGGATATAAACTATTTATTCAATTTAATCGCTCAGTATCACACTGATCTCAATAACTCTAGACCCTGTACCAGGATTAGGTGAATCAGTGGGTGAAATTAGGGACCCACGTGCACATTTCTAAACAAAGAGCACTTTGCAATAAATCTTTTTTTGTCCTGAATGCTCTGGACTACATGCATTTTTCAGTAGTTTTACTGTGACTGAAATCATGAATTTACTGTCACACTCAGTCTTAAGAATCATAAATAAAATGGGAACATGATTGTTTATTTATGCTCTAGGTTGGCAGCTATGTGGCTGTCTTATTAAATAAAGGTTGATTGTGTCAAGGTCTGCAGAAAGTTGGAGGGTTGAAGGAATAATAGACAAAACGTGTGCGTATGTGCGTGGCTACGTGGTGTGTTCACGGGTTATGTGTGTATTTCAGTGTGCTTGCTCTCATGGGATGTCTGGGCATACATAAAAGTGAGGGTGAGTGGTGTTCGTTATTGAATTGTGCAGCAGTTTTAAGTAGTGATCCGCTCTTCTCTCCCCCCTGCATGGCTGTCTGAGGTGTAGACCCAGCACCTGCTGGTTTAAAGGTTCATTTCAGATCTCCTTGAGAGGCTGACGACTGCGGAGACCTGCCTTTGATTGATTGTTGAGCCCATTGATCTAATTTTGAAGCCTTTGAATTTCTCCTTTGCATCCCTGGTTTTTTGTGAGGAGTTGAATGAACCTAATTTCTCTGTGCCTCACGCAGGGCCGGGCCCGCCGAGGTGGAGAAAACACAGTCAATAAAGAAAGAGAGAAACCAGAGAAAAAGGCCCTTCACAGCAGCACAGGATTTTTATAGACTGGATCAATTAAATTTGTCTTATTTGGAACGGTGGGGCTCTGTAACTCGATAAGAGGTAATGCAGTTGAAAATGCCTCTCGCTGTGTGGCCATTAGGCTTGAGAATGTTACCGTGGGAGTATTAAAATGCAAGAATGACAGAGACACAGGCCCGGTCTTAACCAATTAATATCAGGAGTGGCCCAGAAACTGAAGAAGCATGCAGGGGCACTCACAGCAAGAGGCCAGGTCCTCCCATCCTCCTTGGGGGTTCAGAGAGAGAGAGAGAGAGAGGGGGCGCCGTGGTGGAATGGTGGGACACAGTAGTCAGAGCGCTGGGCCAAATCTGGCTGGAGAGAGCTGATGGGTTGCTGGACATCTTTGATGGACTAAAATGAAAAGGTTTATTTTCCTAAACGCCTCTTAACATCGCTTTATGAAAAATGTTCAACACAGTTACCATTTCCAGAAGTTAATCATTGCACTGAGATTCAGGGATATATTTTCACACTAATACAATCAAAATGTTTCCCTCATACTGGACCGGAGGTCCTCTAACCGCTAACCCTTTCCCACTGACCTATCAGGAATGTGCTCACTGATAATTCCAGTAGATGACTACGGTACCTCTGTGTGGGAGTAAAGGAGTGCCTCTATCAGTAAGCCCAGACGTGTCAGTGGCTGTTTGAGAATGAGCTGAGACTCAGAGTGCCTGAGGACATTGTAACAGGGTCCCTGGTGCCACCAGCCCCCCTGACACAATTACCCGCTCATGTCTAATTGGCATTTATAGCTTCCTCTGCTTGATCAACCATGTCCACATTGGCATGAAGTGGCAAGGCAGCGCTCGCCAAGCTGTGACTTAGCCGGTGCCACGCTTTGTTACGCAGCCCCCCGCGCTTCTGGCCGCTTACATAATCCGCTAATGTACATTTGCTCTAGCTAATTAACATCGTCAGCTCCTCGTTTAATCTGATCGGACACGAGATGCGTCCGTTCCCTGGTGCCTCTCCGTGTCTTTGGCTGGTGTGTGTGGCACGAGATGCATGCCTGTCGGCTGGGTGGCTGTGTGCCTGACTGGACGACTGTGTGCCCTGCCGGATGGCTGCACCCACTTGCTGATCATCGGCTCACTTCGTTTAGTTCAGCCCGGGATCTGAGTTGGGTAGAGGAGCAGGGGGGGGGGCGGGCGGGCAAACTAAACTTTCCAGAGCTCCGTTAAATTAAAAAATTAAGTTCATGTGAACTGCGGCTCCACATGAAAGAGAGCTGTGGTTAGTTGTGCGTGGACACTAATCCACCTGACAGTCCCGGCTCCAGAGATGAGCTGTGAGATATCTGAGGTGACTGTGCTGCGGACAAACAATCATACTTTCAATTAGACTCCCTTTCCATATCTGCCTCTGTGCCCTGGCAGGACGAGAGTCCAGGGCAAACGCTCTCCAACAGTCCGTCCACACAGAACTGTCTCTGGGTGCCTGCACACTCGTCATTAGCCAGGCTGGCTTTGTTAATAAATGACAAGTGTCTGGGATATTGATTGCTTAACCTTCAAAAAGCATCGCCATCCGCCGTGGAGCGCAGAATTATTAGCTAATGAAGGTGGGGATGATGCTGCTGGACGGCGAGTGAGAGGAAGAGGAGGGTGGGTGTTTTGACTCCCCTCCTTCCTCTGCTATGGTATCCCTCACAGTCCTTCGCTGTTCTCTAGTGTCTCCTCCCGTACAGCCCATCTTTCCTGGGTGTCCTGTCCTTGGGCAGGATGACGGCTTGAGCTCAGTCGCTGGGGCTGGGATGCTGTGTACCTACTAGCCACCAGCCTTACTCATCCCGTGTGAGGATATCAGATCCGACTGGTCGTTTGTGACGGTGGCGGGGTCAGTGAGCATCTCGCTCACACACCGCCCTCCCCTCCACCAAACCCTCTCTGCCGCACTGCAGGGTAATCAGGACAGTGACACTTTATGAGAGGGGACGACAATGGAATTTACACACATGCATGGCGGAAGAATGCTTCCCTTAGTTAGAGCATATATACACAGGGAAAGAAAGTGAAAGGGAATTAAGTTTGAGTGCGTCCAATTTGGCTTAATTGCATGCATTCATTTGCATCCGATTACTCAGATACTGACGGCCACTTGAATTAGAGCTGAGTGTTTTCCCTTCGCTGAATTAAGCATTACCTATAAATGTCAAGACTTTTAATTTGACAGCATTCAAACCTCCCCCCCACCACCACCACCACCAGCCCATACTACTCATTGGCCCCCAAGTCACTGAATGTAAAAGTAGTCGCAATTTCTATCTTACTAAATCTTCCTTCCTCTTTTCTAAACTGTGGCCCGGAGCTGCTTTTGTAACTGCTCCTGCTATTGTTTATCAGGGACCCACCAGAGAAGTGGGTCTGTCAGTCTAAGTGTACGCGTGCTGTGTTGGGTCCTCCCAGGACGAGGCGGAAGCCCAGGTTGACTCGGTGTTAAAATGGCCAGTCTCTGTTGTGTCGGCCGTGGTGGTGATCCATGCGGGGCGTGTACACGACACTCCGTTTATTTCTCAGCAGCGACAGTTCAGGATTTGTGTTGGGACAGCAGCAGCAATCTGGGAAAAGAGCGAGACTGAAATTAGAGGCGAGAGTATTAAAATATTGATGGCCCCTCTCTGTGTCCATCGCAAGCCCATTCATTATTCATCCTACCTTGAAGGTAGACGGTGAGATGCCCCCCTTTTCATACGGGCCCCCCTGTCGGCCCACTCGCACTTTTGCTCCTCTCTGTCTCACGACTTGGGATTCTGTGCCGCTCCACTGACATTTTGCCGTGCTCCAGCTCGGCTAATTCACACACAGGCTATTTCTATTTCTCCCCTGAATAAGGCAACAGCTCCACCAGAGGTGTGGCTGACGTTGTGGCCAGTGTGTCTGTGTGTGAGGTGTTTGTATGGCATGTTGGTTTGTGTTAGGGTTAGCGATATCTGTTTGGACATGCGGACACCATATTTTGAACCTATTAGGAAATAGGAAGCCTGCAGGTTTGTCCAAAGACATACAGTAAGCGGTGTCCCACCTTGCTATGTGAGGTGAGGAAAACAAATCACTAGATGTAAAGTGTCACGGTGTATTTGGTCATGACTAGACTAGCACACCAAATGCCTTGCATTCTTTTTGTATTCAGAAGCAATAATATATTCCTAAATGCCTACAATTCCAACAACACAAGAGCCATATTTCGTACAGACATATTGCTGATGTGTCTGGGAAAGTGTTTTCCAGATCCTCCTCTGTCAGTTCAGTCATAAACAGGGATCCCCCGGAGGGAAGAGCTCATAGGTGTTGCGGGTCGGCCAATGGGACCTCAGCCTGTAGAAGGGGAGAGCTGCACTGTTGGGATCGGAGCAGGTGGGTTCTGGGCTTCAAAGGCCTGCACATAAGCTGCTGAAAAAACTAAAGGGCTCCGGCTCTGCAATGTGCCGAACATCTTGGAGCTTCTGCTCACAAAGACGCGGGGCTCACCATGAGGTCCGAGCCAGCCCAAGTACGCTTTGATGCCACCGATCCCCTCAACTTTTGTTAGTTTATTTGGCTGCATTCTGATATATAATGTGTATTCCAAATGTTAACCCTTCTTTAAAGAATTTAAAGAAAAGCCAGCAGAAATAACCTTGGAGTCGAGCGCTTGTGCTAAGGCATCAGTCGATTCAAAGGCTCAGCTGCAGTCTTCAATAACACAGATGGAAAAGCACCAGGTCAATCGCCAGATAAATCACGCTGGAAAAAAAAATAAACCTGGCATAAGCAAAGGAGATTAGATCAATTTTATATTTTTATGTTCTGAGCAGAATAATAATATGTAGAGATAGAGATCAATTGGTGAACTTTCAGGTAGCTTGTTTAAAATGATTGAAATGCATCGAGGGACTGAGTAAAGATGAAAAAGTCCACTCTCTCCTTCTGAACTTAATATGAATCGGTGAGAGATGCTTTCTGAAGGAGTGTGTTGATGTTCATTTCAGAAATACATTTAGAAAAATTAGAAATCATCAGAAGTACACGTATGTATGTGGTATCAATGGTGCATCTTGAAACGTGTTGGGGAGAAAAAGAACATGAAAAGAGCCCAGAAATAATCCTCTGTACCCGCACAAAATAAAGGCATTTGGCCCGTCGTGTTCCAAGGGTATTCTCCTGGTGTGTAAAGTGTTGTTCTGGTAAACTAAAGTGAAGGGAAACTATCAGAGAGATGAAAGAACACACAGGGGTATCAAAGGGTTCGTTTCAGACCCAATCTAGATGAGCTGCTCTCTGGAATGTTCCATAATGCCACACGTTGAACAGGGGAGATGGAAGAGACGCTTTGTCGTCTTTGAACACGCGGGTCAACAAGTTTCAGCAGAGCGCCACGCAATTTGACATGACCACGGGCTGATTGTGTGCAGATGGTGTCCAGCCATTACTGTCAAACAGGAGCAACTGCTGCCTAACATACTACAGCGCCATACATCCCCTGATTAGGAGTTAAGAATTAAAGAAACACTTCTGCAGTAATTTAGCTTGAGAATGAGATCAACAGAGGTGCAGTGTATAAGTGTAAAGTGCCAGAGGTTCCGTGGGGTCTGAAATTTCCCCAGAGCACCTTTCTACTATTTGAGCCACTCCCGAGAGCTGAGACTTACAGGGAGCTCACTCCAGGCACACTCTCCTCCTCTCTCTGCAGCATTAAGATGGATGTTTGCTGCGTCTCTCCGGCTTATTTGAATCGAAGCTGCAGACGTTCAATTTTTATCGCCTATGAGGTGGAGATTCAGAGCAGACCTGAAAATATGAAAAGTACATTTGCGCTCCATTCCAGTCCATTCCCATCTGCCTGGAATGCCGGCAATATTAGAAAGCACAGCAATTTTCGGCTGTATTTCTGACCAAGGGGTCTGAATCCAGACCATCTGCTACCCATTAAATTATTTGAAATCAGGGGTATTTTTCAGGTAGATGCAGAGATGAAAACTGTTAATATATCTTTCTAGGGCAATACGGTTGGGGATGGAGCCCTGGTTATATGAATAAGTGTTCCGTCAAGGTGATGTCAGCTTGTCTGTGGAAATCGCTCTGCTCACATAATCATGAGGTGGAATTAAAGTTGAATCAGGATGGAGGAAATAACTTGATTGGTACCTTTTTCAAATCGACTGTTCAACACATTTTTAAAGCGTCCTATCACACTCTAACGTGCAACCACAAGATCGAGTTTCCTGCATGAATTACTTGTGCTATCCTTGCTACATCCCCAGACATGTTCCAATGTCCTTAAACTACACATGGTTTGGTTGTTCCATTTCCTCCCCACTATTCCATCTTGTTTGAAGAAGACTGGTGGATGTGATTTGAAATGGAGAATGTCAGAATGACACTTGGAAACATAAAAAAAGTAAAGTAATGAATGACCTTTTAGGCTCCATTTTATTGTGAATAGCGGTGTTTGTGTTCGGTGCTGGGTCTTTCTCTGCCTGCAGAGGGCGATGTTGCCCTGAACATGGTTTCATCTGCAGCCTAGGTTTTAAGACAGCTCTGCTCAGCCCTAATATTGGCTTCTCTCTGGCATCTCCCTAATAGTTTGATTATGCAGGTTTAGTACATATTATTATGTGAATTTATGATTCATATGTATGAATGTTTTACGTTGTGTTTTGGTAGTGTTTCTGATCGTCTAGTTTAAACATATCGTTGAACAATTATTTCAGGCTGAACAATGTCAAAACCATTCTTTACATGCTCTACAATTTGATGTCATGTTCTTGTTCAGATATTTAAGTCCCTTTTTGCAAAGCAATTATTATCGGAAATAGTACTACTAATGTGCTTTTTCATGACAAATGTTAACGCTGGTATCTATTTTTCAAAGACTAAATCACACAAAAAATGTGAATATAGTAACAAACTGAAATGATGTGATTCAAGGTTTAAAATGTGAATTCCATGATATTTTGTGGTTCCCTGGAACAAAAAAAAGGAGATGCGGGTGAAGTGAAGAGCTAGTCGGTGGCGTGGTATATGAAACCAGTCCATAAACATGAGAAATAGTTGAGAATGAAGAATGAGGTGCGGAGGCGGGAGATGAGATAGCGGTGGTGCGGACGGCCCGCCTCTTAGCGTCGGCCGTCAGAGAGAACCAAGTGGCCATTTTGTGGCGAGTGCGGTGGTGCGGTGGAGATGAGATGGTTAACACCCTTCTGCAGCACAGCTAACCGCCTCTCTCCCTCTCTAATTCTCCCTCACTCTTTCCCCCTCTCCCCTGTTCTCTCACTCAGTCGACTATGAAGACACTTCATCTTCTCTGACAGTCTGACCACTGCTGCCTGTTCTGGTGTGTTCAGCATACCTTCATTGCATCATAAATAAACCAGAGAAATTACTTTTTTCTTTCTATTTCTCTCTCGCAGTCCTGTCTTTCTATCTTTCTCTCTCTCTCTCTCTCTCTCTCTCTCTTTCCTCCTGCTGTCCAGGGCAGAACGAGCAGAGTGAGAGGAAGGGAAATGGCGTGCGGGTGGGTTTCCTGTGTGCTCCTCTGAAAGTCTTTTTCACTTCCCTGGGTAGGATCATCCCGGTCCCCATTTGCATTTATCTCAAAGGAAATAAATGATTTCTGCTCTTTAATGGTATTCAGGTTCTTGTTATGACATTATCTGGTGTAATTTTAATTTAAATGTCATGGATGTGAGATTTTCCTAATTAATGTGCACCGGGAATATAAAAATAAAAAAACTACTGGGGAAAAAAAGGAAACAAAGCAATGGCGTTTTTCTTTTTAAGGCGATGTGACATGCATTGTTATTAGAGCTTGAACTGAACGCACACACACATATCCACACACATCCACACACACTCATATCCACACACATTCACACATCCACACACATCCACCCACACACACCCACACCCACACCCACAATCTGTACTGTAGTGCTGCAGATTACAGAGGGAGCACTGGGGTGGGGTAGGGGGGAGGGGGTAAGGGGGATGTGGAGGAAGATTGTCAAGAAACCCCTCCCCTCCGCCTCCCTTTCCCGGCCCCCAACCACCCCCACCCTTTCCTGTAATCTCCACTCCTCCACGGGTAGTCTCAAACCTTGTGTTCGTCCACCACCAACCAATTACCTGGCAACCCTGCCCTTATCCCCGGCGCAGGCGTGATGCTGCTGCATGATGGGGTTTTTGTATATTGAATTCCATCTCCCGGTGAGATAAAGGCTGTAGGAACAGGGCTCTGCCGCTGCGCCAGATAAGTGTTTCTCACAAACCGCTCCTCGCCGCTTCTTCTGACACTGATTGTGGAGAAAAGAGACATTGGGGGAAGAGGCAAGGGAATGAGGGTTGGTGCCGAGTGATCGGACCCAATTTCATTATGATTGGTTCCTTGTTTTTAATTTACCATGGAGCAGGGAACAGAGAGGCTCTGTTACATCTAGCCACATGTTTATTGTGTGTTTGTGAGCGTGTAATTGTAGTGATATGTAAAAACAATAATCAAATATCAGATTTGTGTTCTCTCACTCATTTTAACTTTACCCAGCAATGGGGTTTTATGTCTACAAATGTTTCTCCCTGAGAAAATTGACAAATTTCCTGGCATCCCGGTATTGTTGATTAAACTGGAAGTTCAATTCCACCATCATATGGTGAAATATACTGTAAACATGAATATTTTCACAATTTAATCACATTTTATTAATATAGCATAATCATAATTAAAGTTATTCCAACAGCAGTGAAAAACCACTTTCCTGACCTGAAAGACGATTGCAAGAGCTTAGACAGGAAGTTGTACTCCAATTTACAGCAATACTAGAAGGTATTATGTATTTGGCTTTGAAGTGGAAACCGAATGTACCACACCGAATGTTTTGTGAAATGCCTTTCAAAGTGAGGTGCACATAGTCACATTTCCATATGGAGCAAATTGAAACAGTGTGAGCAATGTATGTTTTGGCACCTGCACTGCTCTACCATCAAATTACCGTAATTTATTGAATAATTTGTCAAGTTGAACTTTTTTTAATCTAGTGAATATATACATAAAATATATTTCTAATTGTTAAATTGCATGATATGTTTGTATTTTAGAACACTGCTCCCCTTTTGCCCTAAAAATAATGGTTTTGACCAGATGATTTTGCATTTTATTGCTCTTAAAGAGACCAACCTGAGACCTTAAAAGTCTTTATATTTCTATAGTTAATTTGTGGCTGTGAATTAGATTGATCAAACAACAAGAGGCAGACAAATGTCAACATCCATTAGCTGAAACGTATCTCTAAGCAGGTTAGTTCTAATTGCAGAAATTAGATAATTTCTGGTGTTGGACAGAATTAAGTCAAAATAAGGCCACTGGTTCAATTTTGGCCCATTGTTGGTCCTGGTAAAAAGGTTAATTATATTAGCATTACCCTACCTTTGTACCTTGCACCTACAATAGCTTTCAACTAACTATAGGGGGAGTTTGTAAGTAACTAAGTCTGTTTTTATCCTCTAAACAAACAAATATCTAGGGGCCATTCAGCACCATGGATAGCTCAGAAGTTAAACTGCCATCAAATCTGACAAGTATAAGCTCACCATCCACTTGGATTTGTTAGCGTAACTCTATAAATATTTTCTCAAGGAATTTGTGATTAGCAACAGTTAAAATTTTACAAAATTGCATTTACTGCAGTATTTAACAATTTCAGAAGCACTCTAAATTCATGGCGACCGCCTGTAGTTAAATAGGCTAGAAAGAATATAGGTGCACTACAAAGGAACACAACTACACATTCGCATTATGCAAACAACAAATGATCACAAACCTGGGCGTCGTGGGAAGGTACAGTATAAGGCCTTTTGTTTGAATAACTAAAAATGTATTGTAGTTAATAAATCAAAAATCTAAATTCTCGTACCATTCCTCTTATTGTTGAACAAGTAGACCCTATGACTTGAAAATATTTGTATGAAAAAGCTAGTTGTTGTTCCATGTGCATAGTGTAAATATATATTGCTAACCAGCTGAAGGTAGCCCTGGCATATTAATACACAACCCACCCAATTCCCAACATAACTCAAGATATCAGCTAGCTAGCAGTAGTACCATTGGCATTGGACATCAGAATATACTTTCAGCAAAATGTGGGATGCATTCTAAACGCAGGTTAATAAGGGGAAACGTACCATGCTTACAGGCTAATTGCAGCCTTCCTTGTTGCCGCCTTTTGGTGAGTGACAAACATTTCTTCGGTTTGTGTTGTAGTCATAACTCACGCTACTGACATGTTTCTAATTTGACCACCTGTTTCCAGCTATATTTGTCAATTATTCGATGCTACTACATTTGGGGTTCAGTTTATAAAGTAACTAGTTAGCTAGCCATGCCTTGAACTCATGTTTGAAAATAAACTAGTTACTGTACCTATGACAAATTGAAATGTATAACCAACTATGTAGGTTAACCAGCTGTTTGCCATTAGCTCCTGCTGCCAATAGGGTCTATTAATGTTAGCAAGCTGTAATGGTTGTCCCGAACAAGCACTTTGCATGCGATTTCTAGATACAAATCGTATAGCTAGCTAGCTAGCTATGGCAAGCTGTATGGCAGGCAATTTTAACAAATATTCATTACATTTTTTATATGAGCAATCCAGATGTTTGACTTAAAAAAACCTGAACCCTCTGGGTTCCCAGGACCAGGATTGGGAATCACTGCCCTACACCTTCAATATTTAGCTTTCTCTCAATTTTGGGACACATTCATGTGAAAATGGAGGTGGGGGGAATGGGTTAATATGAAATTCTGAAAGGGCAGTGTCAAAAGCTTGCAGATATCTCAGAACCTGTTAATTATTAGATTTAACTGCCTTGCTCAGGGACAGAATGATAGATTGTTTACCTGGACGGCTCTAGGATTAGATCTAACAACCCATCTGGTTACTTACAGTTGACAGAGTCTAAAAAGATGAAATTGCTACCAGATGAATGTGCAACCTAATCCCATGACTATTATGTCATTATGGAGCTTGGTTTTAACAATTTGCCAATTGTTGCTATATATTTACTGTTTAATAAGTCTCCAAAAGTATTTGAGGTTTTTAAAGATTGTTGATAAATGTGTTAAAGTTAATAATCATAACAAATTAATAATCAAAATTATTTTTTATGTTCTACCTTTGGGGGAAAGATTGATAATATCCTCATCAACATTAGTTTACATTTAGGCAGTGTATTTAAAACTACAAATATCAAAACTAAGCTTCTTGTACTGATGTTAACCATAATAAACGTTCATACCATCTGTCAACTGAATTACACTTAAAGACAACTTCATCTACCCCTACAGAATTCTACTTATAACAGTTACAGTGGACACTTTTAAACAGTGTTTTTCCATCAATTGCATTTTGAGGTGTTTTGTTATAATAAAGCATTGTTCTTTCCAAGCAAACTGCTAGACAGAAGTAAGTGGGAGATTTGAAAGCGAGTGGTAACTTTTGAAACTTACTTATTTGCACACCATGTCTCTAACTGCCAATTGACAATATAATCTCTCTCTCTGATGGTAAACTAAATGGCACCAAAGCTGACAATTTTTTTTATTTGATTAATTAATCCCAAATGTATTTAAAAAGTAATTTGTGTTGATAATGTTTCATTTTCTGTAATTACACTACTTAATCCCCATATTACATGTCACGTGTTACTATTTAACCCCCAGTGTCCCAGTACCCCTGTTTAGGAACTACTGTTCTAGAAGACATGGAGACGGAATGGGTGGCTCAGTAGAGACCTCTCAGGTTCAGACCTTCCTAAGGACACTCAACAAATCAGCCACAGAGTACAACCAGCTCCCCTATATAACTCACAATATTTAACCTTTGATACGTATTGCTGTAGTCATTATTTTCAATGTTTGTGCCCTGCACTGTCAAATGCATTGCAAGTTTGATGAATGAACAGTGTCCATCACCTAAATCCTTCCCCAAGACAGCCAATGAGTGGCCTGGGTGTAAGTGTTGTGTGGCTCCCTGCAGGGGTCCAGACAGAGACAGATGGAAGGCTGCAGCCATGGGGAGGCCGGGGTCTCTTCTCAGGACCGGATACAAACAGGACTGACTGAGAAGAGATGAACCTAAATAAAAGCTGGACTTCCACAGAGCTGCTCGTCCACTAACTGTCACTTCAATAGATAGGACGAGCATCTAGGATAAAAAGAAGCCAGGCTATGCAGTATGCTCAATAGAGTGCTGCTGGGTAGGGTTTAATAGCGGGAGCCGAGTTACAGAGATTTACTGGGATATCCCGCCCATACCCAATCTCATTTCTGAGGATAAATAATGTAGAGGAACCGGTAAATTAACCGATAAATTACATTAAATGATTTCTATGAACACTGCGACATCAAATAGAACTGTTAAATGATATGCAATATCTAAATCTGGCTTGTCCATGAATTTCTCTGCACCGCTATCTGAACGATCAGTCATGAATTCTCTGTGTATGTGTGTGTGTTTGCGTGTGTGTCTGTGAGTGCGGGTTATTGGCCCATCCACAGGGGGTACCCCAAAAGAATGAGAGATCGTAGGACTACTGCTGAAGTGCACAGAAGAGGGGTTCTCTGGGTGGTAAAAACAGTTGCTGGTACAGTAGCAGTAAAAGGTTGGGATCCATCGTCCTTGATGTGTATTTTTGGGTGGAGGTGGGTTAGACCCAATGAGTGATACTCAACTGGTTAGACACTAATATGCTGCAATTGAATTTCTCTTTATGTCAGAGGGGAGTCTGCGCCATATGTTCTCCTCCCACACAGCTGTGTCCTCCACCCCAACTCAACCTGCACCAACCAGCCGAAACCTCGGAGGTCAAGTGTTAGAGGTGCAAAGTCAAGTTCAACTTGGATGATCGTTGGCTGTGCTGTCAGCTAGACAGTGTCTGGGGTCCAGAGCAGAGATTGGAGTCACCACTAATACACACATCTGATTGCTATGACTGATGGAGTTAGTTCAGCGTGTCCAGTCTTCAATGCGTGTAAGTGGACCTGTCTGTTTGTGTGTGTGTTGGTCAGTGTACATTTTCTAATTCTTTGGGTTTGTGCATTGTTTTCTAAGTTGGGTAATACACACACAACACCAACTCACATGCTGGCACAGTTGGTTGGTCCACACCTGGAACAGATAAAGGACCTTTCATGTTTCAGGGGCTATCCTGAGGTCAGTGATGGCTGGTGTTGAGAGGCAGTTTTACTAGGCGATAGCAGAGAAGGGTAACAAATTAAATGAAACCATATACAACCAGGTGCCGTGGAGTAAAGAGAGTTTTATTAGTCAACCAACTTTGATTCCTTCCCTCTTAGATTTTTTTCCCCTACTCGACATCATGTCTCACAGACTGTAGCTTCTTGTTCTTGAAGAAATAACCCCATTTTTTGTATCATTTGGTTT
Source organism: Esox lucius (assembly GCF_011004845.1). Taxonomy (NCBI): domain Eukaryota; kingdom Metazoa; phylum Chordata; class Actinopteri; order Esociformes; family Esocidae; genus Esox; species Esox lucius. The sequence continues at coordinate 16,694,249 of NC_047570.1, read as the reverse complement.
ATCAACAGTGTATATGTAAGTATACATACTTGTCAAGTTGTTTCAGGGATTTATCACATGTTTAAAGAAGACAGGCTGCTTTTTACTGAGTCTTCCTCTCTACCGTATTAACCTCTATCCTCAGGGCTTTTGCCTCAGTAACTCTTACATGACACACGCCATTGTAAACGATGCTGCTTCAAAGCCTGGATCAAACACGTGCGCACACACACACACACACACACACACACACACACACACACACCCTTCAACAGTAAATACTGTAACAACAATACACTTGCCATGTACAAATACACAGATATGGTCACTCCCTTATCCCATATTTATAGTTTAATGCCAGTGGATCAAACAGCTGATAAATTCTCTTACATGAGAGAAAAGCTTATAAAAATGCTGTGAATACTCTGATTATGCATATCCAAATAATAAGTGATTCAATTCCTGTGTTATTATAGGACTGAGTTGTGTAAATTGACCTTCCTATATATATAAAAAAAAAAGAAGACCTTCCTATACTTGCCGTAACAGTGGAATGATGGTGGTTCACAGTATCATTTACCAGTACACGCATATTAATTAAGCTGATTTACAAACCATAGGCAAAGCCAAACGGCCAGTCATTTGTACTAGACACATTTCAATAACATTGCTGTTTATAGTGCTTTCCCATATTTTTGTAGGTAAAATGTATTTGAATTATGCAAAAAGTTGCAGTGGAAATGCCTTTATGCATAAATATTGATAGAATAACTATCATAACCCTAACCCTAACATATTGTATAGTCAAACAATGATTATGTGGTCTGATACTCTAACTCTGACTCTAGAAATAATGTAGTTCATTAGGCTACAGATTAAAATACTTATGAAGTCAATCAATCAATCACATTTATTTATAAAGCACTTTTTACATCAGCAGTTGTCACAAAGTGCTTTTACAAAACCCCAAGGAGCAATCAACATTAGTGTTGAATTTCAGTGGCTAGGAAAAACTCCCTAAGAAGGCCGAAATTTTGGAAGAAACCTAGAGAGGAACCAGGCTCTGAGGGACAAGCGTGATGGTACTTTGCAGGATAATGTAAGTGCACAGGACAAGCATGATGGTCCTGTACAGGATAATGTTAGTGCACGGGACAAGTGTGATGGTCCTTTACAGGATAATGTAAGTGCACGGGACAAGCATGATGGTCCTTTACAGGATAATGTTAGTGCACGGGACAAGTGTGATGGTCCTTTACAGGATAATGTAAGTGCACGGGACAAGCATGATGGTCCTTTACAGGATAATGTTAGTGCACAGGACAAGCGTGATGGTCCTTTACAGGATAATGTAAGTGCACGGGAAAAGCATGATGGTTCTTTACAGGATAATGTTAGTGCACAGGACAAGCGTGATGATACTTTACAATAATAAGTTAATCGAGTGTCTTAATCTGGTGGCATGAAGATGTGGCTGCCATTTGACAAAAAAAGGTACTGTAATCAATATCTTCAACTGGGTACTGCGAAGCATTAATTCTGATTGGTTGATAGGCTTGGTATAAGTAAGCAGTAAGGTACGACGGGTTGTGGTATATGACTTGGCCATGGTATAATAGCATTACATTATGAACCCCCAAAACTCCTGATTAACCACAATTAGAGCAGTGAACGTGATGTGATGTCATAGCCTGGGTTTTGTGATATATAACCAATCACAGCTATGAGCTGTTCTTAGGCACAATACATTGCAGAATGGTATTGGATATGCACCACAGCACTTCAGGACTTATTGCTTATATATAGTATTGTGTTGTAATTGCATTAAGAGTTATAAAGAGTTTGTCATAAGTTTGAAGGAGTTTGTGTTACACTGCCAATATACCACTGCTGCACACTTGTGTCCATCCACTCTGCTACAGCTCTTAGCCATACTATATTTGTTATTTACCTCACGCCCTTGTGTTTTTTGCTTATATAACAACAATAGTCTTTTGTAGCCTAGCTGTATACGTGTGATTTGTTTATGGAGCGTAGGTTCCAAGACCACTGGGAGCACGTTTGTTATTTCACACTACAGTTTTTGTGACCAAACTATCAGTCCAAACATCAGCAGAACATTACCTTTTACAGTATTGGCTCTACATGACCACTCATTGCTTTTTATCCCAAATTGTCAGTTAGGTGGATACACCACTGGTGAGGAAATTGAAATCTTTTCATCATGTTGATTTAACTATACTCAGATGAAAAGATGCTGTTACTAAATGTATTTTTCTATGATTTTATTCTGAGAAAAATACATTCATTAAGTTGCTATTTAAAATGCAATTTAAAATCTAACAAGTACTTCAATCAATCAGTAATTTTCAAATTGACACAGTCGAGATTAAACATTTTACACTGAAGAGAGGTGATATTTCTTACTTAAGAGGTTGTAAAGTTAAGTTAATTCTCATGTTTTTACTGTCTTTCATTATGGAATTCAAATATTGTGCTTTGTAATTTTCTTTTAACTCTTTCTGTTTGACTTATCTAGTGTGGTGGTAATTTAGATCAATCTTCAATAATTGAAATAAAGTGTGTAAGTAATATCTGTTAGTAGTATCTATCTGACATACAGTATGTTGAAAGATGTGTTTTCAATGGTTGGGAAAATAGAATAGATATAGGCATTGCTTTCCTAACATTTCTGTGTAGAACAACAAATGTAAATTAAATCTTTACTTGAAAATGCTTTCTGGAATATATTTATAATCATCATTATTATAATAATATTTTTTACAATCTTATTTAGGGATTGCTGTGTAATATGTTTATATGTACAAGTTATGGCACCTGCCGTCTTGCTGTGTGTGGTTTACTCCAGGTGAGTTTTGTCAAGCTGTGTGTCAAGAGTAATGTTGGGAGTATCTACTGCTGTGTCTTGCACAATGTAATGATCTCCATGGATCTGTTATAGGCTGTTATTCCATATGATGGTGCAGTTACTTTTTGTTTTGGGGAAACCTCGATATGCTGTGTGCGAATGTGAGTGTGTGTGTGTGTACTGTATCTGGGTGTGTGTTCTTGCTTGGACTAGATTTAGCTCCACACAGATTCCGTTTCTTCTCTGAGACTGATCTGTGACACATAGATCCCTGCATAGTTTCCAGTGCAGGTGTAATTCCCTGTAAAACGTCCTTTCATTTACTGCCCTTTGGGAGCACACTGTCTCTGGGCATGAAAATCAATAGGCTGGTGGAAAGGAATTGGGCACGCTCTCTCAGCCACAGTAAGGCAGCAGTTAGGGTAATTCTGTAATGGCAGGGAGTGGGGTGTGGGATATCCATCGCTCTATCTGAAGAAGATAAATGTTTTACAACACCATGGTTTAACCTCTTCCTTTCCTCTTCACACTGCTCCCACCTTCTCTGAAGGATCTATCCAGGAACGTTCTTCAGAGCTGTAGCTCAGTATGGGGGCTGGGGGGTGGGGCTGGATTCAACCTCCCAGGCACCCTTCACCTTCCTGGGATGTACCTTCAGACTCTTAATGCTCAATAACCTTGCCGAGGTAGCCCGGGGCATCTTAGCATATAGCTGATATTCTAAAAAACCCAGTTGTTTTAAAGGGAAGCCAAGCGGAAAACATGCATGGAATCATACCATATACTGCATGTATAATGTAGCGTACGACACTCAGTAGCCCCGTGAATCTTAAAGCCATAATGCAGACCTTTAAGCGTGCAGAGCAGGTAATACCAGGATATACCAATGGGGTGGATTACCCAGAACAAGTAGTAGGACCTAACAAGGAAGTAAAAGGATGAAAGGAAGATAACTAGACATTTGGATGTGTCAGAATGCGGTGCGCTGTCTTTTACCCTGCTGCTAATGATTTGACCAATAAAGCATTCCTCAGCATGAGAAGCAGTCGCAGTAGAGGAGTGGGAGGGCCCTGTGGAGGAACGGGGAAGACTGAGGCCTTGGTAGTGCGTTGCTGGGGGGGATCCCTTCCACGGCTTACTGTCCAATCTCAGTGACGTTTTTCAGCTTCCAGGGGAGACGAAGACGACAATTCATTCTGCGAGAACAGGACCTGGGGAGGATCTCATCGTGCCTGCCTGGATTGGCACCAACACCAATCACTTGTTTCTGATTTATTAGATAGCTGAGGAAATTAATTTTGTTCCGAAATGCACGGTCGGAAATTAGATGGAGAAAGTGTGTGAAAGAATCTGTGATTGTTTTCCCCCCACCGTCCCTCCGGTGCTGCTGATAACCGCTGATCTCTTCGACACCATTAATGAAAACTTATTTTATTCAGAGCCAGAAAAGAGTGGAGCGCACCAGCTAAGCTGTAATTAACTTTGCTATCTCCTCAATCCTCGATGTCGTCTTAACCACCCATTAACATCCCCCCAAAACCTTGTCCTGCTCTCCGCTTCCTGTTCCTAAGCCGGGAGCCCAGAGTGGGGAGAGCAGATTGCCAGACCTGGCTGTCTGTCCACTCAGCTCTGACACTCTCTGACCCTATCACCATGGACAGCAGACACAGTGGATTTACCCTTGCTGTGCCTGGTTAAATCTTATTGTAAAGTTGTGCGATGTTGAGGTATGCTCGTCATAACATGTAATACTGGTATAATGTGAAATAGTTTTGGTTCTATTTTGGATAATGCTCAAAGCTTCACCAATAGTTTATTTGAAAGCAAATGGCATATATTCCCACTAACTGGCTGAAACAATTCGTTTGTGACTCCCTGGCTGAACCAGTTTGTTAATGACTCCCTGGCTGATTCCATTGTTTGTAACTCTGCTGGTTGTAACTAGTTAACAGGTTCTATCATTTCTCAGGTAGCGATGATTCTTCTGTAAACAACATTTATAATCACTCTTCCAATCTGTGTTTACAGGTGTTTCTGCAGCTTTAATAGTCCAGTATTGGCTTCACAGCATATACTTTGCGTAAAGGACGTTGTTTTATTTGCGTTGTAAGTTATAGTCATAATTTCTCTCCTATATCACCCTCATCCAGAACTTAACGAATACCAGCCTTACCCACCCCCTATGAAATATTACCTTCATCCAGCCTTTATCAAATTTCACCCTAATCCGGCCCCTATCAAATATCACCCTCATCCGGACCTTATCAAATATCACCCTCATCCAGCCCCTATCAAATATCACCCTCATCCAGACCCTATCAAATATTGCCCATATCCACCCATTATCAAATATCACCCTCATCCAGAACTTAACGAATATCACCCTCACCCAGCCCCTATTGAATATCAAGCTTATACAGCCCCTATCAAATATTACCCGGACCTAGACCCTATTAAATATGACCCTCTTCCAACCCATATAGAAAATCACCCTCATCCAACCCATATCAAATATCACCCGCATCCAGCACCTATTGAATATCAACCTCATCCAGGCCCTGTCAAATATCTCCCTGACCTGGATCCTATCAAATATACCCTCATCCAGCTCTTATCAAATATCACCGTCATCCAGCCCCTTATTAAATATCACCCTCATCCAACCCATATCAAATATCACTCTTATCTAGCCCCCATCGAATATCACCCTCATCCAGCCCCTACTGAATAACACCGTGATCCAGCCCGATCACATATCAAACTCATCCAGCCCCTATCAAATATCACCCTCAATCTTTCGAATAGTAGTTTTCTCTGATTCTACTTTTTAATTTGTTTTGCTCTGTGTTCTCCCCCTTCAAGCCTTTCATCCATGTTCCGATTGTAAAATGCCAATTGGTAGAAACAATGATCAGAACTTATTGAAGAAACTTGCTTGAAGAAAGAAAGAGTGTGTCAGAATGAGAGTTGCTGGGTGAGACTGGATGAGGGGAATGTCACTCTGAGGCAGATTTTTTCATGTGGTGTAGAGGGGGTCAGGAGTGGCTGAGAGATTCAGTAATGGTGCCTATTTTTTATACTCAGAAGGAAATGAAAATGATTTGAATAGGTGACTAGTTTTGCCCCATGCAGTTCCATTCTATTCTGCTTGTCAGTCTGTCTTTCTGTATGTCTGTGTCCTTTTTAACCCCCCCCCCATCTGCCCCAACATCTCTCCTCTTGCCCCCCTTTTCATTGGCGGAAACCCAAGGTTATGGCGCGGCTGGACATCTAATCAGACTGCCAAGTTAAGGCAAAGCATAGGTGCTGAATTTGTTGTTTCCCTCATACCCAAATTGCTAGCCATTCGTCCAAATGGCATTATGCATTCAAGCCTGGGTCCAGTCTCCATCTCACACAACGTCATGATAAATGAAAATGACCTTGGGAAATAGAAAGGTTGAAATACAATGATTTTATATTTTTATGAATTCACACTCTCCTGTCACTGACCGTGCAAGCGGAGCCGGGAACGCCCGCTCTCTCACATGTCTAATACGTACGAATCTGAGCATTTGAACTTGATTGAGGCAAAATGGAGGCCATGGCTACATATGTGAGCCATTATGGGTAATTGAGGCAGTTATGTCTCTTGTCCCTTTGACCTACAAGGATAATTTTTTGCACCTTGTCAGAAATAATAAAAATGGAGCAGGTTCTTTTTGAATACCAACTCTGTTTGCTCTTTTGAGATTTATTTTTAAAACAATTTGCTTAACAATTAGTTTCCATAAATGTTTGAGAGGAACCATGGTTGCTCTGCTTAGTGTCCCAAAACTTGCAATGGGCAGAAGGCGGTGCGTGTTGGGGAAAACACATGCACACAGACATACTTGTGCCACCACACTGAAGATGAAAGGAACATCATACAAAATCATCTAAAGTTATTAGAAAGTTAAATATCTTCTTTAAATTCAGTACATTTGTGTAAATCATCGATAGGTACGGTTAAACAATAAGCATATGAGGAAATGTCGTATTAGATTTCTGTAATTTAATTGATTTTGACTGCTGTAGCCTGAAGCGCTTGACAGCAGTAGACTGAAGTCTGGGAACATGTGATTGCTTCTGATTACTTGTAAGACAAGGATTTTGAAGAATCACATGAAAATAGGATGAACACATTTAGATGCATTGTGGATTCTCTCCTGCACCCATCCCTGGTCTGCCGTGGAGTCCACCTGGCAGTACCCTGTTTAGCCAGTAGATGGCGGGCCATGTTCAGGTTTCCGTGGTGTCGCGGACTGAGCTTGGCTCGCTCACCCGTGACTTGCGACAGCTCTCGGGGAGGCCTCCCCAGCCTGCCTCCCCCATCCTTCTAACACTCCCCCTCCCTCCCTTCCCCATCCAGGGGGCAGAGTCACCGAGGTGGCAGTTCTAACAAGCTGCTGGGGACCGCAACGCTCAAATGAGCCGAATCAAAGAGAAAAGGGGGAGTGGGATAGGTAGCGCCATGAACCCCATGCAGGGAACAGGCATTCTGCTGAATATGAAATGAATTGGTAAGGCCTGACATGATAAGCTCAAGGATAACCCACTACACAGTCGGCACATTTACCCCGACGCCATTCAGACCCTTCATTTCAGACAGGAAGAAAACGAAACAACAACAACAAAAACACAACAGCCCCTAACCGTGGCTCAGCCGTCCTTGGCGTGTGACTGGGCCGATAGAAATAAAAGGGAGACATAATTATGAAGACGTTGATTTCGTATAACCCACAAGATGTGGGCTGTTGATTTGCCGTGTGCCGAGTTGTGCATGGGCACCCTACCGCTGCGTGTTTGGTTGTGTATGAGCTAGTCCTGTTTTGTCCCGGCGCTGCAGTGTCTGTCCACAGCCCCACTTACCGAGGGGTACTCGGGTGATTGAAGCCGGGCTAAAACCGCAGAGATCTTTTACATTCAGAGATCTGGTGGATCTGGCATACATAGGAAAGACCTCCTGTGTGATTCTTCTGCCTCTCCTCAGTCCGGTCTTCAGTCCTCATTCTTCCTCCCTCTCTTTCTGATTCTTCATCTCTCCCCGTTGCTCTCGATATCCCGGTGCATCTCTCATCTCTCGTAGGCTGTCCCCTTGGGGTCCCCACTGAGCTGGCGTCAGGTCAGCCCTCAAAAACATTGAATAATGAAAGAAAAGCTCCATTCTGTTGCCCCCCCCCCCCTCACCACCACCACCACCACCACACTGCACCCCCGTAATCTGCCACCTCCTAAATGCACACTTGCATCAAACACATGCACACACACACACACACACACACACCCTGACACATAAATATCCGTATACACTTACATTCTAACTGGACATATACTTCATTTCACATACATGGAAGCCAGAAAACAAGGAAATCCTTAGAAAATGTAAAAGCCTGTGTTATGTATTACTGTCTGGAATGCGCCAGCAAAGGCTGCCATTCAAATTGTTCATCCAAAGAAGGGAATGGGAAACGGGGTGTAACAGAATGTGAATGGTAATGCTTCAGTTTTATGTCCCCATTTTGTCCCCATCCGCACAATCTCTTCGCCCCGAACTCAAGATTTACAATGATTCCACAATTTACAGAATATACAGAATACACAGGAAAAATGGCGACGTCTGAAATCTTTTCACTCTCTCCCTCTCTTGTGCGTTTTTGTGTTTTTCAGCTCCAGTGAGCTTAAAGAATTGCAGAGTGAACATTGCTTCACCCCAGGCCCTCAGCCTTTTCTGCCAGATGCTCTTTTGCTACATGCCTGCCTGAGAAGACCCCACATGCTTATTTAAAGGTAATGGCACCTTTCTTATACACCTTACACTAGCTTAGGAAGGCCGAAACACCTCCTTCATGATTAACGCTGCCTTTAGCTTCTGCTGCTGTATCAGGCACCACTCTGGCACTGCTGCATATAGAAATATTACACTGATATAGTTTGCATGAAAAGCAAAGTGCTAGGATATCATTTTACTTGCTGTGATACTTGCGGCGTTTTCAACAATATAACAATTAAACTGGGTTAATATTCTCTTTAAATACTAATTACAATACCATTTCTTGTAATTAGCAAAGCGGTAATAAGGAATACATAAAGAAATATAAAGGAATTGCTTCGTGTATTTATCTGAGTATTTGACTTCTCAAATCCAGCAGAAGTTCGCAAAGAAAAAGTTCCCTCTTTTCCCAAAAATACATCAATTCCTCTGATGAATAGGGAAAAAGCCTGCATGGTTCAGCATCCACTGTATGTCTGTTCTCTGCTTTCCACAGTGCTTTGACCCAGGGAAGGCAGTGCTAGACTGCCGTATTTAACAAGGTGTCTGTGACCTCTCTGTGAGCTGTGGTACTGGCAGGGGGACCTACTATGGAGTACCTCTGTCACTGTCATCATCCATCTGACCGGGATGTGTGTTGTTAGTGCCCTTGTTTTTTACGCAGACACTCCGTGCTGTTTGAATATCTGCGACTGTCCCCGACCCAGGTGGACACACGTTACGTCTCCGTGCCTCTAGACTGATGTGTCCAATTCTAGTATCGTCCTTTTGTGAGGACGTTCATATTAAAAAAAAAAGTTTTGGCTACAACACTTTGGAAAGGTTTTTCGTTTATAGAGCGTTGTGTTCAGCTGCTCATTATCAGCAAGGTTTCCGTTTATAATAGCTAAAAAAAAGGGGGACAATGTCCTGTGTGTTGATCTTAGACAGTAAATCATTTCTAAATGCTTTTGTGAGCGTCTTCCCCTTGTGGAGGGCTGGAGATGTTTTTGCTTTGGTTTTTCTAGGCAAGCACAAAGAAAGCAATCTCTCCATAAAGCCACTCAAAAACGAGTAAACGGACAAAAGGTTTTGGGGAGAATCTGGGACGCATCAGAATCAAATCTGCCCCTTCGCTCACCCTCTCCCAAACAAACACAAACAGTGAAGCCATCTCCTCCCCCCGGAGCCAAAGAAGCCCCTCTCCTAGGAATCGCCAACCATGCTGGCCAGAGGACAGCACAGGTGATGATTGGGGCAGTTCCATTCCATTTTACATACCCGTAAACCAGCCTGGCATATACAGTATAAGGTACATACAGTATATACTAAAGTAAAAAAAAATTACATTAGCATCTTTGAAAATGTTAGCTCCTTGAGATACAAATAATCAGCAGAAGACAGGTGCTCAGGATTTTTTTTTTTTTAAACAATTAAATAGAATAATTATTTATACTAATTCTATTTAGGTGAAAATAAAATACTGTGTTCACATTTGCAATACAACAATTATTTGTCTTAAAGATAAAATTAGTTGTAGATGTTTTTGTTGTTTTTAATAATTCTGTTCTAAGATTGATTTGTAAATTCAAAATAGAAACTGAATTAATTAAAGTTTGTGAACAGAGCTATAAGGAATAATTATTTAGGAATGTACAGGTGTTTGTGCTCAACTTGCTGCTATTTAAATGAACATGTTCACATAATAACATGTGCATTCAAAGCAAATTTTTTAACATTGCTAAAACATCATTATTTTATTATTTTAAAATGTTTCTAGTCTAACAGAAATACGGATGTCTCGCTGTTACTGTAACCTGCCAGACAGTATATTTTATGTACAGATGCGTCTGGTATGAATCAGTTCAGCCCACTGAGGGAACTGAAAGTGAAAAGGGCTGTTCCATCTAGGCACTGGCCAAACTGCTCAAGCCCAAGCCCGGACAGACTCCAGCAAATCCCTGGCCTGTCCCCAAACCACAGCCAACCGGGATGGAATCATTGCTCTGCTACACCAGCAAGAAACCCCCACGAGAATCTGACTCTTTAGAGAAATGCTACATAATATTCTGTATCCCTGTAAATATTTCCTTGATTTAGAAGGATTTAAACATTAATTTCAATGTGCATAGTGTATATTTTGAATATTTTGAATATTTTGAATTCACCTGAATTTTTACATGCAAAAATGTTTGCTTTAATTTATATATGTATGCACTTTAATTCTTTGACAATATTTGTAATATTTAAATATGTAATTTTAACAATAATTTAATTAATATCATTTTTATGAAATATTTCATAAACTGATAATTTTCCAGAAAATAATTCCGATCTGGCAAAGTGAATTGTATTGACATACTGTCTATTGCCCGTAAATCTCCAGTCTTGGTCGTGGTTTTTGGGGACCGATGGAAAGGCTAAGCATTTGGTGTTGTTCCCTCTCTGCCTTTTGGGGGGGGGGGTGCAGAGGGAGGGGGTGACAGTCGTGATTATTTATTTTTCTTTTCTTTCCCTCCATCTTGGGACGTATCTGAATTCTCCATCTTCTGCCTCTTCTCTGAATAATAAGAAAACAGAGAGTAGGGCCTATTTTTTTATCATCCATTCGCCCTACCATTTCATCAGCTGCTCTGATAGCCATGAATCTTGTCACTCATGTTTTTCATCAAGCCATGTCTGTGGAGCGTGCTATGCTTCCTCTGTGGAGAGGCCTGGGAAGGAGATGGCCGGCCGCTGAGGCGAACGCAATGGCCAGGAGACGCCCTGAACACACGCACGTACACACACACAATGTTGGTCTCTGCCTGCACCCTACTGTACTGTATGATGTACAGTCATCTGCCGCCTATGGGATCAACAACAGCAGCACATTACCTCAGTAGTGTTTCATGTATTTGTCCGTTCTGTTTTCAGTGGTCGTCTAACAGAAGAATGCACACTCCTATTGTATTCCAGACCAATACACGAATCGCAACGGTTGTGAATGAACCAGAATAGCTATTTTAGAAAAAATAGTCCGTATTGTGTAATATGGACTGGGCAGGAGAAATGTCCTGATTCTCTCGAGAACCCTGGCCAAGAAGTCAGAGAACAAGAGGAGAGATTTTCGAGTAGTTTTTTGCTTCTGGTCAGGGCCAGCTCCTGTATGGTATGGTTGTGTGCTGTAATTCTCATCGCATCTGGTTTGTGCTGGTTGTCAGCTTTGCTCTGCTTGGCGTTTCCATACATGTGCCGTGTTTCTTTTGTTGTTGTAATTGTTCAGCCTGGATACTTTGTTCCTTCAACTTGAACTTGACACTGTTTTTCTTGCTTATGTTCAGAGCCGGAATGATTTGCTTTGACAATGGGGGAATTTCCCTGCACCCTCCGAGGCAGGCATGGCCTCTCAGACAGCTGTCATTTATCATTAGCCATGTCCCATTGGCCACAAATAATTTGATTTCTTATTGCTGTTTGAAATGCTGACACGTATCTGTTTATTGTCAGGTAAGCTAGAATTTCTTCCTCTCTTTGAATCCACTACTTTTTTCTTTCTTTTAAATAATTGGCTTATTCTCGAGGTGGTGTTAATTGCAGTTTAATTGCCCTAATTAATGCTTCATCTAGCGAGTGATTAAGATAATTAGCTTAGTGTTAAATACACTTGCTTCTTTTTAGTCAAACAGGAGAAAATCCTCTTGATTAGTTAATGATATTAATTATAATCAGGGATATACCAGGTATAATTGTGAAAATTCCCACCTGTATTTGCGACTCTCACATCCCTAATGGAGTTAATTCTAAATGAAGTCATGTATATGTTTCATCTTCATCAGATAATTAATACAAAACTCAGAGTCATATAGCACTTACAGTTCAGAGAGGAAATGTGACTCGTAGCTTTGCATATCTCCTCCACCCTGGCTGGCTGAAGAACTTTCCATTACACTGTCTCCTCTCTGGACTTTCTAAGGGGTTTTAATGAGACACATAACTTTTACATTTCTATTCTTTACATTTATTCAGGCAAGATAAAAAAATTAAGGGTATTTGAAAATGTAGTAGTTTTAAAGAGCTATAAACTAATAATATACTGTATGTATGTGTATATCTAAAATTAGTATTAGACTTTATAACAGCGTAAAACAAATTGCTGGATCAGTATAGCTGGGCTAGCAGTCATAATGTGTCCATTTATCTGATCAAGTCTGATATGTAGAAACCGGATCTTCGAAAAGGTCACCATGCATTGAATCAAATGGAACCAATCAGCCTATTTAGGATTAAGCAGAACTGGATCATACAATATCTAAGTTAGAGATGGAGTGTGGTGGAGAAACCTAGCCATGTACTACAACTCATAAGATGGCTGGCGGCTCGTCTGTCTGTGTCTATCTCTCTGTATCTTTCCCTTCCTCACCCTTCATCTCCCCCTCTGCAGTCAGTGGAGAGAGTCAGTTTTACTGTCAGTACCTGTGAAATTGTATTCCAGGAAGATGGATCCTTTCTCTTATATTCATGACATCCAGGGAAGCACAGTCACCTCCAACACTGTTTAATATGGATGCTGTCGGAGGGGGTGACACACACACACACACACACACACGCATACAAACACTCATATGCTTGTGCACGCTGTGCACTCACGTACACTTTCACAAACACACAGTGCTTTTTGCCCCAAGACAATGCACGGCTGGTATTTTGCTCCAGCTGATGAAGAGTGGTAGTGACAGTGTGGCTTCCATTGGGGTGATGCATTACAACACGGGGCTGCCATGTCCTGTACATCCTGTGTCTCTCCTCATCGACAACAACCGAGACGTTTCTCCGCCTCAGTGCCATTCTCACAATTGACCGCTGTATTTTCCTCCCACTGATTTCATCTCTGTTTCGTAACTATAATAACAGATTCATAATAAAGTGTCCTATGCTTTGGGAAGTTCCCTCTCAAGCGCTGGCGTGTCCTGTCTCTTCGGGGGTTCTGCAGTGGTCCAGAGCCGATGCGGTTTTCTGGAGCCCATCCACGGCTGTGCAGCGGAAGCATGCCAGTCCAGTGTGGGTTGTTTGTCTGGGAGCCTCTCCCTCTACAGGCTTGGAGGCTAGCTAGCCTCCACGGCTCTGCGGTGTTCACCGGCCGCGTGTGTGTGTGTGTGTGTGTTTATTTGAACAGGGGAGCTGAGGGGAGGGAAAGGGTGCAGCCAGGCGGTCAGGGGTGAGAGCCTGGTAGGTAGCAGCTGAAATAAACTAGATTAATAAAACAACAGAGAAGAAGACAGGACTCAAAGGAGCCAACAAGACCCAATTCAAACCCCCTCCACCCCCCACCAGCCTCCGCTAGTCCCCTGTCTCACTGACAGACCTACCACACCCCCCCCCAGCCCTGTACCGCTCCCTTAATATCAGCAAGAGATGGAGCCTCACGAGTCCTGGAGAGGCACGGTCGACTTTGATTCGGCCTGTGTTTTCACTCTCTCAAAGCACTTCTAGTTACGCAGAACAATGTTTGTGTCTGCATGAGGTGAGCGGGGCCTCACAGGTACGCCGGCCGTGTGTGTTGCTGCTCTGATCTTGTGAGTGTGTGTCGCTCCCTAACACCCAGACACGCCACACATACAGGGAGATACATCTCGTGAATGTGTTACTCTTTTAGGGATTCGAGATCCCTGTGAAAAGGCACCTGAGTGTTCGAATGTATCAACATAGCTTTTCCGAACGTATCAACATAGCTTTCTCTGTGTGCTGTTCAGGCTGTGTAGGACTAAACGTAGGTGCTAGGCTCTAGCCAGCTGGTTGGTGTTGAGTTTCTACACCCAGGCTCCTTTGTGACGGGGGGGGGAGACCGAATCACAGTGTCTCTGTCGAAATGGGGATTCTGTGCACAGGTTCAGAATAGGGGTTTTGTGTAATCCTATGTTAAATTCAGCATCAGATCTTTTTGGGGGTTGTGTAAAACCAGTATGTTTTTCTTGTCTTTGCTTTTTTCCTGCATGCCTCAAAAGTGATGATAGCGCATGGCTTTTCAGCTATCTCACCCCCAAGGCAAAAATGTACAAGGCTGGTAGGCGCCGTTACCTCTTCCTCTTCTAGAGACAGCTAACCCCCTCAAAGGATGCTGAAGTCTGGAGAGGGAATGCCTATAAGCAGGAGAAAAGGAGAGAGGGAGGGGTGGAGGGATGGAGGAAATGGGGTGGAGGGATGGAGGAAATGGGGTGGAGGGATGGAGGAAATGGGGTGGAGGGATGGAGGAAATTGGGTGGAGGGATGGAGGAAAGGAAGCAGAGAGGAAGGCAGGAAAGAGAAGGAGGAGGGAGGGAATGTTGGGGGTTTGATTCAAGGGGGGAAAAAAGTCATCTCGTCCCCCTGTCCTTTGTAGAACATTTAGCTTTAACCCTCCCTTGCCCCCCTCCTCCCCTCAGACCCCCCCCCCCCTCCCCTCAGACCCCCCCCCCTCCCCGGCACACACAGTCCAACAGTCCAACAGATCTGAAGGATATCAGACTCGCTGGCGTTTTATATCCTCTACAGTAGATGTGTGGTTTTTAATAAATATCTTCACTGTACAGGCTGTATGTGCCCACACTGTCGCAACAGGCAGACAGAGAGTGAGAGAGAGAGAGAGAAAGAGAGAGAGATAGACAACACGGAGGGGGGGGGTGTTTTATATGTTGAGGTATATTTATGATGCCGAGAAAAATCTGTTCAGAATAAAAAAAAAAAAATATGGCATGAGAATCTGAATACTCTTTTTGTTCTTGTGAAAATAGTCAAATTGTCTGCAGCCCAAGTCCTGACCAAGACTTCACCCTGAGATGAGGAGACTGGAGCCGGCTCAGGGTGAGTTGTGCTGGGTCGTTTCTCTGTGTCTGCGCTGCTGATCATGATGCTGCTGATTGATTGGGTAGAGGCTGTGGATTATCATGGGCTGCTCGTCACCAGGTGCCTGATGATGAGAGGAGGGAGATTGAGAGAGCGAGAGAGGGAGACGGAGGAGGGAGGGGTTGAAATTAGATGAACACGGGCAGAATTTCACTAACTCTGTCTCTCCCTGTTTACTCTGGTGTGGCATGTGTCCGTGTACGTGCGTGTGTAAACGCAGCATATGTATATATGTGTGTGGTTTTCTGTTAGTTTACTTTGTGTGTGTGTGTGTGTGTGTGTGTGGTCCCGGCACTCTTTGCCCACCCGCCCGCCTTTCGTTAGCTTGGCGCGTGCTGATGAGGCTTTGGGGAGGAAACGGTTTACTGATGAGCGAAAGACAGCCATCTGCCTGCGAGGCGGGCAGAGGGCCTTTTTTGTGAATATGCAGATGAGGGGCACTTGTGGAGGGAGAGGGGTGGGGCTAGGAGGCTGGCGGGGCTCGTGGGCACGCCACACACAGCACTGTTTACTGACTCTCTACAGGGAGCCCCGTCCTTAACAGGTGCTTTCAGTTTTTCGGGGGTTTGATCTGGCCGCTACATTGTTGGGGTGTCTGCTCGCTTCAAGGAGGAGACGGAGAAGCAGGAGGGGAACCGGGGAGCAGGAGGGCAGGAGGGGAAAATAGATAGAGATAGTTAAAGAGGAGAGGGAGAAATGGAAGCCGCAGCTTCGGGGCGTATTTTCACGCCGTTGACAAGACGTGATGATTGCTGTTTTGCCCCCTCGTCCCCCCCCTCCCCTGTCTTTTTCTACCCCATTTGCATGTCAAAGCAATTGAGGCCACTGTGCAGATTAGTATGAGATGACATAATGATGTAATGAATTAAAGGCAACCGTTTAAGCGCTGCTCTCTGCTCTGCGTTGGGGAACACGTAGAGAGGCGACCATGGAGGGTAAAGATGGACTCCCTCTGTAACATTCTTATTAGTATTAAAATAATGGGTTTGATTCACAACATTTGCCATTTCAGATGGGAGTATTGGTATATTTAAGTGCAAAATTAAACATGAAGTAAAGGGTTTATCTTTTTTTTTTTTTTTTTCACAATCAAATTATGACTGTAGGCTGTAGTCTAAATAACTATTAGTCTATTAGGCTGTTTAAACCTGTGCTTCTGGTCTGTTCCTCAGGATCCATTGGTGACATTGTACATTATACAGTCCATTAAATGTTATCCTCCACTATGGAGGTCTTCATGTAAGTCTCCCTTTCCTCTCCTGTTGATTTGGGGGTGAGGTTTGTCCTCACATGATGGTTAAAAATCATAGGAAATATCAACCAATAACAGAACATTCACCATAGGGAATGTATAAGCTAGGCTCAGTCCCTGTGCCAGGTTTTAGTGAAAAAACTTGATGTAAGCTACATTTCAATTTCAATAGTAATAATAATAATAAAAAATGTAACAAGACAGGTCTTAGCTGTCCCTCTTAGGAGCAGCAGTCTGTGTGGAATGATGTCTATTTGAAGAGCTGTGCTAAGACCATCAGAAAGAAATGGAATCCGCTGTAATTCTCCCTCTGCTCAGGGAGAAGGGTTACAGGGGCACACAGAACTGCTTTCTATTCCTTCTTTCTCTTTTTCCTCTCTCTCGCTCTATCTCTTTCTATCCCTCCTTTCTCTTTTTTCTGCCTCTTGTCTTTTCTCTCTCTCTCTTCCCATATATTCCTCTTTCTATACTCTCCCTCTCTTTCTCTCGGTTATATCTCTTCTAATTCTCTCTCCTTCTCATATCTCTGTCTTTCTCTAATACTCTCCTCCTGTGTCCCAGTCTGTTCACACTTGGCTCTCACCTCTGTTTACCCCTTTCCTTCCTCTCCCGCCTGCCTCCGTTCTTCTTCTCTCTCTGGTACTATGCTAAGGCAGATGTCTAAGATACTTGTGTTTCTCTGTAGATGGACTGTTTTTGACGTGTCCATGCTTGTTTCTGATATTTATCCTCACGCCACTGATTAGTGTTGCTTATCATCTGCTGTCAATGGCCAAATGTACCGGGTGCCTCATAATGGCCCTAGCATGCCTATGCTAATGAGACTGTGTGTGTGTGGGTATATCTGTTTGGAGTGCATGAGTGTGTGTCTGCCTGGTGTGTCACTCTGTGTGTGTGTGTGTGTGTGTGTAGTTCATTGATTGACGCGCTGAATAAAGCGGTGGTCTTATGAAGCTGAGAGAGGTTAAGACACACTGCCTGTGTGACAGTATCACTCCAGCCACTGACAGCCTACAGTGTCTCTTACACACGGCGCCAAAAACAATTGACCAGTAGCTTGCCAAGTGGGGGACAGAGGCAGGTACTCGGCTTGTTGTGGAAATGGATAGGTCCTAACCAAACTGTTTTAGTTAATTTATCTTCCTCCTCCCATTTCCCTGGTTCTCTGCTGTCTATTGACCAGTTGTCTAATCAACAATAAGGCACGAAGGGGGTATGGGATATCGCCGATATACCACAGCTATGGGCTGTTCTTAGGCACAATGGCCAATGAGAATATAGGTTTCAGACCAAGTGCTTAATAATTCCCTGCTCAGAGGATGCATTCTGTGGGTGATCATGACTCCGCTCTTCTCAGGAAGTGAACATAATTAACATCAAAAGCTGTGGCACACATTGGCATTTTAATGACATAAGAATCTCCATTCCATCGATTCCAAATATTTGAATATTTGGATACTCAAATATTCCAACAGTATAAATAATCCACTACAATTACAGTACAATCAATTGTTGCCCTCTCTACTTTTCCCATGCATATGGTTAACTTGCAATGATATAATCCATCTTTCCATTCATCACCAGATAAAATGGAGGGCAACACATTTGAAAAAGAATTGCTTATGGTACACGAAATGAATAGAGGGGCTCCCTCCCTCCCTGCCTCTGCCCCCGGTCATGGAGCCGTGTAGAGGGGGGGCTGGCCTGGGTGGTGGAGGGGCTAATGAGTATGCACTGTGACAGCTGGGATAAAGTGTATGGATGTGTTTGGTGGGAGTAATCAGCTGCAAGACCACGGGGTGTGAGAGGAGGGCAGAGGGCGATGGGCTGACGTGAGGCTTTATGACTGCAGAGCTCATAAAAACACACACTCCGACATGAACAAGGACACACACGCATGCACGTCAGTGCACACACACACACACAGGCACACAAATGCTCAACAATAAGAGTTTTATTGTGGCTAAAGTAATTAAGATAAAATGAAATGTTAACAACGATCTTTTGCACATCAGAAAAGTAATGAATATTGTCAGTCATATTTAGTGATGATGCATTGAGTTTAAGATTTTCATAATGCAGGCTTGGAAATCCTCTTGTTGTATTTGCAGGTCCTGCAAAAATATTGAGTGTGTGGTGTATTAAACAAATGCTTTTCCAATATCAGTGCAGAAAATGAATAATGCGGCATCATTTATTTATCTTAGTGGTGCTGTGGACCAAGCTTTAATTGTATTACGCAGACACAGGTTTGCTTTGTTACAGACCACATCTCAATTTAACTTTGGGAGCCTGTGGCTGCAATGCCTCACAAATAATTAATATAAAGTAGGCCTTATTGGCCAGTGAAATTGAACACACTAATAAATACATAAAGGGAAAATAAATATTGATCGCATCGTGCATGTGGACATTATGCCTTCGATTTGATTTCCACTGTTTGCTAGGCAAGGTAGGTGTGTGTGTGTGTGTGACTGCCTTTGTACAATTGCATACTCTCTATGGAAGCATTTGTGATTTTTGATTTTACACTGGTGCGTGTATGTGTGTGTGAGTGTGTGTGTGAGTAGTGAAAGTCCATGCTGTGTGAGAGATGTGGTCCAGGCTGAACTCATGGCCCTGTCACTCCACACTGCAGTTTTCCCCTGCTCCTCTTGGTTCTCTATTGCCAATAAGGAGGATAGTCAGGAAAGAGGATTATTGGTATTGATCTACCCAGGGGGATCATTAGGCATCACTATCAATCCACAGCTCCTAGCGCACAGCACCGGGCTGCGCAGACATTGCCAATTTGTCCCTATTAGAGAGCCAGTCTCTGGGTGTCTGCTCTGATAGAGGCTGCTTGGAGCCCACCACCTACAGCCTACAGTCTACAAACTAGAGCCGGCAGTCTACAAACTAGAGCCTGCAGTCTACAAACTAGAGCCTGCAGTCTGTAGCTGCACAGTCCAGAGCCTCTTCCGCTTCCGATGAGCCAAACTGGCCCAGACTAGGTCTGAGGTGAGTGACATGCCATCTATCCGGAGGCCAAACTCCGCCGTTCCCTTTTTGATGTTTCCCAAATTCAACACAAGGCATTGTGGGGTGGAGGTGATGACGGCTAGGTAAAAAAAAACAAAAAAAAAACATGAAGAATAACACCTCTGTCAATCCGAAAGAATATTCTCCCACTTACATTTGATTTGATTCTTCCTTAATTTCCCTATCATATCCCTCTATTGGCTTTACGTCTTAGAGAGAAAACAATGACTTATTAACCAATTGTAGTTTTTCTACTTCTGTTTGCGAGGACCCCCCCCCCCCACAGTACCTGATGCTCCCATCCTGGTCCTGGTATTCTTTACCGTCAGGTAATTGAAGTTGTAATGGAATACCTCCGGCAGGCTTATCCGGCATGGCCTGCTTATCTGTGTAAGCTGGCTGTTCTGGGGAGTAAAGCCTGTTGATCCGCCTTTCCCTTCGTATGCCGACTGACTGGCACCCTCTCTGCCACCGTACGCCTCGCGGCCTGAAGTGGCGGAGACACGTAACTGGTTGCCAACACGTGCTCAGACGCCCGCTCGCAAGGCGACAAGAGATTTGCAGGTGATGCTCCGAGTGGCCATGTTTTGATATGGCGTCAGGGCACTATGTCACCGCTATCAGCGAGTAAAACCCAACACCCTACTGTAATATGAAGTCACCCGCCTCTTACCTGCTACTTCTTTTCTAGACTCTTTCTTGTCGGCTTCTCTGTCATGTTCTGGCCCGCCTCCCGCCCGCTCCCTCTTTCTGGACTGCCTCTCTGCCTCTCGGTCTGTGATGGCCTTGGTCTATTCCCTCTCAGAAGACTAGGGTAGAGCAGCAGACAGTACCAACTGCTAACTCAACGCAGGCCATGTCGACAGCTCACAGACAGGAGAAATATTTCTTGTATGTAACCACATTTTATGAATTTTCCTCTCTTTTTTTTGCCAAACATACTTATATTCCCCTGTTCACTCACACCATGCAGAAAGTCTCTCTATGGCCTCTCATTCAAATATAAAAAAGATATACTACTGTTCAAAAGCTTGGGGTCCTCCATTTGCAGCAATTGCAGCCTTCCAGATCTTTGACATTCTAGTTGTCAATTTGTTGAGGTAATCTGAAGAGATTTCACACAATGCTTCCTGAAACACCTCCCACCAGTTGAATTGGCTTGATGGACACTTCTTATGTACCATACAGTCAAGCAACTCCCACAACAGCTCAATAGGGTTGAGATTTGGTGACTGTGCTGGCCACTCCAATACAGACAGAAAACCAGCTGACTGCTTCTTCCCTAAATAGTTCTTGTATAGTTTGGATCTGTGCTTTGGGTCATTGTCCTGTTGTAGGAGGGAATAGGCTCCAATCAGGCGCCGATCACAGGGTATGGCTTAAATAGGAACAGTGATTAGGGAAGAAGGTGAGGGTGATAAACAAGAAACGAGTGTCCGTTATCCAAACGAGGCAGAGAGGGTGTTGGATCTCACTGGCATGGCAATCTTGCCGTGCTAGGACGTGACAAATTTGGCCTGCATCTCACCGATTTTCTTTGTTATCCGAGCACTTAAAATTTAGATTTGTCTATCCATGCATTTTTTTTGTCCAGTATGTGTGTTATTTTGGCCATTTTAATCTTTTTTGTTATTGGCCAGTCTAAGATATGGCTTTTACTTTGGAACTTTACTGTGGTAGGCCAGCATCCCTGAGACGCCTCTTCACTGTTGACGTTGAGACTGGTGTAATGAAACCTATTTAATGAAACCTGTTCAGGACCTGTGAGGCGTCTGTTTCTCAAACTTGACATTCTAATGTATTTGTCCTCTAGCTCAGTTGTGCACCGGGGCCTCCCACTCCTCTTTCTATTCTGGTTAGAGACAGTTTTCGCTGTTCTGTGAAGGGAGTAGCACCCAGTGTTGTTCGAGATCTTCAGTCTCTTAGCAATTTCTCGCATGGAATAGCCTTCATTTCTCAGAATAGACAGGCAAGTTTCAGAAGAAAGTACTTTGTTTCTGGCTATTTTGAGCCCACAAATACTGATGCTCTAGACACTCAACTAGCCTAAAGAATGCCAGTTTTATTGCTTCTTTAATCAGCACAACAGTTTTCACATTATGGCAAAAGGGTTTTTAATGATCAAATGATTTTTTTAAATGATAAACTTGGATTAGCAAACACAATGTGCCATTGGAACACAGGACTGATGGTTGCTGATAATGGGCCTCTGTACATTATTTCTGATCAATTTGATGTTATTTTAATGGACAAAAAATTTGCTTTTCTTTTGAAAACAAGGACGGTTCTTTGTGACCCTATACTTTTGATCGGGTTGTGTATATTAAAAAGATTATTTCAGTGCTTGGAGGACGCTGACATATCAAGCCTTTCTGCACTTCATCCCTGCTTATGCTCTGTGAAGGGGATTTTGACACCTGGTTTATAATGAAAGCACCTTGGAATAAAGGACTGTATGAATAGACAGTGTCTTTGGGTTTGGCACTGTACTTGCATGTGCTCAGTTTGCCCAAACCATGGCGCTCAGAGAGTGAGGGGGATTTGGTGCTTTGAATTGGAAGGAAAGCCTCGGGATGAAGCTGGTTTCCCCTCACAGGCCCATGTGTACGTGGTTTTGTATCATTGCATGTGTTTCATGAATGTTTGTGGTTCCTCTGACACGGCAGTTGATCCCTCAAACCCCTCCAGTTGACCCTGGCTCATTTCCCCCTAACATTCACAAATAGGAGGCCGGACAGACGGACCCTGTGACGATGCAATCTAGACGGGGATCAGCAGGTGCTCTTTTCTCACGACCTTTGACCCGGTGGCCTCTGGCTGCAGCCCTGTCTAGCCTTGATGATGCAGAAAACAACGCCCACAGCGTCACACAGCCTCAATCTGACTTAATACCTCTCATTCTTTAGACACACACTTCAGGTTCCCCATTTGGCATGTTACACTATGCCTGTTGTACAACCTGAGTGGCTGTCATGTCCTACAGGTCTATTAGAGGGCCAGTAGTAGGCGTGAAGGGGGCTCAAGATCTTTATTCAAAGTTTCGATTATAGCCTTGTTTCCATTGGCACTTTGAAGTCCTGGATAGCTTGAATGAAGTTTCCAGTGCCTCTAAATATATTAGAAATTAAAGACTGAATAGTGCTATATTTTTTGCTACATCTCTATACCTTTATTCTCTCAGGAACATTTTAGATTTTGAATACCCTCAAAAAGCAAGTTAGGCATTCAGAATAAGACTGAAGGTTTCTTTGCGTCTCATGCAAAATATCCTAACTGTATTGATTCTGGTAAAATAACATACCAATGAATCATTAGGCCTATGCGATTACTATTTGAGATGGATTAAGCTTTGATCTAAATGTAGGCCTTCCAAAAAAACACAACATTTGTGAGAAGTGGTAATCTTTGATTTTAAATAGGCCTAATTATAGCAAGTGTTCTGGAGCAAGTTGTAGCACACTTAGGCAACTCATCTTGATGAGGGTTATTTTAGGCTTAAGTGACTGAGTCGGTTTCTGTGCTTATATATCATGGTCACTCACTAACAAATTGTGCCTCTGATGGTCCTCTGATGGCTCAATGTATTTTCCAGGAATTATGCTCATTGACCAAGCACCCCCCCCCCCCCCCCCCCCCCCCCCACACACACACACACACACACACATTTAATAGCCAGCATCTGTATATTCTGAAATCGTGAACCTTTGGCTAAAACCAGTTAGATAACTGGCGATCTATGTAAAAATATTTAATGAACCCTCACTGTGCTGTAAATAATGTTACTTCATACTACTGCCAGACTCAGTTATGAATTTAGCTTTCTAGCTAGCTAAACTGTTAGGGCCATCGAAATAGATAATGTTAGATCATTTTGCTATCTGGATTCCTGCCTTGCTCATACTCTCTGCCCCCTTGAGGGTTTTGGAAATTAAATGGCCTCTCATTTATTCCGTAGACATTTCAATAGCATTGCAGTTTATTATGCTATTGTGTTGGACATTGCACTCTACTAATCTCATCTGCTAGAATCCAACCAAGTCAAATTCTGGGTATGTGTAAATCATGTTGGCATATAATGGCATTGCTGATTCTGATTTTAAACATTGCATAGGTACAAAAATGTCAGTGGTATTCCAGTACCACCTAGCTATCCATATTGAAAATGCCTGCAAGCTCATGTTAGTTTCCTTGTTTCAATTGAATGTAAAGTAACATTAGCTACCTAGCATATTTGAAGTGTGACTGATTTCTGAAAGGTTTACCGTGTAGGGCAAAAAAAAACAAGGACTCAATAGGGCTGAAACAAGTTGTGACCTACCGAGGAATAATGTTGTCTGTTGGTGTCTCGTCATAATTTATCATGGCAGAGCACACAACATATTAGCCAGCGTTAACTAACACAGCAGGTGTAAAACAGTTTTCAGTTCAGAATTCATTAAAGGATGCAGTCTTCTTTTTTCCAATCTCCCTATAATGACTAAAGTATCTCAGTTAGTATTAGTGAAATCTGTTGAACATGCAAGCATCTAGTTTTTTTTTTTTCTGGATGACACACACAAACTTAGGAATCCATCTTTTTCAATGCATAGTTACTATGTAGCAGTACAGGACAATTCTACTCTAATGATTCATATCTGGTATACATACAGTGCATTTGGAAAGGATTCTGACCCATTCATTTCCTCATCATTTTGTTGTTATAGCCTTTCGAATTGATTAAATATATATCTTATATATAGCATTTGTCTATGTACCATATCCCATCATGACAAAGAGATAATTTTTTTTTTAAATGTGCTCCAATTTATTGATCATTTTAAACTTAAATATTTCCTATATGTAAGTATTCAGACCTTTTGCCCTTTACAAATTGAGCTCAGGTACATCCTGTGAACTTATGGGTTTATTTTGTTTATTTTGTTTTTCTATTCATTAAACAACTTGCTATGATTTGTTCTTCAGTAAGTTAAGTAGTATTATTTAGGCTGCAGTGTGCACGTTGCACTGTGGTTGTTTTCCTCGTGAGGACCATGGTGTAGTTACGAATAAATACCCGAGCATCTACTACCCTTACTGAGGATTGGTTTGTGTGGATCACAGCCTGCCCTGGGTGACAGCAGTAGTAGCTACCCCGTTGCACAACAGTGGTATTCTAGCTAGGGTTTCTCTCTCCTGTGGAAATCAAAGGCGTTGTCGTAATCACTTCAGCCTGGGTGTAGTATGGGCTCTCATTTGAACTGCTGCCCAACAGTCACTGTGTTGTTCTCACACATCTTCAGTCATGGTTCGCTCATAGGGAGCTGTTCAGCATCGGTCCCACACATACACACACACCAGACCACTGACCACACAAGAAGGCCTGGGCCTTGAGTCTTGAAGTCTTGAAAATAATTCCCCCAGGGAATATGGAAAGATGTCCTGCTTTGCCTTAACTCATCAAATGCAGAACCAAAGAAACGTGTATGCAAAGGTACTGTTCAATCATTTAGTACCTAACACAAATGACAAGTTGCATAGAACGCTGCTGTTGTCTGCTAAATGATCAAACTAAACGACTTGCGATAAGTATGGCTAGTTGATTTTACACAGCAGTAATGCCAAATTGAACTATTTGTTTAATGCCGCCCATTCAGTGGATGGTGCTATGGTTGTGTGAGCGTTAGTTGTGCGTTCCCTCAGCACCGTGTTCTGATCACGCCCACCAGTAGAGGGCAATGTGACCTGCCTAGGAGCATGGCCAGCGGCAGCAGTTTATGGATGTAGCGTTGCAGTTGCCACACACACACACACACACACACACACACGACCAACCCCTCCACCTCGCTTTGTTATTATGCACACATACACAGTAGATTATGCACAGACGCTCTGGTCCTTTAGTGCTGTACTGTTTCTTCACGGTGGTGTGGAGAAGGGCTATGACCCCAGTTGTGGCGTGTCTCTCTCACGCAGCACTTCACAGCATCCTCTCCCGGTTCATCTCTAATTGTAACGTGGTCCAGAGGAAATAAACAGCACACCGGTCATGAAGCCCACACAGAGTCTAAATCAGTTCTTTGTATTTTTATGGAAGCATGCCACAATGTCCTGCTCTTGCATTTGTCCGTCCTCAATGAATCGGTATTCATGGCATCCTCACAGTCGCATGGATTTTTTTTGTACCTAATTCAGGGGTGAATATCAAATGTAACCTGAAGGACTTTTGTTAAATTAAAAGAAATATGTGGTCGTGTACAATAAATTCCAGTTTTGGTCTTTGCGTTTTGAAGAGACAGTGGAGGCAGACGGTCTGGGAGTAATCAAATAAAAACAGGGATCGTTCATGTTCCTTAAAAACACACGAATAAAGAAATAAAGGAATCGCTCAATGCCAATGGGAGCTCTGTACGTTTTACCCACAGGACCACTGGGCTGGGGATCTCACTGGCGGATACTCAGAAACATCATCTTCATTTGTTGTGTGTTTGTGTGTGCGTGTTGTCTATAGAGGATGTAGAGAGGGAATGAGAGAAGGAGAAAAATGAGAGGAGAGATGGATGAGGGCTGTTCTGGTGTTCTTGGTGTTTTAATTATCCTGTGCTCTGTCGTTGGGTCGGGCTCTTGCTATCTTCGTCTGGCTTATATACCCGCCTCGTGATTTGAGCGGTACCTTTATCCTTAAGCCTTCAGCTCCTCTGACCAAACAAAGAAAAAAGGCAGGGCAAAGTAGGGGTTTTAAAACAGTAACTATGCCGTGCTTACCATTAATATCTCTCTGTCTCCTTTTTTTATATGTTTCGAGAGCGTAGTAACCCCTGTTAACTGACCCTGGTGCATGTGGGTTCGGGCCGGGCCGCCCCCTGAATATAGTTACTGTAGTGGTGCGTATAGCTGACTCCTATATGACCAGGTCCACATCTGCCCCTCTCATTTACTACTCAGAAGGAAGATCCAAGTGCTGGCAGCCTGGTAAACCAGAGTCGTTTTTTCCTTCCCTCTCTGCTCTTTCTTTCCTTTTTCCCTTTTATTTTGGAGTGGAGGAGATCATGGAAATGCCCAGGGTTCCGGCAACATAGTCTCTCTGACAACACTATTGGCTGAAGAATGGCTTCTTCTTTGGATGGGCACACTAGTCACATGATCCTTCTGTAGAACCTCCCTGAAGCAGAATCATCCTCAGATTCCATTTTAGACATCTGAGGTGATTCATCTGTTTACTGATGTATTTATGTCGTAGCATCATCTTGTACTATTACTGCACACTTAAATAGATTCCTCACATCTTAATGCAAAAACTAGTTCAAATGTTTTTCATATATGATCATGTTTTATTCATCATTTTCTTTTTCTACAATATAACATGACATACTGTTGTTCTGTTGGGGGACAATGCTGGTAGAGAGATGTTTATCTATATTCTGTTCAAATGTTTTGGCAGTAGTATTATGTATTTATTTTAAGTGAACATTTTTATTTGCCTGTATTTAATTTAGAGATAATGTCAGGATTTTGTTTTATATCTGCCAATCCTCTTGTTGAAATACATTCAGCTAAATGTAACCAAAGAAGTGTAAATATTAAGTAGAAGGGAATATAGGTACGGTAGGAAATACAAAATTTCCTTAAGAATGTTTGTGTCAGTAACTCAATGTGTGTAAGGCCCGTGTTGTGTACAGTATATGTGTTTGTGTCATTCATGGTGTGTACTGTATCTCCATGACAACATGTTTTTGATGTTGGGTCCTATCCTGACATTTCCCTATTTGGGGAGGATTGTGAATTGCCTCGCTTCTCCTTCAGCCAGCCAGCATGTCATAAGGAAAAAAAGGTGTTGGGGATACGAGGTGGGGGTAGGGGGTGGGGTGCTGGGGGGGGGGGGGGGTGCTGGAGGCAGGGGGGTGCAATATGAGGAATCTAATGGGCGTCTGGTCTGATTGTCCTCAGCCATGGCAGTAGAGACAAAGCAGATGAATTGTGAAATGTATTCGAAGAGATTGGAGACAAGTGCATGTCAGCAGCCCCTCCATCTCTCCTCCTATCAGCCCCCCTTTCTGCAGGAACCCTCCCCTCCATCTCTTCTCTCCTCTTTTTGTCTGACACTGAAAAAAACAGGCTTGACAGCAGTGCTCTGTTTGAGCAAAACATTAAAAAAGAAAATGCAATTTTCACCAGTTTTTCTTTTATATTAGCTACTCAGTCAGACGCTCAGCGTATTGCATCCATATTAATTGTGAAATATTGCATGACAAATCTCTGCAATGTTTATCACTAAATGTACATCAAAAGTGTTTCAATTCATACATTCTGAATTGTTGACAAGAAATTATATTATTTCTTACAAAACAAAACTAATACATTTAATTATAGATGACAGTAAATAAAAGAGAATCTCAAGTCAAAATTACTATTCAGTGATCACGTTTTTTTAATGTTTTTTTATCAGCTTAATTTCTACGAATCATCATCTTGCCGCATTGATCTTCAGTACATTTGAAAATAATTTTATAATCGTTGTTTTAGAGGCAGAATAGCCAGTGTGTCTGGTGAGCGTCTGGCCTGCGTCTGGGTCCTGTCTGCCCTCTGCCCCCCGGTCACTGACCCCCAGGACGCAGTCAGACAGACCGCCAGTGAGCCAGCACAGAGGGGCTCTCTGTCAATCCGCCCCCCACCTTACCTGGTAGCGTAGTGGCTCCACCATACCCCCAACACATGCAACCCCTGGTGACAGCAGAGTGAGGAGGTGCACCAGGGACTGGATCAAGCCTAACAGCCAAGTCTGTGGTATGAAGGTACTGGAATCCTGCACATGTGTTTCTGGTGGGCTTCCATAGTAGGTGTGAGTGATGCCTTTAGGGGAGGAATGGGTAATGTACCCCGATGCCGTGAGTGTGACATACACCCATGTGTGGGTTGGGAGATTTCAGACAGCCGCAGTGCCTTTGAAACGTTGAGCGTTCTTAAAAACATCACCTTTCACAAACCCCAGTCATTGATTATGTATATATACCCATATATATAAAATAAAATTTTCTAGATTTTATTCATTTCAATTATTTGGTTTATTTATTCCTAATATCATATACTTTCAGAAAGTGGCTATTCTAAAATGTATTAATTAAAACGAAAAAATTGATTGTGTCATTAAAACAATCTTTCGCACAATCATGTTCCTGTGATGACAACAGTGGACTGTCAGCTTTAGTTTTGTGTTGACAGCATTACTTATTCATCCTTACATCACTCTGTATCTTAATATGAATAATGGAGGAGTTATCAGAGGAGGAAGAGGGATGTGAGAGAGGGATGCCACACAGTGTGGGACCTGCATCATCTATACGCTCTACGTCCCTCTGAGGAACAGGCATGGGGAAAGGGTAGCTCAGACCCTGGGTACGCTTGGTAGAGTGCCTGGACTGTTTCCCTGGTCCTGGACGGTGATCTCCCTCCGTCTCTCCTGACTCCTCTGCCTGCCTGCATGTCTTTCTCCTCGGTCGGGTTTAATAACGGCGTATAAATCAAAAGCCTCCCGTCAACCATGGAGCCTTCATTAAATTCAAATGGGAAACTGGCCTCTTCGGATCCAATTTTAATAAAACCAGGTAATCAAATATGGGTTTAAAAAAATAGGTAATAATTTCAACCGCCCCAGAGATGCCCGCCGTCCAGTGTTTTGTGTACGTGTCACGTTAACAGGGTTGAAGAACCCTATCATGTAGAGACGCTGGCCACCTCACATCAAGTGACACTGAGGCACACTGAGGCTGCACACCAGGACCCAGCCACAGACTTCTGTCCTATAAGATGTAGATGACCTTAAAAAAATATATGGATTTATATTTTCATGTAAATTCAAACTGCTAGAATTTGCAATATATTTATAATACACATTTGTAGTAAAAAATTTATTAAAAAAAGGGTCCCTCCTTAGTATTCTGAAAAATGTTTTCAGATGTATTTGAAGTTGTTTGCGCATATAGATATGTCAGGCAGCAGAGATGGACAGTGCAGACACAAACACACACTCAATGTGAATAAAGGTTGGTTTGGGATGCTGTGGAGCAGAGGTTAGTGCTGTGAATGGGAGCTAAGGGATTCTGGGGCACAGGATGATGTGTAGCCGCCGTTTCATGCGTTTTCGCCGCTGATATCAGGGGCAGATGCTTGGCTTCCCAGGCTGCAATTCTTCCTGACTGTCTGGGCTTTCTGTCCAAGGGATTGGCTGTAGTCCTGTCAGTTGTAGATCACCCATATTCAGACAGCTTGTGTGATTCTGTATGTGACCAGTGTTGACTTATAAGGTCCAGCTCTGAGCTGTAACCTTTATTATCCTGCCCTGACAGCAGACCTACAGTACTTACTTTCATATTGCCCAGATTATGACAGTGTTCCGCCGTCTCTGTTATGGTTTTATGGTAGTATTTATATGCGCTTAAAACATAGTGTAGTTGTTATTGTTATCCTTAATTATGTTTCAGAATGAAAACAAATATATGTCTAATGTACATGTTAAAAATGAAAGGCATGAATTAAATTTGGCTGTATATCATATTCTTCTTAAAACAATTCTCAAGGCTTGATGAAGCAGCTGAATTATACAGACTGTGAGCAGAAGAGGGCACTGTCCGTTACTGATGGGCGCTCTCCTTCGGTCTCCCTCTCTGTGTCCCTGTCTTTCCCTCTGTTTCTTTCTCTCTGTCTCTCTCTCTTTCTACCCATCTCACTCCCTCTGTCTCTCCCTTTCTGTTTCTTCTCTCTCTTCCTCTCTGTTTCATTCTCTCTCTCTGTTTCTGTTTCCTTCTCTGCCTCTCCCTCTCTTTTTCCTTCTCTGTCTCTGCCTCCCTGTCTCTCTCTCCCACTCTGTCTCTCTGTCTCTCCCTCACTGTCTGTCCCTCCCTGTCTCTCTCTCCTGTCTCTCTTCATCTCTCCATCCTGTCTTTGTCTCTGTCAATGTCAATACAAATATTTATTTTCCTCAATTTGATAGGCTTTATTGGCCCGGGAAATGTGTTTTCATTTATCAAAATATAATAATAAAATCACTATAATAAATAACTAAATTGAAAAAAATAATTAGAAAATGATGTAGATATTACACTTATGTTTTTAAATTATAAAAACATTGTGAATGCGATATTATATGCTACTTACAGTGAAACCTGCAAATAGTTACGAGTAAAATGACAAGGGAAAATAAACAAGACATGAATATGGGTTATGTTCACAGTGTTGTTTGTGCTCCACTACTTGCCCTTTTCTCATTGCAGCAGGTCACATATGTTGCTGCTTTGATTGTATATTGTGATGTTTCACCTAACAAACATTTTCTCAATGTTTGATTTGATTTCAAATGTTTTGTGGGTCTGTATGATGTGAGGAAAATATGAAATTATAAAAGTTTGTCGCTCTGTGTTTCTATCTCTGAATCTCTGTCTCTATATCTGTCAACCTGTCTTTTTCTGTCTCTGTATCTCTGTCTGTCTCTCTGTCTGTATCTCTGTCTCTATCTTTGTCTCTCTGTCTGATGCTGTCTCTGTTTCTCTGTCTCTATCTTTGTCTCTCTGTCTGATGCTGTCTCTGTTTCTCTGTCTCTATCTTTGTCTCTCTGTCTGATGCTGTCCCCCTCTCTCTGTCTCTCCCTCACTTTATGTATCTGATTCTCTCTCTCTATCGCTCCCTTTTTCCCCCTCGACTCAGCCCTGTTTTCTATAATTTCTTCCATGAAAACATTAAGAAAATGTGTCATGTATTTATCTTGAACCAACATGCATTCAAATCACTTATGTATGGTCCAAAATATATAGAGGATTAAATAAATCTTATTCTAACTGAACTGATCACAGTAAACATTTTGTATTTAGCATATATTAAATCTTAAATTAGGTTATTTGCATTACTGTTGAATGCTGTTGGTGATATAATACTACTGTAGTGGTACTGTAGTGGTGATGTAGTAATACTTCAGTTGTACTAAAGACATTCTGTATTGGTTCTGTAGTGGTTCTGCCGGGGTTCTATAGCGGTACTTTAGTGGTATATTAGTGATGATTTGGTAGTAGTACTTTAGTGCTACTTTAGTAGTACTGAGGTGGTTCTGTATTTGTTCTGCAGTAGTACTTTAGTGGTAGTGCATTGAAGCTGAAATGGTGCTCTATTGGTTCTTTAGGAGTAATTTAGTAGTACATGCTACTGTAGTGATTCTGTAGTGATACTGGTGTAATGCTGTAGTGGAACTCTTGTTGTTCTGAAGTCATGCTGAAATATTCCTTAAGTGGTTCTGTAATGGTACTGTCGTGGTTCTGTACTGTTGCTGTACTGGTACTGTTGTTGCATTACAGTGGTTCTGGGGAGTTTCCCTACAGGCTTTGGATGAGTCATGGTTCTCAGTATGTCAACCCACAGTCAGGACTGTTCAACCTTTCACTTTTCAAATGTTACATCTTCAGTCTCCCTTGATCCGTATGATTTGGCTTTTTCTGATAATCAGTGCACATTTAATGGAAAGCCTGTAGGTGTGTGGATATGGTCTTCATTGGGATGGCCGTTTTTAAACACTATAATACCAGCTCTGAACACATGGTCGGTCTGCCTGTGACAGCACATGCGCCAAATGTTCCATTTCCATACTAAACAACTACCCTGTACTTTCCATTTAGTGAATACTCTTCCTTTGAATTGTGTTCATGATTTACAGTCCCCTTTTCAGTTTTTCCTGTGATAAAGCCCTGGTTTTCTTTTTCTCCTCTAAAAGTATCCCTTTGTTAAAGATTAGGAGATGGACTAGAAGTCTCCCCCACCACCCCATCTTCACTAGGAGCGCCATCATCACAGTCAGATTTACCTGAGCACTGTTCTGGCTCCCCGCCCCCTCCTGCCTGGCTTCCTCCTGCCATGCCGGCCTGGCGGCCAGGGTAGTGGGGGCCCTGGTGCCCCAGCACAGCCCAGCCTGCTCCTCTCCTTCTCTACTTCCATACATCTTCCTATGGGCTGGAAGGAATGGGAGGAAGGTATTTGTTTGGTACAGACAACAATAACCATGGCTCTCTCCATCAAAGGGTTATCTGGCTCCCACAGGCAGACAGGCAGACGGGCAGGCAGACAGACGGGCAGGCAGACAGACAGGCAGACAGGCAGCTAGGCAGACAGCTATTATAAGCTATTGCAAACCACATCCTTTGCTGCGTTTTCTTAAGCTTTGTATCCTTGTGTTTTACACCCTAACATTTTGTCGGCCCTAGGCGAGATTTAGATGGGGGGGACCCCACCTCACGGCAAAATATTTCCTCTTGAAGGTGGATATAAAAATATATATCTATTAAAAAAAGTTTGTTTTCTTCAACTTTTATGCAACTGTAGACATTTTGCTATGGGCTAAAGAGAAAACATTTACAACTTTACAAATGATTTCCTTCAATTCTACACATTTGCCATGGGGCGGAGAGAAATTTTTTCAATTACATAATACATTTAATGCATTTCTAAATATTTTACCAGAGGACTGAGAAGTATAAATACATTTTACAGTACAATATTTTTTTGCAATTCTAAATTTTCCCTTAGGGTAGTTAGCAAATGTTGTAATTACATAAAACACTGAATGCATTTCTATTCATTTTGTCATAGGGAGGAAAGAAAACGAGAGTGTGGTTGCAGTAAGTTTCCTGCAATTCTTAAATTTTGACATGGGATGGAGGGTAATTACTTGCATATCTGTATACTTCACCATAACTTCTTCTGTGTTAATGTAATATCAGAGTAAGAATGACTAACTCCATTGGGAAACCCCTGGATGGTCAGGGACCCTTCGAAGCATGGTCGATTGATAACCAGTCAGTATTCTGAACTACAAGTTTAGATAGTTGGCTAGAACAATTGTTAATCAAAAATGGTATATCACGTGGCTAATTATTGACTTTCGGTGAGTGATGTAACAAGAGAAAAACTAATGCCCAACCAAATTTTTAAATAGTGTCTGTTGAATCGGGCTAATTACTCCTTATAGACAGTTACTGATAATAATGTTACTGATAATGATAAGATACTGATTATAATGGCGGCTGCCTGTTTTTTCTATGCGTTGGGTCAACCTGCTTAAATCACCCTAATGCACTGCTTTACTTCTGTGTGTTTAGATTTGCCATATAAAATTATACCCTTAAAAATGATTTGAATAGATATTTGATTATGCTAAG
The DNA here is from genome assembly GCF_011004845.1 of Esox lucius. Taxonomy (NCBI): domain Eukaryota; kingdom Metazoa; phylum Chordata; class Actinopteri; order Esociformes; family Esocidae; genus Esox; species Esox lucius. The sequence continues at coordinate 16,660,329 of NC_047570.1, read as the reverse complement.
CGGTTTTAGTGCAATGTTTGAGACTAGATTTGCACAGTGTGTCTTGTAGCGTGTTTGTGTGGAGGCAGATATTTTATCAGGGCTGCAGTGCACGGGGCTATTGCTCAGTGGTGTATTAGCGTGTCAGGGACGAGTGCTATAATGAATTGCCAACCCCAAATTTTGCAAGTTAAAAAGTGGGAATGAGAGTAAACCTTTTGTTTATGTCACCTATCATCTTGAAATATTTACTATTCTCCGCCTCTCAGCTCCCTGTCTCCCTCCAGTGTGATAAAAGGTTGCGGGCTCCTTGTCTTATTAACCCCTTCATGTGCTGCCCCATCTGCTGCTCTGTCTTTCTATATCTCTCTTCCTCTCTCTTTCAATCTCTCTCTCTCTGTCCCTGTGTCTCTGGCAGAAACAGACATCATAAAACCTCTTTTTGCAAAAAAATAATAATCTCAAGGAAGTGTTCAAGTTGAGAGGGCTCCTCTGGGAATTATGTGAACATTTGACCAGGTGTTCAAGACACTTTCAACATTTTATTTTATTCCAGTGTGTGTACTTGTGCATGGAGCCAGTGTGTTTGGGTTTTGAAGTGCTATGAAAACAGCACATCCATTTACTGTTGGTGTGTGTATTTACATGGAATCCAGTAGGTTATAACTAGAGTGGGAGAGAAGTAATGAGATGTACATATGTGGTAGAGTATACAGTACATCTGCTCTACAGTATTATTCACTGTGTGTTTAGAATATTCATTGCAGTGGGTAAGTATTTGAAATTCCTCCATGTGAAAGAGTAAGACTGAAATAGTGTGGCGTGTTTGCAGGATAGTGTCGGGTATGAATTGCCTGCGGTTACCTTGCAGGACTTCTACAGTACCTCTGAAATCCACTATCTCTTTCTGTATTTCTCTCTATTCCCTTTCAACAAAAAAACATGTCCCCCAGCTAAGGTGCTCCTACTCTGTTTTTTACCAGCACTATTTTAAGAGAAAACAAAACTGTGTGGAGCGTCAGCTAGTTACTGGGTTTTGTAAAGGTGTGCTCTGCTATGTTTCTTTGGTACTCGTTCTGCTAGCAGCTCGTAACGTGCCCCCTCCCCCGCTGTGAAGGCTAGCTGCAGGGATCAGGATTATACTGGAACCTATCACCCATCTGTGGATTGTAATTTCAGGGAAAAAATAACTTTTCATCACATTTATTTCATCCTCGCCATGATACAATAAATCACATTGTTGTTCAAGGTATTACATTGTGTTGTGAGTGAATAACGGTTCTAAACAAACAGGGGTGATAGAAAGTGTTTCAACTTAACCACAGTATTATGGCTGCTCGATACAGTATCCTTCCTCTGCCTACAAGAACTAGACGTATACTGTATTTCACTTATTTCTGACAACGAATTTGTTTCTTTGTTGAACTTAAAAATGTGCATTCTAATAGACAAGGATACTTTCCTCACACAAGGGAAAGTTGATTATAGCAATTCTTTTGACTTTGAAATCCACTACTGCGCCCAGTGCTTTTTTTCTAATCAGATGCATATGAGAAAGAGCGGTTGCATGAGGCCCTGTGAAGTGGAAATAACAACATAAATATCTAAATGTTGCACAGGGGATGGAGAACTCTCTCTGCGCAGGTACAGTGGGAGTGGTGGGGTCACTTAATTGGCAGTCTAGTATGGAACGCGTGATGTAGCCTTTTCACATATTTATGTGCATATTTATTTTTTTATGTTTCTTTTATTCTAGATTTGCCTCACTAATAATTCATACTTTACTGCTTTCAATTTTTTTCTTTCTTTTCTTCTCCTTTTTCTTCTCCTTTTTCTTCCCTTCCAAGGGTGGCTCTGTTTCTAACAGATTCTCTGTGTTGTTGAATGGAACTGAGGAGTGAAACCTCAGGGTCTAACTGACTCTCCAGTCAGCCTGCCAGGGCCTGTCAGGTTTTTTATCTGGAGGGGAGGGGTGCAGGGGTTTAGGGGGAGGGCTGGTGTGGGGGTTATGTCGGGGGGGTGATCATAAATATTAGGAGCTGCAGGGAGACAAAGGGTCTGAAATGGAAAGGCTTGACTGGACGTGGGGACCTGGCCGTGTCATGTACCACACTCATTTTTCTTGTGCGCTTAGAACTCAGTCAGGGGTTTAATTGGAATCCTGACTTCAAAGAATCTCTCGTCCCGTCCAGCAGCTCAACCTCATCTCTCACCCCACCAAGCCCCATCCCTCACCTCACCAATCCACATCCCTCACCCCACTAAGCCCCATCCCTCACCCAACCAAGCCTCATCCCTCACCCCACCAAACCCTCACCTCACCAAGCCCCATCCCTCACCCCACCAATTCACATCCCTCACCCCACCAAGCCCCATCCCTCACCCCACCAAGCCCCATCCCTCACCCCACCAAGCCCCATCCCTCACCCAACCAAGCCTCATCCCTCACCCCACCAAAGCCAAACCCTCACCTCACCAAGCCCCATCCCTCACCCCACCAAGCCCCATCCCTCACCCAACCAAGCCTCATCCCTCACCCCACCAAACCCTCACCTCACCAAGCCCCATCCCTCACCCCACCAATTCACATCCCTCACCCCACCAAGCCCCATCCCTCACCCCACCAAGCCCCATCCCTCACCCCACCAAGCCCCATCCCTCACCCCACCAAGCCCCATCCCTCACCCAACCAAGCCTCATCCCTCACCCCACCAAAGCCAAACCCTCACCTCACCAAGCCCCATCCCTCACCCCACCAAGCCCCATCCCTCACCCCACCAAACCCCAACCCTCACCCTACCAAGCCCCATCCCTCACCCTACCACTCTCCATCTCTGACCCCACCAAGCCCCATCCCTCACCCTACCAAACCCCAACCCTCACCCCACCAAGCCCCATCTCTCACCCCATTAAGTCCCAGTCCTCTTCCATCACTCCCTCTCCTGGCTGGATAAACTCATGTCCACAGCACATGCACACATTCATACAGACTCTAAGCACCACCATATCACACACAGCGTCAGCATGGACGCCACGCCACTACATTGTTTAACATTAGTTCTTTGTTTTTGCCATTCTTTATTCTAGATCTGTATGTGTGTCTGTGTGTGTGTGTGTGTGTGTGTGTGTGGATGTGTGTGCTTACAGTACATTGTTGTCAATACATTCTCCTCAAATTAGTACCCTTTCATAACTATTGGACTTGTTATGAAAGGGTAGAGACATTGTTAGAGATCCAGTGGTCTTTTAAGATGTTTCTTAGTTTAAATCCCTGTGCTTCAGGTCATACCAGTACTCCCTAAGAGAGAGGAACAAGGGAATTGAAATGTTGTTTCATAATTGGCTAACCATGGAGCCTAAACAGAGATTCGTCAGCAGCTTTCAGCTTCATTCTAAGGTGGCATTGTTTCAGGCTGCACTATTTTCATTGTAATTATCAGGCCAAAACATGATACCTAGTTATTGTTGATCCTTTATTCTGAGTATCTGCAGTAGCCATTTGGGTATTTTGTAGTATTGGATTATACTATTGTACTAAATTGTCTTGTAGTTATGTGTAATTGGAAGACTTCTGAATATGTAACATATGCCTGTGAACAAAAGTGAGAGTCAACTTTGGTAATAAGTCTGAAGAAAATGGATGATAAAATGTCTATATACTATTATTGGAATCAAGGGTTTGATATCTAGTAAAATATGCACTATTATAATTAAGGGTTCTGCCTTCTCCCTTTGAGTTTCAGCAAGCCTTGTTAGCACTGCAGAGAAGACCTTAAAACCATACCTGGAAGTTAATATGTTTCAAAGATATAATTATAGGTTGGAGAAAAAAATGACCTATTTTCAGAACTCTAACAAATCATTTTTTCCCATTATACATGGTATAGGTGTTAATGACGCCTTGTCTTTTTGATTTTGCCGTATAAATTATGAAACAGCTGTATCATTTGAAGAACAGTACAGATAATAGGTGAATTTCAAATGGCCAATCTGCAGGAAAAGAAGGTATGGATTCTACATTGAAATAGTTCTTACTGAGACAGTAATCAACGGAGGGAAGAGAGTTCCTATTCTAACCTGAATATTAAGCCAATGTTGACAAGTTACAGCAGTGGTAACCTTCTTCAATAGGGGGGTGATCTGGAGGGTCAGTTGACTTTTCCAATAGATATGTTTGATGGACAGAGGCAATGTTTACCCAGGACGCCTGATCTGATCTTCTTTTCCACTAATTAGTCCTTTGACTTATCTCATGTGACCTAAAGCACATTTGAACTGTTCTTCCTCCTAGGCTGTCTTTAAACAGGTGACTCCTTGAGCCCATACTGTATAACCTCATACAGGTTATATATAACCTTATGTAGACATTTTATTACATCATAACCTTACGTATGCATTTGTATTTACAACGTGAGCAATATCTCTAGGCGAATGGTATTAGACATTGGGTATCTAGGGTTATGGTTAGCACCTGGTCAGATTAGTTTAGAATAAAATAATTTGAGGAACAAGTTTTAAATTCACAGCAGAGGCCATTGGGTTGTTCATTTATAGTCCATACATACCCCGGTAATGGAGGCGATGGTTTTAGGGTTATAGATGTCTTCTCCTTTGTGATCTTGTCTGCAATTATGATCTGCCCTATCATATCTTGCTTCAGCCAGGTCTTTGAATGCATGCTTGTGGTTCATCCTGACGTGGAACCAAACGTTAGGTGATGATGAAGACTGATTGCTGTTGGACAGAAAACAGAGAGATCTGTTCCGACCGCGCTGTCTGATAGAAAACACCGTCCGCCAGGGAGAAAAAGGCGGGGCTAACAGAGCAGCACAGACAGCACTGCTTCTAATGGACGTGTTAATGACCACGTTGCTTAAAGGTCACTGTGGAGTGGCATTTCATTCTCCCACTCGTTGCCATCCCTGTGCGCCCTCTACATTCTTATTTAGTTTTTCTTATTATTCTCCCTCTCCATGCCACTAAGGACGTCCCACGGTGTCACTGTGAGATGAGGATAGGAATGAAGAAAGACGGATTCAAAGGATAGAGGGCTGTGGATAGAGAGGGTTTCCCCAGAGCAGCCCAGCAAGACGTTGTCTTGAAGGGACTTGAGTGTCTCAGTGTGGTGACCATCAGGCACCTCCAACATGCACACACCAAACACACACACAGACACACTCATTTCCATTTGCTTTTATCAAATATGAAAATCCTGGGACCCCTGCTTCCCTTCGCGCCCCAAAGACCAAAACACAATGGAAATAGCAGAGAGAAATGTAGTTAAATCTTTTTTTTTTTGAGGAGGGGAGGGTTGTTCGCTTTCATGATATTTCCATCTGTGCTTTCCCTTGTCAGGGGGCTCAGCTCAATGGCGAGTCTCATTTGAGAGGGAGGTGCATCTTGGCAGACCAGAGCTGTTGTCTTCTCCACTGGAGATGGCCTCCTTGTAGTCTCCTTGAATTTCTCTTCAAATGTTTCTGTGGCCTTTGTTGAGGAATGGAAAAATGCAAATGTCCTTCACTAGCCCCCCCCCCCCCCCCCCCTCTCCTTGTCCACTGGCCACAATGTGGGAATTCATCCTATGGATGAAGTCACTCAGGAAGAAGGGAAACTTAAAGAGTTCCAATCCAGCTGGAATGGTGGCTCAACAAATGTACTGGGCACCTGGGATGAAGATTAGGGAGAGGGGCTTGATATATCTCATCTGTCTTGATGACTGGTGATGAGTGCTGTCCTTCCCTTTTTCATTGGAATTAATTATGTGTGAGGAGAAATCATTTGTAAGAAACCCTCTCCTTCTACAAATTCCTTGTTCCTGATAATTTCAAATCAACTACTCTTCACCAGTGATACATTTTTAGGACCCATAATATCAGTCATATTCCATCCAATTACCCAATAAATCAACATTGCTGCACCATTCTCTGAATAGTCTTTATCTTAACCAGGAACTGCAATGTTAACCACTCTGTAAGGGCCAGCTAACTATTAACCACAGATTCTTCTTACCAGTGGATGTGACTTCTAACTACTGTATGTCAGATCTTGATCCAGGCTTTGAAGTCTGTAGAGATGTTGATATCTGCATTGTTTTGGACAGTTGGCTTTTCACTGTAGAGGTCTGTTGGGGTAGAGCTGCAGACAGGAGGGATGAGAAGGGAAACTGCACTGTTTGGGTGTTGTGATCTGTTTCTGAAATGCCTCAGGTCTGCTGAAAACACAGATCCAGACTGCAGTTAAACACAAAGACACACACACACACACGCGCCCTGGCGTAATCTCCCACCACCATCTTGGCTGATAACAAACTACATAGTGCCGAGGAGCAGAGAGGGGAGATGGGAACACTGCCTTACCTCTCGCTCTGCAAGCACAGACACAGAAGCAGAGACCACCCCAGCCAAGCAACACACACTGAGTTTACCTGTCATCTGCACCCAGAGCCAGTGCCATGACCTCTACTCCATCACTGTGGAAATAATAGGAAAACGTAGTCCCTCCCATGAGCCCCAGGTTGGGCTCAGCTCATATAAATGCTGTCGTTTATAAATGTCAGCAGAAATATTCCAAAGCACTGGATCTCCCCGAAATACATTCCCCATTTCACCACACCTACAGTGGTATTTAAACAGAAATGACTTGCCACCAGTATCACTGGGAACATTTACTGAATCGTTTTAAATAAAAACCAAACATAAAAGGCAGGTATTTACGTAATGTAAGAATACTAGTCAGTTATTAAACAAATATATACAATTATATGTTAAACTAATTAGATACAAATTGTAAGATGCCATGAGAAAAAAAATGTTGAAGAAAAACCTGTGTTAGCAAATGTAGACAACTTTACATTTAATCAACTAAATTACCCCACACCCACCTCCCCTGTGTGAAAACATAAAGTGTAGGTGCTTCCTGATGCTTTCTGGCAAACTTCAGTAAACATTTTGGATAATGAGGTTTCAGTTGACGAAAAACCAACGTTGCATCCCACAGTAAGAACCTCATCCTCCTCGGGTGATGCAGGCCGTCTTGCCCTGCCCACGGGGCTTCCCAGCCACCGTCACCTATACTGTATCACAGCGTATTGCTGCGAAAGAGAGCCTTCAACCGCCGTGCAACCTGGGAGGCCATTATCAGAGAACTGTGGAGGGAATTACAGGTCATCGGTGAATGGAGTCAACAAAAGTCTGGATCTCATTGGCTGATAAGCAAATACATTTTACATGATGGAATCAATGCTCAGACCTGTTAACTCTGTTGAGATGAACCTGAAATTAACAGTCTGAAGCTTAAAAACTCATAAATGTTGCCGGGTACAGCAGTCTAGCGTGACAAAATGGGCCTGTATTACTCCGCATTGGGTCATGTGTTAATTAATAACATATGCATATTTTGTGTTATTTGTTTCTTCAGGTTCCCTGATGGAAATGTTTAAAAATTATACGGGGGGAAAATACTTCTCCGGTGACTGTAAGAACATGGCTAAAACACTTGTTAAGGACTAAGTCTCATGCAAACTCTCTGCATTAAGGATGCATACTTTCTTACATTATGCAACAGTACTACTACACTATGCAATCACTCCAAAATACATTAATAAAATGAAAAGCTGATTGAAGATGCTAATAAATATATATTACTGTAAATTCAGGAGTTAGCCTCTGTGTTAGGAAACAGTTTTCTTCTCAGTCTGAAGTAAATGGTGGTTAATGGTTGCATGTCTGCCTGTTCTAGCCCCAGACTGAGAGAGCATGCTGGGTCTAGCTGTGACAGGGAGGGGTTTCCTGGTTCTCCTGTGATGCTCTGTGTTAATGGCCTGTGTGTGCCAGGCCTCCATGGAGGGGATTACACCCACCACTAGAGAGGAGCAGACCTGAGGCCTGTGTTCTCAGCAGATATTCTCTCTTCTGCCTGTCTGTCTGCCTTGGCCGCATTTCCCACTTTGTCATTTTTATTTGAGCACCAGTAACCAGAGGCTCCACAGCAAGCATTACATGATAATGGATCTACATGTGGAAATGGGTCATTTTCTCTCTCTTTGTCTATACTCTTTACAGATGTGCACATACTGTAAAAGCCACATACGGCTTTCATGGGTAAAATTAAGATAGTAAGTGATTTAAATAACTCCCATTAATTTTATTAATTATATATTATATGTTGGTTGTTTTTTGAGTACATTTCAAAGAAAGCTTTTTTATAGTGTGGCTGAGTGAATTTCCAATGAACTTCTCACTACCCCAGTAGTCAGGGATGAAAACACTTTGCATTTAACAATTTGAATGTGTCAAGGACACTTTTTGGAGTTTTTATGCTGCCTTTTATATCCACTGACACCCCCAAAGTCCATTCACAATACTCTACAAAACTATATTCAGACTGAAGAACTACTTCGGTTGCTTCCGCAGACCTGTTTTCTGTTTAGAACCTATGTTTTTTAGACCACCTACATTGGGGTCTTCACATTCAAACATCCTTCAACACCAGATCTCAGGTTGGGAGAACTACTTTTCCTTGTTTCAATGCACAATGATGGTGTTTTGAGTTTTTCTATTTTTTGAGTGCTTGTGTTATTGTACTTTTATATGTCCATGTTTACTGACCTATGTGCTATTTATTCACTTGCGAAAACTCCCACATTACGATCAGTTGTCTGCTGCATTAGTAAAACTCAGAGTGGTTTTAGTTCAGTATTATTGAGTTCTGTGCTGCACTTCTGTGCCTACAACAGGTTAAGAGTAAGGTTCTACTCCACCATTTGACAGTGAGGGTTACAACCCCACGACAATCAGGCACCAGACGGGTAGTTTTCCAACCCTCCTACAGAGTAACAGAGGACTAGTGTTCCAGCCCTCCTACAGAGTAACGGAGGGCAAGTGTTCCAACCCTTCTACAGAGTAACAGAGGGCTAGTGTTGCAGCTCTCCTACAGAGTAACAGAGGGATAGTGTTCCAGCCCTCCTACAGAGTAACAGAGGGATAGTGTTCCAGCCCTCCTACAGAGTAACAGAGGGATAGTGTTCCAGCCCTCCTACAGAGTAACAGAGGGATAGTGTTCCAGCCCTCCTACAGAGTAACAGAGGGATAGTGTTCCAGCCCTCCTACAGAGTAACAGAGGACTAGTGTTCCAGCTCTCCTACAGAGTAACAGAGGGATAGTGTTCCAACCCTTCTACAGAGTAACAGAGGGCTAGTGTTGCAGCTCTCCTACAGAGTAACAGAGGTATAGTGTTCCAGCCCTCCTACAGAGTAACAGAGGGATAGTGTTCCAGCCCTCCTACAGAGTAACAGAGGGATATTGTTCCAGCCCTCCTACAGAGTAACAGAGGGATATTGTTCCAACCCTCCTACAGAGTAACAGAGGGCTAGTGTTCCAGCCCTCATACAGAGTAACGGAGGGATAGTGTTCCAACCCTCCTACAGAGTTACAGAGGGATAGTGTTCCAGCCCTCCTACAGAGTAACACAGAGGTCCATAAAAAGCCTAATTGGCCTTTAAACATTAAACTGTAATCACTTGTGGTGAGCACTGAAAACTCTGTAAACACCCTCTATATGGTGCCATTCTCTCTCCTCCTCTTTTTCCTCCCCCCCCTCCTTCTGCTTCTCTTCCTCTTCTTCCTCCTCTTCCTCAGCCCTTCCCTTCCATCATACTTCATTCCTGACCCAGCCTGTTAAGAACAAAAACAGATCCATGTGTGAAACTCATGGCTGGAATGTGGATTGGGGCTGGGGTGAATCCGATCAGAATTTTAAACCATTTATTATTTGTGTATTATTTAGTAAAATATTCTGTATAAAATCCCCTAAATGAGAAATGTGGATAATGCCACGCTGTAGATACATGTGGAGAGAACAGCCATAACAAGGGGGCAGCTGTTTGTGGTTTTTCTAATCAATTCAGAAAACACATTTACACGTCAGCCTGTCACAGCCCCAGCGCTGACAGCCAATCCACACTGTATTGTTGTGAAAATGAAACTTCATTTCAGCGTGCCCTTGTGTGAGGGACAAGGTCATTCTTAGGGCTAAGTGAAGGAGGTGAGGGAAGGCTGCTGAGGGCAGTGTGTCCAGCCCTCTCTCAGTGCTGCTCGGCTGGGAGGAGAACAGCCATCAAGGCCGTGGCTGTATGCTGATTGGCTCTGCAGTAGTCTCACCCGTGTCCTCTGTAAAGACATGCATAGCCACTGTGTTGGTGTTGTGCTCAGGTCCACATCCGTTGGTGAAACTTGAATGATACAGAGTAACTCTATGGATCTCTCTTTAATGGTGCAGATTGAATTCCTATGACAGTTCTGTTAGACCACTGCCAGAGTTTTGACTGGTGTATTACAACCCTAATTGGCGTGCTGTGTACATTGTTATTCAATATCCTTGTATCATGTTGGAGGTGCCTTGTTTTCCTGCTCTGCATAATGCTGATGGCAGACACATTGCTAGTAGCTAGATGTTTATCACCTAGCTGGGCTGCAGTGGCAGGATGACTACTGGGGCTCTTCCTCTCTGCTCCCCCAGGGCACTGGGGCCCTTCCTCTCCTTTCCCCCAAGGTACTGGGGCCCTTCCTCCCTGCTCCCCCAGGATACTGGGGCCCTGCCCATTATGCAACCCATATAAGGGAACAGTGTCGTTGCCCCCCCCCCAAACTATGCCTGGCCTGGATAACGATGCTTGAACACGCGCTCTCATCTGATCAAGACTTATGGGGAGAAGTTTGCCTTCTAACTTCATTTCCTCTCAGTGCTGCAGTGCAACGACATTCCCTTTCCCATGATGGAGTGGTTGGAAGCTGTGGATGAAGTAGCTGAGATACATTTGTTCAATGAGGCGTCAAGAGTCCAGCTTTTCCAGGATACTGAATGAATTGTTTTAAATAAGCTGTTGAGTGCTTGCGGCTTTCTTTTTCCCGTCTCTCTCCTTCGTGTCCCATCTTTAAACTCACGCTGCCTTGATGTTGGAGGCAGTCTTCAGTCCCCACCTGGGCTGTGGTGTCATGCTGCCATTCAGGGGCCATTGTCCTCCAAATGGCAACATTAGCCATTCTCCTCCCTGCAAAAGGAATCTGACTGAAGTGCAGGAAGGTTTAGGTCGGTACAGATTACACCATGAGAAAGAGGCTGTTATACACCGCTAGGAAAATACATTGGAAATGCTGCTAGTGGAAAGCCCTGCTCTGTACCTCATTTAATGACATCTCGGTTTTAAACCTCTCTACTGTCGTCAGTAGACTTTTTCCCCCAGAACTAATGTTTCTGATTATTATAATTTTTCTTCGATATTCTTTCTCGTGGCACACATTATTTGTGAAATTCCCCAAGCTGCTAAGGATAAATGACAAGGAGCGGTAAGGAAGAAGCATGGACGTCTTAGATACAAAGTGTTAAGGAGAACAGTCACACCCAAAATGAACTAGATGGCTTCCTCGACATGCTCCATATTCTGACAGCAGATGGATGTCTAGATACAAAGCAGCCTGATATTCAGGCATCTCCTCCATTTAAATGTCACTTTTGAAATAAAAAAGGTATTACTGAATCTGAATCTGATGTAGACATTAGCAGGGATGGAACTGTTTGAGTGACAAACCTTGTCTGCCGAGCAGGGCCGAATATACGAGCGGGAAGATAGAAATACTGAGGAAACACTGAGGAATAGAAGGATTAGACAGCTCACTGAAGAACCAACGGATCTGCACTTACAGGAGGCTGTTTCATCAAGTTCTGAGGAGAAGTCAATAGTCCTCATACACAGAAGTCTGAATTCTAAACAAGCCCTGCATTGTAGCGTTGCAGTGTGGCCCTAACAGGGACTCTTACACCCCACCATAATGTCTAAAGAGCAGCTGGAGTCTTCCAACCATGAAAACGACGTGCCACTCAACACTGTGCTGTATATCAGAAGATGTATATTTTTTATTTTACTTGGCTAGATCTCCTTGGCCAGGCGATACTACGTTATGTGACTTGTTACGGTCTAAACGTGTCTGTCTTTTGTGTCTGACTTCATGGTGTGTGTGTGTCCTCCCAGCGGAGGTACTCTGTTTTATGTATGGCCAAGTGGAGGCAGCATTCTCCGTTCACTGCCATTCCCTCCACATGCGTTCACACACACACACACACACACACACACACTCAAAGACTTCTATATACTGTAATTTACAATTAGGAATTTTTTTGATTTGTAAAAATACTTTTCTTCTAGAGCATTTTGTTAGTGTTCTGATGGGGTGTTATTTTTTGTCCTGACATATTTAAAGTTACTCTTCTGGAATGACCCCATATATACAATATTTATATTGTAGTAATTAGTGCAGATGTTTTTGGAATCTTTTTAGTAGAAATGGCCCTTATAATTAGTGTAATTCCTCATCAGGCATTATTGAGACTATTAAAGCATTAATTGTAGTTCTTAACAATAATCCCTTTTCTGCGTGGGTGCAGTTTTTGTTTTGATGACTGGGTTTGTTTTAATTGAGAGTAATGCTGTGTATTGTTTAATGCACCAACGTGTTCACGACGCACGACATGTTTCTCTAGCCACTGAGATATTTTCCTGGCACTCTTCAGAGACAAGTAGAAGGGCTTAACTCAAGTAGTGTATGAGCAAGTACAGTTGCAGTGTGTAAGGATACAAGCCAAGGAGTCAACAGCCATGAAATCTCTGTCGACCACACACTTTCCTATTTGAGTGAACTGCGGTAAAGAGGAACAACTGTTTTCAGTACATTTTGTAACCAGTGTTCCATAAAGGCTGACCTTACCAAGAGAAAATCAATTGCCAGTTGAAAGTCTACAGATATATGTATAGAGTGGAAGTGAGTATTTGTGTGTGTATGTATATATATATATATATATATAGTGAACATATTTGAAGATTAGATTAGAACCTGGAATTCGATTAGAATACTACTAATTGCGGTACTCATTTTTTAATGTTGGAATAAAGTAGAATTTGAACACACAATTATGCAATAATTGTAAAGCCATATTCCATATTTTTCATGTTTTAAATAATTAAAAGACCTTTTGCATCCAATTGCATTTTACTCTATGACAAAAGGGTTGTTTTAAGAGCATGCATAGTTCAGGCCAGCTCAGGTGTAATGTCTCTGTATGGGTGGACAGACTCATGCTCACAGGTCACTATTACACATTTAGGGACAGAGCGAGAGAGCTGAGTGAAGTGTAACACACACACATGCACACACTGCCCCCCTGCTTGTGATTGCGTCCTCTTTACTGTTTGCTGGGGCGGAAGGGAGGGAGGGAGGAGCAAGGAAGAGGGAGGATGGAAGGAGAAAGGGTATAGGGAGTGAGGAGGAGATACTGTGTAGAGTCATCAGAGGGACAGTACTGTCTCCCCTCTTCACCATTGTCCTTCCTCCGAGCCGCATTTGAACTTAATATTCCATGAAATAAGGCAGCCCATCAAGCCATTGTAATGGCGTCAGGTTAATAGAAGTTATTATTCTCCCTCTCTCTCCGTGGCAGTCTCTCAAACCCACTTTTTTCTTTCCCTCAGTCATGAGCACATTTGAAACCACACTGTGGCATATGGTTTTTTTCTCCCTCCTATAAGAATTCTTCCTACTTTCCCCCCCCAGTGTTCCCAGTGTTATTAGAATCCATTCTGAGTGGCTGAGGCCCTTTTCAGAAAGACAGCTTTTCAATTCCTAATAGGCTGTTCATTTCTGAGCAGAATGCTTTTGGGCGCTTGCTCTCCTTCTCTGCTTGTTTTTGCATGCTTTCTTTTCTCTCATGTTCTTTCTCTCTCTCTTTCCCCTACTCATATGCTCTCTCTCTCTCTCCCAGGCACACAGACATACACACACACACACACACATACTGTGCACTGAGTCGTTGTGTCAAGCTGTCAGGGCCCCAGATGTCATGTGATTGTTTTTATCACTGGCAGCTCTTTCTGTGGGTTGAACAGCAGCCTCCTCTAGCACTAGGGCCTGTTCTGTGGTGATGCAGCCTTGTCACACATGAAGATGGCCCTCCGTGTAACAAATACTGGTTTCCTTTGGTTCCTCCTGGATCCCTTTTGGCCTTCTGTCCTCCCGCCACATATGGTCTGCCGCCATCAAGTCCCCTGAGGAGAGAAAAACGGGAGAGGGAGAGAGAAAGACAATGATGTGGAGAGAGAATGATACAGAGTGAGTGAGACAGAATGAGAGTGCGAGTGCTGGAGCAGGACAACCTTGGCTGGCAGACAGTGTAGAGAGGAAGAGTTTCCAGACTGTCTGCCTTACTGTACATTTGGACTCGCCTCTATCACTCGATCCGCATTTACTGGAAAGACAAAGGTTCTCTTACTGTCCTGTCTGCTCCGGGGAATGGCACTCAGTTCTTGTCTGCCCCAATGAGCAAGAAGTACGGTTCGGTTGTGAATGAAGAGGTCACGGCGTCCTACCAAACTACGTCTGTAACACAATCTTTAGCACATTTGAGATTGTTATGAGTGGTTAGTGTAAGTATTAAGAGAGTAGGGTGTGTATGGTTACTGTAGGTTAGTGAGGCTGGCTAGAAGAGGTCAGTTTACCTCATCATTTCATCCCAGTTTACGGCCTCTCCCCATATTCCACAGATATGACAATTAGACCAAATGGTTGACCGATTAAATATCTCAAGCAAATCATGGTTCAGGACAAGTGTGGAAAATAACAGAAATGGAGTTTAAAAATAAATATGGCTAAAGGGAAAAAAATCAGTGGTCTTAAAATTCTGAATTTTGATGGGGGAATTCAAATTGTACCAACTCAGCTTTTAAATGCTAATTTTGAAATAATGACATGGTCTGTTGTCATGACAGTTGGCAATAATTTAATAATTGCCTAAGTTTTCCATAATGTCATCAAATTATAATCATTATGTGGATAATCATAATTCTAGAGTTCAAATGGCATTGAGGTATTTGCTGGGTTATGAAATCTGGGCACAGTTACTGAGGGAAGTGGTATGAGTCTGTGTGTGTGTGTGTGTGTGTGTGTGGGGGTGGAGGGGGGTGTTGGTGCATGTCCAGAGTTATGCCAGCAATCTCTCTCTCTCAGGAAGTGGGTTGACCATATTTTGCCCCCCCCCCCCCCCCCCACAACCACCATCATCATTAGCACCACCTTTCCAACACCACTACTCTATGGCTGGTTGGATATTTAACCCTCTAATATCAATGGCACAGATATGTGTGTATTTCCTCAGCCCAACTACAGGCCGGGATAGGGAGGGGTAAAGTAGGTTGAAGCTCTGCAGGAGAGCGTATCCTCTATGCCTACGGCTGGGTCTGTGCCACTTCCTGCCCCTCTCCTCCTCCCTGCACTCTGCCTCACTCAATCACTTCTTTCTCCCTCTCCTGGCCAGAGCGTTCCTGGCATTCTGAACTGTCAGCCCACGTTCCAGGCTCAGTGGGAGCTGGGGGTGTGGGAGGTGGAGGGCTTCTTGGTGTGTAGCTCTGCCCACAGATACTGTTGCTGTATACTTTGCCTGTGACCCCTGGGGATGGACATAGCCTGGGAAGGCCAGTCCTACTCTGGCACTATGCCATTGTCACAGCCCTACTCTGCAGAACACAGCTCCTATAGGCCCTGTTGGTCACATGTGCACTGAAAGCTATGATGAGTATGTAGATATATGCCTAAAAAAAACGTACAACCAGGGACGTTGTTTCCCAGCACACAAACCAATCACTTGCTTGGGACCCCGCGGGAAGGGGCCTCCTTGCTGCCTAGTAGCTGGTATTACAAGCAGAATTGCTAGTTGACAGTAAGTTACATTTTTTTTGCCACAAATGTAAATAATATGCACATGATATCATAGACACCTGATTAAATGTAATACACCACACATACCTTGTCTACACGTTTATCTATTTTAAAAAAGTATTCAATGTGCCGCATGTCACATTTGAGCTACCGTAGCAAACTACCTAGCTAAGACAGCTTGAGTCAAAGGAAACTAGCGAAATGAAGCACTTTTATCATGTTTACAACCATGTTAAATCATGTTGAAATCACTGTGTTGAGACAGATGTTGGCTTGTTGAAAGCAATTTCCAGACACTGGAAACAATTCCAAGGTCAGTGTGGTGTATTACCAACCTACCTAGATGTAATCAGAAGTTAGCTAACTTTAATTAGCTTCATTTTTCGCTTCAGACTTGACTTTATGAAGGAAGCTGGACATTTACATGAGTGAGCAAAACATCTGCATTTTTCTCTTGGGTATAAATATGATGAGACACAAACTCCCTTATCTTTCAATAGAAAGGGCTCAAGTATATTTTTGATCCTTTGAGAAATCATTGGCAGAAGTTAGTTCACCAAATCTCTGAAACTACAGTTAGGCATTACCTCCAAACAAGCTGTTTGGGTGTCTTGGCAGAATGACTGTTCTCTCATCAAGACATACAGGTCAGTGACCGAAGTTGACTAACATTGTCATTGGAGTTCTGTGGTCAGATGTCTTCATGAGAGCAGATGCTTTCTTCTGGCAAGATGTCCAATTTTCTTGTAGGCAAGTTTATCACAGATTCTGTTGATTTAAAGCCAAATAAGTAAGTGCAAAATAATATCATCACCTTTTTGATTTTATCTTCATTTTATCAAAATCAAAATAATACCTTTTATAACTCAAATACCCAAAATCTTTATGGCTGTTGATAACTGTCATTCTATTACTCTAAGCTAGGGGTCAACTGCTAGCCTCAAAGACATTAGGTAAGACACATCTTTGGGACCATTAGGTCCATTGTCTAACACAGTTGGAAATTACCAGTTTCTTTGATAAGCAAGACATGTCTCGCTAGCAAATTTTATCCGCAATATCATTAGCTTCAAGGAAGGATTGTCGTATTACTAGAGGTAAAGCTTGCTAGATGCGATATATGGCTCACATAGCTGTTGTCACAAGAACAATTTCAAAGATAACTTTGCTGTGTACATCTGGCACAGACACTGACTTGTTTTATCAACTCTTTATACCAAATAGTTCATAAACAAACTGAAATATCTGATTTTGAACTGACACTCACAGTCTGGCTTTAAAATTCATAGTTTTCACCATAAGAAATTACAAAGTAAAGAATATTGGGGAAATAAGAAATGTTTGTACTTTCCAAAATAGCTAATTTTCCCAAATATTTTGTCTTGTTTATTTTGGTGACAACACTTTTGAGTGAGTGAGGAATACACAGGCTGATTTGGAAACTGTTGGCCATATTCTCTTTTTGACAGGTACGCTTTACATCCATCTATAGTTGTGCTCAAAAGTTTGCATAGCCTTGGAGAATTGGTAATATATGTACCATTTGTAAAGAAAACATGAGTGAGCAGGCAAAACACTTCTTTTATTTCTTAAGGGATTCACATACAACTGTAGGTCATAACAGAATGACACAATCATAAAACAAACATGGCAACAAAGAAAAAAAATGACTGACCCCTGCTCAAAAGTCTGCATACTCTCAGTTCTTAATACTGTGTATTGCCCCCTTTAGCCGTCTTTTGTAATAGTTGTCTATGAGGCTCCGAATTCTTGCAGGTGGTATAGCTGGCCATTTGTCTTGACAAAATGCCTCCAGGTCATGCAAAGTCTTTGGTCGTCTCGCATGTTTGAGATCTCCCCAGAGTGGCTGGATGATATTAAGGTCAGGAGACTGTGATGACAACTCCAGAACCTTGAGCTTTTTCTGCTGTAACCACTGGAGCGTCAACTTGGCCTTGAGCTTTGGGTCATTGTTGTGCTGGAAAGTCCAAGAGTGTCCCATGTGCATCTTTCGTGCAGAAGAATGCAAATTGTCTGCCAGAATTTTCTGATAACATGCTGCATTCATCTTGCCATCAATTTTCACAAGATTCCCCTTGCCTTTGGAGCTCACACACCCCCAAAACATCAGTGATCCACCAACATGCTTCACAGTGGGGATGGTTTTCTGTTCACTGTAGGCCTTGTTGACCCCCTCCAAACATAGCGCTTTTTTGGTCTCGTCACTCCAAATTACAGTGTGCCAGAAGCTGTGAGGCGTGTCAAGGTGTTGTCGGGCATATTGTAACTGGGCCTTTTTGTGGCATTGGCGCAGTAAAGGCTTCTTTCTGGCAACTCGACCATGCAGCTCATTTTTGTTCAAGTATCGTCGTTTTGTGCTCCTTTAAACAACCACACTGTCATTTTCCAGAGTAGTCTGTATTTCTCCTGAGGTTACCTGTGGTGATGGCCAAACAAGGCTTCATTAGCGTTATTTTGGAAGCAGGATATTATGTTGGAAGCACTCAGATTTCTTTATCACAATAAAAGCCATCATTGAAATATAGCCATATAGTTAATCTAATCGGTAAAAAAGAACAGACAAGAACAACATTAGAATGGACATTAAACATAAAATGACAGACTAGATTGTTAACTTTATTGCCTTATATAACTTAATGATGGCTTTTATTTTGAAAAAGATAGTCTGAGTTAGCGCTACTAGCATTATATCTTGCTGCTAGAAGAATGGTAAGGAAGCCTCGAATAGCCATCACTATCTACCTGACCTTGGCTTGAGATCTCTGAATTTTCCACTTCTTAATAAGTGATTGAACAGTACTGTCTGGCATTTTCAAGGCTTTTGATATCTTTTGAAATTCTTTTCCATTACCTTGTTACGCAGGTCTTCTGACAGTTATTTTCTGCTCCCCATGGCTCAGTGTCTAGGTATTTAATAAGCTTTTTTTAAAGTATTTTTTATTCAAAGTTACCAAAATGTTCCTAATGAATTGTTAATGTGATACTGAGTTTAGAAACAAACTGTTCCTCGCATGCTCTGCTTCAGGTTGATATTCTGGAATAGTTTTATTACTGTGATGTGTAGTAACCCTAGGGCTCATTTGAAAGGGCAATGCAGACTGGTATTTATATTGTGGGTGTGGCTTAATATTTTACACAATTCCTTTAGGCAAATGCAACTCAAATCTGGTCCCCCTGAAAAAATTTGTGAATGCTTTCTGGATAATTTAAGTAGTATGCAATTAAAATATACATGTTTAACTAGCCCTAAACCTGTATATTCTGCAAATTTTTATGAAATCAAAAATCTTAAGGCAACTTAATTTCTTTTCGTTCTGTGAACACAGGTTTTCAGTGTATATTCTTCATTATTCATTAGTTCCTAATGTACTATTGCACAAGAGGAAACAACTTTACCAGCTCAATGCTGGAACCTGTTTAATGCTGCTTGCAGCTAGTTTTAGACTGACACTTTACAACTTATCTTTTTTATTACTTACTATTTTACATTTCTTATGTGTTACTTGTGCCTGCGCTGTTGAGGAGGTTTTTGGAAACCAAGCATTTCATTGCCTAGGACAATTACATTTCCCATAGAAGTTGATGAGTTATGCTACACCATGGGACGTGGCACAATCATCAACTTTCACTGAAAAAAGTATAAAAAATGCATGCAATTCCCTTTTCTATTATCGAACATGTTACTTTTATGATTAGTTATAATTTATCACATTTTTTAAAACCTTTTGGATGTTTTTGTTTTAATTCTTTTTTACATTTTCACAATTTTATATAGATTGATATATTCATGGTGACCGAAAGGGCACAGCATAGTTGGAAAGACCCATATAGCCTATCATATTTCAAACATGCTAAAATATACAAAACATTTTTTAAAACAAGTTGATCATTGATCATAAAGCATTCAACCAGTCCATTTGGGTTTTGGCTTGCATTGTTGTGTTGTGTTACTCCACAAGCCTCTTTTTCCCCACTCTTAAGTCATACAAACGTTTTTCTTCATTATTTTGAATGTGTCATGATCGGCATTTTTATGATCATCATTATGATTATCATTTTTAGCGCCAAAATTTAGTTCTACCAGGCTAAAAGAAGCTGCTCTTTTGTGACACTGGTTAGCCCACAAGTAACTCAGAATTGAACATAAATGGACATTCCAGGGTCAAATATTTAATACATTGTGTGATTGAAAAAGAAATATTAACAGAAATTCAGAGAGACAGTATACCTTTCAGAGGGAAGGCGGGGGACTAAAAGCAGGGTGAGAGAAAGGACCAAGGGGGTTAGAGGGTTGTATGCTGATTTATAGCAAGGCCAAAACGCAGAGCCCTGAAGGTGCAAAGGCAGTGCTTCAAATAGAGATTGCCGGCAGCATCTGGTGTTATCGGCGACCCAAGGTGAGGCACTTAGTGATTTATCTCTCCCGTATCCCCTCATCTACCCTGCACTAACATACACTGTGGTGATGGGGTTGAGTAGGATCTGCGAGTGGCCGCGAGGCAGCGCCGTGCTAGCCAGGGCCAGCCAGCTCTGAGCCCAGACCCTGACTTTAGAACCTGACCCTTCTCACTGACCAGCCAGGGCCAGACACACAGGACAGCGCTTGTAGCCTGGACCCTGACCCTTCTCACTGAGCTCACACTGTAGCACCCTCTTCCAGCTGGAGTCATGATCTCTCACATGCTGGTTAGAGGTGTTGTGGGGATATGTTATCCCACAGGCAACTTATCATTGCTAGTCTGTACTTCAGTGGCTACAGTTAGATCATGTGTGTGTGTGTGTGTGTGTGTGCGTGTGTGTTTGTGTGTGTGAGTGAGTGCAGTACAACCCACTTCACCGTTCCATTATTTTACCCAGCTATACCGCACGGATGTGTTTCTCCTTTTTAATTCACTGTCATACACCCATGTTCACGTTCATGTGCGCGCACACACACTCCAACACACTCGCAATGTATCTCTCTCTTCTATACAGCAGGCAGACACTCGCAGCCCTGCAGCAGCCTGAAGCTGAGCTGAGGCTTGCTAATGAGGAAATGTCTTCTCAGTTGAGTGGACCCAATGCCAAAGACAGAACCTGCAAAATCAGCCCAACAGCTTCATCTGTCCAGCATGCGTGTCTATAAGTGTGTGAACGCTCTGCTCCACTCTTAACATATTTCACCGCATGGGACTGGCGCTGACATCCCCTATGCCCCGAGATCCTTCAGGAGCAGATTTAGAGTGATTTTCAGTGCAATTATACCTGCCACTTCTGACTGGTGGAGTAGCCCTCCTCAGCTCATGTCTTCATGCTGGCACTGCAGAGGCTGAGTGTGGCTCCAGGGCCAGGCTAGGAACTCCTCAGCCCAGGGAAGATGCCATTTCTTTAGCTACGGCCACTGTGACCTGGAGCTTGGATGCCATTTGCAGTTAGCGCAAGGTGATAATGAGCTGCCCGGCTAGGTGTCTATCACCAGTGCGCTGCGCCCTTGTTGTCTGGCCAGTGCAGGTGGTGCCGTGTGGCCCACAGATGGGGTCTGGAGTACTCGTGTGGTGGTGTAAATCACAGTAACACACGCAGGGATTGGGTAACTCCTCGCTACAAGGTCATCCTAATTCCTGAAGATTTGAATTTGCTTTTCCGTTTACCTTTTAAAGATTTAGCCGAATCTGTTATCCGGAGCGACTTCCTGTTAGTTGGTTGATCTTGTGATGGGGACAACCAGGGGACAAACCAGTAATAGTTAGTACACTTTATAGTATTTAATGACGTAGGTATCAGCAAGGGTATTGCTTCAAGGAAGAAAGGAATTATACAAATTATAATAATTGCAAACATTAGTTCAGAAATGGAAATGGTGGAGGGGTGGTGAGAGGAATTACAAAGTTTTCAAAAAATGATCAGGGACTCCTGCTACCCTGGTTTCAGGGGGAAGCTGTTTCCAACATGGGGGTGTTTAGATTGGATGGGACGGCAAGGACACCAGAGGTGACAGAGCAATGAGCTCAGGTCAGGGCTTCTTGATCCCACCTTAGGCAATCAGCATGGTCTTGTAATGGATCCAAGCTTCAGCTGGAAGCCAGTGGGGTGTGTGGCGAAGCGGGGCGATGTGGGAGAACACCAGGCTGGGTGCAGGATTCTGGATCATTTGCAAGGGTTTCATGGCACATGCTGGGAGCCCTACCGACAGTGAGTCCAGACGTGAAATTCTGAATGTCTGGAGTGGTACATCCAGTTCATGTAGGGCATGAACCTGACAGAGAGCAACAAACACTGATGTTTACAGCATTCTGAGAGGTTGACGCTGGGGAGCTTTCAACCGTGATGGAGAGGTCTTGGAGTGGACAGGCCTTCTTTGGAAGGGGTTATTCTTGAGGTGGTGGGGCTCTGTAGAGGAGAGGTGTTGAGTGTTATATGTCCATGTTAGGAGTTTACTTAGCTGTCACTTTGTGTATAGATTATTGATAGTATATTTTTCATGTTTTATACAAAATGTGTTTTTCCGAATAATATCTCCTAAACAAATCATGTGGTAGCATTCTAATGTGTATTCCTTGAATGGTAATATTTAACGTGCAGAAATATTTAACGCTACCATTCAGTGTCACAGCTCCTCCATGATATCAGAAGGGCCATAAAATCTGCCCCCCCCCCCCCCCCATCCTCCTATCCCTCCCGTTTCTGCTCCCCACTGCCAATGCTGGACCTAATGATATCCACCTGCTCACACTGCCCAAAGAAAGACTCAGGTCAATAATGGAGGTTTCGAGTGTTAGGGACGATTTGATCCGTTTCATCCACGTACATTACCACTTCAACTGCCATGTCCTTGCTGGCGTCCATTTTACCTGAATCAAGGTAGATGGGGAACACTGACACTGATTTTCCGTGTGAAGAGCCAGCATGGAGAGCGGAGCACATAGCTCTAATTTCACAGATATTTCACAGAGGCTCAGGAGAGCGTTTTAGTGTTGCAGGGGCTCTTCAAGGCATCGTTAGTGGAGCACAGAGAGAAGCTCCTGCAGGATGAGGCTTTCGTCATTGTCTGCAGGGGGAATAACAGCTAGCAGATGCCCAGGCAGACAGTAGAGAGCAGTGTAAATAAAGGTGCTGAGGAGAGGGAGCGCAACTTAATCAGTGGCCGGCCGGACACTGTGCTCTAAGGGGATCAGGCCTAGCTACCTGGCTGACTGAATGATGCTTAGATGAATATAACTGGCAGAAAGCAAGCAGGAGCAAAACACAGGAATAGAAAGGTATAGAGAGGGGTTGCTACATAGGTGTGTATGTGCCTGCGTGTCTGAGTGTGTGTGTGTGTTTGTGTGTGTCATAGAGCCAGGAGGTTGCTATAGTGGTGGGACTCCTACTGTCACTTCCTGTCCCTGGCCAGCATAATTCTTTTAAGGGGCTCATCCTTCATCTCTCCATTAGTGTCAGCAGTCTGGAGCGACGCACAGAATCACTCTAATTGATATGCAGTAACGTATTTGTCAGCAGGAAGCGGACCCAGCTGGCCCTGTCTTTCCACTGGGGGACTGCTGGGGATAGGTGGACAGGCGAGGAGGGCGTCGCCAGGGGTTGCGCTCATGAGTGGGGCTGTTTTATTTGATTTCAACTGAGCCAAACGAGTCAGTCCTGTCGTCTGACTGGGGAAACACAGTGGACTTCTGTAGCTAGTATAATAACATGAAATAGGTTGAAAGGAAAGGAAAGGCTGCTATTCGGATGTGATGAGAGCGGCGTATGTCCTGGCCTCCAGGCGTGGTAGTGTAGAGAGGCTGTTGTCAGATAACACTGTGTATTAGGAAGCAATGAGACAGTGGGACAGGTGCTTGTCAGATGCATTGTTCAGGGGTCTTGACCTCTAGGTTCACCAGTCTCCCCCAGAATATCCTCTGCTCACCCCTACCTCCCCTAGGGGAGCCGTACGATACTTAACAATAGGTGTTCTTCTCTGTGGTCACTCTGCCCCCCTGTCGCCCCTAGTGTGAGTGTGGTGCTGACTCTCAGAGCACCTCTGGGCCTGATAAATAATAGAACTGGAGAGGCTTTCTTCACTCTGCTCTGCGCCATCAACTCCATGTCATAGTTGACGACTCAGCTGTAAGATGTCCATTATGTGGTTCTGTACAGGGGAGTTCTGCTGGCTGCTGTGGTCAGAGGTCATGCAGGTGTGTGTTAAGGTGTGTTCAGGGGTCGTGAAGGTGTGTGTTAAGGTGTGTTCAGGGGTCGTGACGGTGTATGTTAAGGTGTGGTGCAGGTGTGTGTTAAGGTGTGGTCAGGGGTCGTGCTGGTGTGTGTTAAGGTGTGGTGCTAGTGTGTGTTAAGGTGTGGTCAGGGGTTGTGACGGTGTGTGTTAAGGTGTGGTGCTAGTGCGTGTTAAGGTGTGTTCAGGGGTCGTGATGGTGTGTGTTAAGATGTGGTGCTGGTGTGTGTTAAGGTGTGTTCAGGGCTTGTGACGGTGTGTGTTAAGGTGTGGTGCTGGTGTGTGTTAAGGTGTGTTCAGGGCTTGTGACGGTGTGTGTTAAGGTGTGGTGCTAGTGTGTGTTAAGGTGTGTTCAGGGGTCGTGACGGTGTGTGTTAAGATGTGGTGCTGGTGTGTGTTAAGGTGTGGTGCTAGTGTGTGTTAAGGTGTGGTACAGGCACCACTGACTCCCTTTTGCCTGTGCCCTTTCCAGTCACAGCCATGCCGAGAGGAATGAAAGGCCTCCCTGAACCCAATACATATTCATAAACCTTGGTTGAATGTCATGTTTACCTGTCAAGGTGGGGATTAGGATGAACTGTGATCAGGTATGTTATTGAACGTCACCCTCCCCCCTCCCCTGGCAGACAACCATCATCGTCTCACTCTCTGTCAACCTCCTTAGTCACTGAGGGAAAACACAGTCAACAAAACCATTCAACAGAAAACGTTTGATTCTCTCTCTCCGTCACTATTTATTGTAATGTTTTCCTGTGTTACAGCGGTAGCTCATAATGAATTCTGATAAATTAAAGGTTGCATTGTTCTGCTGCCATGGCTGTCCTTGATCATGATGCCAATTACTCTGGGTAATTTCCCGCCTCTGCATTCCCCTCTCGGAGATCTCACAAAAGGAACTTTCAGAGTGGAGCGAGTTGACACATGGGTGACACTTCTTTTTTAATTCTTCTCTTTTTGATTCTACATTATAACGTCACATTCTGCATTTTCATTGTCTCTTAGCCCTTCTCCTGCTCCTTCTTTAGGAGGAGGGAGAGAAAAAAATCTGTTGACTCAATTGGAAATGTCACCCAGGAATCTTTAACCTGAATAGAAGCGTTTTGACTCCTCTTATATAAAATGACAAGCAAGGACACAGTCTGTCTTCATCTACGTAGATGTACACAGACAAGTGCGCCTCTCCCTAACTAGTGCAAGTCTAAAAATAAGTAAATAAAACAAACTAACATGCTGGGGGGCAGATGAGAGAAGGAGGGTGCTCTGTTTTTTCATAAACAATATATGAGGTGCTTTTTGCAAGTCAAATCCTTAAAGATTTACTGGCGGCTTTCCTCTCAGTGCCTTTTAAGGAGTGAGATTGCATGCAAAGGAAATGGCAAGGAAACATTGGGGGACGGGGATGGGGGGTAATAAACAGAAAACAGGGCATTAAGGAGATAACGGTTGACATGAACATTGCCCTTCCCTCCCCCCACGCTCTGAGCAGAAACTTCTCCCCGAAGTAGCCGGGAGATGTTTGCACGCGTAACCTCTCTTTTTAGCCCGCTCGGATCGCTGAGTTCCTTGTGCTGTTTGTTGCCCTTATTGGCCGACATGGAATCACCTAGAATCTGCGTAATGCTTCTCTCGCTCTGTGTGAGTGACCAGTAATTAAGTTGTGCCGAGCAGAGTCCCCTCTCTGTTATCGCTGTCACAATCAGCCGGCCTAAGATGCTCTTTGACTGGCGGTTGTTCAGTGACCTGTGCGCGTCAAGCCCTCCTCTCTTTATTGGGTTGTCTTCTGTCCACGCTAATGGCCGTAGGAGGATGAACCCAGGCTTCACCTGACCAGCACTCCCAGACCCTGCTCTCTGGAGCCGACAGGCGGAACGGAAATCACATTAACCCAGCCCAAACCAACAACCAAAACAACACACAACAACACATATGGAGCCAGCAGAGAACGGGAGATTCTCTTTGTTTGGCTCCTTTATCAGCGGTAGGTGTCAGTTTGATTCATCCTTGTTTACCGGTCATTGTCATAAAGGGCGTCTGCCACCCAACCCCCTTTGTTAGCCAGCACGGGGGTCTTCCCTGATTTGGAGGTAACTAATAACATCTCCTTACCCCTCAGAAGAGATACATGATGAGTCGATGATTTATAGTAGATAAAATTATAGTCTGTTTAGTGGCCTGTTAGCGTTATGACACAAATATAGGTTACAGTCTACTATTTACGTCCTGAAGGCCTGATAGTTGTAGAATGCAGAGCTTTATTCTCAGAATGAGGTGCCTGTTGAACTTTGCCAAAACTCCATGGTAAGCCTTTTTAAAAGGTTTTTTAAATATGTTCCTTTTTACCACATATAATGTATGGCTTTTCATTGCTGTTTACATTCTATTGAAAACAGTATTGACCTATTTCCTTCATTAAGTGTACAATAGAATAGTTGGTTGCTAAAGCATTAAGTCCAAGGCCAGCCATCTCCAGTTCATCCTGATCATTTTCAATTTCTCCACCATGATCAACAATAAATGAAATGTTCATCCTGTGCTCACTGGCTGCAGTTAAAGGCAATTTGACGGATGTGTACCAGTTTAATTTTCTCCCACTCCCGAGAAGCTTTGGGGCACACCGCACGCATCTTGACATATGAGCCCTATGTCATAATTAAAGAGGTTCTGTCTCTTTGCCAGGCCGCCGTGCCAGGCTGCTTCCAAGCTCAGTGTATTTTATGGGGCGGCACGGTAGCTTAGTGGTCAAAAGCGTCAGGCCAGTAAACTAAAGGTCGCTGGTTCTGTTTTCCTGAGACGTCAGGATGCAACAAACCTGTCGTTCTGTCCCTGACCAAGACCGTTAACTGTAATTGCTGACAGGTCATTACTGTAAATAAGAAGGTGTTGTTAGCATCCTGGTTAAAACAGACCATAATACCGACCCGAGAAGCATGTGGATGAGTTCCACACAGAGCATATTTTTTCAAATCAAATGGCCTTGGATGACAACGTTGGAATGTAGGCCACTGGAGGCAGACCAATCAGACCGACTTCAGGCTCAGGTGGAGGAGGAGCTGAAGGGCGACTTAAAGCCAAATTAGCCATCACAGCCATCTTCACCATGGTGTTTTTATTCCTCAAACTTTTGATAAAAAATATTTTCAGTCCTCCGTCTTTCATCCCGCCCATCTTTTATCCACGTTTGCAACTTTCTGTGTCCAGGAGGCATCCTGGCTCATTTCTTTTCCTAGCCTTCACATAGCACCTCATCATAAACTCCTCCACCTCCACAATGCTATGGAGACAAGATCGACCCTTCCCATCAGCCTGCACCCCAAACCCCCCTCCCCATTGTAGACGCACTGAGGCGGTGGGGAGGGCTAGAACCGGCCCTGGCAGTTTGTTGTT
Source organism: Esox lucius (assembly GCF_011004845.1). NCBI lineage: Eukaryota > Metazoa > Chordata > Actinopteri > Esociformes > Esocidae > Esox > Esox lucius. The sequence goes on along the minus strand of NC_047570.1, from coordinate 16,632,999 downwards.
TTTATTGAATGTGTTTCTACTTCCATGTCATATTTCCTCCCTCTAATTGATGCCAGGGTCTGTGCGGGTGCCAGTGTGGTTGTTGGGAGGACGCTCCCTCCAAACAGGCCCTCATCCTCCTCTAATAGGGCCGGCTGTCCTCCGAGGCCTTCAGCTGTGTCAGGCCACTGCTGCCTCACTGCACCTCCGCTTTTCACCGTTGCCGTGTAGCCCATTAGTTCTCTCTCCAGGCCTCGCTATCCCCCCTGCCCGCCCCCCCAACCCTATTGCCTCACGGCTCCATCCCTCACCTCTCCGGTCCCCCCTCCGCCTCCCTGCTCGTTCCCGACGTTTCGTCCGCTGTAATGTGAGGACGCTGTCCCAGCGAACATTTCTCTGAAAACTTTTCCTGTATGAGTAAAATCTCCAGCTGCCCGGCGCCGGCCTGGCCTGTCCCTTTAATGTGTGTGTTCTTAAGGTACTGCGGCTCCCGGCCCATCATGTCCTGCGCTGCTGTTGGGGCGGGCCTGGGGGGCGTGGCTACGGCTGTGACAGCAACGCTTTGGTGTCCGCTGGTGTTTTTTTAGGGCTGTGTGTTGGCCCGAGCCCGCCACCTCTACACGGGGCTCCGGCAGCACAAGGCTGGCCCGGCGTATCAGAGGCTGAAGGATACAGCAGAGCAGGGCATTTAAAGGCCTTCAGGGCAGTGGTCTCTTGGGTTACCCTGGAATCAGTGTCCGCTCACGCATTGATAGATCGGCAAAGCAGTTTGTTCTACCAAATTAAACAATGATATATCATTATCACAACTTTGGGGGAAATCTATAAAATCAATGGGGCCGCCTGGTGGAGTGGGATTAGTATTACTAACATGCTGAGAGGGTGTTAAAACGCCCCAGTATGGATCCCAGTTGCGGCTCAGATCAATGGCATTTGTGGACACTAAGCTCAATAACAAGCCTTCCAAGAACTCGGAAAAAGAAGAAGAAAGAAATAGATGTGAAAAGCAAATTTGCTGGGAGAAGAGCTAATATCCTGTGCGCGCCCGGCTGAACATGAGCCGTGGAGCCGCTGGCTGTGAGAGAGAGGAAAGAGAGAAATACAGAGAGCGAGAGAGAGAGAGAGGGAGTGGAAGAGTGTAGAGAGAATGGATTCCTCCTCTTAAATTATACCAATACAAATGGTGTCGTTATTGATATCCTTACATCATTGGTATTGGCAGACAGGGGTAAAGAATTGATACAATATGTCGATTACAATGGGTGGGGGGGTGGGGGGGGCAACAAACCTGTTTAGCACGTCTGTATCAAGTGAATCAGATTGATTTAGAAATTGCACGTTTAAAAAAAATGCATGCCTTTAGAGAGGATTCTACAAGGTGAGCCAAAAGCCACAGTAATTGGATCTGTAAAAGTCAAATTTCCTGTTTGGTGCTGAAGTCCTGACAAGATGACAAAGGATGCTATGTTTAGAGAATGGAGATGTTTGGCCATAGGGATGGCATTAATCATGAGGGGAACGACAGCCCACTAGAAAGTAGGCATTTCACTCAACATGGAACAAGAGGAAACAAAATGAGTATCCTCACATTGTTGCTTAAAGAGCAAGAGCCCAGACAGACCTGGAAATCCTTCTGGGCTTCTTTTTATTGAAATCCATCAGAGTGGCTCGCTGCAGATTAAATTAGTTGAGTGGAGATTGTTTATTTAGATGGAAAAGATTCTACTGTTTAGTAATATTCTAGATAGGAAAGAAAGTATGATCTCAAATATCCCATAATGATAATTGTGAAGTAATGCATATGTTCATATGAGTCTTCTCATATGCTGTATTGGCTTTTTTAAGGAAATTAGCGTGTTCAGAATACTTTAGAGAAAATATTTGAATACTTTGTAGAGGAAATGTATCTCAATACATAGTGACTTTATGTCTCTTAATCAATGGCAAGAACAGCAGATGAAAATGAATTCATAAAATCCTTGCTGTTCCACATTTATAAAAACCATGGCCCTGCCTGGAGTAGAGCACCTGACCATGGCCCTGCCTGGAGTAGAACACCTGACCATGGCCCTGCCTGGAGTAGAGCACCTGACCATGGCCCTGCCTGGAGTAGAGCACCTGACCATGGCACTGCCTGGAGTAGAGCATCTGACCATGGCCCTACCTGGAGTAGAGCATCTGACCATGGCCTTACCTGGAGTAGAGCATCTGACCATGGCCCTGCCTGGAGTAGAGCATCTGACCATGGCCCTGCCTGGAGTAGAGCATCTGACCATGGCCCTGCATGGATTAGAACACCTGACCATGGCCCTGCCTGGAGTAGAGCACTTGACCATGGCCCTGCCTGGAGTAGAGCACCTGACCATGGCCCTACCTGGTGTAGAGCACTTGACCATGGCCCTGCCTGGAGTAGAGCATCTGACCATGGCCCTACCTGGAGTAGAGCACCTGACCATGGCCCTGCCTGGAGTAGAGCACCTGACCATGGCCCTGCCTGGAGTAGAGCATCTGACCATGGCCCTGCATGGATTAGAACACCTGACCATGGCCCTGCCTGGAGTAGAGCACTTGACCATGGCCCTGCCTGGAGTAGAGCACCTGACCATGGCCCTGCATGGATTAGAACACCTGACCATGGCCCTACCTGGTGTAGAGCACTTGACCATGGCCCTGCCTGGAGTAGAGCACTTGACCATGGCCCTGCCTGGAGTAGAGCACTTGACCATGGCCCTGCCTGGAGTAGAGCACCTGACCATGGCCCTGCCTGGAGAAGAGCACCTGACCATGGCCCTACCTGGAGTAGAGCACTTGACCATGGCCCTGCCTGGAGAAGAGCACCTTCTTCTTGCCTGCTAGGCTGAAAATTTACTGCAAGTGGATGTTCCAGCATAACAGTAACCCCTAAAACCCATAGAAATCCACAAAGCAATGGTTAAGTTACCACAAAATCTAAATTTCCAATTTTACAATGGCAATCTCAGTCTTTGGACTTCAACCCAATTGAAAGCATGTGGTTTGAATTGAATTGTGCCATCCATAAGTGCATATGAAGGATATCAAGGATCTGGAAAGATTCAGTATTGAGGAGTTGTCTAAGATCATTTCTAAAGTGATTCTCCAATCTCGTAACACATTTTAGACACAATCTCAGTGTCATTATCCTCACATGGGAAGTGTGCTGAGTATTGGAACCAGGGGTCAATAACTTTGACAGATGTTTTAGCGAAGACAACGTTTTGCTTGTTTTAACAAATCTTTTTGGAAATGTTTTCTTGTTGCAGAAATAATATAATTTCTCCTATGTTATGAGCAATCAATAAAACTCAGCATTAAAATAATTTATTTTACACTTGAATTTCACTAACGCTTAGGATTTGGAGATGACTGTGAAACCCAAGATTACTTTTACACACACACACACACAAACACACAGGCCGTGGCTCTGATTTGCATATACACTTTATGTCTCCACCTGTCAAACATTTCTGAAAAAGCCTCAGGACAGTTTCTTTCTGTAAGAGCATCTGTTTGCACCTTCACTGACCGGCCCCCGGTCCATAAGTGACAGTCAGGAGCCATGGATATTGGTTGAGGTAGCTAGTGAACTGTGGTCAAACAACTCCTGTTCCCAGAGAACACCACTGGGCCGTCTCCGTCTCCACAGCGGGGAGCAGATAACACCAGGAAAACCACACAACACAACCAGCATACCGCAGGGGAGGACAGACGCACAGAACAGATTGCTCCGTAAAAGTGAAAGACACAGCTTGGAGGGAGAAGGTATAAGAGAGATGAGATATGGTGGCAGGAAAGGGGGAGTGTGAAAGAAGGAATGAAAACAGAACGAGAGTTCTAATGAGGGCCCTAACTACTTTGAATGGGGGCCGGTCTTTTCACCCGTGTTTTGACAGAGATGAGAGATACAGGGAGAAAGAAAAGAAACGGGCGTAATTAACCAGCTTAATGAGTTTGTGGCTCTTTTGTAAGCATGGTGGGGGCTTTTGTAGGAAGCCTGGCTTTTTATGGTAGAAAATCTTCTCTTTCAGTCCTGTCAAAGAAGTTTCTGGCAGAGCAGTTATCACAGCATGTCAAATTGCTGCAGCTCGAGAAATAATTTGGATTTTTTTCCTGTTGGCAGAGTGCTGCGAAACAAAAGGCACCCCTCTGGTCTAATTTGCCCTGGTAGGGTCCCTCTGGGTGGGGGGTCTGCATGGACAGAGAGGGCCCTGTCTCATCTCCTGAGGATTAGGGTATGGGGAGGGGCGGGGTGAGATGAGGGCCTGCTAGCAATTTTACCCAAAATGCTGCAATTGTCCCCAAGATTGAACAGTGCAGAGCAGCAATGCTCATTTTCCCCTCTTCAATATCTCTCCTGTATTTGCTTATCTTTGTCTCAAAAAGGAAAAAAATCTAAGTGTTTAAAAGGCCCTTTCATGTGGAGAAAGATTTTTAACAGAGCACTCTGACTCTGACATGGCTGAGTTAAAGTAAGCTACGGTTATGTTATGAAGACAGTATGAATGGCAAATGAGTACTTTTCTACTTTTCATTGGTATTATACACGGAATTAGATCCTTGATTTGTTCAAATGACATTTCCCTAGGGCCCCAGTATAATGCCTTTTGGGATGAGATGTGCAATTTTGTGGTGTCAAATTAACAATAAGAATATTTCACCGTTATTCAGAAAGGAAAAATGGCTATATACTATTTTTACATCAATGTGCCATACGATTTGATGATTTAATTTTCCTTTGAAGATAATTCCCTTCATAAATGATGCATCTTTGCCAAGATATCATTTGACAACATAGTAAAACAGTATGAGCTGATCTGGATTTACATTCAAATACATGCAGACAAAGGAAGTTAATGGGGAAAAATATTTCCTCACTCTGTTTACAATTAAATAATCGTAATTGACATTGTCCTTTTCAATTATTGTCAAAGCTGATATATAGCTTAGCTGTTGACACAGCTGTAGTTTTCCCAAATCTAAAATAGATTTTCCTCAAAATGAGTTCTGTCAGCTTCTCATTTCTGGCTGTCAGATGAAGAATGCTTTCCCCCGTGTCACTGCACCTACATGTAGAGCTTTTCATTGTATGGAAAGGAGGGTTCCTACTGTCCTTACTGATCGGTGAGACTGTATTCTGTTTTGAGGCATAGCTAGTCCAGGCCTCTCCTTACACCGATGGCCACAGGATTCTGGAGTGTGTGTATCGGCCCAGTTCCTGAAGCTGATGAGTGTGTGTCCGATTTTCTATAGTTAATCAGTGTATTTGGCCACCCTGTCATTAGTGGCCATGCAGAGAAGGCCTGACACATATATGGTGCCATGAGAGATTTCAACGTTACATTTCTTTTCTCTACACTGTGAAACGTTCACGCTCATTGATATCAATATTATTGGCTTGCATATGCTTTAGCCTTTATCTTATCAAGTGCACTTGCACACACAAACACATGAAGCCTGTTATTATGTTGTTATTTTTCAGGCTTAAATGTGTTTATTTCATGATTCGTATTTGCATGTTTTAATGTAGTTTTTGAGTGGGACCGAGGACAGACGAATTGGCCAAAGTGGACCTTGAAATTAAATGGATGAGCCTTTTGTACAGAACTCTTTGTGTCCTGGGAAGAATCAAGGTTAATAGCTGGATTCAGACTTGTAACTAACCAAGGCCACCCAGATAATGAGTTAAGGAAACACATTTCAGAAAATTCCATCTCTGCCTTAATAAGTACTACTTTAAGAAAACATCCTTGATTAGCCTTCGCCTCCAAACACGTCTTCACCTTGTGATCCCTTGCAGACAGACATCGGTTGTTTTCTATGAATATTGAACATTACCTCCCTTGCGGCCTGTTTAGCTTCATGCAGACTTTTCCAATGACCCTGGGTAGAGAGGAGTGTGGTCTGAATGCAGTTGTCCCTGGGGTTACCTTCGGCTCTGTGACAGGTGCCATGTGGAATGAGCTCTCGAGATGGATATGCTGCCCTTAGATCAACTGTTATATCAGGAGATGGATAGTATGCTAAAGGTCCCAGCTAAATGAAATGGGGTCCCTCCTGCATAGTTTGCACTGCAGTCATCAGACGGACCCCACCAAAAGACACCTCCTTTCAACCAACATGCTGTTCCCATTGAATCCGCAGGACTTCTTCGGGGGGAAAGGAAAGGAACAATTATATCCTTTTTCCTTCCAACTTAATTACTGATATTTCAGTTTAATGTGTGTCTGATCTGAGGGAGATAATTAGGTGGGATATTGGCGAGGGCCTCTAGGGGCCCGGGCCTGGCGGATCAGGGCCTCAGAAATGACGAGGAGACGCCATCTTCTCAAATTATTCTTTGGGGCGAGTGCTCCCAAGCAGCTTATGCAGCTAAGGCGGGGTAATTAAATGATAATGTAACCTGCTGAGTGTGTGGCGGCCGAGCCGGGCCAGGGGTGGGAGAGCACTGACAAGATTTACACTTAATGAAATAATAAAGCAACACAAGCGCTGTGCGGGGCACAGCTTTCAGCAGGCAGGAAACACCCGTGCCTCACTGTTTATCCACCTACCTCCTCAGTATCACAGGCTCAACACAGTCTCTCTCTGTGTGTTTGTTTATTCATACTTCTGTGTTGGCGTCGGTAATTAAGCAATAACGAGTTCCTGGTAAATGTCATTGTTTGGCCTGATGCGGTAACTGACGACAAGTCATCCATTTATCAGTTCATGATACAACACTGCTTTGATTTTCTTAATGTTTTTAGACATGTTTACCAAAATAGTAAATGAACAATAAATTGTAATAATATAGTAAAATTAATGTTGTCTGTAATACGTTAAACATATCTGTGCATGTTCAAAACATAACATTATTCCACAATCTTCAAGAGCAATTAATAAACACTGTACCATTCAGTTACAGAAACAAATAATTACAGTTTCAGAAAAGGGTGATGTATATCACAAGTGGTTAAAAACAAATAAACATGCTTTTCATATTAATTCAGCTTCACTGAATGGCTTTCTATGCGGCCAAAGAAGTTAAATGCAAAGTTCTAATTCAATTATAAAAATAATTTTATATAAATATTTGGCTATGTATATTTGCAACATTGGGGTTTAAATGGTACAAAACAAAATATGCCTTGATTTGACACAATACAGATTTCCATGCATGTTAAAACAGACTAAGTTGCCTATTATTCTTAGTGCAGACCCGAACACTCCATTGAGACTCTATCCTCTGGAGCTCCATGTGCTGAGCCACCCGTTGGCTAGGGAAGTTATGGTTCACAGAGATCTTCTACCTGTTGTGTAGAGAACCACAGCCGACCACTATCTCATAGTCAGACCGCACGTGGCAGTCCAGGTCCATTGTGTCTATGACTTCATCAGCTGCCGGGGGGGAGGGGGGGGCAGAATAATGTTGGACTAGGCCAATCACGGACACATTCAGGATGGCGTTGACATTACATGGTGGGTTGATTAATTATGGAGAACACCTGCCTTATGAGCTTCTTGTCATTATGTGAATACATCCTTCCCATATACTTTTTAGAAATGTCCGCAAAGCTCATAATGAGGATGACAAATTCTCTAAACTGATGCCTGCTCAGTTTAGGAGTTTTAGCTACTGAGGCTTATCTACTGAGGAAGTCTTGCTGTGGCTATGAAAGTCTCTTTGTCCTCTGTTTTGTTATGTGTTATAAGCAAAGGATCCATTGTAGGCATGTTGAACCTCGGCCTATTCTGGTTGTACATTTTAAAAACGTCAGTTGGAGCATCTCATTTATTCTTGTGATTTGTAATACTTGGCGTTGCCGTGCCTGCAGTCTGCTGTCATCCACACAATGGTGATTGAATGTAATTATGGCAGGCCTGTTGGATTTCCAGCGTTGAGCATTTATTTTTGTGTGAATTAACAATGTGAGCAAATGTTTTGCATGAATAATGACAATTTTTTAAAATCTAATTATGCTCTTCAAGGGTTGATATTACAGCCTAATAGTTCAGCTTTGGTCAAAATATGGCCCATTTGATTTTACCTATTGGTACCCCCCCCCCAAAAAAATGGGCGGGGCGGTTAAGAAATCTCCAAGCTATTCTAACAATGTTAAATGCTGACCTGAATAAATGTATTACAGAAGAATGAAAAAAAAATGCATTCATAGTGTAAATGAACACTCGAGGCCTCTCTTAAGCATTTAAACTAGAAATTTAAATTGACATATAAATGCTCTAATAACTGCCCGCTTTCTGGATCCTAAATTGACAGCTATGGAAAAAAAAATAGGTGTGATTTTTTGGTTTTGTTTTCAATGGTTTTAGCTGGGTTAGCTGGGTTCTTCTTTTCCCCAAGCAAGCAAATCAAACATACTGCAAAGTCTTATTTATAACTTCTGGTCAAAATGTAAACTTTTAAACATTAGATTTTCACTGGGCAGTTTAAGTTTGTGCTTGGATTTTATTTACCTTTGTTTTTGACTGCAGTATCTTGTGCATACTGCTTATCTGCTGGTTATTTAGGTATCTCTTTGTTGAACCTAAAAGTGAGTCATAATTACGAACTTCAAGAACACTCCCAATGTGTTGACTCTCCATCATCAACATTTTACACCCTGAACCCCATGAGGAGGTTGGTCAATTATTTTACTACTCAGCTTCAGTTCCACTTAAAATATGAAATAGGTCATTAACATAGGGGAAGAGCTGCAGGCCCTTCAGAATCCATTGTCAGCCAGTTATCCAGCAGGTCAACTGTCCTACATGCACACTGCTAGACTACAGTATATTCTGTGCTTGTATACTTCTCCTCAGGAGCATACTCCCACACAGGAGGGAATGAAGTAGAGAACAAGATGAAGAGAAAAACAAAAGATTCCTCCTCCAACACAGAGGTCGCACAAATAGGTACCAAGATAGGGTGGAGGCGCGGCTCCACCCAGAAGTGGTGTTCCTCACGATGACTTATTACGCCCCCCTCCATCCCTTCCCCGGCCATGTGGAGGTCTACTACTTTATATCCCCTCGCGGCCCCCAGCCCCGCCCCAGCCAGCGTGACAGACAGACCCAGTTAACAGTCCATACAAGCGTAGAAAGAAAGCCGAGCAGAGAGGTAAAATGACTGGACCGCAAATGACAGGTGTAGTTAAAATAGTGAGACGCAGAAATGCTTGAGGACAGACAGCCGGTGAGCACCGTAATAAGAAGGATGAGGGAGGCCAACCCCTCCCTGAACCCCCCAGGCAGACAAAAGGAAAATAAGAGAAAGTGAACTATTTTTTGAGACAGCTTCTATTTTCTTGGTTACCTCAATTCCTCTGGGTCTAATCTCATACACTCTTTTACAGGAGAATAAGAGAAAAGTTTCACCTCACATCAGTTGTTTTATCAGGCAAATGTGTATCAGTCATGAAATGTCTGATTGCAATTCCAGTGATTATAAAAATCTAATAAAAAAGCCGCTTTCAGTTTATCATTCCTGTTCCTGTTCCTGTTTGATATAAAGTGAGACAGAGGGAGCCATTTTGTCCGTGGTGGATGTTTAGACGGACACTGGGGGGATACGTCCTCGACGGCTGATCTGCATCTTTTTTTCTATTCCTCTTATCCAATCTATCTCCACCCTTTTCCATCTCCACCTCTCCAGCACGTCCAGCGCTGCCTCGTGTTTAAAGTAATCAGATTTCCCCAGCAGCATCTTGTGGAGGGCTGGGCTGGGAGACAGAGGATGGGAGTGGGGCCATGCTGGCTCTACAGTAGCTGGGCTGGGGGGGTGGGGGGGGCGACATGCCGTATTCCCCCTGTCCCTCATGTGTTGGTTTAGAATGTTATTGACATTGTGCCTCTACACAGGCCCCACTAGGGTGTCCTTTCGGGATTGCGCGTTGTGTGTGCAAATACATGTGTGAGAGAAGGAGAGGGAGAGGAGAGAAAGATACTGTGATGGCCAGGCACCAGATGTGTACATACATCCATCCTAACAGAGGTCACACTCATACAAGCCTTTACAGGTCACCCAAAATACACAAGCGCACAGTCACACATACTCATACTGTATGAGACTCTACCTTTTAGTGACTGCAGAACTCCGCTGGAGTGTGTGCAGACAGTCAGGCATGGCGTGCGTGCGTTTGAGTGTGTGTTTCTGATCAAACACAACAGCTCCCGCTATGTCTTTATAAAACAATCCAGAGAAGCAATAATCTGTTTTTCCTCCTGCTAATCTCTACCCCCCCGCCCCCCCCCCCCCAATCCCCGTCACCCTGGTTCTTCTGCCTATCTGATGAGTATTAAAGGGATTATCAATGCTCTAGTTCTAATTAGCAGTAATGGAGGACGAACGCTTTACGCTGCCACCACAATTATTGATGCAGATCATGAGGGATTAAACTTCATAATGTGGAGATTGCTCCAAGCACAGTAGTGGTGCGTGTGTTGATCTTAAAGAACTTATGGATCTCTTGAATATTGACTATGCCAGAGTGTACTACCATTAAGTCTTATCAATGTCATATCCACTTGACTCTAATAATAGGCAATTTATTGAGTGTTCAAATCCCCTGATGCATTTGGTACTCACAGTTTTCAGTGCCAAACTATTTCTCACTCTAACGTATTTTCTCTTATTGATACTGATATGATTTAAGGGCACCAAAATGTAGAGATGTCCTTCTCTTGTTACTCAAACCCAGACCAACATGAGCCCAACCTCCTGCAACTGAGATGGTTAGGTCTAAGCACTGCCCTCTGGTCCGGGTCAGGTGCCAAAGGCCGGCGCCGGTGGTGGTGGTGGTGGTGGTGGTGGTGGTACTGTCAGTCTCATCCTCGGCCCTGCTCAGCCGACACCCTGTGGTCTGTGGGTTTTGGTGGTGGTACACTTGACTGACAGAATGAGAGTTTTGAGGCCGGGCGGTTCGAAGGGAGCTCACTGTCTTCTCTCCGTTTTTCCTGGACAGAGGGGGAACATCTGTCTCTCTGAGCGGCGTGCGTGTGGTTAACTCCGAACAGAAACCCAGGGCATGTTGTTCATGCAATATTAAGATGACGAGGTCGGAGTGCTCCTGTGGGGACGGATGGAGCCCGGCCCGTCTTTTGCGCTACGCGGACGGCCGGGGAGCGATTGGTTGGGGCCGGCGAACGCCGTGGAGAGGGAAGGTGGGGAGGGGAGGCAGCGGCACGGTGACAGGTCTGGCAGGGCTCTCTCTCCCTGTGACTGTAGCGTCTGATTCCCTCAGCGGCTGTCAGCACCCTAAACCACCAACACACGCTGACAGGGTGATCTCCAACCCCCAACGTGCATCCACCATGCGGTCCAGGTTGGGAAAACACAGCAACGCTGGCAAATGACGGTTAGACGGAGTTCTGCTGAGCCAGATTAGGATCTGTGCTGATTGAAGTAATGGCACATTATGCAGCTGGTGTTATCCTGGTGTAATAAGACATGCTATGAACCATCGGGGATGTGTCTGGCCTCTTATCTAACACACACATCTGCTGTAATCAAATGGGAGGGCCTGAGGAGAGTGACATTTACACACACACACGCACGCGCACACACACGCGCATAGTGAGGCAGCATCCAACAAACACGTTGTGTGTGTGTGTCAGGTTAATGTGAGTGTCAGTTTTCCGTCGTATTGTGCAGACTCAAACAGATGAATATTAGTGCGGTGCTGCACTGATTTACATTGTGTTACTGCAAAGCAGACAGAGAATCCTGTTGAAGTGAATCCAGGAAAGGCAGGCGGTAGGCAGAGCCTATTTGATGCAGAGCTTCTCTTGAGTTTGTGGGAACAGATCCCCTCTGCTGCTCTTCCATCCAGGATATTGAATGAATAACATTACTATAGTGTGATTGAAACAGAGAAACAGACACACACACACAAGAATAAGATACCGTACAGTTCCATATTCAGAGATTTTGTTTCTTTTTATTTTTCCTGGTTTCGGGAAGCGCATATATATATATATATATATATATATATATATATATATATATATATATATATATACACACACTCAGCGTTAATTCAAAGCTGGCGCTTCTTGGCAGCAGTCTTGTATTCTTTGAGCAAGTCTCTGCAGCTCCTTCAATCTCAAAACCCATGGCAGAGAGGAGAATTCTGACAGAATCAACATCCAGCCCATTTGGAGAGGCCCCGACAGAGCTGACCCCGAGCCTACGTGGAGCGGTCCCGACAGAACAAACATCCAGCCCAAGTGGAGGAGTCCAGACTGAACCAACCCTGAACCCATGTGGCGAGGTCCTGACAGAACCAACCTCCAGCCCAAGTGAATAGGTCTCGACAGAACCAATCTCCACCCCATGTGGAGTGGTCCGGACAGAACCAACGTCAAGGTCAAATGGAAAGATCCCGACAGAATCAGCCTCCAGCCCATGTGGCCTGTGTTGCTCTAACACATTCACCTTTAACTAACTGTCTGAAGAATTCTGTGCCTACTCATCGCACACAATGAGATAAAAGGTGCCCTGTACAGTAATGATGAGGCTCTGTGCTGTAGTTGTGAGACCCTGTACAGTATTGATGAGAACCTATTCAGTAAGGATAAGGCCCTGTGCATTAGTGATGAGACCCTGTACAGTAGTGATGAGACCCTATTCAGTAGGGATGCGGCCCTGTACAGTAGTGATGAGGCCCTGTTCAGTAGTGATGAGGCCCTATTCAGTAGTGATGAGGCCCTATTCAGTAGGGATGAGGCCCTGTACAGTAGTGATGAGACCCTATACAGTAGTGAAAAGACCCTATTCAGTAGGGATGAGGCCATGTACAGTAGGGATGAGGCCCTGTACATTAGTGATGAGGCCCTGTTCAGTAGTAATGAGACCCTATTCAGTAGGGATGAGGCCCTGTACAGTAGTGATTAGACCCTATTCAGTACGGATGAGGCCCTGTACAGTAGGGATGAGGCCCTGTTTAGTAGTGATGAGGCCCTATTCAGTAGGGATGAGGCCCTGTTCAGTAGGGATGAGGCCCTGTTTAGTAGTGACGAGGCCCTGTTCAGTAGTGATGAGACACTATTCAGTAGGGATGAGGCCCTGTACAGTAGTGATGAGGCCCTGTTCAGTAGTGATGAGACCCTGTTCAGTAGGGATGAGACCCTGTACAGTAGGGATGAGGCCCTGTACATTAGTGATGAGGCCCTGTTCAGTAGTGATGAGACCCTGTTCAGTAGTGATGAGTACTATACAGTAGTGATGAGGCCCTGTTCAGTAGTGATGAGGTCCTGTTCAGTAGGGATGAGGTCCTGTTCAGTAGTGATGAGGCCCTGTTCAGTAGTGATGAGGCCCTGTACAGTAGTGATGAGGTCCTGTTCAGTAGTGATGAGGTCCTGTTCAGTAATGATGAGGTCCTGTTCAGTAGTGATGAGGTCCTGTTCAGTAGTGATGAGGCCCTGTACAGTAGTGATGAGGCCCTGTTCAGTAGTGATGAGGTCCTGTTCAGTAGTGATGAGGCCCTGTTCAGTAGTGATGAGGCCCTGTACAGTAGTGATGAGGCCCTGTACAGTAGTGATGAGGCCCTGTACAGTAGTGATGAGGCCCTGTTCAGTAATGATGAGGTCCTGTTCAGTAGTGATGAGGTCCTGTTCAGTAGTGATGAGGTCCTGTTCAGTAGTGATGAGGTCCTGTTCAGTAGTGATGAGTACTATACTGGTTGCTGGTAAAGCCTGTTAAAGGCAATGGGAGGTTCATCTACTCTGTAGCAGATTAGAACGAACATGACAGAAGAGCAGCCATTTGTCCCCTTGCCACCCCCTCTTAGCTTTAAACGCATGGATAATGTGAACATTACCTATTTCTAGCTAGAGATATGCAAGTTATACTGTAGCAAGCTATTATGATAAGTAGACATAATGGTTGCAGTAATTTTTCTTCTAACTGTTCCAATATTCCCCCACAGGGAAGAGAAGCCAGACGCGCACAGAGATACACAGTAATGATGCTTTCATAATAACTAGCTAGTAGAGAAGAGAGAATAGTGTCATCTGCGAGCTCGTCCTTCTATGTTCTTTTTTCCCACTAAGTGATATGCCATTGTCTGGCAACAGGCCTATAGACACATAACATATTTAGAAATAAAACCGAGTGGCATTAATAACGCATTAAGAGGTCTGTGAAATGTTGGAGCGATTGCTGCCAGGGGGCGAGGGAATTAAAATGGCCCCCTGCGCCACAGTTCTGAGGATGCAGCGGGAGGAGACACATATTTCAAATAAGAATAATATCATCACCAAACAATTTACAACCTTATAAACACACACACAGGCACACACCGACACACACAGACACACACACACACACACACACACAGACACACACACACACATACTGGGAAACTGTCTCCCAGGCCTTGAGAGACAACACAATACAAATGCCCTGTCCCTCACGCCCAGCAGCTGATGTCTGATATTTCATCCTTGTCATTTTATTAAAGATTTAAACAGTTTTGCATCTCCAACAAATACATACGGGCCAATTTCCCTGACACCCACTCTGATCTAATGGTGTCGATTTAGAGGAAGGAGTATGGGTGAAGAGGGATGAGGGCGACCGGAGAGGTTGCCATGGTATATTTTATTTTCATATGTGAATTTAATAAATGTAAAGAATGCATTACTTTATATTATCAGCGCTGAAGAGGCCAGTGTTAGATTTGGGCAAATATGATTCCTGTCAGATGAATGGAATGATGGAAATAAAACTGCAGCTGTGATGAAAAAAAAAAAAGAAAACATTAGCATTACAAGTCCTGTGACTATTAGCATCAGTAGAGGTAGCTGGGCAGTGGCTGTTCATCATGATGTGATCTCCCCTTATTACTATTAATAATCAGGAGAATATGCTACGTTAATATGCCTGTATGCTCAGCCTTATATTAACTGCTTTTGTGTGGGAATGAAAGGAGAACTTCTAATGACATTTCTGCCTTTATTTCTCTCTTTCATGGGATTCCTCCCACCATACGACTTTGTCTGTCTCCTCCTTATGTCATTGTTTTATCGGCTGCCTTTTTGCCCATTTAATTTTTTCTCTATGTCTTTTTTCTGTACGGCTCCTTTGTCTCTTTTTCTATGGATCCTCAAAGTGAATCGATGATGTCCATGCTGGTGGAGGTTCTTGCATTCGTCTGACATCCTGGGTATCTATCGCTGGTTCTTTGACCCGGCCCAACTCCCTAGCCCCGGCCTAACTCACCCTTTGTCTCTTTTCCAACTTGGATAGCAGCATCAATTTCCATGTCACCAGTCTGACAGGGTCGGGCCTACATCGATAAACATTTGGGGAAGGCAGATTTGTCTGGGCTGAATAATTTATAGTGCGTGATTGGAAACCCAATCCTGAGTGGAAGATCTGGTTGCTTGTATGTTTGTCTTGGATCTTTACAAAATAACATGACCCATCTGATTTGGGGGAGATTGGTGGGCAGAACCAGAGCTGTGTGTGCGTGCGTGTCTGGGTCTATCTGTACATGTGCATTTGTGTGCAATTCATTGATGTGTGTTGAGTTGATGGTGATATAGACGGAGGGACAAAGAAGAGAGCGGTGAACATTGGGGCCTCTCTGTCCCGTTATACATACCTCCAGCCTGGTTTGACACGGAGCCACGGAGCCCCAGACACATAGATTGGGTTTGACTGGCACTGTCAGCAAGCGCAAGCACACTTCTCTCATGGCAGCTCTCCCTTTCATCTGCTCAGATGCATACGCACATGGTTGGAATATTTCATCGCTTGCACAAAGATTTTTTAAACATTTAAGTATTAGGTCCTGGCCACAAAGACAGTGAGAGATGGAAAGAACATAGCCATGTACAAATAGCTGTAATAACTACACAGAACTCAACCAGGCCCTGGAGGGCTACTCACTTCTCAGTACTTCCATCTGAATAGGAGCTAACTATCTGAACAGACTACAGCGGATTAATGGGCTGGAGAAGGGTCTGATTCAGCCCAGAGCCCACCATTCATAATCACACGTCTAAGACTAGGCCTGTAGTCTGTCACCTGTCACAAACACAATACTTCTAGCAGTACACTTTCATTGTTGTATTTCCCAGCACACTTTCTCTCTACAGTCAGATAGCTGCTCAGTGTCACTTCCAAGCTATGGTGAGTGGAGAAAAAGCTGTTGAATATAGTACATTACTCTGAAGCCCACAGGGTAATTCGCTCAGAGCCTAGACTTAAGTGGTGAGGCTGCCAACTATCACAGAGACACACATCTATACACAACTTAGATGGAAGTCACTGATGGCCATTCAGTCCCTTTCTGTTATAAACATCCGTCATGGCCTTTGACTTTCATAATAGGCATATTCATATGAGAATACAATGTTAATTAGACACATAGGGTTTCTGATCGCTTGGGCTTGGGCTTCCAATAACTTGGAAGCCCAAGTTATTATTGGATTGAAGATGTTTATTAATTCTGCCATTGTTTCTGTCTAAACATTATTTAATATTAAACAACACAATCTTTCTTGAACTGGCAGTTCTATAAAGAGTAGGAGTGTGTTATCGTATATATTATTTCTCTGCATCTTTGTACACATTAACAATAATCAGCCGTTCACTTCACCAAAACACATATTTACAAGGAAAGGGGTTTTTGTGTTTCGTAAGGCGAAGCAGCAGACAAAAGGCCCGAGACAGTGGCAGTATTTGACTGGCCACTGTACCGCCTGCCTAAGTCTCTCCCCAGCCTCAGTCTCTTTGTGCTTCAGAATGCCAGTGGAGAGAACATCATGAACTTCTCATCATGGCCAGACGTGTGTTTGGAGGGGGTGTTACTGTTCATTAGTACAGCCAGAATGCCTGAAGGCATGAGTTGGGGAAAAAACTAGTGGGTTGGGGTGGGGGGAGAGGGGGTGTAATTGGGTGTGGGGGGGCGGTTTGTATGGAAATTGACCAGTGTGCTGTAACTGTTCGTCTGGTGTAGGGCCTTTGAAGTGAGCTGTTGAACACTGCAGCCGTCTTTGTTCTTGGTAATTGCCTAAATGATCTCTGTGGAGCGCCGGGCTCTGCTACAACTGAACTAATCCAGGGCCAGCCCACTGATTTGACAGAAAGCCCCTCTCCATGCCACTCCAAGCCTCCAAAACACACACATACACACACATACACATACACACAAACACCCCATCCACCATTCTGTTTCGTCCTCTTTATTAGCCTTGCACAGTAGGGGGTGCAAGTGTTGGCGTGTGTGTAGTTTATGTAGTGTTTGTTGTTGGGATGAGAGGCTCTGTATACTCTCTAAGCCTGGCCACACACTTAACCCCCCCCCCCCCCCCCCCCGACATGCCCCCCCCCCATTGATATGCTAATGAGAAGCAGCTCCATTTGCAAATCAGGGAGGAATAATTAGTGAGGAGCACTTAGCAACAACAACAATAACACACGCCTCTGATCTAGGCTGAGCTGCCCTCTCTTTGTCGTTTAACCCGCCGCCGGCAATCGGACAAGCCCCCCCCCCCCGAGCCCGAGACACTCGTGGGTGGGGCGGGGGCATCCACAACAAGTATGGGGTTTGGCCTGCTGGAGCCTTGCCGAAGTTCATGAAGGAAGTGGAGCATGGAGGGCAGAGCCCCCGGGCCCTGGGAACAGAGCAGCATGGAGCCCTGGCTGGGTTCTAGACCTCAGTGTGTACTGTGGAGGCTGGGCCAGAGGCCACACTACAGAACGAAAGGAGTTCTCCTGAGACCTGAGCTTTACGAGACCTGAAGGAAGACAGAACACCTTCACCCATGTCCATAGAGAAGATGAGGCTTAACTGGAGATGTGATAGTTCAAGTTATCGGGGTTGAAGGTAGAAAAGTAGAAAGAGAAATGTGCGTGTAGGTGTTTTGATAAAAAATAAAAAATGTAGTGTGTGTGTTTGTGTCTTTGAGCAGAAGGGTGAATTTGCATATTTGTGTGTGTGAGAGGGTGGGAGGAATTCAGACCCTAAGAAATAGAGATTTAAAGAGCAGTGATGAGTGATACGGGTTAGGAGTCTGAGGAATACAGTATGATTCAGTATCATTTCAGTGGAAACCTTGCCGGCGGATCATTAGGACCGATCTACATACAGTGCTGTTGTATAGCACAGCAGAGCTTGAAAGTGCTTGGTGTCATGGGAGTGTCATACAGACGTAATGAAGAGGCCGTCCTCTGCCGTCCGGGACAGGGGCAGACAGGGCCACTGGAAGGGTATCAGGTAGACTAAGGTCCCATATAAAAGCGGCCCCTATGAATTATAAATCATAGGCCACTGGAGCCACTGCCTGTGGGATGCAGAGGGGGAGAGAGGGTCCATGTTCCCGGAACAAAGGATCGGAATAGGAGGGGGTCAGTTGGGTGCTGAGAGGGAGGGGCAGGGTTGTGGATCAGGGGGTGAATGTGAGGAGCAGGGGGTGTCGTATGGTAAAAGATGACGAAGGACAGAGGGCTGGGTTTGTTTTTCTGTAGGTGGTGGTTCTAGTAAGACAGAGGGCTGGGTTGGTTTTTCTATAGGTGTTGGTTCTAGTAAAACAGAGGGCTGGGTTAATATTTCTGTAGGTGGTGGTTCTAGTAAAACAGAGGGCTGGGTTTGTTTTTCTGTGGGTGGTGGTTCTAGTAGGTCAGAGGGCTGGTTTTGTTTTTCTGTAGGTGGTGGTTCTAGGAGGACTGAGGGCTGGGATTGTTTTCTGTAGGTGGTGGTTCTAGTAGGTCAGAGGGCTAGGTTTGTTTTTCTGTAGATGGTGGTTCTAGTAGGACAGAGGGCTGAGTTTGTTTTTCTGTGGGTGGTGGTTCTAGTAGGTCAGAGGGCTGGGTTTGATTTTCTGTAGGTGGTGTTTCTAGTAGGACAGAGGGCTGGGTTTGTTTTTCTGTAAGTGGTGGTTCTAGTAGGACATAGGGCTGGGTTTGTTTTTCTGTGGGTGGTGGTTCTAGTAGGTCAGAGGGCTGGGTTTGATTTTCTGTAGGTGGTGTTTCTAGTAGGACAGAGGACTGGGTTTGTTTTTCTGTAAGTGGTAGTTCTAGTAGGACATAGGGCTGGGTTTGTTTTTCTGTGGGTGGTGGTTCTAGTAGGACAGAGGGCCAGTTTAGATTTTCTGTAGGTGGTGTTTCTAGTAGGACACAGGGCTGGGTTTGTTTTTCTGTAAGTGGTGGTTCTAGTAGGTGGTGGTTCTTGTAATATGTCTATCCATACATCCACGTGCTGTAGGTCAGTCTGTCTAGCATTAGGATAATATTGTCCGTGCTTGGGTCAGTGTGCTGGATGTGAATGTTTCTCTGGTAATGGGCTGGTACTGACCCAGACAGGTCCCTCTGGTCCCGCCCATTGGTCACCGGGTTGCAGGCCTGGTCCAGTCGGCGGCGATTGAATGGAAATATTGTTTTTTTGGGAGGCATGCTGATGAAAGGTTGATTGATATGGTGTCAGGAGCTCTGTGATGGATTAAATTGTGTGTGCAGACGGCTGTGGCCCGGCCAGTCATGGCTGTTGCTGCTTCTTCCTCCAGCCACCGCCGCCGCAGCTTTAAGAAAATTTGATTTTGGCAGCTCAGAAACACACGGCAGCCCCTTTCTCTCCGCTGCCTGACTTCCATTTAGTTTGAGAGGGCACAAGTGATTCTTTATTGGATGAAATCTGCGCCGGATTGGATAAAGTGTTAGAGCGCTGAGCCATCTATCACTATCACCGCCCAGCTCCAGTTTGGTCTTAAAAGAAAAGAATGAAAGCCAAAAAACAGTAGAAAAGAAGAAGAAGAGGAATAACAGACAGCCATAGGATGTTGGTGATTTGAAAATTAACTGTGGCGAAGGAGAAAAAAAGATCTATCCTCCAACCGCTAAGCATGTTACCGCGGCTAACAGAAGCTAAACCTTTCTCTGGAAACCAGAACCTGATTCACTACTGGTCTCTCTGTGACTGTCTCCTGCCCCTATTCATCCTCTGACCCTCCCAAATAGTGGAGTTTGTCCAAAGTTCTGTCCAAAGGATTCAGATCTTCCTTCTGCAGCCAACCCACACCACAGAACAGATCAAGACTGGCCCAGGTTTAGCCATTTAAATCAAAATCTTTATTATAATTTTTTAGCAAGCACAAATTTATAGCACCAACCTGGGACCAATAAAGGTTAACTGCTTCGGACAGAACCCCTGGGCTTTTAACCGTGTCCGCTCCGGTTCTTAGAACCAGCAACCTTCTGTTTACTGACCCAAGGTCCTTGACCACAAGGCTACCCGACCGTCGTGGCCACATCCTATCAGCCGAACAAATGAAGCAGCCCAACCTGTTTGTTTGCTCACATCTGACCGTCTTTGTGTCCATCTATTTTTAAACACCACCCTTCTGTTCCTCTCTCTTCCCATTAGTGGGATGCTCTAAAGAGCAAATGGACATGGAGTCGGCTCAGGGCAAAGTCGCTGCACTGAGCACGTCCAAATGTGAAAGATGGAGGGAGGGGAATAAAACAAGTTGGAAGCGAAAAAGGAGGCAGAGGATAGGGGACTTATTTAAAAGCGCACACTCCTATGTATTTCATTTAGTCATCCATAATTTATTCTGAAATGAGCATCAGACGATGTAAATCTGTTCGGAGGAGGCTGCCTCTTTTCCAAGCCTTTACCCCGAAAATGTGTCCGTGGCTGTAGTGTCCTGAGGCGGTGTGGCCCGCTAGGCTTTCCCCTTAATAAATCATGACGGGGACGTGGAAGCACTTATCTACAGGCCTGGATGGTCAGAGACCTTTAATGAGCCCTGGGATGGGAAGCAGGATTCAGTCAGCACACCCATCCCACCCAATATTTTATTAAGAACCATTTAAACACGTTACATCCACTCAGGATGTGACCACATCTCGGAGGCTCCTGAATTCTATCTGTCAGATATTGGGGGTAGCATGCTCGTGCGGGTCCTCTATGACTCCGTGTAGGGGGGCGGCAGGGCTCAACGTCAGTCCCTCGGTTTGGACTTGGCCCTGGCCTGTAGTGAGACCTCTCCATTGACCCGTCTGTGGCTGTGGGTCCCAGCTTGGCTCTTATAGTCCTGTATGGTTCCTAGGGGGTCTTCGTGATGACCTATGTACGGATTAGGTGTTTATGATGGTCTTTGAGCGGCGATGACACATTCGGGGGTCACACAATGGTCACAGAGGGGCCACCTGCTTCCGTGTGTCTCCACTATGAGACTGCATAGACATGTGTTGTCGCCTCTCTGCGTTATAGCCCAAGTCAATGACAGAATACTAGATGAGCTCCTTTAACAAAAGCCAGATACACTCCATTACTGATTAGGATACTATTTAAAGGAGTTTGACCTTCACCACAGGATGACATATAAAGCAAATCAGTCCGTGTCATCATGCTTATTGTAACGTTTTTTTTATCAGCTGACTCAATGCATTACTTTGTGTTGATATCTACATTTGCTCAATGCAGGTTTCCTTTCTTTGACGTGTGATTGCGGTTTAAAAGCAGTGGAGGAAGCATTGAGAGCTTGCTGTAAAGAGATAGAGATCCTATCTCAGGTTAAGTCCAGTCTCTTTGATACTGTAAGACTGTCATTAAAGGGTTGCCAGGACCCTCAGCCCAAAAATCCACTATTCTGAAACACCTGACCCGGGACAATGGCAAGTGCATTGTTAATGCATCATTTTTTTAATAAGTTAGAAAATTGCTTAGACCTCTCAACAAAAGGAGAGTGAGGGAAGAGAACACTGACAGTAGTAATAAAAGGTAAGAAAGGATTTCTCTTTCATTCCTTTTAAGTTTCCAACATCCAAGACTGAAGCAAACTACCAAGAAAAAAAATCATTACGCGCTTGTTTCATCTGAGTCTTTCTTCCCCATAACAGAAACGCCTGTGCTGATTAAAGATGACTAAAATCTGACTCTTTCTTCCCAGGTACAGAAACACTGGGCTGATTAAAGATGACTAAAATTTAAAACCCACGAGCTACTTCTACTCCTTCCTACTCACTTCAACTTTTATTTTTAATGGAATATCTGCCCCAAGCTCGTTTACTCAGGAACAGAGGCATATTTTTACATCTCACCAGAAAAAAGAGGAAGAAACAGGAATGGAAAGAGGAATAGACAGCTAATCAGAAAAAGATTTTAATCTTAATAATTCATAAAGCAGGGCCTCAATCCCTTTTTTTCTCTCTCCTGACTGGTGTTTGATGAAGATAAGCCTTTATTTTGGTCGTGCGCTAGGTAAATGCTGGAGTCTTGGAGCAGTGTAGATTTCTCTCTGTGATTAGGCCAACAGTGTGTGCGGGACTAACGAGGAGGACAGGGAAACAATATTACCCAGGCAGACGAGAGTAGGGTGGGGAGGAGAGATGGGAGCAGGCCAGAGTGAGGAGGAGGGAAGAGCAGGTCAGAGTGAGGAGGAGAGAGGAGCAGGGCAGCGTGAGGAGGAGAGAAGTGTAGGGCAGAGTGGAAGAGAGAAGAGCAGGGCAGAGTGAGGATGAGAGAGGAGCAGGGCAGAGTGAGGAGGAGAGAGGAGCAGGGCCTAAATAAGGTTACAATAGCACAACAGGCCCCGGGGAAACCAGTTAGGGAATCAGGTCAGATCTTACACTGATTGTACACCTTGGGTCTTACTGTTAGGGATTGAGACGGCCCTGAATGTTTCAAACTGTGTGTGTGTTCACATGTGTATTTGCGTGTGACAGAGAGTGTTTTTGTGTAGAAGGTGAAGTGTTTAACAGCGGTGTTTACAGTAGAACAGGACTGGCGGGCTGGGTTTTGGTCCCCATCAGCTCAGATGCATGGGCTTGTTCTTTACACGTCACATAAGATATTTTACTAATTAGCATGAATATAGTTGTCATCATTCTGGGGATCTTTCTAGTTTACCTCTGTAGCATCAGTAGGGTCTGTCACAACAGGAGACCTCCTGAATATTCAAATGCCTCCTGCTAAATGTCAGGTTTAAGCATAATGACATTTTGTGAAATATTTTGCCTAAAATAATATCAAACGAACGGTGGCCTGTAAAATAGAGGTGGAATGACTGGGTGTATGGAAGAAACGGATGGAGAAGGAGAGATGAAGAGAAAGGAAATTAGATGGAAGGGGCTTGAGCTGCTCTGAGGTATGGCCCTCTGATCTCCTTTTAAATCCCGGCCCAGCATGCTCTGCGGCCCAGGCACTCAGACCTGCAGCCCCTCAGGGTTCAGCCTCTCTCTCTCTCTTAGCCTCCTCTCCTCTGCTCTCCGCTGACCGCTGGCTCCTCTCCTTTCCACCTCAGCGATCACACCTTCACAAGCCGACCAGAACGTGGCGTGTTGACACTGTGTTTGAGGAAGCGTTCCGTGATAATGGCCCGGTATTGATCAGTATCCGCGGCGCGTGCTGCTGGGAAAGAGATCTGTATTCAGTCCCAGCTGATTGCTGATGCCAATGGGATAGCGAGGAGTGAGAGGAGAGCTTGTCTGGTGCTGCTGGTTCTAAGGAAGCCCCGGGGTTCACCATGGTGAGGGGCCCTCCTTCCATCTGTGGGCTAGAACAAGGAGTCAAGTTCAACCACGTGGTCTGGGGTGTCTGGACACCATCAATCTGGATGAATCTGCATACAAGGGCCTGCAGAATGATTGACCGACACACACTGAGGCCAGAAAGAGAATAAGGTGGGGAGGGGTTGGGGTTGGGGGTGACTGATTTGTAAAAAGTGATATTTCCAAGCTGTAAGCAGGAGAGAAAGGACATCCCTTTACATGGGTTTAAAGCGATGCAGAGGATTTTCAGGTGAAGCCCCAATTGGTTCATAATTATTTGGCTTATTGCTTTATGGTATGCAGAATACACGTGATCCGGGGAAATCAATTACCATTTTATCAGAGAAATCATGAGGTGCAAAATGTTCATGCTTGGAATAAATAAGAAAAACAACTGTACCATTAGAATAATCACAGAAAGGCATTCATCATGGTAATTCTCCTAGTATTCCACAAATGAAAAAATACATGAATGGAAACATTTACACCTTTCCCTTATAATCCATGGAGGTTGTGTGTCTGTGGGTGGAGGCTGGATCTGAGTCGGGTGGGGGGGGGGGCCCTGTGTAATGCAGCTCTCATTGTCTTTTGTCTGTGGTGGTGGCCCTCTCCACGCTCAGCGCTACACTTTTGACCCTTTTTATTTGGCTGTCCGATTCCAGCTGCCCTGCAATCTAGCAGGCATTAGAATAGTGAACAGATGCTCAGGGGTCTAGGCTGTGAGTGAATGCTAATAGGCTGCTGCTGAGGTACCAAATCATTTTCATAGTCCCGGGCACAGCTCACTGCAGCATGGGGAAAACCTTTTTTGGATGAAATGACAAAAACTACAGTGACGCATTTGCGTGATTTTAGTCAAATACATTTTCTTTTTTTTGTAGTGTGTGTTTGTGTGTGTGTGTTGAAGTGTTTATGTTGGTGTACCTGTGTGTGCCTGTGTGTGTGTCCCTAGGCGAGACAAAGCGTCCTGCTCCCTGACAGTCCCCCCTGTCACTGCAGAGGCCCGCCACTATGTGTGTGTGTGTGTGTATATGTGTGTGTGATCAATCTCACGTGGATCAGTCATGGTGTCAGAGTAGCAGTGGCTCTGACTCTCTGCCTCCCCCCCCCCTCTCTCGCTTTTTCTCCCTCTCCCATGTCTCTCTCTTCCTCTCTTCCCTGGGTCCTGTCCTTCCCTCCTTTCCTTTGGCTGTAGGAGAGTGAGGTCAGGAGAACAGGAGCATACAGCCTACTGGAGGATCATTAATGGAAGCCTCGCTGGACATCTGACCTGACCCTAGTCCTACCCCTGGACCACCCCAAGCAGGTACTACTCATTCACTTATTTCTTCCCTGTGTTGCTCCTCTCTCCTCTCTCCTCTCTCCTCTCTCCTCCCTCAACTGAACTGTGCCGACTGATCTGCTGACCAGAACTCACTCCCTCTGACTCTCTCTTTCTCTCTGTCACTCGAGTGTGCGCACACACACACACACACACACATGCGCGCGCGCACTTACAGAAAAGTAAACACACACACACACACATGTATTCACATACACACACATCAACAAAGACACACAGACGCAAAAAAGTAGCGATAAATGTAAAAGCATGCACAGGGTTTTACAGCTCTTGACATGTCATATAGAATGGGGTGGGTTCACAGGGGTACACCGATGACACTGCTTTGATGCTCTTGTGTCATATAATGTATATTAAACGTTGAGGAGGTCACGTGTATTCTGGAGCTGTTTTCTGTGGGTGTTCTATAATCTATATGCTACTGTTTTTATTCTATTCTATATTATTGTTCTATATCCTCTGATTGACTTTTGTGATGTTGGTGTGTTATTAATTTGCTAGAATTAAACTGTAACGTCCTTCAGATGCTCTGTTACTTTTAAGTCTCAGTGAAATGTCTGTGTAGGTTTTACACACTCAGAAGATGCCCTCTATATTCTGTAGGTGATGCACTCTCAGTCATTGAGTTTCACTGACAACTCTTTTTTTCCCCCTTCCATCATTCTTTTCATATGAGTAATAATTACATGTAAAACTTAGCTTGTGGATCCAACAATAGCCTAGACATTAAATATTAGAACTATAAAAGTACACGTAGCAGCTCTATTTGCAGGATCTCCAAAAATGCCTTAAAAGGACCATATTTGCATATTACCCATTACAGTGATGAAAGTGGTGTTTGTTAGGTTTATAATTTCTATTCACGACTCTTTGAGTTAATCTAACAGTTCTTGTCTGACGGACAGCTGTAGACTTCCATCACCAGCCATGCCTGACTTGCACGAAGTTGAGTGTTGCCATGCAGGCCCGTTTTCATCAAGGGAAAAGGAGTTTCATGTAAATTTAACTCGCATTTGTCAATGGAGAAAACCCTTTCAGAAGTAGAGGCGCAGAAAAGGCCTTGAGGAGTTGCTTGTGGAGAGTGTGAGAGAAGTGTAATTTTCAGAGTATAGGAAGGTGTGTGCTAGAAAGATCCCAGTCTTCTCTTGAAAAACTGTCGCAGCAAAATGCGCTCTGAGTGTCATCCTGTGATGGTGTTGTATTGTAATGTAACCTCATTACCAACCCATTTAGAAGGTGTAGCCTGGGTCAACCAGTCAGAACTTGTTTTAAACTTAATTCACATGTACACAGCCCTAAGCCCAAGAGGTTAATGGCTAACAAATTAACCCCTGCGGCATTATCTTACAAATAGCCTGCAGCATATGATAACCTATAATCAATATCAGCAATTACATGTCAGGCAGAGGCCCGTAGCCGTGACCTGGCTGCCATGAAGGGACTCTCTCCGGAAACACGATCTCTTCCTCCATGCAAAGTGGCCCTAATGATGGCATTACAGGCATGCTTTTTTGCCAACAACACAGGCACCTGGGACCACAGCTCATCCGTGGCTCTGTCTCTGTCCCTCTCTCTCTCTCCCTCTCTCTCTCTCTCTCCCTCTCTTTCTCTCTCTCTCCCGTCTCCTCTCTCTCTCTCTCCCTCTCTCTCTCTCTCTCCATACATCTCTCTCTCTCCCGTCTCTTCTCTCTCCCTTTCATTCTGTACTTTTTTGGTCTTCCATTCCTGTGCATTTTCACTGATTTAGTCTTATGAAAATAACAGGTGGCCTATCAGAGTGTTCCATTGATAGAGTTAAAGCAGTCTATGAATAGTCAAGATCCAGTCCTATTAATTCATACTACTATACTTACTGAGGGAACTTTATATGCAATCAATTTCTTGTAATATCTTATTCATTTCCCCCTTTGGACTGATTTCTGCTTTCCAACCCTGTATTAAACTCTGGCCAGAGTGCACAGTGAATCAGCCTAGCTATGATCTTCACACTTAGGCCTACTCAAAAAACATGGAATGTAAATTTTTGAGGGCTGCATTTTTATTCCTTACTGTAAAATGTTACTACATTTCCATAGGTGTCCCAGGTGTAGTAGTTTAATCAAACATTTTCTCTATTTTTTAACAGTTATTGAACATTAATCGATTAGTATACTGTCCAGTGAGCAACTTGGTGAACTTGTCTGTAATATCCATAGCCAATGGAGATTATACTGTACGCTGGCACCGTTTTACCTTCATCTTACAGGTGCATGATTTTTTTTTCTAAACAGGGAATTGGCTAGTGACACACACCAGCTTGTGCAGGTGAAGGACAGAAAAAGAGCCAATGAATAATTTGAGTTCCTTGATGGAAAAGTCTTATTCATTTCACAGAGATGAAAGTCATCAAGTATTGGACACTTTCTCCATCCTGTATGTGTCCCCTTATGATGCTAGTATATTTAGGTCCTTTAGGCTAAAAACACTATAGGCTACATGTGCATCACATGTCTATTTTAATCTAGGCATGTATGTTGCACAAAGAGCCTCCTGCTCAAATACATATCTGCTATTGATTTCAGTTAGCTTTTCAAATGGTAGTTTAGAACTGTTGTGGCCTTTATTCAGATGGCTGGATTAGCATACTTTAGGTCACTTATGTAAATTCACTATTTAAAGGGGAATTTAGAAATACGTTTGAAATATTGACGTGATAAAGTACACACATTTACAAAACATTTCATTAAACACACACCTCAGTAGGCAAATTTTCCTCACCAACAGTTGAGAAAAGAAATCTGAAAAGATAGTTCTCCAGGAAAAGATAATTATGTAATGTCGTTTATTTTAAGATTATGTTGCAGGTAGGCACATAACGAAAATAAGAATGTGGAATTACTTACCAAAATATTAAATCGTTTTTAAGTTATTCTGTAAGTGTTTACCCTAATTAGATTTTATGCGTTTTTAAATATCTTGTTTCTTCTAAAAATGAAACAGTATGTGCACTGACTAATGTACTGTAACTGTTCTTTGACACGAGTTCTCGTTAAATAAGTTGTTGCTAATATGCACTAATACTTCTATAACGTTTACCTGCGTGAATGTCTCTGAATTGTTTTAAGTTAAATATGTTTTGCATAGAAAATCAACAGAAACTGTCGGCTGACTTTACCCCACTAAACATAGCCCACTAACTTACAGTAAAAAAGATAATTAAACTTTACTGCGTTCGTATGAGAGTAGTTACGCGTGGGTTTACACTTGCATATAAAAGTGAAGAAGTTGCTAAAATGTACCATTTCTAGGTTATTTGATATTATATATTTGATGTTAAACTTTCTTCACTGATGCTGAGGTTTGATTTCAGTTTTCACTGGGTATTAATTTTACGAAGCTACCTTTCTTTTGATTGCGTGCACTTTCTTTTTGTTCATGTTTAGATAACCTTTGTCCTTTAGAGGTCCCAATGCACAATTTCGTTTTGAAAGTGAACATAATTTAGAACTAATGAGTAGTAGTTCGCTAACGATTGACACTCT
The DNA here is from genome assembly GCF_011004845.1 of Esox lucius. NCBI lineage: Eukaryota > Metazoa > Chordata > Actinopteri > Esociformes > Esocidae > Esox > Esox lucius. Next base: position 16,604,663 of record NC_047570.1, on the reverse strand, counting down.
TGGTTAAATGTAAAACCATTACCGAGAGAATGTATGGGCCTAATCAGACTAGTAACAACGACGAGTGTTTATTAAAATTTATTTTTTTCCCCAATAAGAAAAATAATAATTATACTTCACCGTAGTTATTACATTGTTGATTTGTTACATTTAGGCCAAACACAAAATGTACATACATTTTAACTAATAGGCCTAACGGAAGGCTTGAGTATTGTGTGTGCCATCAGCGTTTTGCGGTGGTTTGGTCTTAACCTGGTCACGGTCATCTGCACCGGAGAACTTGAACTTGCCGGTGGTTGTTAGGAGTTGAAACGACGAGAGGCAGCTGTTATTTGGTGGTGAGATGAGGGCAATTATAGGCTATATTGGTGTCACCGGACGCAATGTGACAAATGGTCAACAATTACTTTCTGTTATGGAATAACGAAAAGGGCATAGTAAACATACTGCATTGTAATTGTGATATTTTAATTGCATCATCATAATTATCAGCATCAAAATCTTACTGTTGAATATTATTTTCATAGATCGTATCTGGTCATAAAATGACAGATGTATTGTCACCTTGAGGAGATAACAGGGAATGATACTATCACCTTTATAAATAGAAACATGTATTTATTATTTATTTGGCTGTGCCCTTCGTGTCCTTGTGGTTTAACTTCGTTAGACTCAGCTTGCATGGTGGAAGCTGAAACAAACGGATTTTGTTTCAGAAATGTTAATTGATTAATGATCAAAAATGTTTTGCTAATAGATACTTTTACATCCTGCATTGACGTTTCATGTTACTATTTTTATATGACATCATTTATGGAAGACTGTAGGCCCATATCTGCCGCAAGGCAGAGTTCAAGTCTTCTCCACCTTTGTTGAAATAACTGTATCATGTTTTGATGTATGAAGCTCTTTTGGTTCTTGGATAGAAGAAGACATGGGAAAACTATGAAAATATAGTGAACAGTCGTGATTATTTATGTCTAGCGGAGGAAAGAGGACGGAAGGAGTGTGAAAACAAACGTAAAGGAGAAAAAGCTTTGGTATTTCGAAAGCTTTTAATGCAACTTGAGATTAATATGAGGTGGATAGTAGCAACGTTTCAGACGTGTATTACAATTATTTGCCCACGTATAACGTCAAATAAAAATACCTGAACAATGAAAACATTTGCTATAGGTCAATTCGGTTCAGCGTATTTATTGAGTCTTACTATTTATACTGTCTCTTAACCATGGTTATGAGAATAAAAAATAGAATCCCAGTTACAATTTCTTTTTAGATTCCTATTTCTAGCAATAAACAGCTTTAGGTAAGTGATGTACTGAAACAAGGAACCGATGACAACTGCACTGCATTGCAGCAGGGATGGTGAAATGTTTTCTGCATATTTCCATAAATAGACCCAAAGCTTTTCGTATTTTATGTTTTGAAAAGGGATTCATTATATTTCAATTTATCAATATCAACAACATAGATTTTTACTGGAACAAAGAAAGTATTGTGTCTAAATGACAATATAGCATATCATAGAATTAGCTAATTTACTATAGGCTAATCATTTTAATCAGCGTAATATCTGCTCTATTAGAATGTAATGAATACTAAATGGGTAGAATAAACATGTCATTGAATCACTTGCCAAATTCCTCAACAGTTGGCCACCGGGTAATTAATACAGGCTATTACCCCTCCATAAAGGCTAATCATCCCTAATTGGTTCAAATGGGTGTCGGCTAATTATTACCGCCTAATTGAAACCCTTTAGAAAGCGGGCTTGTTGTATATTCTAACCAGAAGGTCCTTACAAGCAGCTCTCAGTGGTAAACACTATTCACATTCAAATGAGACTGACTAACTTTGGCACAGAAACAAGCACGCGCCCGCCTCCAAGCCTCCCATTAAAGCGATTCGCTTTTGTTAGCCAGTGATGTATTAACCTGACACGTGGTTAGAACTTATTTGGTTAATTTTATAGATGGCACAGTGCCCAAACGTAGAGAGGGAGCTAATCCCCAACAGGCAAACAGTAAATAGGCTACTATAATCACACATAGATAATTGAATTACACAATGACCAAAGAGCATTGGCCCAATACCGCTAGCTTACATAGGCTATATAATTTGATATATTTTCCATATTTTGTCATTTTTTTGTTCTCCAAATGTATTTTAAAATCAACTGTCTTAAACGGATTTGTTCAGATTTATATTATTTTGATTATAATTTGAGTAAACGAACAAGATTACATTTAATTTGAAACCTATGTTTTGATGAATACACAACTGAAGAAATGGGAAAGCAAAATTGAAAAAAAGCATTGACAGAAATGAAAAAAAAAAAAACGTATTATGAATAGAAATGTATTTACCGATATTACAGTAGCCAGCGCCTTTGCACCTGTCTCTCTAGCGCTGGAGATTGGCACCCCCTCGCGCTGTCTGTGTTGGGGGGCAGCTCTGCTGGCCTTGGCTGGTGATGCGTGTCATATATTGACCCCCCTCCCCTCCCCACGCCTTTCCTGCGGCAATGGTCTTTGTTGTGCAATACATAGAATATGTGACCTAAATAAGCACTTTATTATCTGTTCTTCTCTTTAGACTAGACTCCTAATACAGGAAAATTCACCGGTAATTTTGCACATTTTGCTGTAATTTTCCCGCTCTACTTTGATAAGTGTAATATTAATATGATGAGGACATGTCAATGAAATGCTCTGTACCTGACTGAGCAGACTGCCTGTGATACTGGGGCTAATACAATATTAATGCATCCAGGGTTTGTTTGATATCAGAAAGGATGTCTCTCCAAAAGTGTCCCCCAAAGGGACCCTCTTAGAGTGAAGCACACATAATACTAATGATCACACTTTTTAGCGTATATCTGAAAAATATCAGCCTCCTTTTTAAGTGACAAAAATGTAAAAAGCATATAGTTCGTTTAGCATATTTTCACTTGCAAGCATATTTTCTGCTATTTTTCTCCTCTATATTTTCCTCTATACATTTTTTTTTATTTCAGTAGCTCCCTTCAAACCTTTCTACATGTTGAAAATATTTAATAGTAACCCTATGCTTACTCGGCATAACATAATAAGACAGGATTTTTTTTTTCCAACAGTAATACTTTCCTTTTTTTTTTTCATAAATGTCAATTGAAATGTATTTAAATGGACAATCATGTCAATTGGAGGTATTGATTAAAGGCTTGTAAGGCACGGTGAAGTAAAATAGACTGGTCATGCCTGGGTCCTGCAGACAAGCAGACAGACAGACAGGAGGGGAGGATAATGAAGCATAATGTTAGCTAAGCATGGGCCCCCTGCAGAATAATCCCAAATTATACCAAAAACAAGTGAACACTCTCCTGGGGACCACACGGTCAAGTCCATGACCCCTGACCTGTGTGGGTCTAGGTCTGGAGCAGAGCGTGTGGGATGCGGCTGTGCTGGACTTGGGATTGGTCTGGGACCTGCCGGTTGTCTGTCTGTGTTTGTGTCTGTCCTGATTCAGGGCTTGTTGCTCTCATCTTGTTTTTTAGTGTACAGCCCATCTATTATTTATCCCACTTATTAAAAGTTATTTGAGAGCCGTCAGGTCCTGCCAGATGACTGGAGAACGGGGCCTCCTGAGTGTCCAGGCTGGCTGAATGGCTGATGGCAGGCTACAGTGAAATCAAATGGACACAGTGGAACTGCTAAAACACACAGGTTTTAAACAAACAGAAAACGCTGTCTGAATTATTCAGAGGGGCATGTGCTATAGGAAAAATAAAAGCTCTTCAATATTTCACTAGCACAGTCCCAAACACAGACGAATGTTTCATTAAAGCCAACTACTGCTATATTTAAGATAAAAGACAAAAGAACAAACATGCAAGGAAATAATTGGAGGGCTGTAATTTGATATTCTTTTTAAAATAAAATATATTTTTTATGTTTTCTAATTTGATTTGTTTGTTAATAAACCAATCTCAATCCCAATGGTTTTATTAAGAATGTTTTCTTTTCTGGTTTAATTACCCAATTTAAGCATTCAAAAAAATATTGGTCATTCAGAAGAAAAATGCTGAATGAGTTAGCAATATTATGATTAATTGCATTTATTTTGTGAAATTAATTATCAATAGAATTTATTCGTTTAAATTAATTCAATTCGTTTAAATTAATTCAACAGAAGGTTAGAAAGGGGTTAAACAAATATTTTATTCTAGCTACTAATAAATGTAACCAATGTGCATTTAAACCAGCAAAATCAAAATGTCTAAAGAACTATATTCTATTCAGACATGACAACAGACAAATATTACCCCACAGTGTTTTAACCTATTCTCTGATACACCTTTCAAGCTTTATCGCTTGGTTTTGAATATTCATACTTTTGTTGAAGAAGTGTGACATGACCCCCCCCCCCCCACCCCTAATGTGATGTGTGCACACGTACCTCCCAGCTGTGTCCGAGGAGGATGAGGCATGGGGGGGTCGAGGGGCGTAGGGTGCGGGAGCGGGCCGAGGCAGAAAGGTCAGGGGAGGCAGGAGACAGGCGGGCCGGCCGGCTGCCGGGGCTTTGAACCTAACAGATGGTGAAGGTTAGGTGACGTCCCTTCGCCTGGCCTTTCCTCAGTAATTGAGGATAATTTGAGCACCAAAGAGAGTAGGCCTGTCCACTGTCAGGCCCAGAGAAAAGAGGCGAGGTTAATATGAAAATTATTTTGCATTATTGCTGGCTTTAAGAGGCTGGCTGAGCGGTGTGGCGCACGCCCTAGCCCCGGTCCTAATCCTGGCCTGAGGCAGTGGGGATGAAGCGTGTCACCCTGGGTCCAGGCACATGAATACATCTCCGACCCAGACCCAGTGCCCTCTGCCCCCCATTAACCAACACTCTTGCCAGGACCCATTACACACTCCAACTCCCAGGCTTGGGGGACCTTTTGGGGAGGTTTGGGCCTGACATCTCCCCTGTCCTGTCAGAACAAAAGAGGGGCACAAAGGCTGTGTGATATCAAGGCTGTTCCTTACCTATCAGCTAGTTGTCTCTAACCCCATGAACGGTGTGGGGCTCTCCCTCTACTGTAGATAGGTAGGATAGCCACAGACACAACATATGTTGTTCTTACTGCTGTCCCTCTGTGTTATTACAAAACTAAGAATACTTATTCTGTGGAGTTATTGTTGAAATTACATGTTTTTTTGCTCTGAAATATAGATTTATTAAAGAATATTGCATATACATTTGATATAAATCCCTAACATATAATATCTTTTGCAGCAGAATAAACAGTAAGCTGGATTTAGGAAAAGACTAGCACCTCTGGGCTCCCCGTTGCACGGTCCTGGGGAACTGTGAGACTATTCTGTCCAGAGAGTTGCCTCCTTGAAGTGATGAAGTCATTTGCAAGTATTGATCTGATAGTCAAACGGAACATGTAAACCTGAAGAGCCTTGGAGGGGGTTTCTGGGAACATGGATGCACCCCAGGGACCCTCTTATCAGTTCAACTAAGACACGATAGACAGAGATGTCATTTTTAAAATACTAGCATGGCTTGAGCCCTTTGATAAGTGGTACTGCACTGTGACGCACCTCAACTGCTAATAGCAAACTACTATTAACTGTGGTGTTATTGGCTGGTTTAGCAAACTACTATTAACTGTGGTGTTATTGGCTGGTTTAGCAAACTACTATTAACTGTGGTGTTATTGGCTGGTTTAGCAAACTACTATTAACTGTGGTGTTATTGGCTGGTTTAGCAAACTACTATTAACTGTGGTGTTATTGGCTGGTTTAGCAAATTACTATTAGCTGTGGTGTTATTGGCTGGTTTAGCAAACTACTATCAACTGTGCTGTTATTGACTGGTTTAGCTAACTACTATTTACTGTGGTGTTATTGACTGGTTTAGCTAACTACTATTAACTGTGGTGTTATTGACTGGTTTAGCGAACTACTATCAATTGTGGTGTTATTGGCTGGTTATAGTGAACAATTCTCGAATGTGGGGTTATTGGCTGGTTATAACAAACTGGTATTATCTGTGGCGTTATTGGCTGGTTACAGTGAACAACTGGTGACCGTGGTGGTATTGATTTTTTTTTTTTTATCAGTAATTTTGGTCTAGTGTCTGTGAATGAGTGGTTTAGTGTGTCTCAACGCTGTGTTCTGGGGTCTGTGAATGAGTAGTTTAACTTTAGTGTATCTCAGCGCTGTGTTCTGGGGTCTGTGAATGAGAGGTTTAGTGTATCTCAGTGCTGTGTTCTGGCGTCTGTGAATGAGTGGTTTAGTGTATCTCAGCACTGTGTTCTGGGGTCTGTGAATGTGTTGTTTAGTGTATCTCAGTGCTGTGTTCTGGCGTTATTGAATGTGTGTTTCAGTGTATCTCATCGAGGTGTTCTGGTGTTCGGGGGAAGGAGTCGTTTAGTGTATCTCAGTAGATGCTTTGGTGCATCCCATATGTCCTCCGGCCTGGTGGTTGTATGGTCACTACAGCCCCCGGGCTCTCTGAGGTGCAGTCCACATTAATGGCTCTTTACTGAGGGTATCCCACTGCAATGCTGCCCTCTGCTTGTCCGCTGTGTTCCCCAGGACTGGCAGGCTTTAACTCAGACCCACAGTTCTTGACCTTCCCTCTGAACATGGCCTAAGAGTTTCTGCTCTGTTCTGGGAAGGAGAGGGACACTCCAAGCCCTCCCTTTCTCCAGCCAGAGCCTCCACCTCCTCATCTCTCACCTCTGCTCTTCTGCATGCAGCAAGTGACTCTCTGGTCACTTTCAGCCTTTAGTAAACTATTCAAGTTCAAGCTGAAGTCTGAAGATGAATGATGCTTTATTGTCTCAGCTCAGTCTCCAGCTTACTTTCAGTAGAGTAATGGTCAGGGGTGAAGGGGTTGAATTAGCTAGGCCAGAAGGGGGTTTGAGAACACTGTCACCTCAATCTCTCTCGGCCCCCCCGCCTGTTTCTCTCTCTGTCACTAATGTCACTAATGTCACTCAAAAGGCTGACTGAGAGAACAGAAAACATACTTCTTTAAACAATAGAAGAGCCAGTTGTTTGATACAATACACACACACACATATATGTCTAAAACTGTAACGTTTCAGTTGCAATCAATCACAATAATTAGTATCAGTTGTAAGTTGTATTGATTTGGTTTCTGTCTGAGGATGTCTTGGTCTGTGGTTGAACATGTGAGCTGGCATGTGTTTTATATTGCATGCAGGCGTTGGCGACCCAAACAAGACCAGAGGAGCAGCAGGGCCATGTCTGTAATGATGCTCTTATTATTTCACTTTTTGTCTCCAAATGGAAAAAAGGCCATTCATCATTGCGTTGACCTGTAAGATCACGGCAGAAAGTAAGCCTTTGAAAACTAAAACAAAAATTCACTTTTAAATAAGATCAATTGTAAACAAACCCAGGCCAAGCCTTTGAAAGGCCTTGCCAAGAGATTTACCTCGCCCTGTGGCAAATAATATTTGTTGAACTGGGTTTAAATTTCAAGTGTCTTGGGTTTATAAAAACCTGGAACAAAAGAAAATCAGTCTCCAAACAGCAAATATTATCTGGTGCTGGGGCACGATGTCAAGATTGCATTTTTGTTGTCTCAAATATGGGAGCAGGGATGGTGCATGTCAAATCCCAGAATAAAACACTATATTATTATTATTTACTTGCATTTTCTATAATTCCCATGAAAACATTTTTGTGTGCATTGTTTGAACAAATGTGCAATTACATACAGCTTTATTTATTCCACTAAACCGAATTCTGCATTATTCTCCATATACAATTTAGTAGTTTTACTCTTTCAAGCCTGTTGTTATGGGTTATTTAAATTTCTGTACAGTCATATTAAGTAAAATAGATATGCTATTGTTTGATAGCAATTTTAAAAGGATAATGTATCACTTATTGTCAATAGTACTTCTGTATTGTTGTTAACTGTAAATCTATATGGGTGAAGTACAGGAAGGTAAAAGTACATTAGACTATAGTTCCCCTGGTTACACTCTGTATTTCAGGGTAATTCTGATGATGGTAGCAATAACTCTGTAGTGTTGGTTTGTGGGTAATAACAGAGACCTAGGCCCTGTAATGACCTGCTCCCTTGATCAGTCTCATATGAAGCTAAGATGAAAGCGGGTGGGATTGTGTGATAGGGTCTTGGTGTGACCTCTCTCTCTCTCTCTCCTCCCTCTCCTGTGGTCCAACCATCCCCTGCTCTGAGTGGGTAATAACCCCACCTCCACACACGCATTTCTACTTCTCTATTTTGCTTGCAGGGGTACTTTTTTGTCTTTTGTTTGTTTTTTTAAGAGAACACATCAGAGGAGATGGGTAAGTAATCATGAAAGAAAACGCCTGCTGCACCCCCCGACTCCCTTTTTAATTGGGCACAGCTTTTAAGTGAACACAGTGGCCAGATTGAGGTAGGAACAGCGCTCACCACGCAATTTGGTTTCTCTTTGTAGTGAGCCCTTGTCAGAGCCAAATATACCCTGTCCAGCTCAGCAGCCAGACAACCTTTCCTCACAAACCGCTGTACCCCACCCAGTGGCTGTCATCTGATGTTCCACTCTTCTTAAAACAGAAGGGGGAGGCTGAGAGAGAGGAGATAAAAACACCCCTGGCCAGCTATCATCATTTTATTTGTATCTTTTCCATCCTATTCTTTAATCCGTCTGATGAAGTCGGGACAAGCAGAGGCATGCTCTCACCGTCTGCAATTTCACCGCACCATATGTGTCTCACACGTAGAAGCCCGGCGAGGTAAGGGGCCTGGCAGGAGAATGGACAGGAGAAAGGAGAGAGGGAGAGAAAAGACCACATTGACTAAATAAAGGGGAGTGAGGGGGCTGAGGTTGGGGTGTACTAATTCACGGGCTCGGCTGTAGCATCCCTCCATCTACCTTCCGTAGCCTATATTCACCTCAACCAGAATAACAAGCTCTGGGTAACAATCACATTCAAATACAGTTGGACATGACTGCAGCCATGAAACATTTGCTATCATGCAGGTAAACAAATGAGCCAGGTACTTACACAAAATGGTGGCGAGCGAGCAAGCGGCAGTGAACGCGGCTGGCTGGCCCCTCCCCGTGCCGAGGATGTGTTGCCGGCACCCTGGTCATGTGACCAGAGAGGATGGAGGGCTCTGAGGCTACGCTTGGTGGCTGGATGCAGCCTGCACACCTCCTCTATCCATATCCTCTCATCCCTTTCTTTTACGAGCACAGATCTCATGCGCAGTCTGCTACTAGGGAGGTGACAGATATACCTGTTTACTTCTCTGCAACCCAAATGTAATGCTGATAATCCCTTTATTTTTGTATTTTTTAAATTAGCTATGTGTGGAGCTTAAATCCTTAGAAATGTTTATGTCCAAAAGAAATGATTGCTACTGGTGAAAAGCTATTCCTTTATGTAGAGACGTTCATCCATACTGGTATTTTTATCTAACTACATCAGCATACCAGGTCAATCCAAGCATCTTAATCCAAACAGATATCTTTGGATAAATATAGATTAAAATACTTTTCTTTTTGGAACAGGAAGGGTTGTCTTTGTGAGGGTGAAAGGAAGGGGAAAAAGAGAGGCGAGGGGGTAAAATAATTAAATTTAGGTCAATAGACCTTGCTCAGTTACATACAAAGGGGATCTATAAAGCTGTGTGTACTTTACCGGCTCGCATTTCCAGTACGCTCAGTGCTGACCAAGCAGGCGGCTCCTTAAACCTCACCGCTGGCTTCCCATATACATAATATATCCATCCCATATCCTGCAGACCTCTTTACTACCTACTGAAATACATGGAGACCTCATGAGGAACACACTTCATTTTCCCTCTGGCGTGGTGAGAATGTGGGAGGAAGAGGGGCTGGGAGCGAATGTGGGAAGGTTACATTTAAACAGTGATTGGGTAGAATGTAATTAAGGCTGTGTTTGGAGGCGTTCTATTTTAGGTGAGAATTGAAAGGGAATGTGTCTATTACTGAGCCTCACCTGAGAACACAGGAGGATGGTGTGTGACTTTGGTGCTGACCCTTGGTACTGATGTCCTCTGAAACCCTCTCTAGACTGACTCAACTGGCTCTGTCACACTGACATGTGATTTAGCCCTCGCTAGTTCCCAAGACAAATCCCCAAATGAATGGTGCTTAGTCTTGGGATTCCGTAATATCACAAACTCTCATTGCAGCCGAGTACAACTCTGCACTTATCAGTTGACCTAAAGATCATTTGTTATTAATTATCACACCATGTTCATATTATACATTGCAGCAAATAATGAATATATCATAATATTTCTCAAAATATTTCAGATAATTTGAAGGCCTAAAATGTAAGCGTTCAACATTACACTTAAGCCATTTTACAAAATGCCGAAACTTAAGCAGAGACATTGCGATACGTCCGCTCGATTGGACTGATAGAAAGGAGCCCCTTTCTTCAGGCCCCTAGATTTGTTTTAAATGTATTTTAAATGACAGTAATGGCTCCTGCTGTGTGATGGATGAGATCCATGCATGGTACCTATATGCAGTCATGAGCCCAGCAGATCCAGATCAGCAGAAGCACATTAGCCAGCGGGAAATGTAGCATGATGCACCGTATGTAGAGAGACCACACCAAGCCAAGTAACAGTAGCTTCTCCCCTGTAGCTGCGCTGGTGCTGAGGCTGAGACGAGCTGGATAATGCACTTCATTGGCTGGAGGGGAAACTGAGACGTCTTGAGCTATTGATCCAGGTATTGACATCATTTGACAGTTCCTTTAAAGTCTAATGTTAGGCAGGGGAGGGTAGGGAGAGGAAGTGAATATGTGCGTGCCGATGCTATTGGTCTGGTGACTCAGGGTGAACCCCACCCAGACTTTCATTCAGGATGTCTCTTTAGCCACATGAAGCACACTCGCTGGAGACCATGTCTGGGAGAACCAGGAGACTGTACATCCACATTTAGTGTACTTATTTTAAATAGAATACGTTGGATTTTGTTCAGCGGTCTTCATGAACTCCGATACACATATGATCTCAAGTCAAGGGCATTGTCAAATATTACAACCCGACTTTTTTTGGTTTGATATGAAAATACATTAGGTCAAGGTGTCTCCTAGCGCTTCCCCTGATCTTTTCTATCTTAGTTTTTACTCTAAAGTGACACACCTGATTCAATTAGTCAACTAATCATCAAGCCTTTGGTTAGTTGAATCAAGTCTGCCAGTTTAAAATGTGAAAACTGTGGTGAGGTACAAGGAGAGGTTTGAAACATGTGAGGGAGCCCAAGGAAATGGCTGATACTATTCAATAGGAAATATTGACAGAGGTTTTTTGTAACCTTAAAAACAGACAAATGCATTGTGTTTGCCTTCAAGGATGCTTCATTGGTTTAAAATTCATATGAATATGTTGAAGTAAAAAAAGCAGTTTACGTTCACTCAACATGAATTTTAAACGCTGTGTACATTTAACTTAACATTAATTTTAAACGCTGTGTACGTTTTACTTAACATGAATTTTAAATGTTGTGTAGGTTTTACTTAACATGAATTTCAAACACTGTGCACGTTTTACTTAAGATGACTGATTCCCTTTAGATAACATGTTCCAGTTTGAGTGCAGTGTCCAGTCGGCAGCATATGGCGGAGCCTGCACTTGACTTTGGGCCGTTCCCAGACACAGCCCTGCCTGGCCGACTCACAGGGGCAGCTGTGGGAGACGCTCAGGGTGACAACAGATGTTTCTCCGCTTTTGTTTGAATGAGTCTGGGGATACGGCTCTGTCCGCAACTGACCTTTGACCTCTAATTGGTTCATGGCAAAGGTCAAGGGTGGCCTGCACATGCTCAGTGGAGCTCAGCCTCAATGGACGTGTGAATAATCTAGATGATCTCTGTGTTCAGCCGGTTTTGGGCTTGTGTTGGGGTCGTTACCTTAAATTCATCCAGTGTTTTAGTGCTCTGATGGAGATGCTGAGAGCTCACACATTTGGGACTATTTTAAATGTCTCTTCTGCAAATTAGAGCATATTTTAGCAAAACTAATATGTCTAGATTTTATTCTAAAGGTTTTGTACAATTCAGCTAACATTCAATTATTGCAAAAATTCGTTATTATGATTTGGAACTCAAATCATATTATGTGAAATACACATTCTTTGAATTAAAGCAGATAATTACAGCATAATATAACTAAACTCTTAGATGTTTTTTCTTCGTTATGTTTTTTTTATTTGTTCCTATTTAATGTATTCCATTAATAGTATTTGTAGTTAAAGAAAACATATATATATTACAATATCTAAACAAAGGAAAATATAGACAGAAATGTACCTAGATCTCCCTTTTTTAATTATTTGGCCTGGGTAAATGATTGTAACATCTGTGACAGATTATTGATGTACATACAAATAATCTAATATTATTATGTATGCTATTTTAAATCAGATGAGACTAGGGATAAGTACACGTGGAATTGATTGCTGTTAATGATTAAATGAATTAAATGATCTATTGGATGTGTACAGTGCAAACCTTTATCTACAGTAATATAATGAGTTATCTCAAGCAGCGCAAGCTATGTCATGGTGCTAAATCGGTTCTCTGGTGTTGTCCTGGCGGCAGGTCAGCTTCTCTTTCCTTTTCTTCGTCTCTGTCTGGAGTTCCATGAATCTGTATTTACTGGCTTTTACATCAGTTGAAGAACTAATAGTGTTTACCCAATTTCTACCCAAGTATTTACTTTTTTAATGTAGAATATACTTGGACCAAAACTCAGACAAATTATTTAATTGCGGTATACATGGATTTTAGATCTAAAATGTATAACTAACTGGTGCATCAGTCTATTCAACTAATATTGTGTGTGTGTGTGTGTGTGTGTATATATATATAGAGAGATATAGATAGATATTGAATATATTTGTGTGTACGCAGTATTGTAAAGTGTGTCCAAACATTTGACAGGTACTGTTTACGTGTAAGTGTGTGTGTTTAGTATCTGTGCAGGAGTCAGACTGGCTGTGGTATTTTGGGTGGAATCATCTCAGTCCAAATCAGGTGTCCTCCAGTCCCCACTGACCAGCCAGGGCCTTAGGGCTTTCTATGGGGAAATGAGCAACCTCAATAACATGCCCTTCTAGACATCATCCACCATACATCGAACTCTGGCCCCACTTCATAATGTGGCAGTTAGCTGTCAACATCAACATTATTGGACAGGAAGTTTTAGCCAAAAGTTGTATTATTGACAGAGGAAATCATGTGCGTAGTTAAAGTTTAATGCTTTAACCATGGTCTGCTGAGTGATGTGTTTTCACTTTCTGAATATTAATTGGTGATTCATCTGGAAAGTTAACACTAGAACGATGCTTTTGGAAACAATTGTGACCTACGGTCCTTATGAGGCTGACAGGATGAGTTTGGTACTGAATATGTCCATGCATATGGATTTCCTTATTTTGAAACCTTTTCAACGTTTTTTATGTAAGAATATATATTTTTTACTTTGTTGTGCATCATATCTGTGTGTACATTTTAACACAATTTTAATTAATATTGGGAAAAATCTATTGCAACAGTCAAAATTAGTCAGGTGCAGATTTTTTTCATTGTTGCGTGTGAAAATATTTTATTAATGAGAGACACAAGTATGGACTTGAAAGTCCTTAGATTCTGACATTTAAAACTGAGAGAAAAACTGACTTGACATACTACTCTCTCTCATAAAAATTGCATTGGTGAATTACAGGATGAATTGTGAGATTTATCACAATAAGGATGACTGATTTGTCCCCAGTCTTAGGGGTCAGTAAAATGACCCTGAATCGTAGAAACACCACTTGGGTACCAGTGCAGTGAATGTTAGAAGCACAAAATGTAAAATCAAATTTTAGCTGAGGGTCTGAACCCTTAACCCTGAAGAGATTTCAGATGGTCCAGTTTTCATAGAGGATGATGAGCTCATTACCAATAACAAGGTATGCTGCAATTTTTATCCTGTATTGATTCATGGTGTAGTTTATAGTATTTTTTTTGAATAAACACAAAATTACCCAATATGTCTCTGTATGAAAATGAAATATTACAGTAAGAGAGAAAACACTTTTTTTTTGTTTAGTTTAATTCTCTGTTGTGGCCTACGCCTCCCGAGACATACAGGATTAGGTCGGTTTGACCATAGCCACATAGTCAATGCCAACCAAGGCAACAGGAAGCATCACATTTGTGTTGTCTGAGAAACAGTAACTACTGCATTCCCTTTGAAAGTTTTCCCATGCAGGATCAAAGAGACACATGCATTAATAAAGGTTGTTTTGTGCAGGGTTGATTAGCTGTATTGTGCCTGTCCAGTAATTCATGTCAGGGAGCAGTGTCAGGTGTAGGCAGAACATGGAGAAAGAGCAGACAGTGTTGTATTTCAATATTGCTGCTTTTAAGGACGCTGGGTCTGGATTTGTATTGATCTGAATTTGATAATGATTCTATTAGCTCTATTAAATTTGTATATATTCAAGGTCTCAGTTACACCCAGAGAAAGAAAAAAGAGCCAAAGAAAACAAATTAGTGTGTGAGGGTGTATTGTGTTGCATGTAATGTAAGAGGGAGCCATTGGTTAGGATCATCAGGAAGTGTCTGGGAAGTTACTGAACAGTAGACAAGAGGTCTCTGTGGAGGGGTGTGTGACTCGTGTGTATATGTGTGAGGGTTTGTGTGTGTCTGTGTGCGCCTAAGATAGGCTTGTGTAATGTCATAATTTTGAATGGTGGTATTTCCCTTTTCTTTTTTTTTTAAGTATATCAGATGGAAGGATACTATGTGATCCTCTTTCTTTTTCTCTCTCACTTTTGCTCTCTCTCTCACTTTCTCCTTCTTCCTTCCCATCTCTTTCGCGCTCTCTCAGACACACACCCACTAACACTACACAGGTCAGTATTGCAGGAGCAACAGGATGACCTGTTATGAACACACTGACCACTTGTAACAGCTCATTTACACTGATGGGTGGTCAGCAGGCCTGTCAATACCTGCCCCTTTCCATCACGGCCTGTCCAGACAGAGTTCATTATCAGCACCTCACACCACAGCGGGGGCCTCAGGGACTGACTGGATGAGTCCATCCCCGGACAGGTCAGGTCAATGTCCCCCTGGACAAGGCAACACTGACCCCTGACCCCCTTACTCTACCTTCAACAGAGAAGGCACCCTCTTGCTCTCTCTCTCTGGCTCTCTTGGGCTCTCTCTTGTGTGTGCATGTATATATACATATATATACATTTCTCAATATTGTTGTGTTATAGACCTAAATAATAATTAATTAAATATGTATTTTTTTGCCATCCCTCAGTACATAATATATTGTAATGACAAAGTATATACACATTTTTAGATATTTGTTTCAATTTGTGAAAAATGAAAAACTGAAGTGTCTTATGTACATAAATATTCAGACCATCTCATGTCCTTTGATCTTATTGACATCCACATTACAACATGATTGGAGTACATTTGGCACATTTTGTTGATTGGACATGATTTACAAATGCACACATATGTTGATATAAGGTCCCACACTTCACAGTGCATGTCAGAGCAAAAAACAATCCATTATGTCCAAAGAACTCTCTGTAGACCTCCGAGATAGAATTCTGTCACTAAAGCATTGAAAGGTCCCATGAGCACAGTGGGCTACATCATTGTGAAGTTGAGGTTTGCCGTTGACGTTTGAATTTGAAGTTGAAGTTTGGGAACACCAAGTCTCTTCCTAGAGTTGGCCGTCTGACCAAACTAAGTAACCGGGCGAGAAGGGCCTTGGTCAGGGAGGTGAACAAAAACCCAATGGCCACTTATGCAGAGCTTCAATCAGGCCTTAATGGCAAAGTGGCTAGACAGAAGCCACTTCTGAGTAAAAAGCATATAACATGCCACCTATAGAACATTGAAAATAATATCTGTAGTGAAGCATTCTGGTGGGAGATGCTATGGGGATGCTTCTCAGCGACAGAGACTGGGGTTCTGGTCAAGACTGAGGGAAGGATGAAATGAGAAAAATATAGAGGCCCTTGAAGAAGAGTGCACTGGTGAACATTCATCTTTCAGCATGACAACAACCCGAAGCACACGGTCAAGAAAACACTGGAGTGGCTACGGGACAAGTATGTAAATGTCCAAAGGGGCCTCACTAAAGCCTGCACTTGAACCTGATGATAAACCTGAAACATCTGTGGGAAGATCTGAAGATCTCAGTTCACTGATGCTCCTCATCCAGTCTGAAAGAGTTAGAGAGGAACTTCCAATGGGTGAAAGTGCCCAAATCCAGGTGTGCAAAACTGGTAAAGGCATACGCAGGAAGACTCCAATACTTATATAAGAACCGAATAATGGGTCTGAATACTTATGTATATGAGCCATTTCAGTTGCTTTTCAATAAATTGCTACAAATTTAAAACTAAAAACATATATTTTGCTTTGTCATTGCTTGTGTATATGTATGATTAAAAAAATATATTTTATCAATTATGAATTAAGTTCGTAACACAACACAGTGTGGAGAAAGTGAATTCAAAATATTTTTGGAAGGCACTGTATAGACACATTGGTGTGAAACAAATAGTGCTAACCAGCGGATCAGACTGTTGGAGATGGAGGAGTCATTTTCATTTCATCAGACCGTTAGAGATGGAGGAGTCATTTTCATTTCATCAGACTGTTAGAGATGGAGGAGTCATTTTCATTTCATCAGACCGTTAGAGATGGAGGAGTCATTTTCATTTCATCAGACTGTTAGAGATGAAGGAGTCATTTTCATTTCATCAGACCGTTAGAGATGGAGGAGTCATTTTCATTTCATCAGACCGTTAGAGATGGAGGAGTCATTTTCATTTCATCAGACCGTTAGAGATGGAGGAGTCATTTTCATTTCATCAGACTGTTAGAGATGGAGGAGTCATTTTCATTTCATCAGACTGTTAGAGATGGAGGAGTCATTTTCATTTCATCAGACCGTTAGGGATGGAGGAGTCATTTTCATTTCATCAGACCGTTAGAGATGTAGGAGTCATTTTCATTTCATCAGACTGTCAGAGATGTAGGAGTCATTTTCATTGGCAATAAGAGGGGAAGCAGATGCATCTTAAGGAAAGAAGGTATGAAGCCAATAGGAAAGTATACTTAGAGAAATTAACATAAGACATTTTACACAGTCTAAGACTTTGAAAATATAATCCATGCATAATTGATTGGCAGTGTGATTGCCTGAGTTTACTGTCATTTTTCTATAGTAAGAAAGTCTCTCCTCGGGCTGTTTAGCCTAATAGACTTTGGGATATTTAATTCAGGGCTGTCCAGAAATCAGCTACAGAAAAGCTGGGCTTTTTCTCTTCTAACACTTACGGCTTCATACCACTGAAATGACTCTCATTTAGAATGCAAACCCAAGGTCACAGACACAGTCTAATTGCCTGTCATTTTGATAAACTCTATCAACTTGTTTACATTTGTTTTTCCCACATTCCAGTTTTAAAATCAGGTGAGGGGCCTTTTGCTTGTTTGTATATGCAGTGTGGTTGGATTAAAAACAAGTCAATTTTTTTTTTATGTGTGTAACCAATGGAATGACCCTGACTCTTTCCTTAGGCTGTCATTGTCCTTTAGAACAGGACATAATACAATTGGTTGGACATTAAAGGTTTATAGGCAACTAATGCCGAGCCCTGATGATAAAAACACTTAATTGTTCATTGCATTTTCTGTATGAGATTCCACTAAAGGCAGACATCTTACTGGGTTGAGATATTGTTCTGGTCCTCACTATTTTTAATACTACAACATAAACACTGGAATTTCAGTTTTGAACTCTGGCCTTGTACAAATGGTCTTGTATACATCTTAAATGCCAGTGGATCAATAAATAAAGATTAATGAAGGAGCTAATTTAGGAACTTGTGTGTATACACAGTAACAGGACTCTCTGAGCTGTGAAGCTCTGATGGTGCAGACAGACAAATGAGAGCGAGGAGGCCAGGGAAGGGAGCTGTGGGGTGGCAGTGTTCTGTGTCTCTCAGCAGGCTGGGCAGAGAAGGGAGCGTTTGTGTCCAGGGCCCAGTGTAGTGGAGCCACCAGGCCTCCTTCATTATCTCTACTGTAACCATCCGCATCAACGGCCACCTTCACCCGGCCTGCTGGGGCCCCCACTGCCACCGCACCGAGCACTCGGCTGAGACGAGAGGCAATGAACTCCGAAACACGCCGTTCATCTTCCAGATGGAGTGATTTACCGATTTAGCATGGTCGCTGTCCCCATGAGCCTCCACGCCTTTACCCCTGCTCCCCATCCTACAGAATCAACATTTATATTCTTTAACTTGATGTTTTTCTTATTATGAAAATAGAAATAAAGCAGTTGAGAAATATTTGGAACACTCTGTGCATAACCGACCCACAGAATAAAATAGAGAAAAATGATGTTGAGAGAGTGAGAAAAAATGTATTTCAGGCTGGACCATGGAGCTCTATGGAGAGTTGAAATGTTACTGGGGGGAGCGGCTCGTCTTTCCTGCTGAGCTGTACCAAAGAGAGGAGGAAGCGCAGTTATTTTTATTTCCCTGTATTATCTTCCATGAAGGGGACAGTTTTTTTGGACTGGTTTTCACTCCGGTGGTTTTGTCGTCACTCAGACACAGCCACCTGTCTCTTCCCAAGACTTCCTTCCTTCGTCTCTAAATAATAAGCCTGCATCCGCATGCCGGGTGGCAGAAGCAAATGAGGGGTGAGAGGGGAAGGTGTAGCAGAGAGGAAAAAGGAAGACGGTAAAGAGAAAGAGAGAAAGGGGGAGAGAGGATGAAGAAATTAAAACAGAACTGGAGTAAAGAGGAAAAACAGACCAAGTAGCAAAGCAAAAGAGAGAAGTGGAAATTAAGGGGTGACTTTTTTGTCTTGTGTCTGGACATCAGTAAGCAGCGGCCATTTTGTGGGCCCTCTCATTACCACGTCTTCTATTCAGCAGAGTGAGGAAGAAGCCGGCCACTGCTCTGCTCAGACCCCCTCACACAGCCATGGCAGACGTCAGCTGAAACATATGTGTGGCGGTTAGGGGTAGACAGGCGGGCCCCTGGGTTGGAGGCCAGAGCTCAAGTTCAACACCGCCAACAATGGAAAGCTCTTTAGAAACCTATTGGGCTCTCAGTGACATTAGCCTTGGTGGCGGTGAGGCTTCGCCCCGCCAGACCACTGCGGACCTTTCTCTCTCCCTGCGGCAGCTTCATCGTGCCTGCAAGCCCTGTACCTCTGCTTCTCCCCGGCTCTGTCCAGCTACAGAGATGGTGACCGGGTCAGCCCCTCCACCATCCACCCTGGCTCCCACCACTGTTAATGATATCCCAGGAGCACCAGAAACCCCAGTGACTGTGAAACTCTGGGCATGCACTCTGGCTCGGCTTCTGCTGTGACTAGCTCACAGGACGATGACAGAGCTAGACCCCCCCCAACCCCCCCCCCCCCCCCCACACACACACACACACACACACCTCCCCCCTCCTCCTCCCTCCTCCCCTCAAACCCACATGGAGGGACAGCTGCTCCCCAGGCCCGTGTGTCTTCCATTGTGAGGGCCCACAGTAACGGGGGCTTTAGCCACTGGTGGTGTGAAATTAAACAGGCCTGTCTGTCCATCCGCCCGTCCTCCCCTGATGATAAGTGGCGTCCTGTCCACACGCTGCTTTGGCTATCTGCTGTTACGCTGCACAAGGTCTCCATGCCAAGGTGATGGTGGGAATTAGAGGTCTGGCATGTAAACATCTCAGCGTCATGAAAGAACTGAATTGTTCCTGGTGTTTTTTTTTTTTTGCTCTAATCCGTAGTCAGTGGCTATAGTAACGAAAGTGGTATGGGATGTCATACAGTACGTGTTTCTATGTTGTGTAGCAGATCCCATCCAGGGAAGTGGTCTATGTTAAAGAGCCTAACTGGAGATTCTTTGTATTATTTCGTGGTTGATGAAAGTGAATATATAGTACGTGTTCTGGTGTTTTGTAGTGGAAATAGGATGTACATTGTTCAATATGTAATGATATCATATTATTAAGAGGACTACTCAAAAAGGTAAGAGCAGTAATCTGGAAAAAAAAAATGAAATGAGGTGATGGAATTAATGAAAAGGCAATTTTTGCCTCAGCAAATTACCTTTTTGAAATTAATAGTTAATATTTTATTATTGATATATATTTTTAATGTGCTCTTTGCATTTTTGCAAATATAATGTATCCTTCCACATTCATTTCACCGCTCAGCCTTGATGAGTACTTCAAATGTGAATTAAAGCACTCCATTTTCAAGAAGAAAATGAGTAATAATTCAGAAATATTAATAATACATAATAATGTTATTCAGGAAAATTTTGAAAAACACAGTATAGGAGAACAGAGAGTGTTTCCCATGTCAGGAATAGTTTTGTGTTTAGCATGTGATGCTACACATTGGAAATATTCACTGAGAGGTATGTCACCTGAAAGGATCTGAGCGGGTTCTATGGGTCAGAGCATGGTCTTCTAGCAGTCTGGACTGGGATTAGCTCCAGAAGCTAATTGAAGCTAACATGTCTGCTCATCTCCTGCTGTACCTAACTCATTTAGAAGTCAATGTGAGCGCGGAACGGTCATATAATATTCAGTACCCTGCGTGCTAATTATTTGCCAATCCTCATGTCTTTGACGGTGAGGAAGAAATGCTGCTGAAGAACAGACATGAGATCTGACCATGTTGAGGTCAGGTGGTGGGAGGCTGTGTGTGTGTGTGTGTGGGGGGGGGGGTGGGGGGGTGGGGTTCTGAGATGGTGCTGCAATGGAAATCAATATCCTTCTTTTACAAGGGCTTTTAAAAATAATATTAGAAATTGTCTTGATTATGATGGTATTGAAATGATTGAGATGAGATGCTAATGTCAATGGAGTCATTTGGCAGCTATGCTTAAACCCTAACAGGGCTACTGGATCGGTCTGGGTCTTCCCCAGCTCTTCATAATTTCTCCTACCAGCAGGCAGCCAGACAAGGATGGTCCGGCCTGGCCAGGGTAGTAGGGTCTTAACAGGCTACAGCAGCCTATTAGGTGTTTATCTAGGGGAGACAGGTGTGACCACAGCGACAGGAGCTTTACTTTTGGACAGTACATGTTGTGTCCCGGTGGTTAATTATGAACAGCATGTGGCTGTGGATTTGCACACAATCTTCAGGTACTCTGTGGTTTTGTTGAATATTTCATGGAATGTCTGTGGTGTCTTTGACATGGCCCCTCTTTATTCCAGTGATATTGATTATTGGTCTGGATTTATTTGTATGTGGACTTGAACTTGACTGTGAGATGGGTTACATACCGCCTGTTGTGATTAGAGATGGATGCCGGCTGGTGTGGTCCTCCAGCTAAGCGCTCCTCTCATAGGGCTAAGGGGTCTGTCATGACGTGTGGGGTGGTGACCGATCCCTGTAAGATCTCCCTGCTCCCCCCTGTAAGATTTCAGTGGCCATCTGGGTCTCTCCAGTCTTCCCCCTGTCTCTCTGGGTCTCTCCACTCTTCTCCCTGTCTCTCTTGGTCTCTCTCCACTTCTCCCTGTCTTTCTGGGTTTCTCCACTTCTCTCTGGGTCTCTCCACTTCTCCTTGTCTCTCTGGGTCTCTACTCTCTTCTCCCTGCTCCCCTCTACTCTCCTCACTGTCTCTCTGGGTCTCATATATATTATCTTAATGTCCATTTGATAGTGTATATTGCTTCTACACAAGGAATACTTAAGAGGAAATTACTTTAGGACAGAAATGTTCACAGTTGTATGACATCCTGTGTTGAAATGTCTGCTGATAAATGAATCTGAATAAACACAACAAGAAAACTAAACCTTACAAGAGGCAATTTGAGAAACAGGCTGTTAGTAAAATATTTTTTTATTTATCATGTTCACATTTCGGATATTTCACCAAATCCTAAAATCGCTCTAATATTATCAATTATTCTAATTTCAGAATGTGGTTCACTCAGATGCTTTGTACCGAAATTGTGTTCCATAAATGAAAAGCATGTTTTGGTAGTGGAATTGTCTCTCTCTCTCACACACACGCGCACACACACACACACACACACACATACAGAAGTGAATTGAAGTCGTTTTGATGAAAAATTAGGGGCAGGCTGATTTGGGACAGCTTGGCGGAGGCGGCAGTGATGTCATTAAGCGGCACCCTGGTTGATAATGTGAGCAGAGTTATTGAATAAATAAATAAATTAAAATAATATTTTATATATTCTTTTCACCTCCCTTCAGGCCCCCCATCCCAAATCCTGACCAGTCGCCCCTTCCCCCTTACCCCCTAGCCCAGACCCCGCCTCCCCCAAACACACAGATAATTTCCCCGCTGCACCCCTTCACTGCTGAAGCAGGCACGGACCGAGTCTCCCTTCCCCCTCGCATCCATTCAACAGCATATTAAAAAAAGAATTTGAATGCAGCTTTGCAATAAATAATATATTTGAGTAATACACATTAAGCAGGAGTCAGTGTTTAGTCCCCACACCCACATCCTGAGAGGAGAAAGACAACCCGAGAAAGGACCGGGTTTCCTCCAGAACAGAGAGGGGCTTCATAATAGGCTAAAACAACTAGCATGAGAGCGATGGAGTGAGGGAGAGAGAACAGAGGGAGTGATAAAGGAGAGAGAGAGAGTGGCAAGCATATTATAACTCATCCATGTGGATCACCCTAGTAGATTGGGAGCAATACCTTGTTGAAATTGTCTTCTAAACACTTAGAAGCAGACAGCAAGGAGCAGCCAGTTCAGTGTGTTCCTGTGTGTGTATTCACTGCCTGCTTTCCTAGCCAAGGTAGAGAGACCTCTGTGAGCCTGCATGCATGTGTGTGTGAGTGTGTCTGTACCCGTGCCTGTCTCGCGAGCCAGCCTGCGAGTGAGAGAGCTTGTTGTGTGTGTGTGTGTGTGTGTGTGTTTGCAGGAGGGAGAGAGGGGGAGTATTGTGCACTGTGGATGTTGCCTCATGCTTTAACCAGCCTGTCTGCGAGCCCAGGTACTGCCTGCCTGCCTTCGCGCCGGCTTCTAAATAAGCAGCACATTCACCGTCCCCTTCAGGACAGGAGGCTAGGCTGCAGAGTGTGAAATCACACTAATAGTCAGTACAGTAGCTAGCGCTGAGCAGGAACCCGCTCCTGTCTCACTACTCACACAGTGGGCAGAGGACACGCAGCACAAGAAGAAACAGTAGGACTTCAGAGGGAGAGGGAAGGAAAAAAAACCCAGAAAGGTCAGTAAATTCCTTTTTTCAAAATGTTGCTCTTTGGAATCTATCCCCACCACCCCACCCCCCCCCCCCCCCCCCTGTTCTTCCACTTAGAGTACAGTAGGTCTGGAGCCTGGACTGTGACTGCTCTGTTTTACTGGAGAAACTATTGATTCTTTACAAGTTTGTGGGAAGTGTGTTACTATTTGATCCTGCCAGGTGGGAGCAGGTGGAAAAGCTAGATGTGTGGAGAGTGTGTGTGTGTGTGTGTGTGTGTGTGTGCGTGTGTTGGGGAGTTGCAGGAGGCCAACTCTTCACTAATGTGTGTGTGTGTTTACATTTTATTTGTGTGTTTGAATGAAGTGTGCGTGCGTGTGTGTTATCATGTAGGTGTATTCGTATTCTCTGTATGTTGACTGGGTCGTAGTGTGCGCGTGATGGGCTGTTTGTATATGTTCAGGTATGTGTGTGGTTGTGGGGCTCTTTGGGGAGCGAGGTGTCCGCCCCCACGGCCCGTAGATAATGGGACAGATCGGGGGGAATTGGGGTCCTGCACAAAAAAGAAATGAAAGGCGGTGATGCTTTCGCTGTCATTGGGTCATACGTGACTGTGTGCACACATAGGACTGATGGACAGACACATGGTTTCCAGAACCTCGCTGTGTCATGGTGACATATTACACACTGAGGGGTCATCCCTCGCTGACCTCCAACACACAGAAAGCACACTAACCTCACCACACACCCCTGACCTCCAACCTCACACCCCTGCTGAACAGGGTCCACCATTTCCTCCTCCAATAGTGATTCGTTAGATCCTCATCATCGTTTGGGTTACTTTTTGTTGGAAAACAAATGCTGCCTTTATGGTTTTTGGTTTTACTTTCACTTTGGTAGTGTTTGTTTTTAATTTTGTTTAATTATGTCAATCATTTCTTCCAAAATGTGACTTTTGTCACTAGATTTTGATATGCTTAAAACAAACAATTAGGAAGCATCAGCATGTGGAAGGAGAGAATGGCTGGAGTCAAGGTGTGTCAGCACTTAAAGGTGTTTAGCCACACGCAAAAGAAACCTGGAAAAACCAGGACTAGCAACAACGCTAAAGACATCAACACAAACATTTCAGCCATCCATCATAGCTGTCGCTCCATTTCTGCTCCACACTGATTTATTCCTGGACTGAAATCCATTTGAGTCCCAATGGGGAAATATACTCCAGTCCAACAGAATGACTACACACACACACACACACAATGACACACACACATACACACACACACAGAGGATGTTAGCACAGGTATAAAGCAGGTGCACCATGCACCCTCACACAGTCGTGTCAAAAACCACACATCCCACAATACACCATGGTAAACCGGCCCACTGGGTCACTGGATACTGTGCCTACTGACAATCCACATTCCATCATGTCGACTTGGAAATATAATTCGGAGTAAATGTCGGCACATTCTTTTCAAGTGTATTGTCCTACACTGTACGCACAACGTAATCCAAATGGAATAGTAGTTCACTGTAAATTCCCCTAACTGTAACGCTAGGCCAACTAGAGTGCTGGGACCTTTTCATATTCCCCTCCCTCTCTCCCTCTGTGGTTAATGGCTGATGGTCTCTCTGCTTCCCTGTCTGTTAGAACATCTAAGATGATAACCCATGTCCCATAGTAGCCTGGCAGATTTAGCCCTAAGCCCTCACCCCTGGATGTTCATACTTTGATGTTTGTGTGTGTGTGTGTGTGTGTGTGTGTGTGTGTGTGTGTGCGTGTGTGCGTGTAAGTTTGTAGTAGATGTATTTATAAACAAAGGGAGAGGGAGTGTGTTTGTGTTTCTATGTCCATGTCTAATATATTGATATAAAGCAGGGGAGGGGGGGCAGAGAGAAGGCCAGGATGTTGTGATGTACTCAGATGTTTGGTGATCAGCTCTGTCCAGGCCTCCTAATGTGTCTGGGTCTGTTGCTATCTGGCCTGCTAATCTGAGCCGGGGCAGCATCCGTCTGGCTCGGTGTTTGTCTGGAGGGCTGGCCACAGAAACCCAGACAGGCCACTCAAACAGTATTCCCTCTCACTCTCTCTCCACCAGAGAGCAGGAAGAGATTGTAGTGACCCAGCTGGATTAGAGAATAGCTGTGGAGAGGCGCAGGCTGGTGTTTCAGGGTTTCAACACACAATATTAATTTCATAACAATGCTAGAAACATAATGCCGTTGTTGTACATTATCCAAACGGTTACCTGCATTTGGAGTATATTACCATTTTAAATGCATGCAGTGTACAAAACACACTAAGTCATTGTATTAACATGTATCTTTAAGTATGATATTACAGTTTTTTAAATATTGGTTCAATTTGAATAATATCTATTCTTATATTTATTTTATAAGTGAACTTTCTTTTTTGCAATGGGTTTTTGGGTATCAAATTTTAGGAAATGTTTCTCATGTTGACTCCATGTTGAATTCAAGCTATTTTCTTTGATGTGAATACACAGTGTGTCTATTTTTGTGGTGAGTGGTGTAGTGGTAGAGCTGGTCACCCCGGAGGTATGGCTGGTTTGGACCTCCTTTCCTCTCTCACTGTGACTGAATTGAGGCTGAGGTCCAGGCCTTACTATGATAACGCGTCAAACTCAGCTCTGCTCCCAAAATCCAGGATTAATGCTTTAGGAGCTTAGTATAGTATGGGCGGCCATTCAGACGTGCACGGGATTCAGATGTGCACGGGATTCAGACGTGCACAGGATTCAGACATGCACGGGATTCAGACGTGCACGGGATTCACTGGCATTCTTCCTTGGTCTCTTGTTATCACCTGCAGAGGCTGACAGGGCTAGGAGTCCCTGGGGCAACTGTCTCACTTTAACACCCCAACCAACCGTATCACTCCTTACTACACACTCTGTATCACTCAACACTACACAGTCCTTTTAACTGCACACTCTGAATCGTTCCACACTACACAGTCCATATAATTACACACTACACACTACACATCATTCGATACAACGCGCTATATCGAGTCACACTCCATATCACTCCCCAGTCTACACTATATCACTTCACACACCGTATCACTCCATACTATATCACTCCACACCCCATATCAGTCCACACAATATCACAACACTCCATATCAATCCACACATAATTCCTAAACACTACACGTGATTTCACCCCACATTCTATATCACTCCACTCTCCACACTATATTACTCTATACTCCAAATCACTCCACACAATATCGCTACGCGCTACCGTTCATATCACTTCAGACTAAATCCCCCGTATCACCCACCACTACAGGCTACACACAGGCTAAACATTCAACCTGTCTATCACCTCTATTAGAGTTGGATGGAAAA
The DNA here is from genome assembly GCF_011004845.1 of Esox lucius. Classification (NCBI taxonomy): domain Eukaryota; kingdom Metazoa; phylum Chordata; class Actinopteri; order Esociformes; family Esocidae; genus Esox; species Esox lucius. Next base: position 16,578,030 of record NC_047570.1, on the reverse strand, counting down.
TAACCTGCGTATGCCTGTTCTTGACATGCAACTTATACAGTGTGAGTATATGATAGGAGTTATATGGTTTGAGTATATTGTATATTTACGCTGTGATTTGTCATTCATACTGACAGATACAATCATTATCATCTATCAGTTGCTTTAAAAATCTGTTTTTCAATTTACAATTTGTATACAATTGGATATTTTCAAAGTTGTGAAATATGTAAATTTAAATTTGTATTTTTTTTAAATATCTTGATTGCCTTTTATTCATATTTCTAATATATTATTTATTTAATAGTTGCTAAATTAGGAAATTCAGTATTAAATAAAATGTTAGTCCCTGCTATGAAATGCTTTGCTAGTCTAATTCTTTCCCATTAATTTATCAAAGCTCAAAAGCTGTTGTGATGACTAACCAATTAATTCTGTGCAACTTGGCAATTATAAACTGATAATTTCCCAATAACAATTATTTAGTTCATATAGCAATTCATTTGAAATATTTAAAGTGGTGGTGAATTAAAAAGCAAAACAATGTTCTAACTGATAATTGTTATTTTATTTACCTTTTGTAACAGCCTTATACGGAATCATGGCTTGCGTTGGTTTTCTCAAGTGAAAGTACAACATCATGTTTTCTATGTATCCTTAACTTCACACTATTCTCTTTCCCACCCTTTCTTTTTCAATCTTTCTTTTTCTGCCTCTCTCTTTCTCTCTCTCTCTCTCTCTCTCACACACACACACACACACACACACACACAGAGACACACACACAGAAACTAGAAAATAGCTGTATTGTGTTGGCCTCATGAAACGGCGGTTGTGGGTGTGTGACAATGGTGGTCTGTGTTGTTTCTGTAGTATAATAATATGTTGTATGGTCCAGTATAGTGGCATGGGTTCTGAACCTACAGGTGATGTATTTATTTAGTTATTGTGGCTTTTATCTCGAACCTTGTTCTTTGTCTTACTTTGTGAAATACGGTAATATAGGATTACTTTGAAACAGTATCCGTACAGTAATTTGGCCCCAATGCTTTTTGTTTCTCAGCTACCGGTGTTAGTTTGCAATATGATGGTTAGCTTGCGTCCCACACGCCTCTGAGCTCAGAAGGAGCTCTATTGGCTGTTTGAGATGACTGACATCCGCTCTTGACCTATGAGACAACCAGCTCTGTGCTGCGAGCATCATTGGAGAGGCTGGGATTGGCTGCTGCTCCCCATCAGAATGTCAAAAGCCCTGTCGAAGCATCTGTATCTGCTGTTTCAGTTTAGTCCGGCTCCATACACATACACAGCTGTGTTTCATACACACGTGTAGGAAAATTTGACTCCTTATCAAAAGATCCTGAGCTTTGCAATCTGAAATATTCTCTTAGGAGAGAAAACCCACCGTGAAGGCTCCACTGGCTAGATTAATTTAATTACACACAAATTGTGCATTTTTATGTCTCCCCATTACATCATTGTTGTTCTATTTGTTGTTGTTGTTGTGTTTTTCTTTTTCATGTAAGCCAGTATGGTTTTTGACTTATTTTTCAAATTGGCTAATGATGTGGGCCAAGCAGTTCTGAGTCTTTCCTTGCAACACCTATAGTAGACTATAGAATTTGACTGGGTTAAATATGGAATGTAGATTACAGAATATGACTGGGTTAAATAAGGAATGTAGATTACAGAATATGACTGGTTTACATATGGAATGTAGATTACAGAATATGACTGGGTTAAATAATGAATGTAGATTACAGAATATGACTGGTTTACATATGGAATGTAGATTACAGGATATGACTGGGTTAAATATGGAATGTAGACTACAGAATATGACTGGGTTTAAAATAGAATGTAGACTACAGAATATGATTGGGTTAAATATGGAATGTAGACTACAGCATATATGACTGGGGTAAATATTGAATGTAGACTACAGCATGTTATTGGGTTAAACATGGAATGTAGACTACAGAATATGACTGGTGTAAATATGGAATGTAGACTACAGAATACGACTGGTGTAAATATGGAATGTAGATTACAGAATATGACTGGTGTAAATATGGAATATAGACTACAGAATATGACTGGTGTAAATATGGAATGTAGACTACAGAATATGACTGGTGTAAATATGGAATGTAGACTACAGAATATGACTGGTGTAAATATGGAATGCAGATTACAGAATATGACTGGTGTAAATATGGAATGTAGACTACAGAATATGACTGGGGTAAATATGGAATGTAGACTTCAGAATATGACTGGGGTAAATATGGAATGTAGTCTTCAGAATATAAATGGGGTAAATATGGAATGTAGACTACAGAATATGACTGGTGTAAATATGGAATGTCATTCCCATTTTATTAGTGCACTGATATGGACACCCTCTTTAGGCCTCTCTGAAGAACCTGTTTAACCTCACTTCCAGAGGGACACTTGTAATTGTTCCCTTTATTGCAGACTTTGGACAATGTCCAAGTATGGGCATGATTTGTTGTCACGAAGGACAATCATGGACACATCTTTATATCTGTGTATCGTATTGACCTCATGTACAGGGAATGTAAACGTCTTGGTGAAAGACATAAGCAGTGGGAGTGAATCTGTATGAAGCACAGTGTATTTGGATAAGTCCGTAGTAGCAACGCCTTGTTTTTGGAGGCTTCGCCTACTGAATTATATCAGAATTTCCGAGAGGAGAAATATCTATTAAGATTGAGGGGCACAGAGCTACACGCTGCAGTCTAGTTTGGTGCAGCGACTGACGTGTGTAAGAGTAATGGCCGCCGGTTTGGTGCGGTGTTGATTCCATCTTGGCTGTCCTGCAATCAGCCAGAGGAGGGAAGGAGGGGGGCAGAACCATTCCTCAGTCCCCTCCTTCACCACTACTGGAATATAATCCACTGTCTCCTGACCTTCAAATCATGCAGTGCTGCAGTCATTTCAATTGGCCTGGCCGGCATTATACAGACATTTCCTCCAGCCGCTTCAACCGGGACATTTTTCCTCTCTCTGCGTTCGCCATCATGAAGTTACGGTAGAGGGGGCAAGCCAGAGCCCTTCTTATTCTCCTCTTCCACTAACCTTGTGGAATGAGCCGGCAACAGTGTTGGTCAAACGGCAGATTTCAAGGCCTTCCCACATATTTTAAGTCAATTGTTGGCCTATTGTAATGTCATAGTTGTTTTTTTAAACGTTTGTATATTTTTTACACAATTAAAGTCAGATTTAGAATGTGTAAATAATTGTGCATTTATTTTTTATTTTACCTGTGCCGTGCTTTGAGTGTTAACCCAGTGAAAGGTTTATGTGTGTGTTTAGTTACTATCTCCTGGAGATAGTATATGGTTATATAAATGGTAATTGTGTGTGTTTATATACCTAGTAATTGTATGTGTATATACATGTTGTGCCTATGTGTTTTTATATACCAGGTAATGGTATGTATTTAGAAAAGCAAGTGATAGTATGTGTTTAGTAAACCAGGTGATAGTATGTGTTTAGTATACCAGGTGATAGTATGTGTTTGGTACTCCAGGTGATAGTATGTGTATACCAGGTGATATTTAGTATACCAGGTGATATTATGTGTTTAGTATACCAGGTGATATTATGTATTTAGTATGCACTGAGTTGATCACTACCAGAGCTTGTTTTTATGTTGGTGATAGATTGATGGAATCATCAAGAAGGCTGAGGCAGTGCACTCACTCAAATACCAAGGCTCAGTCAGTGCTACATTGGTTGTTGACAGATATTTTATCAATTATTAATAGAGAACATATTTTATATTATCTGAATATTAAAAATATATCAGAGCACACGCAGCATTCATTGCTGCCTTCAGAAGCTGAGTGAGAGATGCATGTCATGTATACACAAGTCTCCAGAGAGAAGCTTTATTCTGAAGGGTCAAGGAAGCCTCTGAATGCTTGGCATGTCTTAGCTCAGCCTAGCAAGAGACATGGTTTATTTCAAAGAATTTGCACAAAATATGTCTTTTTATCCAGGGTGCGTTATTCATTTACATGGAAAATGATGTTAGCAGTGCAACAACTTTTCAACACGGTGTCTATCATCAGCCTGTCTCATAAATTACTGCCATCTCAATATTCATAACCCCTGATGAGTAACTTCTGCCCTAGAATCCTTTTCATGATGTATCTGATGTAGTCACAATATAAAACACAGCACTGCACATCCCTAAACCTTTAAGATGCTCCTGCTTTGTATGGAGGAGGTTCGAGGCCCTTCTTCCTGTTTCTCTGTTTACTGATTGGCGTGGAGAGCAGGTGTACGAGTCTGAGTGAGTCAATGTGACGTGATGTCTGGGTCATGGCTGTGACACCAGCTGACTGAGAGACTGAGGTGTTTTATCTCTGTGTGTTTTGTCCATAGACTTGGTACATCTGTCCTCTCGTTCTAAATTGTTCCCACCCGGAACTTTCTACTGCAGGTCTGTTTCACTCCTTCCTCCTTCTGCATGTCATTGCATATGCTACATACAGTATTTCTGATTGATGATCCCAGTGGGCATCCATAAGGGCTCCATTTGAAATGCACGCAGGTGATGTAGAGCATTCTGGTATTATTGCCCAATATACTTAGCAGCCATTACATTGCTTTTGCTTTTGTTGAGGATACAAACAGAGAGGAGTATTAGGTTTTAAATCAACAACCGGGCCACTCTAAGAGATGGACTTATTGGAATTGCATTAAGTTGATTAGAGCCAGAAAGGAATCCCATTTAGCGCAGAGCATTGGTAAACACTGTGCTTTCCCACAGCCATGCTGGAGCATCTACGCTCAGTCAGCAGCTATTCAACACTGTGGATGTCCTCATCTTGTGAGGCTTTGTTCCCCTCTAATAAAGGTTGTCTGGGTCGAGGACTGTCTTTAGTGGCAACGTTTCATTTCCTCCCCGGAGATGTCCCAGAGCAATGCACACCTCTTGTTCAAAGAACTGCAGCGTAGCGAACCAACGGAACACTCCCGCTAGATATCACACCCACATGAACGCATCCCAGCTCTGTGAGCCAGCAGGATGGAGGACTGCTGTTCCAGCCATAGAGTGCGTCCAGCAGGATTGAACCGTGGCCACTGTCGTCCTGACCCCTTATATACATCTGGCTATTCATGGGGGATACTGAAGGTTTGCATGCTGGAAGTAAAATGTTACATACAGGAGTTGTATCTGGAGACCACAGAGTGTGTGTGTGTGTGTGTGTGTGTGTGGGGTGGGGGGGTGTTTATGTGTGTGTTGGTGTGTGAGTGTGTGTGTGTGTGACTGAGAGGGTTGTAATGCTTTTGGTACAGATGTGCCTTATTTGAGCACTAAAATCGGCATTGAAATAAGCACAATGAAACCAGTAGCGAGGCACTGCTCCGTGTCAGCGGTCATGGGCAGCCAGGCCGTGTGTTCCTCTGCCCTGGGGCTCTACATATTCATGACCCTCACACTGTTTCAATCCTTTCCACTGTAATGTGATTTATGGATTCAAATAAAGTATTAAAAATGTGTGTGTGTGTGTCTGTCTGTTTCCTGGTAGTTGTGAAAGGGTGTGCGAAGGGGGGTGGGGGTGCTGGGGTTGTGAGGGGGCCAAGCTGTCCCCGGCTGGTTGTCCATTCATTGTCCCCAGCCCCCTGTCTAATTAATGTGAGCCACACTCATACGGTACTGCACCAGGGGTCTGTCACTCATTAATCATGTGACCTTCTGTGGCGCAGTTAATGACCTTGGTGGACTAGATCAGCTGGAGATAGCTGGAGCCACAGAATTAAATTGTTTCTGGAAGTAGGATACGGTCACGCCGGGCAATTTATACAGCCGCCCTGCTCGGGGTCCTTCTCCTGGGCCAGCGCCACCTCTGCCTGTGTGACTGAGCCTGTAATGGGGTCCTCTCTGCCTCCCTCACAGGGCTGGCCAAGTCACTGCCAGACAAAAAGAGAGGACACAGACAGAGGATTATTGTCTCATTCTGTCCCCACTGTCTTCTGTGTCCTGGATCTCTCTCGGTATCTTCTGCCTGGGAGGACCTCTACCTTGTCCTATGTCAAAATTCCACTCTCTACGCAAAGGCTCATTGAATCCTCTGAGATTGACATTATGTAAACTTGGAGGCTGCAAATTAAGTATTAAGGCTGAGAAAAAAAAGATGTGATGTGACACAATTGTCTATTTTATCATTGCAGTTTTCAAATCATTCTTGTTAAATTTGCCACACAAGTTTTAGCAAGTTTCTTTTAGTGTTTTTGGCAGTTATTTTGGATAATCGTCATATAATGAGTCATTGTGATAATAATCCTGACTCTATAGGTGTGCAAAGTTTAAATAAAAAGGTGTCAGGGCTGCTGCTTCTTTCTGGCAATCGTAGCATTAAAATGTTGGCTTTCTTCTCAGTGACATTAAAATGGAGGGATTTTGTTTATCCGTGCCTTTGTTTATTTAACATTTTGCTCAGCGGGGGGGGTTTCAGATAGCTTGTTTTCAAGACAGTCCCTGCAGACAGCAAGCAAACACTCCACAGTGTCATCAAACAGAACAATCCTCAACTTTCCCCCTCCGCAGCTCTCCACAGCGCGCGCACGCACACACACACACACACACACACACACACATGCCAAGAAGGAGGAATACCATCATGAAATATGATTGAAAATTATTGTTGTAATTTTTTGGAGTCTTTACTGTAACAATATGCATGCAGTTTTTATTTTGTTCATTTTATTTTCTTAAAGGTTTTTTATTTTCCATACTCAAGCGTATACCGTTAAGTGCAGCCCTTCACAGAGAAAGCACATTGATGGATGAAAACATTTCATTTTCATGTGTCAAACTTTGGTGGGTATTGTGTCATTAATGAATGCGCTGATGTGTGAAGGGATTCTAGATTCTCTCTCTTTAAGATGGCATCAACAGTCAGTTGGGCATATGCAGAAAAACAAAACAGGAGAATGAGATAAAAAAAATAATAACTATCTTTGTGAATGGAGAAGTGAGTTCACTCCTGTATGAAATGAGTTCTGAATTGAGCTCATTCCACCTACATCGTCTGCCATTCTCTTTGTGTAAATGTGAACTATACTGTAGTTGATCTGAGCAGCACTGTGATGGGATGGTGTTGACTGACCAAGCTTCTGCACTCGTGGCAGTTCCTCGTTTTGTTGTTTTTGCACACACAGACACACTGTTGCGAAGAACACATGGGAGTGTATAGCATATTGTTTGCTACAAAATCTGTGTGTGTGTGGGGGGGCTTTTTAAGTATAACATAACAAATATTGCCAAACAGTGCCGACCTATGTGTGTTTTCCTCAGACCAAGGTGAAGAAGGCAGGCGAAGTGTGTCAGGTTCAATGTTAACACCCAGATGGCCAGGGGTGGGGTGAGGGGGTGGAGCTTTCCTCCCTATCCAGCCTCATTAAAGTACATTCTGTTTTACTGCCTGGCTCAAACAAACAACCAAACACACAGACACATTCCATTATCTTTTTCCTTCCAGTCTTTCACCCTGTCCCTACACTCGCCTCTGTCTCGCCTTCCTCCATCTTTCTCCCCCTCTCGCATGTGCAGTCTTGATTAATATTTTCTGCTGTTCCGTAACCATGGCAATGAGGTCACTGCATATGATACTTAATTGAATCTTTCCAGTGCTTTTGTGTGCATCTCCTGCGTCCGAACAATAAAAATCTTCTGCTGAGGACTCCAACCCCCTTTCCTCGCTCTGCTCCCCTCCATCTTTCTTTCTCTTCATTTTGTCCCTTATGAATTTATTCATTTTTCCCCCTCCCTCCCCCCCTCTTGCTTTCACCTCAATATCCCCTCTCTCTCTCCTTGTCTGGTTCTGACCCAATCTTCCTTGTCCACTCTCAGTATTGCATTATTTCATTTTTTACTCATTGTTTTCTCTGGTGTCTTGTCCTTGGTGGTGGAGCAGTTTCTGCTTTATTACTGTCTTATTTAGCCCAGTCCTATCCTGGCTCTTTCTGCTTTGTTACTGTCTTATTTAGCCTAGTCCTATTCTGACTGTTTCTGTTTTATTACTGTCTTATTTAGCCCAGTCCTATCCTGGCTGTTTCTGCTTTATTACTGTCTTATTTAGCCCAGTCCTATCCTGACTGTTTCTGCTTTATTACTGTCTTATTTAGCCCAGTCCTATCCTGACTGTTTCTGCTTTATTACTGTCTTATTTAGCCCAGTCCTATCCTGACTGTTTCTGCTTTATTACTGTCTTATTTAGCCCAGTCCTATTCTGACTATTTCTGTTTTATTACTGTCTTATTTAGCCCAGTCCTATCCTGGCTCTTTCTGCTCTTTTACTGTCTTATTTAGCCCAGTCCTATCCTGACTGTTTCTGTTTTATTACTGTCTTATTTAGCCCAGTCCTAGCTTGGCTGTTTCTGCTTTATTACTGTCTTATTTAGCCCAGTCCTATCCTGACTGTTTCTGCTTTATTACTGTCTTATTTAGCCCAGTCCTATCCTGACTGTTTCTGCTTTATTACTGTCTTATTTAGCCAAGTCCTACCTTGGCTGTTTCTGGTTCTTTTTTTCACAGAGCCCTGCTGGGATTGGAATTAGTGGACTCTGTTTTCTGCACTAATATTGCACTACACCACTGGCCTTCTTCCCTTTCTCTCACTGTTCCTCTCTCTCTTTTCCTCCCTCCCTCTACTTCCTTCATTCCTCCTTCACTTCCCTCGAAACCATTTTATTTGCATACTTAATCAGTCTAATAATCAGTCTCAGACGCAATAATTGCATTGATTTCAAACAACTCTGATGATTCAAACAGTGAAACAAAGCGTCTGGCAGCCAGGGAACCCTTGATACACACAGAGAGCCAGTGACATGAGGCTCTGTCCGAGCAGGTGTTCTGAATAATGCCCCACAAATTGGGGTCCTCTAAGATCCGGGCACAAGTGGGGAGACACGTGTCTCCTCTCCATACAGCACACAGACCGAAACGCAGACACACGCGCTGGCTCAGCCTTTGTTCACACAGACATGGCAGCTAATCTGTGACAAGAGGGTGTGCAGGTTCAAAACATAAACACTGGAGTGGATAAAAGTTGGGGTGGCGGGGGGGGGGTATACGATTGTAAACAAGATTCTTCACAAAGTGGGTGTCATACTTTTAAATACAACATTTTTTATTGAAATTTTTTTTATTGTGTATGCTTTCATTTGATTTTGGTTTTAATTTCTTTCAGTGCATGCATGTTTTTGATATATATTAGTATATAAATATCTTTGATACAGTTTTTAATATGGCTGATTGTATAAATATCCTCAGTATGGGTTTTAATATGGCTGATTGTCTAAATATCCTCAATATAGGTTTTAATATTACTGATTGTCTAAATATCTTCAGTATAGGTTTTAATATGGCTGATTATATAAATATATTTAATATGGGTTTTAATATGGCTGATTATATAAATATATTTAATATAGTTTTTAATGTGGCTGAGTGTATAAATATATTTAATATAGGTTTGAATGTGGCTCAGTGTCTCTTGCCAAATATGGCAACATCATCATTTTTTAACTAAAAATGTCTCTTTACAGAATAACTTGACAGGTCATTTTCCTGACTGAAAGACGCGGGTCCTGTTTTTACATAGGTTCCTCCATGGTCTCTAATAATAGCACTAGAAAACGGAGGCTCACCAGTCTCAACAGAGAGCACCAGAGAAAAAAGAAAAACTGGACATCAGATTTGACATATGCACCATAAAATAACCATTAGCAGTTACCTACAATCTCAAGTGACAGTCTATCAATAATGTCACTCTGAAAATGGGACAGGTTTGTTGCTGCCTGTAAATCACCAGGGACTCCATATAGCTGAAAAGCAGGTAGGTATGGGAAATGCATTAATGCTGGACATTGAAGGGAGTGGTGTGAGTGCTGGGACAGCCGTGGGCTCAGGGAGACATCGCTCAGCAACACTGCCCAGCTCAGAGACACCACAAACGGGATAACCACAAGAAGCGACCTGCCTGGGCTGGAGCTCAGTACTGGAGGCTATACGTCATCTAACTGAAGTTATATGTAGTTCTTCTCATATATCTAAATGTATGTAACTGGCCATTAACTATAGATGATAAGTGCATGCTGTTTAAGTACAGGCTCAAAGGCACTACAAAACAGACCAGTTTGTGTGTGCATCATCTCCTTTTTTCTTTGCTATTTCATGCTTGACCAAGCAAATATAAAAAAATAAAAATAAAAATAATATATATATATATATATATATATATATATATATATATCTATATAGACTTTTTATATCCACTGTATATGTATATGTACCAATCAAATTCAAACTTGTTAAATAGAAGTCCTTACACACCTGCCATCATTTAAAGTGACTCTGATTAATCACAAATAAAGTTCAGCTGTTCTAGTAGGATTTTTCTGACATTTTCTTAGTTGCATCTCAGAGCAAAAGCCATGGTCCGTTGAGAGCTTCCAAAGCATCAGAGGGATCTCATTGTTGAAAGATATCAGTCAGGAGAAGGGTACAAAATAATTTCCTAAGCATTAGATATACCATGGAACACAGTGAAGACAGTCATCATCAAGTGGAGAAAATATGGCACAACAGAGACATTACCAAGAACTGGACGTCCCTCCAAAATTGATGAAAAGATGAGAAGAAAACTGGTCAGGGAGGCTTCCAATAGGCCTACAGCAACATAAAAGGAACTGCAGGAATTTCTGGCGAGTACTGGCTGTGTGCTACATGTGACAGCAATCTCCAGTATTTTTCATATGAATGGGCTTTGGGGTAGGGTGGCAAGACGGAAGCCTCTTCTTACAAAGAAAAAAGTCCAAGCCTGGCAGAAGATTGCAAAAACAAACTTAAAGTCTCCGAAAAGCATGTGGGAAAATGTTTTATGGTCTGATAAGATATGGCCATAATTCCAAAATGTATGTTTGGTGCAAAAACAACACTGCACATCACCCAAAGAACACCATACCCACAGTGAAGCATGGTGGTGGCTGCATCATGCTTTGGGGCTGTTTTTCTTCAGCTGTAACCAGGGCCTTAGTCAGGGTGGAGGGAATTATGAACAGTTCCAAATACCAAGCAATTCTGGCACAAAACCTTCAGGCGTCTATTAGAAAGCTGAAGATGAAGTTCACCTTTCAGCATGACAACGACCCAAAGCACACATCCAAATTCACAAAAGCATGGCTTGATCAGAAGAAGATTAACATTTTGGAATGGCTCAGCCAGAGCCCAGACCTGAATCTATATTGCCACGTCAAGATGTGCCATGTTAATAGACTCCTACCCAAAAAGACTGTGTTGTAATCAAATCAAAAAGTGCTTCAACAAAGTATTAGTTTAAGGGTGTGCACACTTATGCAACCAGGTTATTGTGAGTTTTTTATTTTTCCCCCTCAAAGACATTTTTTTTTATTTTTTATTGAATTGTTCACGTTATAGGTCACATTAAAGGTGTAAAAAGTTCTGACATGATTTATCTTTGTCTCATTCTTTTACATCACAAGAACCTGGCATTTTAAGGGGTGTGTAGACTAAAGATAATCATGTCAGATCCTTTTCCACCTTTAATGTGACCTATAACGTTAACAATTCAATAAAAAAGAAAATTTTAATGGATTATTTTAATACCTACTTTTTTAACAGTAATAATTATTTTGTGAATATAAAAAAGATGCTTGTATCACACGTTGTGAAAACTTTCTTTGTTAAAAATGTATTCTGAGAAATGTTGAAGCCATAATGCTTAAATCAGTTACAAAGTGATTTGCTGCCTTTGTTTTGATAAATAGGTGGGGTTGCGGTACTAGTCCAATTCATAAGGAGCCATGGTAGTAAAGACTAAAGTCAAGTCTGTAGACATTAGTTTGTTTTACATTTACGTTGTTTAAGAACTTACACAAGTTATGATGGGATGTACATATAAAAAATCTCTTCTAGAATCAATAGATATATAATATTAATTAATAACTGCAAAAATGTACGTCGAAACAATTAATCTAGCTTTAAGATCTGAATCTCATAGTTTAGTATACAGCAGTAACTAATCCAGACACCATGCCCCCCCCCCTCCCCCAATATCGTCTACCAACGGCCCCCAAAAACCACACACGTGCCTGCTATACACACTGACACGCACTAACACACTCACACACACAAACCCATGCACCCCTCCCAGACAAATGATTAGCATAAATCAGACTACTCGTTGCATGTGAATGGGATCTGTTCATGAATGGCCCAGCCAGACAGTGGCTGGCAGCGCTAAAAGACCACTGAGAGCACGTGTCTTTCCTTCTAGCGTGTTTTAAGTGGCAGCCCCTTGTATGTGGAGCCTACAGGATGCCGTGGTCGGATCCTCCTGCACCCCGTCCCCCCACCCCCCACCCCCCCTCAACCACCCCCCCTCCCCCACCCCCCGGTCGCATGTTGCCATACCAGGAAGGCGTGGCAGCAACAAGTGTCTGGACATTACCATGCTTACTTGGCAGCCAGCCTGCCCATCTGCCTGCCCCCTTATGGAGATAAAGAGCCAATTGTGCCAGGGGAGATCTCCAGGGGGGTAGTGAGCAGAGAGGGGGCCCGGAAGAGGGGGGGGGATCATTTGCATAGCGTCGCTACGGTGACACCCCTCTGATGTTAAACAGCAGAGCAGCAATTAAGGGTCATTAGTCCTTTTGTTTTGTGTTCTGGCGTGCCGCGCCATTCTCCCAGACTGCACTGGGGCTGCCTGTGGGAATGTCAGTGCTACACGTGTCAACACGGCACCCCCCCCACTCCTGCTCTGTGCTGCCTCTCTGCTACTCAAGCTGCTTCCTCTCTTGGTGTGTACAAAAGCCCTGTCACAGGGCAGGCACGCGTGCTGCTGGCACAGACCTGGCATTGCTATTGATGCAACTTTGGCAAGCTCCCCACCTTCTGTCGACTAGCTGTCCAAAATACAGGGACCAAATGCACTGGGGTGTTGGCATAGCCTCTTCTGGCACAGCTCTTCTAGGACAGGTTTTTATTACTGCTCTTCAGGGGTGGGCAACTAGATTCAGCCGCAGGACAATTTTTGTCTGAGTGGATGGTAACAACTATGCCCAAAAAGAGATTCTGTTTCATTACATTAAGACATCTCTTTTTTATTTGTGGGATACATTGGAACCAATTTGTACCATCTTTATTGACCACAAACCAAACTAAAATGACGTGGTGTGACGTTTTGTGCCTGTGGGTCGCCCGTTGGTAATCCCAGCAGGCGAAATGTATCCCATTTTCTCAACCCTCTGTCACAGGTATCTCTCACAAAATGACCTTTCAAAATCCAGTGCCCATGTAGCTTATTTGATTCAGGTGCATAGTGCCTACATACGCATACTTATTAACTACCGCACCTGATTCTCTCAGTTCATTTTATCTAAACTACATCACCTGACTCTCTCTGTTCATATTATCTGAACTACATCACCTGACTCTCAGTTCATTTTATCTAAACTATATCACCTGACTCTCTCATTATCTAAACTATGTCACCTAACTCTCTCAGTTCATATTATCTAAACTACATCACCTGACTCTCTCAGTTCATATTATATGAACTACATCACCTGACTCTCTCAGTTCATATTATATGAACTACATCACCTGACTCTCTCAGTTCATATTATCTGAACTACATCACCTGACTCTCGGCTCATTTTATCTATACTACATCACCTGACCCTCGGCTCATTTTATCTATACTACATCACCTTACTCTCTCAGTTCATATTATCTCAACTACATCACCTGACTCTCAGTTCATTTTATCTAAACTACATCACCTGACTCTCTCTGTTCATATTATCTGAACTACATCACCTGACTCTCAGTTCATTTTATCTAAACTATATCACCTGACTCTCTCATTATCTAAACAATGTCACCTAACTCTCTCAGTTCATATTATCTAAACTACATCACCTGACTCTCTCAGTTCATATTATATGAACTACATCACCTGACTCTCTCAGTTCATATTATATGAACTACATCACCTGACTCTCTCAGTTCATATTATCTGAACTACATCACCTGACTCTCGGCTCATTTTATCTATACTACATCACCTGACCCTCGGCTCATTTTATCTATACTACATCACCTTACTCTCTCAGTTCATTTTATGTTAACTATGTCACTTGACTCTCTCAGTTCATATTATCTGAACTACATCACCTGACTCTCTCAGTTCATATTATCTCAACTACATCACCTGACTCTCAGTTCATTTTATATAAACTACATCACCTGACTCTCTCTGTTCATATTATCTAAACTATATCACCTGACACTCAGTTCATATTATCTGAACTACATCACCTGACTCTCTCTGTTCATATTATCTAAACTACGTCCCCTGACTCACCTGGTTCTGTCTGGTCTGTTGGATGTCTAGGTGTCCATACTGAAGCTTTAGAGGAAAACATCAGAAGAATTGTTGTCAGGTCAGGTGTAATATGGAGTGTGTGTGTGTATGTCTTCTCGTCTGCCAGCGAGACCCTCCTCAGCTCAGTCTGTATAGAAAAACACTTACTGCTAATGCAAATAGCAGGGCAGCATAAATCAGGGTCCACGCTCGGCCGGGGAGAATATCGTGTAATAGTTATTGCGAAATGAAGTGGCATTGGGATCAATATCCCAGTAAATCTCACTCTGGCGTAATGGTGCAAGGGGAAGCTGGAGGCCAGAGGAGACAGCAGTCCAAGTCTCTCCATCCCTCCACAGGGCCTATAAATCTGCCTGACCTGCAACTTGCCCCCCTTATTAAAGCGCATACGGAATCAGCAAGCCCCCAAAATCAGGAGGTAACCCACTGATCTGGAGTCAGCCATAACACAGGGAAATATGTTGCCCTTGTGTTGTGGCAGGGCACGGGTCAGGGAGCCTCAGGCCAAAGGAGGCTTGGCATGTTTTAATGTTCGGTTGTAAAATATTTTGATACCACAGCAATTGATTTCTAATGTTAATACACAGGGACAGTCTGTGTCAGTGCAATCAAACCCTGCTCCTGCATTGCTCCAATCCAGCCCACCTGATGCTAACAATTAGCGGGCCGATAAGAAACCCTGTTTTATTATATTTGATTAAATGTTTGCCAACTTCTGTCAGGTCCTGTACATCTCCAGGAACATGGTTGGGTAGCTCTGCTCTTTATCGTTCTGTATAGGCTATTGTCTGAACAAGTGCTGATCAGATGTATTCTTTCATTTTTGCTGCTAGTTTTCATGTGCATGAGGTTCAGTGCATTGAAATGAACATTTGGGATGGGCCCTCTCCTTGCCATACTGTGTGTGAGATGTAATATTAAGTACCAATGGCATAAAGGAGGAGGGAGATTATTAAACATTCGCAGCTGAGGTACTTAACTCCTGTTGTAAAATGTATTTAGTGCATTTTGAGTCCGCAAGGTGTGCTTTTTGGCCTCTGGATTTAAATGAAACCCACTAACAAACAGCACAAAGACTAATCTAGCAGACAGAAACAGGCTCTATTGCATACATTAACAATGTGGTCATAATGCCTGTCTCCCATTTGCAAAGTCATGTAGCCCTGGCCCATTCACAAGTCCATGTTCTATGCTAAGTGATGCCTTGGGCTACATTTACTGTTGGTCAATAAGGAGAATGTTTGATATTTGAATCAGAATGCTGATGATTCAAAATGGTTTGTTGTTTTCTTTGAGTGTTTTCTTTGAAGAAAGCCATTGAAATGATTAAAATCGAATTGGATTTCATATTCGATTGAAGGTTGTGGATAATGATGATCTCCTCTTGTGCCTTTCAGGTCTGTGAAGAAGGTACCTGGTAATACCGCGACAACTATCGGTAAGTGTGTATTCACAAATTGTGTCTTCACAAAAAAAAAAATATCTTCAGAGAGCGAATTTCCTCTTCAAAAACCTGCATCTCTGTCTGATGATTTAATTTTTTTCTTAACCTTGCTCAATGCATTTGGTTAGAGAACTCCGCTACAAGATGGTTTGCACGGAGTGTTCTGTCATGACAGTAGATGTGCAGACGCTCATTACAGTATTGATCAGGACACTGTGTCCATCTGCCGAATGCCATTCCAGCACTCTGTCACCCACAATCCACCAAGCTAAAAAATGAACAGCCACCACACTCAAAATTAGACTTAGCAAGGACAACATACAGGTGAAAAAAAATCACAGGCACTGAATATAAAGTATTTTTCCCTCCTTTCTGTAGTATGGAATTATTGCAGAGTTATCTTAGTTTTTATATGATGGATTCAGTGAGGTTTTGCCTTTCATACATTGTAACTTGTTCCTTTAAACTTTACTGTTGCACACTGTATGAATTAATTATTTTGTTAATATAAAATGTTTCTAATACATTAAATAACTCGCAGTATTTAATCAGCCCCTAGAAAAAGAAATGCAAAGGCAGTAATTATCATGTGGCCGGGAATTACTGAAAGAATTACTGTTAATTATGATTTAACATATTAATACTATTGATGAAATATTCACTTCCTAATATGTTATTGATGAACTGAATATTTATTTCACTGATGAGTTTCTATTCATATATAGTTTGTTGAAGGTTACACTAAATTATCTACGAATGTGTCTATTGAATACAGTCTTGAAAAAGGTGAGTTGCATTTGTCACCATTATGGGTCTGGCTGATAATGAGGGTTGATTACATTTCAGTGCATTCAGCCGTGCCCTATTTTCACTAAGGTCTCTTCTAAGGCCCTCTGAGGCACAGATTCATTAGAATCAACAATAGCTTTTTTATTAGTTCATGTCGAAACCCTGCTGCTTTTAATGCTAGAAGTAATGATCACATAAATACAAGACTCTTTTTATGCAAAATGTTCAAGATTCTTTAATGTTTAATGTAACAGACAGATGTTTAGGCAATTTCTCCTAATTAGTTATCGGCGTTATGTGGTTTTACTCATCAACACCAATGAGGTTGGGTTTCTTTATTTTTATTCATGAAATCTACTGAAGTGTAGTTTTATGGCTCTGAAGTGGTAGACTTGTAAATAAATGGGCAAGCATGCACCCTCAAAGAGCACACAGATGGACACTAGAGGGGTTTTGTCAAGAAGTAGTTGTAGGAAGGACGCGCATACCAACACACACACACACACACGTATACTCAAGCAGACCACGCATCTGGTCTTTGTGGGATCTGTGGGGGGATAGAGACATCCTTTCCAGAGCCTTTTCATTTCCACCCTGTTCAGAAGTTGGTTTCAGCGCTTTAGAGTTGGGGACCATGCAGATCCTGTTATGTCCATGCTGCTTAGCCCTAACATATGGCCCTCTAGTGTCCTCTGTTTCTGACAGACTCTCCCTATCTCTCCCTGGCCTCGCTGGCCTGGCCTTGAACTTGGAAAGATCAGCAGGGTCGTAGGTCAGGAGTCAGACTGGCAGAGGTCAATTACACTTGCGTGTAGGAGGTGTTGGGGGCGATGCCTCAGGTGACACTATTAACAAGGCAGAGAGGGTGACGGGAATAAGCCACATGTAAACTGGTCCATCAGGCTGACCTCCGACCTCTCTATCCAGACCATAATCCACGTCAATGAGTTGACAGTGGAGAGGAGCACTGATTAGAGGTCAGCTGTCTGAGGCTGGGGGTGAAGAGCTGGTCAGATCTGATCTGCTCTGGTTGTCTCTCTGTATAGGTAGAGGCCATGATCCAGGACAGGGTTGTGTCTTCTCCCGGACCACCTGTGGTCGAGTCCAGAGCGACATCATAGCACTGGCTTCTGTGTTTGATCATGGATGAAAGATCCCATACATCTGTCTTAGTGTCACTTTTTCAATTCTTCAAGTACAATTACAATAAGGCTGTGTGTAAAACACAGCAGAAATAACACATTAAAGCTTGTGTTACTGGCTCAGGAAATAGCTGCGTTTTCCCCCTAAGACAGCACAAATTGCTAAAAGCAAAGCTTACGCTGGAGAGCGGGGGTAACCTACACCCTCTCCCAAAAACCACATGCCTGTGGCTCACCTCAGCGCCAGGGCCCTCAGAACTCATGTCCCCCTCCAGAGCCTCCCTCCCCCGGCTCCTCCAGCCTCCCCCGCTGCTCTCCTCTGGGCTAACTCTTAGACGGCCAGACAGCCAGCTCACACATCTGGACTCCGCAAAGAAAAGAGAAAACACCAGGAAATATAGAAATAAAGGGGTTCCTCTCCCATTCCAGAAAGTCTCTCCCTTTCCATCTCTACTTCTCATCTCTCGCTTTTTCCTTTTTCTTTTTCTCTGTCTAACCTTACTATTTCTCCCTCCCTCTTTCTCTCGATCTCTCCCTCTCTCTCTTCCTTCCCCTCCCTCTCGCCCTTTCATTCTCTCCCTCTCCAGCTAGCTCCCTCATCTCCTCTCCCTTATCCCTCTGTCTGTCCCTCTGTCCCACCACCTCTCTCTCTGTCTCACTCTCTGTCTCACTCTCTGTCTCTCTCTCTCTGTCTGTCTCTCTCTCTCTCCCCTGTTAGAGTGGCCAGAGGTAAAACAACATCTGGAGCAGTAGTTTTCTTTCTCTCCTTATTTTCCGGGGGAGATCTAGGAACCCGATAATCCCTCTCCCTCCTCATTAAGGGGAGCTGAATAAACACATGCCTCTTTCAGTTGTTCCTGCGAATTTCCTCACTGGGCGTCAGGAGACCCGAGTGGGGGCTCCTGGATCAAAGCTGCTGGTGGCCCCAGGAGTGCGGAGCGTTGGCGGGGTCGGGCCCATTACCTCTCTCTCTGGGAGCCCCTGGGCCCCTGGGTCACTGCCTGTCAGCTCCATGGCCCTGGTTCAGGAAGGGAGAGAGGGAGAACAGGCCCAGACACACTGCCTCTGTAGTTGAGCAGAGATCTGTCCAGGCCTCAGAGAGAGAGAGAGAGAGAGAGAGAGAGAGAGAGAGCTGAGATGAGTGAGGCAGAGTGGAGCGGGATTGTTGTGAGAACCTCTGGCTTCTGGTGCTTGGCTATGGCAGTTAGTCGTCTTGAGTAGTTTGCTTTGGTTGTTTTCTGTGTTGGCTATGGTTTTGGTTTTTGACATCCATTCACAGGCATGGAGTAGTGCATTACAGAACTCATGCTGCATGCCTTAGAGCGGGAAACACCGTGCTAATGAAAGGAAATAGAAATCAACTAAATATTGCGTTTGAATTGTTCTTCCATAAAGTGAGACGTGGTGACAATCATTGTGATATTGTAGACAGAAAATGGGATTTTCCGACATTCTATGAGCCCTGCTCCAATGCACTGAACCTGGGGTGACTTTAATTTTCTAATCCTTGCACTTCCTGGCAATCAACTTAGAGGGGCAGTGGTTCGCTGGAAACTTTGTTGTGGAGGCAATTAAAGACAGAAAGTAAAGCAACAACAACAGCCTCAGCAGCATGAAGGCCACAGCAGAGGTCCAAGCCCTGAGGTATAATTGCTTACTCAATAACTCAGAGAGGTGACAAAATGGATCAAATTGTATCCCTGGTGTATTGAAGAAAAGAAAAACAACCTATGTTAAATGGCCGGTGTAATCTATTTACTCTGGTACTGGTTCAGCACAATGTGTCCAGAGCACATAGAAAGAGGACCCCAGAGTGTGTTTATGTGTGTGTGTGTATACTCCTTTCTATGTCCCCTACATGCTGTGCTGTAATGTGTGTGTGTGTGTGTGTGTGTGTGTGTGTGTGCGTGTATCGGTCTGTGTTGTCTGTGTGTGTGTGTCTGTCATGGCTGTCATCAGGCACCCATCAGCCCCTCCATTAGGTACTGAGCGCTGAGTCAGAGCGCCCTGAATGTTGATGAGGAGGAGAGGAGAGCTGTGGACAAAACTCACACTAAAACACATTGACTAACCCACACACACACACACACACACACACACACACACACACACACTGACACCCACGTAAACATACACCGTATTTACCTTTTAAAATAAAATAAATATTTTCCTTAATCTAACCCATAAACTAACCTTGGACTTAACTGTCATAACCTAACCGTCATAACCTATACGTCTACAACAGCATTTAGAAACGTTTCTTTTCAGTAGGTTTTATGTTTTCATGTACTATGACTTTTGGTTCTGAAAGGTTAGGTAATGTGTTCACACACTCAGGATCTGTTCCCACACCACAGACGTTTGGCTCGTAGACTCAAAATAAAGAGACTGACACGAATGTCATCTGAAATACCGTTTTGGCCACTTACACATGTGCATATTATTTGATATTTAACCACTAAACATGTGCAGAAAATGATGTTTGAACACATACGGACCAATACACTGTGTCCCTGTGCACTGGATCTGGTTACCATCTCCAGTGACTTCCCATGACAGCCCATGTCTGGATTCAGATGTACGGTACGAGCAGAGTTGGGGAGTAACTCATTACAAAAAAACAGTAACTGTAATCTGTTACATTAGCAACAAAATACTGTAATTGAAAAAATGTATGATTACTTTTGGATTATTTCTATGCGGGTGTTCACGATTGCAAACGCGCATTCGCGTGCCGGGGATTACTGCAACATTTTGACAATGTTGGTTGTGGAGCAACTCATCAGACTGCTGCAGATTTAGTTTATGTGTGAAAAGCTACAGATATCTTCATTTTTATATACAACAATGTCAATACCCTTTTCTAGTAATTGCCATTTATTTTTCAACAATGTTTTGAAACAATTAAAAACATGAATAAAACACAAATAACAGAACAGGCTTAGGCATCATTACATTTTGGGTTATGTTCAGATAAAAAGTCAGATTCTGGAAGATCTAGGTTTATTAGGTTAATTGGAATGACTGAATATCTGACAGACCTTTAGTGTGTAATGAAGAGATTTAGCCCAATCATATTGAAGTAAAAAGCAATGGTTTAGAAACTCATTTCCAAAAGCACTGTAGCCTACACAACCCATAAGATAAAATGCGAATTCCATTTTTGGCCAGCTATGTAAACTCTAACATCGATTGATCCCGCAGAAGGTGTTCAGTTGGTTATAGGCTATTCCTATTTGTTTTCCAATGCCCCTTAATATGAAAGTAATTTAAATGTAATTAAAAGTAATCAGATTATGTTACTGAGTTTAAGTAATCAAAAAGTTACGTTACTGATTACAAATGTGGACAGGTAACTTGTAACTGTACTGGATTACATTTAAAAAGTAACCTACCCAACCCTGGGTATGAGTTCTTCATCAGGACTTCCTATCACAGCCCATGTCTGGACTCAGATGTACTGTACTCTTCATCAGGACTTTCTATCCCAGTTCACGTCTGGACTCAGATGTACACTACTCTTCATCAGGACTTCCTATGACAGCCTATATCTGGACTCAGATGTACAGTACTCTTCATCAGGACCAGACACATCATAGCTTGCACATGCTGAACTAACGTCACACACAGCAAAGAACACACAGCGGCGGCGGCCCGGCACAAAGGCAAATATGGCCCCATAACTCTCCCTCTCCTCCCCTCTCTCCTCCCTGCCCTCACCCCCACCCCCTTCTGCGGTTCTGCAGAGCAGACGCGTGCTCGTGACGGGAAATATGTGGATGGTCATTACACAGAGCAGAGCAAACAGTCACCGCACTCGAGAAATGTTTTCACATTCAACTATGAACAGGCTGGTGAAGGAGAGAGAGAGAGAGAGACACACACACACACACTTTCTGGGAGGGGTGAGATTTCTGGGTCAGAATCCCAGGATGGGCAGGAACCAGAGAAAGAACAATGGTCTCTGACCGACCACTAGGCTCACATAACTCCTCACAGTCTATACCATGTCCCAAGGAAGCCGGCTCCAAACACTTCTGTTTTGTTCCAATACCTTGTCTAATACCCTGGTAAACACTAGTGTCTAGTGTCTGTCTATGAACTATATGTTGCCATTCCGTCGCGCTAGGCAGAGGAAGACGGTGAAGTATGCAGAAATCAGCCGGGGGGGGCAGGTTGAGTTCAAGGTCAGAGAGAGGTGCAGTGACCTGGGGGGGGGGGGGGGTGGTCAAGCATGAGCAGTAGGAGACAGGGCTGGGGGAGGGGGAGGTGATGGCCTGGCTGCCCAAAGTGCCCCTGGGGAGGACGAGGTCAGCAGGCCTCCCTCCAACCCCCGCATATTACTCACCATTTAAAGCCACCCAGCGTCTATTTCCTCCAATAAAAACTAATAACCTTCTCTGTGGTAAATCAGGGCAGCTCTGGAGTGCCGGATGAAGCAGGGGTTCGGCTGGATGGCCTGTAATTGCGGTGCAGGCGCCCCCCTTTATTTTTTGCGGTGTTTTGGATTGGTGTTTTTTCCCTGGCCCCTGTCGGTCCGCAGCGCTTTGCAGCTGATTGCCTGCGCCGCTCGGCCCACACTCAGCAATCACATGGCGATGGAGAGTGACTAGAAAGATGGGGAAACAGCAACTCAAGGACGTTTTATAATTGGGAGGGTTTTGGGGGGAGGGGGGGTTGGACTTTCCGTTGGGAGTCAGAGTGAGGTGTGTTTCGGGTGGCGGTGCGCTGCTGGAGGGAGGGGCAGGGTTGGTTAGGAGGTGGTAGGTCCTGGCATGCTGCACTGAAGGAGCTCATTGTGAAGGAAGGGAGGGAGGCAAGTGGAAAGCAGGAGAGAGGCAGGAGGTGTGTCTTTGGAAGTGAAATGGTTGTTCCGGGCCAGGCTTAGAGGAGGATCCAGAACACTTTGGTCATTTGACAGATGTGCAGCTCCTAGATCCAGGTCCAGGCCAGAATATAATCACACCGTATTACATGAACTACTCATCAGGCCCTGTCTTACCACAGCTATTAACTGATAACCGTGCTGGTTTTGATCATGATCTGTTAAAATGCACCTATTCAATATTTAATTAATTGCTGTCTAAGGATGTTTTTTTATAGTCCCAATGTGATGAACCAGAGTTGAAATGGTGTTTAGCATCTAGTGGTAACGTTCCTCACTTTACATCAAACAAAGGCTAGCTCAATTAGTTAGATTTCTCTTTCACAATCCGATTTGAAGCTGGTTTGATAAAGCTTTGTAATTATTCTGGCATAATGCACATTTCAATGGAGCATGTATGGACAGATTGACAATTAGATTATTTTCCCGAAGCTTTTAAACTGACAAAATAGCCATTGTTACATTGTTACAGTCACCAGTTGTATTGGATCTTTGCAAATTAGGCTTTAATTTCACTCACTTGTCTGTAGAAAATCTGAATGAGGATGATACCTGCAAAGAAAAACGAACTAATGAAGTAAATTATCAAGACTAATTATAGTGTTTCCTTGTTCCCCTCATGAACACTCAGTGACTTCTCTCTTCTTCTTGACATCTACCAACCACCTTCTCTCTCTCTCTCTGTTTATCTGTTCTTCCATACATTTCTTCTTTTTAATGGCAGATGAAGGATTGGCAATGATTTAAATGGATACTGAGATGCTAGGCTGGGGGGAGGAGGGGGGTTTAGAAAATAAAGGGCTTGGTAAATTGGCCACTTTTTATTTAGGATATGAGTCATTGGATGGGTCACTGGGTTTGGTTTTGGTTTCTTTCTCTCACTTTGAACAGATAACATGGAGGGAGGGAGACCCGGCACCTCCAGCCAAACCCTGCTCAGACCCTCTGGGGATCAACATACTGTAAAAAGTTTCTAACACGTGGCCCAAAACCCGTTTTCTCTTGGAACAGCCTCGTACCGGATGTTCTTGGTGTTTTGCCCAAAAGGCTCTATGCTCTTCAGTTGACGTCTGAGCAGGCCAGAGCCCATCTCTGACTGTACATAAACGCCTTTTCCATAGCAACTGTTTGGATTATGCCGTGGTTGTTGTTTCTGCTTATCCTCATTGCAGCCCTGCTTTGGAAACAGATATATGTAAATATCCATCTGTCTTTTGTCTCTGACTATCTGAGGCCCTAATCTTAAGGTTCTAGCGATGAGGGACTTATTAAATAGTTGAGAGCATTAATGAATAGGGTGCTGTCACAAGGCTTGCTGAGCTTTGTATTATGCTGGTCCATCAAGGGCCCGCTTTGTTTGCACTTTCTAATTGAATCTGTACAAACATGATCTCCCTCCCTCTTCCAAGTGACCCACGTACCACGCCTGTCCATGTAACTGTATCCCTCCTCACTGAGTTATAGTACCATACTGACCAGTCCTGTCCATGTTACTGTATCCCTCCTCACTGAGTTATAGTACCATACTGACCAGTCCTGTCCATGTTACTGTATCCCTCCTCACTGAGTTACAGTACCATACTGACCAGTCCTGTCCATGTAACTGTATCCCTCCTCACTGAGTTATAGTACCATACTGACCAGTCCTGTCCATGTTACTGTATCCCTCCTCACTGAGTTACAGTACCATACTGACCAGTCCTGTCCATGTAACTGTATCCCTCCTCCCTGAGTTATAGTACCATACTGACCAGTCCTGTCCATGTTACTGTATCCCTCCTCACTGAGTTATAGTACCATACTGACCAGTCCTGTCCATGTTACTGTATCCCTCCTCACTGAGTTATAGTACCATACTGACCAGTCCTGTCCATGTTACTGTATCCCTCCTCACTGAGTTACAGTACCATACTGACCAGTCCTGTCCATGTAACTGTATCCCTCCTCACTGAGTTACAGTACCATACTGACCAGTCCTGTCCATGTTACTGTATCCCTCCTCACTGAGTTATAGTACCATACTGACCAGTCCTGTCCATGTTACTGTATCCCTCCTCACTGAGTTATAGTACCATACTGACCAGTCCTGTCCATGTTACTGTATCCCTCCTCACTGAGTTATAGTACCATACTGACCAGTCCTGTCCATGTAACTGTATCCCTCCTCACTGAGTTATAGTACCATACTGACCAGTCCTGTCCATGTAACTGTATCCCTCCTCACTGAGTTACAGTACCATACTGACCAGTCCTGTCCATGTTACTGTATCCTTCCTCATTGAGTTATAGTACCATACTGACCAGTCCTGTCCATGTAACTGTATCCCTCCTCACTGAGTTATAGTACCATACTGACCAGTCCTGTCCATGTTACTGTATCCCTCCTCACTGAGTTATAGTACCATACTGACCAGTCCTGTCCATGTAACTGTATCCCTCCTCACTGAGTTATAGTACCATACTGACCAGTCCTGTCCATGTAACTGTATCCCTCCTCACTGAGTTACAGTACCATACTGACCAGTCCTGTCCATGTTACTGTATCCCTCCTCACTGAGTTATAGTACCATACTGACCAGTCCTGTCCATGTAACTGTATCCCTCCTCACTGAGTTATAGTACCATACTGACCAGTCCTGTCCATGTAACTGTATCCCTCCTCACTGAGTTACAGTACCATACTGACCAGTCCTGTCCATGTAACTGTATCCCTCCTCCCTGAGTTACAGTACCATACTGACCAGTCCTGTCCATGTAACTGTATCCCTCCTCACTGAGTTATAGTACCATACTGACCAGTCCTGTCCATGTTACTGTATCCCTCCTCACTGAGTTATAGTACCATACTGACCAGTCCTGTCCATGTAACTTTATCCCTCCTCCCTGAGTTACAGTACCATACTGACCAGTCCTGTCCATGTTACTGTATCCTTCCTCATTGAGTTATAGTACCATACTGACCAGTCCTGTCCATGTTACTTAGTGCACGTTGGTGAGACTGGTGTTTGTCTGTGTTAAATGCAGAAGTTGTATACTGTTTCCTGTTAAATTGTTCTAGAGGCTGACTTTATTCCTGTTTTTCCACTGTATTTAAAGTAACGGCCGGTTTCTGTTAGAAGCCAAGTGCTTCTAACCAGTCAAGCTACACATTACTGGGCTCCTCCTTTATTCGGAACACATTTTGGATTTTGCCTTAATCAATTTAATGTTCCACTCTCTATGTTATTTGTTCCTTTATTGATTTGATTGATTGGACACTTTAAGGAAAATCTATGTTAGTCTCAGTGACAAGCATCGTATTGCCATTCATTTTGTCTGTCTGTTTCCTTCTGTTGTGTGTCCATCTGTGTCCGTAGAGCCATGACTGTGTTTTATCTAGGTGTGGTGATAGATCTCTCAGTTTAGGTCCTGCCACTTCCCAGTCAATGAACTTCACTTGAAACTTAGAAAAATCCAATTGGTGAGTAATGTAGCATAATGGCCAGATCAATACTAATTACTTGGTCTCTGTGTCCAATAACACATACCACCACTCAAGGAACATGTGTTTGTATGTGCCATGGTATAAGCAGACCTACTGACACCTACCAATTCCCCTGACCTAGCCCTGGGAGTAAGAGGCAGAAAGACATAGATGGACGCAGCAATAAAAGGCAATAGAAGAAGTTGGTAGGAGACTCTAGGAGGCAGTAGTAGGAGGTAGAAGGAGGCGGTAGGAGACAGTATCTTGATAAAATGTAAAAGGTGGGGAAAATGAAAATGTTGAGGTTCTCTAAGCAGTTTCCCAGTTGTCTGGTGTGTGGGGATGTGGGACGCCTTTGCCGCAACACCCAAATAAACTTTCCCCCATCACCACCACAGGAGAGTGGGCGGAATGGAGCAAAGTCCTTCTAGCCATAAATAATAAGGCATCCATCTACAGAGGCAAAATGGCCCCTGAGCTAGCAGCCATTCACATCTTAAATTGGCCTAAGTGACGAGCAGCCGGCTGTTTTAATGAGGCATGTGTTGATTTTAATTGATCAGCCAGTGCTTGTGTTTGTGGATCTGTGAGACTTGGGCTGAAGAATTGGACTGCTTGTCTCACCGTCAAATAATCTGTCACATCATAGCCCTGTCGCTAGGGTTGCACGATATTGGAAATAATTGACATTGCGATGTTTTGTTTTTCTGCGATATATATTGCGATATGAAAAAACAGAGGATGTCTTCAGAAAGAGCTTTGGCTATCAGCCTGGCAGTCTGTATCCTTCATTCTTCCCCAGCCCCATCCTCTACAATAAGAATCTATGAAACTTATGAACATTTTTGTATTTCAGAACAGGTTGCTAGGTAATAATATGTAACAGTAATAGTATAGCAATAGCAACAGTAGTAAAATAGAATGTGCAATTGGGAATATCTTACCAAATGCAAGATGCAGTCTGTGACCAAAGCACTGCAATCTGGTCCACTTGTTCAGATGCAGCCTTCACCATGTTCGCGGCATTGTCTGTTGTTATACAGACTTGACGACTCTCATCTAGGCCCCAATCAGCTAAAGCTTCTCTCATCCCTGTTGCGATGTTCTCACTTGTATGATCCTCTGGGAATAATGCAGTTGGCAAACAGCGACTTTTCAGGTGGAAGTCCTCATTAATAAAGTGTACGGTCAGACTTATGTAGGACTCCGTTGTCCGGCTGGACCACAAGTCCGTTGTTGCTGTATAATATTCCACTTGTGACAGCTCTGTTTCAGCTTGTGTCTTGCATTTCTCGTACAACTCTGGGATGGCATCTTGAGAAAAATTGTTGTGTGATGGCCTTACATACCGCTTGTCGAGCAAACGGGTCGTGTTTTTAAAACCCTCTTTGGAAACCGTGTTAATTGGTACCATATCTTTGGTGACGTGAAATGTTATTGAATCTGTGATTTTTCTCTGCCGTTTGGAACCTTTCTTGTATGGTGTTTTTGCTTTGGACGGCATTGAGATGCTTTGTACCCTGATCAAAATGATCAAACAAATTGGTCGTGTTGCCTTGTGTTGTGGCAACAATTGCAAGGCACTCGCGACAAAGTACCTGTTTTTGGTCAACATCATCCTGTCTGTAGCCAAAATATTTCCAGATAATTGACCATGCATTTCTTTTTGCAAACAAATTCTCAATTTCAGCCTTTTTTGCCTGTTCCTCGCTCATCATTTCGTCACGCGCAAGCAGAGCCTGCATGTCAACCACGTGTTTAAAATAATAATTATTTTTATTATAATTAACTGTGTATCCAATAACCCATGAATCAGAATACATTATGTTATATGAGACAGATATAATGCTAGTTTTCCATTTGAAAAAAAGATATATTGTAGACTGATATATGTTTACCTTACTAAATCGCACGTTCTGCGATGTGAATATTGCAGATGCGTACATCGCAATTTCGATGCTGAAACGATATATTGTGCAGCCCTATCTGTCTCTGAGCCAGTGGTCAGCTGCTGTGAAAGGCGGCCAGGCCAGAGAAGGTGTTTTTTGAGCGGCACTAACCTCTGATGATGATGGTGAGTGTTTCTCACTGTGATGAATCCCTCTCTTGTTTTGGCCTGCTGATGTGATGAAGGGTGAGGCCAGGGACATGTGTTGCCTAACAAATTAACCTTTTCCGCTAGCCTTTCCTCAGTACACTCAGTGTGTGTTTGTGTGTGTGTGTGCACGTGTGTATGTGTGTGTTCTCCTGCGTCTGTGTGCACACTTCCTTAATTGCATTAAGAGGATGACGCACTTTCTTACTCTGTTTAAGCTCACTTTAATTGCCTGTGAATGGTGTGCTAGTGAAGCCTGGACTCATGGCACAATATGGACATCAATGAGCTATCTTTCATAAGGAGCTCCAGGGGGAGAGAGAGGGCTCCAATTCATAAAGGAATTTCATGCACAAAAGAAAGAGGAAAAAAAAAACTAGAAAAAATGTCATTGGGTTTGGCTACGGCGGTGGCAGCCTCTTGGAATGACATTTCCTTCGTTAGCGACTCAGACACACAGAGAAAGACAGACAGATAGATTTCATCAAAGAGAAGAGAGATTGTATGAGAGAGAGGAAGTATGAGACCACAGGATAGAGGTGAGGAGAGTGAAAGTAGCCAGAAAGACAGTGTAAGGAGGGAAAGAGAGAGAAACAGAGGGGGAGACAGGGAGACAGGGAGACAGAGAGCGAGACGGGGACAGAGAGACAGACAGAGGGAGAGAGACTGATAGCAGTCTAGATGTGTGCCCGGGTGTATCCCCCCCAGTTCAGACAAAGTGCAGTATGTCTCAGACATTGACAGAGCTGGGTTTGGGGCCGTGAACCAGCCTGCAGGGCGTATCCACTAGCAGTGTGACATGACAGCAGCGTTTTCCACACGGCACCTTAGTCTGATAACTCCAGAAGAAGAAACAGTTAGTGTGTAATACATATGCATACAGGTACGAAGAGGGTTTAGCGTGTTAGAAACCAGGAAGCTACTGAAAGGCTAGTTATTTTATTGTTGTCAGACTGGGCTGTTGTAAAGCACTGAGACTGCTCCTTGCCTTTGTCCCTTAGGAGAGTTAACATGACTACAAATGACAACCCCTTTGTCCTTCTTTACAAAACATTTTCAAGTGCCACTGCTGATAATCATAATGACCCTGCAGTACATAAAACGCCCTCCACTTTATAAATATTAATTTCTTCATACACTTTCCTATTTCAGGTACGTCTGAAATATATTGGCAATAATAATCTAAGTAGCTCTTAAAACGCAATATTAGTTTACAATCCTTTTTTCTGGATTAGGAGGAGCTGCACATGCATTTTTCATGCGTATAAATGTACGCGTGTAAGCCATAAAGTAAATGACGTCATACATTAGGTTAATGACATTGTTGCGACACATTATGTCAAGAGCCCTGGATTCAATGCCGTAGGTAGCATACAGATCCAGAGATGGTTTCTCTCCTTCCTCTTTCCCCTGTCTGCCCCCCCTCCTCTCTCCTCATATTCATTTCTCTCTGCTGTTTCTCCTTTCTTGCTCTGACATATTTCTTCCCCCCACCCCGCCATCTTGGACAGTCTCCTTCCCTCCCTTTCTCTCTCTCATCATTTTAATAGTGGACCTCAGAGCGGTTGCCATGTCGACCAGCCCGCATATTACTATGGCAACCAGTCTGTGCGAGGCAAGGCTGCTGATTAGGGAGAGATGTCTAGTGTAGCCTGGCCAGTGGAGAGAGGGAATGGGGGTGGGGAGGGGGTGGGGGGATTGGGGGACAGGAGGGGAGGCTGTGTGCGTCTGGACATAATATGTGTGTCTGTTTAAACAGACTGTGTAAAACCTGCTCTGCTGTGTGTAATTAGAACGGGAATGACCAGCTCAGATCACTGACACATATCTCAGTCAGCCTCTTTAGCAGATTGATCTCTCCAGCTGGGTTTTAGATACCAGTACTCACTTTACCGGATCACGGTGCTACCCGTTACCTCAGAGTAAGAATAGCATGCAGTCAACTTCAAACACCACACTTCAGTTTATCTTCACATCTGTCAGTCCGGCAGTCTCATTTAGCTTTCTCCTCCATGTTCTTGTTTAGCTAGCTGCCGTTTAGTCACTGACAAAAATATATAACAGCAGGAAGTTGAAACATTATAGGCAGGAAGTGAGCATGCGGTCTTCTCTCTCCGTCCGTCGGCGTGTTAGGACACAGTGTGTTGGTCTGTGGAATGCCCAGGGCAGGGCTGAGGAGACAGAAACAGCTTTTGAAGAGACGCCCCCTTCCTCCATGGACACTAATGAACGCTGCAGAGGACGCCTCCGACCTCCCAGATCCATCAGAGAAACTAATTACAAGATCCAATTAAAGAGAGAGAGAGAAGGAAGGAGAGAAAGGGGTAGAAAGAAAGGGTTCCTCTCTCCCCCGTTGAAACATCCAGCTCGCCATCTAACTGAGGACAGTAATTACAGCATATTTATTATTCATCCCATAGCTAAATAAGAGCCTGACATTTCAATAACAATAATACGGACAGAAAAAAAAAAAATCTACAGTCTTACTAATTGCCCTGTTCAGAGATTAAACGACTGGGGAAATGTTGTTATTTACTTATTCACATAATCCAGAGGATGACTGTCTGCACAGCCGTACACCAGTGGAGATGGAATGGCAGTCAGGGGACCTGTGTACTGAACATACTCAGAACCGTTGGGTTATAGTCCTGGTCCCTGATTATGCTTTTATGGAGGACTGGTGGGGCTCTGTCTCTGGGCGTCGCTAGAATGGCTGGTCGGCCTTCGTTACTGGGGCCTGGCTCTGTGGTTGGAGTGTTCATCATGGCCTGTGGCTTGTTCATCATGGCCTGTGGTCTCTTCCTCACCCAAAGCCTTTAAGATACATGATGTTTGCACATTTCGCAGCCGCAGTGTCGCCGCGAACACACCATTAGCAGCTTAACAACGCAACCCGCTTTTCACTCTTCTCCTGATTTGGTGTTTTGTAATTTGCCTCCACCAGCCCAACCTCTCACCCTCTCTCTCTCGCTCCCTCCCTCTGTCCCGTCCCTCCCCCCTTGTCCTCCTCCCCATCCTGAACTCGGAGGCACCTCATTAAGACAGCGGCTCCCGTGGCCTCATCAGCTGGGCCGAGGTGAGGAATATCACATAATCATGAAGTGGAGGGAGCATTACGCTCATCAGGAATTATAGATGACATTCATGGCACCCAGGCAGGCCCGGCAGACACACACCCTGGGAGACGGGGGACCGTGGCAGGGGTCGGGTTACCGGCGGAGGGGTCACAGCGAGGGCTTCCACTTCCTCATCACTCAGTCCCCTGCTCCTTCCAACAGGGACAAGCCTCTGCTCCCCTTTCAAGAACACGGGGGTCGGCTTCGGTCAGAAGCAACAAGCATTCGTCAAACGTCACAAACCAAACCATGGATATCGCGTACTGAGTATCCCACTAGCTATTTCCTTGTAAGGCACAAGCTGTTGCTTAGGCAACCCCCGCCATCTTACCTCGGCTTCTCTGAGCTCTGTCAAACGCACAGTTCTTCGGTATGACTAAGGTTATTGAGATTTGAAGTTAACGTTTAAGGAGTTGTTGAGACTGACCTGAACACACGGGTACATATTCTCCATTCAGGACAATAGGACGCTATTGTTTTTGTTGTATTGGTGACCAAAGACATTCATGACTAATCAGTGTTTCTGTAAGAGCACTGTAGAAGTGGTTGCCATTGAGGTTTAGAAACCAGTGATGGGAAGCACTCAGTTAATGTTCCCTCAACTTTCATCTGGGTCAGTAACAACAAATATAAGTAGCACATAAGGGTACTTGTGGATCTTGCGTCACAACCACCAATGTCTGTCAATGCAATAGAATTGTCCTTCAATGTGAACAGCCTAAGACATAAACACAGACTCTGTTAGTCTTGCTTATGCATGGGTAGATAATTTTAGCTACGTTGCAATAAAAGGATTTTTGTTGTTAGTCACAATTGAAGAAAACATTATTTGTTTAAACTAACAGGCCAAACTGTAAGGATGTTCAGTATTGGATGCTTGTATTTATTAAGATTTTTTAGATAATGTATTGTACTATTTGCTGTGACCTGGGCTGCCAAGCTTATTCTAATTGAGGGATCATTCCAGACCCTCCAAAGTAGCCTGGTCCCTCATCTGCACAGGGATAAAAGACAATTCAGATGACGTCTGTTCCACTGGACACACTGTGTTTACATGAGCGAGCGCTTCACCCAAGCTCATCACAAAGACAAATAAAATGACAAATTGTAATCAGTGACCTGAATTTGATTCTGTCCATTTACAACCCGGCTGCTCTTCCAATCCACTCAAGACTCCAAAAGACTCTCAATCCGCTTGAGAAAGTAAACAGCTACAATTAGCATGGCACTGTTAGACCCTATGTCCTCCTCTATTCTAAGCTACCCCTCCCCCCCACCCCCTCCTCCCTGGCCTGTCTACACTGAACTACCCCTCCCCTCTCCTCCTTACCCCTCCTCCCGGGCCTGTCTACACTGAGCTACCCCTCCTATCCTCCTCTCGTCCCTATTCCCTTGTCCTTGGAACTCGGAGGAGCCTTGCTAATGTGCCTTGATAAGATGAGTCAAGCCGCGACAGACAGCTAAAGCAGACACCGCAAATGAATAGTCAATATTTGGGGTTTTGGCAAGCTGAGTTAGCTAGCCAAGGGGGTGAATGTGTCTATAGGTGATTTCTCCTCAGGAGGTGTGGCAAGCAAAATGTGTGACTGAGTTGTGTGTATGTGTGTGTTTTTGTTTGTGCTGTCCTCTAAATAAAACACACACACACATACACACTCATCTACACTCCCCTTCAAAGACAGAGAGACATGGTTCTTGACCTTGCAGATCTGAAAGGAGGGATAGTGGCCCAGTCACCCATACAGACTGGGGATTTAAAGTTACTCCTATCTCACCCCCAACCACTCCCATCCTCCCACCAGCCTCCTCTGTGTCCCCTCACCCACAACCACTCCCATCCTCCCAGCAGCATCCTCAGTGTCCCCTCACCCCCAACTACTCCCATCCTCCCAGCAGCATCCTCAGTGTCCCCTCACCCCAACCTCTCCCATCCTCGCAGCAGCCTCCTCTGTGTTCCCTCACCCCCAACCTCTCCCATCCTCCCAGCAGCCTCCTCAGTGCCCCCTCACCCCCAACCTCTCTCATCCTCCCAGCAGCCTCCTCTGTGTCCCCTCACCCCCAACCACTCCCATCCTCCCAGCAGCCTCCTCAGTGCCCCCTCACCCCCAACCTCTCTCATCCTCCCAGCAGCCTCCTCTGTGTCCCCTCACCCCCAACCACTCCCATCCTCCCAGCAGCCTCCTCTGTGTCCCCTCACCCCCAACCACTCCCATCCTCGCAGCAGCCTCCTCTGTGTCCCCTCACCCCCAACCACTCCCATCCTCCCAGCAGCCTCCTCTGTGTCCCTTCAGCCCCAACCACTCCCATCCTCCCAGCAGCCTCCTCTGTGCCCCCTCGCCAGCAAGCAGGCCAGCATCCAGGGTTGTTTCCACACCTGTTATCACCAGAAATGACACGCATTCTCAGACGCTGTGATTGACATCCACAGCACAGCCATCCGGCCTTCTGCTGCTCATTTACAGCCTAATGATTCAGCCAGAGTCTAGCATGGTCTGATGAGATGTGGAACAGGGCTATAGGAGGAGGAGACGTCTCCTGGTTCTGTGGAGCAGGGTCTCCCCTCTCTTCCATTCTCACTCCAGAGAAGCTATAAAATAGGAGGCCTTACAACCCAGGAGCGATATCCAGTGACAAGACTGGCTGATATTTAGCTTGATAAACAGCGCCAGCCATTCCCAGTCTCATGCTGTACGGTAGACAGGCTCCACACACAAGGCCATGCTAACATGGTCAAAACACACAAACGCATCATCTCTGACACACACACGCACCGAGAGCAGTGCCAGTCCCGGGGCGCTGGCCGGTGGTTGAGCAATGCCTCCCCAGGGGCCTGATATTTTATAGTTTGTGTCCATCAGTGGCATGGCCCGGGGCGCTGGGGTTGACAGTAAGTGCTCTCAACACCGCTGACACTGATTCATCTGAGCCATGACACAGATGAGAGAGAAGGGGGAGGAGGGCGGGGAGGTGGGGGACAAACACGGGGGACCAGACGGAGCCTATAAAAGAAAACGTACAGGCCAGGTCGTGTCATGTGACTCTACACCGGCTCTTCAATAGAGACTGTTGTGTGTCTGTGACTGAACACCAGCCAGTTAATAGAGACTCTTATATGTCTGTGACTGAACACCGGCCAGTTAATAGAGACTCTTATATGTCTGTGACTGAACACCGGCCAGTTAATAGATACTCTTATATGTCTGTGACTGAACACCGGCCAGTTAATAGATACTCTTATGTCTGTGACTGAACACCAGCCATTTAATAGATACTCTTATATGTCTGTGACTGAACACCGGCACTTCAGCAGAGGTTCTTATATGTCTGTGACTGAACACCAGCCAGTTAATAGATACTCTTATATGTCTGTGACTGAACACCGGCCAGTTAATAGATACTCTTATGTCTGTGACTGAACACCAGCCATTTAATAGATACTCTTATATGTCTGTGACTGAACACCAGCCAGTTAATAGATACTCTTATATGTCTGTGACTGAACACCGGCCAGTTAATAGATACTCTTATATGTCTGTGACTGAACACCGGCCAGTTAATAGAGACTCTTATATGTCTGTGACTGAACACCAGCCAGTTAATAGAGACTCTTATATGTCTGTGACTCTACACCGGCCAGTTAATAGATACTCTTATGTCTGTGACTGAACACCAGCCATTTAATAGATACTCTTATATGTCTGTGACTGAACACCGGCCAGTTAATAGATACTCTTATATGTCTGTGGCTGAACACCGGCCAGTTAATAGAGACTCTTATATGTCTGTGACTGAACACCGGCCAGTTAATAGATACTCTTATATGTCTGTGACTGAACACCAGCCAGTTAATAGATACTCTTATATATCTGTGACTGAACACCAGCCAGTTAATAGATACTCTTATATGTCTGTGACTGAACACCAGCCAGTTAATAGATACTCTTATATGTCTGTGACTGAACACCGGCCAGTTAATAGATACTCTTATATGTCTGTGGCTGAACACCGGCCAGTTAATAGAGACTCTTATATGTCTGTGACTGAACACCGGCCAGTTAATAGATACTCTTATATGTCTGTGACTGAACACCGGCCAGTTAATAGATACTCTTATATGTCTGTGGCTGAACACCGGCCAGTTAATAGAGACTCTTATATATCTATGACTGAACACCAGCCATTTAACAGATACTCTTATTTGTCTGTGACTGAACACCGGCCAGTTAATAGATACTCTTATATGTCTGTGACTGAACACCAGCTCTACACTAAAGTGTCTCATTTATCTGTGACAATTGCAGGCTCTTCACGAGCATTTCAGATCTAATATATCTATGTGGGGACATACATGCTGGATGTGTGCCAGGGCTCATTCAGCTGTAAAGCACTGTGTATCTTTTCCGTTGGGAGGCGGCATTAGCCATTAGAGTCATATGGGACCGTGTTAGTGTGCTCCTTTGGCCATGTGGGAATGCACCGGTGTGGAGCCTCAGCGTGGCTCTTTTCCCAGGACAAATCTAAAGACCTGGCACTGAGCTGAGCTGAGACGTCCTGTACTGAGTTGTGTATTCCTGGGCCGTGCTGTACTGAGTTGTGTAGTCCCG
Source organism: Esox lucius (assembly GCF_011004845.1). NCBI lineage: Eukaryota > Metazoa > Chordata > Actinopteri > Esociformes > Esocidae > Esox > Esox lucius. The sequence goes on along the minus strand of NC_047570.1, from coordinate 16,542,063 downwards.
GGTCGTGCTGTACTGAGTTGTGTTGTCCCGGGTTGTGCTGTACTGAGTTGTGTTGTCCCGGGCCGTGCTGTACTGAGTTGTGTTGTCCCGGGTCGTGCTGTACTGAGTTGTGTTGTCCCGGGCCGTGCTGTACTGAGTTGTGTAGTCCCGGGTCGTGCTGTACTGAGTTGTGTTGTCCCGGGTCGTGCTGTACTGAGTTGTGTTGTCCCGGGTCGTGCTGTACTGAGTAGCCCGGGTTGAGGAGCAGTCCCCAATCTAACATGGCATTTCAATTCCTCAACCCCCTCTCTACAGTGCTCTGTGCTGCTGTGCCTCTTCTACATATATATAGGAAGACGAGTGTGAACCCCAGCCTCCAGGATGCACATACTAAGCAATCAATGTGTCACCTCTTCCAGACAATCCCGTCGTCCCCCCTCTCTCTCTCATATGGAGCCATGCTCATTTTTTCTTGTCAGCAGAAGGTAATTTGCCGTATTGTGATTCAGTCCGAAAGCTTGGTGACTTGGTGTCTGATAGGTCGTCCCTCCCTCCCTCTCTCCCCCGTTCCCCCTAGACCCCCCCCCCAGTTCCACCACAGTACAGGGGGTCTGAAAGAGGCACCCCTCTCCCCCACTCTCAGCCCAGCTCCCTCTGAGGCGGCGGGACTGTTAAATTAGATAAGCAGGGCTGTGGCGGGGCTCTGGAGCTGCGGCTCTGATTAATAAAAGATGCAGCGCTCCCAGGGGACAGCCTTTCTGAGGGCCCAGCAGAGTCCTGAACAGAGCCACAACGCAGACAATGGCGTTTGCACTTGCACAATGGGCAGGAAATGGAAAGAATGAACCAATCATGGAAATATAATGTTTAAGGTAGCCGTGGACCATGTGCCTGTCGCTCGCTGTACACACACATCATCATGGATCATTTTGGACATATATTTTTGGCGTAAGAAAATGCTATCATAAGATTAATATACTTAAGAAGTACATTGTGTTGTTGACTTTATTTTGGATGTGAACTGGTGATTTAATGTCGTTATATTCAGAACAACCCAATAATTTGCGTGTTCTTGCAGAACAATCAGATTTCCATAGTCAGGAGTACCTCCCTCTGACATAGAGGCTCTGATTTTGGGACTCTGTGGGTGAAAATCTGTATAGGAGACTTTGTTATGGACGTTACATTTTCAATGTAGATAGACTTTAGCTGGGAGACGTAGAGGAGGGGGATATGAAATGATTTAAGATAATTGATGGGTCGTGTGTGTTTTTGTGTGCATCGTCCAGGTCTGTGTGTGTGTGTTTGTGAGTGTGTGATCCAGTCTGTTTGTTTGTGATTGCATGATCCAGGTCTGTTTGTGTGCCTTTGTGAGTGTGTGATCCAGGTCTGTTTGTGTGTGTTTGTGAGTACATGATCCAGTCTGTGTGTGTGTGTTTGTGAGTGCGTGATACTGATTGCATGATCCAGGTCTGTTTGTGTGTGTTTGTGAGTACATGATCCAGGTCTGTTTGTGAGTATGTGATCCAGGTCTATTTGTGTGTGTTTGTGAGTACGTGATCTAGGTCTGTTTGTGTGTGTTTGTGAGTACGTGATCCAGTCTGTGTGTGTGTGTGTTTGTGAGTGCGTGATCCTGATTGCATAATCCAGGTCTGTTTGTGTGCGTTTGTGAGTGCGTGATCCAGGTCTGTTTGTGTGTGTTTGTGAGTACGTGATCCAGGTCTGTTTGTGTGTGTTTGTGAGTACGTGATCCAGGTCTATTTGTGTGTGTTTGTGAGTACGTGATCCAGGTCTTTTTGTGTGTGTTTGTGAGTACGTGATCCAGGCCTGTTTGTGTGTGTTTGTGAGTGCATGATCCAGTCTGGTTGTGGGTGTTTCTGTGTGGAAAGTTCAGGATACTCTCCTGTAGAGTCATGTCATCCCAGCCTCCATTGACCTCATTCACATCACAGCAATGTTACCATGAGGACTTTTTGCTTCTCCTTCTTCCACTCTTCGTCCTCTCCTTCTCCCTCCCTCTCTCGCTCCCTCAGGAAAGACAGCGTAGCCCACGTTGCCTATGGAGACCATGGAAGAGCAAGGAATTATAATTACATTTTTTCCTTTGTTGAAGATAGTGCGTAACATTGAGAACATTCAAGCTACTCATAATTGAATGAAAATGAGGAAGAAAAAATGTCACTATAGGGGCATTCATATACAGTATCTCACAAAAGTGAGTACACCCCTCACATTTTTGTCAGTATTGGATTATATCTTTTCATGTGACAACACTGAAGAAATGACACTTTGCTACAATGTAAAGTAGTGAGTGTACAGCTTGTATAACAGTGTAAATTTGCTGTCCCCTCAAAATAACACAACACACAGCCATGTCTAAACCGCTGGCAACAAAAAGTGAGTACACCCCTAAGTGAAAATGTCCCGATTGGGCCAAAAGTGTCAATATGTTGTGTAACCACCATTATTTTCCAGCACTGCCTTAACCCTCTTGGGCATGGAGTTCACCAGAGCATCACAGGTTGCCACTGGAGTCCTCTTCCACTCCTCCATGATGACATCACAGAGCTGGTGGATGTTAGAGACCTTGCGCTCCTCCACCTTCCGTTTGAGGATGCCCCATAGATGCCCGATGGTTTTGGGTCTGGAGACATGCTTGGCCAGTCCATCACCTTTACCCTCAGCTTCTTTGCTAGGCATTGGTCGTCTTGGAGGTGTTTGGGGTCGTTATCATGTTGGAATACTGCCCTGTGGCCCAGTCTCCGAAGGGAGGGGATCATGCTCTGCTTCAGTATGTCACAGTACATGTTGGCATTGATGGTACCCTCAATGAACTGTAGCTTCCCAGTGCCAGCAGCACTCATGCAGCCCCAGACCATGACACTCCCACCACCATGCTTGACTGTAGGCAAAACACACTTGTCTTTGTACTCCTCACCTGGTTGCCGCCACACACACTTGACACCATCTGAACCAAACACGTTTATCTTGGTCTCATCCGACCACAGGACATGGTTCCAGTAATCCATGTCCTTAGTCTGCTTGTCTTCAGCAAACTGTTTGCACGCTTTCTTGTGCATCATCTTTAGAAGAGGCTTCCTTCTGGGACGATGCAGACCAATTTGATGCAGTGTGCAGCGTATGATCTGAGCACTGACAGGCAGACCCCCCACCCCTTCAACCTCTGTAGCAATGCTGGCAGCACTCATACGTCTATTTCCCAAAGACAACCTCTGGATGTGACGCTGAGCACATGCACTTAACTTCTTTGGTTGACCATGGCAAGGCCTGTTCTGAGTGCAATCCTGTTAAACCGCTGTATGAACTTTGCCACTGTGGTGCAGCTCAGTTTCAGGGTCTTGGCAATCTTATTATAGCCTAGGCCATCTTTATGTAGAGCAGCAATTCTTTTTTTCAGATCCTTAGAGAGTTCTTTGCCATGAGGTGCCATGTTGAATGTCCAGTGACCAATATGAGGGAGTGTCTGACCGATAACACCAGATTTAACACACCTGCTCCCCATTTACACCTGAGACCTTGTAACACTAACAAGTCACATGACACAGAGGAGGGAAAATGGCTAATTGGGCCCAATTTGGACATTTTCACTTAGGGGTGTACTCACTTTTGTTGTCAGCGGTTTAGACATTAATGGCTGTGTGTTGAGTTATTTTGAGGGCACAGCAAATGTACACTGTTATACAAGCTGTACACTCACTACTTTACATTGTAGCAAAGTGTAATTTCTTCAGTGTTGTCACATGGAAAGGTATAATCAAATATTTGCTAAAATGTGAGGGGTATACTCACTTTTGTGTGATACTGTAGTGACAGACCGATGGATTGTTAGAGACTACACACTCCAGACACAGTCAGACCTATTACCAGACCATATCCACTAGACAAACACATCAACCCATATGTACAAACAAACACACCTGCACACTTACACACTCCTAACCACACTGTAGCTTTGCTTTCAACTGGGCGTGGGTGGGTGGGTGGGGGTTGGCTGATTGCAGCATGTACCATCAACACAGGGGCATTTATCTTTAAATAACCTCTGACCCCTGACGGAAACGAACAATAGCGGGACTCTTCTAATTTTCAGCAAGATAATGGTAGTCATATTGAGATGACAAAGGTCAGGGGTCAGCTTGGGGTGGACCGGATTGGCTCTGTGCATCTCTCTGCCCCGCCCCCACCCCCTGATTGTAAAATGGAAGTTGATATGTCATCTGTGGTAAGGCCTCTGTGAACTGCGCAACCGTTTTAGGGCGCCGTTGCGTAACGTTGCTACTGTTCAGTAATGATCTCAGCCCTAAAAAGCCTCTGGGATCCCCGACATCAGCACATTCTCTTTGTGATCAAAGGTGCTTGTATGTCTTGTGATTTTATGCATGCTGTTTTTATTATTGGGGCCTGCAGCCAGCAAAGATTGATGGGCCTCATTTATGAATATGTATGAGATATACACATGGGTTTGAACTTGCCTTTGACCTTCATTTGCTCACATATAGGCTTTGTGATGTTCCGTCACATCACCCCATCTACTTTTTAAATCCGCTCCCTTCCGAAATGGAATATCAAGTGGTTATTTCTCCTCTGGTGCTCTTTCTGCTTGTCTGGGTAAATAGCCTAAGCTGCTACGCACCTTGTGTTGATTCTCCTCAATTCAGCAGCCTGTTTTAATATTAGAAACATTACTCACACCTTCATATGATGTGTAATATTATGAACATTTCATAGAGGCTTACAGCTGAGGTTGGGACCCTGTTCAGAGAGAAGGAAACATGAACATATTCTCTAGTTTGTTTATTGCTACCCCTAAAAAACATATTTTTTTTACTTCTTATTTGTCGCCATCCCTCCTGGAGGTAGTTGCCATTTAAAAGCGAGTGAACTTCCCTGTGACCAGCTGAACACCATTTCCTATAGAGCAGTGCGGCTGGTAGATGTAGCCTGTGCTTGATGAGGCGGCTGCCCTCTGAGGTGGTCGCTCTGGTCATGTGACGTCCAGCGTAGCCCCGTGGGCCGTATGACAAACCGAGCTGCCACGGCGACGTGTGTCTGGGGGGTTTTTCCACAAAGCATTCTGTAACAGTGTAACTGGTCTAGGTTTGCCCTTTCCTCTCAGTAGACTCACACCATTCAGCCAACAGGCCCCTGAAGATCTGTTGAAAGTGCTGATCCACAGCGTCCACAGCGTCCTGCTAGTTCTGGACTTTCTTTCCTTACTCCCTCCTCCCATTGCTTATCTTTCTCCTCCTCTTCTCACCTTCCTCCTCTCTCCATCTCTCCTTCCTCCTCCCCTCTTCACATTCCCTTGGTCTCTGTTGCTGAGTCACTGCTACTGGCTGACATACAAGGAGATGTGGCGGTGGGCGGGCCTTGTCGGGGCCCGGAGCTGATTACCACGCATTAGAGCAGGACAAAACAAATTGGCAGCGCTGCTAATTGTGTGGCAAGGAAAACAATAACTGTGGTGTGTGTACTGGTGCCCGGGGGCTCAGGGGCCGGGGGAACTGGGGCTTGGCACAGGGCCAGGAAATCACACCAGCACCGATCATCACTCAACCCCCTCTTCCCCCCGACCCCCACGTACAAGCCGCCCTGGAATCATCTCCGTGGAGTGACACACACAACATGGCACTGTCACTACACAACCTCATCTACATAATGCCCCCCTCGCACGCACGCACGCACACACACACACACACACACACCGACACCACAGTAAAGCCACAATCTGTCACCATGCAACATTATACATCACTGCATTAATAAACATGAATTAGTAATGGTACAATTAGATGGGGTTGCTCTGGCGTTTACTGGTCCAATAATAGTACTCCTCTCCCCTCCTCTCCTCCCCCCTATCCTCTCCTTTCTCCAGGTCCTTGCTTCCCCCTGGCCAGTATCTGGATCTCCCTGTCAGAGATCGTTCTGCTGGGGAGGGCTAGGGCCGAAGGAGGAAATGGAGGCCATGGAAGATAACTAGTGTAGGTAGAGGAGAACAAAGGGCCAGGCTGTATTCCTCCACAGGCTGTATCCTGGAGCGTCACTCTCTGCCTTCAGCTGACTTCCTGGCCCCCTGCTGTCGGCCTGCCTCTGACGGAGGACGACTCATGAAGTGAACGTACTGAGCACTCACACTCTCCATCTCTCTCTCTTTCTCCCTGTGTGTGTGTGTGTGTGTGTGTGTGTGTGTGTGTAGCTTAGGTTCAGTCTGGCTGTGTGAGGAGGGAGGCGTTTGAACAGTCTGAGCTCCTGCCTCCTAATGGTATGTGCAACACCTCTTCAACTCTTTACACATTTGTCACCACAGAGGACTGACAATAGACACTTCCTGCACAGGAACAACATCCTACTGCTCCAAGGTTGTTTATATAAATGTTTTTTAAAGTGTATGAACTTAATAATGTATAGCTCCCTCCAAACACTCAAACACACGTGTCAATGAAACTCTGGCTGTTCCTTCCAACTCTCTCTCAGCACAAGGAGACTCCTTAGCCAATCAGTTGTCATGAATGTCATGTGAATAACATTAAAATAATATGCAAATAAAAATGTTGATTGATAGTAGCATAACTGCACGCAACACCTCCACACACATTGGCCAGACTACTGACCTAGGAGGGGTATGAACTCATTTACACTGCTGTTAACAAACATGGCTCCTCATCCAGTGCTGTCAGTGGTGGTAGTAGCATTGTTTTGGTGCCATTGTAAGACATTTTCTTTTTCTTACTCGGTTTACGGAGCTGGAAGGACTTACCGAAGCAGACTTCCCATGTCACCACTCATTCCGCTCCAATAGCAAGGCGTCGTCGTTAGACGTTAGAATCCCCCGGGAGTATTGGTCAGAAAAGTCTGCCACATTACCACGGAGGGTGACGTTCAATAATTGCAATGTTTACCTGTTTACACTATAGAAAATGTATCTTCCACACACATCTGGCATCGAGTCTTGTTCATCTAAATAAAACTATTGTGGTATAAAAACAACAACTGTTTATTTATGGCTGTTGGAGTGAGGTTAAGTTAAAGTCTCTGACCTGACCTCGGATACTTTCTGAGGAGAAAGTGTTTTTATTTCTTAGTTTCAGTAAACAAGGGCACAGACCAGTGGTTGGGATGGGTCCACTGGGCATTTGGTCCTCCTGCAAGAACAGGGAGATCTGAGAGAGAGATAAAGCTGGAAATAAGGGGTGTTTTTGTCTGTGTGTGTCTGTTTGTAAATATGTGTGTGTGTCTTGTGAAACAAGGAAAGACACTTGCTCCAGGGTATCACTGACATGATCCAGCTCTCACCTTCACACACTCTGCTGGAGGCTCTGATATCGACCCTCTCACCAACCCCAAAACACACACATACTTTTCTGTTTGGCTTAATCACTAATTTCCATGCCTTCAACATTAATGCAGACGTGGCCCTGACCTGGCCTCTGTTCTTGTAGATGTTTCTCCCTCTCTCTGCCTTTCTGTATCCCTGGTCCTTACTCTCCCTCTTTCTGTCCCTAACTTTCTCTCTCCATCTCTCTCTTGCACTAGCTCCCTTTTTTCTCTCTCATTCTGTCTCACCCTCTCTCTCTCTCTCTCTCTCCATCTTTCTCTCTTTCTCCCTCTCTCCCCCATCTCATTACCTCTATAAATCTCTCTCTCTTCCTCTCTCTCTCTCCCCATCCTCTGTCCTCTCTCTCTCTGTCTGCTGTTGCCTCTCCCTCTCTTTCTTTCACCCTTACCCACATTCATTCTTCAGCTTCTCAGAGAGGATCTCTTTTCCTCTTTTACACTGTCACTCTTGTCCACGTTTCTTTCCCAGGGGGGCTCTGCGTTTTGTTGCCTTTTGTTCCATCAAAACAGCCTAATTGGTTGATTAGATAGGGCTGACTGACCTGTTAATTGAATAGTAATTTAGATTTGATATATACCCTATAGATTAGCATTTGATATAAATGCAACAACAAAAGCCAGACAGATTTAAGATGGTGCCATTGACTTGAAACACTGTAGATTTTCAGACCTTTATATATACAGTGAGAAAGCTCAGGAAAACAGAAATAGAATCTCTCTTTGTGCAAATTCAACATTACATGAATCAGTAAAAATGTGTACAAATGTATGTAGATTACGACGTAACAGAGGCCATGAAGATAATCTAATAACAGATCACAATCAGCACTATTTAGTCCTATCATTGTATTACTATTAAATTATTTTATTAACTATTATATACTATTATACATAATATATTATTATATATTTTATTATTATGTTCTTCATTATTCCCACCTAGCTAACAGCCAGCATGTCCCCCATAAGATAAAAGCAAAGTACATAGATCCACTCGGTCCGTGATGCAATTTGCTGACAAATTAATTCAGTAAGTTTCGTTCTATTAATTTGTCTTGCCATGGATGTTTCTTTTTTTTATTGTTCCACAACACCTACTACTTTGAGGAAACAGGCTATGGTCTTCATGGAGTGCCTACTTCAGTGTTCCCTCTAAGCTGTAGTGCTGCTGGAGATCTTCACCTATAGATATATCACTGACAAAAGGCCCTTGAGATGTTAACAACCCATTAGCCTCACAGTGTCAATAGCAGGCAGACCTCTTCGTCTGTTGTTCTCAGGTTCTGACTGATGATGTACGTGCTATGTACAGTTACAGGATGTCTTTTTGTTTTAGTTTGGCTATTTGCTACCATAGATCAAGTATCCAGGACTGTTCTGGCTCCTGAAGCCCACAATGTTAAGTATTTTCCCAGGATCCTTCTGGAACACAGGAAGGCAACCTTTAGACTGCATGTAATATCCACCGCTGTGTTAGTTCCGCACATGTTTTAGACCAGGTTTTTAGGTCAGCGTTAACTGTTCGCAATACTACTCTGAATTAGTACCAAACTTCCACTCCAATGCATAAGGAGAAAAAAAGTATAATCAATCAATAATGATGGAATTTCCCCCAAGTCCGAGCCCTGTGGTTCACACGCTTGGCCTCCTCTGTGTGTTCGGCCCTCCACTGTGTTTGGCCCTCCAGCATAGGCTTATACATCCACTGTGTTGCCATTTCACAACAGAACCCTCATAAAATAAAATAAAAATGCCTCAAACTGGACATATTTTGGTTTAGCTTCCCTACTGTCCACAAAAACAAATGTATTTCCAAAAAAACACAAAATATTTCAAAAGAGTAGAATCCTAGCCCAGTCACTATCCTCCAGTTTTGCCCATTATTCCATACGAACCGTATCCACCCCAGTGAGACGTTTAGGTTCCATGACCAGTCCAAAGCCTGTCATTCCAAAGATGTCCACTTTTTTCCTAGTCAGTGTTCCAGAAGCCACTAGCTGACACAGCCATTGGGGAGGCTTCCTGTAAACACCAGCCCCGTGTCCTAAAGAAGCAATTCCTTGGCCACCAGCCTCCAGTTTAGCTTTTTTTTACCTCATCGAAGAATTCCCTTTAGCTCCAGCATGATCCATTCTGGTTGGCACTGTTGACTGTTTTATTTTCAAGGCCTCCTCTGACCCAAGTTGTCATCGGGGTAAATTGCGTAGACATTTGCAATTCTGTTTACTGGTGCTTCTCATTCCTGTGCATTCTTCTGCTATGGAGAAAAAAAAATGCCAATTAAAATTAAAAAGCAATCAGCGATAAATAAAGCCGTATAATTGCTTTCCCTCGGCGAGGCTGACACAACTCACCTGCACACCCAACACCCCTGCAGCCTCAGCAAGCACGCAGACAAGCGTATGCATGTACATGGACACACGCGCACGTACACCTGCGTACACACTCAGGCAGACACACACGCAGCACGTTTCACACACACGCGCCAGGCCAAACCAGTACAACCACCCATGTGTGGGAATCCCAGCAGCCACTTACCCCACACAGACAGACTCGTTAGTTGCCCCCCCCACACCTTAACGAGAAAGCCATTAAAAGGCATTTCACCACGTTTCCCAATGGCTTCTTCTGCTCGCCTAACGCGCCGTCCGAAACATGCCTCCCTACCTTCAGCTCTCTGTCCGCCTCTCTCTCTGAGATCCCTGGTCTCTCTCCACCTCTTCCTCCACTCTCTGTTGCTGCAGCCTCCCTCTCTCTCTCACCCTCTCTCTCTTTCTCTCTCCCTTTCTTCATCCTCTCCGCAGCCTATTTCTCTCGCTCCTCCCATCTCTGAGCTCAAGGCTGCTCTGGGTTTTAGACGGATCACTCTCACAATGGTTGATCAATACAGCTATTGATCCGCTGGCAAAATGTTTAGAGAATCATCCTGGGCTGCTGTGGAGAGGCAGGGAGGAGCGGAGGGACAGCCACGCGTCTTGGGGGGTAAGGGGTGGGGGAGGGCAGGCCGTTCAGCCAGGGTAGAGCCAGCATGCCCCTGATTGGTCGCCTGTCTGCCCGCCTTGCCAGGGAGAAGGCTGGCGTGGACGGGGCTCCGTTTTCCTGTGTCATCATTCCCAGTGCGTCACGCCGCTCCCCAGCTCACACAGCAAAACGTTCCTGTGTAGCGCCGCGCCGCCGTTCGACTTTTTCACTGCCAGATGCTGGCTGCCAGCCAAACACCCCCCGCCTCACACACACACACACACACGCACCCTCCCCTCCCATGGGCTCAGAGCTTCATTTGCATAAATTAGAAGGCTGCAGGCAATGCCAGTCTCTTAACGATCCTTCGCTGTATCATTTCTTCCCCTCTGTCCTGCCTCGCGCAGCAGAGAGAGGCTCCCACGTCCCCGTGCCCGCGTCATGACCTCCAGCCTCCCTGCTCCGTCAGCCCAGTGTGTGCCAACCGGAGAGGAACCACGGATAGACAGGCGAACGCCCACCGTCTGTGTGGATCTTTGTGTCCTTGTCATACAGCCGTGAGGGACCGGGGAGCGCTGCGTGAAGGCCTTCCCGGAGCCTCCCTGACTCACACCACGGTGTCTCAGAGGGAGCACAGTCAGTGGTTCTGTGGAGGAGCGCGGGGAGGAGTGCCATCAGCCGTCGTCTGTGTACCCTGGACTGGACAGGAGCTAGGGAAACTACAGGGGGGCCATGGGACTCAAACACCCACATCGCCAACTCAGATTAAGTCTCTAAGCCTCATTAGCGTGTTTCCCAGGAAAAATAATAATCAAACTATTTTGTGTAACTGAATTGTTTGTTATTTATTAATTATTGAATGCTATTTATAATTTGTTGCTACATTCTCTGTGATTTCAAAAAACGGGTAGATGCCCAGGGATATGAGATTGTATGCCACACCCCCTCGTGCTTCCTTACATAAATAGACAATGGTCTGTGGCCTTCCTCTGGGTCACTGGGTCAGAGGGGGAAAACTCAACATGGAGGTTAGTGGTAGTTTGCTGTAACTTTAACTACCTCCAGCTGTCAGCCCCATTGGCCTGCCTGACACAGATTCAACCTCCACACACCGGGGCACGCCGTCTGAGGCTGCCCCCTCCCTCCCTGACACCAGCACAAACCACGCCGTCTGAGGCTGCCCCCTCTCTCCGTGACACCAGCCCAAACCACGCCGTCTGAGGCTGCCCCCTCTCTCCCTGACACCAGCACAAACCACGCCGTCTGAGGCTGCCCCCTCTCTCCGTGACACCAGCCCAAACCACGCCGTCTGAGGCTGCCCCCTCTCTCCCTGACACCAGCCCAAACCACGCCGTCTGAGGCTGCCCCCTCTCTCCGTGACACCAGCCCAAACCACGCCGTCTGAGGCTGCCCCCTCTCTCCGTGACACCAGCCCAAACCACGCCGTCTGAGGCTGCCCCCTCTCTCCGTGACACCAGCCCAAACCACGCCGTCTGAGGCTGCCCCCTCTCTCCCTGACACCAGCCCAAACCACGCCGTCTGAGGCTGCCCCCTCTCTCCGTGACACCAGCCCAAACCATGCCGTCTGAGGCTGCCCCCTCTCTCCGTGACACCAGCCCAAACCACGCCGTCTGAGGCTGCCCCCTCTCTCCGTGACACCAGCCCAAACCACGCCGTCTGAGGCTGCTCCAAACGGACTTGTTGCGGAGGACAGTGTGGGAGTGGTGATTCTGAGAGGCTAATTAATGTCGTGTTGTAATGAACTGCGGCAGGCTGGTTGTCCCCGGCCAGCCTGAGGCCTCCTCCACAGCGCTGACCCCGAGGTCTGCTCTGTTCCTTAGGACCGGGACGAACACACACCTCTCTGTCTCTCACACACACATGCACGCTTACTCCCTTTCTCTGTTTCCCACACCCACTCTCTCATTCTCTGTTTCACACACACAGTCTTTATATCTCCGTTTCACACTCACACACTCACACACACAGTCTTTCTCTGTTTCAAACACACACACACACACACACACAGCTGATGAGAGGAACATAGTAATTATTGTAACACATACAAGGCCAACCACATCCCATTCATTAGTGGAAGATGTCTTCAGATGTAATGAACTGTTCCCTGTGGTAGGCATGTCTGCTCTGAGGGCTGGGACACAGGTCAACAGATCGCTGGCAGATGGTCTGTTGTAGCCCTGCGGTGAACACTATCCTACTGCCATGGCACTCCTCCCTCCCTCCCTCTATCTCTCGGCTTCCTCCTCTCTACCTTACCAGTGGCTGACTTTCTCCTTTTCATTTCGTTTTGACATTCCTCTTCTTTGTTTGGTCCCTCCCTCCCTCCCTTGCTCTCCCTCTGTCAGAGAGTGTGTTATGTGTTTCATCAGTGTGCAGGGCTCAGGGTGTACGCCGCTTCACACACAAATCAATTTCAGCTCAGGCAGCGTAACCAAACAAAGCACTGAGCTCATTTCGGCAGGAGCGTAGATGCAACCTATCTTGCTCAACCCCCCCCCCCCCTTATTGGGAGACATTTTGTTCTCACTCTGCCGCCATTATGTCAATCACTGCAGACGTGATGATGTGTGAATGCAGCTGCTAAATGGATCATGGCAGGCAATGATCATTAGAGACTAAGCTGACTGGTTCCATCCGCTAATGTAAATCCCTGTTTGTTTCTGTGCATGGGCTTTGTCTGGATGGATAGGAAGATAGTTTTACTTGATGATTCATTCAGGGGGAAAGAACTACTGGACCCCACCCTGTTGCACGGGCATACATTTTCTACACCGGCATTATAATGCAGTAGAATACATAGGATTCCTTTGCATTTAGTAGTGTATAATCTAGGCTTAATGGTCAAACCACTATCAGGTGTTCATTTCTAGTGTGGCATAAACGCAAACAGTGGTGATGTTTTTGACGGACAGAACAGTAACAGGTTAGCAGATGTCCTGTATAACTATAGCTCAAATTTAGAGAGTCAAACACTGGCTTGTCGGCTTCCTCCACCCGTTTTGCAGGCTACGCTCCTAAAATAATTCTAGCATCCAACCCATCATTTGATGAATGGGAAGAGAAACCTTTTACAAAAAAAAGCTGAAAGTGTGGCGGCGTTCAGCGACTGTCATTAGGAGTCCACTTGTAGCCTGAAGTAATGCATTCACCGCTTCATGCTCACGTCTCCATCTTGGCCACTTATCCCCGCCTTGGCAACATTTAAGTGTCTTCATCAAGCCACAGCGCATTTCGGAAGGTATGCTACACATTTTGAAAGTCAATTCGCTCATTTTCAAGCAGCCAATATGCGGCAATCTTAAATAATGGATGTATTTGTTCATGTTTTTTTTGGCCTTAATTATTACGATGAACAATCGACATATCCCCAATATTTATTTAGCCATGATGCCAAAATGGGCCGTACCATCTTAACAGCCCATGCGTTGACCTCTGCCTCTGAGTGGTATATTTGTCTGTAGTCAGAAAATGGGTCCACGTTTGTCTCTCTTTGTGTGTGTCTGTGTTAACACTACCTATAAATATGAGTGCTGCACAGCTGTGCCACCGTCCCTGTGAGTGTGTGAGGGTCCGTGGCCTTGTCAATGGGCTAGTCCTCGTGTGAAGGTTCTTGGCCTTGTCAATGGGCTAGTCCTCATGTGAAGGTCCATGGCCTTGTCAATAGGCTAGTCCTCGTGTGAAGGTCCATGGCCTTGTCAATGGGCTAGTCCTTGTGTGATGGTCCATGGCCTTGTCAATGGACTAGTCCTTGTGTGAAGGTCCGTAGCCTTGTCAATGGGCTAGTCCGCATATGATGGTCCGTGGCCTTGTCAATGGGCTAGTCCACTTGTGAACGGCAGCCTGTAGCCAACTCAATGGCGGATGAAGCAGCCGTCTTTTCCTGCCCGTTTGGCCTCTTTGTGTGGCAGCGGAGAACAGCAGTGATACAGCCTCTGGTTCGGCCTCATTCCCCGCTTCACTGTTATTGATTTCCAGCAGACACAGAGGCAGGCACAAAGAAAGGGCCTTTCAGGAACAAGTTAAATGGTCAAGTAGCGGGTTGAGGGTGGCCTTCGCCACTTTATTGACGAGGTGGAAAAATGTCACCATTATGGAGGCTCTTTCAGAAGATAGCAAGCTGATTGGATGAGTGGCCCAGGGTCAGGCTGGAGCACATTCCCTTGGCAGCCAAACAAGCCTTTAGAAAATAGACCGGTTGTCCTCCACGCCTAGCATCCTCTGTCTGTCACATTCCCCTGGGTGTCTGGAGCTCAGGGCTGAGGGCCTCATCCTCTCTCCTCACCTCCAGGGGGTGTGACTCAACACACTGAGGTATAGAGGCATCTCTCAGCTGGCTGCTCCGACCGTGCCACTAGCTAGCCCTCACAACCAGCCGGTGTGTTTGGAGCTACAAGGTCACAGGGGGAGAGACGGCGAGAGGGAACAGGATCACGGAGCCTGAATGAGGATGAATAAGCCAGCGTGTGATGTACGTAGCGGGCCAACTCCAGACAGAGGTACTGGGAGTCACACAGATAGGCCCTCTGACGTCAAGACCACTAATTAGCCCAGAGCGTCATCTGGCCACACCCAGCAGCACAAGACAGAAAGGTCAGCATACCACAGCACAGACAGAGGAGAGCTTAATCTGAGGTGAAATGGTTTCTTTTCTAAATCGATTCCATTTTGGATTAGACAACAGACATATTGTCTCCTAATTGAGCCAATTAGTGACTGGGGTGGAGGGGGGCTGTTTGAGGAGGGTTTCATAAAACGGGACACATGAACAAACTGGTGATATCTCTACTAAAGCCGTCAGAGCAATGAATGTCTGAATGAAAGCCTGACTCTCACATGCTCATCAAAGGACCAAGGAACCCCCCCTCATGGATTCGCTCATGAGATGTGTACCAGAGAATACAGTGAGATAAATGAACATAGCTAATGTACTTCTAAAGGTGAGGAAATTCCCGAAAGATTTTTTCGACAGGATAAAGATTGCAATACATATTTTCTCTTTTTTCCACAATCAAAATAAACCCAGTTCCATTAAGACAAGACCCTCAAAGTAGGGTTGCACGATATTGGAAATAACTGACATTGCGATATTGAGTTGTTCTGCAATATATATTGCGATATGAAAAAACTAAGGATGTCTTTGGCTATCAACTTGACAGTCTGTATCCTTCATTCTTTCGCAGCCCCATCCTCTACAGTTAAAATGTATGAAACATATGAACATTTTTATATTTCAGAACAGGTTGCTAGGTAATAATATGTAACAGTAATCGTATAGCAATAGCAACATTACCAACTACAAGATGCAGTTTGTGGCCAAAGCACTGCAACATGGTCCAATCGTTCAGGTGCAGCCTTCACCATGTTCACGGCATTGTCTGTTGTTATACAGACTAGACGACTCACATCTAGGCCCCAATCAGCTAAAGCTTCTCTCATCCCTGTTGCGATGTTCTCTCTTGTATGATCCTCTGGGAATAATGCAGTTGGCAAACAGTGACTTTTCAGGTGGAAGTCCTCATTAATAAAGTGTACGGTCAGACTTATGTAGGACTCCGTTGTCCGTCTGGACCACAAGTCCGTTGTTGCTGTATAATATTCCACTAGTGACAGTTCTGTTTCAACTTTTGCCTTGCATTTCTTGTACAACTCTGGGATGGCAACTTAAGAAAAATAGTTGCATGATGACATTACACACCGCTTGTCGAGCAAATGTATCATGTTTTTAAAACCCTCTTTGGAAACCGTGTTAATTGGTACCATATCTTTGGCGACGTGAAATATTATTTAATCTGTAATTTTTCTCTGCCGTTTGGAACCTTTCTTTTATGGTGTTTTTGCTTTGGACGGCATTGAGATGCTTTGCACTCATCATACGAAGATTTGTGGTGCCGCCTTAAATTATCAAACCAAATTGGTCGTGTTGCCTCATGTTGTGGCACTCTCGACAATATACCTGTTTTTGGTCCTGTCTGTAGCCGAAATATTTCCAGATAATTGACGATGCATTTCTTTTTGCAACCATATTCTCAATTTCAGCCTTTTTTGCCTGTTCCTCGCGTAAGCATAACCTGCATGTCAACCACGTGCAGCAATGAACTCTGTGTTTAAAATAATTATTATTAAAATTAACTGTGTATCCATAACCCATAAATCGGAGTAAATTACATTATATCAGACAGATATATTGCTAGTTTTCCATTTGAAAAAAAGATATATTGTAGACTGATATATGTTTACCTCACTAAATCGCACGTTCTGCGATGTGACCATTGCGGATGCGTACATCGCAACGTTGATGCTGAAACGATATATTGTGCGGCCCAAACCCAAAGCCTTCCATTGCTTTTACACCCACAAAAAAAAACGCTTTTCACCACATGCTTGTCACAGTCCATGTATACATAGAGGGATATGTCTGTGTTCTTCCACACCCACACACATATTCACACACGGAACATTCACCCACTCCCCTGTGTTGCATGCATAATGGAATGAGATAATGTCTCCAGTGGGGATGGTGCCGGCTGAGGGATGGAGATGTGCTGTGAATCTCAATGCAGCTCCCCCTGGACCCCCTGGTTCAATTGGCGTGGTGACGGGGGGTAAATGAGTATGTGGGTGGGGGGATGATATCACTTTGCCCAGGGCTAACTCTGAGCAGTCCACCAAGCCGTACCGAGACTCTCCGATGGGCCTCCCGGTCATTACCGAGCTCAACATTCAGATGCACTAATTTGACAAGTCTCCTCCTTGCTGTCTTCAACGTCCTGGGTCCAGTCTGGGGCATGGAGGCTAGCATGGCTGGCTGTGGTTTAACCCTCTGGTCTTCAGAGCAGAACAGACTGTTGGTCGTAATTGGCCTTTCACCGACCTACTTTCATTAAGAATGTAAAGCAAACAGGCCTCGTAAAACGCTGAATTTGTGGCGCTTAGCTCTGGAGATGTGTTTTTACCGGGCTGTAATGATGAGGGGTGGCTGTGCCCCCCCCACCATCACCAACACCCACCTCTTCTCCATTCCTCCATCCTCCCCACCCTGCTGAGGTCAAAGGATGGGACTAGTGTTATGCTAGCTAAAAGCTAACAGGCCTCTTAGAGAGTTTGAAGGAAGCACTTCACCTGATGGCCAAGCCCACTCAAAGACACACACTGAGTTTAACCTGCTCTGACCCTACCGCTCCTCCAGGAAACCGTAATGAAAATCAATGGAGAGACAAAATGTATTTCCCCTGCTCTGCTTCTTAGTGGGACGTATTCTTCTGTGCTCATCACTTCCATTGTGTGCTGAGCTGCTGTGTCTGTGTCTGGCTGAGCTTTGATGTTTTTAACATTACCATTAATATTGGTTTCAACATCAAAATTAATTGCTTTGCTATTCCAAAATCCACATGCCGTTAATCCTGAGCTGTGGCCTAAATATTTCAACACAAACTGCCTTTATCTTAATGTATTGAGGCTTGGAATGTGACTAAACCTGAACTCTCTCCATCTGGTGAAGACTTACCAGGATGAAAAGCAATTGAGTGTATTTGTGTGTGTGTGTGTGTGTGTGTGTGGGTGGGTGTGTGTGCGCGAGTGTATGTGTGTGTAGGAGAGTAGTGTGGACATGACTTTCAGCATGAAACAGGGAAACAGGTGATTTTTACTGGACGTCAGTGTCAAATTTGAAGCCTCTGCTGAAATCTTCCACCTCCCAGTTCTGACCTTGAGATTGATACGAACGCTCCTGATACCTCTCAACAATAAATTCAATCTAATTACACATATCACTAGCGTCTATAAATCAGTCTGATATAGTGTATTAAACTTGAACCGAAAGGATATGAATATCATCCAGAATTCACCCCAATTGTTTTACATTAAAGGTCCTTTAAAGTTAGCTTTGCACATTGGGTTTGTTGCAGGATGTGGGGACACTAAAAAGTCATTTAGGATCAGATACTTTAGACGTTAGACATTGTGACTGCCAGATGTTCCGTTATCTCTAACTCCCAGATGGATTGAGGTGAAATGAGCTGGAAAGGAGCTGTCCAAGTTCTCTGTTTTATTCATCAAACTAAGGGAAATGCAATTAGTTTGTTCAGATTTTCACATCGCCTAGCAACCCGCTACTAAATAAACTTTGTAGACTCTATCCACTTTCCTTTCATCTAGTCCTGCCTCTCCCTAGCGAAGACCCTCCCCCTATGTGCCATAACCCCTCCCACTCTTTGGGGCCCTGCTATGTGAAGACAGTGTGAGGAATGTGTAAGGCATCCTAGGAAACATGAGCTGCTATTTTCCCACAAGCATGAAAAAACAGAGGCCAATGCTGCGGAATCCTTCTGACGCAGTCAGACAGTGGGCTGGACGCTGGCCGGGGGCCCTGAAGGAGGTGGGGTGGGGGGCAGCGTGGTTTGTGCAGGGGATGTGGGGCTTGGGATGGGGTGTTGTTAAAGACGTAGTCCCACAGCTTCACAACCTAAGCCTGGATGGGAGAGAGAACGTTTGTTGGACCAGAGTGACATGTGTGGAAGGGAGGGCCAGAGAGGAAGAGAGGGAGGAGAGGCTGGTGGAGAGCAAAGGGAGCCGCCGAAGGTTCATCAGGCCCCTTCTGGGAGCGCTCCATTGTTCCTGCTGTTTAATTTTTTAACAGGCATCTGTGGGGGCAGCCTATTAATTGTTTGTTGGCCAAGTCGTCATTAAAAAAGCAGACGGCAGCGCAGCTTTTAGCTACTGAGATGAAAATGAGAGAGAAATGCAGAGAGCTGAAACAGAAGAAAGGCTCCCTGTCAAGGCCCCAGAGGTCCTCCCAAACACCCTGATGATTATCACAATACTGTTGCCTCTGTAATTCCTCATACATTAAGACACCATCTTGAAAGGAATTCCCAAACACAAAAACAGAGCAAACTTCAATCAGTCTTTCTCTAGTTTTTCCCCTGAACTAATTATCCCTGCCTCCGTAATCGCTGTTATATTCATCACAGTGTTCCGTATTTATGGTCTGTTTTCATCATAGCAATAACATCACTCCGGAATTCCCAGGCATTGAGCAAGAGAAAGAAAGAGAGAAAGAAAGAGAGAGAGAGAGAAAGAGACAGAGAAAGAGACAGAGAGACAGACAGGGAGGAGGGGAGGGCCTTAGATCCAGTCTCACTCTCTAAGACATCATTTGACAGAGACACTAACAGGGCCGGTCTACCACTTGGCTGTGAGTGAACCTGGTCCTCTCTGGGGCCACTGAATTCCACCTGTGTCTGCCTGAGCAGGATCTTGCTTACTGGGTCCTCCCTCTCTCTCAATTCAATTCACATTGATTTATTGGCAAGTCGTAATAATGTACATATAGCCAAAATGTACTTGGGAAATAATTGGCCGTTTACAATACAACATTAAATAAAAATCCATAATCAAGATTGTCCAGTGGACAATCAATAAAACAATCACGGGCGAAAAAAGATCAAACATACCAAATGCAGTAAAATCTAAATGCATTACTTGTATCTGTCAGACACTGTACCTTACCTTAAAGCAGGTCGCTCTGAAGTGCTCTGCCAAACCACAGCTCCTCCCTGGAAAGGATGGCAAGGCTTTCCCCATCAGCGTGAGAGAGATGGAGTTGAGCCCTTACACAAAGTTTCATTTTATTTTTGGGGTGAAATTATACTCTAATTGTTTTATATGTTTTACGTAATGTCGGTAAATGCATCTCTATCTCATTCCCTTGTAGTACAGTGATTGCACAGTCTTTCCTCCTGTGTGTACCCTACTCAATGGCAAGGCTGTGTTTATTGAACCAGAGCTTCATTTATATTGAAATGTATTGTCAGGCATTTACATTATTTTATATGTGGCTTTATTGGAGGGAGACAGTGGGAAAGGATAATGGAGACAGTTTTTGTTGAAAGGGCAGTGTGCCACAGTCCAAAGTGGGCTGGAGCGACCCACGTGTTCTGGAGCCAGCGGTCCGGATCGGTACTTTCTCAAGGCTTTGATCAGTAGCCGTGGTCAGATGTCACGGTGTACTGTAGATTTAGTGCCAGATAGCCCTGCATTGGCTTATTGCTTGTGTTTCCCAACAGGTGATGTGGTTTGGTTTTGACTTGTAATTTGGTTTACTCTGATAGATTGGATGTTCTGGTCATGGAGATTCTGTGTGTTGGTAGAGGTGGGTGAACTCAGCCCAAGGACCAGACTGATGAAGGGACTCTTATCTTTGTTCAACTCTTGGTGACATGGTGGTGATGTAAGAGGAGGTCACTGTATTTAAAAGCTTTTCAAAACATAATCTATTTTGGTGTTTTTATTCATTATTGGCCTAATTCTACCCTGCAGTCAGTGTTAGTAGATTTCTCTGGACTTGTAAGGAAATCGTACAGTCCTCGGCATCTCTCTTTGTTTTACCCTTTCAATCTTTGTAACTCTCGCTTCCTTTCTCTCTCTAATTTATCTTTCTTTCTCTCTCTCTCTTTCTCTCTCTCTCTCTCTCTGTTTCTCTCTGTCTGGGTGAAGGTATACTCTGTGGGACTGTGCTGCCTCTCCTCTCTCCTCCTGCGGCTCAGCTCCCAGTATTTGGGTATATATTTAACACCCCCGTGTGAGGCCTGGCGAGAGTGCCTTGGGAATGGAAAGGAAAACAAGCGTGCCCTCTCTCCCGGCCCTTCAGAGCTGGTCTGCTATAAATACCTCAGGGTGGCGCGCCGGTCCCACCGCCAGTGGCATGGGAACCATCTCTCCCTCCCCTGGCCCAGTGCTGGGCCACCGGGGTCTAGTCTGGGAAGGCTCTGGCCAGAGGGGCAGTCGGGGGGAGGCGGGGTGGGGTGGGGGGGCTGGACAGGGTAGAGTGGAAGGTCTTCCTGCTCTTAATTGTGCGGCTGTTTCTTGTGTCTCTCTGAGGAGCATCCCTGTCTTTCATCCCTGGCTGACTGAGCCCTGATCCTCATCTCCCTGTTCAAAAGACTTCATGTATACTGCATTTAAGCTGTTTTGCCTTATGAAGATTGTATGAATATGTGCTTTTCAAAGTGTTAAAAAAAAATGAAATCCCCCTTTCTTCACTCTGTTGAAGCGTTTGTTTTGTTACTACCCAAAAAATTGATTTGGACTTTTCAAAGGTTTGTTATTCACAGTGCTGTCGCCTGGTGTCGGTGCGAGACAGGTTTGGCTCATATTTTTAGAGTTTGAGGTAATAGTTTTAAACTGACAGACTAAACATCTCTCTCTTTTGCTGTTCCACTTCTGCAGAGTAAATAGTTTTACTCTCACATACAGACACACACACACACACACACGTATAAACACACACAAGCACATCGGGGGTGACTAGCTTAGTCTAATGATTCTTTCTTCACGGTGTGTAGGGGCTATAAAGAACTGGTGCTATTGTCAGTTTAAGAAATATGGGTAGAGGGCCTCTTAGAGTGTTTGCGTAAGTTCTCTCTCTCACTCATTCACTCTTTCTCGCTCTCTTTCTCCATGGAATCAGACATTTTAGCTACCTTTAATACACTGGGAACTCAAAATTGATGAAAACGTTCTTATATCATCTGCTCTATTGACTCTTCATATCTTTTAGTCAGTGTGCTTTAAGCCACCAGGATATTGGTAATGACTGGCCAACCGTGTTGTGGCAGGATAAATAACGGAAGGAATATATCAATTTTTTTAGTTGATAATGTAATACCTAATATATTGTATAGAAGTAGACTCAAGGTTTTAAAAAGGAAAAAGTTTGTGTAAGACATATACATCATTACATAACATTCTATCCAGTAGACTTTGCCTGAATTAATAAGTGCTATGTCTCTCTCTTCTCCTTTTCTTCTCTTCTTTTCTTTCCTCCTCTCTCCTGTCCTCTCCCCCCCTCCCTTCCTTTTCCCCCTCCCCCCCTCCTTTCCTCTCTCCCACTCCTACAAGGCACATTTGTTATTTCTTCGTACAAGTTCCCGTAATTAAGTTTGACATAAGCGCAGGGATTAAATATGCGGTTTGGGAGGGGGAGAAAGGAGCTCTGTTACAATCTCAAGGCCAGCTGTAAAATGGAACCAGATTGCGACACTTGGAGCTGGAAGGTTTGGGAAAGGTGCCTAGACTGGAGCTGTGTGTTCAAACAACAAGGGGATCTGAGTCCCGCTGAAGCTTGGAAGCAGCCAAAACACTACTAACTCCCTGTCAGAAGACAACTAACTCCCTAGCCAAAACACTACTAACTCCCTAGTCAGAAGACAACTAACTCCCTAGCCAAAAGACTACTAACACCATAGTCAAAGGACTCCTAGCTCCCAAGTCAAATGAATTCAAAACCCCTTGCCAAAAGACTCCTAACTTCTCAGCAAATAGATTCCTAACCTCATACCCAAAAGACTATGATCTCCCTAAGAAAAAACCAACTAACTCCCTAGACACAATCCTACTAACTCCCAGCCAAAGGTTGAATAACTTCACTGCCAAAATATGGTAGATTTCCCAGCCTAAAGTCAACTAACTCCACAGCCAAAAACCAACTAACTCCACAACAAAATACTTCTTACTGCCCAGCCAGAATACTACTATCTCCGCTGGCAAAAATCAAATTCTCAGTCAAAATACAATCAGCAACCCACTGGAGTACAATGGGCTATAATGTTTTATATTGAAAAACATCACTACAGCGAATACCATTGCTTTGTAAAATAAGTAAAGTTAATAAAAGTACTTATCTACTCCATACAGTAAACTGAATATTGAAATTGTTGTCAAATTTATAAGGTCTGCAAAGTGCGAGTAGTCTTAAGGCTGTAAGTAGACTTTTAGAGCAGATTCATTTCTACATGTTGAATTTTTCACTTGCCTGGCCTTAGTCAATTTGGCAACAGGAGATGGTCCATCTCTTGTGGACAAATAAGATGGCTAGAACATTAGACTGCCATTTTGGGGGGAATTATTGTGAAACGCTGTTGTTCCACTATTACTAAATAAAGTAATTTACAATGCAAACATATTGTGTCTGTCCTCTCTAATAGAAAATATAGAAGGGGAAACCATTTCACATGCTATCACTCAATCACTGACACCAAATATAGAAATATGGGTTAAGATCAGCCCCCAAGCGTGTCTTAGGGATTTTCCTCTGTTGTGAACTCTGAGAGGTCTCACATGGAACTTTGCATTCTTAAATAACTCTGGCAAAACGCTCTAATCTTAATGAGTCTGAACAGCAAATCTCTCATCTGCAGCAAAAAGGATTAGCAATGGGGAAAAAAGGCTGCCGTTCCACTTTGATGAATTGTGTTTAGAAAATCCCTGGGCATGAAGTTCTCCCAATGAACAAAGCGTTAGGAGAGAACGGATGCTTTTAAACAACACAACTTATCTGAGAAAAACAGAACATGCATTTAAGTGAAAATACAAAGGCAAAGCTGATTTGTCTCCTCTGCTGATGATAAAAGTGGCTAACTCTTTTCACAATCCACTTAGCTGGTTGGGGAAATCAAGCCCAAAGTAGCTTTGCACAAATTACGTGCATTGTGTTCTCAGTGCTCGATCATGGCTGTGTTTATTTATTTTTGCATGATGATGCACGGTGCTATTGTTAAATGTAAATACATGAATTGATCATTTTCTGCCTCTTGGTCAGAGCCCTATAAATAGTTGGCACGGTGATGAAGAAGGAGGTTAATAAATAGCAATAGATTAGAGCATGGAAATGTTGTTTCAAACTACTGCAAAGCTGTACTGCTTCCAGCCCAAGTCTGCCCGCCCTGACTGAACATATAAAAGAGCTCAAACTTTCTCGGCCTGAGTAGAAAAATACCTAAGTAAGATATTCTGGGGACATTTTTATTTGAATTTGATTAATACATCATTGATAATATGTTAATGTAATCCAAATCAAACCTGTGCTGCAGTGACTATTAATTACACCCCTCTATCATTTACCAAAACAGCCTTCCTGAGGGTTGAGCTTATTCCAGTGAGCCCCTGGCTATATCAGAGAAAAAGCCTCTCGCCAAACCTTCACACCTCCCCCTATCCCTTAGAAAAGGGATCTGGTTGCGTTTCCATATATTTATTTTACCTTTCCATCCAAATGTGTTCTTCCTTTGTTTCTGTTAATGGAAGAAGGAGTAAGTATGGCTGATCCAGGTCAAATCCCCACCCTCCTACCAGAAATGTCTTCCTAAGACCGTACCACAACCATGGGACTTCCCCCATCCGGATCACTACAGACAGAAGTGGGAGAAATATCTCCCACTGGTTCACTCCTCTTGTTCCTCCTATCCTACTTACAAGCGCATTCTTTTCTTATTGATTGGACATCAACATCCTTCTAGACTGGGAGTCGGCCCACCCAGAAACAGAGACTGTGTGATTGATTAAATCATGTCAGTACATCACGGAACAGGTCACTGAGAGCAGAGACCATGACATCCACTTCTCCACCCAGGGTGGACCATGGCCTCAAGTTCTCCACCCAGAGCAGACCATGACATCCACTTCTCCACCCAGGGTGGACCATGGCCTCAAGTTCTCCACCCAGAGCAGACCATGGCATCCACTTCTCCACCCAGAGCAGACAGTTGCCTCCACTTCTCCAGTGTTTGTCCACCTACTGCCTCATCTTCCTTCCCCACTTCTCCTCTCTCCCCCTGTCAGCTCCCTGCTATAACACATACAGAGGAGCATTAAAGCCCTGGCACACCCTGTCCCTATGTTTTGACAAAGCCATGACCAAACGCCCGTACTGCGAGAACTGTGTGCGTGTGCGTGTGCGAGCGTGCATGCATGCTTGCAGTGCTGTTGTGTGGCAAGGAGAGAAAAAGCCTTTCTGTTTAAGCATGGCGTACCTCCATCTGTCCTAGTCTCTGATGTACAAAGAGCCTAGAGGAAGGAGCTTCACAGCTGTTTGTAAACTATTTCAACAGGAAAGGTCAACACGGTAATGCAATGTGTTATTGTAACGTGTTTCCCTCTCTCTCTGTGTTCTGCGGTGGGCCAGCAGCTTCTTTCCTCAGTAGTACTGCTGCATTTAAATGACTGTTCTAGCCTGGAGAATAATGGTTCAAGCATAACCCTGTTGTATTCTTTGATAAACTCTGGAAAATGCATGGTCTAAGCTGGGGAAGAGGCACGGTTTAAGGGCACAATTGCCTTGCAAATCTACCATGGCAAAGTTTTCTGGTAGAGGGAGACAGGGGAGGCAGAGAGTGGTGAGAATAGTGGGAGAGAGGGAGGTTCAGAGGAGAGGAGAGAGGGAGGTTTGGAGGAGAGGAGAGAGGGAGGCTTGGAGGAGAGAGGGTGCATCCAGCATGTGTGTGTGTTTTGGATGTCTGTGTTTTCTTATATCTGTGTGTGTGTTCATATGTTTGTATGTATATATATATATATATATATATATATGTGTGTGTGTCTGTCTGTGTGTGTGTGTGTGTGTGTGTGTGTGTGTAGATGGGTGTAGTAGGGGGTCTGTCTTGGAGGGCTGTGTGTGTGTGTGTGTGTGTGTGTGTCTGTGTGTGTGTGTGTGTCTGTGTGTGTGTGTGTGTGTGTGTGTGTGTGTCTGTGTGTGTGTGTGTGTGTGTGTGTGTGTGTGTGTGTGTGTGTGTGTGTGTGTGTGTGTGTGTGTGTGTGTGTAGATGGGTGTAGTAGGGGGACTGTCTTGGAGGGCTGTGTGTGTGTGGGTGTGTGTGTGTGTGTGTGTGTAGATGGGTGTAGTAGGGGGACTGTCTTGGAGGGCTGTGTGTGTGTGTGTGTGTATCTGTGTGTGTGTGTGTGTGTAGATGGGTGTAGTAGGGGGACTGTCTTGGAGGGCTGTGTGTGTGTGTGTGTGTGTGTGTGTGTGTGTGTGTGTGTGTGTGTGTGTGTGTGTGTGTAGATAGGTGTAGTAGGGGGACTCTTTTGGAGGGCTGTGTGTGAGTGTGTGTGTTATCTCTGGGTGCAGGGTCTTTGTTTGCGAGGCAGGGACATATAGATTTCCTCTCCGTGTCAGCGCCTTTATTTAGGGCTCAGTGCAGAGGGGACAATAGCAAAATAATCCAGCCTTGATTCAGGATTAATATTCAAGCCTCCAAATATTAATTCTAGCCAAAAGGGGGAAATGCAGAATGTGTCAAAACACTCAAACAAATAACGAAAACAAAAAAAAAGAACCCCTGACCACATTTCCATTTCAGTGTATGTTGTTTCAACTGGGTTGTAAAAACTGGCTCATGGTTCCATGTGATTCCTGTATTAATCTTCATAATGATTTTTTCATAAAGGGGTTGAGAGTGGGGGTATCGCTGAATGGCGCCGTATGTTGCTTTTGACAATACTCCTCACTAAGCCAAGGATTTCAATGTGGATTTGAATATTTACAATAGAAAATAATGGAGTTTATAAAGTGAAGTCCCACCAATGCTCAGCTGTAAACACTCATTGCCTCCCTACATCAAACAGTCCCGGAGATGTTGGCCAGTAATCTGATGCATGTACTGTACAGCTGTGGGGCTGCAGGACAGGGCCACTCAGAGACCGGAACTGTATTCTGAAGTATACCAGAGTTGGAGAAGCCCCAGACCTGCCCTTTCA
Source organism: Esox lucius (assembly GCF_011004845.1). Taxonomy (NCBI): domain Eukaryota; kingdom Metazoa; phylum Chordata; class Actinopteri; order Esociformes; family Esocidae; genus Esox; species Esox lucius. The sequence continues at coordinate 16,515,219 of NC_047570.1, read as the reverse complement.
GTGAGCACGATGGAGGTGTGACCACGACGGGCCTACCTGGGCCTTGATCTGCTGAGATGGAGTACCTCAGTACCATGGGCAAGCGGCAGGCTGATGGAGACCGCTGGCCGGCGGTGGAAGACAAGATGAACTCAGTCTAACCTTCATATTGGGTGGCTCATGGCGTAGTTCACCCAAACTGGCCTTTAATGAACGTCAGTACATTCTGCATTTACAAATTGCCTGGACAACAGGCCCCTACACACACAAACACACACGCGCTACTAAATAAACCAACAACACACATACACACTAATCCTGCAGCAGGGGACAGGGGCCTCCTGAAAGGCCATTGTAGTGTTCAAAGCGGCCTCACAGAGACTCTGTCCATTGATAAGGACTAATGTGATCATGGCCAGTAAACTTCATCTTTTATACATGGCAACAGAATATGAAAGGTCAGCTTATCTTAATCCTCAAATCTCTGACACACAGACGTGTGGCCCCCTGTTTTATGAACTTCAAGGAGTAATCTAGCAGATCATTCTGAAGAAGAACCTCAGTTGTGTTCTTTACTAGCGTCCAACCAGGGTATCAGCTTAACTATGGTTTATTATGAGCAGTGATTAATCCCGTAGTACTACCTTATCCTTCCTGTACACACCACCTCATAGCCCTTCCAGCTCTGTGGGATCCAGTCACACCCAGTAGGACATCCTCCTCACAACAACCACCCCTTTCCCCTTCTCTGATCTGTTGCTATCATCACAGTCATCAGCATCAGGCTTGTTGTTCTGGCTTTAAAAACACTAATTGACTCTACATTGGGCTCTGCTCATAGTCCCTTTCCTGCCATTGAAGCCTATTCTAATATGTGAGAATATTACTGAAGTCTTGAAGTTTATCAATCCCAGCAGACATGGAGAGAGAGACAGAGAGAGAGAGGGGGAGAGAGAGAGAGAGAGAGAGAGAGAGGGAGAGGGAGGGAGGGAGAGAGAGAGAGAGAGAGAGAGAGAGAGAGAGAGAGAGAACCGAGCTCTGCAGTGTGCTTCTGACTGTCTCATTCGTTCTTCATTTGGCTTAGTTAGGATTTTGTTTGTTCACTTCTTGATCTGTTTTGATTTGTTCCATAACTGGCCACGAAAAAGTTGCTGTTGACGTAGAAGCAAAAAGAAGAAAAGTGTCCACGTTTATGAGAGAAGTCTAAACAAATTGAGGATCATTACGTGCTGCACAATATTGTTTATTAATGCAGGTCACAAAGGCTATTCTATAAAAACTAAGATTGGATAATTTGTTATTTAGAAATCCTTTGTTCTCTTGTGAAAGTGTGTCACATGTAGACAGATAGTGAAATATTTATTGCTTGACTGCAGATCATATTAGAGTGTTATTGTTTGTTTCGTTTTGTATTCTCCCACTAATTTGCCAGTGGTACAGTTTTCTGTGAAACTCTAACAAACACACATCAACTTTAACCAAGGTAGACCCTATCCTGTAGCCTTAATTAGAAGGAAATTGTAAACAGACGCAGGCCTTTTTTTTAGGGATTATCCATACTTTATGATGGAGTGTTTGAAGTTGGGAGGGATTCTGAATCAGCACTGCTGCACTGGGCCTCTTATAGGATATTGTTGTCTTCAATTATTTTTTGTTATATTCTCATCTGAATGAAGCTGGAGATCATTTATTATTTAAAGACGCAATCGTCGCAATCTGAGTTTTTAAACCGGGTTATCTTTTTGGCAAGGTTTTTTTTTTTTTTTATTAAAAGGAACAAAGCGTAATAAAGCGTAGTTTCAAATGGCTGCACATCTCTCCTGCGCTGCGGCTCGGCTGTCTTTATTGTAATTTAATGTGAGCGGTGCCAAGAACCAGCCGCTAGACGAGATCTGACGAGTGCCACTAATGCTTTAGTATGTACATACAATACAGAGTAGTGCACAAACACAGCCATGACACTAACTAGAACGCACACACACACACACACCTCAAACAAACACCTACACGCACAAACACGTACACGCACACACAAACAGGAACACATCCATCACAAACACGTGCGCGCGCGCGCACGCTTGTTTAACACCATCTGTCAGGGGCAGCCACAGAGTGTGACAGCTACTTGATTTTTTAACCAGATTAATCCTATGAGATCCAGCGAGTAACTAATACTGATTTGTTCAAATATTGATCAGTGCCGTGTCCCTTTAACTTGCCTGGCTGGGGAGTGAGGGACAGCAATGCAAACATGTCTGCTTTTTACACTGGAGGATGTGTGTTCCCCAGTGATGTCTGCTGTTTCAGTCTGTTTGGTCGAGGAAAGCAGAGGAGATGGACTGAAGTAGCGTAGCTGTCGGAATGTTCAAATGACAAGGTTCTCCGGCTGTAAGTGGTCTATCCATTGATATTGTGAATCAATACATATTTCATTTACGTATGACTGTTACACTGATTCGAATCCTCCGGCTTGAGAATGAAAAACATCTGTCTGGAAGCCTGTCACTTGTACTCTGTTAAAAACACTGCAGCTCGTTCCCTCACGCTTGTCGTCGGCAGGGCAGCTCTCCGCGTCTCCATCTTCCAACCCTCTCATGGTCACTCTAGTGTCCACCCTCTCCACCTTGACTGCATTACTTCCCATCCTTAGGTTTCTACTGAAGCCTTTACCCCAGAGACCCGAGGTAGGGTGGATTAGGCCTGCCTTATCTTAAGTAGACCAACAGCGATCAATTCCCTCCGTAAGCAGTCAGCTGACCCCTCTGTACCACCACTTCAGTACCACCAGTGAACTTCTACCTGATAAATTCTGTCTGATTGACCTCCGGTGACCCTGGGTAGATAAGGTCAATGTGGCCAGAGTGGTCTAGGAGTTTTGGGGGCAGGGGCCTCTAGTGCTGGTCAGTGTGGCTGTCCTATAATGAAGTGGTCAGTATTGCCTTTCTGTCACTCAGTAATTACAGGGAGAGATATGGACCCATAGATAGGTGCTGAACACAGACCAAGGCAATGAGGCGGCGGTGACAGAATTGCATTGAGTAGATAGGGGACCTGTAAAGTGACATGTAAACTAGTCTTATATGGACTGGTAATGACTGGGAGAAAGATGGATGGAGAGGGAATGGTCACAGGACTACATATTCGGCCCACACAGGCAGACTGCCACACTCAGTCACAGGATAACTTTATAGGCACAGCATTTCAAAATTCAGCCTCTTCTGATTTATTTCATACACAGATCAATGACATTTTTTTTTTTATAAAGACCCACTTAAATATACTCTCCAGGCAGTCATGTCTCGTCCAACAAAATAGTTGTTCTTCATCTTTTTTAAAGATCAGTTACTGCCAAGTCAAATTTGAATTGATCAGGTTTTTAACTCCAATTAGAAGGATGCATTTAGCCCATTTCCTCAAAGTGAACAGCACTACCCTGGTGTTACAGGGTTTGTCATCTGTCATCCGGGTCAGAGGATGTTGGAGAGAACACCTGGGTCACCCGGGCCCTGTAGACTGACACCATAGTCCTTGACCCCCCCCCCCCCCCCCCTCCATTCAGACAGTCAGGCCTGTGGCTGGGGAATCCCCCCAGTCAGATCCCCTGGCTCAGTGGCCACCATCTGAGACCCTCCACATTCCTCTGGCCACTAACTATTTAGTTGTCAGTGATTTGGTTAAGTGGAATTGACTTTTATCTGCATTGTGCTGTGGGGCTGCCACTGGCAATACACATTCCCCCTTCCCCAGCCCCTGTCTGGTCTTAGCCTGCTGTCACATCCAGCACATTGCTATTGGCAGCCGAGCCAGGCCTGATCAATAGCCCAGGTCAGGGATGGCCCGCGGCCCGGCCATGCTCAGGGGTGGGACGTATTGATCCCTCACACACTCCCACAGGTCACCCTGCCCCACCCTGGAGTCATGGTCAGAGACGGGGTTGGGGGGCGGGGGGGTTGCGGTTGGGGGGGGGGCAGAGACAACCTGAGAGAGTTATAGAGAGAGGGGGGAAAAGAGAGCAGGGGCTGACTAGATTAATAAAAACAAATAGCCACACACAGTAAGTGCACTTTCTCCTCACATTTCGCCTATATAGAAGACCCACCTTTCACAGTAGAGGCACAGTGTAGTCACCTGAGCAAAGCTCACCGTTATTTATTTCAGAGCGTTGCTGTCTTTGGTCTCATGAATATAAAAAGGAATACAACTTTGATAAAAGGCTGGTCAAATTGATTAAATAAATAATAAGATAATAGGAACATATTCTCTGAGAGTGCTTCAGACCTGTATAACATGTTGTAAATAATGTTTTCTTTATCAAATGGACAGAATGCATGAAGCTTTGAAAAAGCCATGGTCAAAGGTCAATGTATTGCTAATTTTATAGTTGTTTAGGTTTGAAAGAAAAGAAGGAGTACACCTAAGAAAAGACTGAAAGTTCTTTTTAGTGTCAATGTAATGAAATACTTCACCACCATACATGATTCCACTCAGTGTTGCCATATCCTGAGAACACCAAGCCCCCTGTACTCCCCTCCAGACCCTTTTTGCTCTTTTTCTCTTCTGCTCTCACTTTCTATCTTTTCTTTCTTACTTTCTCTGTTTCTTTCCATCTGATGGGAGGAGCTTCCCCAGTGACCCCACCCTCTCACTGGCATAGCCAATGAGTGGAGGCCTGATTGTTTTGGTTGCCGTTTTAAACGCTGATCCCGGAGCTCCTCATCAACAACATAATAGGAGCTCTTGGGAGCAATTAAACATGGGCTTTAACTCAGGGCTAACCACAGAGGTAAAAATAATCGTAAAAATGTTGCCAAATAGAGGGGGTCCAAAGGGAACATTCAGATGTTTTAGACTGTCTGCCTTTCCTCCAAGTCCTGTGTTCCCTAACTGAAGCTCTGCATCTCTGGAGCTGTCAGTGCCCTAGCCTATGACAACCGCGTTTATTCAGCCCTGCACACACCAGGCCCATGTGGAATTCAAATATGTCTTGTACATGTTTTTTTTCCAAGGCAAGAATTGACAGTTGAATAAATATGTGTTGTCTAAGTGACTTTGTTGTTATGTATGAGATCCTCGGCAGAACATGCAATTATGAGCATTATTACAGGAATATGTCTTGTTCTGGTTACAGGGAAATTAAGTTTCTCCGGAAATCTTTTTCATTTCTGCTTTTAAAAGCCTACAGTGATAAAGGAGGAGAAATTATATATGGCAATATATTTATTTCTTAATATAATCTGGAAATCATACAATTCTGTCCTGCAGTAATACAGATAATTATATATTCATTCGGTTTGCTATAAAATGGCTTATTAAAGCTTTCTGAGTCTTGATAGAAGCCATGTTGTCATGTTGTTTCCTTTGTGACAGATGTGTATGTTGTTGCTGTGAGTCAGATGTAGGGAACACACAAATGATACCGTTACGTTCACTGTCTTATGCGGTCTTACATGGCCATCTGAACTGCTTTGGTTCACTTCTTTTTCATAATATGGTCATCTTTCTCATAGTGCTTTTTCTTTTTCCAGGAGGCGCGGCCATCCTGAAAGGAAGTCTGTGTTTCTGACGACCCGGGAATCTTAATCCAACCCAATAGCTTTGGAAAACCCTGGAAATACCTGGACTTTCTAGGAGTACATCACCAAACATCTGAAGGTGCCCAGGCACCTGGAAAATATAGCTTTAGATTGTATGTTTATTATTTTAGCATATACCAAGAAAGAGTCCAAAGTCTGAACAGTAGCAATAGCATTCGGCCATCCATCCACCAGCACATCACCGACAACCAACAACCTGCTGTGACAGAGAGGGGCGTGACCTTTCTGGCTGCCGGCTTCAAACGGACACTTGAAAAGCAGGGCGACTCTAACCAAGAGGCTTCCGTGCGGCGGCGACTCTAACCAAAAAAAACCATCAGGTAAGGCTGTGAAGTTCTCCCTGCTCCCGCTGGCCTGGCCCTAAGCCCTTTAACTCCTTCGGGGCTTTGAAGCTGGCCAGCCCTGCAGCCGTGTCCCAGCACACAGCCGGCCATCCTGGGAGGCAGCATGCAGGAAGGGCTGCTGGTAAACGGCCTGCTTTCATGCTCTGCTCTCCTGTTTGTTCCCTTTGGATTAGAGGCTGTGGATGTGTGGAGGTTGTCTGGCTGATAGATGCTAACCCTGGGCTCTTTACTGATGCCCCGCAGGCCCTGGCTCTGACCACAGAGAGCACATCTCTGCACATGTGACGGGGAAACGTGTGGCCGCTTGGCTTGGTTGACCAGGGAAGGGTGGTGGCAGCTCATCATACACACACACACACATTTATATATACCTACAGACTGACAAAAGCACACATGCTGTCCTAGCCATCTCCTAACATTTTTGTTAATACAGAATATGTATACTTTCTAATTTCTATACAGAATATATATAAACTGACACGCACATGCATTTTCATTTGTGGTCACACAAATACACACACACCTTCACGTGGTAATGGGAGGTTTTTCCTGGTGTTTTCAGTAAAGGGACTGTTGATAGTTCCAGGATGAGGATTATACAGTTCATTAAGGGGAGAGGACTGGGTTTCCAGCAGATAAAATGTCATATCTGGTCTTTAGCTAAGTGTGTGTATTTTTGCGCGTGCATGTGTGGCCGTGCGAGGGTGTGGGTGTGTGCATACATACGCATGCATTTTGGCATCCATGTGTGTTTGATTTTCCATTTGAATAAGTGTGTCTGTCTGTACGTAGGGAATGTGGACATGTGTGGCTCCTGGTTCAGGGGTCAGTATTTCCATACAGAGTGACTCTGAGATCTGGCCTGGGTTTCAGTGTGCCACTGGCACAGCCAGATATTGTAGCAGCACAGATGAAGGCTTGGAGATGACGCTTTACTAGGATCTGATACCATGACATCGAATTAACGTGCTGTCGTGCAACCATGTCTAGTTGGTTGGAAACACTAAATCCCATATTTAGTTGGATCATGATGCCCGATCTAGGAAAAATATTAAGCATTTTTGTGTTTGCTTTTGCATTTGTATTTATTCACTGGAATCAGAGTTACTGAGGTTTAGGTTTTATTCTGGTAATACTGTGGCACTTAATGTCATGTCCTGGCATGGCAGACCAGTGAGATCCACTCCCTCCCTCATTTGGATCAAGGACACCTGTTAGTTGTTATTGCCTCCCCAGTGTTCCTGATCACTGGCCCTATTTCAGCTCCTCCTTCCCCAGTGTATCTTGTCAGCCATTGTTTTGGATTTCATTCCTTGTTTCAACGTTGTTCTGTTTTTGTTTTTTTTTTGTTTAAAGATTTGTTGCTTCGTTTTTTTATTAAAAGTCCTGCATTCTCCCTCCACCTGTGTCCTGCTTCCTGTCTGCGATGTTACACTGTTAGGGTTCTTTATACTCTAGAATGCAGCTAACACACACACACACACACACACATAGTAGCTCTTCAGCTAATGTCAAAGAGCTTCTTTTCTGCTCTAAATAATCCTGATTGAAAGTAAATGGTGCTTATAGAGTTAAGAAAGAAAAAGAAAACGAACAAATCTATGGGCCTTTGTTTGAAAAACTTCTATATCATTTTGCAAAATATAGGTCCCCGCAAATTAGAAGTCCACTGGGGCGAGCCATCATTGTGAAAGTGAGAAAACGAGAATATACGAGGGGAAAATAAATAAGTTAACAGACCTCATTTAGAGCGTTCTAATGTGTCTTTAAGGGATATCTGGGTTTTTTTTGGCTCTTTTTATTTGTGTGAGTATGTGGAAAATGAAACACTTCAAAGCATTAGTAGTAGAAACAATCTCGATCTTTGTGCAGCTAATTAAGGACGCGATCTGAGATGTATTCTGTGAACAGCGCGTTGCTTTACGGGGCCCGGAGGGTGACCTGGCTCACAATAGGACAAAGATGATGCAGCGAGAGAACTGGCCCCCGCCCCCCTCCACCCGCCACCTCCCTGGCCTGTATGCCGCTGATGGAGCTGTGCTCCTAGCCCAGGGCTCCTATCTCCCGCCCCGCCACGCCACACCGGCCCAGCTCAGCTCGGCTCTGCACAGTGCCTCGGCTCTGCAGTCAGGGTTGCTCCCTTTGTGCCAGCCCTCTTTGGCCTCCCGGTAAAAAAAGACATGCATGATTTCATACATGAAAGACACATGTAATTGGACGGCGGGGCCCTATACAACACATTTACAATTCTAAACAGAATACGTTGAAAGCAATTCCCCTCCATATCTGTTGCTTTTTTTTGGGGGGTGGGGGAGAGACGACCAATATCTCTCGGACACAGATGATCCAAGGTTTTATCTGCGTGCGTTATGTTCCTTGTGTCTGTTGAAAGAGAGCCATGTGGCCAGCGCAAACGTTTCAGTGGGTGCCGGGTAGACCCAGACAGCTCTGTTATGCAGTATATATTTAGAGAAAATAATTGGCACTTCTAACCTTATAGTATTATTACATTTCAGGACACAGAATACAACCGTTCAAATAGAAGCCATTCGATCGTTTCAAGTCCACGTTTAAGTCAAAATCAAGTGATCATTGAAGTCTGAGTTAAACAAGCCATGATACAGTGAATTAATGTGTATCAGTGATCAAATGCACATGTCGTCATGTTTTCAGCAATAAGGGGGATGTCATGTAATGCCAGGTGACCACAGGGATGGATTAACCTTTTACACATTGACCTACAGTGTGTTGTTGTTAATGTGTCGTGTTTTCTGTATGGAGTGTAATGCATCAAAATAATCTGTATTTAATCACATCAAAATCCCAATTCAACTAATCATGGGAACAATTCGCATAGACCACAGCTTGCCTATGCCTTGTGTATCCTTTTAAATCCTATCTAAAGATGTGGACATATGTAATCCTTTGTCTGCACACAAACACACCAACACAAACCCAAACAGCCACTGATAGTCCTTGTCAGGGGCGTAGTGTGTTGTTCTGGTGGGGTCTAAACCCCTGTATAGTGTTAATGTAATGTCATGGTAAACACCTCTGCCTTAACAAGCTCCCACCTAGCCGGGGAATATCCTAATCACCTGCTTTTATTGGCCCGGGACCCCAAAGGCCAACCTCCTCCTGCCTGTTTAGGGCAACAGGCTACATGCTGGAAAGAAATGCTGACCAATGGTGAGTGGGATCACCCGCCATTGAGCTGAAGTTGAAGGGTAGTGGGGGAGGGACTTGTGGAGGTTTACGTCCAGTAATTCAGAGTCAGACACTTTGGTGACCTGCAGTCATTCCCAGGCAACATGAACTGCACAATTCCATTGGTCAGGCTACAGTAACAGACTGCTCTGACTACAGTAACAGACTGATCAGGCTACAGTAACAGACTGCTCCGACTACAGTAACAGACTGCTCTGACTACAGTAACAGATTGTTCAGAATACAGTAACAGATTGCTCAGGCTACAGTAAAAGATTGTTCTGGCTACAGTAATACTCTGAATTTCACAACACTTTAGAGGACCAGAAAGAGAGCGTTTCGTCTTTGAGTTGTTTGCTCGTAAAAATGCTCCTCAAGCAGAATAAAGCAAGGCCAGCCTATTGCTTGGTTTAGTAGATGTCTCTGTTGATGTGCTTGCGAATATCAATTCTCAGCTGAAAATTAATTCCACTTTCCTTAAATGGTATCCTTTGACTGACTGCAAAAACATTTTTACAATGAAAATACATTGTTTTCTTTTTCTTTTATTCAGTAAGAAGATTCATGTTGAGCTCATTGAGTAGTATGTTCAGTTACGTGAACAAGAACCTATTTAAATAAATAGCTGAAGTATGATATTTCAGTCCAGGGAAACTAAAAATAAACATGAATATGGCTGTTGTTTCTTTTTTTACTTATTTACACATAGACACAATCATCATATTTATGCATTACTTTTGTCTTCAACAATGGCCTTTTGGTTTAAATTAGATCAACTTTAATTTGATGAGACTTAACTTTATAAGGAAATCAAAGGCTATTCTCAACATGTGTCCATTGATCCATCTGATTTAATCGTTGTCTTCTGTTTCCGTTCATAATGACTATTCCCTTTGATTTGGTAGGCTGGACTGTACCTGTATACACTTCATGCAGAAAGGATGCCAACTTCATGCGTTTAGCTTTTTACATTATTATCAATAGCTGATAAATTAAGATGTGAAATTCTATTTTGTTTTCATTTCCATTAAATACGAAAGTGCTCAAGACCAGATTCAATGTAATGATAGTTATGAGACTAGGTGGATAGTATTATTTTGTTTAATATATTAAATTAGAATCTCCATATTGAATGTTTATGAATAATTATTTTGTAAGAGATTTTGTGTTCTTGTCATTTCAGCTCATGTAGGTCATTTTGCGGTAAATATTTTGATATTTATTAGTAGAAAAAACAGGATTTCCTAACTGGAATTTCACGAAAGCGTTCATGTGTGGATGAAATTATTTCATGATGACCAAAGCTTGGCACATAAGCCAGCCAGAGGCGGTCTCGCGGAGGATTTGGATGGTGACCCTTTGCGATAGCTCTAGATCTCTGTTGCCCTTCTGTGACCGCTTCCACCTGTCATCTCTCATTGCGTGCAATTTGGGGACTTTCCTTGGCAGCATCTCGGATAAAAATATTTTATAGTTCTACAATGTGCTAGCGCAAAGTTTAATCAGGCATAAGGTTCAGCGTCGATGTAATGTTTCTTTATAGGTTGATAATACGCTGTGCTTGCGTTATTGTATTCTGCATGTGTTCATCGCATAAGTTAGATATTCCCTTTCATCCACAGTGCAGTATACTGGTCATATGGTTCTGATTTGGTAACCCGCTGTTCTGGACGTTGGAGACGGCCGGTGTTCTCTCTCCTATCCTCCCAGAACGCGCAAAGCCCATGTGTCACGGCTCTGTCTGTCACCATGAGCCTATGACAGCAGCTCTCCGGATTTGTCCATTATTCAATATGTCCCCATAGACCTGAAATGTAGGCGCTAAGCCTGTTTTAGCCTAAGCGTAACCGGAACTATGGAGATGTGCAGTGGGCCTGTGAATTATACCATCACTGTAATATTGGTTGCGCATTTATAGTCGAGAATGATTTACTTGATTTTTTAGCATTGGCCAACTTTGTGTATATCGACACTTTCATGCATTTGAAACGTATTGTGATTTTGATAGAAATGTTTAACTATTCGCCGGTCTCTCCGCATACATTTTCTTATACCACACCAATATGTTCATCACAGTGTCTACGGAAACGAATTGGTTTAAATCAAGGTTTTGAAATTTATTTTCTTACCTGAAGAGAGAAGAAATGGTTGAAGCACAGACAGCCAGTGATAAGGGATGATGAGGCTGCTCGCTTGGACTGAGGCTTGCTCCAGGCAGGTTGAAATACATTTTTGTCTTGTTTTTGCAGGGTTGAGGGGAAGCCATCTGTAGCCTACTTTACTGAACAGACACGAATAGTGTCCCCTTGCATCACTTATAGTTTCTCAACACCCATCTTTTAACGTTTGAACGGCTGCTCATGTATACAGACCAGACAAACCGCAGAATAAAGAGAAAACTTCAATATTTAACGAACCGGACGTTTATATTGCACATGGTGTAATGGACAATATTAGTTTCCTACAAAATAAAAAAGATTATACGGTAGTGCCAAACTCTTGGGGGCAAACACACAGTCTCTTTCTCACAACACACAGACAGACACACACAGAGAAACACACACAAGGTTGCATGTTGCATAGTATTTAGATAAACAAACCTCTTTGCTGACCTCCGTTTTCTGAAATGCACATATAATGCATATTGCTTATTATATCCACCTCGCAATAACAAATATAACATTTGAATTCTAATTCTAATTCACATTCTAAAAAGTTATAGTGGGTTGGAAGCAGGTGGACTCAAGTGAATGAAATAGAGAATAGAGACGGATTTACATTCTTTATTTCATGTAAGGCAGACTGGCCAGAAGGACGGTTATCAAATTTAGCTTCCAAAACAAGTGTATCTAAATCATGGCCACGGTCATCACAAAACCAGTCAGTCAGCACCTACAAAACGGATTTCTTTTTCCCCACTTCTGACCTTGCTGATGCATTCTTTTAATTTACTAGAACAAAAAACAAACACCAGAGACAAACAAATATATTTTTAATAGCTTTTAATTTTCGTTGTGAATATACATTCATGTTACAGGCAAAATAAGTAAACAGTGTTCGAGATCGAAATCGTCTCCACTGTGAATACTGCAACCCTTTATTTAAATATAAAAATAATAATTTACTCTGCAAACAATTAACGTTTTCGAGAAAACAAAGACTAAATGAGCAAATTAAATTCTATTAATACACAAACGAACATGTTTCATAACTTTTCGAAATAATAGCCTAATGTTCTAATTAATTAATCAAATACATAGTTTTGTGATTAACATGATATATATTAGTCTGATACTTGTTAACCCTATCTAAATAACACATACAATGAAATAATATTTATTTCAAAACAGTGACATTACATACCAATATGCAAACATGTAAAAATAAAAGAAAGAAGCTTACGACGAATAATGTAGACAATTAAAACAATAGGTCAGTGAGGTTGATCACTCACCGGATGTTATTAAATTGTTGTACACATTTGACAATGTTCTCTTTACTATGCCCGTCATAGCAAAACACTTTTTGAAGAATAATTTTGTTCCATCACTTCAATTATATTCACAGTAGACTAAATTGGATTTTCAATAAGTTATTTAGATCAGGAGGGCTTTTCAAAATAGTAGCTAAATATAGAATGCAAAATATCATGCAAAATATCATGCAAAATATGAATTTTGTGTGTCTTAAATGCTGCGTGTGACAAAGAGAATAAAGTCTTTGAAGAGAAGTTGTGAACTAACGGATGAAATATTCATCATGCATCACAGTTTAGCAAACATCGGTCTTCGGGAGATCTTACTCCGGGGTTAACAGTTCAATGCAAAATAACCTTTAAAAACGCTTCCGCAAAGATTCGGGTATGTGTAGTGCATTCATGAGGAACACATGTTTAAATAATGACTGAAATGTAATATATTCATCTACACTTGAGTGTAAGACACCCCATAAATTATGGGATGGGGCACCCTTCACTCAAATCTTGAGAAAGACATCATGCTAACCGCTGGGTATGGTCCCGAATAAGATATTATAATCAACTAATAGAAAATTATAATTATTTAATTTCTGAAATTTTAACATGAACATTGTATTTACACTGCATGTATTTTAAGTAACAAATACAATGTTATCACAGTGAGTTAGCTTGTTAAACGTGTACCATTTATATAGAAATAAACAGTAAACTGCTTTAAAGCAAAAGTAGCTTTTAATATGGGTTGTTTTACGGTAGAACATATCTAGTTACAGCCTTTTCAAAAATGCCTTTCTTCACTAAAAGACGTTTACTGAAACCAGTATGTAAATAAAGAGATGGCTTCATATACCTAAACACAAATGAATGCGATATTTGGTGAGCTGTTTATTTAAATATCTACAGTAGTCACTATGGGTCTTGTCCCAAGCATGCACATCTCATTCGGGTCATGGAGTGCATTTGGTGATTTGCATGTTGGCCATATGTAAATATCTAATCACACTAGTTATAGTCATAGCCTGTGGCATGGACTGGCGCCTTGTCGCACAGGTGGGCACCAGGTATGACATGTCATTCTGGGGGGCGCATGGCTCTGGTGAGCTAGGTTCATGTGGTCCTTGATCCCTTTGGCCAGAGTGAACATAAGAGGGCGCTCCCATTGCACCTGGTAGCATGTATTGCCCCATCCACCCCAGGCGCAGCAGAGCCGGACAAAAGCTCACCGCTACTGACTGACCCTTGGTGAATACTCTGTTTGTTTTAGGAGGAACGCATGGAACCGCATTTTACTCTGCTTCTCCACACTTATAAAAGTCTATTAATCCAGAATTATTTTTTCATGTGACGAATTATGGAATGTGCTTATCGTTATTCTACTAATAAATGCCACTATGAACTACTTGTTTATTACGGAATATTGGTGTTTTACATGAACAGTTCTCTAAATCACTGACTAGCTGAAAATATTGTTTTAAGATGAATGTTTTCTTGAAACTTATAAACATGTTGACTGAATAATTTTTGCCATGTACTCTTCTGTTTACTTAAACATAGTAAACGTGGACTTGCGTGCTTCGTTTGCTAATATAATAACCTAAATCCCCAAATCCTGCAGACTAAAATGTTCATTATCCCTTTATAAAGTTATGGGTCTATTCCAGACTGCAGCTTTTATCTGTAAATGCTTTCACCCCGCTCTCATTTCCCCTGTGCACTCCGTTGTGCTTTGTTATCCTGGATGGCACGCGCGGTGCATGAGGTCAATATAAAGTAACACTCACACACACACTACACAGATACTACACACACACACACACATAAAATTCATAAATGACTAACATCACGTGAAAACTCTAACGGTCCATATAATTCTGTGTAAATGTAGACTGTTCTCTGCTCAAATCTGTGATGGTCAAGTGTTTTCATGTGGTCCAAATATGTCTATATAGCTTTTAAAGTTACCTTCGCTTTTCTTTGTCATATTCACCGGCTGTCATACAGGTTGTGTTGAATTTGCGGTGCTGCTGGTGTAGGCCTATTGAGGTTGGCATGTGGACAGTTATCGTTCCCAGTGAGGGACGCATTTGAATTCACATAGCATAATGAATGTCATTTTTTCGGGGACATACATCTATTTGATTTGTGTATATTCATAAACATGCGTGTTCTACTGGTCTATACTGCATTAATGATCGTTAAATATAATCTGTATACTAAGGTTGACATTGATCGGTATGCTAAAGCTTTAAACTGGCTCAGATGACTGTTACCAGCGCCAATAACATGATGCTCTTTATTATCTTACTGGCACTCCAACTCCTCTCGAACTTTTTGTTTGTTGGCCTACCCATTCATTTTACCATCTCACCTACTCAAAAGAGAAGACATATCCCAAATGCTGAAGATGCTTTCCGTCTGCTTGCCACACAGCTAAATATGAGCATCTCAGTATGTAGCACACTTTAAGGCTTTGGTACAGGTGAGATGTAGCTAGGATTCTGAATGGACTCCAGGCTCGATTGTTACATCAGATGTGGCCTCACGCTCAATAATGCTTGTGAAATCTTGTAACATTGCAAATATTGTCTGTAGGACGCAAGTACACGCGCACGCACAGCACAAACGTATGTACACACACGCGCGTGCGCTATTGTTTTACCAACCGTTATGGCGTTTTGGTCCTAATTGTAAAGCACACGCATAGCTGTAGAATAGCCTACATAGTGAGGATCCCTACGTTCTCTTTGGCTACGAGATCTGACGTATCCTACCTGCACGAGCTCAGTGAACGTGCGGCTCTCCATTTTGATTGTCAACCTTCCCCGCACAGACCAAGATACACATGAAGACTTTCATCATCATGAAACAAGAGCATTCAGAAAGAAACATCGAAATAATATTTTCACATGCTTTACTTAATTTCGGGCCTAAACTGTATTGTTGTGTGTTCATTATTAGACAGGTGTTTGTGCTCGTTTATATGTAGCTATATGTTATGTTAATAACATGAAGGAGAAATATATATATATATATATATATATATATATATATATATATATATATATATATATATATATATATATATATGTATATGGAAAAACTATATTAATTTTGTAGTCTTGATTATCACACTAAAATATACATATTACTTTCTCGTTTAAGAATAATTGAATTCAATGTTATATTGAAATGTGTATGTTCTTGTTTTAAATCTTCAAAGTAGCCTAAAACAAGAATTACACCTGCCTTTAAAATCTCACAAATGTGCCTTACGCCGATGATTAAAAAATATATATGTTTTGTATAATACATTTTTATTATATTTATTACATAAATTACACTTGCACCTCTAATTCAAAGGAAATGCTGAATAGGCCTACACAATTTAGATTAAAGTTACTCCAATAAACATATTATGTAATCAATGAAATTAAGCGGGTTCGTTTTATTTGTGACGATCCCTTGGAGTTGTTCGCACAGACAGTGTGCATACTGAGAATGAGGAGGGATTGTCCATTTCTTTACAGAGAATCAACAATAGAATTATCATGACAAAGGGCACTGGGATAGGCTCAAAGGTGGATTTCTAGAATTCAATCTTTCCATTCTGGAGAAACCAAAGGTAGTAAGTGACCATCTATAAGTGGCGAAATGTTTTGGGCGAAAGTGAAGGGGAAAAAGGCAAATCTGTGGAGAGAGTCATCGATCTATACTACAGTTGTTAGTATTGATCAAATGCCACCTTTCTGAACCCAGGCGTTAGGAAGTTTCTCTATTTATCAGAAAGAGTTTCTAAATACACGGATATACATAAACATAAAACTAATGATTGTTGTTTTCAGGTAACTTTGTTTGATTTTAACATTGCACCCACAGTTAATAAAAACACTACAAGAAAAACATTTACAAAACGATTTGGTTAAATATCAAGCTAAATAAGATTATTAGATATATGTCTAACACAGGTAGAAAGAAAATAACAATAAACATTAGGCCTACAAACTGTAAAAACTATTACACGTAAGACATTTTTTCATTGATTTAGGACTTTGATTTTCAGCTTATATATTCTGTTTGGACCTGCATAGGTAGGCCCATAGGAGACAGTATGAGAATCGTGCAATGCAAACTTCCCTAACGCATCTCTTACAGTCAGTAACCTCCTGCGATCTGCTGCTCAATTGTTTATTTTATAGACCTACATATTTTTAATATAGGTCTCCTCAAACACCTAAACGTTATAACTTGTTACATTTCACCCATAGAGGCTGGTCTACTTAAACTAGTGGATTGGACGTGGCTATTGACAGACAGACACACACACACACACACACACAAACTTTGAGATCTTCGCTTATATTCTGTAACTATTTTAAATAGGCTACATCGCCCACATGCTGTCGAGGTATTGTAAAATACCCCCAAATGTATTTCCTTTTGTATTAAAATGGTGTTATCAACTGTCATTTGTAGACTAGTGTTTTACACTGACAGTAGACTTACAGTCTCCAATCCCCTCAGGTCTCTCATCTCCCTCCGTCTCACTACTATCCTGGGACAATGCGTATTTTATCGAGCTAAATCTTAGTTTTTCATTAAAGGATTGAACATTCTCGGATTCTCACGAAAAACTCCTTTTACATATTTGTATCCAAAAGTAGGTTATTATACATGCATGCAACTACATTTACTGAACTTATCGGTCGGTTACAGTGAGGATAAAGCATATTTATCAGATACATCATTGCTACAATGTTATATTTTTGTAAACGTAAATAATTGCTGATCCCCATTTTATAGTGTACTATAAGGATATTAAGCTCTACCCAACATTATAAGTGTTAGCCTTTTGCAACCACAAGGCAGGCATATAGGTCTGTTTTGCCTCGTTTTATGCTTTAAATGTTCCGATCGGGTTAAAATAGCTTATTGCGTTTGCAAATATGTAAATATGTGGTTAAAATAATTGTCAAGTTGTTATTCAGTCGCATGTAATGTAGCCTACCTTCTACTTCAAGTGGCATTCACCGATATCCCACAAGTTAGACATCTAACCTATATCATCATGAGACGAGGCATTCATTTACAAAACAAAAATAAATAACATGCTATTTAGATGTCAATAGGACAAGTCTTTTCAAAGTTTCCTTATGAATAATGCTTAATTTTTCGTTTACTTGTTTTTCCCCGTACTGTCCAACTGTAGCCTATCATGAAAATATTGACTTGTGTCCATAAGTAGTAGCCTAGCCTATAATTAGCCTACATTTCAAAAGTATCTCAAACTCCTGCATTCACTCTCACTACTAATCAAAGTGACAATATAGGAACATGTAATGTAATGAATATAAATGCTGTTACTGAGTTTTAATAAAAAATATGTTAATAATAAGAAATATAAAAGCGTTATAAGGTAAAACAAAAACAAAAAAGAACGGACAAAATGCAGCGAAGTGCGGGGCATTGGGTTCTCTGCTTCGGTAGTAGCGTCTACTCCAGTAGGCTATTAACTTTCGCTGTCTTCCTTCTAATCAAACTCTTACTTTCCGCTGTACTTAATTCCATATTTTCAATTCCTGATCATTACTTTCCTCTTTTTCTTCTTCCATCTATCCATCCATCCCTCCCTCCCTCCTCTTTCTCCCTCCCTCCCTCTCTCTCTCCCTAGCTCTCTCCTTTGCTGAATCTTATTGATCCAGAAGGTGGCTAATTAGCCCTTCCCGTCGTGCCTGTGTAATGAAGCACATGCGCACTGAATTAATCACAGCCATTTTTTGCAGGAAACTAATTAGCAGGAATAAAGATCCAAAGAGTTTTTTTCTTTTCAATCATCAGATCTCACTTTCACCTCTTCCTCGCTCCCTCTAACACAAGACTCATCGCCTGCTTTGCATCCAAATTATTTTTATATTGCCTTTACAACTATAATACTTGGTTTTTTACACTCCGCAACAACAATGATCTTTCTTTTGCCATCCTAAACGCAAACTGACCAAAAGGGACTGCCTTGATGGGATCTTTAGCCAAATCGTCTCAATACTGGATTAAAAAGCAAGGATCACAAAGCGGCAGCGAAAAATTGTAAGTTACAACTTTGCGTTTCTCTGTTCTTTCTCTCTATGTTTCTACGATTCGATTATTTTCACTTTTAGTAGAAGGCTAACCGAAGGTTTCTCCTATTATCCAGATACGCACCGATCTTCGCTAGTCTCATATTCTGAGAAATGACAGGCGATTACAACTTATATTCATGCAAGTAGTTTTGTTTATTTTCGTTTTTATTCGTATCATTACCTGTGTTTACATCTGCGTTCGTCCTCGTTCTCCTCATGACTGGAAGAAAAGAAAAGGGCAAGACAGCGATTCCTCTGCAAGCAGTAGACCACAAAAAACATGGATTTAAAAACAAATTTTTGCTTTTCGATGGAATCAGGGGGGATAGAGAAGGCTTATGGGTGTCAAGAGACATATTTTGAGGAGAATTACGAGTGGAAAGGTTTACATTCAGCCTACGGAGGGTAGCGGGAGCACCACACGAGCGTAGCCAGGAAAGAAGCACATTAGTCCAGCTTGTGGGTCCGTGCACGTTCCGGCGAAAGAGAAACACCGCCTGCGTTGTTATTTTGACAGATATCAGTTGGTCGGTCCGCTGTTTTCAGCACCATGACAGGTTGATAAAAATCCTTTATGTTAAACACATATTTTCACTTTCCGATTCGATTCTTAGATTTGTAGGCTGTTTCCCTCCGCCCCGCTTTACGTCCCAGTTCCTCTACTTTTCTTTCTCCCCACTTTGTCCATCTTTTTCTTTTATTTTCATTCCTGTTTGCTTCTTTGATGCAATGTTAAAGTCGATTCTTGCTGATTCCCTGACGGAGTCACATGCAAATCGATCGGTATGTATGTGTGTGTTTTGTGAGTGTGTGTGTTTAAAAACGGAGCCCCGGGTCTCCTTCATGACAAGAGCGGATCAGTAAGACCTCGGGTACGGGAGAGCCCATAGCCGAAGCAGAGTTGAGCTGCGGGTTGCATGAAAAGAATAGAATGGTGATGCGAGCAGAGAAAGGGGATTTACTGAGTAGGTATGCTATCCGACGAGACAGATGACAGCTCGTATGGATTTTTGTAGAATAGGCTAAGTAAGAGCAAGAATATAACATTTCATTCCCACTGGATAGGCTTACCCACAGGCTACAACAGAACAAACATTAAGCTATACCAGACACAGAAAGAAAACATTATAAATTAAAACCCCAAGCTTTTATGTAATCGTATTGTATTAGCTTCTTGTATTAGTTATACCCTGCGTAATAATAATCTTATTACAGATGTTTAGTACGCTTTTAAACTAACTATTTCTTCTTAAAACAACCAAAACCGATTCTAAATCAACTTTTGATGTAATACTTTCGGAAAAAATGTATTATCATTAACGACGGATTGTTCGCAAAAAATATGACCGGGCTATTTCACCAAAAGATCTAAACATATCCCAAATGTTAATTGATAATAGACACGACACGGGGACGATAGACCTGAGTGACCATAACCAGTCACTCCGAGAAGGACATACAGACAGGAAAAAGCGGAAATGCTTGTCCTCTCGGCGTTAAGGACCCCGAAAGCAGTGAAAAAAATATGTCCAAAAAGTAGGCCTACAAAAAATAAAGAACATTTAGACGCAATGGAAGACTATCGAAGAAAGGTTGAAAGAATGAGGAAGACCGACGAGTTTTCGCGACAGAGAGGAAAGGAAAGGCGTTTTGCGAGCTAAGGCAAGGAAGGGATGTGCTGGGTTGGGGGAGAAAGAGAGGGGGAGGTTGAGAGGCTGGGGGTCAGACGGCAAGAAACAGGGGAGCAGGGGTCACCGAGTGAGTGTAAGAGAGATACAAAAGAAAGAAGGAAAAACCCTACACAAACAACCGAAGGAAGGCAGTGTGAGAGAGAGACTGAGGGAAAAGAGAGGTGTGGGGGGTAATGTTGAGGGGTCACACAAAGCATAGCACTGAGATTTTGGGGGTCAGCAAGTGCAAGATAAAAAAAAAAAATGCCTCCAGTTTGTTAAACTGGAGAGAAACACTGTACAAATGTTTCTATGGCTGTCTAGAATGGACGAAAGTATATAATTGTGGGGTTTGAAGACTCTGAGAGGGGAGAGATAGAAAGAGAAGGGAGGGAGGGGGGATGGATGGATGGATGGGGGAGGAGGGGGATAGAACGGGTCAGATAGCCATGGGCCACGAAGAAGGAATCAGGGAAGAGGTCAGAAAAACAGATACTAAGACCTCTCCGACTTGTCCCAACTAGAGGGGCCAGCAGTCCCCGTGTGGTTAACTCAGACCAGCCGTGTGTCCGGAGGATAGTGCTGGGAGAGTGGGCAACAGGGAGACACTAGCGGACAGTGGAGGCTTTTTTTGTCACTATAGAGAACATAATAAATGCTTTTTCTTTTTTTCTTTTTTTATATACATTATTCATATATTTTAGAAGGGGAAAATGTGGCGTAGATTTGGGCCTGTGTATGTTTTTGTGCGTGTGTGTATGTTTTTGTGCGTGTGTGTGTGTGTGTGTGTACCTCTACTCTATAGATGTGGATTACAGACGGGTGATGGAAAAGGGAATCTAGCCTAGTACAGGTGATGTGCCAGGACTTCCTCTAATCTCCCTAACACTCCCTCCCTCCTCAATCCTGCCTGTTCTCCGTTACAAAACAAAGACAGCTATTCTACCCAGTGTCATTTCAGTTGCTCTTCGAAGGCTCTTGCGTTTCAAATGATTAAAAACCTTTCGTCAACCTTTAGATTGTTAAAATAACTACCATACACCAAGTGTAAGAGGATGTTGATAGCTTTTGATATTTAAAACAATATATATATATATATATATATATATATATATATATATATTTCGAATGTTTAGTATTTTTTCTTGCATGTTTAGATAGGATTCATTTACAAGCTCAGGTATGGGTTTCTGGTGATTTTTAAGTTGCTTCTTTATTTCCTGTATTGTATTAGAATCATGGAACAAACCTCATGGTCAGATAAACTATTTGGTTCTCTCATCCTTTCTGGATGGTGTTTAAGGGGACTGGAGAGATTTCACAATGGACTTTTTTAATACCAGAGTGCACTGACGTTTCTGGTTGATACTAAACTTTGATTTCAAAATGATTAGTAATGAGCATTGTTGTGTTTTTGTGCAGTGTTATGTTCCTTTTTCCTTGAGAGGAAGAATACAGACTTATTGCATGACCCTGATCTTAGACATAATTTGTTATTATAAATCTTATTACATTGTAATTCGGAATTTACATTATTATTTTGTATGTTGTGCAACTCATGCCTATTTTACAGTTTGTTTAATATGGAAATATTGCAAGCTTTATTTAATAGATATATTTGACTAAACATGTATTTTGGGTACCTTTGTCTTCACCCATAGTTTAACGTTGTGCTTAACTGTTCAGTATCACTGTGTTAAATTATGGTATTAAAATATATGGGAGCAACATAATTTGAACAGTGTGCCTTGATTATACTAAATGAATATCACCATATCTACCTGAAGGGTCTTACATTTTAGGTGTAGTGTGTTTTGCTGGGAAGTATGATATGGAAATGTAACTGATGCTGTTAATGACATTAAATAGTTGTTTTACGATCATCATTAGTATGATGGCTACTATCAAGATGAATACTATTATAGAAAGTACTATTAATCTAGTATCAAGCACTTGAATATAATAATTGTGGTTGATCTTTTTTCTATGCCAAGTGGTATAGTGAGACTAGGAGTTTGACTCAGGCTTCCTTTCTCAGTGGTAGTATGTATATGATACCATGTTGGTCATGCTGACATGCTACCTGCATGATGGCCCTCTGTCTGCTTGTACTGCATATTGCATTACTACTGTGCATGGCACTGACTGTGTTGCTCCTGTCTGGATATGCGATTGGAGGGTAACGGGAATATGGGGTGCCGTAGAGATGAAATATGGAGGAGGGTGGTGACGGACATAGTTACGGGGTAACACGGGGGAAAGATAATGTCTGGGGACCCCTCCCACATTCCCTCCCACCCTCCTGCCAAGGCTGGCAGCACCCCTAGAGAAGCCATGTTATGTCCCTAGATAGAAAGAAGCCTCTTTGGGCCAACTCCAAGCTGCTTAGGGCAGGCAGCCCATGGACTAGCATCATATATTTCCGTACTGTTGGTCACGTTGCCAAATCATATCCAAGCAGGATACATTTTCTTCCTTCCAGAAAAAAATAAAAATATATTTATATATATATATATATAAAATTAATTTTTTTTTTACCAGTGATGATGTCTAATTTATTGATATTTAACAAATAATTTCAGTAATTATTTCTTATTAATTATAGTAATTAACTATTATAATTTTTATTAGTACTGCTACTACTACTGCTACTAATAAAATATTTAACATATTAATTATTGGTATTGTTATTTACATGCATTTTTCTATCACAATTGTAGCTTTGTAGAGTTAATTGCAATGAGAAATGATTGTTCCAGTGAAGAGACATGCTCTAAGATTGAGGGTAGTCTCTATATACACTTGTTTGTCTCCAGTGGTTTTCCACTGATATCAGAGGAGAGGGGAAAAGGAACAGTGGCTCCCTCCTCCATTTGCTGTGGGGCCGTGTGGAAACGAGGTTAGCAGGACCAGTGGCTCTGATTACAGATTATGGTTTTGAATATGCAAGCTTGTGCAGCCTGGACCAGTTCTTCCAGTTGTCCCATTGCCCAGACAAGTGGCCTACGTGTCAGCCATGTCATTAACCAGAGGTCTGGGGGTTGGACACGAGGCGGGCGCAGGGGGTGGGGGCCACTGGATGCCAACGATACTCAGGTGTGTGTGCGCGTGCTCTACCTCGTCTCGGCTCCTAGCAGTCCCCAATGGCCATGAGGGCTCCTCTGTGCCAGCAGCAAACCCATTTTCAGTTCCCTGTTCCCTTTCCTCTTCATGAGCTCTACTTCTCTCTGTCATTCTTTTATCTCCTTCAAGTCAAGTTGGCAGGAATGTCTGTGGTTAGCTGTTTCACAATATGTTATCCTGTTAACAATCTGAAAATCATTGTGGTGGGGTAGAGTTTGACGATTGGGAAGGTGCGTGAATGTACTGTATGTCTGTGCGTGTGTGTGCGTGTGTGTGTGTGCGCGTGCTGTCTTTTTGCAATTATTATTTTTTGCTCGAGGTGTTTAATGTCTTGTCCTAAATTTTAAAGAATTTCCGAGTAATCCTCCCAATATGCTGACGATTCTGTTGTGGATATACCTGCTATCTGTTTGTGTACACTGTTCTGTATTATCCTTGACACATCTTCAAAATGCAAAACAAAGCTGATGGGTCTCATTTGGTAATATGTCTGAACTTGAGGACGAGGAGAGGAACAGAGAAGCCCCTAGCCCACCTGGCTGTTGTGGTGGAGAGATGGCTTTAGACAGGTCTGTATAGGGAGGGATTCCTATAGGCTCGTCCATTCAGTTTTCTTCCCATCAGGTCCTTATTAAGTAGCTATAGAGGGCCTTCCACGTCGGCCACTCGGCCTCCTTTGTCCTTCATGTAGCACTACATAAAAAATAGCAGCTGGTATGTATGGCTTGCGAGTTCGGCCTAGAGCTCCTATTAGAATGCATAGCCTTTAGCAAGCACACATATTTGCATCCAAATGCAATAATGGTAATTGAATGTGACTTCTACGTTTCTGAAAACAAATACAGATGTTTAAAGCCTGCCACATGTGGATCTATGTGAATGTATGCTTACCATGAGGCACACTTCTCAATCAACATAATTAGCCATTAGAAAATACCCCTGGCACTGCACATTGTCCAGCAGCCATGTGTAGTCTATCCTCTATTGTATGGATAGGGATTTATACAGGTCATTTCTGATTCCTCTGTATTTATTAGAAAAGCGGCGACGCGATGAACCGAAGCGTTGGCCGGCTCCTGTCGTTTCCCTGTGGGTGTGTGGTGACGTTAGCCGGCCCGGTAGTGTGCCTGGGTGTTGTAGTCCGGTGCCCTCTGGCCCAGTGGGGCTCCGGGATGTGACTCAAACAGGAGCTGGAACGCCACAGCAGAGGTCAGGGCAGCGGTAGCGTAGCGGCTTAGGCCGTGCTTCATCCCGGGGACCGCCGCTAGCCATATGCCCCCCCCCCCCATATGCAGAGGAGTGTGCGGCATGCGTACGTACCCTCCGTGGCCACGTAGCCGTTAGAGGGAGGCGACAGGGAGCACTCCAGGGGCTGCCCAATTGAACTCCACAGCACCCCTCTCCCTCCGGGCCAGCCTAGTCTACCCCTCTCCTGGACCCAGGAGGCCAGCATTCCACCCTCGGCGCTGGCGCTTATCATCACAAAGGACAGAATGCATAAAACATGGAGGACACACAGACAGGTCGCCTGTCTCTCCCCACACTGAGCCTTGGAACAATGCATGGGCCCCTCTGGCCTGTGACTGACGACGCGCTCAGGCTCTTTTCATCATCCTCGCGTTCTTTGTCATCCTCTTCCTCTTGCGTATACTTGAGCTCCGTGCAGCCACCCCTGTCCGCATATTGTTTTGGCAGCCAGGCCGTGTCTATCAGTTATATCCTATTATTATCAGTGCTAGTCAAATGTCTGACTGGAACGGTGCTATTTAAAATGCACAGAATGAAAACTCCCCGGCGAAAAAAGTGTGTGTGTGTGTCAACTGGCGTGTGTTTGTGTGTTTGTGTGTCGTCTGGCGTGTGTGTGTCGTGTGCTGTGTACACCAGATTTTAGTGAGGCCATGCGTGAGGACATTTTGTCAATACATATTTTTTATTAATTGCATAATTCTGTCATATTTATTAATAAAGCAATGATAACAGAATGTTCCTTTTTCTTATATGCTTAAATAAATTTGATTTTGTTAAATTTCATTAAACTTTAAAATGTGAAGAGAATATTCAAATTATTTTGTAACTATTATTTTTGCATAATAGAGAATGCCTTAATTGTTATTGAATAAATATTCTAGTAAATGGTTCCAGTATTCATTTAATTTGAAGCTGTTCCATCAGGTATCTTACTGTGTCTAGCTAGCACAATGATGCAACATCAGGATATGCTTTAGCTAAGTGTGTTTGTGTCTGTAATGGTAGTAGCAGTCAGTGTGTGTGTCTGAGTGTGTGTATATAATGGTAATAGCGGTCTGTGTGTGTGTGTGTGTAATGGTAGTAGCAGTCAGTGTGTGTGTCTGAATGTGTGTATATAATGGTAACAGCGGTCTGTGTGTTTGTGTGTGTGTCTGAGTGTGTGTATATAATGGTAATAGCAGTGTGTGTGCGTGTGTGTGTGCGTGTGCGTGTGTGTGTGTGTGTGTCTGAGTGTGTGTATATAATGGTAATAGCGGTGTGTGTGTGTGTGTGTTAGTATGATCGTGCAAGCTTCTCATCCGCAGCGATGGCATTTATTTGTGGGTCAGTGGTCTGGCCAGGGAGGGAGTGAGGCCAGATGGAGACCTTGTGACAGACAGTGTCTCTCTAACATCATGACACCATTTGAAAGAACCAGATATATTAGTTAATATTTGCCTGGAGGTGCTAGTGGAGCTGATCCGCATGAAAAGCTGTATGTGCCTTCATATTTTTATTTATGCTTCTCATTTTTAAATGAAAGTAGGTTTCCTTTAAAGGAAGATGTTTCTTAACTTCTTTTATTCAATATGCATTTCTGCTATGTTGGATATTCAAGATCCTTTTTTTGACAACTTTTATTTTCACGGAGGAGCTAGTTGGTTAGCTTTTTGCAGAGCTATGTGTGTCAGGGCTGGGCTTGAGGAATGCCTGGTTGGGATGTGTTGGACCCCAGCAGGCCCATGGCACTTCCTCTCTGTGTACCCCACAGCTTAACCTCCTCTGGATTAGGGACCAAAGAAAAGAAACGGGGGATTGGAGCCCCCCCCCTCCTCTCTCGCCCTCTTTTTCCCTTTTTTAGTGTAAAAGAAAAGCTCAAACAAAAAGCGTGATTCACTTGACAATGTGCTGCAGTCCGTCCAGATCCCCCATGGGGCAGAGAAAGTGAGAGAAGCCAACAGAGTGAGAGGGATGGAGGATAAATAAAAAAGAGGACAGGGAGACTGATGAGAGGAAGAGGTAGCTTCAGCTATATGGTGTCTGCTCACCATACTAAGCCAGATGGGACTCTAGGATCTACTATTTCTGTCTGATGCCGAAGAGACGACGACTGCTCCCAAGCCATTCACATCCCTAGCTTCTCATCTCCCGGGCTTAGAGGATGCTACGCACGTGATAAGTGTGTCAGTGTGTATGTATTCATGCACTTGACAGCCATTTTGGCTGGTGTAGTATTCATGTAGGATTGTCATCCTCTCCGGATTCCTCTGACATGGTCTGCTGTCGTCATCGCGCCGTCTAGGAGGCCATTGACCAACAAGGAAGGGGTTAAGAAGCAGGGATAGCCCCTTTTGTCTCAGCGGCCCTCTTTGCCATTGTTGCGGTGGAATTGAGCTCGGTGCTCCTCACTTGACCACAGCAAAGCAATAAAATGGCCTCTAAGTGCTGCAGCCTCCCTTCCCTCTGACGGCAGCCCTCCGCCGGGCTTTCGTACACACACACACACACACAAATACACACACATACATACACACATAAATAGATGCGCACGCACGTCTGCGCTGCTAACTAATACCTGTTTACCTCCAACATTCTTAAACCAGCTTATTCTTTATTGACATTTTAGTTTCCTAGTCTAGTGAGAGGTAAGGCTTACACTGAAAATTAAATGTATATTATATATATGTATGTATGTGTGTGTGTGTGTATGTATAAATAGCATTTAATTTGTTAGCTATGCAGAATAGTATATATTCATATAATACACACATATATTCATATATATATATATATATATATATATATATATATATGTGTATATATATGTATATATATATATGTATATATATGTATGTATGTATATGTATGTTTTTTTTCTCACTTGAATGTACTAAGCATTTGATGCCAGCAGTATTTTTTTCTATTTAATTTTCTAGTTCTTCATGTTCCTGTTCTGTCATTCATTGCATTAGCATTCTGAGACCGGTTATACAGATGCATAATAGAATGGGTAAATAAGATAAGAGTTGATGACAGTATAAATATGCTGTTAATGTTGATAAAAACGGATACAGTCATTCAACATGCATGTGAAGTGTGTTAACGTTGGTCACTGAAGTCATTTCTACCAGTTTGTAAGTAAAGGTAACACTAGCACTGTGGTCAGTTAAAACGCTAACCAGATCCCTACTTTCCTGGGTTAGTGTGTGTGTGTGTGTGTGTGTAAATGCCAAGGCCGATGTCTGCCCTCTCTGAATGTGTGTTCAGGCATCAGATCGGTTCCGAGGGCTGCATTCATTTTGGTTCCTCTTCAGAGGTCTGTATTAACACAACCACAGAGCTGAGGAAATGATTACATTTTAGTTTCATATCATATTTTTACATATTCAGAAAGCTGCGCATTATTTCCTTTTTCTGGCATGTAGTTATTCATTTATGATGCGCTATATTTATACACTTATAGGCAACAGGATATTTATTTTCTTTAGTGTTTTATTTAGTGTTTTGCTGGTGGTGGTAATAAGCGAGGGTCCTGGCATGAGGGAACCACTCAGTAATATCATCATTAAGGGAGGTGCCTACATTATGACATTTCTTCCCATTATGGTGTTGGTGGTATTGCTATGGATAGCAGAGATGATTGTTTACATCACATTGTCCTCTTGCAGACATTATAATTAAAACAGAAATCCGCTGTCTCTCCCCGTCTCCGTCTCCATCTCCTCTCATCAAATGTGCATTTAGATGTCAGACGGGAGATGTCAGAAGAGCCATCCGATTGGCTGCAGGGTTTAATGCCCCCCCCCCCCACCCCCTGTTGGGTGGGGCCTGTTTATGCCAGGTGTCCTACAGACTGTATCAGGCCTTGAACCGGGCTGCAATTAAATCAACACTTCCTCAAGCCACACCATTGAAACATTGTCAGATGAAGGGCGTCAGTCTGTACTGTGTGACCCCCCCCCACCCCATCCCCCACCCCCTTACCGGCCACCACTCATGCTCGCTCGCTGTCACTCGTGGTCTCACTGTACCTAAAACAAATTTTCCCTGTGTTAAATGAACAAACAGGAGGACCTGGGAGCCTCATAATAAATTGATTAGAGAGAGGCAGACTCCCACACAGTAGACCCAGCACTGGAGATGTGTGTGTCTGTGTTTGGCCTGAGGAGGAAGAGACGCATGCAGATGCAGAAGACCACACACACATAAACACACACACACACACACAAACCTGCATATAGTGGGGCTAATGGCAGACCTCCCTGGCGTTAGGGGCTAGCCACGTTCCGGTCAGTGTACTGTAGCCTCTGTATGCCTGTGTGACGCCGTGGCAACAGACGACGCCCTCCCTCCCCCCAGTGTTTGGTTTTCATTCTCAGGTTCAGTACGCCCGGCACGAGGCTGTCGTGACCCGGAGGGGGTTTTGGCCTCGGGCGTGTTGGGGGTGTAGGGGCCTGTTGTGGGGGGGGGGGGTCATGACAGACTAGTGACCCTGGCAGTGATGTCACAGACAGTCTGGTTGCTGAATTAATGTTACCTTCTACATTTAAGACCTAGTGTTACATGGCTGCGTGACAGTTTTCATGACTAAGGTCTGCTCTGATTCAGGCACAGTCAGACGACGGAGGCCGGTTTGTGGTTGGTGTTTGTAAAATATAAGACTTGTATTTCTGATGTGGCACTTCATCTAATTATTTGTTAAACCTTCAATGGTAGAGTGAGTCTGTGTCAAGTTGTCTCCCTTTCTCTCTGCCATTTTGTTCTCTCTGTTTTATTCACACCGGACAGGACAAACCAGACTTATTTTTGAATGCAGGTATAAACAAATAAGTGGGAAGTGTTGCTGCATGGAACAGCAGAGGAACTGAGCACAACCGGACCGCATTTGGCAGGTCATCCAGAGGTGATCATTGGGCTGGGCGCAGCAAACCTCAACTCTTCCATTGGGTGTTAGCTGCCAGGGTTCTCGGTGTTATTGTGTTATTTTGTTTTATTTCCTCCCTCTCTTTATCCATCTCTCTCTCCACCTTCTTCCTCCTCGGCTCTGTCAGTTGTGGATGGCTTCAGGGCAGTGTTTAAGCAGGTTTCCTTTAATCGCCTGCGGTTGCTGGATATGTAGAAATTGCCACAGAGCTTAGGCTTGCTAATTTGAGTAGAATCTCTACTGAGACTGAATGTGGTTTGTGCAGATCAGTTGAGGTGTGCAGTATAGGACAGAGAGAGGGGATGGTGGTAGGTTTTGGTTTGGCACTGTTTTCTTTGTGAGCTCTATAAGCCAGGTGTTCCCTCATGTTTGGTCCTGTCCTAGTCAGGAGAAATGGGTTTCACTGAGTAAGGTGGGAACCCGGCCTCCGGCGCTAACATCCAGCAGGGCTCCTGGGGCCTGCAGTCTGGGCTGCACGGCCCTGTGGATGGGTGCCCCAGGCTGGGGGATGAAACAGGAAGTGTCCCCCCGTGTGGTGGTTCTCTCTTCTCTTCAGACTACGGCAGTTATTAGCAGAGCCGCCAGAGAGGCTCTGGAAGTCGTCTTGTCTCAGCGCCAGGGCCAGTTTGTAGGTGACACAGGCGTTGTTTATAGTAGAGGGGATGGGGGAGGGGGTGCAGACACTAGTCTCATCATTTCCTTCCGTTCTTTAACTTTTTTTTATGAATCACCATTGTCATAACAACAGTGTGGAAAGAAAAGGAAGTGTAGAATATGGTGGTGAGAAGAGCCCCTGCATAACTGCATTGTCCCAACATTATGTATACACATTTCAGATTTATAGAAATGGTTCTCTCAGCCTGGTGTGTTTCCTGTTGAATGTAAAGCAGGGTATAACAGTGGGCCGACTGACCAGTGTAATCTGTGTGCTTGGCCTGCTCTGCCAAATCCCCCATCTAGCTGTCCTCTCCCTGCCTCGCGGTGTAAGTCAGGCTGCATTGAAACAGACCCTGATCACCAGAGTGCACACATTTCTCACACTCCTCAGACCTCTGGTTTCCTCAGGACAATCCGGTGTGTGTGAGTGTGTGTGTGTGTGTGTGTGTGTGCGCACCACCTGGACCCCCTTGTTTATTCCCCAGCACTGTGGCCAGTGTCAAAAAGTGTACTTTGTCATGACAACCGGCTATGTTGGCTTTCAACAGGAAGCCTGGATGCACTGTTTCACAACCTCACTAGAAACAGGAACCAAGTGGAGCAGAATACGCAGCTACCCTCACCACACCGCTCCATTGGCCTCCTGTCCTCCTGCCAGGCCATGGGTGCCAGTCTGCAGCGTGAGGGGGCACCAGGCACAGGGAGGAGGCCACCAGCTTGTCTCAATGGGGCCCCTGGGACCTGTAGAGAGGCAGAGGTGTGGCAAACGTCTGTTTTGGGCATGGCTTTTGTCAGGGTGTTTAGCACTGGCCTATGAGGGCATTTATATGCAAATGAAAAACAACCAATTGGTTGGCTAATTACAGTGGGTCCATTGTGTCAGCTGCGGGCCAGAGAGGAGAGGCAAAGAGTTTTACAAACAGGCCAGGTCTGGACTTCCCCAGCTTGTTTACTCATTGTCTTGTGTTATTACCCCCTAATTGACACGCCCCCTTTGTGTTGACAGGCTGTTTGGCTGCATGCTAACTCCTCCCCCCCCGCTGTAGTGTACACTTAATGTTCTAGAGTGAAGAGGCTGGCACCGGCCTCGTTTAGCACTCTGCATCCTTGGCTTCAAGCTCTCCCCTCCTCTCTTCCTATCCTGGACAGAGACATTCAGGGAGGAATCAGCAGCCTCTTAGCTCTCTCCCTCCTACTAGGAAATGCTCTGCTAATTACTGGGGGTGTTAAAAATGCATTTAGGTCAGGTTTGGTTTAATGGCATGCACATTTATGAGCAGACTGAAGCAAATATTAACTTGTAGAGCAACAGACAGTGGTTGGCCGGGGACAAAGGTACATCTCTCTGTACTGTACAACTGACAATCTGGGTTCTTTATGGTGCTCTGGTGTGCTGTACTGGCCCTGTTCTGTTGTGATGTGCTGTACTGGTTTCGGTGTCCTGGCCTGGTTCTGTTGTGGTGTGCTGTACTGGGTTCGGTGTGCTTTCCTGGCACTGTACTAGTTCTGGTGTGCTGACCTGGCCTGGTTCTATGTAGTATCCTGTCCTGGTTCAGGTCTGGAGCAAAAGGAGCTGGGAACACAGTCACTAGAGGTTAATGGATCCAATTACCCAGTATATTTAATATTATAATATTTCTGTCTAATACACAGTCTGTACGTTACTGTGATTGAAAAGCTCTAGCACGTGTCCCACTTTGAAATCCCAAACGGAACCTAGGAACATCCTGAGTATGCCCTCCTGGCCGACCGTTTCCTGCCCTCCACATCCCACAGTGTGCTTGTATGTCAGCTGGGTGAGGTGGAGGACCACGTACTGCAGTGATTCAGTGGCGAGGCAGAGCCCGGGACCTGTCAAATCCTGGTGACCCCAAACAGTGTAATAAAGGCAGTCCATCCACCTCCACTGTTTCGGTATGAGCAGCCTTGTTGATAGGTACATGGTTCTGAAGACTGGACACGTCCCCCCGGCACTGAATACTGGACGCGTCACCCTGTAATGAAGACCGGACGCGTCCCCCTGTAATGAAGACCGGACGCGTCACCCTGTAATGAAGACCGGACACGTCCCCCCTGTACTGAAGACTGGACACGTCCCCCCTGTACTGAAGACCGGACACATCCCCCCTGTACTGAAGACTGGACACGTCCCCCCTGTACTGAAGACTGGACACGTCCCCCCTGTACTGAAGACCGGACACGTCCCCCCTGTACTGAAGACCGGACACGTCCCCCCTGTACTGAAGACTGGACACATCCCCCTGTACTGAAGACTGGACACATCCCCCCTGTACTGAAGACCGGACACGTCCCCCCTGTACTGAAGACCGGACACGTCCCCCCTGTACTGAAGACCGGACACGTCCCCCCTGTACTGAAGACTGGACACATCCCCCTGTACTGAAGACTGGACACGTCCCCCCTGTACTGAAGACTGGACACGTCCCCCCTGTACTGAAGACCGGACACGTCCCCCCTGTACTGAAGACCGGACACGTCCCCCCTGTACTGAAGACCGGACACATCCCCCCTGTACTGAAGACTGGACACGTCCCCCCTGTACTGAAGACTGGACACGTCCCCCCTGTACTGAAGACCGGACACGTCCCCCCTGTACTGAAGACCGGACACGTCCCCCCTGTACTGAAGACTGGACACATCCCCCTGTACTGAAGACTGGACACATCCCCCCTGTACTGAAGACTGGACACGTCCCCCCTGTACTGAAGACTGGACACGTCCCCCCTGTACTGAAGACCGGACACGTCCCCCCTGTACTGAAGACCGGACACGTCCCCCCTGTACTGAAGACTGGACACGTCCCCCTGTACTGAAGACTGGACACGTCCCCCCTGTACTGAAGACTGGACACGTCCCCCCTGTACTGAAGACCGGACACATCCCCCCCTGTACTGAAGACAAAGGTTGGATCTATGGGGATCTCTGCAGTGCAGACATACAGGTCATCCCTCTGCAACCATTTCTCCTTCAATTAAAATCTAATTTCTAGTGGTGCCTCTTTCGTTATTCCGAATAAACAACTATTGTGTGTGTGTGTGTGTGTGTGTGTGACTCTGAATGAGACTGTGTGGATCCCCTCCACATTCTTGAATCTCTGCTGAATAAACAGCTATTTCAGACTGGCCCTGCTGCATTCCTGGGGAATAATTTGGCTTGCACTAAGACAAAGGGAGAAGGAGTGCTAGAGAGAGAATCAGTGTTGGTGTTGTTTTTTCCCCCCATCCTGCCACTTGGGTTTCGCTGCCATGTTGCGTGGGTAGCCACCACCTGTGCCCCATACCACGCCAATTACACCCATCCCCCAGTGCACACACACTCTCTCTCTCTCTCTCTCTCCACTGGAGTCGACTGTTGGCTGGCTGTGTCAAGGCAGGCTGGATCAAAGGGCGTATCTGAGGGAGCCCGGGCACCTCGGAGAAAGCAGCTGCTCCTCGCTGTCTCTCTTTCTCACCCTGGCCTGACAGCAGCCAGAAATATGAGGCCTCTCTGGACCTCTGGCCTGGGAAAAGCGGACAGCACAAACATCCAGAAAGCCCTTTGTCTCTGCTCATTCAGTCACACGGCCACACATGCGTCTTAGAGGACGTTTTCTCTGTGGGCTACATTTTCTCTCACATACAAAAACCATTATCGGTCTCACATGCTAAGTTTCTCCATGTTCGTTTAACTCTTTTCTTTGTGGGCCGTTGCCTGTTGCTCCACCTCCCCACCTCTCCAGCCATCTACACTCCTCAGACAAATTCACTCTGCTCTTTCTCTCAACTTGCCTATATTTAAAAAAAAAAAAAAATGGTTACAGTGCTTTTCTTCTCTTTTCCCTCTCTGTCTTCCCCCTTTTCTTCCGGCCTGTCTCTGCTTTCTGTCCCTGACGCTCTCCGATGTGTTCCTGCTCTGACAGAGGGAATTGAGAGAAGCATTCAGCTCCCTAATCCGGGCTCCCTCCATCAGGAATGCTAATGCGTGTGATTGGGGCCCGTCAGGGCCCGGCAACATCTGCAGGAGCCTGTCGAGGGCCCCACTCCACCCCGGGCCCTTCTGAGCAGGTCCCTCACAGTCATTATTTCATTGTTTCACTCTGGGCCTGTGACTGTCATAACCCAGCCTGTCCTGGCCCAGTCTCTGTGACTGTCATAAACTAGCCCGTCTAGGGCCAGTCTCTGTGACTGTCAAAACCCAGCCTGTCCTTGCCCAGTCTCTGTGACTGTCATAAACTAGCCGGTCTAGGGCCAGTCTCTGTGACTGTCAAAACCCAGCCTGTCCTGGCCCAGTCTCTGTGACTTTCATAACCCAGCCTGTCCTGGCCCAGTCTCTGTGACTGTCATAACCCAGCCTGTCCTGGCCCAGTCTCTGTGACTGTCATAACCCAGCCTGCCCTGGCCCAGTCTCTGTGACTGTCATAACCCAGCCTGTCCTGGCCCAGTCTCTGTGACTGTCATAACCCAGCCTGTCCTGGCCCAGTCTCTGTGACTGTCATAACCCAGCCTGTCCTGGCCCAGTCTCTGTGACTGTCATAACCCAGCCTGTCCTGGCCCAGTCTCTGTAGCCAGGTCGTGCTCCATACAGAGTGGGCAGAGGGGTGCACTGTTCCCCAGAACAGGCCTCTCTGCCTGCCCATCTAGACCCATACACAAACACACACTCCAACCGCACGCTGTTTACCCACACACATTCCATCACTTACTCACTCTCTGTCGTTATGTTAGCGTGTGTGTTTGTTTTTGTGTGTTGCAGCAATTTGTTTAAGTGTACAGATTGAAAGCTCTCTGTTCATATAGCTAATGGAGAGTTAAGGCGTAATTGCAGGATTTATCCTCTGTGGCTCACTACTGGACGTCACTAAATGGACAAACCTAGTTGGGACGTCAGGCAGGGTAAACTTACATTTGATAGGGTAAGATGTAGAAGTGGGTGGCGGTGTTAGCCAATAAGACCCCTGTTATTGGATTTTCACCCGGCCCCTCTTGCCAGCTGAAAGAAATTGTTGTTTGGATTGTCTCCGTTTTCCAAAAAATGATTTACTTTTAAAGTGCAACTGACAACGCAAATCTGCGTCAAGCCCGAGCACTTCTGATTGAATTACACTTCTCTACAGTCTGCTCCAGTCAGACACATTCCTGTGCAGAGCCCAGTCACAGACAGAACGGCAGTCTCCCTGTTCATCCATGTCCTCCCTTTAGCTGTAATAGGTCTGTGATATTGGACCTGTCATACGCTTCTCCCATTTAGGAGAGTCTTAGACAGGTATGGATAATGTATACGACCCAGGCTGTCTCTAGTGGCCAGGGGCGGAGGGCGGACAAATGCAAATACACCGCCTAACGAGCCTCACAAGTTGGACAGTGTAGAAATGACAGTGATTATTCCCAGTGTATTCATTCTAAAGACTCGCACTGTCCATCACTGAAATCCCTGCATAATCAGAGGCTAAAAAAGATAGAAAAGACGGAAATAAACAGAAAAAAGAAAGGAAAATAAATAGATGGTGAGGGGAGAGATTATAGTGGGCTTGCGGACAGACGCTGAGACAAACAGGCAGCGTTGGAGATAAGCGTAAAAATGCACCCGCTGTGTCTGAGTCAAGTCATTTGAAATGGGGTTTAATGCAAGATCAGCAGCTTTTTCTGGAGATGTGGGGTGTTTCTGCGTGTGTGTCACCACTACAGCTCACTGGGTCATGCTATTAAGGGTGTTTCATTTCAACCCTCCCCATTTTGAGTTGACCAGCCAGTAGCAGGAATGTATTATTGTGGACACACACCAACACATGGGGCATGTTGGAACAACCGTTCTGGCCATTGTTATCAAAGCCACCATTAATCATTACATTTGTGCAAAGCAGGGCCGCTGTTACCATGGGGACCCAAATGAGCCGCACTGCTTTGCATATCAACAGAAAAGTTTACTATCACCGCTGAGCTCAGGGTGGAGGCTTTAACAGCAACCAACCTGCCTGGCTCCAAAGAGTTCCACTGAACAGGCCCTTCCCTTCAGCCCCTCTCCTCCCTCCTCTGACACTTAACAGGCCTGTTTAGAGGGCAGGAACAGACAAATAGCCTTCAAACAAAGCTCTCCGCCACTAATCAAGATGGTGCCTAATGACCATGGCTAGTTTAAAGCAGAGAGGACAAAAAAGTAATGAATGTGTTAGAGTGCTCACAGTACTTAAGAAGGCCCCATTTCCATTTTGATTTATTTCCCTTTATATCAGATGTGTCTTTTGATTATGTTGTTCTGATGTGAATTACAAAGTGCATTTAATTTAGATCTTAAATTTCTCAAAAGAGATTTTTCAAATGGGCGTGTGGCACAGATCTGTCCTTGTGCATGTTAATTCTTTCAGAAGTCTTGTGTTGTGCCGATGCTGTCGTGACTTTCTGTGCTCCCTATAAAACAATAGGGTGGTTCTGTTTAAAGTTTGAACAAAAAGCACTGTGATCTTTTAGATTGTCATTACAGTGTATTCATACAATTGTCCTTTGGTAGAAGGATAGTCGAAACGTCGGTTATTTGTATCTGAAAGTGCATTGGCGAACAATGCGCTTATTTTAATATACTCCCCTGCCCATCAAAGTTCCACATTGGGATCTTTGGTGTTGTTCACATTTTTCCAATTACAAGAATAATCAACAAAGTGAATGTGAAGATGAATTCAAAGAGTTTACCCTCTGCTGGTGATTAACCCAATGTGCATTGATACAAATAAATGGAGAGTTGTGATTGGTTACACTGCTGACTAATCAAATGGCTCTATAATATGGGATAATGTATTAAAGTATGAGGTATAAAAATGACAACTTGAATACTTGAATTTCTCCATTGTCCTTTTATATGCAAACATGTCACAAATCCTACCGCCAATGGACAATGGTATTGAATACGTTCACAATCCACAGTGCTCTTGAATCAGCCGGTCGGGAGCCTTAAATAAACGGTACTCTCCTCTGTATCCAGCCCAGACTAGACTGTCGTTGAGGTGTGGGAGAACCCCTATGAGGGCTCATTCACACCAGGGACCTGAGGAATGTCTGCCATTTTAGGATCAGACCTCATGCCTCGACAGGCCTGCCGGCACCTCCTATCACATCTACAACAACAGCAGCATCTCATAATGCACTGTTATTATGAACCGTCAACCTGGATGGCGTCCGTGGATGGTCGTAGTGGCCAGATATGTATGTGTCGCCGCATCAGGCATACGGTTCCATACGACACTGAAAAAGGAAGTGGACTTTGTAGCCTCTCATCCCTTTGTTTACAGACACGGAGAAGGCTTTTCTAGATGTATAAAGGATCTGAGTATGTAAATAACACCCTGATGTTTAATGAGAAACAAAGTTGGCTAATTATAGCCGCTGAGAGAAACACGAGGAGGACAGTTGGAAATGTTTCCATCAGTCCCAGGGTCTATAGATTACTGCCTAATTGGCTCAATCGAATCAGGCCGAGACATTAGCTGGCTACAGAGGAGGGCGCCGGAACTGAGCGATGGAGACGGAGGAAAAAACCGGATGGCCTGATCACATCAGACCTGTGGCTACCTCTCAGGAGAGCGCGACCCGTCGTTCGGGGTGCGCACCTCTCGGTCGGCTACGCGGTCGTCCCTTTGGTGCCCCACCCCGCGAGTCATGATCCCGTGCGTCTCCTGTGCTAGCCCGGTGTCAGTCCCTCCTGCCGACACACCCCCCCCCCCATCCCCCAGGTGTTGACGGCGGAGACAAGCATGGCACTGTAATCTCCCCTGGCACGCCAGCCAGCTGCTGAGCTGATTCATACTCGCGGGCGGAAGTTTTTCAGCTGTAATTACATGTAATTCTGACGCATGTTTATGCTGGGCCCAGCCAGAGAATCTCTCTCCTAATGACAAAGTAGCACTTAACATTCCTCCTAAACATTTATCACAACCTTCTTTTCCTACCTTTTTTTTTTTTCCCCCTTGTAGGTCAACGTGTTTGTTCAGCTGGATCGGATAACGCCGCGATGTTCACGTGGGCTGCGCAGTTAGGTGATTAGACGCACGCAGCGTGTTGTCCTGGTTTTAAAGACGGTGACTTGGGCCCAGAACGGCACATTGAAACGTGATCTTTTCAGGATAAAGGTTGCGGGGATGAACAGAACTTGTGTGGCCTCTTGCTCATTTCTGTCTCCGTGGGTGAATGTTGACGGAAAACAACGTTTTATTCTTAACCACAGTTCATTCCTGTAAATGGCGGCGTGCAAATGAAAAGTGTGTTTTTGACAGCTCCGGTTGGTGTAAAAAGTGTATTAAATGCCGGCACTGGTTGGTAGTCATGGGCTCTGTCAGTTGTAGGGTATATAGTGGTGGTGGTGGTGGGGGCGGGGGGTTTAGAAGCCCCATCGGATCCCTTTCTTCCTCAGAGCGCGGTGATATTGAGGTCAACTGTCTAGAATGATCTCGTGTTAAGGAATCGGCGAGTCAGCAGGGTCAGAGTAGAACCGCCGTGACGACACTTTCTCCTACCCTCCTGCCTCCGACTGCATCCTCTATGTGGGGTGGAGGCAGAGAGGAGGGAGAGAGACTGTTTCCCCGCCAGTTCTAATGGGGTGGGTCTGGCTTCAGGTGGAGATGGTCCCTGTTTAGATGAATGAGGTTTGGACAGTTCTGACTCTGTTTAGATGAATGAGGTTTGGACAGTTCTGACTCTATCTCTGGGTCCATGTAACCCCCCCCCCGTTCCGCTTTAATTCTAAACAAACATCTGAACGGCTGAAAATAGCAGACGGGCCGTTTCCTGGATGTCATGGTGGTGCTAACTGGTGCCTGAACAATCCTTCCCTCTGTTTCCCAGGCAGAATGCCACGGAGCATGGCGTAGGAGCTGCGCTCAGGAATTCACAGCTCAGGGAGCACAGACTCCAGCAGATTCCTCTTTAACAGTCCAGTTGGGAAAGCAGGGACTGTAAACAGATAATGGCGCTCAAGCAGAATGGACCGGAAGCGCCGGGTCTCGTCAGTCCAGACCTTTAGCTGGGGCACTCTGGGTACCAGTCTTAGGAAAGTTGTGTGGGAGTTAGTTAGTGGGCGTTTTTTGGCTTTAATGTCACTGTTCAATAGCATTCCGGTCCCAGCCTTGCCAGTGGAGAGCACTGTACATATTTAGCTGAACTGAACAGAGCCAACTGTTGGCTTTTCAGCTGCCAACTGGAAATGCTGTAGAAAATGATTGAATCGCTACATATTTTACATGGGTACCAGAATGTACTGACAATCTGTCTGCAGTGAAAATGTCCCTCATTTCTCTTTTCTTGCCTAAAATAATCCCTCAGGTGCAAACTACCTGGCTAAATCTCTCTCTCTCTCTCACACACACACACACACACACACGTGTGCCTATAATTTATCGTTGCCGGTTCCTTGATCAATTGATAGCAGCGAATCCTTTTGGTAAATAGAGTTTTAGACACATTGCCAATAGACCTGGGCTATTGATTGGAGTGTAAATTAAAAACTTAATCAGGTCTCTGAGATAAGATTTATCTCTGCCCCAAGCAAATTACAGGGCCTGACTAGGAGACAGGGATGCAGGGAGTTGGGCAAGCCATCGGGGATGGTGCACGGCGCCCTGGGAGTGTGCCAGGCCTGGGGACCAACAGCCAGGCTGGAGACTCCCCTCTTCAGATGCCAGCAGACACCAGGGTATCTTCTGACGGCAGGGATAATGGATGTGCATTGCACTGCCAGTGTTTTCTGAAGTCAGGAAAGACTTTGAAAAGCTGAATCGATGTTGTTCTGTTTAGCGGTCATTGCCTCCCTTTCCAGATTCCCTCTCTAAAAACACTGCTTTTCCCGTCTTTGATGAAACATGTAAATCATTAAACCAGGCTTTGTTTCTTCAATAATATTCTCGTCTTTGGTGAGGTCATTTTACGCCAGAGTGAATTCATGAACATTCATACTCCCAAACCCACCCATACACACAGGCTGTGTGTGGTCTATATTTTAGATGTATTAGAACAATCCTTTGGATTGCACATTGATTAGATTATCGATTTCTACAGTAATTGCTGAGGGAAATTTTCTCTGTCTACCCATCTTCATTATTAATATTGGGAAATGAGTATACATTCAAAATGCCTCCCCGAGTATAATTTTATCTGAGGAAGGAATGAACGCTGTGTATCCCTTCATTTTAGAGCAAGGAGTATTCTGTGAAGGTTCTGCCGATAAGACGCTCACTGAAGAGACCGGTATCAAGCTTTACAGGTCTCTTTTCCCCATTAATTAAAACATGCATTTTCCCTCTGTGATTAGTTCTAGAATGAGCCGTCACTCTGGGATTACAGCGCTGCCGTGATCTGTCTGATTGTGGGACTCGTGTGCGCCAGCCAGCAGAATGATATTGAACCCGAGACGGAGAGACACAGCTGAGATGGAGGCTTTAGGCCACCCATGGCCGTCAGCAGGACAAACACAAAGAGAGGGGTGACCGTGCCCCGGAGGGAGAGGAGGCGCGGGACAGAGAGTCCATCACAGCTCCTCAGGTCCACTCTGTTAGACCTCCAGGATCATGTGGTGGCCTAGCCACCTTCTCTCCCCCGGTCATAAGGGGGGGCGGAGGGTGTCAGTAATGGGCTCCTTGTCTGATAAGCCCTGAAAATACTCGTTTAGTTAGTGAAAGTGCAGGGGGATCCTGGCCTGATAAACCTGCTGTTTCCCTCTGTAATACCCAACAGCTAAAATCAATAGGTGGGATAATTCCACCGCTAGTCGTCCGGTCTCCTTTATCTTCAGCTTTCCTCAGCCCGTGTAAATGGGGGGGGGGGTTAGCCAGTGTGTGCCCGTGTAAATGGGGGGGGGGGGGGGGTTGCCAGTCTGTGCCTGTGTAAATGGGGGGGGGGGGGTTAGCCAGTGTGTGCCCGTGTAAATGGGGGGGGGGGTTAGCCAGTGTGTGCCCGTGTAAATGGGGGGGGGGTTAGCCAGTGTGTGCCCGTGTAAATGGGGGGTTGCCAGTCTGTGCCTGTGTAAAGGGGGGGGGGGGGTTAGCCAGTGTGTGCCCGTGTAAATGGGGGGGGGGGGTTAGCCAGTGTGTGCCCGTGTAAATGGGGGGGGGGGGGGTTAGCCAGTGTGTGCCCGTGTGTATGTGGGTTTTGCGCATGTCAAGCAGTTAGAACTGGAGCTTGTGTTGGCATTCATGGTATTAGTCCACTAACACCCGATATTGGCCTTGTTCCACTGCCTTTGGATTACCTGTCTCTCCCCTTCCTTCTTTATGTGTTTTAAGACCTGACTTTGTGCCAGGTTCCCCTCCTCTCTGCACTCTGTTTCCCAAAGGCCTCTGGAGCCTTGCCAGCAGACCAGCTTGGCGTAGCACAGTGTAGCGTGGCACTGAGCAGCGTCAGGCCGGGATGAGGAGGGGAAGGGCTGGTGCAAGGAGTTGATGTGCTGGGTCTAACTCCCTGGGGAAGGTGCACGCTGCTCCCAGGTCCAACCGAGGGGTGTGTAAGTCCTTTTCCATTACAGTAAGAACCCTGTACACTCTGTCAACACAGTGTTGGGTTGGGCAACACAGTCCACGCACAGTCAGAACCACACACACACAGGTTGGAGAAGAGATTATTAAGATAGGAGAGCTGCAGGTCAGGACATGGGTGTTGTATGGGTCAGGGTTTGGGGGGGTCATAATGTCACTAGACAGAGATGGACAGCCTGCCAGGTGAGGGGACTTTTTTCAGGCTCCAGTCCAAGGGCTGTCACCTGCCCAGTTCCCCTTCCTCCTCAGGACTGGGTCATCACTCCCTTCCAGGTTCCCATTCCCCTCCTCTTCAGCAGGCCGCCAGTCTTGGGAGGGTCACAGGGGCCCCCAGGTATTAGCAGGCTGGGAGGTTAGCCTGTGACACTGTTACCCAAAGGGCAGTGTATTAAAAAGCAGTCAGCGCCCTAGATCCCAATATATCATGGGGGAGAGGCAGTGAGATCTTGCCTGCCCTCCTGCAGATCAATGAAGGTTACTGACATCATATCACACAGTGAAAGCGAGTGCTGCACCTCTGGCTATTTATCAGCTGTGAATCAGACCAAGGGAAGGTGGGGGCAGTGAGGGGTTAGATATGGGACGACAATCTCCACCGCTGGGGCCGAGTCCCCTCCCCCTTGTCTCATCCCATCGCCCCGGCTACTCCCATCGCAGTGGTTCCCTGATGGAGAGAGAAAAGGAGAGAGAGAGAGAGAGAGAGAGAAGGAGAGCGATCGCAATGGCTGAATGACACAGATGGAGCCACAGGGATTGGCATCGACGACTTCCTCTGATACCTCAGCGTGGCCAGGCTGTGCACTGAGATAATTTCCCCCCTCCCTTCCCCCCTCCCTCCCCCCCTCCCTCTCTCTATCTTTCTGTTCCTCGATCTCCCTCTATTTCTCTCCGTTTCACCCACCGTCGCTCTGTCAATAGAAGTCGTTTTGTTTGGGTTTGGAGTGCTATTTCCAAAGCCCTTAATTAACTATCGAATGGCTTCATTTTTAATGGAGTATTTTGATCATTTCTGAAGATATTGAACTGAGTCCCCCCTGTACTGTCATTTCCTTCCTGTAATCCCTTTCCACCTGAGGCAGCAACCCAACTATGGGATCATTTAGTTAGGGGGTCAGAAGAGGCTTTTTATACAGGATCTATATGATCAGACAGATTGGTGGCCTCAGATGCTTTAACCTCATCTCTGACCCCTCGCTTGTTTCCCCTCTGCTTTAGAGCAAATGAGCATAATGTCCCCTTTCCTCACGCACGCTTTCGTCTCTTTTAGTGTGTGTGTGTGTGTTCCTGCTTACAGGTAGTGTATGAATTCCAGTTATCAGCAGCCTGGGGCAGTGCAGAGGATTTCCCCCAGTGTGTTCCTCTGTAACTGCTCTGTCAATACAGCTTGTCAAGGCTGGCCAGAGAGCAGGGAAAAAAGGCCCCTCACTCCAAAGCACTGAAGCCACTTATTGAGCAGCCAATAGCTATTTACCTCCTGACAGAGGCAGACATAGAGGGGCCCCG
Organism: Esox lucius; assembly: GCF_011004845.1. Lineage (NCBI taxonomy): Eukaryota > Metazoa > Chordata > Actinopteri > Esociformes > Esocidae > Esox > Esox lucius. The sequence continues at coordinate 16,471,891 of NC_047570.1, read as the reverse complement.
CCTGGCCAGGGAGAGACTGGCTCAGCTCCTGCTCTCAGTGCCTCTCGGCTGTTCAGCCCAGGAAGGAGAACCATTGGGCCAGGGCCCTTGAAGTGTGAAAGAAGGGTTAATGTGTGTTGTGTGAAGCAGGTCTCCTCAGTCGGTGCTCCCTGGCTGTCTCCAGCCTGCTGCTGTAAAGCCCTGCTTCCTCTCTGGAATCTCTGTGTTGACAGAGAGCATCTGGGCTCTGGGAGAGCATCCAGCCCTCTGGTCCCCCGTCCTCCACACACTGTATGGCTGCTTCCAGTTTGGAGTCCATCTCTGGCTAGTCCTGTCTCCCCGGGGGTTGGTTCTGGTGTCTGTTGGCCCGTGTCGGTACGCTGTGCCCCCGTCACCCCACTGACACCCCCCCCTCTATCAGACACCTAAAACTGGTGCTTTTTATGAATGGGTGTTTTGATGGCTGTTCCTTTTAAGCTCCCCTACTTTGATTCAACAAAGAAAAGAATGTTGTTAAGGAGTTGCTCTTCTCTCCTCTCCTCCTCTCCTCTCCTTTTGTTTTCTTAGAACTTCTCGCTTCAGTGAGATTTCTGGTCTTTTGTGTGCCATGTGGATGTGTACGGCTTGGCGCTGGTGTTTGGGTCACCTGCCGGGACACGTCCTGTGTACCTGTTTCATGGGGGAGAGTTAACTCCTGCAGTGCCACAGTACAGTCGCTGAGCCTGGCTGCCTCTAACACCTGGAAACATACAAGCCCATGGCGGAGAGCCGGGGCAGAGTGGATGAAGCTCTGAGGAGGAATGGAAACGGGAAGGAACAGAACAAACCCCATCCCCATGTCATCACCCCCCCACCCCCCTTCAGCTGCAGAGGCTTCCTGTCCCTGCCAAGTCCATAATGTATTTTATATTTATTAAGTTGAAATGAGACGTTAATTCGGCACCAAAAGTCATGGTAGAGCAGCATCTTAAGACGTCCCGCTGCTAACGGACAGCTGTCCAAACAAAGAGAGGGGAAAAAGAACAAGAAAAACACATTATATAAACATTTGACAACAGTTGCTCTGTAATCTGGTATTACTTCCACAAGCATAGGAGAGGCCTGAGTCAGGGCAAGTGAACTTGGATACTGTTGTGGCAGGAGGGAGCCAAATGCTTTCTAGAGGTTAGCCCAAGATGTGAGGGGCCAAAGAATCATCTTAATCCCGGAGGCTTGTGCTTGATCGCTTTTGATGTGCATGTGAACACGAGCAGGTTCAGAATTCCAGCCCTCGCCATGCCAAGTTTAGAGGGTCAGCGCAGGGCTGGAGAGGTGGGCTGGGGCGGGGAATGCTGGGGGCTGTCATTAAGGGGGTGTTGAGGAGCGGGGGAGGGGCTTTAGCTTTCACTAATTGGCTGCCAGGTTTGTCTGTACTGCCTGGGGCATGATGAAGGCCACGCCCCCAACCACTGTCTTGGCCTTAATAGCAATAGGCTCGGTCAGTTGCAGCATCCCGTGTGTCCCTTCAACGCCCTGGCAGCCTGTGCGTGTACCTGTAGGAAAAGGCTGGCAGTAGTAGGGCTAGCAGTTTTCTAAGGGTAACTCCCAAAAAAGGGAGGGACATCGCCCTGAACAGAGAACGTCCATCTCCAGGGCCCCGGCCGGCTGTGGATGGCATCACAACTGTGTGCAGTCCAACACCAGCCTGCCTGTGAAGTCAGCCTGGCGTACTGGACCGGCCGGGGCAGCAGACTCCCAAACCGCCTGTAGTTTTGGTGGTGAAAGAGGCTTCCAGCGTGGACCTGGGAGGTTGGGCGGATGGGTGTTTGGCTCGCTAGGGTTTAGGTGAGCTTGGCCGGTCCTGTGAAGCCAGGCAGTTTTCCAGGGTGACAGAGCTGAAAGATGGAGCGGGGGTGGTAATGGGGGGGATTAACTAGTAATTAGAAGTCATGACTTGGCGTGGGTGGGTCTATCTCACCCCCCCCCCCCAACGAAGGCCTCTCCTTCGGTGGACATGCTCTGTGAGTGCCGGGTTGTGGCGTATGGACACGTGCACTCCGTTCTCTGTGGCCCAGTCCGCATGGAATGGTTTCAGGTGTGGTTACCTTTGGCAGCAGATCTCCAGGCCTAGGGCAATAACCAGGGGAGTAGGCAGGAGGCCAGGTACAGCTCTACACACTTTTAACCTCTTCCCTCAACTAATCCTTCACTGCAATAGCTCTCTCTGGTTCTTTCTTCTCTCTCGTTTTCCCTCTCTATCTTTCTCTCATTCTCTCTTATTCTATCTCATTGTCTCTTTCCCTCTGTTTCTTTCCCTCTGTGTCTCTCACCCCAAGTCCCCCTCTCCTTTTAAGTGAAGTCAGTGAGCTGACCTTTAAATAAGGGCTGGAACACTACAGCTGTTACTAACTTCAAACAGCCACTCGTTCAGAGTGGAGGCCAAGCAGGGATGGGGATGGGGGGGATGGGGGGGTAATACGGCCATTAAAACTTACTTAAAGCCCTCTTTACTCCTGTTGCTCTCCAGGCTAGCTAGTCTGACCAGGGACACTGTGACAGGGTCTTCCTGTCAGATGACCTATCTAGCAAAGAGAGTGAGCAAACCCAAAGACACTGCTCACTTTGACCCTACTGTACAGAATCCCTCTCTCCAACGGACGTGATCTTCCCACGATGCCGTGTTCAAATGGGAGGGTTGACCTGAGAGACTCCTCCACAACCATGTTTGGGTTTCATCAGCAGGTCATCTCTGCTAACGCTGCCTCAGACAATTGATTATACGCAACTGATTAGCTCACAGCGCAACTGATTAGCTCACTGATTAGCTTACTTAGCTCACACTGTATTAAAGCCATTCTTACTTATCTTTGATAAAGAGGCAAGTCGCTTAATGTAAATTTTTATTAGAGCATGGTGAATATTTTGGCGTATGAGACATACCAAGGCGTAATGTGATGGTTGTTGTTGTGGTTTATCAGGGCTGATGGCGAGGAAAAGCTTTTGCACTGTATCCGTGGAACATGAGGTATAGCAGCTGAGAACAGCATCAGCCTGGGCTGAATCACAACTGAATCACCCCCTTCAATGTTGATATTTCAGGAGCCTGCAAAAATACTTCCCCATTTTATCCAAACACATCTAGAAACGTCTTTGTTGCATAAAGAAGTCAGTCATGTAAAATGTTATGGTGTCATTATTACTAAATCCTCCCCACCCTTTGGGCCCTGCTTTGGGCTCTCTACCCTCTTCCCCTCAGAGAGCTGGGCAGCCCCAGTGGACTGCATGGCCTTTTCTTCTTAATACATTTTCTAGAGATGCCAAACCATATCAGGGCTCCTCCCCCTCATTTCCCTTCCTTTAGAAGGGATTTCAACACGCATGGGGAAAGTAGTCAAGTAAACTATGAGAGAGGGGCCTATAACTCGCACATTGCCGCCTTTTACTGTAGATGAGCTCTGGCTACAATGGACTCAGAGAGGCCCGTTCTGGGATGCACATTTTAACTCTGAAGCACTTCAGGCTCAGAAGAGAGAAAAGTCTATCTTAAAAGGTGTGTTCTACACCAGTATCCTGTGTTTGTAGCTAGTCCAAACCGAAAACTCTTCATTTCTGTTCACCGCTTCTCAAAACACGAGTGGTGGATATAAATAAGTAACAAACCAGATCACAGGACAGTGAGTTGTAACTACTTAATTCATTTTGCAACCGGATTAGTGGAAAACCACACTGCTGGGGCCATTCAATCAGGGCTGTATTTCATTCTGGAATGAACAGGAAGACTACTTCTTATAAAATCATCTAGGACACTGGGTCCTACTGCTTATTGTAACTATACTGCTACTCTTAGTTAAACACATACTGTAGGCCTATTAGACAATAAGTTAGCATAGTCATTATACATTCTACTCCACCTTGTTTCATCATTTACCTTTTCATGTTTACTAGGATTTATGTTTAGTGACGGCCTGGTCTGTAGAAGTTTACTCATTTTGTTGTTCAGTATGTCTGTTCATGTTTTTTCTTTAATATTTACAATATGTTGAGTATGCCTGTCAATTATTTTCTGTATTTACAGTATGTTCAATATGTCTGTTCATGTTTACTAGTATTTACAGTATGTTCAGTGTGTCTGTTCATGTTTACTAGTATTTACAGTATGTTCAATATGTCTGTTTATGTTTACTAGTATTTACAGTATGTTCAGTGTGTCTGTTCATGTTGACTTGTTTTTACAGTATGTCCAATGTGTTTGTTCATATTTGCTTGTATTTACAGTATGTTCTGTGTGTCTGTTAATTTTTCACTAGTACTGAAGTGTGCCTTGTTTGGGTTAGTCTTTTCTCTGACCTAGGCTAAGCTGTCATTATGAACATGGCTATCCACTGACTCTCCTGCTCACTCAATCAGCTTCAGTTCTCAATGCATAATTACAGGTCTCACAATGATGATGTCATGGCTGTGGCGTCTCTAGCCATTTTCAAGCCTGTGGACAGCCTCCCCCCACCTCTTCTATGCCCTGCAGGGCCTCCTGTATCAGGGCCCATTGTCTTACTCCTCTGCTGGTATCTCTTTTCCTTTGAGCCATTCTCCCCTGTCCCAGTTGCCGGCCTCTCACGGCTTTCCTTCTCCCTGATGTTTAGTGTGTGTCTGGGATCCTATGGGATTATTTGTTCCGTGGACGTGGTTATTTAACTTTCCTGCTGAAGAAGTCGATAAGGAGCTCAACAACTGTTTTGACAAGTATGGACTTGTGCCAAGAGAGCGAGAGAGAGAGAGAGAGAGAGAGAGAGAGAAAAGTGTGTCTCACTCTTGTTAACCACATCATTTCCCACCTTCCTTTCTGTTTGGAATGTTTATAGGTTACACAGGGTTGAGTTTTGAATGTATATAATAGAGCAGGAAAAGATGTAGATTTCTTGTTGTTGGCAGGGTTTGTGTCGTTCAGGCAGGTGTTGCAGGAAGAGGTAGACACCCTGGCTTGTTAAGGAGCGGACAGCCACTGTGAGTCCTACAACACCTGAGAGGTGGAGCGGATGGTGACTGCAGACCAAGAGAATGTTGAGGGATGTGTCTCCTGCTGCTCCACCTGGAGAATGTGTTAGCTAATGGGCCACCAAACTGCCCCAGACCACGTCTCTCTTATCGCACGTATTAGATGACCGCGCTGGAAAAGAAAAGCCAAAAAAGGAGGAATCCATCATGAGGAATAAGACCCTTGTAGAAAAAACGTATTGAAGCCTTTTTCCTTTTTTTGTGCAACGAGGGCAAAGAATGGTAGGTAATGTTATCTTGTTCACAGTTACAAGAATCCCGCTCGCTGAGGCTATGGGTTTCGAGTTTCTAATATGTATATAAAGTTTCACTGCACAATGGACCTTTTGTGTGGCGCAAACTGAACACTCCCCCTCCTCCTCTTCCTCCCTCCTCTTGTAAAAAAAAAAAAAAAAAAACTGCATTCATGTGCTTGTGGGGCTGCGAGGACTCAGGTTTCTGCTATCTTTGTGCGCCGTGTCGTCACTCGCCCCCGAGAGCTGAAATGTGCATCTTGCACAGGCAGGCGCTCTGCCAGGGCCGCTTCCAGCCGTGGATTAGGGAGAGTCCGAGGAACAACGGGGTCCTGACAAAACGGCAGCATGACAGGTAACTGAAGTTGCACAGGGGACGGCGAAGGCAGACGATAATTACAGAGCTTTTTGTTTTCTGGGCACTTTTAGCTGGCTACTTAAGTGCCTGATCCCAAATCTGTGCCTTGTAATTACAGTAGTGGGCCCCATTAGGGCAGAGGTCTAGGGGGGGGGGATTATGCTGCTTCTCCTCTTTCTGTCTGTGTCTATGTGGGTTTCAGACAGTGGCTGTAGTAGGGTGTAGTAGGGTGTAGTGTAATACCGTCGAGGTGTAGTGGTCTAAAGAAGGGGTAGCTTGGTGTGGTGTCTCGCTGGCTGGTCAGGTTCGAAAACTCATCCTCACTCTCCTACTCCGTTCACTTCCTGGTCACGATGACGCTGTGCTCTGAGCGTGTCTGTGCGCTTGTGTGTGTGTGTGTGTGTATGTGTGTGGTTCAGAATGGAGCCTCTCCTGCGTCACACTGCCACAGAGCCAGACAGAGGTTTAGGAAGAGGTAGAGATGGGCCTCCCCTCACACTGAGCCCCCTGTGTCCACACAGCCTAATACCAGCCACTCTTACTTCAGGAACTGTCTCTCCTTCATCCTCTTTTATCTTCCCTTCTTTATCTTCCTCCCCCACCTCTCGTCCCTCTTGCTTTCTTTCTCCCTCCCTTTCTCTGAACCCCCTCCTCTGCCTCTCTGTGCTGACACGGGATGATTTGTGGTGATTATGACAGGGCTGTCACAGTGATGAGCGGGCGGGGTGGTGTGTGTCACGTCGACTTGACGGGCCCTTTTGGTGTGGCATCCGTGGAGACGGGGCGGAGCCCAGGCAGGACCGGCACACAGCCACCAGGCTTGTGTGTCACCAGATTAATGAAGCGCCAGCAAGGCCTCTTACACAGGGATTTGGAGCCAGCTGGAGATCAGGGGGCGAAGCCTGGCATTGTCTTAAGCACATTAAAGGAGCAGGCAGTGGGGAGGAGCAGGCAAACAGACTGGGTGTATACTGAAATCGCTGATCACCAACTATGGTTCTGCTGAGAAAGGCTTGGGACAGTAACTAGCATGCTTAGCCTGGTGAGAGCCATCCAGCAAACCTGAGAGATCCTGTCTCTTTAAGCTGCTAAATTTCCTAATAGATTCTTAAGCACTGGCTTTAGTGCATGTTAAACCAGGATTACCCAATCAATTATGGCCTGTACAAACAAGGATTACTTAAAACACTACATTTTTCTTGTTGAGAGGCTAAAAGCAGGGCAAAGTCAGGGAGCAGTGCTGCCATATATAAGTGCAGCAGTTGACTAGGGGTCACGCTGACCCCAGGCATGGGGGCACCACGGTGCAGTGACGGCCCTCCAGAGGCATTATGGGTAATGAACGGTCCAGAAAGGCTCATTTGAGCATTCTGTAGTTAGAAAAACATTTACATACAGGGAAATGGGTGAACAAGGGTTAAATGTTTCTTTCTACTATGTTTACTACTAAGGCAAATAAAACTCAGGACTTGACACAGAAGGCTTCAGTTAACATGGTAGTAGTCACTGAATGACTCAAACAGTAATCTCACGCTACACTATCAATTGCAACCTGTATCTCATTCAGACATTATTGGAGTTTATTAAAGTGACGTCAATATTAGGGGTGGACAAGGCGGACAATCAGCAGTTAGATAATCTCAAACCAACTACAATATCAAAGCCAATTAAGATTTTTTCTGGCTCTGGTCCAACCCATTAGTTTACATGACCAGTGGGATGGTTTTTGAGACCCACAAGATGGTTTCTGAGACCCACAAGATGGTTTCTGAGACCCACGCAATGGTTTGTGGGTCCCACGCGATGGTTTCTGGGTCCCACGCGATGGTTTCTGGGACTAAACAGAATGTTCAGTCACTTTTGAGACCGGGGAGAGAAATCAAAAATCTCAATCAAAAAAGAAGAAACTAATGTCAATAGGCTTGGCGTTGGTTCGGCCGGAGCAAAGGATTTGGGGAGTAAGGCGTGGTGCAGCATGTTTATGGTGGTGCCTGACCCTGAGAAGCTGTGTCAAGGGACGGAGGGAGGGTTGTGAATGTGTTTGGAAAACTGTGGGGGTCAGGGAGAACAGTAATACATATGTAGCCATAAGCACTCCCTCCCTCTAGTCTCTCAGTGAAGAACGGAGCGAGCTAGGCTGGAACTAACCTTCCTGGAACCTGATATGGGAGGTGTGTTTGTGTGTGAATGTGTGTATAGATTCCATTATGAGCCACTATGGCTCTGACAACACACACACCTGGCCTCTTAGTGAACTCTGCTTTTGTTTACATTTTAATCCCAATTAACCGCTGTAGCCTGTACAATGCCTAGCTAGTAAGTGTGGATATTGACTTATGTACCTGCCAAACCAGATCTGTGGAACCATAGTGTGTCTTTGTGTATGTTGTCTTTCTGGTGTGTGTGTGTGTGTGTGTTGTGTAACATAACCTTTCTCAAAAACTGTGAAGCTGGCCCTGTCTGTAGTCCTACTGTGGCTCAGGATTGGCTCAGTCACTGTCAATCACATCAGACCCGCCTTCTGTAACCACTGAGGTGGAGCCAGGTCAGTCCTGAAGAGTCCTCTATAGAGAGGCTGCTACACAGGCCTTTGTGAAGTCCTGGGTGTCATCTTAACCTTTGGGGAGGGTCACTCCATCTGAAGAGAGAAAAATCCTGCTGGATCTCTCTTACAACCCCACCTCCCTCACATTCCCTTGCTCGCCCGCTTTTCCCCACGTTGTCAGTCAGTGGCGAGTGACTGGTGACTAACAGCCCTCTCCCGAGGAGATCTGGAGGAAAGAAAGAGTCAGCTGTCTTTAAGGAAATAAAGAGTTGCCTGGCTCTCAGTCGGGCCTAATAGGAATGTGTTATTGATGCTGGAGGTGGATGGAGCTGGGTCCTGAGCTGGTGAGTGGGGGCATGTCAGGAGGTGAAAGGTGCTGAAAGGGATTGGACTCCTCGGCAGGTCCACTGTAGAGGGACAAAGGCCATGCACACAGACTGGTGTCCTGTTACTTTGTAGGGTCTGTGAGCCCAGGGCTCGATGATCGCTCTGCAGCCAACCACCGGGCCTTTGTTTAGAAAACATTTATGCATAAAGTGTACTGTATTATTTTTCTGGGTTTGTAATTACTGGAACTGGTTATTACTGAGCTGGAAAAATGTGTGTTGAATGGTACTGTAGTTTCCTTTACGCAGTTGTCAGTTTTGATCAAGCGAACCGAAAGCCAAAAGGAAAGCAAAAAGACAAAGTTCCGACCAAATCCCAAACTGGTGAGAACGGCAGAGAAACTAAACAAAAAAATGTGACTCTGTTTGTCCCCATTTTGAAATGAATCCTACTTAATTAAGAAGCAATGAGAGTCCACAGATAGCATTCCTTAATTAGCTTAAGCTGGCTGCTGTAACCAGATCCAGTGCATTAATGACAACACAGGCCCTGTGAAAAGCATCATTGTTCTCCAGATAATTGTCCTTTTAGTTAACGCGGCCAGGGAAAGGCTCTCCTTGTTAGAGAAACTGGCTGGGGCTTTGGACAGCCGGAGGGGAGGGGAGGTAGAGATGGGACTGGTACTGGCCCCGTGCCCGTCCTGACAAGCCCACTTGTGCCCTCTGCTGAAATCCCCTTGGCATGCAATGGAATTAGCCTTCCCTTGGGTGGGGCAGGGGGCCTTAATTATAACCCTGCATCTTAATGAATGAAGAGGGATCAATAAAATAAGGCAGATGTATGCAAACAGCATGCTGATTAGGCTGCCTAATGACGCCTCGCATTGCCAGCAGAACAGACTGGGGAGGAGCGGGGAGGGGAAAAGACAATGGGGGAAGTGTAATGGCCAAAACAAGAGATACCAATGATTACGCATAAACATCCATTTGAACAATAGCAATATTGTAGTGTTTACCTGCCGAGAGACAATGAATGAGAGGTGTTTGGCCTCTGAACCACTCATATTTGATTAGCCAGTTAGTTCCTGGATCAGATCTTATCTGTGTGGCGGTTTCAGTGCAGGCAGAAAGGGAAGAGGCACTGTTCACGTCGGTATAGGCAGTTTTCGGTGTAGGGAGTATAGGTGGGTGTGGGGGGTGTAGGTGGGTGTATGTGGCTTTAACGAGGTGTAGGTGGGTTTAAGGGGGTGTAGGTCTGTGTAGAGGAGTTTAGGTGGGTTCAGGTGGTGTAGGTGTGTGTAGAGGAGTTTAGGTGGGTTTAGGTGGTGTAGGTCTGTGTAGAGGAGTTTAGGTGGGTTCAGGTGGTATAGGTCTGTGTAGAGGAGTTTAGGTGGGTTCAGGTGGTGTAGGTCTGTGTAGAGGAGTTTAGGTGGGTTCAGGTGGTGTAGGTCTGTGTAGAGGAGTTTAGGTGGGTTCAGGTGGTATAGGTCTGTGTAGAGGAGTTTAGGTGGGTTCAGGTGGTGTAGGTGTGTGTAGAGGAGTTTAGGTGGGTTTAGGTGGTGTAGGTGTGTGTCAAAGGGTGTAGGTGGGTTTAAGGGGTTGTAGGTGGGTGTAGAACCAGGGTATGTAGGCTGCTTGGTTTGGTTTTACCTGTTTGGATCTCTGCCTGTTCCTCTGAGGTCTCCATTGTATCCAGCCAGCCGGAGCTGTTAGAAACTCTATACGTGCCTTTAAGGAGAGAGGGAGGGCTGCCAAGAACTAACTGCTGCTTCATCCTGGCAGCCGCCAACCATACTGTCTGCCTTCATTCATGGTGAGCGTGAGAGGGGAGGAGGGGAGGGGAGGGGAGGAGAGTGGGAATGAGGAATGGGGAGGAAAAAAAGAAACAGTGGTGCTGATTTGTCCTTTCAAACCTCAAAAGGAGGAATAAGGGTGGATTAGTTGAGGGAGGAGTGACGCGTCGTGCCGTGGGTGTTTCGGGGGATATCTGGTCAGCTTCTGCAACGGAGAAAGACAGCGCTCCGAAGTAGAATAGACCCACGCCTGCACTTCCTCACAAACGGAGCCGCCATTGGGGAGCAGGGTCCAATTACGAGACGTTTCACATTTTAGCACCGCTCTCCATTTTCGCGGCGTCAATGTGAAACCCTGTTACAAAACGCCATTTAAAGGTGTTTTGTCCTCTTGTCTTTGAGAATGCCTGGAAGGAGCACCGCAGGCCCATGGCCTGACGCCAGCTGCAGCCCCCCGTGGAGAGTACTTCATCAGAGCTTTGACAGTGGGAGCTGTGGGAAGCAGGCCGATCTTCGTGGAGAACAGCCCAGATTTGTGACGGGATGTGTGACACAACAAGGTTGACTGAGTCAGCCTGCATTACAGTAATGGAACAGGAGCGGGCAAATGACAGCCGTCCTCTAAGTAATATCCGACGCTTTATTGGACCTGCGACCAGGCAGGCTGAGGGTTTGATGATGAGGCCCTGTCCCCCCTTCTGTAAGCCCCCCCCCCCCCCCCCCCCCCCCCCGGGTGACAGTGAAACCCCAGAACACCTCCAGAGGGCCAGGGACAGTCCAAGGAGAGGCCAGAGAACAGGTGGTGACCCCGCACAGCAGGCAGTATATTATTGACCAGGATCCAGTGGCCAGATTGATTGCTTTATTGTATTGCCATGAACCTCAGTGGCTGGAGACCTCTGGTTGACCCTGGCCTGGCCGCAGCATCGCAGTGACCCTCACCTTAGCTCAAGAGTTATGTGGCTTTGACCTGATCCCTGACGGGAGGGGCTGACGTTCCCAGCCAGCCGCTACTCCGCCTCCTCTCCGCTCCCTGTGTCAGGCCTGCCTGCTGGGTAATTTAGAGGCTGGGGGGTTGACTGGAGCCACCTTGCCACAGGACTGACCATCCGCCATGACTCTAGACCCCGAAGATGACCCAGCCCTGTTCATCATGTCAGAGGGGATGAAGAGGAATGGAGAGCAGGCACAAAATGCAAATTAATCTTCACCAAATTACAGAAAAAAGGCGGAATGATCAATACATCTCCATGGCACGTCCTCACCTCCGGCCTGCTAGTCCGGCAGACAGCCGGGGCTCTCTGTTACCGAGGGGGATTTATAGTCCTAACATCAAGCCAAGTGCTAAAAGCACATTTATCATCAAGTAAGGAAGAAATGTAGAGACAAAACTACACAGTGGCGTCAGTAACCCAGTAGAGCTGACCCCTCTCCTACACTGTGCTGTTCTTGATCTCATGCCTACTTCTAAAGAGTTGGGGGCATTCTGGCTTCCCATAATATACTGACGCACCCGCAGTGGGAACGACAGACACTTCTAGCTCTGTACTTCTGGCTGTCAATCTCCGCTCCTCATAAGGTGCCTCGGAGCAGAAGAAGGATACATTGACTAAACAAGCTGGCAGATTTTTTTTTTCTGTTACATGTCTCCCTCTCTCCCTCACTAGCTTAGATTTGTTGGTTAGTTTCTCCAGTGGCAGTTTCCCTGTGTTTTCATGAAAGGGGTGTGGAAAAAGATGGACACTTAACTGTCTGATGAAGTCTTATGCATCCCAGGTCCAGTAATCTATCTGCAAACAGCAGTGTGGCCCTGCCTCTCACTCCTCACAAAGCCAGTCTATCTCTCATCAGAATGTTTAGCTGGTTTAATTCTTCCTGATAAACAGCAAGCATGGAGGGCAAATGGAGAGAGGTGTCCTTTAAGTGGATCTCTAGTTCTCTTCCGCACCATGTGTCTGTGGGGAGGGGGGGTCTCCTTATAGCTGGACCCGGGTCTCTGGTCATGCTGTTTGTTGATGAGGTTCATCCAACCATGCAGCGTTTCCCATTGGGAATGTTCAAAAGGCCCCACAGAAATGATAAATTACATTTTCAATCCCACTTCAGGTCATACACACTGAGCTTGTACTTTATACTTTCTATTTGGATCATTAAGGAGACTTGTCTATCAGCACAGTGTTGTCTTCTGTTGATTTCCTCCGTTTCCAGGTGACAGCGTGGATGTCGTAGGATGACAAAACCCTTAATCAAAGTGGCCAATGGAGGCCCAGTCACCAGGCGGTGTGTGAATGCTGGTGAGGGAGGGAGAGGCAGGTACAGGGAAGGGTGATTTTTTTTTTACGGGCACTCCCCACATACCTGCCCAGAAAGGGGAATGCACCGCTGACACGCCCACCCAACGCCACGGCAAGCTCAAGCGTCTGCTAATTACCAATAATCACACGGTAGAGGCAGGACAAACAGGTGTTCCTCCTGTGGTCTAAATACTGTACGCCCTCCCACTCCCCACTGGCCCTCTCCCGCAAAGGACAAAACAACACTTGTGTAATATCGCAACGAAACATGCAATGGGCACAATGCTGCTGTCTGTCAGAGCCCTCCAGTTTTGATGTCTCTACAAAAAGTGCTTCTCTCTGACCTCCTCCTCTCCCTCTGTCCCAATTAACACTTAGCCCCGTTCCATTGATTGGGGGTGGTGTTGTATTGAATAGGTGGGCCGTGAACAGATTGATTACATTGATCGACTATGTGAACCATGAGAGATGGGGAATGTTTCTATCTGTACCATGTTGAGAGACTGCAAGCAGTGTGGGGGTTGCTGCTAGCCTTGTAGGCTGTTAACCTGGTAGCGTGGTAACCAGTATTGCTGGTTGGCAGTGAACTTGATAGCATGATAACCAGTATAGCTGGTTGGCAGTGAACTTGATATCATGATAATCAGTATAGCTGGTTGGCTGTAAACCTGGTAGTGTGGTAACCAGTATAGCTGGCTGGCTGTAAACCTGGTAGCATGGTAACCTGTAAACCTGGTAGTGTGGTAACCTGTATAGGTGGTAGGCTTTAAATCTGGTAGCATGGTAACCTGTAATGCTGGTTGGTTGTAAACGCGGTTGCCAAGTGTGTAGCTGGTAAGTTTGTGTATGGTAGTGACAGGGTTCAGTATGATGCTCTTCATGTGGTTTTGGGGGGCACGCGCCACTCCTTAGCTCTGCTCCGCTTGGGCCTTGAGTGTGGCAGTGCTCTTTGTCCATACACGTGCAGACCCCGCCCCCTCCACCCCCACCCGCTATAGCCAGTCAGAGGGCAAACTGCCACCCCACCCCATTAAAGGTGCACCTGGCATCAGAGTACAGTCCAATTAGGACTCCCCAATTACAGGTCCTGGGCCAATTAGTCATCCTCTCATCTTACATTGCCCCCCCAACAGCTCAAATATTAGGGCATCTGTCACGGATGGAGCTCAAGGACCTACTAGAGAACCGTGGAGGGAGGCGGGGAGGGGCCTCATTCTTAACAGCATGTCAGGAGAAAGGCTGCTCTCTGTGCCTGTGTCTATTCTGGAAAGATAATGATGAAGATGTAAATACCTGGAGCAGGAATGAATCACACCGCAGGTCCCCGCTACAAACCCCGACATGCACATACTGTATAATGTAAGAAAAAAAATGCACTCTGGGTAATTTAAGCTGTCAAGTTGTAATTTGTTGTGGCACTCAACATGAACTTCTTGGGCCAAGCCAGTTGGCCCTGCAGTACTTCTCACCTCGATGTGTCTGTGCATGTGTCTGTATATTTGTCACTGTTTTGTATGTGTGTGTGTGTGTGTGTGTGTGTGTGTGTTATGTTGTTGTATACTATGCCATACTCCAGGCCTTGTGGCCCCTTGCCCATTCCCCTGCTGGCAGCTGTAGCGTCTCCTGTTCATGCCCAGTGCACTGGCACTCCTGCCTGAGTGGAAACTCACAGCTTCAGTGAGACTTCATTCACAATATGGCTCTATATCTGGCTGCCTTCCCTTCAACTCTCTATTTACCTCTGTCATACACACACACACACACACACTTGTTGTGCTATACTTGTGAGGACCTTTTATACTGAAAATCGTATTTTCGCTAAGCTAACCCTCACATCAATGTCTGGTGTGTAGCTTTCCCAGGTACGTCCACGTTCCTCCACACTCTCCATGGTCTTCCATGTAAAGCAGCATCCAGTGCCCGACCGTGGGGCCCACTTGCAGAGCGGCATGGGGAACTGTCACACCCTACTTTCAGGCTCGAAGCCCATCCTTACTTGGGTACTTCACTTTACCACCTCTGGTTTTTAGGAACTATTACACTTTAATTTCCCCTTCTGGCAGGGACATTGCTTAAACCTGATAGCTGTTTAATTGAGTAAAGAGTTCTTAATGTTGCTGGGTTGTGTGCTTGTTCCACTCTGCTGTCTTAAGATGAGTGCAACTCTAAGTCGCTCTGTACAGGAGAATCCGCTAAATTTCTAAAATGTGACCCTATCACTCGCCCGTTAACCTTGTAAAAAATGCACTAGCCTTACCCTACCCAGATGTACTACCCATTAAACCTAACCCCAACTCTCAGTTTAATTCTAACCTACAGCCTAACCCCTACGCCAGAAATAGCCTTTTCTAAAAGTGATTTCTGGGCATTAGGACCTCACCTGTCACTATTTGTCTTTGTTTACTATTCTTGCAAGAACATTTAAAGAATTCTGGTACTCACAAGTATGGGACCGTGATTATGTACAGAAGTACAGACACACTGTGGAGATCTGGCAGCTGTGTTCTCCTACATGTGTAATATTCTCTCATGGTATGGAGGATTGAGTACAGCAGTCCAAGGCCCCGGGGTTAAGATTCAAAGTGCTTTGGTTGTGATCCCCTAGACTGGTGTTTCCTTTAGTATTCAGATAGCACTCTCCCCAGAGCTAC
Source organism: Esox lucius (assembly GCF_011004845.1). Classification (NCBI taxonomy): domain Eukaryota; kingdom Metazoa; phylum Chordata; class Actinopteri; order Esociformes; family Esocidae; genus Esox; species Esox lucius. The sequence continues at coordinate 16,456,681 of NC_047570.1, read as the reverse complement.
AGCCTGTTTATCTTGTTCGCTGGCATGCTCTTTCAATGTCAAAACAATGACATCATTAATTAAACGGGAATTAAATGGGCTGTTTTCCAGGACCACTAGGCAGTGCTGATTCCGCCGGGTTTAAGAATCTCTGGGTTAGGAAGTCGTCTCGTGTGATGTTCTAGTGTGATGTTCCAGTGTGATGTGCGTTTCACTCTTCTGTGACAGATCAGCTCGGTTTATTTCTGCTGACATCATGGCCACTGCTCTGATGCCTATCTTCCCCTGTTGTAATAGTATGTGTGTTTGTGCGCGTGCATGCATGCGTGTGCGTGCGTGTGTGTGCGTATACACGTCTGTGCGTGAGTACCAGTACCCATGTGTACATAAGAGATAAGTCAACATTGCAGACACCTTAGTTTGCTCACTCTGATCCCACAATAAAGAAGAACTTTTTCCAACTAACTGGCAGGAAAATACGTAGACCGGCTCCCCTCGCTTGGATTTCTGGCAGTGACCAGCAGTCGCCAACCCCCACATTTACAAACAGCCTAGCTAGCAGAGCAACAGCCTAGCTAGCAGAGCTACAGCCTAGCGCGGTGTTCAGGCTTACTCAGTCCTGAGCTGGTTACCCTGGAAGCTCTTCCTTTAGCTGGATTCTGGTTGATGGACAACTGTTTAGCTGAGCCTGCTGAATGGGCCCAGTATATCTCTCCCCTCTCTCTCTTTTTTTTCTCTGTCTTTTACACTTACTTTCTTGCCCCACTTCTCTCTCTCTTTCTGTCTGCCAAAGATAACTATGTGGGCGTGATCTGATTGGTCTCTTTGCTCTATACATGCAGCTGTTGGCATGTGTTCTGTAATGTAGGTATGTTAGTGCTACTCCATTCCCTCAGTGACCTGTCAGCAACACCCTGGGAGATCTGGGTTGATGTTAGTGTGTGTGTGTGTTACAGAGAGAGCCAAACAGAGAAGCGGAGGAAGAATAACTGAGCTGAGCCCCTCATCAACCTGTCCCTGCTCCTCTCCTTTCCTGTCCACTCCTCTGACCTCCTCTCGCATCCCCTCTTCCATTTCCTCCTTTCCTCCCTCCATCCTGCCCTACAGCTCCTAGCGAAACCGAAAAATCCACACCTAAACGTGCAGCCCTCTCTAACGAAACCGAGGGCTGAATCCCTAGCAGATGAGATTTTCTTTACCCCCCCCCCCCCCCCCCTTTGTCTCTTCTCTCTTTCTCCTCTCCTTCTGAGCTGCTTACCCCCTGCACCGCATGTGAAGTTCAGACTGAAAACATCTTTGGTTAATATTTAACAGTTAGGTCCTGGGGTAGAGGGTTCGCGGGGTAGGATAGTTGGACAAAAAGCACAGCGGTGTAATGTGTGGGTTCCTTTGCAGCCTTTGACCTTTAGACCCCAGGCCGACACGTGACTAAGATTATTCAGCTCTGTTGAGAGCAAACACACACCCACACATCTGAAATAGACGCCAGTCACTTGTGAGCAGTATGGTTACTCTGCACTGCAACCACAGGCCTCACCAACGAGATCAGACCCAAACCTGGAGCAGCTAAAGATCGTAGTAATGGCTCCGGTGTCTGTTCTAAGACAGGTTCTGGGGCTGGTGCTCTGGTTCTCTGTGGAGCGTTGGCGCTGCAGTCGGGCCGCCCAGCTGGGAGACAGATGTGGCAGACATGTCATGTGGCGCTGGAAGGCAGGAGATAAGAGGGCCCTGGCCGGGTCTCTGGTTCTGGGTCTGCGCCGCCGCGGTTCAACTAGATGTTGCGGTCGGTGCGATCTGAACTTTGACAGGCCGTGTCGTGCTTAATGCCTCACTTCCCAAATACAGCTCAGTAGGGCTGATTTATATCTAACAGGTGCTCCAGTGTACAGGCAGCGCGGGGCGAGGGAGGAGAGGACGGCATGTGGCCGTCTCATTAAGGCAGGAGAGTGGAGGAACAAGGGCTTCAGTGTGTGTGGAGACGACGGACAGAACCGGGCCACAGCCGACCGCCCTCCGCCTGGCATGACCTCCCGCCCGTCGCCCCCCCCCCCCCCACCCGCTCCTCATCTGCCCAGGAGAGGCGTATGGAGGAAGGAAGGAAGAGGGGACTCACAAACACTTGCCACGTTTCTTCCACTTGTCAGTGTTTCCCTCTCCCTCCCTCTAACCCCCCCCCCCCCACAATCGGAGAGGCTGCGGGGCTGTGCGTCTGTTTCTCAGCCCTGGCTCGCCGTCACAATGCCCTGCTTGTCCGCGAGAGCTGACATGCCAGCAACTTTGATCGTCTTATGTTTTGCAAGACGGTGTCAGCTTCCCATCCCCAACCGCCTTCCAGAGCCCTGTGGTGTCCTCCCCCCACACCCTGGACACTCTGGCCCCTCCAGTCTCAATCCCCATCTCCCCCCGAGGCCCAGTAGTCCCTGGGGTCTGTCCTCCTCAGTCCTGATAGATATCAACCCAGGACCAGATCACAACAGGCATCCCGGGCCGTTTGGACTTTAGTAAGACTGGCCCATTGTTTGGTTGGGTTGGCAGTCGGTTGTTCCCTGTGAACTAGCCCGGTCCCTCGGGGAGTCTGGGGCTCAGCCCTGGCCTGGCCGACACGGGGCTACTGGGTCTGTCAGCTCTAGAGCCATCTTAAACGGCTACATGCTTTGGTGACATTTAAGAGCGGTTGTGAATGAGTTTGGTTCTGCTTTACTCATTCTCATTCACCGCATAGCTACGGTTTTTCAACTAACGTGAGTGGCTTTAAGGTCTGCGGTCTCTTCTCTCAGCACTTGACGCAGAGATGGAAACGTCTTTTAAAGTTCAAATGCTCCTGAACGGAGAGCTCGGAGGTTTCTTTCTCTTTTCAGCGCGGCTGCCGTGTTACACACTTAACAACTCGTGTTGTCTCTGCATGCTCCTCTTCCTCTTCCTCTGTTGATGATTCCACGTCCCAGCGCCGCCCTGAATGAGGAGTGTCACCTTCTGACATTTGCCTTATAGTCCGTCCTCGTAAACCGCAGGGCCAGCTCTGCACCCTTTCCAACACATCAAGATATTATTTATGAGCGCTGTGTGTATAAACCGGCGCGCTCTTAACGATGAAATGCTCCATCTGTAGGCAGACCGGTACTGAATTGCCTTGAAACAAATCTCCCTCCAGAGACCAAGTCCCAGTGCTGTATCTCATAACTACTGCTGGCCCCTCCCCTGACCTTCATCATTCACGTGGACCCAGACAAGTACACTGAAATTAGTGGTCCCAACTGTCCCTGCCGAAAATCAAAGGGGTCCGGATGTGACGCCTGGCCCTTCCTCGGTATGTTTCTAGGGAGAATGAGTCCAGGTATTCTGGCTAGCTGCAGAGCTCCTTGTTGAAATAGGCTGTCAGTAAGTGTGAGCGCGGGGACCTAATTGAAACTGTAGTCCAGTGTTGTACAGGAATAGCCAGGCATTACGCGCCAGTGGCATCGCCGGAGAATCCCTTTAATTCTCGCTGGCAGTCCCCGTCAACTCCCACTCCCGAGTTCTTCCTTCAGAATGGGGCGGCCTACACAATTCTGGCTGCCTCTGTTCTCTCGGCTTTGTTTTCTCTAAATGTCAGGACGTTGAATGTCCCAACACTCCTCCTTCACTTCCGTCTCTTAAGCACAGGACACATTATTCCTTTAACTTTATTAACGCTCCATAATTCTCTGGGGGGGGCAACTGAAAGAAATTTTCCCTGGAGGTTTATTGTTTAAAACGAGCACAGCTCTTTCCCAGGATAAGGGCTTCTACTAAGCAGAGAGGAATTCGGACCAGGCCTCATAAAAGAAGTATTTGTGTACCAGAAAGATTTTCTCTTTTTCTTTCCAAATCGTTGTCATTAATGACTTTAGCAAATGTGTTGTGGAGAGTGAATGGAGAGGCTGCGCAGGGTCTTCAAAGGAACCCTCTAATTATTTATCCAGGATATGCCGCTCTAGAATTAGAGGCTTGGTCACCATTGGCTCCATGCCTTTTTTCTGCAAAGAAATAATTTCCACAGAATGGTTTAACTGGGACACCCTCTAATCCCTGCTCTGCTGTATGTGTGCGTGGGAGTGTGTGTGTGTGTGTGTGTGTGTATGTGTGTGTACGTGTGTGTCAGCGCATGACTATGTGTCTATGTATGTAGGCCCATATGCTTCAGCCCATGTTTCATTCTGATGTGTGGAAAGAGATTGTCGCTGAACTGGCCATTCCTCACAAATCATTCTCCGCACATTACATCACACCTGCGTCCGATCTCAGCTCTCACTCCCAGACAGCTGTCAGCCACTTTACTTAGGTTTCTGTCTCATTTTTGCCTCATTGGGGTATCTTATCACCCTCCTCAGATTTAAACTGTTAACAAAACACAGTGCCTAGCCCGCCATCCCTCTGTCTGTTTGTCTCCCTCTGTCCATCTGTCCAATCTTAGTCATGTGTTACTCTCAGCACCTCAGGCAACCTTAGTCCCCCTCACATACCTAAAAACGCCTGTGGGTGGATTATGGCTTCCTTGGCCTTCAGATAGCTGGTTAATAGCCCCGGCTTAACCCATTGTTTCTGTGTACTAGGCTAAATGTTTAAGGCATTGCCCACCGGTTGGGCCCAGCCCCTCCCAAATCCATACCTGCGTTAGGGCGTGTCTATGTGGAGGCGTGTGTTCCCGGCCCCCTCAGGGCCCTCCACTAAGGGAGTGTATCCCTTTAAGAATGCTCTTCCCAGTGTATTTTTCTAATTCCAGGTGCCAGCGAGCCTTGTGTTTTACCAGGTGCAGGCCCGGGTCATTACTGAGGTATTTGTTTTCCAGATTACAGGAGCAGCCCAGGATTAGAGGAGTGTTATCCCTGTCCCTCTCTGTCTGTCAGCCACTGATCCCCAGTGTGGAGCTTGGCTGCCTGTGCGCTGCCCCAGCCTCTCTCCAGGCTACGCTAGGCTAGGCTACACCTGGCTTGTGGTGCTGTTAGTGACCTGTCACACCACAGACCCGAGTAACCTCCCAGATGGGCCCAGAGTCTGTCTTCGAGAGGCTGAGGAAGGGGAGGACGGGACAGGGCTGGGTACGCTGATCAGACTTTCACCCAGCCGTCCTTAATGGGACTTGAAGTAGTGTGGTAATGGCTTCTCTGTGTCCGCCCCATCCTCCCAATCCCTGGGGTGTAGGATGGACCGGACAGGGATGGGACTTGGGAGGATGGCAGCCTGGGGGGTTGTCAAGTTTAGTCCCAGTCACCAGTAGCTGGACAGCTGAAGTCCTCTCTGAAACGTTTACATAGAGACCCACAATCATGATAATAAACAGTTTTATCATCGGCCTCCCAATCAATAATGCGGCTTCTTAAGGTTTAATATTTCAATGGTATTGATCATCTTAACAACCGTGTTTGTGGTTGGCTTGCTTTAACTGCAGGCCTGCAGGAAAAATGTTAGTGCTTATGTGTGTGTAGATGTTAGTGTAGATCTTGCATGTATGTGTCTGTATGTGTACATGTAGGGTGTGTGGGGTAGCTACAGCAATAGTTGAGTAGCAGTTTTTTTCCGCTGCCCAGTTTTACTGCAATTGCTCCTATGACTGTTTAGCATGTAAAGACACCCTCTTACCAGTTTTCTGTGCCATAGACCCAGTTTGTGAGAGGCTAACCTCTATCTCCTATTCTATTCAGCCCTGCCCTATATGTGGCTGCTTACTGTTTACTAGCACCTAAGCGGCCATAACATTTAAAACAATACTATGCTTCTTGCGGTCAGTCCTCTTTCCCCCTCTTCCACCCTCATCCTGTTGCTGTGGAGAAAATTAAATGGACTGAGTGAAAACAGATAAGCTGAAGGCTCCAAAAGCCCTGTAGTAAGCACATTCACTTCCACTCTCTCTGGAGAGAGGGCCTGCTTCCTCACATATCAATAGGGGGAGATTTGATAATTAGTGTAAATGAATGAAAGGCCTTGGGCCTGGCCGTCTTTGATCGGCAACATCTCACCCCTTTCCTGCAAAACCTAAGTGGGTCTGTGAGTGTGGAGTGGAGGGAGCTGGACATGGGCAGTGGTTCCCAACTAATACTAGTGCAGCTTACTGATAACATGTTCCCAAGCAGGGGTACTAGTGCAGCTTACTGATAACATGTTCCCAACCAGGGGTACTAGTGCAACTTACTGATAACATGTTCCCAGCCAGGGGTACTAGTGCAGCTTACTGATAACATGTTCCCAACCAGGGGTACTAGTGCAACTTACTGATAACATGTTCCCAAGCAGGGGTACTAGTGCAGCTTACTGATAACATGTTCCCAACCAGGGGTACTAGTGCAACTTACTGATAACATGTTCCCAGCCAGGGGTACTAGTGCAACTTACTGATAACATGTTCCCAAGCAGGGGTACTAGTGCAGCTTACTGATAACATGTTCCCAACCAGGGGTACTAGTGCAACTTACTGATAACATGTTCCCAGCCAGGGGTACTAGTGCAACTTACTGATAACATGTTCCCAAGCAGGGGTACTAGTGCAGCTTACTGATAACATGTTCCCAAGCAGGGGTACTAGTGCAACTTACTGATAACATGTTCCCAGCCAGGGGTACTAGTGCAACTTACTGATAACATGTTCCCAAGCAGGGGTACTAGTGCAGCTTACTGATAACATGTTCCCAGCCAGGGGTACTAGTGCAGCTTACTGATAACATGTTCCCAACCAGGGGTACTAGTACAGCTTACTGATAACATGCACATGTGGAGGGAATTCAGTGTTACAACGGGATGCACTTGGTGGTACAGTAACCAGAAAGGATTGGCAACCACTAGACAAGGGAGGTTTCTTCCTGCTCCCCCCCCCCCTCTCTTTCTGGGAGTGTCTATTAAAGTGATCTCCCTCCACAATGGATGATCATGACGTTGTCTGCTAACTCTTCCACTGGGCTCCGGAATGCCACACTGTCCCCGTGAGAACACGTTTCCAGCCTGCTGTGGAACAGGAGTGCTTTTTATACCAGACCATCACTAATCAGGTCAATGTAGCCCACTTGTCCGTCTGCACTGAATCTGGCAGGCTAGGAATGTCTGGCCTGGTGTTTGTGAGCTTCAGCTAGCAGGTAGTAAACACCACGCAAACACACACACACACATCCACACACCTTTGCTAACTCATGGCCCTCGTGCTGCGCTGTGGCACATGTTCTCTCCATGCCGTGTGCTCTGTGCTGCAGGTTGCCTGCAGGCAAACGTAGGTTTTTGTGGTTGGAGCGAGATTGTCTATTTCTGATTATACATCAATACCTTCATCCCAGGGATAATTTATGCATTTCCCAAGCACAAAGCTTTATCTGAGCTAACCACTGGGGACAGCGCAGGGAAATAAACCCCCAAAAAAGGAAGATAGCTTGCGGCTGCAGTAAGAATAGGTTATTTTTGTAGTTATTAAAACAGGTTCTTCTCTGTTTCATTTTTAACCTGACACTTTGCTGAAACTTGCATGCTCCTCTGGAATCTGGAGACGAAGTTCACAGATCAGTGAAATAATGACTGTGATTCTGCATATAATGTTAAAACAGAAGAGTGGCTTTTGGGCAAACGGATCGCTTAACAAAACCAACACAGCAAGGAAAACCAATGTCTACCAGTGTGCATTTTTAATCTGAATGTATTCAGTCCGCTTCCTCTCTTCCTCTCTGTGATGTGAGAGTTCTCATTTGTACTCCCAGTCTGCCATAGCTCCACAGCCCCCCCACGCTTCCTGCTAATTGGTGGGAGTCTGGGAGCTTCCTGCTGTGTGTTCGCTGCTTCCCCTTGCTTTGCCACCCCACCAGCTCTTTCACCAGTGCTCCCCGCAACTGAGTAATTAACCCACTGCTAATTAACTACTTCTAATTACACAGCACTGTTTCCATTGCACCCTCCAAAGTGAGGAGACACTTGGCCGCCACGTGCCAGTCCCTTCTGGAAGGCTTTGAATCGACCTGCTGTCTGATTGGCTGGCTGCTAAAGACTGTCAGGAGCTATATCCCAGGATGCCTCTGTTGTGCTAGACAGCGTGGATTAAGAGAATCTGATGATGTTGCGTAAACAATGAAATCACTTTCAAGGTTCTATTTCAAGTCCATGTACAAAGGAGGCAATTGATACTACAAAATCAATTTGCGCATGCTTGCCCTGGACTGAGACCCAGTGTTTGAGTTGAGTGGTCACAGACATTAGTGATCCAGAAGCGGCTTTACCATGCAATAGAGCAGCCAGCAGGGACCTTTTATAGCTCCGTCTTAATCCTATTCTAGATTTGAGGCAAAAAGCATTTTGCAGCTGCTGTCTGGCATCCTGGGAGTTGTAGTTTGTTCCCCATCCCCGTCAGAGCCTGAGACCTGTATGTATAGTGGTCGTGACGTGATAAAGGCAGCCTACCTTAGCTCTGTCTGCTCCTTGATGTGCTCCCAGCCCCAGAGCCCCCAATCCAAGCCCCCCCCCCCCCCACACACGCACACTCACCACTATACTCCCCTCTTTTCCTAGTCTCGGTCTCGGCACAGCCACGGCTATTTCTGTTCCACAGACTGATAGCTCCAACTGAAGATCATTGATTTTACGGGAAGCCCTGTTTACAGCCTGAGTGCCATCGACCTGAGGTGACTTTTTACCTCCTGAAGTAAGAGCAGCACTGGAGCATCCTTGTGTCTACATTATACAGTCAGTCACAAGAAGCAGGAGGAGAATAAGAGTTGGGGGAAATCTACATTACAGAGAGGAGTGAAGTTTGAGGTACAGTGTTAGAGAATCATACTTAAATTAGCACTGTAACCCATTTAGTTGTTATTGAGTGAAGTAATCGGTCTAGTTTTTAGTATAGTAGACTTGATTGGCCTAGATATTAGTAAAGTAGAATTTATATTGGTCTAAATGTTAGAATAGTGGAGTTAATTGGCATGTATGTCAATATAGTATAGTTAATTGGTCAAGGTGTTAGTATAGTAGAGTTAAGTGGGCTAGATGTTACTATACAAGAGTTAATTGGCCTAGATGTTAGTCTAGTTTAGTTAATTGGGCTAGATGTTATTATAGTTATATTAATTGGCATAGATGTTAGTATAGCTGAGTTAATTGGGCTAGATGTTATTATAGTTGAGTCCATTGGGCTAGATGTTATTATAGTTAAATTAATTGGCAAAGATGTTAGTATAGCTGAGTTAATTGGGCTAGATGTTATTATAGTTGAGTCCATTGGGCTAGATGTTATTATAGTTAAATTAATTGGCAAAGATGTTAGTATAGCTGAGTTAATTGGGCTAGATGTTATTATAGTTGAGTCAATTGGGCTAGATGTTATTATAGTTGAGTTAATTGGCATAGATGTTAGTTTAGCGGAGTTAATTGGGCTAGGGGAGAATAGGAATATCCTATCTAAGTCCAGGGTGGTCGTGAAGGGCTATCTACAGAACAGCAGCGCTATCTAAAGGCTCAGCGCTATCTAAAGGCTCAGGGATTAGGGCAACACAGGGGCCTTGTTTGGGGCATTACCATGGACTTTGGGTAAAGACTGAGATGTATGCATACATACACTGGTTATTAATTGGGCCAGGCCTTGGAGATGAGCCTCTGTTCATTTAGCCTGAGGACTACATTGGTTCCCCCATCAATGAGCTAGTCCCCTGTGCAGCATCAACAGCCCTGCCTGCTTTATCAATAAGAAGCCTTCCTTCCCACATCTTCCTGTAACTTGCTTAGCATTTACACCATTGATTTTCCAATAAGCGGCCTTACCCTGCGGTGGCCAGCCAGGCCCGAGCTCTGTGATGGCTCAGACAGCCCTCCTGAAGGACAATGGGAAACGAGGCGGCGGGGGGGGGGTGTAGGGGTGCACTTGTGTTTTTGGGGGTTGGGGGGTGGGTTTAAGGAGTCCTCCTCATCTAGCGATGCTGGGGTCTAGGTGTAGATGAAGAGGTTAGCATGGGGGGTCAGGTCCGCGTCTGATGGGGGTGTTCTCAGCTGGGGCTGGGCCAGAGTTAATTCCCCAGGAGACCCTGCTGTCCCTGGTCCTCTGGAGGGCTGGCCCCCAGGCAGGTGATTGTGGGTGCTTATAATCAGATTGATCCTTAGCCTTTAATTCTTCCATGGCTCGGCCAGTAAATCCTACCTAATGAAAGGGCCCATAAATAAAAACGTATCTCATTTTCCATCCCTGCAAAATGACAACCAGACCCACCTCTGACAGCGTTCATTAAGCCTCTGCCCCTTTCAAAAGGCTCAACCTTATCTGCTTTGTTACGGTGGGGGAGGAGGGCATCATGCTTTATATGTCTCTAATGTCAGAGACGGGAGAAAAGACACTGTCTGGCATTTAATGCCTGTTCGGGCTGCTGCTGGAAAGCTGTGGCAGGAGGACTGCCTCCTATAGCCTGACCCTGCCCTGTTCCTTTAGACTCCCTCTCCACTGTCCCTCCCATAGCTCAGGAATCCACGCTTTTATTCCTTCTGATCATTCCTTATTGTGAGCTGAGGCTTGTTTTAACTGCATGCAGACTGTCTCATTGTTTGTCTGTGGGTCCGTGAAGAGAGTAGAACACAAGGCCAGCGGTTGAAAGCACAGGCTGTGGCAGGAATCCTGTTGCTTCCTTTAGCAGCAGCTTCAATGTCAGTATGCAAAGGAAAATTGAAATCATTTGCGTAGTACCATTGCCGATAATGTTAGCTTACTGCAGGCACTCTACCTTTACTGGCAAGGTTCATGCTGATTGTGGCTATTAACACCGTCAGCAGACACAGAGCCACTCTGCCCCACACCTCCCCTCCTTGCCCTTCCAGCGCGTCTCCCCGTCTGTCTCCCTCCCTCATTTGGTACGTCTGTAAGATTAAAGCTTTTCCTGCTCTAAACAGGTGTCGCTTAGCGTGCAGACCTGGAGACAAACAGGGAGCTAGTGCGATATCGGCCTGCCCATCTGAGACTCTCCGACTCCAGGCAATCCCATTTCATATCAGTAACCACCACAGGTTATTGAATTAGACCATCTTGATTTTAAAGAGCAATCCTGTTTTCTGTAAGCAGTGGACACGCCGAGCTGGTTGGGACTAAACTCCACCTCCGTCTCTGGTCAGGGGTCGTCCCGCTGCTCTTCCAGCCGATGGGTTGTAGGCATGTCAAAGGGCACTGGTGCGCGGAGAGGCACACAAACATGAACAGTAGGTCCATGCTAGAGCATCTGTTGGGCCACTGGACATCTAGTGAGGGAGTCAGGGATGCGAAGTAGTGGTCTGGGTTGGTGTGTTATCAAGCACACCCATCTGCCTGCAGGGCAGCTCGTCTCCCCGTGGAGCATGACACGATGTGGGCAGTATGTTCACTTCAGGCCACGGGCAGGACAGCCCCTGGGACATGGGAGTGGGGAGAGATGGAACGACAGGGTTTGGCGCACGGTGTTCAGGAGTTCCATGTTCAGACGGGGCTGTCCATCTGTCACTGCCAGTGCTCTTTACTTCCCCCACCAAAAATGTTACATCCCCCACCAAAAATGTTATATGTATAGTTAAAGCTCCAAATAAATGTGCCCTGGTGTAATGTGTTTAACGAATCCGTTAGGCACTTACTTGGTTGTTTTTCATTGGCTGCCCTTTCGTCTGCCTCCATCCGTCTGGGTGCAATGTCTTGTGCCTAGCATTCCTGTTGTTAATGGAGCAGGTAATATATAGTGACCGGTCTGGTTACTATCACCTCACTCAGAATGGCAGCCAGCTACAAATCATGCCTGTCTGGATCAAGTAATCCTGTTAATAAAACAACTGAGCTAATGTCATTCACTCTGTATGCAAAGCAGAGCGGTCGTCCAGGGGGCTCTGTCTGTGTGGACTGCAAACAATAACAAGTAGGGGTACCTGGGCCGAGACAAAATGGTTGCCATTACTGTTTACGGTGGAAGGTTGTGCGACTGACATTCCCCCGCTTTGCGTTCATTATGCACCGCCAGACCATCAGATAACGCAGCTCCAGATATTATATTTGGTTTCTTATCAAACCAATTTGGCGCATTAATTACAACCTTTAGATTAGAATTCCCTGTTCCAGGTAGGACACCGTCATAATGACGAAATGCAGAGGTACACGCTGAAAGAGTCAGCCCATTGTTTCAGTCGCATAAGTGCGTTCAGGGTGGAGTAGAGCAGTGTGGGGGGTGTTTTCCATCAGACATTCATGAAGAGCAGGGCAGACGTTATCAATCTCTCCACTGTGGGCCAGCCCTCTCTAGTTAATATGGTAGGGGCTCTGGGGGGGGGGCGACACAGCACTGTCTGATCACGGATAGAATTTGCATCCCTAAGTAAATAAGTAAATAAATCAAGTGGCGGCGGTGAATGTGCTAATCAGCCAGGACATGGCGGCAAGCCGGAGCAGGGTGCCCGGAAACTTTGCTCATGTAATATTCAGCACCGGCTGGGTGAAAGGGCAGGCCAGAGTTATTGGTTTCAGCCCAGTCACCCCCTTTAATCAATGCTGCCTGCATCTCTTTAATAAAATTATTAGCTCAGCAGTATCTGGCGCTATCATTCTATCTCCACGGCACTCTAAATTGCGGTGCTCGGGGCATAGCCGGCTCCCGAAGGCACAGCTCCCATTTATTACGTCGGAGGCGGGTGGCTGGAGTGTTTGAAACCAGGCTGACCAGGGTGGTTCCTGGTTGCCGGAGCTAAACACAGCTGCATTTCACTTCCAACCCAGCTGTATTTTGGGCTTTACTGAAAATATGTCTTTTTCCTCTCGTCCTCTTTGAGTGTGTGTGTATGTGTGTGTGTGTGTGTGTGTGAGCTTACAATTAATTACCTGCGTTGCATACTGCATTGTGTGCACTCAACAGGACAGGAGTGGATGATGTCTAGCTGGGTGTTTTTCCATGCATGATTTCTCTTATTTCAGCAGAAAGGGAGAGGACTCTAAAATGGCTGTGCAGTTATCAGCAGTACCCTTCACTTCTTCTCTAGTTATGTAAATGTATCATGTGCTGATGGGTGGCTTCTCTGTGTCTGGGTCTAATTATCTCACAATGAATCTATTTTATCCATTAAGTTGGGCCTGTTTCTCCCTCTTTCTGACTGGAAGTTAATTAAAAACGGATGTAGGATTTGGAGAATGTAAGATTAGGGGTGTTGTTTGGAAGGTGAAGATAAAAGATGGTAACTTCCTGATATGGCAGGAAGATGAATCGTGGGATGGCTTATTAGTGCTTGTCTCAGGTATTGTGTTTAAGTACCTAATCTAGCATAATGAGCACTCTGTCATTTTCCCAATTAGACCTCACACTTTCCTCTCTCACCCATGCACTATACATTAAATGTGTTCCTCTCAGCATTCTATAGATAGATGTTCCTTTCATCAAGGTGCTTCCAATCTCGTCTTTAGGAGCGTTTCTGGAAGCACTTAGACCGATGCGTTGGGATATATCCATGAAAGAGGGAATGTATGCCTCCATTGTGTCCTTGTTGATATCCACGGTCCTTTCATGTACTGTACGTGATGTGCCGTGATGTTGCTAACCCAACTCCCTCTTCTCTCCCTGTCCCTCTCAGGCCTGGATGCGATGAACGCCTCATGTAGGCATCAGCATGGACAGCTGTGAGTCTCCCGTGGTTTCTGGGACAGACGATGGCCTCGGCTCTTCCGCTACCACCCAGCAACAGCAGCAGCACCCCCCGCGGCCCTGGAACGATCACTCTAACTCACAGGTCCCTGCCAGCAGCCAGCCCCCGTCCCTGGAGCCACTGTCTCTCTCTGCACCCTACCCCTCTGTGAGAGAGCCCCAGCATCAACAGACCAACCGGACCCCACCCCTGGCCCGCAGCGAGAGCTCCGCCTCAGGCCAGCTGCACCCCAGAAGAGAGGGTTTCGACGAGGAGCAGGAGGGAGTGAGCTACGGAGAAGAAGAAGAAGACGACGACGAATTGGAGGACTTGGATGACATGGAGATCGACAACTGTTTCCCAAGTCTGCAGCCCTTCCCCGGTGTGCCCATAGCTCCCGGAGGAGGGGGCATGCCCACACTCCTACGCCAGCAGCCCAACCGTCAGAGGGGTGTGGCAGAAAGTGGGAGTGAGGAAGGAGAGGAGGAGGAGGAAGAGGAGAGCAGTGATGTGGAGAACCTGGCTGGGGAGATAGTCTACCAGCCAGATGGCTCCGCCTACATCGTGGAGAGCCTCAGTCAGCTGATCCAAAGTGGAGGGGGCGGGGCAACCGGCCTTCTCCCCGCCAACACTCTGCCCGCGGCGGGGAAACCGGGGGAACCAGCCGGGACCTCACCCTCTGTATACCCTCAGATCATCAACACGTTCCACATAGCTTCGTCGTTTGGGAAGTGGTTTGGCTCCTCAGACCAAGGATTCCCCAATACCTCAACCCTGGCAGGCCTCAGTCCTGTCCTGCACAGTTTCCGCGTCTTCGATGTGCGGCACAAAAGCAACAAGGATTACCTGAACAGCGATGGGTCTGCCAAGAAGTCCTGCGTATCCAAAGATGTTCCCAACAACGTGGATTTCTCCAAGTTTGATGGGCTGGCCCTGTATGGCAAGGGGAAGCCCATCCTCATGTGTTTTCTGTGCAAGCTGTCCTTCGGCTACGCGCGCTCCTTCGCCACTCACGCCGTCCACGACCACCGCATGACCCTGTGTGAGGACGAGAGGCGGCTGCTGGGGGACAACAAGGCGTCTGCCATTATCCAGGGCATCGGGAAGGACAAGGAGCCCCTCATCAGCTTTCTGGAACCAAAAAACAGGAGCTCTCCTACACCAGCGCCCCCCACCCTGGTCCCAATGAACTCTGGCCAGAGCTTCTACGGCACATTCAGCGGGGTCCACCTGGAAGCGGGGAGCAGCAGCGGGGGTAGCGAGGCCCTCCTGAACAAAGACTCAGACTCCTCTAGTTTCCAGCAGCAGCAAGGCTCACTACTGTCTCTAGGGGGGCTGGGCACCTCCAAAGCACCCGCTCTTACCTCAGGCCCTGCCAAAGACTCCAGTACCCTGCCGAAGCAGGGAGGGAGAACAGAGGGGCCTAATGGGAAAGAGGGGATCCGCAGGGGGGAGGATGGGCATGCGGAGCGGCGAGAAGGCAAGGTACACCTGGCGAGCCAGGATCGGGCCTCCGAGGAAGAGGAGGAACCGATCTTAGAGGACGAAGAAGACGAGATGGAGGAGGAAGGCACTGCGCTGGCCTGTGGTGGTAACAGTAGCTGCGTCGGCGAAGAAGTGGGGGAACCGGCTGTCTCAAACCAAAGCATTTCCAAATCTCCTTTATTAATGCCTAGTAGCACTCTCCAGCCTTCTGCCTGTCCCTCTGCAGCCAGCCCCATGCTCAACAGC
The DNA here is from genome assembly GCF_011004845.1 of Esox lucius. Taxonomy (NCBI): domain Eukaryota; kingdom Metazoa; phylum Chordata; class Actinopteri; order Esociformes; family Esocidae; genus Esox; species Esox lucius. The sequence continues at coordinate 16,441,390 of NC_047570.1, read as the reverse complement.
AAAGTCCCGGCTTCCAGCTCCTCTTTCTCCGTCAGGGAAGAGTGCGCGGCCGCAGACGGCGGGGGAAGGAACTCCGAGCTCCCTCTGAGCTTTAACTGCCAGGGCTCCATTGTCCCCATGGCAATGGCTGCCGCCGACAGTGGGGGCGAGGAGGACGCCGCGGGCACCTCCTCGCCTCTGGCCCCCAGCGATGCCGCTGACGAAAGTGCCAATCGAGATAGTGCCACAGCTCCTGAACCAAATGACTGCCCGGCGGAGGGCGAGGATGACAGCGGGGCCCTGCTGCACCACCACCACCTTCACCACCACCACCACCACCACCTGCACCCCTCCGCTCACCCCCACCCCCACCCGGGGGGGCCCTGCGACATGGGCGGCGTCGGGGAGTGCCCTCAGAACCACGGGCCCGGAGGCAGCGGCGGGAGCGGCGTGGAGTGCCCCAAGTGCGACACGGTCCTGGGCTCGTCGCGGTCCCTGGGCGGCCACATGACCATGATGCACTCGCGCAACTCGTGCAAGACACTCAAGTGTCCCAAGTGCAACTGGCATTACAAGTACCAGCAGACCCTGGAGGCCCACATGAAGGAGAAGCACCCGGACTCCGGTGGCTCCTGCGTGTACTGCAGCAGTGGTCAGAGCCACCCGCGCCTGGCCAGGGGAGAGAGCTACACCTGCGGATACAAGCCCTTCCGCTGCGAGGTCAGTACTTCAACCTAGCCAGTTGAAGATCCAACCTAGTCAGTTGAAGTACTGACCTCAGCCTAATGACTAGTATACTGTGAGGTGGTAGGACTTTAGCGCAGTGTGAGATGTGCCGAGGTGTCGTCTGACCGGACTGTCGGCCGACGTGTCACGATGCGTTGTTTAGGCTTCTTGGAGCGTGAGTCTTGAAGGCCGCGCGCATTCCCGCTAGGCGTGTCGAGGTGTCCAGCTAACGATCTCTCTCTGTCTCTAGGTGTGCAACTACTCCACCACCACCAAGGGCAACCTGAGCATCCACATGCAGTCGGACAAGCACCTGAACAACATGCAGACGCTGCAGAACGGCGGCTCCATCAACTCGGCCGAGCAGCAGGTGTTCGGCCAGCACCCCGGTGGGGTGGGCGTGGTGTCCGTGCCCTCGGTGACCCAGGCCAGCGCCCACCACCCGCCGCACCACCACCACCCCACCCAGTCCTCCGCCCACATGGCGGTGCCGTGTGGCGCCCCCTCACCCACCAAGCCAAAAAGCAAGCCCACGTGGCGCTGCGAGGTGTGCGACTACGAGACCAACGTGGCGAGGAACCTGCGCATTCACATGACCAGTGAGAAGCACATGCACAACATGATGCTGCTGCAGCAGAACGTGACCCAGATGCAGCACGGCCGGCTGGGCCTGGGGGCCATGCCCTCTCCGTCCGAGGCCGAGCTCTACCAATACTACCTGACCCAGAACATGAGCCTGCCCCCGGGCCTCAAGATGGACCCGGCCGGAGCCGAGGCCCAGTTCCTGCTGGGAGGCTTTCACCTGGACCCCAACATGGCCGCCCTGGCCCCCCAACTAGGTGAGCTTTCTCAGTTCGCCTCTGCAACAGTGGAGCAGTGGGAGCCATTCTGGCGCTTCCTTCAGAACTGCCTCAGGTCACCACAGAAATTGTAGACTGTAGTTCAGTGTGAGTTCACAAGGGTGGGATCGCTCTCACTGCTGCCAGCTGGTTATTTTTAACATTAAACTCGCTGTTATGTACAGTACATTATGTGACTGAATGAAGAATATACAAAAATCTTTTTAAATGAAATGCTACACGTTTTAACCCATTTAGACATAGGCTAATTGTCTTCATTTATTTACTGAATGTGTGTAGCGTGGCCAGTAAATGAATGCAGGAATGGTAAGTAATTTTAAATCTACATTTAATGAATACTGAATATGAAAATGTCCCATGAGAAAAAACAGACATCAGCCTTTTTTCTGAACTCTGCACACAAGGGGTTAACCAGACAACACAGACACACGCGCGTGCACACACACACACACACACACACACACCCCCCTCACCCTCCAAACTGTTTACACACAATCCTATCTCTCATTTTGGCGGGTCTCTCTTTCCTTCTGCCCTGAGGTACAGCTGCCCTACCGATCTTAACATCATTCGCTCTTCTTCTAAGCAAAGAGCAACACAGAGATTAAAGGGGGAAGGTCATGGAACGGCAGTGTATAAAACGAGAGTTTCTTAGAGGGTGCACTTAACCCACAACAACCCCTCTTTTTCTGCCATTGTGTATACGACTACTCGTTAGTTGCTACCATGTGACGGTCTCCCAGCACTACACCTGGACCCCTGTCCACTGCCGTGTCATTGTATAGTGGAGCTGAATCGATATATTGGCCCTCCAGACTATGGGATTCATATGAGGACAGTGTTTCACTCCAGGTCAGCTATGAAGAGTGGACCTTTAGACTCGACCATCGTGGCGCTAGTACAACTGCTTCAGTTAGGGACTTTTCCTGTTGACTTAAGATGAGCTGAGCCATTACCGGGGTAATTGTAATTAAAATGGACTCTACTGTTAAATGTCCTGTAGCCTAAAATCTTAATCATCATACCCACATTTGCACACTTGTGTTCCTAGCACTCGCAGGGGTTTAGTTTACACTGCCAGTCTGTGTCACTCTATCTGGGTCAGACTGGCTGGGAAAGTCCCCCCTGTGAAACGTTGTTGTGCTCACAATAGACGGTGAGGGAGAGAAAGAGAGAGAACGAGAGAGAGAGAGAGAGAGGGCTGAGTGAGGGTTCCTCTTGTTTCGCCCATGTCCTCCAGACCTTCTCTCCTCTGAGCAGAGTCAGTGTTTTCATGTCATTATTCCCAAACTGCCACTGAACTCCGCCACTGGATCTCTCCTTTTTTTTCCCCTAACGTTGTAATTGCAGCTATAAATTTTATCTTGGTCAAAGAAGGGAGGAGCGGAGGGCCCTATATGGGTAATTCAGCAGCATAGCTGAGTGTTTGGTGTGCCAGTTACAACCCCGCAGTTGTACAGACTTGTCTCCAACTGTCGCCGGTTCAAAGACACGAACAAGAATTGATTGCTGTGACTATTTTATTTTTTATTTTTTATCTCCTGCCATCTGGTTCATTTTCTTGCGAGGGAACGTTTAATAAGCATGTTACAGGGAATGACGAGGCATCACTCTCAGCCGCAAAACTAACGCAGTGTCATCAATGTCATCCCCACACACGCACGCACACACACACACACACACACACTCCCTCTGATTGACTAAACACACAGATACGCAGCATAACACACACACACATCTCTGACATCACCAGTCTGTCTGAGCAGCTCAGGGACAGAAATTGGCTCTTGATGTATCTGTATAGACCCGGTCCCTTGTCCCTCTTCTACTGTGTATTTGTTACATTTGAGGACATAGTCAGGGAGTTATGGAGGTGACATATCCTGACCCCGCATGATCTCTCCCCCTTAGTAATCCTTATCCCCAGTATTGAGCTGCAGTAGATACAGGAAGCGAAGAGAGAGAGAGAGAGAGAGAGAGAGAGAGAGAAGAGGGGAGTGACTTTGGGCCTCAGCTATTGTGTGCTCCACTTTGTTCGATACACTGCCTGAATGCTGCAGCAGCTAGGTAAAGCTCTCTTTAAAAAAAAAATCCAACCGAGCCAGGGCACCGCTAATCTTTTGGAAGTTCCAGCAAACCCTGGAGACACAGGGTAGCATAGTCATACTGTGACTCGGACTCTGTCTGTTTCAACGAGTAGAGTTTCCCAGACGTCCCAGTGATGTCTGTTTATCCTTTTAATGTTATTTGAAAGTCAAAATATTTCCACAGCGTGTTGCCTCTCATTCCCTAAACATTGATACGGACTGACAACGTTTCAGTCAAAATATTATAGGTTATACAGTGTTTAAGGGACCTGCTTACATCTGAAACACATGTACAGACCACAGACTAAGCCAGTCATGAAGGTAGGGCTAATCCCTGTGTGTGTCTGTTAGCGTACACACTGGAAAAGTGCGTCGGAGCCACGTAGGAACAGAGCGACAGTAAACGCGTTGTCCTCCTCCTCGGATGCCAGGGTGAATTAAACGCAGACTTCCTGTGGTGAAACCCGCCGGTCGCCCGCTTCTCTTCACAGTCATGTCAGTGGCATCTGTGATACCACAAGTGGTGGCATGCGTACGGAGAACGTTCCACAGGCCCCGCGTCTTCTCCAGGGACAACGAGGGAACTGAGATGGGGGGGAAAGAGAGGAAGAGCCATAGATTGGGAGTCGTGAGAGTAGGGGCCTGGGAAAGGCTGGAGAGGTGGGGCTTGGTTGGAGTGGGGGCTCCGTGAGTGATTTCAGAGGGCTTCACAGAGGTCTCCCTCTCCCTGCTATAAAATCTCAGGTAATGGAGAAAAGTCCAAGAGCAGGCTGCATACTGCAGCAATAAATAAAAAGGGGCTGCTGGAATTAATTTAGTGTAGAGCCAGGCAGGGTCAGCCGGTGCGCTCAGTCTGGGCAGTGATAGATTAAAGATCAGTGAGCAAAGGCAAAAACTCCCCAGCCACTCTTACCTCACTTTTACCGCCTTTTGTTTTCCCCGTTTTCCCCCGACTGTATGGACGTAGTCCCTTTTGTTGTCGGGTCTGGATGCAGGTGTTGTTTTACTACGCCCCCCCCCCCCCACCCCTCCAACCAACCCTGCTGCCCCCCGCTCCCCCCGCCCAACGTCGCTCCGAAAGTCTTGCTCTCTACCCAGCAGGATTAATATGGTAGGTGTCTATATCGATTTAGCAGTGATACACATTCGAAAGAGGTAGGAGAATTCAGACGGAGAAGTGGACTCTTTTATTATTATTCCGTGAACAAGGGCACTGGATTTGATTTACAGTAATATGTGCTTGGGAACTCTTTAGTCCTCTTGTAATGATAGAATAACTTTCTTTTTCTGCGGAGCTCACGGCCTCTGGAGTTGATTTAGTGCCGGGCCGTGAAAGTGCACCAGTCCAAACAGGGGTACGTGTAAATCCATACTCTGGCGGTGCAACATTTCTGCTCCCTGCGAAAAAAGTGCAGGTTTTCTTTTTCTCAGCTCAAAGGAAGGATAATCTTGATTCAATAAAATTAGGTACATAAATACACACATGCACATTATCCTCTGAGGGGTATTGGAACTGGAGAGCAAATCCACTTTGACTGCAGAGACAAACATGGCTCTTTGTTGAAAGTTGAACCGTACACCTTTCACTTTCCCCAGGACGTTTTCATGCTGAGGGCGGCTTAAACTGAGAGCCCCTTTGGAAAACCCCAGGCCTCCACCCCCTCTAACAAACTCTAAATAACTCCTTATGTCCAGAAAAGTACATGTAACACAAAGTGAAAGAGATTGATGGCTAGATAGCAATAATCCCTCAAAGCTGTATTTAGAATTCGAAGCTTGTGAATTTTTTTAAATAACAAACTGACCATGTAACCAACTAAGAACGGTCTCTGTTTGTCTGTCTGTTTTTCTGTCTTTCCTTCTGTCTCTTTCTGTCTGTTTTTCTGTCTTTCCTTCTGTCTCTTTCTGTCTGTCTGTCTGTCTGTCTTTCCTTCTGTCTCTTTCTGTCTTTCTCTCGATCTCCGTCTGTCTCTCTCCTGCCTGATGTTCAGTAGGTGGGGAGATCCCCATGGACGTGCGGCTTGGCGGTGTTGGTGGTCAGTTAGTGTCAGAGGAGCTGATGACCCTGGGGGAGAGCCTGTCTCAGACCAGTGACCCCTCCCTCAAGCTGTTCCAGTGCGCCGTGTGCAACCGTTTCACCACGGACAACCTGGACGTCCTGGGCATGCACATGGGCGCTGAGCGCAGCCTGCCCGAGGAGGAGTGGCGTGCCGTAGTGGGGGACTCGCACCAGTGCAAGCTGTGCCGCTACACAACCCAGCTCAAGGCCAACTTCCAGCTGCACTGCAAGACCGACAAGCACGTGCAGAAGTACCAGCTGGTGGCCCACATCAAGGAGGGAGGCAAGGGCAACGAGTGGCGTCTGAAGTGTGTGGCCATCGGCAACCCCGTGCACCTGAAGTGCAACGCCTGCGACTACTACACCAACAGCCTGGAGAAGCTGCGCCTGCACACGGTCAACTCCCGTCACGAAGCCAGCCTCAAGCTGTATAAGGTGCGTGGCTGCCCGTTAACTCTGCCCTCATCCGTCTCCCCTGTTAACTCTGCCCTGATCCGTCTCAGCCCGTTATCTCTGCCTTCAGCCCTCTCCCCCGTTAACTCTGCCTTCATACCTCTCAGCCCGTTAACTCTGCCTTCATCCCTTTCAGCCATTAACTCTGTCTTCATCCCTCTCACATTTCACCCATGAACTCTACCTTCATCCCTTTCACCCGTTAACTCTGCCTTCATCCCTCTCAGCCTGTTAACTCTGCCTTCATCCCTCTCACATCTCACCCGTTAACTCTACCTTCATCCCTCACCCGTTAACTCTACCTCCATTCTAACCAGATTTCCCGTTGCAGTAATGCACAGCAGATCCCAGTTCAGCCCAACTACTTCTGGCGTAGCCTCTTCTTCCATTAATGACTGATGCCCCTGTGTTCTGAGCCTTCTGTTTCCAGAGCCTGTTCACAGGAGGCCAGAAAATGGCAGGCTGGGTTAGGGGGATAAGGGGTGAAACCTCTAGTAGAGGGATGAAGAAGTGAGAGGAGACAGAGGTTTGGTGCTAATACTCCTTGGAGCGGGAAAGGGAGAATCGTTCTCGACAGCCTTATTGATTTTCGCTGGACTTGGAGCTTCACCTTCTCCTCTAATCATTCCATAATAGCCAATGGATGAACACTCTCGGAACAAATGGACATAAATCTAACAGGCCTGATTCCACTTAGGCACCTATCCTGTCTGTCTGCGGCTAGGCTAGGGCCACTCTGTGCTTACCCCAAGCTGGCAGAGCTACGGCTAACACACACACACTAGCATGCACATCAAAACCTAAACACATGCTGCTCCTGTTCACCCACACCTTGACACACAGACACAGGCAGTAGTGGCACACTTACACAAAGACCAAATTCCATTCTCAAGTGGTAGGCTGTTGGAGAAAATGGGCAAAAATCTAACATATATTTAGCTGGATTTCTAAGTGCATTTTCTTTTTTGTACCTGCGCTGTATACCTGTTCTTGGCCAAAGAGTGTAAGATTGGCAATGTAGAAAAAAAGTGGAAACAGTATTGTGGTTTCAATGATGTGGTTTGATCACATTAAACAGCTAGGCTAGACCAGTGTAAAACCCTATCCAAAAGCCTTGTCCCTCTGGCTGTTTTTTCATGAATGGTATTTGTGCTGAGAGGACCTCCAGTAACAGACTGAAAGGGTTTTTCAACACTCCATTAAGAGAGAAGGTGTGAGGCTCTACTCCCAGGGTTACCATTAGGAGGGCCGGAGGGAGCCGGCAGTGTTGATGCTTGGTCAATGCAGGATAGGGGCCCGGCCCTCGACACAGTAGCCTCTGGGCCTGGTGATAGACAGAAAGCAGGGTTTTATTGGAACAGGACTGGAACAGTGTCTCCACCAGTCTTGCCCAGACATGTAGCCAGGATATTTACAAATACCGCACTGTTTAAAATATGTAACCCAATCAGTAGGACACGTTGGGCCTGGCCTGTGGAGGCAGGAAGACTGAGAAGGGCCTCCTAGTGCCCCAGGTTTGGTTCGTGGTCACTGGGCAGGGTTGGGACGGGCTGGGATTGCCCTGGTTGTTCTCTGTGCCACGAGACACATGCCAATAATACTGTCTCACACTTAACATAAATAGACGGCAGCCTGCATATCCCCCTTATACTCTCAAGGTGGAACAAGATGTTTTGCCTGAAAGGAGAGTGAAGAGTTTATATTCCCTTGTCTGTCTGTCTGCTTCTGTTTTTCCACGTGGCTACCTCAACCGTAACCTTGCTGCAGAAATTTGGGGTAATGCGACTCAGACTGTGGAGGATTAAATGTGTACAACGCAGTCTGGCATGATCGCTCTCCACCACTTAAGCCTCTTCTGATATTCCTTAAAGCTAATTGATCTCGAGAAAAATGACCTGAGCTCTCACCCCAAGAGCCTTGCCATCCCTCACTTCCAGGCAGCCACTATCCTTCCAGATACGCGTAGTGGTGAAAAAGCCAAGATGTTCACAACTTGACAAGAGTTATGACAGCATTTCAAGAACCGCATGTGATTAGCGGGTGAAAAGTACATGTTTCTGGGGCATAGCTCACTGCAGCATGGCTTGGCTCCCCGCTTCGCAATGTCACACCCTTCATGTCGCTTTGGATAGAGCAGAGCAGCGTATCATGATAGAGCAGAGCAACATATCATGATAGGGCAGAGCAACATATCATGATAGGGCAGAGCAATTGACAGTCATTCAGCCAGGCAGAACCCCACAGCAGCCCCCAACCCCCAGCCCCAACCCTCAGACTCAACCCTCCCAGCCTCAACCCTCAGCCTCAATCCCCCCCAGCCCCAACCCTCAGTCCCAACCCTCCCAGCCTCAACCCTCCCAGCCCCAACCCTCAGCCTCAACCCCCAGCCTCAACCCCCAGCCTCAACCCCCAGCCTCAACCCCCAGCCTCAACCTGACAGATTATGTGAGGATGAGGAACTTTTTTTTTTTTTTTTTATGCAAATAGCAGCATATTTTTTCATACCTTTTTTTGGAGAGAAACTAAATCATCAAGTCAGCATAAACAGGCTTTAAGATGTGGGAGATCCTTGGTCCACTTCGCCCAAATCAAACTGGTTTGCATTAACCAGGCCCTTGTGTGCACGGCTCCGTATAAATTGGAGCCTGTAATTACTGGAATTAAAAAGGAAGGTTTAAACTGAGGGCTAAGCTGGATGGGATAATTTGAGAGTTTGTGGTATGCGGCCCATATTAGGGCTTTCTAAAAATATCCCCCCCACCACCCCACGTATTGGAATGTTTATAAAGTCCACGGAAAGCCTGAGCGAGTCATCCCGACCACACGGACCACCACGCTGTGGGGTGATGGAGCCTATTCCTGACTCTGTTGTTCCGGGTTTGAAGACGCCCACTCTGAAGCTCCACTCTGGCTGCTGCTGACACACCCCTCTGTTCTCAGATGAACTTTCACCTTCCCTTCACATCTCCCCACTCACTGTCAGCTTTGTAGTGGTGCTGGTGATGTCATGATGGTCGTGCATAAGTACAAGCAGATGGCTCTACACTACAGTATGCAAGTCACCTCAAAGCTTCAGCTCTCCCATTCTCCGTACAGACCTGTTGGCCTGTAGAAACCCAGCTTTTACTGCGGATTTACAGAGTCTTCTTACGGTAGTAGTATAAGTACTAGTAGCAGTCGTCGTAATGACATACATCTCTCCAGAAGTCTCTGATAAAGAAAAACAGGTGTCTGAAATGTTCCCGGCAGACCTCAGGTGTTGTGTGTTGGATGCATGAGTGGAGAGGAGTCGGCGGCGGCTGGTAACCAGCCAGTCCTAGCTCTGCTCTGCACTACTCTCTCGGCCTGTGCTCTGCCCAGACAGGATAGGTGGAGCCCGGGCCAGCCAGGACTGTGCTTCCAGGCAGGAGTTTGGGGAAAGGGGAGGAGCCTAGAGGACTAGCTGGCTACCTTCCTTGTCTCGGGGGTCGGTACGATCTGCGGTAATTGAGATTGATTGGATGTTATTTTTCCTCTTGCAAATGTAGTCCATTAGCTTGGCACATGCATAATCAGTTTAGAGCGCAGTTAGCCGAATGTAATCATGTTCCTCGGTGTCTGCTCGCACAAAATCCACTCCAGATGCCGCTTGGCTGCGGAAAGAGAGGAAGAAAGTGCCGTCACTATCACATGGGGAATCTCTGCCCAAGAAAGCCTTGACACCCCTCCCTCTGTCCTGGTCTCGCTCTATTAAACGCACACACACAACTGTACAAACCCTCCCATAGACACCAAGTATACACACACATACACACACATTGCTCTGCGACTGCCTCCTGCACCCCTGAGAACAGATCACATGTTCTGTAGTTTTAGCTGTTTAGCCTAACGCGGTGCTCCCTGGGACCAGGCCCGGCCCACTAACCAGCACCAAGCATCTGTAACTTGGACGCCTCTCCTCTGCTTATTTTCCCCTCCAGTGCGATCCAACTCGATCACCGAGCAGTGAGGAAAGAAAATGTCTGCGCTCCGTGGAGAGAAAATAATCTGAAAGGCATAATAGGAGCAAAGCATGTGTAATGTAAATGAAGGGATTATCTGCTCATGGAAACACATGAAGGTGTTTCACAGATGACCCTGCACTGCTCAGTTCTCCCAGACTACACACTGACCTCCATTAGTGACCATCGTTGTCTGGGCGGATTTCAAATCCTCCTGACCAGCACGGGACAGGGGAAACTATCATCAGCACAACAAAGAACTATTGGTATTGGCTGGCCCCAGAATGGTTTGTTTTTTTATCATCAAATAGAAGTGGAGAGAGTCATTTGGAGTGAAAGTCACAGGGGAACATTTAATCGCTGTTGGGATCCGATACGTCATGGTCCTTTTATCGGCCCGCCAATCAGCCCAACCTCAGCCCCGTTGACCGACAGACAGACAGACAGACAGACAGACTCACCATCAGACAGCAGTTAGTGGAGGGGAGAGGAGAGAGGGGCGGAGAGAGGCCGGTTTAGACAGAGATACTCTGCTAATTATCATGGCTGGCCTGTGATTGTTCTGTAATAGTGCTCAGTGGGAAAGGGTGCAGCGGTTCCAGGAAGAGCTGAGCTCTGATTTACTGGTACTACTGCTCTAATAAAGCTCTCGCTGCACATCCTGGGAGACAGCCCATTCCCCCTCTCCACACGCACATACACACACACACACACGCACGCACACGCTCCCCCTTTACAGCAATCACCTTGCGCTAGGGTGGATAGCGCCATGCCACCGTACCGGTCCCGTTTGACAGGGCACAGCGCAGGCGTAATGTAGCCGGCATTATGTAAACCCGAGGAAGTGTTTAAATTGTGTGTGGGGCCTCTTTACACTCCCTCAGTCAACACTGCCAAGATCCAGAACCCCCCCCCACCCCCAAACACTACCACCTCCTCTTCCTCCCTGTGGCCCTCCTGCAGGCTGGTGAACTCTGGGCTGCGTTGCCTAAACAGATCCCAATCACTCCAGAGGGTGGGCGGGGGAACAGAGCTGTGACAGTGTGACAGTCAGCCTACCATTGGCTGTCGTGGCTGTCTGTCAGGCTGGCAGGGGCGTGGTGTCAGTGCAGAGAGGGAGGGCCCAGGACTCGGTACTTGGCAGTTTGCTGGAATTTCACAAGTCCTCCGGCTCCCACCTCGGAGAAGGCCAGGCGCTGACCCCTAGCCCAGCTGCTGCTGCTGATTGGGAGTGCATCTACGCCTGCGTGGGGGTTTCAAGGGCCAGCGCAGAGAGAGAGAGGGAGAGAGGGTAGGTCCAGCTCCCTCTGAGCCATTTTCACAAGCTGTTTACCTAGACGGACCAATAGAAGTAGATGGACTAATAGAATGGCTACATGGCCCTGTCCAGCCTCCTCCTCACTGTCGGTCCGAGATAAGGACGTGTCCGGCACTGAGTCATGTCTTCGCAGGCCCACAGAAGGCACTCCAGATGGAGGGGGAGTGGGATGTTGTTTTCTGGGTCAGCCGGGAGTTGGAGTTCCTTGGTTATTGTGTTAATGGTTGTTTGTTTTGACTTGGGTTTTTCTCTTTTGGGCGGCTGGACAAGAGCAACTGAGCACGCTCCTGCCGGTGTGCAAGGAAGCTGTTGATCCTATTATCTGTTGCTCGATCAGCAGAACAGGCGGATTGGCGGCTGTAGGGGAGGGTCAGGGGAGGGAGGGAGGGGGCGGGTGCATACTGCAGGGGGTTAGGTAGTTCTAGTAGGTTTATTTTGTGCTGTCAGTGCCGGCTGAGATGAGCAGGTCTCCCTCCCACCTACAAGCCGTGGTCTGACTCAGGCACCCCTATCCCACACCCCGCATCCTCTCCCTCACTCTCTCTGTTCCCTGTCGTATTCATCTTTTTTTTTCTCTCTCCGTTTCTCCTCCCCCTTCTATTCCTCCCCATTCTTTGTCTCCTCAACATTAATAAACAAGGCAAATACCCGTCACCCACAGAACTAACCAACGCGGATGGCAGGCCAGTGGGTGGTCTTATATGGGGCTCTGCTTAAGGTTAAATATCTTTAATCCAACCAGGCTGGAAAACTAAACATTCTCCCCAGCCAAATCCTCTTTCTCTGTCCCTCTCACCCCCACTCCTTCTGACGCTCCCCCTTCCACTTTTCTCTTTCTCCATTCTCCTCCTTCCTCCTCCTTCACAGTGGCTTGCTCTTCACTGTGGGCCTGTGTTGTTTACGCACCAGTTCCTTTATTCAGTCAGCAGTAGATTTGGGTTTCTTAAAACACCTTATAAAGGATAAGCACATTATTTCGCCATTAAAATAGATTCAGGCCAAAAAAAAAAAAAAACTTTTCAAAGGCGGCATTTCTACTGCTCCAGTCAGGACCAACTAACGGTAAGACTGAGAGCTTCTTTTAACTTGATGAGGGGGGAATTATTGAGAGTGCAATTACATCTCACAGAATCAACTTCCTGTGCCGAGTCCGGCCGGAGGGTCTCTTTCTCTATCATCTAATCAGTGTTTTACCATGCCACAGCCAGCCTCAATCTTGTAAAGATGATATTACAGACATATCAGTCATAGTCCTATCTCTGCGCCCCCACCTCCCCCCCTTTAGCCCCCCACCCTCTCTCCAGTCCCAGATAACACAGAGATTGCATCCCCTGTCTTGTCTTCAAAGAGGACAGATAAGAGCCACATTTAATCAGCAAGCTCTATGATTTGGTGTTATCTTTGCATGCATTTGCTAGTCAAAGTGCAGTGAAATTACACACCAGGTGTACGTTGTCTGTCTCTCTGGGGGCCCTGTCAGCCCGGAGAGGAAGGGACGGTAAACGCTGGCTTGGTGAGGCTCGGACCGGAGCTCCTCAGGGTCTCTGTGGCTCCTAAGCTGAGGGGACGGTAGAAGAGGCAGCCTGGCTTAACGGCTCACTGCCATCAATACATCAGTGGCTTAGCGACCAGATTAACGGCCTGCCAGCGGTCAGGGCCACAAAACTGCTCGGTTCGCTCTGTACGTTCTGTCGGTGAGGCGGACCAGGCGGCGAGGGGAGCGGAGAGAGGGAAAGGAGGGATCTTAGGCGGCAGGACGAGCACACAGGGACCCCAGCCTGTTTGGGTTTGGGCTGCTGACAAGGGTCTGGGGACGGATAAGTAATTCCAGCTATTTGAAATCTCAGTCCCATTACCTTGTAACTTCCCACCAGTGAGTTTAAATGGCCGTTTGATGTGTTGAATAGGTGGCCGTGAATGTATTGTAATAGGTACACATTTTATTTGCCAGACTAACATTTCGAACTGTTTGTGTCTGAAACGTGTCATTGGAAGCTATTCTGCAGCCCCATTCAAATATTAGACAATTCTCTCTGTGGGCTTTTTTTCCTGTAAGTATGTGAAGGGCCGAACTTACAGAGTTAAACACTGTTCCTGGGGAGAATTGAACTCCTAACCTGGGGATCCTCAAGGCCTTAGTTCTGTAGTGTGGGGATAAAAAGTCAGCCCCACCCTTCCCCCATGGCGATGGCCCTCCATCCAAGCGCCGTATGTTTGGCCTAATTGCTGTGTGCTGGAGTCCAGGGTTAGAACTGGGACCTGTAAATCTATCAGTGTTATAGGGACAATGTTTTCACCAGATGTAGACGGAAGATTTCATCCCTTTGTAATTAAGCGGTGCAGCTCAGGGTGTCATATGGTTTTTATTGGGGCCCTCTGGAAAAAATCATTTGGCACCTTGTTTTCTCATCATGCCATTTATTCTTGTATAAAAGGGGGATAAAATGGAGAGAGGAAGTTAAAAAAAAAAAGTAACGGAGAGAAAATAAAATCTCCTGTTCTAATTCCTATATGAAAATGACTGGGTATTGATTTAAGAGACTGAGGTGGGGAGGGTGGATGTAGGGGGTCACAGCACTCTACGGCAATCAAAGGTTTTCTCCGACAGAAAATGGTATTAAAGAGGAAATAAAAAAATCTATTAGAACACAAAAGTTTTCCCAAATGTTATGGTTTTCCCCGGGTATCAGCACTTCCACCTGATTTCTACTTGAAGCTCATTAAACCAATGAATGAGGGAGAGTTGAAGTCTAGGGACAAGAAAGCTGTTCAACTTCTCAAGGACACTGCTAGCTTACGGCCTTTATGTTCCCTCATAACTAACTGATGCCCAGAATAGATGAACAGGATTTTCCCTCTCTTCCCATAAGCCCCACCCCACAAGACATCATAACCACTCACCTCCACCTCACCCTATTTCGTTTAGGTGCCAAACCTAGGGGTCGACCTTTCAAACTTACGGGTCGAACTTTCAAACTTAGGGGTCGAGCTTTCTGAATTGGGTGTTTTTTTTACAAGCCACAGCTGGTGAAAGTGCAATGTGTGTGTTGGGTGGGGGCTTTTGTTCAGAATAAGCGGTTTCACACATTTGTGTTTTATAAAGCCCTTTTCAATCTCTCTGTGATTTACAGAGCTGTGCTGTCCTCTTGGAGGGCCTCTCTCTCTCTCTCTCTCTCTCTCTCTCTCTCTCTGCTCCCTGTGAGCTCAGATCAGAGATTCACACACCAGAGGATGTCTTTACCACAGCCTCTCTCAGCTCTCTTCCATAGACCAGGCCTGCTCCCAGATTACTGACAACTATTCCTCATCTCCTTCCTGGCCAGGCCCACAAACCCCACTTATAACACCACCACATTCAATCAACACCAGGCCCAACATTAGGGCCCGCTGAATGATTCAAACGTGGATCCTTCTTTCAAACGGCCTATCTCTGTCACTTCTTAGGAATGTCCTTAATTTATGCCTGTATCGTTGGAAGGGTCTTGTTGGAGTAATTTGAACCATAAGCACTGTCTGTGCTACTGTATTACGAGGTCTCTGGGAGCTAGTATATTATGCGATGTGCTATAATAATTGTGCTGTGAGAGTCAACGCAAGATTCTGCTATGCAAATTATTATTCAAATGATCAAGATATTAATTCAAGCAACTGAAAGGAGAGAGTAGCGAGTGTCTTATTAATGAGTTTTATGAACTAGACTTTATTAAATATTTGTTGATGTTGCACGGGAGAGAAGTGTATATTAATTCTTGCAGTGGCGGGTCCCTGTGGGCTGAGATGGCCACCAACGCAATCCCTTTTGTGGTTCTCCTCGATTCTTCCGACGCATCTCTGGTGTCTGAGGACTACTCTTCCCAACATCATTTCGCAGATGAGTTATGAGAGCACCGTAGTTGGAGATGATTCCCTCCGTATTGCCAACTAATATCCCTCTCCCTTCAGCCAGCATCAAGTTACTCGCTCCTCTGGTCCCTGCAGGATTGGCCTTTGTTCCTGAATGGCTGGGAGCAGAAACCCTCTCTACATTAGATGTTTCATTCTAAATGAAAAAGAAATCTAGACCCTTTTTATTCTCCTTAGATAAATCTGACAATGTTTTTTTTTCTCCAAAATTCTTAGTGTTCATTGTGCTGCAATGGGCAACTTTGAAGTTGATGAAAGATGAAATGTCAAAATGTCTGTCGTTTCTGGGATATTAGATGGAATAGAGACAGTCAGGATTATAAGAGTGAGGAGCCAAATTATTGCAAATCCCTCAGTACATGAAACAACCCTGGAATAATCGGATTGTTCTCAGGACCTGGTGTTTTTACTGACATCCTGCTGGAGAGTGGGTTTTAACACACCTTGTCTCTTTCCCTCCAAATGGGGCTTATCATTCAATTTTCCTCCATTTCCAGCTCTCCCCTCTATTTTCTCCCCTCGTTTTGGTTTTGGTGTGTCGTGGACTCACTGAGGAGGAGCAGGTAGGAACCAGTTGGGCCGTCCGTGTAGAATCACCTTTGATGGTTGTTCTATATTAATAGGTCGTTTTCTGTTGGGAGGTAGGTTGTGTTGAACCGTTATTATGGTCGTATGGTGCAGGCTGCTTGGTGTCAGGATACATATGTATGCGACACACATACAAGGACTGACTGAGTGTTAATACGTCGCGGCGGTTGGGACGTTGTGCCGAGTTCATTGTAAATATAGATGACTGCACATTTAGACCTCAAGTGAAGGGAAGTTTGGTGCACGAGTCTTGCTGCCCTTACATCTGGTGGGTAGTTTAGTGCCTTTCAAAAAAGAGAGCCTCAGCAACGGAGTATTCCCAGTATTCAACTTAACTTTTTTTTAATCATTAAACATGATGAAGCCATCTCCGCAAACTCAGAGGTTTATATACGAAAATCAAACACCATCTGCCATCTCTGATCAGAGGCAACAGCCATCAGACCGGGGTTACGAACAGGAAAAGCCATTAACTGCCAATCACTGCATCGATCGACAAGCCAGTCCACCACTACCATCAACCCCCCCAACCCCCCCCCCCCCCCCCGTCGCCCCACCCCCAACACACACACCGAGAAAGACAAACACACACTCAGTCACATAGAAACATTCTCCTGTACTGGGTTATAGTATGCAGCATTTGGAGGTTGAATTAGTCAGAGGAAACTAACCCCCCCCCCACACTCCTTTTTGGCCACTACCTCTGCCTTATCTGATGATAGATCTCTGGAGGGGCTGCTACCTTCCACCAAGGTTGTCTCGGTGTCTTCACCCTTGGCTCTGTGTTTTCTGAAGGACAGTTATGCCGCTGAACATATGTTTCATTTAAAAACACTGTCTGCCTGTCTTAAAATCATGTGAGGGCAGACACTGCTCCTCTCGACTGTTTTCGTCCACGTGTTTGGAGTCCTACATCAGATAAAAAGGGAAAACTAATAGAGTCAGCGAAGGACAAAAGGAAAAACAGAGGGGGATTGATTATTCTCCCCCATTTTCAATGGCGTCGTTAGGACTAAGGGTCATTAGAAGAATATTTACCTACTTCCCAGCTTAATAGAGATGCGGTGTATCAGGGAGTGATCGGGAGCAGAGGTCAGGGCTGGGGGGAGCAATTAAATTCTATGGATCCAGGAGGCCTGGTCTCAACCCATTGTGTGGGCTGCAGGCACCAACTGATAGGTGAGCTAAAAGCAAAGGAAAGGCAATACATATTGAACATGGCCATATTCATTTATTGAGCTATGCTACGAATGAACTAGTGCTGCATTAGTCAGACACACACACACATGCGCAGTTTTCACACAACATAGTACACATATTTGTGTTTTGCACTGTAAGAGTTATGTGGGCCTACCTACCAGTACTGGTCATATTTCAAAGGAGTCCTACTATCAGGGCAGTGTACTTTTGTCTTGTTCTCCCATTTGACTGGTGTTCTCTCTGGCCACACAATAGCCTGTTCCCAGGCAGGCATGATGGATGTGGCCCGGGGCACTCGCTCTGCATCTGTGGTGGCCTCATCGGCTCATGAGCCTTGCAGGGCGAGGCAGGAGGGAGGGAGGCCAGAGATACTAACCAGACTAGCCATTTTCCTTGTCCTGCTCATAAATATTTGCCTGACTGATTTATAAACAGTGCTGCTAGAGACCAGATCAAAGTGAACCATAACCGTTGGGTTAAAACCAGGGCTTTTCACAACCGTGCTTACCAGCTATTAAAAGACAAAGCCGTATATCACACAACATATTGGCAAGAGTATTGAGTGGCTCTGTGAGGGTTAAACCTTGGCGTTGCCGCTGATGTCACTCTAGGTCTCACAGCGCTGGGCTACGAGCCTCCCGCTCTAGTAAAAGGCGAGGTGCTATTGCTAGCGCTCCCCTGCAGTCGGCCTGTAAACTGTGTTAAGGTCAGTCAGATTGTTTTCTATGTCTGTAACCAGTAACTGATATGCTGTCGTGAAATACAGCAGTATGGCAGGAGGAGTCAGTGTGTCGTAGCGAAGAGAGGAGCAGACAGCTGCACGGGCTGGTTCAGGCGGCCAGCCGGTCAGCCGACACAAAGGCCAGGCCCCTTCCATAAGGAGGAGGAGGCGTGGCGGGGGGAAGGGGGGTCAGGTCATCTCTGGCGTGGGACAGCTTTATGTTTCCAAGCCTGGACAGATATCTACAGAGACTCTACAGCGTGAGGCGCAGCAGCACCTCCTAGACCAGTAGCATGCTGGGTACAGGTCCCCTAGTGGGGTCACGGGAAACTGCAGTGTGTGTTCGACCAAAAATATACATTGACATTTTGGAAAATTGTCCTCATCAAATAAATCCCATGCTGCTGAGTACAATTATGAATTGTTGTCTTTTGATTTTAATGAAAGACATGAAAACAGAATGATATCCTGCAAGGATTTCTAGTGAAAAGAATGGGCTCCCCAGGTATGCTGGGGAAATAAATGGGGTCTCACTGTAGCTGCTGGCCGGTGGATTGAAGTAGAGTAGGGCAGACACACTCCTACAGACTGTTTTACCTCCTTGTGGGAGGAGAAGCCCAGTGCTCTACTCTGCTGCCCCCAGGCCCCAGCTCCCCGGGCCCCAGCTGAGACAGGCAGGAGGGCCCTGAGGACGCTTGTTGGCTGACCTCTGTGGGTAATGGCAGAGAAATAAAGCCTCTCAGTGGAGATTCCCCCTTTGTCCTAAAAATAGCTGAATAAACAGGGGATCCATCACCAGGACAGGGTGTGCCCATGCAGGCAGCCATAGGCAGGCCGGGTGACAGTGGTGATGGGCTGGGCTACAGGGCTGCTTAACAGCCTGTCGGTCTGAGGCCATCTGGTCCCCTGGCTCAGAGAGGACACGGTGGTACTGTTTTCACTGCATACTTCACCTTATCCTTTACATAACACTCAGCCAGCTAGTCTTCCTGTCGGTTTCTCTCACTCTCTGTCACAGACAAAATACCTCTGACAATAGTCTGGCTTCACCCTCTGGGTTTTTTTTGATTTGTCTGTGCCTTTCACCAGCTACTGAGACGTGATTCGTTTGTGTGTTTTACCAGCTATTTTGAGGTGAGAGGGCTTTTGTACTATATGTGTATGTTTGGTTTGTATAATTACTAAGTATGAACCAATCAAACTTGAGCAACCGGTTGTTTTAGTAGAAACCTCCAAGTAAGGGCACGTTTAAACCCACAGTGGCGCCTGTATGGAAATGGACAGACCTTAATATTACCTTTTTCTTCCGGGTCATCTTCCTGCTAAACTTTGAGTGGAATCGCAGAGCGATGCCTGGCCAGGTAGAACCGGGTTCTCTGTTCTATACGGCATGCTTCTGTGTGTGTGAGAGTGAAAAGCAGACAGCTTCTCCCCAGTGTGTCTGACAGTGAGAATTGAGTTCAAAGCCCTGCTGGAACATCACAGAGCCGGAGCTGAGTGAGGCAGACGAGCCTGCCCGTGGTCTGGGAAGGGTTACTGAATTATTACTGATGGTTTCAGGGTAACTGTCCGACTGCAGGTCTGGGGAATATTAATCATTTATTTGATTGTCCGCATGTGCTGATTAATCAATTTGAGGGAGATCTGCAGGATTAACTAGCCTATTATTTCCTTGTAAGAACAGATAAGAGATAAGACTTTAAAATATCATGTTCCATTCATCATTTATTTTTAGTCCCTTGCTGATGAGGGCGAAATAAAAACTGAGGTGAGATTAAGCAGAGCAGCAACAAAGGGAAGAGCTGGAGGAAGAGAGCCAGGGGAAGGGGGGGGGCAGAGAGAGGGGGGTGAGACAGATAGGGAGGAAAAGTTATTTATCCAACCAGGAGAAAAAGGGATGGCAGATATAACTTCTTCAGAAGAGGGGGGGGGGAGACATACTCTTCTGGAGGGATCTCATAGAGGCATACAGACCCAGATTTCACTGTTAATACGGAGAGAGACAAAGGAGAGAGAGACACAACATGACCAGGAAGTTGATTGGAAAAGAGTCTGTGTGTGTCA
Organism: Esox lucius; assembly: GCF_011004845.1. Lineage (NCBI taxonomy): Eukaryota > Metazoa > Chordata > Actinopteri > Esociformes > Esocidae > Esox > Esox lucius. Next base: position 16,421,452 of record NC_047570.1, on the reverse strand, counting down.
GTCTGTTGGTCTGGCTATGCATAGGAAAGGGCGGGGGCTGTTGTGGTGGACTCTTGCCCTGCTCTAGGTGAGTTCAGCTCTCCTAAGGAGTGCAGCTTAATCCAACAATGGCAGAGTTCCTGGGCGCAGCCCCACCCACACCATATCCACTCTATAAATTCTCCTCGATCCGCCGACTCTTTAATGTGTTATGTCATGTGGTAATTCCTTTGATTCCGACATACCTCCGTTTGTAAATACAAGAGGCATTCAAAGAGCTGTGGTTACTTTACAAGCATGGCGCCCCCGGCGCTTTGGTAGAGAATGCATGGCAGGGATAGAGAGAGAGAGAGAGAGACAGAGAGAGAGAGGGAGCAGTGGTTAGAAACTGTATTTACTTCCCATTGCTCCTCTGCCAAGCCAACTCCCTCTAGCCTCTGGTTGGACAGACAACAGCAGAGAGGAATGGTGTGAAGCAGGAACAGGATAGAAACCTGAGCTGGAGGCGGAGTACAATTCTCACTCATGGCTGAGCTCCTTTAAGTAACTGCCCAGTGAAAATTGAACGTTTAAAGGTTCCGTTAACTAATACTCCAATAATGTTGTTAATTCCTTTTATCTTCATATTTGAGGCTAAAGCATGCATTGGGGGAAAAGAAAACACTTCATAAACCCCACCTACTTTTTTTTATTTCAAAGAGACTATTTCAAATAACAATACTATTTCCTTATAGAGTATGATGTAATGCTCCTGGGCTGGATGAGCTGGCCAATCAGTGGACTAAAGGTGGATGAGCTGGCCAATCAGTGTTCTAAAGGTGGATGAGCTGGCCAATCAGTGGTCTAAAGGTGGATGAGCAGGCAACTTGCATGCATATTTTTCATGATGGTACACACACACACACCATTCTGTTGTTTAGGTATGCCCACACCATTTCAACATAGACAAGCTGCATTTTTTAAGGAAAGCCATTTCATTGATTTTACAAGTAATAATATGCTTTTTACAATGAGTTACTTATGCACTTTGTGTAGGTTTTACCTTTAACACTTTCCTCGCAGGTTTAAGATTAGTGCTCACCATGCTTGATTTACTTCCCAATTACTGAACAAGAAGGATATCTAATCAATAAACTGGTAAGGAGGAAAGTGGAAGACTTTTAGGTACTGTTTGTGACACTATGCAGCAATAAATAGGTTGTATGCAGTGTGTGTCATACTGGGTGTATAGGAACTACACAGTGTAGTGTCATACAGGGTGTAAAGGTGCCAGAGCAGTGTGATGTCATACCGGGTGTATAGGCACTATGCAGTGTAGTGTCATACAGGGTGTAAAGGTGCCAGAGCAGTGTGATGTCATACCGGGTGTATAGGCACTATGCAGTTTGATGTCATACCGGGTGTATAGGCACTATGCAGTTTGATGTCATACAGGGTGTATAGGCACTATGCTGTGTGATGCCATAAAGGGTGATGTCTGGGAGGTATATTGTGTTTACAACCTAGCTGTTGCTTTTACATTCTCTCCTTCCCACAATCACTGTAGTGGAGGAACATTGTTCTTTTTTCTAGCAATACTTAACAACAAATCTCTTAATAAGGGCACTGCTCCTAAATGTTAATAAATTGAAATCACAAGTTGGCCAATAAAACTGGGTTTAGTTTGGTCTTGCAAGTAAAGTTTGAATTTACATTTAAAGGAATACAATGCTCTTCTGTGCGACGTGAGAAGGAGGTTGCTGTGTCCTGTATTAAATGCCCTTCATGGCCAGCCAGCTCCAGCGACCTCCATGATGACACTGGGGCTAATGGCCTGAGTGTGTTGTGGTTATTTGGAGAAGCTGCAGAGTCCATCCGGACCGGCAGAGGTCTTTCTGAACCAGGCTCATCTGCTCCAGAAACCTTCTGCCAGTGTGTCTAAAGCAATAGGCTGCCTCCAATTAGACCAGGCTGTGTTAGATGTTTTGTGATGACGACCATATCTCAGCTGTAATTGTGCTGCGCTTGGAATGATGAGGGTTTAGGTTATTGATCCCCCATTGATCACCCTGATCAATGAGCACTTTGTTTTCTTTTTTATGGAAAGTGAAGTCATGCTTTTTTCCTCCTCTGCCTAATGAGCATCCTGGGCACAGTCACCCTGTAATGCTAGGCTGGCTGTATGTGATGGCAGGCCTCTGATGACATTATGTGATAGAGGAGATCCCCCAGACTACCACTTTTCAAAACAACTGCACACACTCCCATTGTTAGAAGCTACAGTGGTAACCTGGAAGGAACTTATTTCAAATGCATGTCTAGCTGTGGGCTTTTTTTTTTCCTCCACAAATATTATATCTCCTCAATGGCAACAGGGCAAAGTACTTTTAATTATTATCCTGTTATGTTTTATTAAAACAATTAGTGTTTGTTGTATGATAATATATACCGACACATTTCCTGTTATGCACCCTTTTGGTGTGTTGAATGCTTATCTCCTGAATGTTAAATGCTTATCTTAGCTATTATTAGGTTGTCTTTCAAAGTAGTTAGATAAGGTGCTAGTGTAAAGAGGAAGGCTTGGACTGTGACATTATGCAGATGGGGTACTGGGTTGAAGTTCTATTAGCCCTGTTCTTTCAGGGACCAGTTGGAAGGTACAGTTAGTGGGTGTACTGAGCTGCTAGGAGAACACTCAACAGTAGTTTCTCTCCACCAACAGGGTACTTCATGGGCTATGCAAATGATGAGCACTCATTCCATCTCTAGGAGTCTTTTTAGAGAGAGTAAACGAGAGAGGAACGAGAGAGAAATGTGTTTTATTTTACATAATTATTTACGTAATGTTTCAATTTATATTGGCGAGTTCCGACAGACAAGCCGAGAATGTGTATGGGGCTTGAAACGAGGGATTGTAGAAGGGACAAGTCTCTCCTACAACCATACTTCATGTCGTTGTACTTGTTCATATTGACTTGTACCATCTACTTTGAACCACATCCGTTTCCCTTCAGCCAGCATGACTGGGGGCAAGCTCTCAAATTGTGTGAACTAAGGTAACTGGACCTGAGAGTTTATATTACATAGTGATGTATATGGTTGGGGATTCTTCTTTACATTTTTGGAAATCTATAGGTGTGCTAAAATGGCCACCCCACCGCACCATTCATTAAAAGAAGGGAAGCACTTAATATCCTTGTTGCTTCTTTTGTCAGCTTTCGGCTGCTAATACAATATGGCTGCTAAAGATGGTTAAACATTGACTCTGGCTTGGGCCCATCTCCAGTGTCTTAATTAGCTGGGCAGTGGAGAGTGTCAGCAAAGGTATGTCACTGGAGAGGGCCATGCTAGGTCAAGGCCAGGCCAGGCCAGCTAAACATTTCCCCTATTAAGGTTTCATACACACACCCCAACCTATTTAAAAAAAAAAAGAACAGGAAAGTTACTGAAAAACCACTGCATTACACTCTCAGCGCCTCATTGCATAGCCTGAAGCAGCAACCAATTATGTGGTAATGAAATATTTACACAGCCAAACTGGGAATGCCAGAGGTGAAAGCCAGATAATACAAGCCTGGAGGAGACTGAGTTTTGTACTGCTCCTCCCGTTGTTACCTCAGCATCTCTTATCACAGCCAGGCAGTCAGACAGCCAGTCAGCCTGTGTGGAACAGGAGTGAAACTAATGACAGCACCAAACCTGAGGCTAGAGTACGGGGTCAGAGCTCCAGCCCGGCCCTGCAGACGCCGTCTCCCTGACCTTCCCCCTCTCTTCTCATATACACTGGCTCATCGAGGGCCTCTTCCTAGGGTTTGTCAGCTAGAGAGCTTGGTAGAGAAAAGGAAGGACAGCCATGTTGGTGACACTGTGACAGACAGTAGAGCGGTGTGGTACTAACTGCTGACTCAGGGAGATCCAGTTTGACCCCAGGGGTGCAACGCTGGGTCTGGTAACCCATCTGTCGTCTGTCCCTGTCACAAAAGGGTCGCAGCAGTTTCGGTGGGGGCCACTGGGATGTTTGTTGTCATTGACTAATGTCGTTTTGGTAATGTTCTGCCTCTGAATTTCATTTTCACTGACTGCATTAATCATCACAAGTGCCGTATGTCTGTACCTTCCTGGCCCCTATTGCTTCTCAGCTACCTAACTCCCCCCCCCCTCCCCCCCCCCCCAGCCCTCCCTCCCCCCACACGGCCCCTATTGCTTCTCAGCTACCTTACCCCACCCAGCCCCTACCCCCCCACCCACCCCCACCCCCACGGCCCCTATTGCTTCTCAGCTACCTTACCCCCGGCCCCTATTGGCTCCCCATTCGCCTAGCAAGCAGCCTGTGGCCCACACCTCCAGCTGGCCCACAAGCCCATGCTGCAATTGTCTGGCTGGCAAGTGACAAATGGGTTACTGTGGGTGTCATTGTCTGTCACTTGTGTGGGCGCCAGGCCAGGTCTTCCTCTGCCTCTACCTCGGCGTCTACCTCAGCTTCTACCTCAGCCTCCATACAATTTAGCCTCAGTGCGTCTGTCATCTGTCTCATTTTCTGGAGCACCAACACACAAGAAACCCCAGACATCCGTGTTCTGCTAGTCAATGTGTTGCCGCTCAAGAGCACAAGTCCTCTACAGGCACAATGTGTTTTAATGCATTCCTCCAAATCCCTGCAGATTTTCATGAAAGTTGCCGATAAATTGCAGGATTTCATTTCATTCGTGGCTCAAGGCCTCTTTAGTGTAACGTTTCAGTGTGTGTTTAAAGGACATTAAAGACACTGAATGGGATCTTAAACATATTGGTTTTGGAATTCGTAGCATACAATTAGAACTGCCAGAAAATATGTATGATTTGTAAAAAATAAATGTGTATTACATACAGTAATTATATAGTATAGTATTTATATATTTGTGTTGTGTTTGTTTTGGCTTGTGAGCATTCGTTTTTAAACTACCGGCTGAAATTATACAAGCCTATTTTAACCCAATGTTAAGGATTCAAGAAACTATCACTTTCTACAGGGCGGAGTGTCAGCACTAACACTTTGTCAAAAACCCTCTCTATCTACCAGCTCAAACCCCCTCTATCTGCCAGCACAAACTCTCTCTATCTAGCAACACAAACCCTCTCTATCTACCAGCTCAAACCCCCTCTATCTAGCAACACAAAACCTCCCTAACTAGCAACACAAACCCTCTCTATCTACCAGCTCAAACCCTCTCTATCTACCAGGTCAAACCCTCTCTGTCTACCAGGTCAAACCCTCTCTATCTACCAGGTCAAACCCTTTCTATCTACCAGCTCAGTGCGGAATAGCCAGATTTCAATGCTGACCATGGCTGGACTTTAAGCCTTGCCTAGAGGCTTAGTGGGCTGGCTGGGAGGCTCAGAGTGGTCTGGTGCCAGTTTATTAAACAGGTCGTGTTAAGGCAAAGTGCAACACGCTTGTGAGTTTGCATGACGACACGCTTGATCAACAACCTCACAATCCCCTTCAAGCTGGTGGCCTTTTAAGAAAATTATATTGACTCCTTCAAAATGTTTCACAGTGTACATACTGCGGTCAGAAGTCCTGTCGGCTGGGCATGTTAGTCAGATAACGTTAAGGTGTAGGGGAATCTGGATTGTGGCTTCCAAGTGCAGGTGTGGATTTTCCACAGACCTGCTTGTTCTCTCTCCCTCCTGCGAAAACGTCAGTTTGGCCTGTCCTGGATGGGTCTTATACCCTGAGGAAGGCGGCTGTATCAACCCGGACGCCTCCTCCACGCCTCCTGTCCTTGGACTCACTTCTGACCAGCTGGCTCCACTAGCATCCAGTCCTGATGCACCAAGCCCACTTTTCCCTTATCCTCTAAGCTTTTTTTTTCTCCTAGGATAGATATGACCCATGTTAATAAAGCTGTGATGCCTCCTGACGACCGGTCTTTATTCAAAGAGTAGAAGAGAAAACATCAAGGCCTTTGAAGTGCATGTGAATATCTCTGCTTTCATGGAGTCTCCTGTTTGGGATGTAATGAGAACCAGAGGAACACATTTTTCCCCAGTCGGTCCTGTCCTAATAATTACCATCACCGCTGTCCAAAATGGAGGGTTGTGTTGTTGACGAGGTAGCGGGGAGGCAGTGGGTTGCTGGGAAGAGCAGCGCCAGGGCAGGTCCAGAGTTGCCCTCTTGAAGTTCCAGATGGCACGGAGCCGGTCCAGATGGCACGGAGCGGTTGGAACAGCTGTTTGCTTCGCGGCTCCACACAGCTGTCGCCTCCTACAGGCAGAGTTATTGTACTGCAGCGTCGGCCCTGCTCTCTCTGTGGCTCTTCCGGGCTGGCGTTCATAAGAGCACCAGGAGGCTAAGCTGTTAATTAGCTGCTTGGAGAGGAGGGCGATGGCTTGCTATTCGTTTGCTTATTTTAAATGATTATTCCGGCGCTTGACATCATTTCCTTCCCGTCTCATTTCCTGCCCGAGTCATTTGCTGTGCGTTGGGTACGCATGGGCCTGGCTAATTAAGATGGGGGGGGGGGGTGTTTATCTGGCTGAAATTAAAGTGTGTGTTGTGTATGTATGGCCATGCTTCTACAAATATTGTTAATGAGAGGGGCCTGAGATTCCAGCGCGGGGCTCCGGTGGGTATAGGCCCAGGCTCGTTATCACCGCACAGGGCATTGATCCCGCCGGCCGGCCCGCTCAGCCTCCACCGCCGGTCGCGGAGCGCCGAGACTCGCCCATGAATTATGCGGACACATTGATCAGCTGATTGAGGGCCATTGTTTCGAGCCCCCGGGTCATTATTGAAGGAGGGATTACCCGCCGCTTGTTTTCAGCTCTGTGTATGTGAGAATGTATTATTTGGCTGCTTGTCACCGCGACCCGTCGCCCCCTCCTCGTTCCCCAGCCGCACAAAGACACAGGCACGGCACACACTGTCAACATGGGCCAAATGACTGGCTGCATTGATTGGTTTCCCTCTGCAATTATGTTCCCATTGTTTACTCTCCAGCATCTTACTTATTCAAAAGGAATTCAATAATTATTGCTTTATTTAATGTTAAAGTTAGGCTGAGTGGCTGCCGGAGGCCAAGGCCCAGCCAGCAGCAGTATTGTATTAGGGCACTTAGTGACCCCCCACTCCCAGTGAGATCCCAACGGCCCGTGTTTACCTATAGCCCTGCCTGTGGAAAGCTTCTGTCATCCATCTTCACCTCACCGCCCTCAATGATGACAAAGAGCCCCTCTGTCTCTATCTCTACCAGACAAACATGCAGCCTGTTGTTTATTCATTTGTTTCAGTTGATCATTGCCACACAATGGCACTAGGGAGAGCTGCTAATTGTCTGGTGTACTTCTAGACAAAGGTAGGGGGACCAGAGTTGGGGAGAGAGGGATTAGGGAGGGAGAGGGGCGGAGAGAGAAGGGGGGAAGAGGAGGGGGACAGGAAACAGCGGGCATGCAGTTCGGGGCGGGTACGTACAGTCCCGTCGTCCCCCGCCCCCGCCACCCGAGCCACAGTGCAACGTCTGGGCATGTCGCTGCTCGCAGTGGCTAATTCGAACCAGCCGCTGAACTTGGCACCCGGCGCCGCTTCTGTGGTCGATGCTGTTGCTCCTGCTGCTGCTGCCGATGGGAATCTCAAGCCAAGCTGCAAGCACTCAGACTCTCGCTAGCTCCCCTTCTGCTGAGCAGCCTGCCTGCCTGCCTTCCAGGGGAATCCCAGAGCCCCTCTTTACGAGACCCCAGCTTCCTCCACCCCCCCCCACACACACACACACGCATGCGCGCGCACACGACTCGCACAAGTGTTTTATTTTACACCCAGCCTAAAGTGGGTTTTATTTTACACCCAACCCAGTGTGTTTTTCAGCCCGACAGGCGCATCTCTTTTGTCTCTTTTCACAGTGAAATACAATGACCTCATTGGCTGTAATTGCTGCCATGACATCACTGTGTGGTAATAACAGAAGTGCTACTTGACATTATTCATCAACACACGGCTTGTGCCTGGAACTGGCTAATCATTTTGCCCCTCGGTCAATGGAGACACCCTGACCTGTGTACTGTGATATCACAGGTTATGTATCCTCCTTCATATGGTAACGAGTGGATCAGGTTCAAATGGCAGCACACAGTGTCTTGTGAGGTGTGCGTGGTCTCTCCTTCCTGTCCCTTGTTTGTCTGTCACCAGCAAACACACGCGCACATAAAAACAGGCAGCCATCCAGAAAGCGTCCAGGTTTGCCTCTAAGTGGCGAGAATGGCTGGGATAATTATGAAGCCACACACAGCCAGACACTCACTGGCTCGTTCACACAGGGAATTTCGCAGCTCTCGCTGAATTGATAGCCATTTAGCCCGTGGATAGTCATCTGTTTTAATGCATTAATTTTGTATTAACAGCACTGCCAAATTTAATGGTGGAAATTGGGGTATGATCATAATGGAGAGTGTCTGCATGCCTGACTGTGTGTGTGTGTGTGTGTGTGCACGTGTGTGCGCGTGTGTGCGCGTGTGTGAGAGAGAGAGAGAGAGCCGTAGCGCACTTGTGTGTTCATGTGTGTGCATATGTTGTATTGCTCTATTGGGGGCCATTCTGAGAAATTACCGGCTTGTGTTGGCTCTTTAATTGCCTTCCACCCTTCCAGTAATACCCACCTCCATGTCACGTTGGTTCTCCTCTCCCAGTTACAGCACTGCTTTTGTGTTAAAGGTGGATTTTTGCATCCCATTGAAGTGGATGGATATGCAGATGTATTCAGCACTCTGGGTGGGTGTTGTAACTGATCCAGCCTCAGATAGCCCACTGAGAGGTCAGGGGTCATGGAGAGGATGGGTTGGCGCCCACACTGGCCCTTCCCTCTCTACCTGTTTCAGCCCCCACAGACAGACAGGGGAGGTATGCACACACTCCTCCCTCCCAGTCCCTCTCCAGATCACGCTCTTACCTCCTTCTCCTCACCCTCCTCCTCATCCTTCCCCAGAACACTGCCCGCTCTCCTCATCCATGTCCATATCACACACTCCCTCCTCCTCATCCTCCTTCTCCAGATCGTTGTACGCTCTCCTCATCCCTGACCAGATCACACACTCCCTCCTTTCACTCTCATGGTCCCTCTCCAGAACTCCCTCCATGCACCCACACCATGATTGCCATGAATTCCCAGCCAATTAAATGGAATTGAGGAGATATTGAGTCCATGCGGGCTGTTGAGTTGGGGGCCACAGACGGCCTGCAGCCTCCACCCAACTCCTCCCTCCTTAGGGCCTCAGTGGGGTGCTTGGTGCTCAGAGGCCCCAGTGCAGGGCAGCCCAGGCAGCCTCCTCTCTCCTCTGGAGCAGCCAGGGCACGGCAGCTCCTCTTAGCACTCTCTCTCTCTCCCCCAACATGACTTTTTCATTAAGCTGCTGAATTCCTGCACTGCAGTTGGAGGTGATTTATCAGCTAGGGACTTCATTGCTGGATCATAGGAAACAGACACAGGCCCTGTCTCATGCATTATTGTCTTTCACATCCAGCGTGCACGTGTGTGCGTGTGTCTGCGTGTGCGCTCCTACTCTAGGTAGCATCCCTTCTTTGTTCGGCCCGCGGTGCCTACTGTGGGGCTCCCTTTGGAATACACCTGGTCACATGGACCCATTCCCGGGTGCTGCCGTTGTTTGGTATGGCCCAGCACTGTTTCTTATGGCCCAGCACTGTTTCTTATGGCCCAGCACTGTTTCTTATGGCCCGGTGTTGGTTGGTACAGCCTGGGGTTCGTGTGGTTGTGAACAGGTACTTGTGGAGTGGAAGAGGTGCTGATACAGAGGGGCGTGAGTTTTTTTTCGCCCTGTCTCATCCCGTCCAGTCTGTTTTAGGGGATATATAGCCTGTTCCAGGTTAGTCTGTTTTAGGGGATATATAGCCTGTTCCAGGTTAGTCTGTTTTAGGGGATATATATAGCCTGTTCCAGGTTAGTCTGTTTTAGGGGATATATAGCCTGTTGCAGGTCAGTCTGTTTTAGGGGATATATAGCCTGTTCCAGGTTAGTCTGTTTTAGGGGATATATAGCCTGTTCCAGGTTAGTCTGTTTTAGGGGATATATAGCCTGTTCCAGTCCAGTCTGTTTTAGGGGATACATAGCCTGTTCCAGTCCAGTCTGTTTTAGGGGATATATAGCCTGTTGCAGGTTAGTCTGTTTTAGGGGATATATAGCCTGTTCCAGTCCAGTCTGTTTTAGGGGATATATAGCCTGTTCCAGGCCAGTCTGTTTTAGGGGATATATAGCCTGTTCCAGGCCAGTCTGTTTTAGGGGATATATAGCCTGTTCCAGGCCAGTCTGTTCTCAGGTTCTCCCTTGCCCTTTTTATGGGAAGCTGTAAAACTCCCAGGACTTTTTTCTACCTCTTGAGATCAGCTTTGAAGTTTAGGTCAGGTGTCGTGTGTTTTTTCTTTTAAACTCAGTGTCTCCTTGTAGATTTCTAAAGACTTGAGTCATGTGGGGTAAGAACTCTCCCTCTCTCTCTTCTCTCTGAGTTTTTTTTTTTGTAAGACATCTGCTACGGCTAAAAACGGTGTGCCATTTCCCAGCTCAGAAATCACACAATGGATTTGGTGCTATCTACGAGTAAACCTGTCAGATTTCTCCGTACCTGAGATCTGATGCAATATGGAGGAGGAGGAGTAGGAGGGGATAATGTCCAGCAGCACCTATTCAGTGACATCATGGAGGGCTTCAAACGAGGAGGAGGGAACACACAGAGGTAGACAGAGCCTTTTAGAATCACCTAATAACTCTATTACACAGGGCTGTGGGGCTCTGGTTCCTGGAAGCTCTGTCCTAATGTACGTTTTACGTGTAGAAGTGAGAAATATGAAACCAGAGAGAATGGAGTACAATTGCCCAGAAAGCCCCATAGCCATATTACAATATTACCAGAAAATTAAACATTAGGAGAAAGGGACAGGAGCATTTCAGGGAAAGTAATATTGTTTAGATGTTTTTTTTTTCTGCATAAGCCGTCAACACCTGATTCAGACATAATATGGTCACAAATCTAATGTTTGCTTTTGCATTTCCCAGTCATCTAAACACATCGTCTCACTGCAGGGGGAAGGAGGGTCTTAATGAATCAATTAGTTTTACCCAACCTCAAGCCTGTTCAGGGGAGTAAGAGAGCACTGTAGACAGATACAGGTTGTAGATCGGAGAACAGCCATGTTGTCCCCTCACAGCAAGAAGACGCACATTCAAAATGGAAAAATAATGAATGTAGCTCTGTATCTTCTCTAAGCTCGTATTGTGAAGTTTTTTTTAATTTTCTTTTTTCAAATGACATGTTGAGATGCCCAAGAAAATCTCTATCATTTGCATCCAATAGTATCTTCTCTAATAGTATCCTCTCTTCAATTGCCTTTTTGTCATTGCCTCTACCTGAAACCCAGTCAGGAATGGAACTGTTAAAACGAAATCACTCTTTCCTGGCGTTTTCTAATGTGGCATTAATGACAGGCAGAATGCAAATTGATTTGGATTCATTATCTGATCGCGTCCCCATCCAGCAGACGGGTGATGGTGGTTTTGGGCCCCGTCCCTGACTGAACCACTGGATCTCACAGCACACCTCATGGCCACGAAGATTGGAATAGAAAAACCCATCTTGCGATTATTGACATTGATTGCCGCCACAGAAATCCACTGCTTTAGTTGGCCGCCTGAACAGAACCCGACAGGCATGGGAAGGATTGAGAACAGTGGCCGTAGTAGAGTGCTGCCCTGTCATTTTATTCACGCGCAGCTGATAAGAAGGCCGCTTTATAGGACGATGATCAATAGCTTCACAGCGATCCCCTAGCCTGGATCGTGTTGTGTTGGCCTTGTGTCATTGATTGGGCCATGTCGAGGTAATTAGCATGGCGCAGGAAGGTGTGGTGTCATTATAATCTCTGGGATACGGTGGTTGAGGTGTTTATGCGCGCCTGTCAGAGGAAGTGTTAAGGTTGATAGTTCAAAACTGTGGCCGTGTCTCTGTCCCCTTAAGATCAGTAGCTGAGGAATGTTCTGGCGTGTTTCAGAATGCCGCCCCCCCCCACCCCCCCCCCCGCTCTCCGTTTTTCCCTCTCCGTATGTCTCTCTCTTTCGTTCCGCGTTCCCTTTCTATCTCCTCGGCTCTTGCTGTGATAGGGAGGATTTGACTGGCCCTGATCAATATTTAGCATCCCATGCGTGAAACAGGCAGATGTTTGGAGTTTCCTTTTCTGAGACAGGAGGCTTCTCTTGAGTGAAAGGGATCAATGCTCCCTTCCATCTGCCAGGGCTGTGGTCCCGTGGTCCTCTGAGGGGTGCGTGATGTGTGCCTCTCGCCTGCCCCCCTGGGCCCCAGAGACCAGCCGGGCGTCCACCCCTCTCCTGTCGTGTTATCCCGCAGACAGACCCGGACAGACACAGCCAGGCAGACACAGGGCTCTAAACAGAACAGGGTGGAGGAAGGCTGGGTGTTAAACAACCGGGTCGTGATTGGTAATTGATTTGTTCATTTGCGGACTGTGTGAGTGAAAGTGAGTCGGTGGTGCCTGGCCAGCTGTCTGCCTGTGGGTTAACAGCCTGTGTGCCCTACCTCCCCCCCCCCTCCCCCCCCCGCAGCACCTGCAGCAGCACGAGACGGCGGTGGACGGCGACGCCTGCTACTACCACTGCGTGCTGTGCAACTACTCCACCAAGGCCAAGCTCAACCTGATCCAGCACGTGCGCTCCATGAAGCACCAGCGCAGCGAGAGCCTGAGGAAGCTCCAGCGCCTGCAGAAGGGCCTCCCCGAGGAGGAGGAAGAGCTCAGTGCCATCTTCACCATCCGCAAATGTCCGTCTGCTGACACGGGTAAGATACAGAGTAGCTGGACTCGCCCTCCTTCTGCTTTAAAGAGGGACTGTGGGGGTGCCCGTCCCTGTCTGTCTGTCCCTGTTTCAAGCACCTTTTTCTGTCCTCTGCAGTATAGTCCACTCACGGAAACATATGAGTAGCAGTGCTCATATCTTTCCTTCTGATAAACCGATAAAACTTTTGTGGCGTTTGGAATGGGAGTATGTGTCGGTGCCTTATCTTTTTCAAGCAAGACAAACAGCTCCAAACGCCAGCCAGTCTGTGTCATGACATTGAAATAAGCAGGTGAAATGATGATTCAAAATAGTGTTTTCTATTCTTTGATACCTCGTATGCAAAATCCTCTGAACACGGTAAGTCAAGAGTGGGCTACACTGCATTCCCATTATCTTGAACAAAATACAGATCTGCCCACAAAGCCACCCGCCCTCTGTACAAGTCAGGAGGTCCCTCTGTACAAGTCAGGACGTCCCTCTGTACAAGTCAGGACGTCCCTCTGTACAAGTCAGGACGTCCCTCTGTACAAGTCAGGACGTCCCTCTGTACAAGTCAGGACGTCCCTCTGTACAAGTCAGGACATCCCTCTATTCAAGGCAGGACGTCCCTCTATTCAAGGCAGGACGTCCCTCTATACAAGGCAGGACGTCCCTCTATACAAGGCAGGAAGTAGCTACAGTGCCACCATTCTATAAGGGACAAACTGTTAGGCACGAATAGTGCATTTATTCATATTGAATGTATAAACAATTTTTTTTCTTAGTCAAAAAAATTATTAACTGTAATTACTTTTTAAGTACTTTGCTTCCTGTACATTTACCTTATGTGCTTTGTGAGAAATAATAGTTAACAGTAGCCTGACGTCAGGCCTGTCTTTGCCTGTTGTTAGTGGAAACTATGGGTACCGTGCTGTTCAACCATTAAGGACACAATCAGAAATGTAGCCAGAGGTAAAAGGAGCCAGGCAACAACAACAACAGATCCAGCCGCTCCAGTTAAAGGCACAAACAAAAAGCAAAGGTTCCTCGTTCATTAGGGGGCCGGTTCAAAACAGTGAGCTGCAGTCAATTAACACAGTCTTAGCATGGCTTTGGTTTTCTAATCACTTTAACTTCCTCACCCTGATGAAAGACCTTCATTGTGTAGCCCCCCACGAGAGCGCCATCACTGCCCGTCCTCGCACACTCACTCTCTGTGTGTTGTTATGTAAAAAAAAAAAAAAAAGGCCATGCCTCTGAAGACGCTTTGTTCCAAGGAGGCACGGATAATGAAGCTAGCGGCCGGGAAATTGCGCAAAAGGCAGTCACAGATCTGAGGCAAATCATTAGAGAACATATTTAGCCGAGCAATTAAGGACAATTAAGCTTTCTGCTCGCTGCACTCCAAATATGTGAATGACTATAGTACAGTGGACAAGTGAACATGTGAAGGCAGGGGGAAGGTCCACTTAGTTTCAAATGGTGGGGGTGGGGGAAGGTTCACAAACAAGTCTGATTTTCTCTTTTTTTGGGGGTTGATGCTCTGTTTATTTATGTATTTTCTTTCCTAACCTTTGAAGTGAGTTAATGGATGCCCATGTTTGGAAGAGAGGGAGTGTTGCTAGTTGTAGATTAGGTAATGGATTCCTGTACGGCGGGGGTGTGGAAACACTAACACACACATACACACACACACACACGCACGCTGGGGGTGCTTCTTCCAGACCCCCTGCAGAGTCACATCAAACTACACTCTCCCTAAGTAAGACTACAAGATGCTGGAGGAAAGATTGTTCTAATTTGTAGTAATTGTTTAGGACGTTAGCGAGGTGTAGATCTAGGTTAATGCTTGCATGCAGCATCTGCTTTGAAGATGAATTAATTGCCTTGTTGTCATGTCCGCCTTTGATTCATTTAATGCCCTCATATTTTCTCTAAAGTACTTCAGGTACATTTGACCCGAGAGGGTAAGAAATAGAATGGCTTGTTGGGAGTTGAAGTTGCCATTACGATAAGTTTGAGTGATTGTAGTACACTGATGAAAGGCTAGTTGAGTTAATTGGAAATGTAGGCCAAAGTCAAAAGGTTTGCTCACATTTGTGGAACATTGTTTTATCAGGGCTTCCAAAGACAACTGTGATTAAATAATCCAACTGTGATCATACAGGTGTCTCCCCTGCGTCTCCCATCCCTGGGCTCTGATAGCAACTGTGTTAGCAGCTGGGCGCCATGCTGCGAGCCGTCATCATCATGCTCCTGAATACTCTGTCATTCTGGGCCTTTAAAAAGCCAGCGGATCCTATAATAGCCTGTGACTTGGTGTTTGCCAAACAGAGCCTGGCGAGCCTCAGTACTGAAGGGCTGATTGATTGTGCTACATACAGATCTTCACCTTCCGCTTTACAGGCCAGTGGTGCTCTCTGCCAGGAGAAGACTGGGTGCAGACCAAGAGCGGCTGACACACCCCCTTTAAGAGCAGGGGCAAATGTTTTCCTTCGGCCCTTTCTTTTTTAGCCTTATATATTTTTTTTTAAAGGTCCGTTAAACGAAATGAAGTGTGTAATAAAGAACGTCGGCCTTTTCTCTCTGGCCTACCGCCCCTTCAAGCATCTTGATCGAATTACGCTGATAATGAACATACCTCTTCATCAGTGAGCATGAACTGTGGTGAATTCCATGACTCCACCTCCCTTCTCCTGAACTAACACTAACACCTCCTATTGCCCTGTCCCTGCTAGTGAATGCTCCAGTCCACCACTCCCCAACCTCAGTCCATCCCGCCCCGTCCTCCTGGTGTAATATTTCATTTCCTCCCCACTGGCTCTTCTGAGGCGCAGGGCTCTTTCTTGCACAGTTTCTACAGTGGTGGAACGTTCTCCAGCTTAAAACAAAGAGTGCCCTGGATTTCTAGGTCAGCTAGGCATTCATTCCCCCAGAATACTTGTTGGGCTCTGAACACAGCCGGGCAACTAGTCTCTACAGTAGATGGCTAGGGAACTGTGGTTCCCAAAACCAGCGGCGTCACAGGAACAGCCCAGGAGCCTTGACCGCCGTATCAACGACCATACTTCTGTCTGAAAGGAAGAATGACAACTCAAGGGGAGGATTGGCTCATCAAACTGATGCAGGCCTTCCCCCCGGACTGTTGGTACAGTGACACACCAGAGAGAAAGCCCTGCCGGTGGAAGGCCTGTCTGGACACTGAAGGCCAGAGCTTTCTGATGACGCCCGTATCCCCTTTTCTAGCACGTCCAGGGAGAGTGCTGTTAAGGGCGGCAAGGATGAGTTTCCTGTTCAATTAGACCAGTGCTGGGATAAAAGGCAGCCATTGTTTTAATTCCTGCCCCCACTCTGAAAATGTGCTGCTTAAGCGCGTTGCTCTGTGGCTCGACCTCCATTTGTCTTGTTTAACCCTTTCTCTGACTGGTCTGCAGAACAAAGGAGGCCTCAGAGGGATCCCAACCCCACACAGTCCCATAGCTGCCCTGTCACTGTCACTGCGTAGAGAGGGCACAGAACATATCACCACCTACTGCTGACACCAACACCTCCCCAACACAGTCCACAGCCCTGACACCAACACCTCCCTAACACCCTCCACAGCCCTGACACCAACACCTCCCTAACACACCATCCACAGCCCTGACACCAACACCTCCCTAACACACCCTCCACAGCCTTGACACCAACACCTCCCTAACACACAGTCCACAGCCCTGACACCAACACCTCCCTAAAACACAGTCCACAGCCCTGACACCAACACCTCCCTAACACACAGTCCACAGCCCTGACACCAACACCTCCCTAACAACCTCCACAGCCCAGACACCAACACCTCCCTAACACACTGTCCACAGCCCATTGGACACAAGCGGAGAGGAGAGAAAGAAATCAGGTTGTAGGTGTGTGTGTGTGTGTGTGTGTGTATGCAGAGGAGTCTGAGATGGAGAACAAACAGGTCTGACGGTGTGGATTAGCCCCTGCTGTAAATCTGCCTCAGTCACAGATGGCAGGCCCTTGATCGCTGGGCTGTGACGGTTTGGCTCTCATCGCAGAAGGAAATCCCTGTCTGGGAGGGAGGGAAGGAGGGAAGGAGGGAGGCTGGGAGGGAGGGAGGGAGGGAGGGAAGGAGGGAAGGAGGCTGGTAGGTAGGGAAGGAAGGAGGCTGGGATGGAGCAGCCAAAGCAGCCTCCACTCATTGTCTTGTGAATGGGTATTGCCTTGTGAATGGGTAGATCTCCCTGGGCATGGCCTCGTGAGTGGGCAGGTGTCCGTGGGCATTGCCCCGTGAGTGGGCAGGCTGTTTGCCGGGGCAGGTGGGTTCACTGTGTACTGGCAGAGACCAATTTGAAACCCACTGATTGTTTCACTAGAATGGGTGCTTTTCCAGGGGTACACACACAATCTCAAAGCCGTCCAGACAACAGAGGCGTGTCGCTCCCTTCCACCACGTGCCGCTCTCTGCTTCTCAAAGAGCTGTATGCTCATAAACACTTGTTAATAAGTCAAACACTGGATCATCACTCAGGCCCTTACAGAGGCTCTCGGACAGCTGACAGGAGGCTTCAACTGTGTGTGTGTGTGTGTGTACACTGAGGGAAGGGCTTTAAAAACGTCCTCACCTCTGCTTAAACTAGGCTGGAACATCTCCCCTCCCTTTACAGTATAAAAGCCTGGTCCTCTCCCTTCCTCTCGCATCCAGCCCTCAAAGCTGCACATTAGCTGGGCTTTAAGCGCTACCTAGCTTCCACAGTGTGCCTGGGAGGAGCTGCTGTTGGGACAGTGAGACCAGCCGGCTGGGTAAAGCAGCGGTGCGCCAGGCCACGCTCCGTCTGCGTCTCGGGGGCCGCATGCTGCCCAGCGGGCAGGGGGAACACAACAGACACACGGCAGCCGTCTTGGGAATGTCAGCCTTTTCTCATGCTTGTTAAAATGCAAAGTGGACGTTCCCAGAAACAGGATATTATAGCCCCCGACCAGCAGCCCCGTCTTCCACACCATATTATGTCCAGTCTGGGATGGGCCGGACTCGTCAAGATGGCGCACTATGCTGTTTTAATAAAGGCTGTTATTGCGGTGATGCAGAGTGGAGATGAGGCCCGGGTGAGGAGGGGCCCCTATAGGGCCCGGGGCCCAGCCTGGCTGCTGTCATACAGCCGACCTCTAATCCGGGACCCAGGGGCATGGGGAGTAGAGGAAATTGTTTGCTGTCCGCAGAACGTGGCAGGAATTTTTGAAATACATTACCTTTCATTTTGAAAAATATTAAAAACAAGCCTTTTATTAAAGAAGCTGAAATGATGGCTTTATAGATTTTCCAGTTGTGCTGGTTATGCAGTTGCAGTCATATGGCCCTGCTGTTCAAACTCACACAAGGAAGGATGTTCTCCCCCCCAGCTACCCCCTGGTTTATAGATGGCTTCTGTAGACATTCCTCTGCTGGCTCATCCTGCAATAGCAAATTGACCAGAAAGCCACGATTCTATTTTGGGATAGACTATGAATCAAAACAGCCTGTGTCCAAAATCCTTCTTCCTTCGTTTCATGACTGTACCCCAGAGCACTTAGCACTGGGTTGGATGGCACTGACCGCTGCTCTGCAGTTGCCTCTGCTCTGCCTGGCAGACGAACAAAGACTGTGTGTGTCAGTCAAACCCAGCCGATGGAGTGGTACGTCAGGGCGAAGAGGGAGGGAGAAGGGGGGGGGGGTACTGTGAACTCAGTAACTGCAAAGATAAAGAGACCCTGGCATCCAACATGTACTTAGTTCATTTAGCACATTCCAAAACAGTGTTCGGACAAAAAGTGCTCCCCTTTGAACTTGTGTGCGTAATGAGCTTTGTACATGGCGAACCAAGTCGGCTCGGCCCGTTGTGTCATCTAAGTGCGCTGTGCTCTGGGTCTGCTCTTCAGCGTCAGGCATGACAGGTGGGCGTGAACTGGATTTTCATGTAGCTCGCACTCAACCAACCCCCCCTCTCCCAGATGAGTGTACACATAGGTGTCCAGTGTGTGGGTGAGACAGGCCCTCCCTGTCCAGTGTGTGGGTGAGACAGGCCCTCCCTGTCCAGTGTGTGGGTGAGACAGGCCCTCCCTGTCCAGTGTGTGGGTGAGACAGGCCCTCCCTGTCCAGTGTGTGGTTGAGACAGGCCCTCCCTGTCCAGTGTGTGTGTGAGACAGGCCCTCCCTGTCCAGTGTGTGGGTGAGACAGGCCCTCCCTGTCATCGAGCCCATTCTGCGGCCTTTATTTTAGCCCCTGACGGGTGCGTCACCAACGCCAAAGAGGAGACAGGCAGCACATTATAATATTGGTTTCCCTGGCTCCCGTCATTACCAGACACTCTCCTTGAAAGCTGATCCAAAAGATAGACAGTCCATCAGGAGACAGTCATCTCATTTGTACTTACTAAACGTGTTAATGAGTTCTATTTCTAGACCCGGGCTTTGCTGCAGGATATGGAGCAGAGGTAAGGATCAGCGGTTTAGGGTGCTGGGTTGCACACTGTGGAGTGGGCTGGTGGGGGTTATGCAGTAGACCGACTTGCCCTCCCCCTGTCACTCAGGCAGAGCCACCACAGACACTCCTCTGGGGCTGTCAGTCAGACGGGGTTGAAGACGTACAGGGCTGCTGGCTCTGCGGTTGCAGGAAGGGGAACTGAGAATAGATGAGCTGACATACCGAGAACGGCTGTGATGGGTTTGATTAAACCCACCGCAGTGACAGACAGGGAGGTATTGGGAAAGGAGACGTCGTCAGAGCTTTGAGAGGTGAGTTAATGTTTCTATTTTGTAATCCTCAGAAACGACCTGGTATACCGTATGAGTCTGAATAGCTGAGGTGTTTTGAGTTCAGTCTGAGGTCAATTTCTATGGGATTCCTGCACCGCGTGCAACGTGCATTCACTGCAGACGTGCAACATGCATGGCTGTTGGTCCCCTGGCTGGTGTAGACAGCGGCTTGGCAGCCATCTTGGTTTATTTAGGGGAAATGCTGTAATGTAAGTGTAACACAGATCCCCAGTGTGACTCATTTCACTGGTTCTGTAATCACACCAGACCAATAACGGCAAGTGTTCCATATAAATCCCATCCAATCAAAGCTCTGTTCCAGGCCCTCCTGTGTGGCACCCATGGACCCATGCTCTTCCATAAATCCCTCCCAGGCCAGCGTTTGGGTCGCTGTATACAATCCCCATGTAATGGGGCCACCTCTAGGGCCAGTTTTTAACTGCGGGAACTTTTAATCCAACATAAGCAAATGCCAGTGTTGTTGGTAGCTCACTTGGACCTCCCCCAAGGCACACATTATAACCTCACGCCCGGCAGAGTTCTGATATACGTGTTTGCTATCGATTGCACTGTTTGTGTATGTCAGGTATTCTGGGAACAAGAGACAATCCATTTGGAAACACTGTTAGATTGCTTCATTTGTTGCTGTGTTTTCAGTGTTTCGAGACCATGCAGTTCACTCGTTCTCGGAATCATGGCAGCCCAATTTGTCTATAGGCAACATGAGAGACTGGAGACGTTTTGAGTTTGGGAACTTTAGGATGGAAGCAGGGAAAGTTGTATTTAGTCTTTTTTAATAAGGCCTGTTTGTCCCACCAGAGAGCGCTGGCAGATCAAAGGTCATGATCTCTGCTCTGGATGAGTTCAGCCTCAGCTCAGCAGCTCAACCTCTCTGTCTTACAAAAAAACAAAACCAGGGAGTGAAGAATGCCCTTTCAAGCAGCCAGCCTGCCCTTGCATTCTGAAGGCTCCATTAGAATAAAGACAGATAAACACTGGCTGAAAGCAAGAGATGTTTTGTTTCATTATTTGCCCTGTGATAGATGTGAATGACTGGCAGTGAGTACCACTGTGCTGTCTGATTTTGTTTGTGTGTTTCTTACACTCCATGCCCACACTCTCACAGACACACACTTTCATACACACACACTTTTATACGTCTGAGCCTCGTTTCTTCTGCCCCCCCCCCCCCCCGTCAATTAAAAGCAGCCATGCAGATGTGGGCAGGAATAATTCAATGGTGAACTCTGCTAACCTTTACCTGTGGGCTTGCACAGCCGCCATTGATTCAGCCTGCACCTGATTATTCACTGAACAGCCCAGACAAGCCAGGGAGGAAGGGGGAGTGGGGGAAATGTGTGGAGGGCTGAGGAGAACCAGTCTTTGCCTGCGACGGTTGTGGCGTTATTTCCACCCATCAACAGTCGATAGGGGTGAGCAGGTGTTTGGCCTGGCTGAGGAAGTCATCACCTTCCCCTCCAGGGACAGGCTGGGCACCATCAGAACACACGCAGCACTGGTCACTCTGGCCTGAGGTGCCTTCAGAGCTGAAGAAAGTGGGTGAAAAGGGGAAAGCGTTTTGTTATTGAGGCAAAGTTACTTCATTGATTTTTTTTTTCTGCAACTCAATTAACTTGAAAACGTTTAGATATTTTAAATGTTTTTAAGTTGATCTAACGTTTATTAAATACGCCATTCTTACTTGATTCAATTATGTTTATATGTCTTTGCTTAAAATAATAAATTAAATGTCAGAGTCATTGATATTTGTGTATAAAACACTTAATTTATCTGGGTTGTGCTGATGTAGAATGATTACATTTTTGCAAGTAATGAATTCTCAATAGTGCGATGTGACTTTCTTTTGACTTCCAATTAATACATGTACTCAATATTTTAGATATGGTGGGAAATTACGATGAATTCCTAAAATAGTATTAAGAAGTATACTTGATCATGAGCAATGGACATCAAAACCAATTGGTTTTAGATTGAGTGTGCTACCAGCTATTGATCATAGCCCACCTCCACATCTTTGCCCTGTGTCTGCACAGCACAGGGGATCTCCCACCAGTCTAACCCAGTGTTACCAGGGATAGAGGAGGAGCGTTTAGAGTGTGGCGCTCTGGGGCTGCTGATTGCACAGGTTTATTTTTCAGGTGAAGGCTCATCTGTTAAAGAATGACTGGATCTTGGACATAGTCGGCACTACCCATGGCCGGGTGGAGGTCTGACTGACTCTGTTTGACCAGATGTGAGGCCCTTTTTCGGCCCGTAGATGATCTGAGACAAGATGGTATTTGTTTTTGACAAACTGGGACATTCCTGCTGTTTGACTGGGCTAGATTTATGGCGTCCCTCCTGGTCCAGTGGAAGGCAAAGCCCTCACACTGTCTCTTTGTCTGACCAGCCTGCAGCTCTGTCACTGCTATTTTATTAGCTGCTAGTAGACAGATTCCCCCACAAGGCTGTTTAGATGGGCCTGAGGAGTCCGCCTGGGCCTACTGATGAATGGTATTTAAAGTGCAAAAACTGACCATAAAATGACTTTTGCATATTTTTTTAGTGCAGTGTTTTATCTGGAAGCGGGCCCCTCAGACCGGGCATGGTAGGGCAATGGAGAGGAGATTCACCGATCATTAGAGCAGAAGCTCTACATCAAAGACATAGCCCTCATCTGAGGGATTAGGCCTGCTTCTTTTCTGTGTTATGTGTCTTGGCCATCCTTTCAACGTGGCGTCTGTTTAGGTTGCAGTTTGCAGGGCACAGCCACTGGGACCGCGGCCTGCCTCTCAAACACTACCCAATAATGAATACGGCGTACGAGACCAGTGTGAGGCTCTCTGTTGTCTCACTCATGGGTTTCATATTAAAGCGCTGCGTTTTCTTGTGAAAAAGAGCCTCATTTGTGCTCATGAGTAGAAGAAAACTACTGAGACAAAGGCATGGCCCAATCTGTTTTCTGAATTTGCCATTGTCTTTGTTTCACACATTGCCCATAAAATGGTTACTGCAAATGCAATCATTGCCTGTTGATTTCCAGTTCCTTCAGCAGTTTATAAGGGCTTTTAGCTTTTTTTATTGTTCCGGGATACTTGGCATGGTTATTTGTTGAGCCCTCAGAGCTCTGTAAAGCATATTTCTTCATTTAAATATGAATTTGAAAGACACAAAGAAGGACGGTAGAGAGAGATGGCAAATATGTTGGAAGGCAGCAGAAAAACCACCCTGACCAATTTGAAGCATTAAAATGAATAATCCACTGTTTAGAAACCAAGCAAAGGTCAATTTTCACGCTACCTGCTCAGTAAGCATACAGGAGAGCCCTGCGTATCGAGTCAATTCAGCCACGCTGCACAGTCAAGAGGAAAGGACACGCAATTCCAGACCCACTTTAGAGTTGTGCCGCTACGTTTGACCAAGTGCTGCTATAAAAAGATTTTCTCCTCGCTCACTCAGGCCGATGGTCTCATGCACTTGTTTTTGAAGTTGTAGTGCTCTCCCTGCTGTGATACATGTAGACTTCAGTAGCCAGTTTGGAAGGAGTTTATTAACTTGAATATACAACCTCCTAGTACCCAGATTCAGAATGCACAATAACCGCCCTAGAGGCCTTATGGGATGGCATACCTGCAGTGCCCGGAGTCAGTCGGAAACCAGAGTCAATCGGAAACCAGAGTCAAGTGTTTAGCACATTCAGTGCTTCAGTGAAAGTCTTGTAACACCCTGCAGGGTAGAAAATGATGTAACCCACTGCTTGTGTTGATGTAGAGGCAGAGAGAGAGAGAGAGAGAGAAAGAAATCCCAGCCCAGTGCATCAGACAGGCTAAAGGTCTTTGGTCTCTCGTTGCCCCACAGAACACATCCCTCTATAAGGGTTGGAGCTGGTGCTGCTCCCCTGTGTGGTTCCTAATAGAAGTGAAGAGGGATTACACTGTAGAGTCTGGTGCCTGGTCAACTGAATATTAAAACAGGAACTAATGGTGTCTGAGAAGAGTGTCCCGGCTCTCTGGGAATAGAATTAGCATCCAGGTCTGTGTCACTCTTTCCTGTTCCCTTAATGAACCTTGGATGGGAAACTGTGTTGGGAATGACAGGCAAGTCAATGGCTGTTAAACAATCAGCACACAGTTACGATAACTAGATTACAGAAACACTTCTGAATTAAATGGGAGGATCTACACCCAAACAAGAGCAGCCATTTTGTTTTGAAATCATAAGAAACCCTGCTATAGATTGGAGGCTTGATGAAGTATTTCATTCATTTTGGGCTATGTGAAATGTTATTTCAGAGGACCTGTTGAGAATAAAATAATGATGATGGGGTGTGCTTCGGAGAAGATTTTTCTCTCGAGTATACATTAAATATCTCGGGCACTTGGAAAGGTTAAGACAGGGCAGATATTTGGGGTGGCATTAGTATGGAGGTGCCTGAATGCACAGCTCAGGTCACTGTCAGTCAGCCAGACGGAGCGCTAATCTGCCGTTTGTTTAGTTTCCCCGGGTCCTGGGTCGACGGGGCCCAATATGGCAGGGGGAATTAGGAAAAATGGCCTGTGTTTTTGTCATGTAAAACCATGCGAGAAAATCTAATTGGGTGGGGGAGAGAGAACGATGTCTCCTTTGTTTAAGGGCCTTCCGCAGTCACTTTGCAGGCCCCATTGTGAGCGGGCCACAATAGCATTAATTTGTGCTCCTGGCCTGGGCTATTCCTTTCTGTGGCTCTCTGTGCAGTCAGCTCCTGTCCGTTCCACTCTGTCTCCACGCTTCACCTCCACGCTCCAACAGCGCTGAGGAGGGGGCACGGAAAGAGACCCCATCACCACCAATACTACTACTACTGCCCCCCCCACCTCGTACTCTGCCCCGTTTTCTTATTCCAACCCATTAAAAAAAGAAAAGGAGAAAAGGCAAATTCTTTCCCTTCTTTGTCTGCCCTCCGTTTCCCGCCTCCAGAAAAGTATCTTTACATTTCCTGGTGCATGTTATCTGATTTCAAGAATTCTGTCATTTAATGAGAAATTATTGGAATTGATTGCTCAGTAAGTTAAGAGCCAGTACTTGCCATGAGGGGCAGCCAATTGCTCGATGAAAGATTTGTGTCTTCATCAAAAAGAAGAAAATACTATTAATTCCTAAAATCATGATAATTTTGTGCAGAGTGACTTGTTTGATTTAGATTGCGTGTAGAACTTTACTACACTTTGAGGAAGTTGGTACTGCCAATAAAATGTATTAGTAAACACAGAGTTGAATCATCTCTGCTGCCGTCTTCTGATGTTCCAAGACCAACATTTATTATGTACTGTTATCCACCCAAACTATGAAGTCACATTGTACCTGATTGTCTACAGACATTGCACCCCTGTTCAGTGTCTGTTATTTTGTATAAAAACAGGAACCATCTTTAAATTAGCACCCTCACTACAAAGAGGTGCGGTTAGAACTTACAACATCCGCTCATACAAATCTCCTTCTTTCAAGTAAATGTTTTTTGTTGCCATTATTCTAATGTGCACTAGACAAATTAGGTAGCAAGAAAAGAAGCCTGTCTGAAACTAAAAATGCAAATTCTGAAATATTTGTGTGTATACATATTTTGTTATCATTATTCCAATCATATGAATCCCTAAGCACATTGCACAGAGCTGGGGGCAGGCAGACAAGCAGGCCTGGTGATTGGCAGCATCCAGGCTGCACTTTAGCACCGCCCCCCACCCCTGTCCATGTGCAAATTGAATAACCACTAACCTCGTCATATTTAGTGCCCTATTAATGGCCCTGTGCCTTGTGAAGGTGTAATCATGCGTGATAAAAACCCGGGCCAAAGTTACTAAGCTACAGTCTTGTGTGCATTACAGTGTCCTTTTTTTGTTGCAAAGGTCATTCATAACTTGGTCGCGCCGTTGATGTACAGTGAGAGATATTGATTGATTAATGCATAAAGTGCTCAGAATCCATTTGGCTCTGTGAAAGAGAATGCAGAGAAGACTTGCACTCTCTCTCTTTCTCTCTCTCACTCTCTATATTTTCACCTCTCCCCCCATTGTTCGAAGGGCATCATTTTTCGCTGGCTAAGTTTAAGGGACAAAAGCCCCTGTTTCTGCCAAGTAATGCATTCAAAGGAACATTGATTCTCATCAGTGTCAGTTGAATTACTCTCAAAGGCTTGACAAGGAGTTGCTCTTATATTAGCCTCTCTCTTCTCTTGCCTCCAGAAGAATGTAGCAGCTAGGAGAGCTGGCTCGCTGTCTCTCAGAACACAAGAAAATATGTTTTTATCTCGAAGTACAGAAAAGGTTTATTCTCTTCTAACTCTGCACTTCAAAGTTAGCTCATATAGTCAGATGGAGGACACACTGACACGGCCACACACGCACTCGCTGTCTCTCTCTCTCTTCCACTCTCTTTCTCTCTCTCTCTCCCTCTCTCTTTCTCTCCCTCTCTCTTTGCCAGTCCTCATTGTGACCGTTGAGTCTTCCATTCATTTGCTGTGTCCCAATCCTTGGTCATGTGTGGTTAACATGGGTTATGTCACAGGCTGTATTCTGGAAGGTTTAACCAAACCTCCGCTGTTTTCATTGTACATGACTAGATGGATCCTGGGAGGACATGGGCATGCTCCCCTCCAAACTCTGCGTGCCCCCAAGGAGGTTTTCAAAAGCTTTTGAGGGCAGGGTCGAGAGGTCAGTACCTTAGCGCTCCATGACAAGGAAGAGGAGACCTTTATCGCCCAGGCCCCCGGCGGGGAGCCCCGCAAAAAGGGGCCAGAGAGCCAACCGTTCCCCTAGAAACGTGGGCCGCATTAGGCATTCATAACAGTGCCATCCTTTGCACCTTTCATCTCCACTGGGGGGCTGCTCCATTAGGATCTTTTATCTTTGTGCTGATGGCTACTGCTGATAATGGGGATGCCCAGAAAAGCCCAAAAAGTAACACATCATCAGCCGTCCTCCTATGGTGAAGTAATACGTCCATCCGTCTTCCACATACAGACGATTTGTCCGTGCTGAATAACCCATACGATTATGAGATTCTTTTTTCAGTAGGAAACACCACGCCACAGTGTGAATGTTACGTGCTGTGGCCGTGCTGTGTTGCTAATGGTTTGTGGCTTGACCACGCTCTCAACAGTGTCAGCACTCTTAACAAGCCACAGCCAACCCCCCCCAACATATTGGTATACATTTGAGCTATTTATATTATGGTTTTATGTTCAGGGATGTTGTCGGGCCATGAAAAAAAGCAATAAAAGATCAGCCATTGCCACCTTCCAGGTGGAGGTATAGAGAAATATTTGAATTAGTCTGCTAATGCTTCTGTAAAATTGCATTAATACCCCACCGAGTTATCACAAGCACAGCCCATCTTGAAAAATGTTGTTTTTGGGGAGGAAAACACAATCACATAATGGTATAGTAATTCATGCAGGACAATGTTTTTCAAAGTTGTAGTAATTATGAGAAATACTTGCGCTGTCCCTTACATAGCCGCTACGAAGCAAATCTCATTTCCAAGGCAAAGCGGGAAAGGAACACAGTGAATAATCATTGTGTTTAATGCTCTAGTCATAATCCCAGGTTTTATGATGGTTTTCTAATGATTTTCTAATGATGTTAAATATTAGTAGAGAGTACAGCCATAATTTGAACGCAGATGCTGTCTTTTCAACGCTCTATCAGCAAACCCCATTGCAACTGCAATGAATATTGCGCTGGGAATGAGATTTAAGGGCCATCCCTTTTGGTGTTTTATTTTGCCGTCTGCCTGTCCATCATAAATCCTCATTGCGGCGCTCTTGAAGCTAGCGCCCTCACCCACGCTCCTCAGGTGGGAACACGCTTAGGTGCAGGGGCCATTTCATTCAGTGACACTATCCCTTCGCCGCAGTCATTCGTAAAAAAAACGCCGGAGCAGCCCCAGACGTGAAAACACTCCAGTGGACCCCAGGGAAAAAGGAAAAAAAAAATGGAGGAAGAAGAGGTAGAGAAAGGGGAGAAAATGGATGGGAAATGGCGGTGTGAAGGGGGAAAATGGGTGGGAAATAGCTGAGGGAGAAGGGGGTAAATGTTTCGAATGGCTATCAAACAATACAGCAAGCTCAGTCCCTGATGAGTGACAATGTAGAGCAAAATATGTATTGGAGACAAAGGCTTTGTCTCCTTCCTGGGCCTCTTCAATGAATTACACCGCCCCCCCTAGCTTTTTAATTAAATGGCTGCAGCTCCATCTCTCTATCCGTAGCTACCCATTACAGAGGCTAGATAAGGGATTGCTATCTGTAGCATGTTAAGAAAGGCTGCTGGGCAGCCAAGCCTCATGAAATTTGTCACAAGATCTCATTTTCCTTATTGCCAGACGTGATGCTTATAATTGATGTGGAGGCAGTAGTAATTTATTGGCCGTCCGCAATTATCATACCCTACAAGCAGGGGGCTGTGACTTCAATTTAGATGGGGGGGGGGGCTGTTTGGGGTTACTGAGGTTGTGGCATTAATGTAAGAAGCAGAATTGTTTTATATGTCTGCGTCCAATCACCACTTCAGGATGCAAATGGACAGTGGGCCTTGTGTGTCCTCTAATGCCTGTGTGAGCAGCCGATGGGCCAGGGCTGTAACCACGCCAGCTGGACATTCACACATGGGGGGGGGGCGGGGGGTGGAGGGCGTCAGGTGAAAGGGGCTGGTTCTGCAATGATTTGTCTACTTCCGTCTCCTAGCTTCACATTAATATTGTCTCCCGATCTGTGCGTTTTCATTTTTTTTCTTGATGATCATGCTAGAGCTGATTGTTAAAAAATGTAGTCATTTGAATACTGAAGAGGATCAGGGACTCATACTCCATCAGGATGAAATGCAATCAAGCATTTATTATTATATTTTTAATCAAATTGTGAATTTATTTACCTCATTACCTTTCGCTGGCAGATTTAGAGAAATATAAGGACACAGTCTATACCCAGAGGGGGATTTGTCAGTCCAATCTGAAATAACATGAGAAATCAATCAGTAGCTGTAGGTAAGCCTTTCCTTGTTTAAAGGCACACCGTAGCTGTGTTCTGATTTTAAACCACCTCTCGAGTTCATTAGTTTCCCTCTCCTGGTCGTAACATTAAACATTAAGTAAATAAATCTTCAGATTGCCAATGCAGCCTGGCCAGCCTCTGTGTTAACGACAGGCAGTCATTAACACAAAAATATCATTAGTGATATGAAGGCAGCACTTTGGTTTAAAAATGAAGCAGCTCCATGTCTTCCATGTCGGTCACGTGACCCATCTGGGCTGAGGACAATGTGCTACAGTAGGTGACGGCAGAGCGGTAGTGGCCAGAGTCTTCCTTAGTGTGTTCTCATGACTCTTGTATGCAGTGGGCATACCGCGTAGGTGAGAGCACTGGAGGAAACACAAACCACCATGTGACCCCTGGAAATGCAGGAAAGCTCAAAAACAGACCAGCTAGTGGATCCAATCCGTTGAAATGAACGCAATTAGATGAACGGCTCAGCTCTCGTCTTCCCCAACGTTATATGTAAAACGGTTTCTGATGGGGTTGTTGAATCCCTGCGTGATTTAGGGCTATACACGGTAGGTACACACACACACACACAGACACACAAACGTGTTTTGCACACTTTTTATTGTCGGTGTGGTGCGTGACGCAAACGTGGGAAGAATGTTAACCACATG
Organism: Esox lucius; assembly: GCF_011004845.1. Taxonomy (NCBI): domain Eukaryota; kingdom Metazoa; phylum Chordata; class Actinopteri; order Esociformes; family Esocidae; genus Esox; species Esox lucius. The sequence continues at coordinate 16,392,209 of NC_047570.1, read as the reverse complement.
GTTCCAGTATTTACTCTTTGATGTGCAACTGCTCATGTAGGATATAATCAGCGCCCAGCTTTCCCTGTTGAGCGGCGGCGAGCGCCACGGCGTGTGGGGGGAAGTTGTTACGCCGGTGTCCTCCAAACGACGGCGCGGCGGGGAGGACGAGGGCTGTCACTACGGAGCGTGCTCGGTGTGTTCAGGGAGACGGAAACCCGTTTGCTTCTCCCAACCTGCAGCCTGTTGTGCCGTTTCCAAATTAGACTCTAAAATCAAGAAGCCAGTGGGAGACACACACTAGTTTTCTCTCCCCCTTTAATAATCAAACGTGTTTACTCTTCAGGGACTCCTCTAGATAGTTTCCTTAAATGCCCCCTCTAAGCAAGCAGTGTCTTCAATAACGCAGCCAGCCAGCCAGGCGGACAGACGGAGCAGCCATTCCAGTAATATCTGGGCTGTGAATCACACAGGAGAGAATTGAGAGATGGAGGCAACGGATGAACACCGTGGGGGGTGGGGTTGGGGGGGGCACCGAGCCTTTCATGCTATTATCTTTATGGCATAGCAAAACATGCTTCAGGCAATCAGCATGAAATTGCTAATTGCTCAGCCCACTTGTACGTTGCTCTGGGGACAGGGACTGAGAGGGCCTACTGGAGGACCCGGATCCTGAGAGTGCGGGGTGCCCAACTAACTGCCTGCACGCCTGGTCTCATAGGATACTGCAATAACACTGTCCAGCAAACAGCAACTCCTCTTGCTGACCTTCACAGCATTCATAAAATGGAAACAGTTACCAGAGGCACCCTTTAATGCCTGTTCTGTCTAGAAATAGATTTTAGCCCAACAGTTTAATACAACTGTGATTATATAAAGTACTATATTCCTCTGTGATTAAATGTTGACAGAACTCACAGAGGTTACCACAAGGTTGTATAAAAAGCAGTTCAGCAGTTTTTACTTTTACTCTACTGGCGTTCCTTTGGAAATCTGTAAAACACAATGAGGAAGTGGGGGTTGGAGCTCCTCAGCTCGTGTATGGTCTTCACACACTTTGGCCCCTCATGGTTCCCAGCCCCCAGGTGGTTTGGAGAATATTAAATACCTTTTTAAGAAGACCATCAGAACTCAGAGAACTGAGGGAGGAAGACAGATGACCAGGTTACATGGGGAGCCATGGAGGCCGATGGTCGTAGGCGTGGAGAGGGTGAGTCCTTACAAGGTGTTGTCTTCAAACAAGATTTCTGCCAGTGAGACATTCTGGTCGGGCGATATCCCTGTCAGAGCGGCCACTTTTCCCCAGAATCATCTGTTATTAAGCAAATTAAGTGCTGGGGGCCCAACGTTAAATCCCTCCACTTTGTCATGGTGTGCTTTCGGTTATCACGCTCTGCTGCCTTATTCATCGCTCATGTTCTCCCCGACTCATGTTTGCCCCCCCATGTTTTACTGGGCGACACCACACTGGTACTGTAGTATTTAACGTCGACCGTCCCGTAGGAAAAGCTGTGACAGAGAAGAGGATTCTAAGTGCTAATCAATGAGTCTTAAAAAGCTGCATTGATCTCAATTAAAAAAGGAAGTTTGAAACGAAACAGGCGGTTTAGCCAGTCAGAGCAGACTTATAGCGTTAAAGAACAGGGGCTGAGTGCAGTTAGCTGTGATCTGTTTGAGAGTATCAAGGGACGGGTGTCTGAGATGTGCCACTTGCCATGGTGTGTGGCAGATAATCCTTTTGAACTTCCTCAGCTGTCTAGTAGGAATGTGTGGAGTCAGTGTGGAGTAGAATCTCCTTTAGCGTTTCCTATTCGTTGTCAGAATCTGTTTTCCCCCACCAAAATCTTTTAGCTTCCTGTTGTTGCAGGGAGAGCAGTATGACTTTTGACTCCTCTGACCCTAATATTGGTGTGTTACTGAACGGAGAACAGACAGCTTCACTCTGCCTCCCTCGCAGAACCCCCCCCCACCCCCCCCATTCGTGCTTCCACCCATTCCATTAAATGGACACCTCTCAGCTTAAGTAAGAAATTAGAAATAATCTTAATAAAATCTGCTTTGACATAGGCCTTTTGTGTTTTCTGTCCAGAGACACAAAGAGAGTGAGGGGAAATGGCAGAAGCTAGGCAGGAATTGATTGCATTAATTGATATGCCAATATAAGCTTGTTACATCCACCGTTGCTTAAGATGATGGCTAACAAGTCCTGCTGATCAATGGAACCAATAAAGGCTTCATCCATTAATGAGCAATGGGGTAATTAATGTTATCCCTAAACCATTTAGAATAGGGAGTGAAGCTACAGGTAACACAGCCAATAGTCCTGCCCATATATCTGTTGTTCTGTACTTCATTTTCTCTTTCTCTTTGATTAGATGCATCCTGGACCGTTTAGTTTTAATTTGGTTTGTGTCTTCCCACACCTAACTGTTTATCTCCGATTGAATTCAGGACCTCATATCTTGCGTTTTAGTCTCTGGCATTTAAGCATTACAACTTCCTGTTCAAGGACCTGACGACTTGTTTTGTTCAGTCATTGTTATCGCATGAGGTTGCCTATCTTACCTAGGAGGCAGTGGTTACCAGGATAGGCAGAGTAGATGCAGTCAGAGTTGTATTGTTCTACTATGTCTCCCCAGTGAGCGCAGCAGAGCTGTGAACTCCTGCCTTTTTTTAAACAGCTGGAAACGAGCGAGGGGCTGAACGCAGCGACAAGCCCAAGCACTCAATAAAATGGCCTCTGATAGACACGCAGTCTGTACAGGAAATACAACACACTTATAAATCAATACTATTGTTTTCACGTTGAAGAGCAGGACTAGTCCTGCCTGGAATCCATTACCTCACTTATCACAGAATGCCGTTTCAACAGAGGACATTTTTTTCTCCTTCTTTCTCTCTTTCTTTTTCTCTTCCTCGCTACCCCTCTTCCTCCACATTGTTGACTGATGTGAAGAAACTACTTATTTTCCCATTCCAGAGTATTGTTGTTGAGTTAGGAACATATATTAAAGATAAGGTGACACCTGGTAAATCTAATTTAAGACTTGGAGTCTGGATTTGAAAACAAAAGAAAGCGAGGAAAGATAAATGATTGTAATCTTACTTGGTCAGCCCTGGTCTTTAGTAGCTGAGTAAATATGTGTTTTCAGTGAGTGAGTGCTAGCATGGTGACTGTAATTGTTCTTCATAAATTATGAAAGATGGTCTTAAATATGCATTTGTTTGCTGTTGGAGGGCCTATCAGGAATTGTATGATACACGTTAAATGTGTGATCTCTTGCATGGTTAAGTAATGTCAGGGGAATGTGAGTCATCCCCCTTCTCTCTCTCATCAAGCAGCTCATGAAAGCTGATATGAACATGTAAAACAGAGAAGATACGGAGGAAATCTACTATGACTGTTCCTGAAACTATTCCACCTTCTAAAGACTAAACAGAGATACAGACTACATGGAACTAAAGGGAAGACGACGAGTGATTAGATTGGACACGATCTTTACACCAGAATCCAGTTCATATGGTGTATGTGGAGAAAGGCCCATATGTCTTTCCGCTTGTTAGACTGAGCGATAATCGGTGCTTACAGCAGGGCAGGCTAAATAAACAGTAAGTAAGTTGTCTTGGGTAGAGGAACGTCAATTGAACTGCAACTTGCTCAAGCCTTTGCTCTGAATGGTTCTGTATTGACCCCTAAGAACCCCCCGAGAATTCCCTAATTGAAAATTAATATTGAATCAATGCTGTGGGCTATTTGCATATTGATTATAAGCATCCAGGAAGGCACCAAGTATGTGTGGGATCAATAGTAGCTTCTGCAGCCGGCCGGCATACTACATCACATGGCAGCTGCCTGCTCCGGAGGTTAATGACTGCTGCTTGTTAAGGAGCTCCTGTCAGGTGGAATCCAGCCACAAGGGTCTCCCTGCCAAACCCAACCCTGGCAGTGCCGCGGCGCGGAGGGTAGTGGCGGAGGAGAGGAACTTTCCCTACCGTGTCTGGGGGTGAGATGGAGCTAAACTCTTGTGTTGAAGTGTGGGCCGACTGAGGCTACTGGTGGAACGGTAAAGCATTTGCTGTGTCTATTTGAGGATGACACTAGGTTTTCCAAACCTAACCGTAACCCCAGCGCTGTGATACCTAACCTTAACCCCAGTGCTGTGATACCTAACCTTAACCCCAGTGCTGTGATACCTAACCTTAAACCCAGTGCTGTGATACCTAACCTTAACCCCAGTGCTGTGATACCTAACCTTAACCCCAGTGCTGTGATACCTAACCTTAACCCCAGTGCTGTGATACCTAACCTTAACCCCAGTGCTGTGATACCTAACCTTAACCCCAGTGCTGTGATACCTAACCTTAACCCCAGTGCTGTGATACCTAACCTTAACCCCAGTGCTGTGATACCTAACCTTAACCTAATTGCAACGTTAAAATGCATTAATTACCTATAGTAGTGACCTTGGTCAGGCCATTACTCGTCCCCTGATATCCATAAACTCTGTGTGAAGCAGTGGATCCGGCGCCTGCCTTGAGACCTGAACGTTGCCAGTTTGAAACACAGGTTGTTCTTTTTGGGCAAATTCGCAATGAATGATACGTTTTCGTACCGTTTGTAAAATATGTCTGCCGTTTGTATCATATTATACGTTTTAATAGCGTTCATAACATGTTAAATGTTGTAATAGCATTTCGTAAGATGTATTTTACATTTTGGTAGCGCATTGTAATGTAACCTAACGTAACGCAGCATATCATATTAAATCAGGAGCCATGGATTTATGTAAAATACTGTATGTCGTTCCCTAAGACCACATTGGGTTGCTGGTTTTTGTCGATTACTATTTTCTTGTAGACTGAGGAAAGTTAGACGTGAGCAACAACTTATTATTAGAACATTTAAAGTCTTCATAACCAAAGGCGCCTAGACACAGATCTGCCTGGCTCTGATTTGGAAAATAGGGGCGGGGTCTCAGACCCAACAGAACTTAGCACCGCTCATCCTCTAGATTTATGTGTAGAGCTGAATACCATGAATGCAATACCCAACGACTCCCAAACAGCAGGTATTATGGAAGATGTTTAGTAATACATTTTCTGTAATAAATTATTCCGCCACAATTGGCCAACAAAAACAGCATAGTTTCCTCCTCCAGAGATGACTGTGTTGAACAGGAAATATTCCCATTATTATCATAACTCATATTGATTCGGGAGTTTTTGTTGCCATTGGGGTTTTAAGTGCTGTTAGTTTGGGACTAAGCAGCCTGATTGAAGAGTCTTTCTGTTTCGTGTTTGTTTGTGAGGTTAATAAAAGAAAATAGCAGCGTAGGCTTCTTGCCCTAGCATTGACCTCTGACCCTTTCAGAACACAACGATAGCTGGTAAAATAGCACAGCGGCATGTCAGCATGAAAGAGCAGGGGGGAGATGAGGGGGGGGAGACGGATGGGGGGAAACCGAGGGGAAGGGACAGGGGGAGAGACAGAGAGGAAGATGTTGTGGAATCAGAGATCGCTTGGACGTTCTCCATCTTTTGAAGAGAGCGAAAACAATATTAGCTAGATCAAACAGGTCCTTTTTAATTTAAGATTGAACTTTCACAGCATTATGAGACAAAGGAGAACCAGAATCCTCCACTTTAAGGCACAGATTAAGATTCAACACATGCATTCCTCTCCCAAACTCCCAGTAATAGGTTCCACATGTTGGAGAGGGAAAGAGGTGTGGGGGGTGAGGGGGGTGGGCAAGAGGTAGAGAGACAGAGAGAGAGCACGAGAGTGAAACCTTGGCCCTGGCTTGCACTGCTGTTCCATCATCCCACCTCCACTGGTGACTGCGACACATCCTCCTCCTCAGACTGGGTCGGCCGGTGTAGCCACGGGTTACGGCCACTAATGGACGTGTGTGCGGCTGGCCGACACTCTCAACACACAGGAGACAGGAGACCTGGGGTTGAAGGACATAGGAGAGCCGCTTGTCCTCCGCTCTTTTGAAGGCAGGGCCATGAATTAATGCCAATATGCAGCCTGTCTCCATAAACCACCCCCACGCCTCCTCTACTGGGAGCTGGGGTCTGGGAGCGGAGAACCGAGAGCCTTGCCCAGGGAACCAGCCTGCATCTGATTGCTTCATTACAGGCCCTTTCATTGACTTGGCTGTACTGAGCGGATGAACTGAGGCAGCGGACAAGACCACATAATTGGGAGAAATGAATTCTTATCACAGCCTTCTCAGGAGGCTGCTGGTCCTGGCTGGAGCTATGAGGAAAGTCTTGGGCTGGATGGGTGGAATGAAGGGAGGGAGGAAGCCGCAGCTGCTCCAAGGCCTCATGAAGCCATGGCCTGGATTTGGGCTTAAGGCACAACAGACCACGTTACTTGGGCCAGGCACGTTAGGTGTAGGCGTTGCCATAGTATAAGTGATTATTGTTCCATATCTCTTGTTAACTGACACATGCTGCAGAACATTTTGGCTGCTCAACGCCCCTGAGGAGACGAGACTCTGCTAGTTAGGTATACCTCCACTGGTCCCCGCCTCAGCCCAAACAGCACCTCTGGGATAAATCATTTCTGCCCTACCTGGCCCGTTTGTCCTCCACGATTCAACGAGACCTCTCGCTAATTAAGGAGAAGGATCTTCTGCGGCACGGAGAATAACAACAACAACAGAAACGGCAGCCCTATCCTCTATGCATGCAAGGGGCACTTGGAGAGAGGCACGGGGGGGACCCAGCCCAGTGTAGGCCAGCGGTGGACCACAGGACCAATTTAGCGGCGCAGGCCGCGGTCTCAGAGGGCCATGCTGGGGGAGGGGGGGGGGGAGGGGGGGCTTGGGGGTTAATCCCTGGCCATGCCTGCCAGAGACAAGAGACTCACGCAATTCTGACCCAGCAGCTAATTTCCATGCCAGTGTGCACAGTCAGCACTACAGAGTGGGGGGGTTGGGGGGCGGGGCACGACACGCTGGCTAACCCTTCATTTCACAAATGCTGCTGATGTGATCCTGAGACCATTAGGCTAACAGTTTCCTAGGAAAGTCAGAAAGTAATATTAAATTATGTGGCAGTGCATCCCTCATAATGTTCCCCACACTGCATAAATTAATAAGCCTATTTAGCGGAGTCTGCTGATGGGCCGAGCGCGCAGGCACTGTCTGTGCTGCTCCGCTTCCCCTTCCCTCCCTCTTCCCTCATACCTGTTCACTCGGCACAAAATGGATGCCGCAAAGCCATTTAATTGGCCTCCATTTCAGTATCCAAGGGCGTTGGGAACAGCTCTTTAATAATGTGTCCTTACCCGTGTAGCGCAGTTGGCAACTGTGGGGCTGTAGCCTGTGCTTGTAACCACGGTGCTAAACCTGTAGCTCTCCCCAGCGGCCGTCAGTCACTGTTCTGGTGCGCACTGAGGGGAACGCTGTCCTGGGATTGGTGACGGACAGGGGCCGTGTCAGGAGGTGAGAGCCTTTAATTTGGAGGAGTAAATACTACATGAGCGGGGTCAGAGGCATTTTTGCTGTTGGTTATTGTAGAGCAGCTGTTCCGTGTTCTGGCCGCGTCGGTGTGATCACTCACTGCTCTGCTCCTTCCTCCTCTCTCCCGTTGCCGAGCCGAGGAGCCAAAGATAACTCACAGAGTAGCCGTGTGTGACTGTAATCACTTGAAATCCCCTCCTCAGGAGAGTGTCTGCTCAGTGAGCAGCCTGGCTCGGCAGCCCTCTTTCACTGTATTATGACACATGTGCATGAGCAATCAGAGGGGTCTTGGATACATGATGACACAACCGCACATAGCATGAACACAGGCAGCCTGGAGGAAAACCCTGGTCTCGGACCACAGGAAATAGTTGTCATAGGTGACGGCAGCGCCTGACAAAGACAGACTGAATTACAACGTTAAACTACTGTAAAATGTGTAGGGTTTAGGTTCTCGGCTAAGAATGAAGTCTCTACTGCAGTCTGGCTGCAGTTAAAAGCCAAACGGAGAACGCAGTGGAGAATTGAAAAATAATGAAATGTGCTCACTTGACACATGTGACCCAAACTGGTATAGCTGAATACAGCTGAACCGGCTGTGGAACTTCAGTCAGTTTACATTATGCTTACATTATGAGGACTTAAAGAGGAAATGCTCAGAGAAGGTGGATGGAAGAGAGAGAGGGTCGGATGGGAGAGCGAGGGGAATCGTGTAGGCCAAATTCATCCAACTCTGACAAGATTATCATTCCAGGCCATTTTGAGTCTTTCTTCTTTCTCCGATGAGTTTGCGTCCATACAGCAAATTGGTAAACTGATTAGATTGAGATTAGTACAGGCTGATAAGAGATTGGATGGATATACTGTTGAGATTAAATGGATAACTAGATGGACTGATAGATGAGTTGGTGCAGTGGATCTCTTCCTCTGGGTCCCAGTCCCATTGGCAATTAAGGCTTTAAGGTGTGCGCATAATCAAATAAATAAATAGTGCAAGAATGATGTGATAATGAATTAATACATGACAAGAAGTGAATAAAGAAAGCAGGAGCTAATTGCATGAGATGAGTTTTTTTCATTAGCTTTTTGAGAAATCTCATTATATGCATCACAAACTATAATGCCAGATGAAATCCTGCTTTAGAAATATGTAAATTAGCAAACATTGTTGAGTGAAGGAAATCACAAGAGGGTAAGAGAACTACTTTTGAATGACAAAATGTCATTTTCACCTCGGTTGTGAGATCTTGAAACTCTTACTAATTCAGCTTGGCACAGTGGCATCCCCCGGTTTCCAAGGAGACACCTCTAGTGTCCCACTCTATCGGTAGTAAATGCTGAGTAGTGCTCAGGGCCCCAGGGCCGTCCAGACACATGCCTGTTGACTAATAACATGGCTGCTTGTCTTTAACCCGTACTGCATCTTGTTACTCGCTGGTACCTCTGTCTTTGAGCTCACCTGTACATCTGTCCCTCGGCCCACCCCTGTCTCTGAGTCCACCCAACAGTCAGAGAGTGTTTGAATAATCACTTAACCTTGAGATTCTGCGGTAAATTAGTTTTTGAGTTTTGGGTTTAGAACTGAGAGATTGCTTTCCATAAAGCAATATATTTGTTTTAGGAGATCATTTCAGAGATGAATGGCTCATTAGGAGAGAGCAGATGATAGTGACTTGTGGCTCTCAGTGAAATATTGAACATTACTGACAGCAGCTTTGTTTTGACACTATTTCCAATCCTCAAGTGACATTATGGTGCAACTAATTTTATTTTATGTTTATCAGGTGATGTGAACACAAAATGAGCAGAGTTGATAAGACCTATCTGTAATAATTGCACTGCTAAACCAAGATGGGTTGATTATGTTGTACATAATTACTGTGGGGAAGAGAGTGTGCCTATTAGGCTGCTTTCTAATGGCAGTAATAGAGAAAGCAATCCAATTACCAATAGTTTGTTTCTTACACTGAAAATAAAGATTTCATTTGTAGGGCTAAATGCTAATGGGTTGAGAAGGCCTTGTGAAGCGTGACGTCCTGAGTGTGTGTTTTTGGGACCGGCTCTGCTCTGCTGCCAGGGAGTCTGATAGCTGCTGAATAATTTATCCAGGCTGCAGCCACGCGGTCACGTAGTCTCAGGCCCATCGTGGCTGTCTGGCGACATCTCTCCCCCTGATGGACGGACAGCGATTAACGGAGGGGGACGGAGGTGGTGAGGTGGGGCAGAGAGGGACCAGAGTACAACCCCCCCCCCACCCCCCCCCCGCACTCCACAAACCTCTCCACCACCCTGACTAAACCCCCACCTCACACACCAAATAACGAGCAAGGAGTGATTTATTCTGATCAAAGTGCAGAACTTTTTAATTAAGAAAAGGAGAGGTTAAAACAAGAAAGATAGAAACAAGCACCCGTTTTCCTATTAAGGAGAAATGTCAAGCGCGGTGGCGAAGCGATAGTCTGCCGTGTCCCTTTGTTGTCCCCTGACATTGCAGGCTAATTTTTCATGGTTATTTGAACTGGAAAATGAAAGAGAGGTTTGCGATTATTTCCTATAAATGACAACACAATCGCATTACGCTTCAGTACAAACACAGAGAGGATATTGCCTTTTCATATTTCATGTGAACGTAATGGATGGGATATGCAAAGAGGACCAAAAAGAAAGACAAATGGAGAACGAATAAGTGGTGGCATTCTTGTGGATGTTTTAAAGTGCCTCCGCTGTGTATTCATTGAATTCCTTTAGCGGATTGCTATTAGTGGCCAACAGGGTTTGAATCCTAGTGACACAGACCCAGAAGCAACAGCACCGAGTTCGTCCGGTCTCCTCGAGAGTCGCGCATCATCGTGCCACCGTTTGGGCCGAGCATGTCCAGAGTGATCCTGAAAGGCGGTGTGTTTAGGTGGAGGTGTCTCTGCCCTCAGGGAATCACACGCTCTGCTGTCACTCCAGACGGGCCTGGTTCTATCTCCATCCGTCACTCTGACCCAACTAAAACACACCGTAAAACCATTTCCGGTTGTGTCCTGTTCTGTACCAACACCACAATCTCCATCCACCGCCCAGCATATGATCCCTCTGCCACATTTGATTCAGCAGCCATAGCAGGCTTAGAGAACATTAGAAAGCAAACACGTCAATGGTAGCCCTCATATCTTATATTTTGAAATAACATTGATTAGCCATATTGGTATTCATAAGCCTAGTAAATTCTGTTTTATCTTGTTAGGCGTACGCTTTTATAAACAAGCAGCCCATCAGGCCCGGTGCTGACCATATGCTCCGAGCCAGAGAGACAGGCTGGCGGGCGCGGGAGCGGGTAGTGTGTGTGTGTGTTTATGTTTACGCGGCTGGACCGGGAGGACCGCCGTACACACGTGGGAGCACACCTGTGAGCTGGATGGCTAACACACGCCGACGCGGGCGCTACATACATCCAGCCATGGCCCATTGATTTCCTGAGCTAATACCTCCACAGAGCAAATCCACAGGCCGATGGATGCACTACAAAGATATGCAAATGGGGCGCTCGATAAATCGACAGGCGGAGATCTTTTTCAGACGCACTGGTGGGTCTGTAGTGTCTAAAAAGAGACGTAAACAGATAAGTTCCCGTTAATGGACACCCAGACGGGCACATGGACGGACGCCGGGCTGGGGGACCCAAGAAGGCCATGTCAAAACAAGAAGGCCGTACTGAGAAGAAAACCCGTAGTAAACTTGGCCACAGAATAAGATGGTAAAGAGGAAGCGGCGTTAGGTTAGACATCAGAACGCTCACGTACAAGTGTCTTTCACTTCAGGGATACTGTAGGTTTTTTTTAGGAGACAGTGTTTGTGCGTGAACAAGGAAATGTCCGTATTCACATCCGGTCTGCTTTATTTGTCGGATATAAACCAGGAGTGGCTGGCTGAAGATCACATATAATAAATGTGTTGGGGATGTTAAGATGGTGCTGTCTTGTGGCTGTCGTGTGGCTGAGAGTGTGTGTCTGGCTGCGTGTGTGTGTGTGTCTCTGCGGAGAGAGGGAGGCTCTCTGAAGCTAAGCTATACTGTAGCGGGTAATTAAAGAGAGTTTGTGGTAAAAGCCAAACATCGGGAGAGATGAGCTATGAACAAAAGAGCTGTGACAGTTTCAGGTTATGTGATTTTTATGTCCCTGTTTTGCCAAATGAAAAATCAATACATTTTTTCCGGGCTATACATATTCAGAGTGCCCGCCATGCTCCCCCCCCCGATGGGGCTGTGGGGGGGTGGGCACTCGTCTGTCACAACTGTACCATCACATTTTCCAACCCACTGGTGAATATTTCAGAGTTGATGTGATTGCCCTTCATGACAGCGGTGATGCTTTTTTTTCCTGCAGTCCCCCCCCCCACCCCCATCCTACTCCCTCTGGATGTCAACGGGCTAGAAGAGAAATAGGTGAAGCCATTGTGGTGTGAGCTGAAGGAGAGGAGAGGGATGCATTAAGGGCTTGATTTTTAAAAGAAAGACAGGGAGGGCTGGAAGATAAACATAAATGCATGGTGGGGGGGTTGGGGGCTAGGAGAGGGAGAGTGTCTTTGTGCGGGACAGATCTCCCCCAGGCATGGGAGATGGAGAGCACTAGTGTCCGGTGATGCCTTTGACTCCTGCTCAGGCTTTTAGCCCATCGCCTGCCAGGGAAAAGAACAGTCTACATCCTCCTTTATCCATAATGTGTGTATATGCAAGGCTGCCATCACACAGGACACAGCGTAATGGCCAGTCAGAGCTGTTTGTGTGTGTGTGTGTGTTGAGGTTAGCTAAAGAGAGTCATCCCTGAATGCTCAGTCCGTGTGCAGTCACATTAACCTAGATCCTGCTCTCATTCGTCACTCTGTTTAAACGCAAAATAGAAAAAGAAATAGAACGCTCCTATCTACAGATTTATTTATAATGTGTAGAAATATCAATAACACGGGCAATAATTCTACTAATTAGTATTCGTTCCCTAAGAGATAATTACTTTAGGGAAAATACTTTGTGTTTTTTTTATTTTTTTTATTAGCATGTACCACATATAGTATAGCACCCAATTAGATTATCATATGTGGTTTTCTGTGAGCCTTATTTTGCAGGGAGAGTTGACGTTTCATCACTATTGATGTTCTGTTTACAGCTGCCTGCTTATGGAAGATGTAGAGCACGTCTTGCATTAGCCATGTCATGTTAGCGATGCAGTGTCACTTCAGGTATTGAAACAAAGTGATGTCTATTTAGAATAACAGGATATTCCGGTGGCATGTGTAAATTAGATTTCCCCCTATTAGACACTGCTGCCGTTATGGACAAATAAAATACATTCTGCCTGCGTGACCCCCTGTGACCTGAATGAGGGCTGAATGTCCACTGAAATGGCTAGTGACTTTGAAAGGCTAGGGGGATCAAATTAAATGTTGCTTGGAAGGCCTGGGGGGGTTGGCCGAGCAGGGCGGCGGGGTTAGGAGGGGATTTCAGGGAGGGAGGGGCGCTCTGGTATTGTTCTAAGGCAGTGTGAGCTATCCCTGCTGTTTGTGATTAACTTGCTGTTTAAAGTTTTTTAGCTATTAGCTGCCTTAAGCCCGGACTCCCGCCTCCCTCTCCTCCCTCCTCCTTCTCCTGCTCCTCCTGCGCCTCCCCCTCCTGCCCCCAGCCCCATGGAGACACAAAGTATTCATTCACATTTAGATGGCGAGGTCAGGGCAGGGCCAGTGGGTAGAGAGCACCATGTCCTCCCGTAGACAGGTCAGGAATCTAGCAAGTAACTCAGCACCACCCCGCCAGAGAGACACTGCCGCCCTTTAAACCAAACAGGTACCAGCTTTTTTTTTTTCTTCCCAAAGGTGAGGTGTGTGTGTTTGCGTGTTTGTCACAGATGGGTTGGAGAGACTGAAAGACCGGCGGAGAGACAGTCTCTGTGAGACCGGCAGAGAGACAGTCTCTGTGAGACCGGCAGAGAGACAGTCTCTGTGAGACCAGCGCGGAGAGACAGTCTTTGTGAGACCGGCGCGGAGACAGTCTCTGTGAGACCGGCGCGGAGACAGTCTCTGTTAGCGAGTGTGGTGTGGAGCTGGTTGAAGTGTTGAGGGGTCGGTTGGGTTAACATGTGCAGCGTGTCGTTGTGACGCTAGGTCTCACAGCGCATGACTCAGACACTGTATAGTAGCAGGAGCTTTACCCGGACTTCACCACATGTTTGGCTCACTTTATTTCCATGTTAATCTTGCACTCGTGTTTACAGGCACTTTTGAAGTTTGCTGTCATTGACATCCGCTACAAAAATAAGTTAACAATATGAATCACTAATATTTAGCACATGATTAATAAATATATCTTTTTTTTAGTTTCTATTTTATATTATTTATATCTAAGTATACATCAGCAGCTGGTTGATGTTTTTGAGGGGATGTGGTACTGTGGTGCTGTCATAAGCAGGGTTCATGGTTCTTGGCCAACTCACCCTTCACCTCTCTGGTTATGGACTGGGGCATGTTTTGCTCAGTTGTGGTTTTCTGACAGCCAGCTCGTCAGGGAGTGTGTGAGGAGGGGTCCGCAGTGGGGCAAGGCTACTTTTCGGGATCGGTGGGAGTGTTTGTCTGTGTGTTGTGGTTTAAGGGGGTGGGGGGAGGGGCCTGCGTATGGGGCAGAGAGGTGCTGATATGAGGAGCGGACAATGCATGAAAGACCCCAGCATGGGACCTGTGTCCCATTGTCCCCTGGTAGCCTCCTGTCACTTTCATTTGACACCCCCCAGTCCGGAGTCAGGCCAGCTTTGATATGAGGAAGGGGTGCAGGGGATGACGGGGGGGCGCAAGGGGGGGGGTGTTCACAGAAAGAAGTAGGGGAGAAAGATAGAGTCTGTGAGGTGTGAAATAAGATTGCTTTTTATCCGACAGCGCAGCGGTAAAGAAAAGGAAGCTGTCCAGAGCTGGATAAAGCGGGGGAAGTGCACCCCTGATTTACAGTTGAAGCGCTGTGACACCTGGTTAAAATGATAACAACAGCCTCAATAATCATAATGAGAGTAATGAGAGCCCCGACACACAGCTAGCTCCACACTACAGAGTGGCCCCAGTGACAAGCGCAGCTCAACCCCCACTCCCCGTGCTCTAGGACTGGGGAGAGGAGAGGGAGAGGCACAGCTCAGCCCCCGCGCGTGGTACTCTAGGACTGGGGAGAGGAGAGAGGGAGAGACAGGGCAGGCAGAGGTGCCTGCTGCTGAGCATGAAAAGGAGACAGACATGCAAAAAATGAGCAGGGATTCACTCGTGTGTGAGGAGCAATGGGGCCATTTGCAGCAGGTAGGACTGGATTGTGGTGTGCTGTTAATATATTGGCTGTATATTGTGCTCAGCCACAGAGGACTGAGGAGGAGTTTGACTGGCTGATTTCTACAGTGTACACTGTCTTTATTTAGAATTATTAACTTTTGGTCTGGATGTCTCAGGAAAAGAACTGGTAAGTGCAGTGGTTACCATCTATAATTTATTTGTCCGTTTGTGCCTGTCAGGATGATTAGTATTAGTGTAATCACTGTTCTGCTGGGGAAAAGAAGGAAGGCTGCTCTACCCTCATCTGAAGGTAATCACACTGTCTTCAGAGCCTCATCTTCTCCCCGGCCACTTCCTGTATGGCATCTGCTTTTGTCATCTCCACATATTTCTTCTTCTTCTTTTTCCTTCCCTGTGTCTGACTGTCTGTTGCCGCTTTCTCTCCCCCTCCCAACCCCCCCCCCCCCCCCCGCCTGAAAAGTGAGTGCCTCGCTCTCTCCTGGCTTGTATAGGGTGACACCTATGGGTTTGTCTGAGCCCCTGCACTTACAGGCAGAGGCAGAGAGAGAGAGAGAAGAACAGCTACCGCCGCTTGTGTTTATGTGTAAACGTGTGTGTGCACGGGAGTGTGTGTGTGTGTAGGCGCGAGAGAGGAATAGATTCTTTCAGTTAAGCTTTCCTCTTTCTTTGTCATCTCCATGTCACAGCGTTTCCCATGCCGCTGCGTCTGTGGATGTGGTGGTGTTGTTCTGCTGACTGAGGACTGGAAGGATAGAGAGTCTGTGCTCCGTCTCCATTGACATGCAGTGGAGGGCTGATATTTTGATGGGTTTAATCTGTGTGTCGGCAGCAAAGACTTATTCAGCTTGCCTGATTAGATTAATGGAACAGTTTAATATCATTGTATGAGGAGGGTTAATGAAGACAATTAATTAGATGACGACCTCCAGGCTATTGTCCTTTACATTTGGAAGATTTGGGTTAGAAATGGCCTATTGCCATAGCTCTGAGTGTTTCTCTCTATTTCCAGTCCTAATCTATGACTCCATTTTAGCGACTCTTCCATTTGCATCCTACTCTTAGGCCACTTGTGACCTTTCATTAATTATAGCTGGACCCAGCTTTAATCATTGTGTAATACCGTTGGAGTTGAGATGAGGAATAGGCATAGCCATTTGCCACTTAAAGATGTAGTGCCGCTTGTGGAATTAAATGTCTGCATTTCTGCATACATTATTGGGGGTTAGCATGTGGTGAAAGTGTCCCACGTCTTGATTAAAAAGCTAAATGAAGAAGTGTTGTGAGCGGAAAGGGGCAGGCAGGCAGAAAAGGCTTCTGGGAGCTCCCTTTCTGCAACACCCCACACAAGATCCGACCGGCAAATGTTGAGGTGACAGCTGTTGTATTCAGTGACATTGAATGGGAGTTAGAATCTGGACTGCGGATCACTGCAGTGTTCCTGAGAAAGGATGTTGAAGTGTGGAATTAGACATTCTGTAAGAGCAGTACTGTTCACAATGACATGTGGTCCCTTTTTAAAGGTGTAAAATTTACCTGGGGATTATTTTGTAATCTGAGCGCGAGTGCGGCGGTCTGGTACCTAATTCTCCGGGAGTTGTGTGGATTTGTGCAGGCTGGAGTTAGATGGGATTTCAGGGATCGTCTGCAGTTCTCCTCTGGTATTCCAGGCAATGGTTTAGGACCGCCTTGCCAGCACAGGATGGGCTATGCTGGACGGAAATTGCAGGTTGCCATGGGAACATAATAGAAACATGGTCAATAATAAAAGAAAGAAAAATTTATTTATGCAAGTGGGATCTGGGGAACACTTAAATGTGCTTTTTACTGGGAGACAGTTATCCCTGTTAAATACCCTCATTTCTACACAGGATCATAGTCTGCTGCTAGCAATAATGCCTAACAACATAATCCATACAACAATCATTGGGCTGTGAGTAGAGGGGCTTCCCACTCTGGAAAACTGTCAGGAACACCAGGATATTGCACTTGCCTTTGCCAGTGGCACAGAGGTGTATTTTTTTCTACAGAGTTACATTTTTTTCAATAAGAATGTTCTCATCGCTGTAGTTATTAGAATAACTGATGATAGCATGCAACCTATCATGAAACCTGGATCTTACAGCATCTTTGTCTTCTGCACTGTTTTTGGAATATTAATTCACAAACTCGTAGATTATTCAATATTAGTTTTAAGTGTTCTATTTTAGTATCGAGTTAAACAATGTATACCTTGGAAACTGAAGGAGATTGAAATGATTGAAATACTTCATGGATTGCCAGTCATGAAAGAATAGAGATCATAAAAAAGTAAACCACACTGTGATGGTTGTGAAATGTAAATCTTTCATTTGATTAAAATGTTCCATCCAGAAACCATTTGAGGAGTTTGATAGGGCTTTGGGGCTGTGTTTAAATTCAAGTTACATAGTTGGTAGCTACAGTGTAGGAGGGTAAGTGCTGTTGTAGATCATATGAGATCATAAATGTTGTTTCTTTACTGGCTTGTCAAGTGGTGAGCTCAGATCAGATGTGTGTTGACTGCAGGGCTGAATATGTGAACAGGATATTTCAGTGGCTGTTGTTGTAGCATTGTCAATATATCAATAGACCGTTGAGCAGAGACCTGAGAGTGGAAGCATTTTCAAAAGAACATTTAAGCACATTTGCCGAGAATTAGCTGACTTGTGTAATAACTGAAAGGCCTTATTGACTGCGGCCCAGTTTACTGTTGTCAAATCAATGCTGTTGCATACTAGTCACACTACTTTTAAACAAACTTAACAGGCCAGGGGGCTGTTCAGGGGGCACTGGAGACGAATAAAGAAGATTGATGCCCTTTTTGTTATCTGTTTTTTGTCATCTTTTCCTCTCTGCATTACTTACAGATGGTATTATTGGATATCCATTGTTTGGAGTTCAATGCTTTTAAATGGCCTGATATATTGAGTGAAGGCTTTTAAGATGGTTTCAAGGGATTTCTGCATTTGACCTGTCAGAAAAATGTAATGTATTGGCGGGCTGGAAGTGGTAAATATTTAAGATTTCTTTTATTTTGCTATAGTGAGATGGTAGAGGTGAAATGAGCCTTGGTAAGTAGCCTAGCAGACTGCAGCTGGGGACAGTTGTGTATGTGGAGAGAGAAATGTCTTTCTGTAGGAACACGCTACTCACACAATTATTTTTCCTTCTGCATACTTCAAACCGCTTTGGAAAATGTATGTCTCTACCACGTGTGTCTCAACCATGGTTTTCTGCAGTTTTATGTCCCCATCAAAGAGAGGAACCCATAAAGACAAAGATCTGTGTGATGGCCTTAAATGGTTTAAGAATAAGAACTTTGGAGTTTATTTAAAGTGCAATTAGGATAATTTTGATTATGATGTTTATTTTGTATTATTGAAATAATCATCATATTGTCATAATGCTGTTGTTATTATTAATAGTAGTATTAATACGAATGATAATAAAAAAAAATTATATATGTTTTAATGAACTGTCATTATTTTCCAAATTTATATTAGTGTTGATACAGCAGAGAAAATGTGAGAAAATTTTAGTTTGCTGAACAATTATTGATCTAATTTGATTTTGATTAAATCAAAATAAATAGCACATGCACTCATGGTGATCAAGCAACACAGGGCAGAAAGCAGATCCCGCCCTCTTTGTCTGGTTACCGTGTAACTGCGTGTCAGCGAATGTAATTGTTGTAAGCTCCTATAGAAAAAAAATGCTGCCGTCCCTTTAAGTGCTTCCACCAATTCTGATAGCGTGTTGATTTACATATCCCATCCTCTCCTCCCCCTTCAGGAGAGCTGAGCGAGGATGTGGAGGCTGCCAGTGAGACCAACACAGAACAGGAGGACCAAACCAAAGACAGAGAGAGTGGGGGGGAGAAGGAGCTCATCAAAGGGACAGGTAAGGCCTATATTTCCGCTACACATACCAGGCAACTCTGACCTCAGGGAGCATGTGCTTTTGAACCAGATTTCTTCTCAACAGAATGCCTTTTGTCTCAACTACTTATACAGATTCTACACATAGCAGAGCCCCTTTAAGTAATTTGGCTCTGTTAAAAATCCACAAATCAGATTATAGTTGTGTTTTAAAGCAGGTCTATATATATATATATATATATATATATATATATGTATGTGTGTGTGTGTGTGTGTGTATATATATATATATATATAAAATATTTATTTATTTATTTTGCTGTAGGACTGGTCTCTCTTCAAATCCCATCTGATGAATTAGTCCACATTTTCAGTTGAGCTAATCTGCCCAGGTGACTCATGTTTTGTCTGTTGTCAGTAGATGTTATGGAGAGGGGAATGCGGGCGCATAATTCCCGCTCAGCCACGTGCGTGTGTGTGTCCATGTGACAGGCCTGCCTCCAGCCTGCATTGCCCTGATTGTGTGTGACAGAAACACACACCTGTGTTAAATGTTATCAGATAGGGAGGTTTCTCTCCTTTCTGATGCCAGGTGAAGGTGCTGAGTTCCTGACAGTGAGGGGAATTATTAGTGTTCAGTCCTAAGCTGTGTTGAAGCCCACATGCAGGTTAACCCTTTTGATTCTAGGCCTGTGTGTTGATGGGGCGGGATGCCATGATTGTTTGTTGTTGTAAGTTTCATGATGAATCCATCTACTTTTAATGTGATCAATGAAACTTTGCCAGGTGATTTAATTAGAAATCTTTAAGTTTAGGGACAATTCCAGTGAACTTCAGCAGATCCATGCTTAGCGTTTGTGGGTCTGTGTGTGTGTGAGAGAAAGCGAGAAATGGAGGAGGACATTAACAGACAGGAAATATTTGTGATGGCCCCCCCACCACTCGGCCCCCGTATGTTCACGTCAGAGTATAGTTTGTGTCATGCCCTGGTTTGTGTCAAGGTCTGGTCTAGATATCCAATCACATTGCTCCTACAACAGGCCTATCCTAAACCTCGTCCAGAAGGTTTAGGTGTTGAATACCTGTTACAATGGTCATTACTATTACTGTACTGCTACAGTGTCTATTCTAGTTAGTTCTATTGACAATGTTGCCCTAACAGTAACGCAAAGTCTTTCTGCTACAGAGACTCTTGAGTGTGTGATGTGATATTTGTCACAGATAATAGCTGACCATTTGTATAAATATGGTTATCTGGTCTTTTACTCTACATGTACGCCATGTTCAACACAATATACAGGGGTTGTGGAATGGAAAAATGCACCGCGATCTCCAAACAAGCAGGCCCTGTTTCATGTTTAAGGGTCAAATCCTGTTTGTCATCACTGGGTTAATGAAAGGTTCTCTCCATGCTTGACTTATAGTTGTAAAATCAGCTAATAAGTATTACTGTATCAGTAATTAGTGGAATTCTGTTTTGATGTAGCTATTTGTTTCATGTTGCAGACATGGATGGAGGAGAGTTGGGGGGTTTCTTCTATAATCTCCTCCCATCTAATAGGCAAAGTTGTGGTAATGACAGCCAACATCACAGAATAGCAGGCAAAGAGAGAGATGCTGTTTTAACTAGACCAGCTCCATCTCTGGAACTGGGGGATGGTTGGAGTTGATGTTTTCATTTACACAAGGGAGGTTAAAAGCTGAAAAACAATCCAGACCTTTTGCATGCCTAACATTATTTTAAGAAAGTACAGCAAAAAAGTTAATGACACCGTTTGAAGCCCCGATCTGTAAAAAATGTCTTTGATATATTCAAACTTTTATTTTAAATGAGCCTGAAATGTTTGTGCTCTTTTAAAGGGTGACACTGTTCTTTGATGGGAGAAATAATGATATGCATGTCTGCCTAAAATGGCTAAAAGTATCAAAATAAAGCACTTTAAAAAGCATTAAAATGAGCCAAGCGATTAATAATTCACTCATACCTGTGGTGCTCAGGAAGACGAGTTCTCGCATTAGGATCCCTGCTTTTTGAAAGGCATGCAATTTGATACAAGCATATTCAATTCCTGTCCTCCCCTCTGTCAGTCGCTAATCACCAAATAAGTGTGTTTCTGTGTTTTCACAAAGGAAAGATGTGCTTGCATATGAAAAATTTACAGCTTCCCAGCAGCTTATTAGAAACGCTTAGTTAAAAATAGCGTGTGCATTAGGAAACCAGGTCTGGGTTTCTGTTTGATGTCAGTGAAAAGGTGGGTGGGTGGATAAGGTGGAGGGATGGAGGGATGGGGGGTGGAGGGAGGGGGGATGGAGGGATGGCTGTGTTGTCAGCTGAGAGAGGAGACAGGAGCACTCATTTAATGGAAGGTCCCTTTTTGTACTTTATTTTTTTCTGATTGATGGACACTGTGGCTGTACTGAGAGTGAATGCGCCCTCGCTAACCCAGTATGCTCTGCAGCATAGACGAAGAACACACAATGTATTTTGTAAACAGAGGCATGCTTGTTATGGCTGCTGATTGTCTCAGGATGTCTATCTGATGCTGTGTGTTAGACTCAGCTCTGAGAGACGCCGCTAACCTGTTATTTAAAGGAGTATCTGAAAGGTGCTCAGTATCCCGCTGACTGGTGCTGTGCCGCTCTCCTAAGGTCCGTCTTTAGAACTATTGAAGTGTTTCGTCTCATCCTTGTCATGCAACCATTGGAACTTGGTTCGGAGACGTTGTTCCCCTTTGCAAATGACAGTCCCTGTCAGGCAGGAAGCATTAGCTGAGGCAGAAGAAAGGAATCTTCCTTTTTTCGAGCTACTGTCAATCTTATTTTCCCTTTTAAGTGCCACAGCACTTCAAAATTCGTTAAAGCCATTTAGAAATATGGAGGAAGCCTATGTAAAATATATGTATTCTTCATGTCATCTGCCGCTGAAAGATTTCTTCATTATTAGGTAGCTGTTCATTTATTTCAAAGACGCCCCACACATCCCACTGGAGTTTTGTAATTATTTGCCATGAGACAGTTAGAGCGAGGGATGACGTACAACCGCAAGTTTAGGCTGAACGTCGAATTCATCTCTTATTTAAACAATTAAGTTATGTTGGCAGAAGCTGCGGTTTAGTCACCTTCCCCAATAAGCTGTGGAGGGGTGGCTTCTAATGCGGCAGATTAAATATTTATAAGTGGCCCAGAGCCTTTCTCCCGTTCTCCTCACACCTTGTTCACCTAGCTGAGGCAGCATTAGTAAAATGGAAGGCTTGTGCTCAGAAAGGGGAGCTGGACTTCGATTAGAGCGGGATGCTATTAATGCAGGAGCTGAATACACAGGAATGGAGGGAGAAGACAGGTGGAGGAGGGGGAGGAGAGGGGAGGGATTGTTAATACACTTAAGGGCTAGGAGGAATGGTCACAATATGATTTGACATGTTTTACATAAATGTATGGGAAGGGTCGGTATTGAGGTGGCCTCTATGGGGAGATGAGAGGGAGGGTCGGGGTGTGCGTGCCTGCTTGCCTGCCTGCTGTGTTTTCATGTATTAATGTGTATGTGCTGCTGTCTGTGTGAAGGACGGAAGGAGACTTATCAGTATAGCGAACATTAGCACCCCCTGGATGCAGAGTTGTGACACTACAGGCTGGGTGTTCTCCGTGGTTGTTGAGTTGGGTTCCTCACGCTGAAGCGCTGTATGGGGACATGGTCGATCCTGGGTCCAATGCCTTGTCAGAGACCCCCCACTGTCTGGTAAGGTCAGGTCAGGTCAGCTGTGAACAGGCCATATTGTATAGCATAACAGCTCATGGGCCATGTCTAATACTAAGGGAGTACTAAGAGAAAACTCTTATGCCAATAAGTCAGAGGAGAGTAAAACAAAGGGTTGACAAGTTTCAAATCAGGCCCTTTGAGTGCTTATGCTTCCTGTCGTCTGTGAAGACAATAGAGCGGTCTATACATTGTCGTTGTTCTCGAGCCAGCTGAGAGATCAGTGCTCAACTGCCAGTAGTGCAGTGGGCCGGCCTCTCTTCTGCCGCCTCGCTGCATGCCAGGCGGGCGAGGAGGAGTGTCCTTTAAAGGTGAACCTGATGTCAGCTGCCTGCTCAGTGGCCTGAAGATTAATAACACGGCCACTAATTAATATATCCTTTTAATTTCTTCATTTTAAATTTGTCTTTGTTGCAGTCATGCCTGTAG
This sequence comes from Esox lucius, assembly GCF_011004845.1. Taxonomy (NCBI): domain Eukaryota; kingdom Metazoa; phylum Chordata; class Actinopteri; order Esociformes; family Esocidae; genus Esox; species Esox lucius. The sequence goes on along the minus strand of NC_047570.1, from coordinate 16,369,377 downwards.
GCTTACATAAACTGTTCTCATTTTTCCCCCCAAGCAGTTTGGTGGTTTTCATTTAATAAAAGGCAGGGTTATCCACCAAGGATACTGACGAGTGATGAGCCTCAATGTGGACTCGCTTTGGCGTTAGGCTTCGGATGTCATTTTCTTTATTTGAAATTAATTGATGCAGAGTAATTACCTGAGAAATATGAGGTGAAATGGAATATAGCCCTTTGTCGCTCAGGGCTCTAACATGGCCTGTAGATTAAAAAAGACGGGCAGAAAGGGGAGGGAAAGGCGAGATAATATTCAGTTATTGTTAGCATGCATTAAAAGTGAATGACTTGTAGCACTGGGGAGTTGAGCCGGCTTCTTTTTATATTAATGGTTAAGTTGCTGAGGGACTAGAGGAGAGTGTGTGTGCGAGCCCTATGTCGTCTCGTGCACAGGGACATGGGGGGAGAGAGTGTCACTAATGTGGCTTGGTGAAGTGTGGAGGGTGGGAGAGGACTGAATACAGACTGTTCCACTACGGTAGATGCTGTGACTGTCCCTGAAGGAGCAGGCCATTGTGGGAAGGCATGAGGCGGGGGATTATGGGTAGGAAGTGGCTGGCCGTGGGCAGAACGCTAGGTATCAGGCAGCTTGGGCAACGTGGCCTAAAAACAACAAATATGGAAATATTAACTGTGACATATGTTTTTACAACCGGAGGGTTTGAGGGCCCGCCTGGGACTGTCGACAGGGTCAGTCGGTCGCAGCGGGAGGAGGCCGGAGAGCTAGTGACCACATCCATCCTTTGTCCCACCAACGGTCAGGTCTCCAGCTGGGGCTACTGTCCCGGTGTCCCACTGAGCAGCCAGGGGTCTCCTCTCCACCCGGTTAACCCGAGGACCGACTTCCTCCCAGGGCATAGGAGCAGTTCAGTGACATGATGGCAGTTGTGATTGCAGTCCTCCGACACTTCAGTGGCAGAGAACCAGTCGTGTTACTTCAGCCTGTGTCAGTCACTCTAGCTGCCATCTTTCTTTTCTCTCTTGAAAGCACAACAAGGCTGTGATTGCTCCTGAGACGAGGCTGTGTGCAGACAGCCCCCTCACTGCTGCCTGAGTAATGCCCGGCCCGGGGAGGTGAGACAAGGTGCCAAAGTCCAATTCACTTACGGGACTCGACAGCACGAAAGCCCCCGGTTTACGGAAAAGGCCCATGAATTAATAATCACCTAATTGACTCTTAAGTTTTTTTCCCCCTCCTGCTCTGCCTTTTGTGCTGCAGATGAAAGTCTGCTCTGTATATATCTGTCAGAGTCGGTTTGGGTTGGATGGGAGGTCGGATGTGTAATGAGCGGAGTGGAGAGGTCAGGGTTCCACACAGGCTCCCCTCTTACAAAGAGGTCAGTGGGGGACCCCATGGTGAGGAAGCCGTGTGGAGGGGCCCGGACCCTCTCACAACCAACCGATCCCCTCACTGTCTGCTGCCTGGCCCCTCTCACAACCAACCGATCCCCTCACTGTCTGCCGCCTGGCCCCTCTCACAACCAACCGATCCCCTCACTGTCTGCTGCCTGGCCCCTCTCACAACCAACCGATCCCCTCACTGTCTGCCGCCTGGCCCCTCTCACAACCAACCGATCCCCTCACTGTCTGCCGCCTGGCCCCTCTCACAACCAACCGATCCCCTCACTGTCTGCCGCCTGGCCCCTCTGATGAACGACCGATCCCCTCTGAAGTCTTCTCCACGCCGTCTTTATGCTGCACTCCCCATCCCCGGAGAGCTTCACACGGTCCCAGGACTAGGTCACAGGGAATCCAGATATGAAAGCACAGCTCGCGACATCCGTCCATGGTAATTTGAAAAGGAGAGACAGCGGGATTTTAATATCAAAGAAGTTCATATCTTTGATTGTCATTTTATGCAGCATATTACATTTCAAATTGCCTCCAAGGGCAGGCCACTGGCGGTGTGACTTCTCAAAAAGCAATATAAGCAATATCACCTTACTGCACGCGTTTCCCTATATTGAACCTGATGTCTTTATTTTGCCTTTCAAGGCGGAGTGTGGCCTTGTGCAGAGCCCAGTGCTCATGCATTACAGTGGGGGTCCTGTGGGAGGCAGAGGCCCTTTCCATCAGGAGCCAATGTTCTGCTTCGAGCCTCTGTTAATGGATCTGGTCGGCCCCGCTGCCCAGCCATGTTCTGTTACCAGCCCAACCGTGCCACGCTCAGACCACCGCACATGCCGCTAAAATCACCTCACACTCTGTTTTTATCAGCCTCCTTTTGGTTCCGGTATGTTCCCAGCCGTGCTGGCTGTTGGTCTTTTTTTTCCCCCTCTTCACTTGACAATGAAAACAGGATACGGTGGCTGGACTTTAGTCACGGGGCTGGAGCTAGTAGTGGGCTTTTGGATTCTTAGGAGAATGCGATTGATCAGATTTATGGACTCCTAACAGGCTGCTACGAGGTAAGGCTGTGCCCTGAGCAAGCCTTCCCCTTAGACACTCACACGTTCATATACACACATACACACACAGTTGTGTACTGTCCTCTGGAGTAGCTTTAGAATCTTATGGTTTACCTAAACCTAAAACAAACACTTAACATGAATCCTAACCCCAGCTCCTAATTCTAAACCAAACCACTATCCTTTAAACTAGACCCAATTTGTAATATTATCCTGAGCCTAATCCCTAAACCAAAAATAGCCTTTTTTTTTGGGGGGGGGGGGGGGGGGGGGGTGTCCTCACAAGTAGTGAAACAAGCACATACACTCTCTCTCCCATACACAAACACACACACACAGACACTGCATAATGTGCATTTATATACATGAATCTGCTCTGTAGCTATTGGTTTAGGGCTTGTTTAATGAAGGCTTTATTTGTTTTGTCCTGGGGACTCCATAACTCCATGCATATTTTGTCTGTTACCTGGGTCTGATAGATTACACAGGCTCATTGAAGGTTGTTATCAGTAGCGCTGGCCCAGTCAGAGTGGATCAAACTCATATCCCCCGTATCAGAGGTCATAGGCCTGTGTGTGTGTGTGTTTCGATGTCCACCTTGGTTGGTGAACAGGTTCATTTCTGAAACTACTCACCGCATAGTAAGGTGACTCGGGATGTGAAGATGATGAACCTGCTGTGCTCTAGGTCAACAGGGACAGGGGTCCGTAGTGGGCTGATATACAGAGGCAGGGTGAGAGTGAGCAGTGAGTCGGATGGAGACATGGAGAAAGAGGAGGGTGAGGATGGGCCCAGTGAAGTGGACTGGAGAGGGGTTAGGGTCAGGGAATAGGGAGGTGCCTTTGTTTAACATTTCCTTTGTTTATTGGTGGATGTGTTTAATGGGATTGGTCCTGACTGGACCTAATAGGCCTGCTCCCAGGGTCTCCATGAGATCCAGCAGGCTGTTCTGACCAAAGTCCAGGCTAGGCCCCCATTGGGTAATCAGCTCAGCTGCCCCCGGCTTGATTGGAGCTGACACTTTAATGTCTGGAGCAGAAGTGGTCAGCCCTGCTTAACCCCCCCCCCCCCCCTCCCCCCCCCCCCCCCCCACAGACACAAACACATACACACCCTCCCCTTCCAAATGCCCCCTGTTCTCAATTTGCCCTTCCAGGACTGTTCAAATCTGGCCAAATTTAACTCTTTATGGCCTCGTTAAGGGTGGGCAAGACACCTCCTTAAGTTTCACAGTGAATTCTTTCCGCTAGCGGCGGGGCACTGTGGTGCTCTCAGCTCCCCCACGCTGGCTCCGTGTGGATTTAGCTCCTTTACGAGCTCCGGCTTAGCCGAGTATTTTTACTCAGCTGTGATGCCTTTCTGTTTGCCGTTCCTATTTTGTTTGGCTTTCTCTCTCTCTCTCTCTCTCTCTCTCTCTCCCTCTCTCTACCTCCATTCCTTCCCAACTCTCTTTTGGCTTTCCAACAGGGAGTGTTTTCCTCTCTGGTTAGCTGAGCAGAAGCTTCTTGTCGTGCGGCCTGGCTCAATGGAGATGCAGAGAGACACAGAAAGGGAGGGAGAGGCTGGCTACACTGTTACTGCTGCTGCAGGTCGCATTAAAAGGATTAGCTGTGTGATACGTTCAGCTGGCTAGCAGAGCAGCGCACACTGGGGACTACAGTGACAGTGTGTGTGTATGTGTGTGCGTGTGTGCGCGGGCGCGGGGTTCTGCATGAGATGGGCAGGTACCTGACAATTAGCTGCTCTTTACATTTCAACCCCACTCTATACCCCAAATCATGGCTGTCTTGTATGTCCTCTGGTGCACATGGATGCTAACCAGTAGACTAATTCCCTGTTAAGTCCCCCTAGGGTTGTTTGGAAAGAGGTTTTGTTTCTTGTTCCTCTTCCTGAGAGCCGAATGGGAAGCTGGGGTCGCGATGCCTCGTGCCGTGTTGGTTTGTGAAGGGAGAAGGGGCTGGGGTCCGAATCAACCTCCCTCTCCACTCTCTCTTTGTCACAGTCCACTTGGCCCAGCCCGCTGGAGGAGACTTAGCTGGTTACAGAAATTCCAATTAAGTGGGGAGTTGCACTGGTACTCACTTGCTGTGTAGGCACAAAGAGCAGGAGGATTTGCCCAAGCGGGGTCACGCTATAGGTCAGTGTTTCCACCAGGATTTCAGAGGATATTGGGTCCACGACTTCTAAAGCTCTAACTGCCAAGCCAAATTGCACCTCTCCTCCCTCTGACACCATTCCTATTTCATCCCTAGCATAAGAATCTAAAGACCTCACCCCTCTTTGGTAGCAATTTCAACAGAAATGTATTTTGATGAGGTGCCGGCTGATACGGCCATTGGTCATGAGCACCATGAAAGCACAAATCCAATTTCTTGCTCCCTTCTCCACCAGTCCACAGCTACCTCAGCAGTATCCTTGGGCTGGGCTAGAATAACAGTCTGTTTTGATAATTGTGTGAAGTGGTGAAGGTAAAGATACGGTTGGGAATTGCTGAGGTTTACACCTCTTGATGAAAGTCTAGCAGAGTCTGGCAGTTGATTCTTGTAGTAGGCCCTCCTGCTAGCTAATTGGATGTATCAATGGGGGACATATTGAGTCTGCCATTACAAACAATAACAATCTGTGCTAATGTTATGCAAGTATTTATAGATGGTGTTATTTCTATCATATCTGTGTAAATGAAACCGCAGAAGAAGTGGTGTGAATGAATTCACTTGAGCCCAGAATCGTCAAGTCAGGGCTGCGTAACCGTACAGGAGCAGCTGGAAGCTGTTCCTGGGAGAAAGTAATTAGAGAGAGCAGTTCCATTTGAAGTTGACTTGAAGACTGACGTGGATCTCTTTACCGTAATGCTGTCTGATCAGATTGCGAGGAGATGTTCGGCGATTCCCTCATCTCCGGCTCCACTTCAAACGACAAATCTGGGGTAGAGCGAAACCTAAAGCAGCCCAATGTGGCAAACAAATGTTTTGATTAGCCGTCTGTGGTGCTGTCTGATGTCCTAGCGATCCAACGTTGGGAGCAACAGGCCGTCAAAGCACCTCGGCCGTGTGTTGCTTCAACGGCATGGCTGGAGAAGTGTAGAGACTACTGGGTGGGTTGGCTGGTAAACTGCCCAAGTCCCTGCCATTAAACACAGTTCTATTACATTTAGGATATACACTTCAGCACCCTTTCCCACACTGCTATTGATCGACTTGTTTCCAGGGTGCCAAGGATTCACCTTGCCTTGACAAGTCTGCTTCTCTTTTCTATTTGTGTGTATGTCTGTACAGCAGGATCAAGCCATTCGGGGAGGGACCAGACGGCCTCTCCGATCCCCTCCAAGAGGCCCTCCTCTCGCTCAGGGGCCACAGAGAGCCCCCTCTCCACCAAGCGTCCCAGGACGTCTGAGAAGAGTGCTGCTGCAGAGCAGGTAACAGTCCGCCTGTCTTAAAACGACCAGTGTAGTAAAAGAAAAAAAACATGTTCAGCTGATCAAACAACCCTTTTAAAATGTGAACGAATTTGATCAGTGCTGTTTCCTGATTGCCTCTGGTTGAAAATGCTATGTACACAGGACTGTCTTTCCATGGTGACACAACAAAGCACTAAAATTGGTTAATAGACCAATAACAGGGTTCCAAACCTCTCTGCCAATAACAGCTAGTTTCTAGTTTTCCCCAGGGTTGGAAATGATTAAAGTTCTTACTGGTATGGTCTTTACCATGGGTGTAATCATGGAATTGCATTGATTACATACCCATAGTATTATTCCTTTTAATTGAGTAGCCTATGATCTACGTGAACCTTGGCCTATTTGTCATGTCACCTTTCTCATATATTACCTCATATGGCGTAAACCAGTCATGATTTCTTTTCATCCACAAGTCAGTCAGTTAATAAGGTGCTCCTGTTAGCTACCCACGCACGTTTGTCCACTCTCAAAATGATTCCTTCACCCAGAGTGCACTCATCGCTACAACTTGAATAGAAAATAAAGATCTGTTACGAAATAAACTACAAGGGTGCTGACATTCGAGCTCTCATTAGGCCCATAACACATGTAGCTTGATTTGTTGCCTCCACTGTTATATGCTCTCTACCATTATAGCTTATTCCCACTATTTATTTTACCAGAGCACGTTACCAGACCATACGGGATTACTTATACGAAAGTAATGTTAAATAAATATACGTGTTTTGCTAAAACAATTCATTAAAATCTATTATAGAAAGGAATCTGATTGTTACCCAGAAATTATTTGATATTTGAAAGTTCATGCATTGTGATACACAGACCATGCTACCTCGTCCAGACATTGGTATCTAAAGCATATCAGATGTTCATATTACGACATGTCGACTAACTGCTCCCAAATCCTTTGAATTTGCTAATCAACTCAAGGTTATCCCATCCCCAATTACCATGTCCTCATTATAAGCCTAAAATGTACACTTTAATTAAGAAAAGGAATGTAAAGCCGTGGCTACTTCATAGCATTTTTCAGAAGACATCTGAATAAAGCAAAGCCTTTTTGCATTATGCATGATACTTTTTTTTTTAATTCTCCTCAAAATGTGTTTAGCTTTTCTGCTGCGGTTGCATAGCTAATTGTGCCAAAGGTGTAAAACCAATAGTATTTGACAGATGACAGGGTTGAAGTGTGCCAGGACCCAGGACTTCTGCTCACTGTGTTGCCCACAGGTCCATGATCAGAGGGTCCTGTCCAGTAGAGCGACGGGGGGAGGCACACTAGTCCGCCTCTCCTCCCGTTCCACCTCCTCTCCCGCGAAGCAGGCCCACAGCTCTTCATCTCACCCCATTCACCCCGGTGTGCTCCTGTCTCCCCTCTCCCCTGCCCTTCTCCAGATGTACCAGTGTCCCTACTGCAAGTTCAGCAACACAGACCTGAATCGCCTGAGAATGCACGTGATGACGCAGCACTCAGTCCAGCCCATGTTCCGCTGTCCACTCTGCCAGGACATGCTGAACAACAAGGTCCACCTGCAGTTCCACCTGACACACCTCCACAGCGTGGCGCCTGACTGTGTCGAAAAGCTCATTGCCACGGTATGTTCCTTGTGTGTTTTTGTGTCCCTATGTACATAAGCGTTTGTGTGTCTGTGTCGGTGTGGGCACGGTAAGTGTTAACACTGCACACTGATCGCTGTAAATTGCACTTGAAATTGGCCACGAATTTCTCCCTTTGATTGATATTTGACGAGGGGTCCCCCAATAGTGTTATATACCAAAGGTCAGCTCAGTCATGAGAAGGGAATGTACATTTCCAAAAGCTAAATTAAACTATCGTAAAATGTCAATGCCAAGCCTTCCGCACTCACTAGCCTCTAGAACGGCGAACCTGACTGTTGTTGTAGAAATGTGGCGTTTAAAAAAAAATTACCAGCTTTAATTGTTTAGGAGATGTTCGAGCTAGTCCAGTTCGTAATCCTCTCTCCTGTCTTTTCCTGCCCTTCTGGTGCATTGTGGTCTTTCTGTTTGTGAAGCTACAGTCAGGTGCGTGTCTTATGATACGTACATTGATTATTGTTGACCTCCTATGTCACGGCCATTGGATTGTACAAGTGTATGTCAGCCTGTTTAAACGCTCTTTATACACCGAGAAGGTAACATAACACAGGACTAAATGTCACGGCTCGGTTTGGGTCCCGTAATTCAATTCTTCTACACACTTAAAACCCATCATGTGTTCATCACGTCGGCTACCACCGTTACAGCAGCCATTGTGTCTGTTTGGTCATTTTCTTTCTCTGTGCGAAGTGACAAAGAGGCCATGGGCAGAAGCCAGGCTTTTTTGTTGCTCTATGCTTGTGGGATTAGCGTTATATAGTGTATCCCTGCCCACAAAGGCCAATCCAGACTGGCCATGTCCGGTCAAGGACCAGCGAAGGCCTTTTCTGTGGCTATCCTCTGCAGCCAACCGATGACTCACTGTTCCTCCACCCTGAATGGCTTCCTGCCTGGCTGTATGGTGCATGTCTCCCCCCTCTCTTCGCTTCTTAATAGATGAAATTGCAGGCTTCATCAAAACACAACGTCCATTTTTAATTGTCAAGTTGCTCCAAGGCATCCAATTGACTCACCACAGTCCGATGTTATTGAGGCCTGGGTTTGAATGCTTTACCCATATTTGTATCTGGCGTTGTCTAATGTGCCCATAGACAATTAGCCTTTTTTCAGGTCATAGTCAATTGAGATAGCAAGGGAGAGTGACAGATCATTCTGTTGTTGGCTAGACAAGCAGCTCTCTTACCTCTCAGTCCATTTGTTATCAGGTGCGCATTGACATTCTCTCTGTGTCTGTGATCACCTCGGTGCTGTTCAAAACAATGGCCTTTATTATTAATATATTCAAGTAATTGTGACACACATTAATTTAATTTTAATGAAAATGTTTTCCCTTTTAATGAAATGCAAGTTCAAGCAATGGAAATATTATTCACTTTTTATTTAATCTAGCGTGCTAACCTCAAAACTCAAGTGAATAATGAATGTGCCAATTCCGGAGAGATAGAATGTTGACTATGTCTGTAGAATTACGTCTAACGTTCTCCATACATCACACTATCTAGGAACCATCTGAGCACTATGCCTACAGCATTACTATACGTTCTGTGCTACATAAAGACAAACACAAATGTAATATCAGTATTCAAAATGAACTATTTCTACCTCTACTACATTACCCCAGGGAAAGAACTCCACTCATTTTGTTTTAATCATCATCAATTGGAAATATGGTTTTATTTGCTCTCCTTTGGTTTCCTGTAAATGACTGTGCAAATGTTGATGTTGGTTCTTGCCTGTGGAGCTGAATTTCTCGCTGGACAATCACTCAGGAGGACAGTCCTAGCTGCCTAGCCATCATTCCAGCACGAGTAGAAAGCAAATGGTGAACACATTAGTATGGAAGGCAGCAATATTTTTTCTTTTATAGAGATAATAATGCACTGAGCCCCTATAAGAGGCACAGGAGGAAAACAGAGGCAATATAATGAACCAGCAAAACCAGCACCTTTTTATACCTGGTGTATATAGATGGAACGGTACTATATCATTTTCACATGTCTAGTATACATGCCTAATGAATTCTGAAATAGGTGACTTTTATTTAATGCCAATCATGCATAAAGATGCATACACAGTCTCTCACCCTTTACGTACCCATTCAACGCTCTCTTTCCTGCAGCTCTATCCTTTCATTACCCCAACCTCTCTCTCTCTTTCTCTCTCTCACTCACATTATTCCTCTCTACTCCCCCCTGTCTCCCTCTTTCATTCTGTGTCTAATTTTCTGTCTGTCTAAGATAGGGGTAATGAAAATAATTGTGCTTCATTAATTCTGAGTCTGGCTACATGATAGCCATTTTGAACTATGTTTGCCAATTAGGCGGTCCAAATTAAAAGTGACCTTGGGATACTCTGTGCTCTTGCCTCTCGTTGCCTAATGAAGCAGTTGTCTAGAAACAGTCCACTTTGTAATGTAAATCAGTGCCCTGTTTTGTTTTTGTGACTCTCCGTGCTGGTCGCATTAATTTGCTATCTCTGTTTGGAGTAGATGTGGGACAGAGAGAAGGGAGGAAAATGGCTGGATATTTTCCAGTGAATTTCTGATGAGACAATCACACAGGATGGACTAGAGAAAGTGGACTGTTCCACTTAACCCCAAAGCCCTATGCAAACCCACTGTTACTTGAGGAGGACTCTGCCTTGTGTGAGACCGGAGCGAATCTGTATGGAGCTGTGTGCTGGCTTTGTTCACAGTCCTCATTGTCACTAGCTGCAGGACATCCTGCCAGTGGTAGACTGACAGGGATAGTTGCTTTTAGAAAACCAGGCCAGACCAGAGGCTAAACACACTCTCCTGGTGACAATACAGATAAATATTGCGGATACATTTTTTTTTATTCATTCATTTGAATATGTTTCTTCTTTTTTCATTTTGTTAGCATAGTCTTGCTTGATTTCATCACCAAGCACATACACATTCAAATAAATAGGCCAAGAAAGGGTGACCATGATGGGGTGATTGGAGAGAAGAGGGATCGTCCATTGCAGTGAGCAGAACCTAAAATAGAGGTGAAGGATTACCAGGCAGATAGAAGGGTGGGGTGAGACAGTGAAGAGGAGGGAGAGGTGTGCGGTACTGAGAATTGAAATGCGGCATGGGGAGTGAGGCTGATTATTCTGTTTTGGGAGTTAATTGAAGGAAGGTGAAGCAGACAGTGCCTCATCTCCCAGCCTCTTCCAATCTCAATCACTGATTATTGTTAAATAGGAGTTGCTTAATGAGTGCATTTGATGAATTGTTCAATTTTTTTTTTTGGGGGGTGCGGGGGGGCATAAGGGGGAAACATTGGAGAGGAGGAGGGTTGGGGGTAGCTTAAATGGAAGGAGGTTGCTGTCATTCACACATGATTGACTTCAACCTTTTGAGAGCAAAGAAAACCTGGCCGCTTCTCTGCACTTTTTTAATCAATATTCATTGCTCCTTGAAATGTTCTAATTAAAATGGTAGAAACAAATTAAACCATTGTATAGTGGAAAAATGCATAGCATGCCTTCTGAACCGTCCATTTTATTCTATATCAGAAATCTTTGTTGAACCTCTTCATGTGTGTATTCACCCATAGTAGCACTAATGTTATATTCTGCGCCTGAAATAGCTTTAATGTAACTAACTTTAAATCAGTATAGTATAGTGTGACCTATTGGAAGGTACATTCTATTTTCTCTAGATTGACAGTGCATACATTACCCAGCATGCTTCTGTCTATGAAAGCATGTTCATGCTCTGGTCAAATTGGGTGCATTTATTATTATGGAATAATTATTTAATTAGGCAGCCCAATAATCTTTTCAGTTGGCCAAGGTATGTCTTTAAACAACCTCCCTAATTGGATGCAGCAGAACTTTCCAAGCGCATCATAAAACACCAGCATATATCAAGGTGAACATTTTACAGGGATGGAAAATTAAGAGTAAAAAGTAATATTATTTGTGTGTCTTTGTGTATGCATGGATTTGCGAGAGAAACCTTGAGTAAGGGTTTCAAAGATTTGAAATTAAGTATGTCTATCTGTTCCATCAGGAACACATTTGTACAATGTTGAATAAAAAAATATTTATAATAACTTAACAATTTTTTGTGAGCTTATAGAAATTGTTGTATAGCATGTCAAACAATGATTAACTTTCGCTGTATCTGGCATTTGATTTTCAAGGTGACAGCATCAGAGGTTCTGCCAGCAAGCATGTTTATACCAGTACCAGGCCCTGACAGAGAGGCACAAAGCAGCACCCCACAGGCTACAACTAACTCCAGCTCTGAAGATATCAAGAAACAAGTTGGTCAGTATTTGGTTTTGGAGTATAGCACCACGTACTGTCCCCTGCTTTAATGTATCTCTTCTTTCATGTATATGTTAAGGGTAGTAATGAAATTATTCTACTTACTGAAAGTTCCCCTCAACAGAGACTGATTCCTGCATCTACAGAAGTCTGAATTCCTCTTTTATATCTCTGCATGTATCATTCAGAAATGATACATGCATCAAGGACTCATCAGAGACAATATGTCCTCTGTTGAAATTACATTCTGTTGGACACAGACTGTTCTTATGTAGGAGCCTCTTTAATGTATTTGTTCTTTTTCTTTCTATATTGACAGAACCATCAGATGCTGAGCCTGAGAAACGGGTTTCACTACCTACAGAAATAGCTGAAGCTCGCAAATCACCACTCGAAGATCAGCAGTCTGGAAGGGAAGACTCTACGGGATTCCTATGTTGGAAGAAAGGCTGTAATCAGGTTTTCAAGTCCTCCAACTCCCTCCAGATGCACTTCAATGAGGTTCACAACAAAAGGCCTCAGCTGCCTGTCTCAGACCGGCACGTATACAAGTACCGCTGCAACCAGTGCAGCCTGGCCTTCAAGACAGTGGAGAAACTGCAGCTGCACTCGCAGTACCATGTCATCAGAGCAGCCACCATGTGCTGCCTCTGTCAACGCAGCTTCAGGACCCTGCAAGCGTTGAAGAAACATTTGGAGACTAGCCACTTAGAGTTGAGCGAGGCTGACATCCAACAGCTTTATGGGGGCTTACTAATGAACGGAGACCTTATGGTCATGGGAGATCCTTCACTTGGAGAGGACCACGGAGTCCTGGGAGAAGATGACAAAGAGGGAGAGGACAGTGACCAAGAGGAAAAGCAAAGCCCAACAGGCAGTGAATCAGGCTCACTGCTAGAAGATTCTGGTTTAGAGCCAAAGCGTGCCCTGCCATTCAGGAAAGGTCCTAATTTTACCATGGAGAAGTTCTTGGACCCATCTCGTCCTTTTAAGTGCACTGTATGCAAAGAGTCATTCACACAAAAGAACATTCTGTTGGTTCACTACAACTCTGTCTCACACTTGCACAAGGTAAAGCGGGCCTTACAGGAGTCCACCACTGGTCAGCCAGAGCCCACCAGTAGCCCTGACAACAAACCGTTCAAGTGCAGTACTTGCAACGTGGCTTATAGCCAGAGCTCTACTCTGGAGATCCACATGCGTTCTGTCCTCCACCAGACCAAGGCCCGTGCAGCCAAGCTGGAAGCCGCAGGAGGAAGCACGAGCTCTGGCAGTGGCTCTGGATTAGGTGGCAGTGGATCCTCTATCAGCACTTCAACTCCAAGCCCTAGCCCAGCCACAAACTCAACAACTAGCTCCAGCAACCACACCTCTTCAGGCCCTCAGACTACGCAGAGTTGTATTGGAGGCAACCATATGAGCCATTCTCACAGCATTGAAAGTCATGGGAACTCTTCAATGACCTGCCACCCCTCACCATCTGAAAACCATGAATCAAAAAAGAAGAAATTTGCAGACATGCTCTCTGCAAGGGGACAGCAGCAGCAGCAACAGCTTCAGCATCAACAGCAACAGCAGCAGCAGTTGGCTCAGGCCCAAGCCCAGGCCCAGGCTCAACTTCAGCAAGAGCTCCAGCAGCAAGCTGCTTTAATCCAGTCCCAGCTCTTCAACCCAGCACTTCTGCAGCACTTCCCCATGACAACGGATGCTCTTCTCCCACTGCAGCAACAGCAGCTGCTCTTCCCTTTCTACATCCCTGGAGCAGAATTTCAACTGAACCCAGAGATGAACCTCAACAGTTCTGCACTTGGCCTGTCAAGCTCCTCTGCCAACTCTCTTTTGGAAGACCTGAAAAACTCTGCCCAGCAGGCTCAGGCTCAGAGCTGCTTGCAACAGCAGCTGATGCACCATCACCTTCAGCAGCAGCACCAACAACAGCAAGCCCAAGCTCATTCACAGGCCCAAGGCCAGATGGCTTTGCTTCAGCAGAGTGCCAATCTTCTTCACCAGGCAGAGAAAAAGCAGAAAGCCACTGCCGCCCACAATGAGAAGCAAGAGAGAGATAGGGAAATGCAAAGAGAAAAAGACATAAGAGAGAAAATTGAGGAACATGTCACAAAAGATAGCGCAGACAATAAGTCAAATGAAAAGAAGGATATGCAGCAGACTACAATGAACTCAAACCACGATCCTGGCTTCCCTCCACCAAGGATTGCTTCAGATGCTCGTGGAAATGCAACTAAAGCTCTTTTGGAGAACTTTGGGTTTGAGCTAGTGATTCAGTACAATGAAAACAAGCAAAAAGCCCAGAAGAAGCCACCTGGGCCTGGACCAGCTGGAGCAAGCATGCCTGGTGGGATCACAAGAGTGGTGGATCCCATCGAGGGATTGGAGAAACTGGAATGTGAGGCCTGTGGAAAGCTCTTTTCCAACATACTGATTCTGAAGAGTCATCAGGAGCACATCCATCAAGCCTTCTTCCCATTCCGGTCCCTGGAGAGATTTGCCAAGGAATACAGAGAGCAGTATGACAAACTTTATCCACTGAGACCACAAACACCAGAGGCTGCTCCACCAGCTCCTCCACAGCCCCCTCCTCCTCCACCTCCACCCCCTCCACAGAGAGCCCCAACACCAAATATTCCTGTTACTGCTCCCTCCATCACTCCACCAACTGTGTCAACCCCACAGCCTCCCGTTCAAATGGCTCAAATTCCCATGCAAATGGATCTGCCCCTCTTTTCACCCCTAATGATGCAGCCAATGTCTCTACAGTCTATGCCCTCTCAAATGCAATCCCAAATGTCTTCAGTGGAGTCACAGTCACTGGCCAACGATCTGGCTCAGCTTTATCAACAGCAGCTAACACCTGCCATGCTACAGCAGCAGCAGAATAAAAGGCCTCGGACACGTATCACTGATGACCAGCTGAGGGTCCTTCGGCAGTACTTTGACATCAACAACTCCCCCAATGAGGAGCAGATTAAGGAAATGGCAGATAAATCAGGGCTGCCCCAGAAAGTCATCAAACACTGGTTCCGGAACACCCTGTTCAAAGAGCGTCAGCGCAACAAAGACTCACCCTACAATTTCAACAACCCACCCATTACCACTCTGGAGGACACCAAAATTGATTCTAAACCCCCTTCCCCTGAGCCTCAACGGCAGGAGTGTTATGGGAGTAAAAGATCCTCAAGAACCAGGTTTACAGACTACCAGTTAAGGGTGCTTCAGGACTTCTTTGATGCTAATGCCTACCCCAAAGATGATGAGTTTGAACAGCTGTCCAACCTCTTGAGCCTTCCTACCCGTGTCATTGTGGTCTGGTTCCAAAATGCTCGCCAGAAGGCACGCAAGAATTATGAAAACCAGGGGGATGGAAGCAAAGACGGCGAACGACGAGAGCTGTCCAATGACCGTTACATACGAACCACCAACCTGAACTACCAGTGCAAAAAATGCAGTCTGGTGTTCCAGCGTATATTTGACCTCATAAAGCACCAAAAGAAGCTGTGCTATAAAGATGAAGACGATGATGGGCAATATGACAGCCAAAACGAGGATTCTATGGATCTTTCACATGAATACTATACCCCCTCTGGGTCTTCCTGTCACACCCCTATGCCTTCCTCCTCAAGCCTTTGCCCTCTCCCTCCCTCCACCTCCGCTTTCTCCCACCTCTCTTCCTCTGAAAAGGAAGAAGCTTCCCCAGCTAACACATCAAACACTTATGATGAAAAGACCAAACATTTAGCTGAAATGTCCTCAGATCTACGTGAAAACCAGACCACAATCAAACAGGAGACTGTGCATCAGCCCCAATCTGAGACCCAACACCAGAGAAGAGAAGCTAGAGAGGAGAAGCCCCAAACAGCCCCCAAGACAAACAAGCATTCTTCTCCTTCTGTTTCCCAGCAGCAACGGGAGTGTGGTCCCTCGGCCTCTCAAACTAGCCAGGCTGAGAGAGCTTCTAAGAGCTCCCACATGGGGATCAACCCTCACATGAGCTCTGCATCACAGCAACAGCTGGCTCAGCAAATGATACAATACCAGTGTGAGCAGTGCAAGCTTGGCTTCCCATCTTTTGAACACTGGCAGGAGCACCAACAACTCCACTTTCTCTCTGTGCAGAACCAGTTTATCCACCCTCAGTTCTTGGACCGCCCAATGGACATGCCATTCATGCTGTTTGATCCCAGTAATCCACTGCTGGCGAGTCAGCTCCTCTCTGGGGCCATGCCACAGATCCCAAGTAGTTCTGCAACCTCTCCGTCCACACCCACCTCTACCATGAACTCCTTGAAGAGGAAGTTGGAGGAGAAAGCAGGCACTAGCCCAGGAGAGAATGACAGCACTAACAGTGGAGAGGAGCCACAAAGAGACAAGCGCCTCAGGACCACAATCACTCCTGAGCAGTTGGAGGTCCTCTATCAGAAATACCTGTTGGATTCAAACCCCACTCGTAAAATGCTTGACCACATTGCTCATGAGGTGGGGCTTAAAAAGCGTGTAGTGCAAGTTTGGTTCCAAAATACCAGAGCCAGGGAAAGGAAGGGGCAGTTTCGAGCTGTAGGGCCTGCTCAAGCTCACCGTCGTTGCCCTTTTTGTCGTGCTCTCTTCAAGGCAAAAACTGCACTAGAGGCACATATCCGTTCCCGCCATTGGCATGAAGCCAAACGTGCTGGTTACAACTTAGCTCTCTCTGGCATGTTACCTGAGGAAGGGATGCAACTCAAAATGGATCCTTTGGATATCGCCAGCTATTCTCAGCTTGCCCCTTCTAACAATGAGGGACAATGCTCCTCACTGTCACCAGTGAGCAAAAACATGGACTTATCTCCCAGAGCCCTTTTGAGCCCTTCATCAATTAAAGTTGAAGGAGGAATGGAGGACTTCGAAAGCCCATCTATGTCTTCTGTCAACCTTAGCTTTGACCAGAACAAACTTGATAATGACGACTGTTCTTCAGTGAACACAGCCATCACAGATACCACTACTGGGGATGAGGCCAATGCTGATAATGACAGTGCTGATCAAAAACATGGTCAGAATAGTGGTGATTATCTGGCTAAGTCTGGGGGTACAGCCCCCTCCCTTGAAAATGATGACCAGATGTCTTCAGGGCTGGTGAGCCCTGCGACAAGCTATTATGCTAGAGACTATGAAAATGAGAACATAATTGACTACAGTGAGACCTCCAGTTTGGCTGATCCCTGCTCCCCAAGCCCTGGAGCTTCCGGCAGCAGGAGCATCGACAGTGGTGACCGCCCAGGCCAAAAGCGCTTCCGAACTCAGATGACCAATCTCCAGCTGAAGTTACTCAAGTCCTGTTTCAATGACTACCGGACCCCCACCATGCTGGAGTGTGAGGTACTTGGAAATGACATTGGACTTCCAAAGAGGGTGGTTCAGGTGTGGTTTCAGAATGCTCGCGCCAAGGAGAAAAAGGCCAAGCTCAGTATGGCCAAGCATTTCGGGATCAACCATACATCCTATGAGGGGCCGAAGACAGAGTGTTCTTTGTGCGGTGTCAAGTACAGTGCCCGTCTCTCTGTACGAGATCACATCTTTTCTGCACAACACATCACCAAGGTAAAGGACACAATTGGGAGTCAGCTGGACAAGGAGAAAGAGTATTTTGACCCAGCCACTGTCCGCCAGCTGATGGCTCAGCAGGAGATGGATCGCATCAAGAAAGCCAATGAGGTCCTGGGACTGGCACAGCAGCAAGCCATGCAGCAGCAGGGGATGTTTGATAGCCCTGCCCTACAGGCTCTGAACCTCCAGTCGGCCTATTCAAATCTGCAAGGGATACCCCCTGGACTTCTGCCAGGGGTCGGTAGCCCATCCCTACCTGGCTTTAACTCATCGAACTCAGGTATGTCATCACATACAATACATTCAAGTAATACCATTGACAATGTGTTACTTGGGAAAACTACTAACCAATTTTGAACAACTAGGTCCTACCTTTTCCAGTAGCCAAAGTTTCTTCAGATGAAATACCCTTGTCATCAGTCAGTCTGTCATCTGGAAATAGCCGCATTTAAATGTTGTACAATACAACAATATGCATCTTCAATTTCTATTGGGATGTGCCAGGCATCTGTGAGCATGTTTTTTAAATATTTTATTTCATTATTAGTCATGCATTCTTGTAATTTTTTTCAAATCAATATAGTTTGTTAGACAGTGTTGGACCGTGTTAGTGGATCAAAAATGTGAAGGGTATACTCAGTTTTGTGAGATACTGTATATATGTGAATTATTAGGCAGAGTCCCTATTATTTTAAGACCTAACTACATCCTCAGTTTACTGTCTGGTGTTTCTTAATTATTGCACTGCTCCTGCTTCATTGACTAACTCAAAGAAAATATTGCGATTGAAAGCTTGTTTCATGGTTCTTCTTGTGAAAACTCTGTCCAGCAAGGAATCAGAAAAAATCTAATTAATTACCAAAGGTGTGAAATGTTTTCTAATAAAGTGCTTAGTTAAAGCACAGACTACATACTTACTTTGACAAACACATTCATGCATCTATGAATAAACAGTGTTTTGTATCCCTGCTAACTGTAATTTCTGTCATTTCTCTTTCATCTTCTCCAGCTTTAACTCCTCCAAAACCACCGAACCACCTGAACATGCCTGGTACCAGTGTCCCTTCACCCAGCCTTCCCACATCTGGATTACCCAACAAGACTCCCTCCTCCTCCTTAGCATCACCCAGCCCAGCACAGACCAGCACATCTGTTGTCCACACCAGCCCTACTTCCACCTCCACCACCACAACAACCCAGTCAGGCTCCCGGCCTGAACACCCCAAAGACCGTGATGCTGAGAGGTCAAGAGAGAAGGAGAAGCCCCATCACAAGGAGAAGACAGAGAAGCCCCCAACACCATCCTCCACAGGAGGCACCCCGGCCCCATCCACATCTGCTGCAAGCGCTAAGAAAGAAAAACAAGATGCAGCTGTGCCTGCCACCTCTATGCCCACGCCGGGTATGGAGTATGTGGTGGACCCTGCCCAGCTTCAAGCCCTGCAGGCTGCCTTGGCATCAGATCCTACAGCTCTCCTGACTAGTCAGTTCCTGCCCTACTTCATGCCTGGCTTTTCCCCATATTATGCCCCACAGATACCTGGGGCTCTCCAAGGCGGCTATTTGCAGCCAATGTACGGCATGGAAAGCTTGTTCCCCTACAACCCAACATTGTCCCAAGCACTGATGGGCTTGTCCCCAGGGTCCCTGCTTCAGCACTACCAGCAATATCAGCAGAGCCTGCAGGAGGCGCTACAGCAGCAGCAGCGGCAGCTTCAGCAGATCCAGCAACCCAAAGCGAGCCAAACTCCAGTTCCCCCTCAACCCTCGGGGGACCGCAAAGAATCTGCCAAAGATCCAGCGAAAACAGAGGAGCAGAAAGGCAACCCCCACAACGAGACCTCTTCCTCCTCCTCTCACAATAATCTACCCACCGAGGAGAATGAGATGCATGGCAAAGTTGCAGACTCCCTTCTAGACCAGTACATCGTCCCCAAGGTGCAGTACAGGCTGGCGTGTCGCAAATGTCAAGCAGTCTTCAGCAAGGAAGAAGCGGCCATCAGTCACCTGAAGTCTATCTGCTTTTTCGGTCAGTCTGTGGCAAACCTGCAAGAGATGTTGCTGCGTGTCCCCTGTGGCGCGGGCGCAGGTGCTGGCAGCCTCTATGACTGCCTGGCCTGCGACACCACGTTGAACGGGGACAAAGCGCTAAGTCAACACCTGGAGTCGGCTTTGCACAAACACAGAACAATCAAGCGATCAGCCAGAAATGCCAAAGAGCACGCTACTAGTTTATTACCTCACTCTTCAGCCTGCTTCCCCGATCCTAACACCGCATCTACCTCGCAGTCTGCCACTCATCCCATCAGCACCCCCCCTCTCCCGCCAACGCCATCAGCCACCATGCCGTCCTCCTCTGTCTCTTCATCCTTGTGCTCCTCCTCCGCCACCCCACTCAACACCACAGCTGCCGGCAAACCCTGGCCCCAGGCCCCTTTCTCCAGAGCTTTAGCTGGGAAGCCCAATGCCACTCCTTCTTCTACTTCTTCTTTTCCTCCAGTATCCTCACCTTCAACGGTTACCTCAAGTTCATTGAGCACCTCAGGAGTTCAGACCTCGATACCAACAGACGTCTTTACCGACGAGTCTGACTCTGACAGCAGTCAGAAGTCAGCGGACAGGCTGGGCAGGACGGCAGAGGAGCCGCAGCAGCCCGGCTGTCTCAAAGACAGTAGTTGTAGTAGTAATCTTGCTAGTGTAGGAACGGACTCCATCCGATTGTAAAAGAGCTTTCAGTGATGGACAATATTTAAAAAACGCAAAAGACAAAAAAAAACACAAATGGGAAAAACATACAAAAAAGCAGCGATGTTAAAATACGTTTAAAAGTATACAAACCAATTTCAGAAAAAAGATGTGTAAAGACTAACTGCAATTCCAAAGCTTGTAACCAAAAATTTTAATGTTAGTGGATTGTTTTCCCATATCAACATGCTGGTTTTCATTTATTTCAACCGAAGTATATACATATGTATGTATAAGAATAGAAAAGATCACTGCAGTTAAGTTTTGGGTAACGATTAAGGAATGCTTTAAAGCAATGGACTGCCTCAAAATTGTTAAATGGCCCCAGAACCCTTTTGACAAAGTCAACAAGCTGTCCTTGTTTGTGTAATTATTTCCACTTAATAGCACAGTCGCAAAAAGCCAGTATGTACTGTATGGGAGAATAGTCTAACCGTTTTCTGCTATCTAAGCGTTCAAATACCAATGGCTTGCAAAAGTAAAAAGAATAATGTAATGTCTATTTTATTCTCAGGTCAACAGCTCACAGACGTTTTTCTGTTACAGAAATTCATTGTTTTACACCTTTTGTTCCAAACAGGAGATAAACATTCGTTTTTTCCAAAAATTGATTTTAACGACAGAAAGTTTTTAAATGAATGAAATATCATTAAGGCATAGCTTTCTGGGCATTCAAAAAGGGTAGCTGATCTGCTGATTTTAAAGATTTGAAATCCTTTTAAAGGGAGAGAATTAGCAATCCCATTTTACCCAGACACGGAAAGCATTGCAGACATGTTGATGGGGGATAAAAAATATTTTTTTGATAAAAAAAACTTTCTGTATTTATGATAGATATGAACATTTTTGGTGTTAAGTAGATTGTTGCATTGGAAATGAATTTAAACAGTATGGTAGATTGAAAAAAATCTTTGTGTACATTTAGCTTTTGTATCGTCCAACTTTAAGGCGCTTCATTTGATGTTGTCTTGGTCATTCCGATAGACTAGATTATGGAGCAGTAATTTATCTGAACTTTATTTCTTGTCTTTTTCTCGGCTTCTTGGCTAATGTTCACCCAACTGCCACTCTCTTGACTAGGCAGGATTCTCTCTCTCAAAATGTTTTTTCTCTCTGTTTTGGTTGGTAGGGTACTAACCAAAAAAGAAAAAAGACCTGGGGTGAAATGTCAAAAAATATTTAATTTTATTTGTGTTACCTTTGTGCACTTACCACTGTCTGACTCCTATTTCTCACTCTACGTGTTGCTCTCTTCTCACTTTGTTTTTCTCCTCCCCTGCATTTGTAGATATGGAGATAGCTACTACTCCTTGTGCACTACAAAACAGGCCTTTTGTTCTACATGTAGTATGGCTACAGTCTTTTTTGGCTTTATTTTCATTTAGACCTTATGTTGTTGTTGTAGATGAAAATGAAAAAATAATAATAATAATAATTCTCACGCTTTAAAACTAAAAGAAAATCCAAAGACTAAACACTTTCACCATTGGTGCATAATGATGAGAAAAGAGGCTTTATACTTGAGAATTTGTTTCTGTTTTTAGAGGAAAGAAAACAAAGTTTTAAAATAAAGGAGTACGCATCAGAGTTGCCGTTTTTGCTTCTTTGCAAGCAGACAGGTGGCTTTTTACGTAAAATACCAAGAATACCAAAAACCAAAAAAGGGCCCTTGTCCTTGCATTGTGGAGTAGCACCGTTACAGAGCCATTGCAGTTTGTAAAATAGAAGTTATCCATCTTTCTTTTAACTTTTCTGTCACTCACAAAAATTCAATTTCTTTTTAAAGAAAATGTATAAGGTCTGGTCTTCGAGGACATACGTTTTGCTGCTAATGTAGAATAAAAAAAAAAGAATACCTAGATGCATGCTCATTTTGCTTTTTGGCTAAGCTTTAACTAAAACAACAATAAACCATTTTCCTCCCTCTGCAACATCTTTTTTTTTCTTGTTGCAACAACGGAACTTTGAAGACTGTGAATATATGTTCCAAATGACATTTGCCGATTTTATTTTTGAACAGTCCAATGTTTAAAGCCAATGATCTATAAAGTTTGAAAATAACACTGCATTCCAAATATCACATCAGAGGTTTTTTTTTCTTAAGCAAGGACTGATTCTACTTCATTCATGGTTTTAATTATTATAATATTTTTTTCTCATTTATAACGTGACTGTAAGCTGTTGTGTAAATTTAGCATCATGGTTGCTAAACAAGATGACCTAGATCTGTAATTTTGTGTCTGGTATGGAACGTTTTTAAAAATCCCTCCATCCAGTTAAGGTTGTTGCTCACTTGATCAGCAAGTAATAGTGATTACCAAAAAATGTATATATAATACATCTGGTACTGACGTGTGTCATAGGTTATAGTGTCATCATGCCTCTCAAATTACAACAGGTCTCAGAAGGAAATAATGGCTGTTGTGCTAAGTCTGGAGTGGCGGCCCCCCTTCCTTGGACATCTAGTTGTGACTTGCCCCAGGTGTCTGCAGGGTGTTAAGCCATTTTCACGCACGATGTTGATTACAGGTTTTTAAGGGACGTCTTCATTCCAAAGCATTATAAGTCCAGAAAAAGCAGGAGGTCTTTTTGAAGAATTCCCTTGGGTTCAAACTCTGTAGTTAAGAGGTATGTCATGCCTTTATGTCCAAAGAGGTCACTTACTCCATCTTAAAGCAGTGGAAATGGATGTGCTAATCCCCACCCTCTCATAGATGAAAAACAAAACTTTAATTTCTGTACACCAAAACCAAGGCATATTTAAATTTGTGAATAACTGCTTTTCGGCCACTAGTGTACAGCGAGTGTTTGCCCTAATTAATTCAAATCCGCAATCTGGGAAGTGGGTTGAAAGTGTTACGTCTTGCAGGGCAATGTGATTTGGTGTTAATACTTCCTTCCGCATGCTGTTAAAATTCGGTTGATTTGGTCTGCAAGCTTGCCACTCCTCTAAAGTCCTGTTATCTAGAATATTGTTCATATGATTATTTTTTGAGAATTCTAATGTTGTACAGTTTATTCTTGAATGCATTCGCTTTATTTTGTTTTTCAGATAATGTCAGACATTTATTATTATTTTCTTATAACTATTTGTATGTTATTTTAGTTTCTGTATATTACTTTTCCTCATATAAATTAACACTAGCTTTAATTTGAATCGCTGAATTAAAAAAAAAAAATCTTTATTCTATGACCTGGCCACTTTATGGTGTAATAATGTTCTTCTATTTGTTTGTCTTTTGGACGCTGTTTGATCTCCTAATTTCCAAAGTGTAATCTTTATTTTGGGCTCTTTTGTGAAAGACAAAGTCATGGTTTTCACAACAGATGCAGCCAGCATGGACTGTGTGTGTGAGTTTGTATGTGTGCGTGTGAGTGTTTCATAAGAGCCAGCATCAGTTTTGAGTTTTTATACATTTTATTTTATACTGTACCTTTATTTACGCACCAAAACGTACTGAACCGAAAGCTGGATTATGAATAAAGTGAAGATTTAGAGAATTTGAATTTTAAAAGTAACAATAATCAAAATGAGGAGAACTACGATACCGAAGCACTGAGCAGTTTTTATTTTGATTGAATATATGAATGTGGCCAAAGCTTTATGCAGTTGAAAACAAAAAGAAAAATTCAAATGTGTGCCCCACATAAGTGTATATTTTATTGTGGCACAAACAATAGATAACTGAGATCCTTAGACTCACATTGGGATACTTGATTTTCATGGACATTTACAAAGAAAGAAAAACACAAGGTTTTGCTGTAGAGGTCATCTTCTGCCCACTGTGAAAATGAACATGTATACAGATATAGATATATTTAAAACGAGACATCAACTTTTAGTTTGAAACGATAAGAAGGAATGAAAAGAAGAAATGAACTCTGGGAAACTTTGGAGATGTTGTTGAGAGGACAGGGGAGGCTGTGCGCACACCAAAACTGGGCGTGGGAGCCAAAGGCAGGCTCAAGGCGGCTTTGATATCACATTCACAACCTTATTTGCTTATTGACATCTCTGTGATGGGAATGGACTCTGGAACCAGTGGACATGTGACACAGAGAGGAATTAACTTAGATAAAGAAGCTGAACTATAGTGGCTACAGCTGCCTCTCTCTCTTTCTCTCTCTCTGTCTTTCTCCAGCTCTGCCTCTGCTTCTGCTCTTTTATGGACATGTTTCTGCACTTCTGGACGGGATGGACAGAGATGCTCGCTTCATTTCTCCCGGTTCATGTTGTTGCTACCTGTTTCATTTCCTCCTGCTTGTCTCGCTGATGGACAAGTATAAGCTCTCCAGTCAGATGGCGGCTCGCCCCTCTCTTCTGTTCATCACACCATGAGAGAAATGAACCAGAGAGAAAGGGGAGGGGTTTTCTAGGCTGTCATTCCTAAAGAGGCAGTTACACACAAAAAAGCGAATCAACCAAAATTAACAACCAAACTAACAAACAACCAAACAAACCATTTGCTCCAACTTCAAAGATGAACTGTTACTTGGAGCTCTCTCTGTTCCTTTTGTGACTCCTGGTGCCACAATGTTTTTTTTTAATGCATTTTGTTTTTCTTTTTGTTTCCTTGAATTATTCCTCCTCCGAGCCTCACAAGCATGGCTCCGTGGCTCCAGGCAGCCCACCGAGGGTAGAAAAAACAGCCTTGCAATGTACAAAAAAGAGCAAGTTAAACCAAAAATGTTGTTCTTGATGTCTTTTCTATACTGTAGTCTTGTTAGCTTTTTTGTTACTGTAATTATATGATGAAGATTTCCAAACTGTACCAAATTACATGGAAACTAACATACATAAACCACATGGAACTTCAGACTTTTAAAGAAACTTTTGTCACAAACCTTGTTGTCCTAGTTAAGTTGATTGTAGATGGTAATTGAATATACTCCTTTGAAAATATTTCATCAAGTATGTTTCTTGCTCATTGTGATACATTAAAAAAGTATGAGCATAAAATGCACTTCCTGTCTGCCTCGTCCTTGTGTTTTGTTTGAAATTTGTGTTTTGTTCAAATTTATGAAAGAAAATGTCACATACCGAGACAAAATTATGAATTGCAGTTTGTGTATTTGGAAATCAGAATTATATTCCTGCCAAGAGTGATTTGAATGAATCTCTGCGTTCTACCATGTATCTTTTATGGTTTCCTCTGTATTAACAGTGTAAATAGTTTACATAAAATAACATTACACTTTAATAGTCAAACAGGTTTATACATAATAGCTATTATTATCAGCCATTATCCTTCACTTTTCTATATCATTAAGGGAAATTATGAGCTTAATACTGCACCATAATTAGCATCATCATTCTTTTAATTAATGTGTAAATTGTGTGATCTTGTCAAACCATTTTAGCCAATTCCGAATCTTTGGTGCCCTGAGATATATCATCCTTCTCATTTAGGTCCTTGGTAGAAAGGCTCTCTGGACAGGATTAATTAAAACATATTAACTAACAAATGTAGGATCTCACTTAATTAGAAGTGTCTGTTTGTGACTAATTCAAGTTGATTGAGGCTGTAGTGAAGTGTTGGGAACAGCAGTACTTTTTTAATTCATTTTGACTGATGTTAGAACTCAAGTGTACTGTATTGTACATTAGAACTGGACACTCATTTGAAATGAAGTCATTAAGAAGCCTGGATTATGAGAATGTGTGTTTGTGCCGTTTACAGCTCACAGCATTGAGAAAGGGAAACACGAGTGTCTTTGAATTGTGTATTTGCTAGCGTGAGTGTTCATGTCTGCGCATGTCACTGTGTATCGGGATGAGACAGGATGTTCTAGAATTACTAGTGAACGACCTGAAGGCCAAGAGACGGCCTATTCTGGTCCAAGTAGTTCTGCAGACCAGGACATGGTCTTCCAGTGCTGTAGCATACAATTGATCACGGAAACCATCCATCTCATAGCAGTTGTCTCTTATTTGTTCACTCTGTATTAAAACACAGGCCTCATTTACACCGTGACATCAGACTGATGAATCTAACATTGATTTAGTGTTAGAGGAGGTATCATTTTCACGGCCTCGTCCTGTGTGGGGTCTTCGGCATTCGCTAGGTCTAACATGTTCCGTTCTTTCATACACAGAGGTGAATGGTCCATATAGTGTTCACTGTACAGTATTGTTACCGGTAGTGGGCTGTTTGCATTAGTAACACATTTCTTGAGCGTTCTTGGCATTTCTCCGGTCTTGTCTTTGCGAGGTTTGCATGTACAAACGTGACACGGCTGCACCATATTGCTTTGATTGTAACACAGGATGGCTCTTTATGAAACGAGAGGCTCTTTATGAGAAACCGAGCCAAAATAACAAGTGAAGGCCTTGATGGGGCCCCCTCCTCCTAGCTGCTCTCAGTCAGTAACGGTGTGACACACAAGGGCATGTGCTCCCCTTTTGAAGTTTCCTTTAATAAAGGTGTGCACTGTTATTATTGCCTTGTGACCTTTAGTGAGCTTCAGTGTCAGAAGATTTGATTGAATTGCTTTCTGTTTTATTATAAATAGGGATGAGGGGGAGGCCTTGAGTCCTTGGGAGCCTTACTGAAATCAAGTTTCTAGATGATTTTCTTTGAAATATAATTTAAGCAGAATATTATACAAGAGAAGTATGAATGCCGTGCGCTCATGTGTGTGTTTATACAACATGCCTCCCGCATTAACTACAGTGAAAGATGGGTTTCTGGGAAGGGGGCTAAAGGGTACCTGAGCAGCCCCAGAGACAGAGAACAGAGTTGGAGGTAGGGGCCATCCTGTCTGGAGCAAGGAGCCAGATTCATCGGCCATGCTGAGCCAATTAACACGCAAGGGTACATCCCGAATGAATTAAAAGCACCCTAATCGGATCAGTGTGAAAAGCCAGGCCGCTTCCTCCCGAGCCCTGGACCAGATGGCACTCACTCTCACATGTAGCATTTTAACAGCCCAGGCACAAGTCGCAAGAGTGTGAAATTGGGTTAGCGCCTCAATCTAACACTGGCCATGGGCAAGGGGAGCGCCCAATCTCCAACTCCCATGGCCTGGAGGTAATGTGGGGGACCCGGTGTTGGGACCCAGTATTTAATTATGATCCAAACTGCCCCTTGCACAGTAAGCTAGCAGGCCACGGTGAGAGGAGTGGGTGTGTATGTAGGGTGGGGTCTGAGTGGCAGCTCTACTGGGGACTCTCTCTCCCTCCCTCCCTGCTTAAACGGCCACATGTATCAGGGCTCACCACCTCTTTGGATGTTCGGACAGATTAGCGGGCTGCTGAACAGAATATCTGTGGCTCTGTGTGACTGTATGGGCTCTAGCTGGGTGGTGATGTCATGCAGGGGCCTGGCCTGGACACACTAATGGCTTTGTGTTTTTTTTTAAGCTCTTTGGGATCTGCTTTGAACATTTGTAGTGAATCAAGGGGTACAAATGTTGGACAACTCAAGCCAAAGTGAGTACAAAAGGCGTACTTGTACAAAGCATTACTATGTAATTGCCGGCATTGTTTTAAATGAGAAACATGGCTCTTAAATGGTTGTTTAGCTTTAGGTTGGCACCAGCCCGGGAGACCACAAAGGCAGAAAACGAGGAGCAGAAGCTGGTAAAGAAAACACACTTCTACACGTCCCAGCATGCCTTGTAATCCCATAGTGCAATGGTCAGGGTGTCTTTACACCAACCAACCCAGGAGCCTTCTCTCATTAATACAAAGTCCTATAGACTTCATACCCACAAGAAGAAGCCAAGAAACCACTCTACGACTACACACACACACACAAGTTTGTATAGCTACCCTCATGGGGACCAGAAAATAGAAATTGCATGCTCCCTTGCCCCAAACTTAACCCTAAACCTAACCCTAACCCTAACCCTAACCCTAACCTTAACCTAACCATAATCTAACCCTAAACCTAACCCTAAACTTAACCTCAATAAAGTAACATTTATGCCTAAACTTTACCTAGATGTAATGCCTAACCTTAACCCTAAACTTAACCAACAATTCCTGGACCTTAAAGAAACCCCAATTCTAACTATAAAATCAATTGTAAGTTTGACCCTAAACCTAAACCCTGAGCCGGAAATTGACTTTTGCCTCACGGGGACCGGCAAAAGGTCCCAATGAAGTCAATTTTATTTCTGCTTTTACTATACTCATTGGGACATTTGGTCCCCATTTGTTCAGTAAGACCTAACCACACACACACACACACACACACACACACACACACACATACACACACACACACAATAATCTGATGCAAATTAAAACAAAGACATCTGGATCCTTTGCCAGGACTGTCATTGCAATCAAATCTTTTTTGACGTTTTGGGAATTTGTTACATGTGGATTTTGTGTGTGAACTGTTCTGAATTCTACTGAAGGAACAAATTGTAATGTCACCAGCAGAGACAGTGTACACTTGTGGCTCCTCCAGTGAAAGCCCTGGGTAAGCAGGGCTACTTAACACATGAACAGGTTTCTCCCCTGTTGAGTCCTAACATCTGACAGCCAGTCTTTGGCACTAGGAGGGTCCGCCATGAGGATTTCTCTCATTGCCAGGCCTAAAACACGTCCCTTTTCCTCTCCTTTTACTCCCCCACCTCCCCAGCAACTCCTTACAATGCCACAATGTCTTCCCCCCCTATCAATGTCACAGCCAAATTGCACCAGAGCCGCGAGGACGGGTCAAACTAATTCAATCTTATCTGTCAGGAGAAATGATGGGTGAGGGGATCTGAGGGAAGGCGAATGGGATAAACATTTAAATAGGAAAGACGGTTCCTGTTTTAAATTGAAGACGGCTGGGTGAGGCCTGGTTTTGAAGTAGGTCTCCCTCCCACCTCCAGCGAAGCCGATGGGAGAGATGGGAATGTCAGAGGGAGGGAGGAAGTGCGCATCACACTGCACGTCAATGATAGCAGACCCATGTCATGTGACCTACAGACACACAATGCTGGTTTAGGGGCTCTGAGCTCCGACCAACCTCTTTCTAGACTCATGCAGAAATGCTCA
The DNA here is from genome assembly GCF_011004845.1 of Esox lucius. Lineage (NCBI taxonomy): Eukaryota > Metazoa > Chordata > Actinopteri > Esociformes > Esocidae > Esox > Esox lucius. The sequence goes on along the minus strand of NC_047570.1, from coordinate 16,340,238 downwards.
TGCAGAATTTATAAACGTATCAGTCTAATACCTGCAAATATTTAAAACTGTTTTAAAGATACAGCGTTCAAGACAAAGACGTTAATATCTACAAGTATCAGATTTGGTTTTGAAGTCATGTTTATTTCCCCCGCCCTGTGCAGTACAGACCAGTGGCCCAACTCACACCCCCCTCCAGCCTGGGAGCCATGGAGGTGTGGAGTGTGCCTTGGCAGGCACTGGGTCTTGCCGGAGCATTTCCCATCTCCTGGACACAGGATCAGGTGTCGCCGTTTTCACAGCACCTTCTGGTTCTGGTTAACAGGAAATGAGGTCCATCAGAACAACTCTGACCAAAACTGAGCCTGAATCAGGCCTGACAGGCAGGAATATTAGTCTGTGACGGCAGCCAATAATTGAGTGATTGGCTCCCCCCTCTCCCGTAATGAGGAGAATATGTGCTGGGAATGTGTTTGTCCTTCTTTCTCTTTCGCCTGCCCTCTTCTTCGCTCTCTTCGCCCTTTTTTCCCTTTATCCAATAAATCATTTCAGGGGGAAAATGGAGGGATAATTTTACTTCACATCAAAGTTCTTCCCTAGGTGTTACACTGTAACCCCCCGAGGAAATGTTATGCACGGAGAGCTTTCCAAGAGTGCTGCTCACAGTAAGATTGTTTTTATCCCTGGAAATCATAGCTCTGCATTCATGTCCAAGTCGTGAGTGACTGAGTCCGAGTACATGAGACATCAATTATAACACCTTATTTAGTTCTCATATGCAAAAATGATAATGGCCATGTTAGAGGTCCCGCTGTCTGTTAGTGTATCCTTTTGCTCCATAAATGTGTTTCCCAGATTGTTCTGGCTTGATGGGCTCTGCTAAAGCACTTCAACAGTCAAAAGTGTACGTTCACCTGGATCTATCTTTCTATAGTCATTGTTCTGCCGAGAGGTTTTAAGCGGGATATACCAACAGAATAAATCTAAAACTCAACAGTATACTACCTATAGCTTTGATGTGGTTTTTCGTAATCTATGCCGTGTATGCTTGTGTTTGTGCGTGCGCATGCCTGTGTGCACACGTGTATGTAGTGCTCTCTGTGTGTGTGTTTGTGTGTGTGTGTGTAGGGTCCATGTGAAGTGCAGTAAGACCTGATTTAACTGCAGACAAGGTTGCAATAAGGTTATGTTACTGGAAACATACTAAGTCTCACAGAAAACGACTAGAATTGTGGTGCATCACAATACAGATAGCCCTTTTGTGTGTTTTAGATATATCTTTTTTTTTTTACAGATTTCTGAGGCCCTGCATGGCCACATGTAAAAATGTCTACAATAACAAATTTACTTACAAGCTTTAAAATATTATCCATATGAATAAATACATTTAGTATGCTTTTTAGTATTTTACTATGACCCACACAAGCTAGAGTCAATAGCAGCAGCTACTATTCCTCGGGGGCCACAGAAAACATTCAACATCCCATACTACACAACATCTCTAGGCAATAGAGCAAATACAGTGGTGCATACATAAAAGAAGAGTAAACGTAAAATATGACATAACACACAACACCAGTACACATCCCGTATAAGTAATTCATCATCCTGTATAAGTATTTAAAATGAAAGTTTCCAAAATTATTTTCCTTTGTACTTTTTTGCATTTTTATATTTTAGAAAGGCAGTATGTATTTCTTATCAAAGTTTTAGTGTCAAATAAGAATTTGGTTTTTAAAATAGCACAGGAAGTTCGGCCAGGAAACCAGAGTGTCTATTGGCCAACAATGCATCAGCTGATGTCGGATCTCTCCAATCACAATATCAGATCTAATACTGACTATTTAATCGTCAGGTTACTCATTCAGCCTGATGTGTGCTGGTCTCACTAGCATGCGGGTGCAAACCCACCCATCTCCCCTGTCCCTACCTGTTTGGTTCTGGTTTCATTCTATAGGGGATCGGTACTGCATACTATGCTTATTGCCTATGGGGATTGCTATTAATAATATCATGGTGATGTTATTGTTGGGATTATTGTATACACCATCATGTAATGGCAGTGAGTTACCACAGAGGAGCAGAACCTAATACCCAGACATTGTATGTACTGTACATTGCTGTTCTACAATAAATGGTTAATCTAAAACGTGGCATTCTCTGTCTAAAACTGCATAGTTTGAAGAGAGTGAATAGTTTGAAAAAGTGTATGATCTATATACTGAAAACAGAATATGAACCATATGGTCTATATACATTAACTAAAAACACATGAAATATATGATCTATACACTAGAAACACATTATGAAATAGATGATTTACATACCTGACGCACAATGTGAAATTGATGATGTATAAACTAGAAACACATTATGAACTTTATGATCTTTATACTAGAAACACATTAGGAAATACAAAATCTGCTTAAACATTCTGTATATTTATGAATGTTTGTATTCATGTATGAATGTAAGTATATACTATTTATAATATAAAAATTAAGATAGATTGCAACAGATTTTCAGTTTATTACCAAAATTGCCACAGATGCCGCTACATTTGGTCAACCCATTGTAGCCTTCGGCCTCGCTGGTGGTCCAGCTGACCAGCACAGTATTGGCTCAAGCACTGGGGAAGGGGAAGAATCCACAAAAAGGGTTTGCTGGTCTCATCGCTCTGGCGACTCCATCATTTGGCTTGATGACCGGCAAAGCTTGAGTGAGGTCATCAGGTGAGTGAGCGGGCACATGGTTGAAATAGGTGTAGAAAAATGCAGAATGGCTTCATTGACTGTGAAGAAAGCCTGCAGCAACTGTCAACTCCACTGAACTCTGTTGGGGGTGCTGTGGGGTACAATTCAAATAAAAAACGACTGTGTGCTGGGCAACTCCAGAGAGGGAAGGATCTCTCTCCCAGAGCCTTTAAGGTGGTACTTCAGTTGTCACATAGCTGTAGAAGGGCAAGCTCAAAAAACAATTCTTAATACAATTATTGTTCTAAGACTTTTTCTCATTAATATATTTCAGACAGCTTTAAGTGTTTTCATCATCTTCCTTTTTCCTTAATCAAACTCAGTTGTTGTCTGTTGCTGCTGGAATGCCTGTCCGACTGGACCCTGACCCTGGGCTGGCTGTAGTAATGATGGGAGGATGAAACAACCAGGCCCATTCCAAGGCCTTGTTAGGGGGTGCAGGCCTGGGAAATAGGGAGATAATGGATACCAGGTGTGCAGTAGGGGCCAGAGATACTTCTTCGTCCTCAGTCACCATCTGAGAGTTCTTCTCTCTCTCTCTCTCTCTCTCTCTCTCTTTCTCTCACTCACACACACACACACACACTCAACCAGACACACACACAGAGGTCAAGAAACTGGACACATGACCATTGAACTTCTGAATGTACTGAACGTTGCTGTGATTTTAAAACATTCTCCAATGTTTCCAATGCTTGTGTGGTACAGAGAGCATGTATGTACATTAGTGTAGGTGTGAGGAGTGTTCATAATGTAAAGATGAACATTTGCCTTATCTATCATCCAGAACAGGTCGATTTGTTGAGCATTTACCCCTTGTAGCTGTTGTTAATCTGAAGTAGTGAAGTTTTAAAGGAAAGGTCAGGCGGATCGGCCGCAAAAGTGTTTCTAATCAGAGCAGACAGGCTTGCAAAGCTCCGCTGTAATTACAATATAATTAGCAGGCACCAGACAGAATCCAGCATGCCATTTAACATCAATAATTTAACCCTTCACAGGCGCCCCGGAAAAACATGTACTTCACGGCCCAAGGAGAAGCACCATGAGTAAAACACTGAATATCCTCTACCTCCCTTTTTCTATAACAGGTCAGTAAATGTCAATTGAGGAGAGTTACAATTACTAAAGAGGGACTTGGCTGAAATTAGTCCTCATTACGACCTCCTCCTTAAGAGCCCAATCCATTTTAGATGATAAATATTAAACTCTGATTATATATAAATAAGAGACTCCGATTATGACCCTTTTGGTCATCAGAAGCTATTGTTTTCACCAGATTATAATATAATTCATTCTAATAAAAGGGCAAATAGGCCCTTAAGATGAAGAGACAGACAGTTTGATTATTCTAGGAGGACAGGAACCAATCAGTGTCTCAGTCATAAGGACAAGATACTGACAGATACAAAAGTAATCATTTCAGAAGAATATGGGAATATTGCAGAGAAGCAGATTTCTATTTGATCGACTTAGTCTGGCTTTTGAAAGGGCTGTCGCTCAGGGTTGCTTATCTGGTGAGGTAAAATGTAATTCCACTTTTGGTGTGTAGGTTTTTAGATCTTATAAATCAAATATTGGCATTGTGTTTACTATAGAATTATAGAGAGGAGAAAAACATGGTTCTCCCCCAAATGAGAAAAACATTGAAATGTTACAGAACAATAGAAAATGAAAGATGTATGTGTATGTGGGGGTGGGGGTATGGAGGTGGTGAGGTCTTGTCAGTAGGTGTCTCTCTGTTTTAATGAAAGATTACTGTCACCCAGCGAACAGACCTACTCCTGAATAAGACCACTGCACAGTATCATCTTGACATGAAATTGTTTATAGGTATTTGGAGTTATTCTTTCAGAAAGCACTTTTGGCAGAGGCAGGCGTGCTGAGACTTTGAACCCAAAGAAATAGGATTTCAGAGACAGATCCCTATTACTTTGTGAATAAGGTTGTTTTCAGTAGAAAGTGAGCTGTTCTATTAGCCAGTTGAGTGGTTGATATTTACTGTATATTTGTGTGTCAGTTGCTTCCTCACTGGCCCTGATAAAATCAATATTGACTGGTGCAGGTGGATCAGGAGTCTGGCTCCATGCTGTAGAGTCAGGGCCTCCTCAGAGGGCCCAGGGTCTGTCTCTCTGTCCTGGCATGACCAGTTGGCATGTTGGCATGAACAATTGGCACAAACCATTTATTTCAATTGCCTAAGCAAGTGTCTATCTCTATCCCTTTTTCAGTCTCTATCTCTCTGTCTCCTCTCTGTCTCTACCTGGACCAGAGTGGGCTGACCTTGTGACCTAAATGAGGCAAAGGTCAACGTTCCTAGACAGGAACAGAAGTAAACCCATAGGAAGGATTTGAATGATAACACTCATCTGAAGAGAATAATTTAAAGAGAACACAGCTTTTTATGCCATTGACTGTAACCCTATAGATGTGTCTCTGATTATACTCATATTTATAACAGATGTTAAACATCACAGAGAGAGCTCCATAGACATTACACACATCCACCTTTGGGATGTATTTATGGCTCTTCTATGAAAGAGTATTACATCTTTAGTTGCAAGATACGTAGCAACACTGCTGTTGTTTTTTAGCCTCCTAGTATGGTATGTTGTCGTTATTGCATTGGCCTGCTTCAGAACCAACGGTATAGGCCCACTTAGCAGTCAATCACCTGCTTTGTTGATGCACCTCTGGGCATGCAAAACCACCATCAGTCACATGAGCACACACATATGTACAGTCACACACATACAGATACACGGTCACATAGAAAACACTAAACATGCAGCCAAAGCAGGACATTCAAGCCATGGTCATTGCACATTCATTCACAGTAAGGTCTGGTTGTTTATATGGCTGCTGTTTGAAATGAATAAGGCCACATTTTTAAATGCCAGGGTAATCAGTTTCATATAACAAATGCATGCCCCCACCCACCCAAACACCCACCCCTCCTTTCCTTTCATATATTAATTTTGGACCAAACGTCCCCGCTTGACTACCGTAACGAGGTATGATGTATTGAGCCTCAGCTGTTGCCATGGAGACCACAGTCCCCTGTTACTTGTCATTAGAGCACAAACAAGCACTGGCATCTAATGTCATTCCAGTCAACATGAGGGAAAGCCATGAGAAACAGAGTGTGTGTGCTGGGATCTCTCTCCTCAGCAAGAGATGGCTTGCTGTCTACATTATTCTGGTTCCATTCCCTTTCTGGTGTGCTCGGGGCGGGGGAGTTGGGGAGCTTATTTAGCAAGACTGGAGTGTGTGCCTCCTAGCCTGTCTCCCTGTAACCTTTCAATGATTCAAGGTAGGACTGCAGATGACAAAATGGAGTCAGACTGTTTTGTAATAATTGCCTCTTCCTGTGTTTCTTTCTAGTCTTTTTCTTCCCTTCCTTTCTTCAGTCACTGCTTCTAAGAAACATTTTGTGGTGATTTTCTCTACACAGTCAAGGAAATGAAGACGTCTGGTGAACAACCAGGAGGAGATTACCGTAACTTCATAGCAGACATTTCTATATATTCCTGATTACGTACAGTTGTAAAGTGGGTATTTTATAGTAAAGATTGTTTAAGAGTACAAATGTAGTGTTGCTGTAAACTAGTAGTGAGATTGGAGAAATGGTCAGGGAGAGGGAAAGCAGTTTGTAATGTTGGATAATAGGTTAATATTCATCAGAGAGAGATGCTCATAAGCATTGTGTGAGCAGTTGAACTGGTGTGCTGTCTGCCTCTAGTGTTCAATGCTCAAAGATGTCTGGTGGGTGATCAACTGTAAATGAACAGCATTTTACTAAGCAGATACACTGAACAACAACTCATGCTGGATACTGAACAACAAAAGCTCATGGATGGAAATGCAATAGAAGGCTCTTATCAAAATGGATGTGACTGAGTGTTCTTTCAGCACTAATGTTGTTTTAATACAAGAATAGAAGTGGCACAGTAGCTTTTAGGTGCTCTATTCTTTATTTCACTTTTAATCAGGCCCTGCTTTCCAGTCCTGTTGTCTCGGGTGAACGTGTGTGCAGCATTCCTCCCTGTGTTCTCTCAGAACATAATCTCTTTCTCACACAGAGCATTAATCCTGCCTTCTTTTTCACTCTGCGCTGCTCCTTTATTACTTCCAGGTGTTAAGGCCCTGTCTCGCTCGCAGGCACATGTGTTAGAAAAAATGCCCTTTGTTTGGAGTTGTGCTGTGTTTCAAAAGGAAATATTCGCTTGGCTCTGATCTCTGAAGACATGAAAAGACAGAGGAAACAAGAAAGAAAATTGGGTGAATGAGTGGTCGAGAGAAAGAAAGACAACGATAGAGAGAGGAGATGAAGAGAGAAAAAAGTGAGAAACATTGAGGCAAACTCATTTTGCCCAAACAACTGAGTCCATTGAGGCATGTATGTTAGTTTTGGACTGTAGGACTATAAAGGTGTCTTGGCATTGTATACGTGTGATGTTATATAGCTTGAGTTCTGAGATATGCAATGAGAACATCCGCTGTTGAAGATGTTTATTACATGAATACCACAAGGCTCTCCCAGTTTTTTAGTCAGTATGGTATGCTCCAATTGGCACAAAAAAAACCTGCGTCCAATTGTGTAGGACATACACTCACCTAAAAGATTATTAGGAACACCTGTTCAATTTCTCATTAATGCAATTATCTTATCAACCAATCACATGGCAGTTGCTTCAATGCATTTAGGGGTGTGGTCCTGGTCAAGACAATCTCCTGAACTCCAAACCGAAATGTCAGAATGGGAAAGAAAGGTGACTTAAGCAATTTTGAGTGTGGCATGGTTGTTGGTGCTAGACGGGCCAGTCTGAGTATTTCACAATCTGCTCAGTTACTGGGATTTTCACGCACAAGCATTTCTAGGGTTTACAAAGAATGGTGTGAAAAGGGAAAAACATCCAGTATGTGGCAGTCCTGTGGGCGAAAATGCCTTGTTGATGCTAGAGGTCAGAGGAGAATGGGCCGACAGATTCAAGCTGATAGAAGAGCAACTTTGACTGAAATAACCACTCGTTACAACCAAGGTATGCAGCAAAGCATTTGTGAAGCCACAACACGCACAACCTTGAGGCGGATCGGCTACAACAGCAGAAGACCCCACTGGGTACCACTCATCTCCACTACGAATAGGAAAAAGAGGCTACAATTTGCACGAGCTCACCAAAATTGGACAGTTGAAGACTGGAAGAATGTTGCCTGGTCTGATGAGTCTCGATTTCTGTTGAGACATTCAGATGGTAGAGTCAGAATTTGGCGTAAACAGAATGAGAACATGGATCCATCATGCCTTGTCACCACTGTGCAGGCTGGTGGTGGTGGTGTAATGGTGTGGGGGATGTTTTCTTAGCATACTTTAGGCCCCTTAGTGCCAATTGGGCATCGTTTAAATGTCACAGCCTACCTGAGCATTGTTTCTGACCATGTCCATCCCTTTATGACCACCATGTACCCATCCTCTGATGGCTACTTCCAGCAGGATAATGCAGCATGTCACAAAGCTCGAATAATTTCAAATTGGTTTCTTGAACATGACAATGAGTTCACTGTACTGAAATGGCCCCCACAGTCACCAGATCTCAACCCAATAGAGCATCTTTGGGATGTGGTGGAACGGGAGCTTCGTGCCCTGGATGTGCATCCCACAAATCTCCATCAACTGCAAGATGCTATCCTTTCAATATGGGCCAACATTTCTAAAGAATGCTTTCAGCACCTTGTTGAATCAATGCCACGTAGAATTAAGGCAGTTCTGAAGGCGAAAGGGGGTCAAACACAGTATTAGTATGGTGTTCCTAATAATCCTTTAGGTGAGTGTATACACAATAAGTATAATCATAGAGTAACTTTTTTTTTTTAGACAATGTTTTGTGATTCATCAATATGATCAGCGTCATGCTTGATAATGTACAGAATTTTGTTTAATGTAATTACTTTAGAGATATAAGGTCTGTAGTTAAAACAACAGAATAATGTACCATGTGTCTCAGAATACAATATTAAAGGGGTATTTGAAGGTGATACTTGTGGCAGCCAGGCTAAGGACTCTCTTAAACCTTTCCCATATCTCCCCTCTGGACTTTCTCCGTTTTCCTGTAAGCAGCTAAACTGAGATCCCATGTACTTGCAATGAAAAGTGACAGGAAATTGACTAAAACATTGGAAATCAATAGAAAGTAAATGCGCTCCTTAAGTACAAGTGAACAGCTGCCTTCTGTCTAACCCTCTCTCTCCCTCTCTATCTTTTCCTTCCTCTCTCCTTTTTACCTTTCTCTCCCCCACTCTATCTCCTCTTTCCTCTCCTTTTTTACCATCCTCTCTCCCTCTCTCACACACAAACACACACACACTCCCTATCTCCCTCCATCTCTGTCTCAGACTGAGTCAATACCTGTACACAGTGGAGAAAAGATAGCTGATACGGCTTGTTAGTGACTGCGTGCGTGTGTCCAAATGGAGCAGTAAAGACCATACATTCCCCAGGGCGCAGGCCAGGTCATTGTAAAGGATACAGAGGAAGTGCCACAGGAGTATACGCCATTCTGATTGGCTTCCGTGATGAGATTCTGTAGGCCTACCTGCCATCTCCTTTAAGTCACAGGTTTAGCTTGAGCAGATGCTCTGTCAAGGTATCCCAAAGAACTGACCGAAAGGGTCATTACAGCTATGCTGTGTTAGTTACGTTCACTTCAATCTTGGTCTCCAAACACTGGGTCACAGATGGTTAAGAGGCCAGCAGTCCCTAATGACATTTAACCCTTTGATCCGAGGCCTTTCTAGCCTTAGGCACAGGGAGTATGCACTTGACATCTGCTGTGTTGAGCCTTTTATTGTCAAGACTCCAGTCAAATCTTCTGCTTGATAATGTATACAACCACTCAGATGAACCATTAAAGCCAAAGAGTTGATTGATATAGAACAATTGGTCCAAATAGAATAGAATAAAACAGAATAGAATTTAATAGAATAATGAGGATAAAGATTAACTGTGTTAACAGTCGTACAGTCGTAATTTTCTCAGGGTTTTGTTGTATATTGTCAATGCGTTGTGCCTAAGAACTGCTCTTAGCAGTGGTATTGGCCATATACATCCATTCATGCTCTATGATGGTAAGAATGGAACTTTGTCCCTGACAGCGGGTTATGACCAGATAACCACCACAGTCTTACGACCAGCACCACTGGACATCAGCTTAACATCTCATCCGAAACATGGCACCCTGAACAGAGTAGTGTCCCCCTCACTACCCCGGGGCATTGATCAGCAGTCCAAGGAGATGGCCCCCTACTGGTGCTCCAACACTAGTTCCAGTAGCATGTGGCCTCCCATCCAGGGACCGACCAGCATTGCTGCCTGGCTTCAGAGACAAACCAGCAGTGGGATGCAGGGTGCTATGCTGCTGTTAATATACCATTAAGGTATCCGGAGCTTGCGTTCAGTGTTGGAGAGACTGATGCATTGCTTTCCCCGTCAGAAAGAAAGGCCCATATACAGATCTGAATTATTTTCAAATATAAAATTTACTGTTTGCAGCAAAGCACCTACTGCAACAGAGAGAAAATAAAACAAATAAGATGAGGGAAACGGGCATGTGGGCGTAGTTTTGAATGTGCCAAAGTGAAGGGAGTGTACGTTGCAGGTGGAATCGAAACAATAAATCTGATTTATACTTCTCCAAATGATGTTCCTGTAATCGAGTCAATTCCCTCCAAATCCATTTACCATGTTTGGAGAATGAGGCCCGGGAGCGCTGTGATGATGTAATGCCCCATGCCGGTTTGGAAGACTTTAGTCTTAATCCAGAGCTCCGTTGTCCCTCAGGAGATCAATGCGAGTGGTGCCAGATCAATAGCATTACATACAAATCTTTGTCACTTTCCCACCAAACTGTGCTGGCACACGATCTGTCTCCGTACCAGCTCCCCAGCCGACATTCACAGCAGGGCAGAGCAGGCTATATGACTCCTATAGCAAACACATGCAAACTGTGGTCTTAATTGATGAGAGGGATAAACTGCATTTCTTCGAAGGGTAAGAAAAGGTTTGCATACAAAATACAATATTAAATCATATTCTATATTAAATAAGGAATATGAAATACTTTGCTACAGTTGTTTAGAAACACCACAAGTAACTCATTACTAGCTTTTTAGTTTTTTACATGAAAGCTATTATACATAAAGTAAGTCAAACAGTTTAAATATCTGGATATAAAGAGAGAATGGCTAATGTGTGTAAAAGAGCCCTGAGGAGTTGTGTTTTATGGTTTGCGGCTGAGTTTCCTGGCTGTGTGACTGTGTTTCCATGTTCTCTGTATAATGCCTGCACTTTCATTACAGATGGAAGCATCATCTGGGGAAATTGAGGTTTAGGTAAAACAGAAATTAGGCAGAAGACATGACTGTCAAAACAAGCTGAAGAGGTCCCCTCTCTGTCACTCTGATCTAAGCCCAGCTCCTTTCCTCCTGGACTGGTCCGAGTGTGACCAGGCAGGGGTTAAATCCATTGCACCATAAAACCAGAGCTGTTCATAAAATGGAGGAATAAGAAGCAGAAATAATATTTCAAGTATGATTAGTTCATCCGCAGGGCACCTTGTGCGATTGAGAAAGGGGGCGAGAGGGGGAGGGGTTATTTCGCACGGCGAGCAGTCAATTATATCTAGCCTTTGAATGATTTCTGCAGATCCTATTACGACAGTGAGGAGGGTGGGGGGGGGTGGGGGTGGGGGGGGGTTGGAGGGAGGGAGAGAAGGGGGCAGTTGGGAGAGAGAAAAGCAGTGGAACGAATCGGATGAATTTTGTTTCCAGCTGTCCGAATGTGGATGGGGGTGGGGGTTGTTGTGGGGCAGCAGCGGGGGGGGGGGGGGGGGGGGGGGTGCTGAGGGATGGGCACGGAAGGGGTGAGACAAAGAAATATGCATTTGTTACCAATTCAAAAACACTGCTGTCTGAACACACAAAATATATTTCTTCTTTGTTATTCACACCACCTCTCCTGTTCCCACCAGCTCATTCTAAAATATATGTATCTATCTTCTATCTCATTGCAACAGTCCCCTACTCTCTCGGGTTGTGTTCCCTGAATATTTGAGAAGCGCTTGTCTCCCATTCGTCATCTTGACTAGTGATATAGTAGCTGACACTAGCTGTTGTGTTAGTGTGCTGCTGCTGCTGGAGATTGCTGTCGTAGGAATAAATGGAGACATTGTGCATTTATTCACCCCACTCCTCTTTTTGGAGAGCAGTCACCCAAATATTGTGCTTCATCATCAGTCCTTTCCCTCTCAAGGCTATTAAAAAAAACACACTTAAGGAAAATCATCTCTGCAGCACGTTCCAATTGTATGGTGTTCTCTGAAAACAAGATGTACACCGATAATAAAAGACACAATGTAGCTAGTGCATTTATCTCGATGAATAATTAGGATTTTTAAGATAATTCTAAAAACAGCTTTGGTTGAATCTAAGTAATGCAAAGGAGTATGGTAGTCTACCATAGTATTAATTTCCAGGGGAGGTAAGTATGTAAGACTAGCTTTAATGTTATTTAATTAGCTTGGAGATATCAACTCGATCCTCAGCCACTCCATGTCAAAAGTTGCATGCGTTATCTGATGGTCAGGATTATTAAATGCTTGAAATGATTATGTCTGATGAAGAAAACGTTATAATGCTATTCATTAATCACTTCTAAAACAGAATCAGCTAAAAATAAACTTACTCCCAGAGCAGGGATAGTTTTATAGGAACTATTTATTGACACAACTGTTGGTACCATTCACAGGGTTTAGGAGCTCAACATTCTGTCCATATGAGACAGTAAACAGGTGAACGTTGACAGTCACCATCAGTCACCTGTTTGCTAGCATCATTTTACACCGCGGTGTATATGTCATATGCCAAGTCCTAACCACAGAAATTGGCCCACTGACAGAGATTCCCTGCCAACTCATCAACATACAGAGGGTCTGAACAGATTTGACTCAGGTCAGGGATCTGATATATCAGACATAACACAATGGCAATCCCTACACTATAACGTGGGGAATAAAAGCTTGTCATATCTGCACAAACAAGCAAGGCTTTCCCAAAGCTTACTGTGTGAACCAGAAAAGGGAACCTGAAAGGGAATGGTAGCCATGTGTCTTTACCCATGTAAGAAGTGTTCATTTACCACATGCCTGTCCCTCTTGTCTAACATCCCATTTTGTAAAGCTGTTGTACTTATGTATTTGAATATTAATTAAACCTCATTTAATGCAACATGTTTGGAGGGATACCAAATGGACGAGGGGCCAGACATTTAATGCAGAACATTAATAATAACATGGCTGAGCAAAATTAAAAAGAAGGAATTCTGCACCCCACCTCGCACATTAATTGCACATTTAAATTTCCTATAATGGATTCTGACATCTCAAGTCACCAAAATCCATCATTCTGAGGGGTATTATTCCTAAATTAACCTGTCACCCACCACGTCCCGTGTATTTCTGCGGGGTCCGCTCAAAAAGAAATGAAGAATTCTAATTACCTTCAAATCTAAAGCAGATTGATAATTTACTCTCCCCCCCACACAGGTTTCCTTGCTTCCTAGTCTAACTGCAGAACTCTGTTCAGGGAGAGGGCCCCTGTCTGGTGAGACCTCAGTGTCTCTATTAATTTGACCTCACGGTAGTTCTAACATTTGAATGAATTCCTTGACCTTGATCATTTTATTTCCTCTGTGCCAGTAAGCATTATTCTCATTCTAGCCGGGTTTTAAGTAACCTGCACAAATTAACTTATGTTTTACTCTACTAATAGTTGAAATGAGACACACATTAACCTCAACGGGAAAGAAGTCCTAGAGAAATGACTAGTGGTGTAAGAATACAAAATGGTATCCCTGACACAATATGCACGCTCTTCTTCACTGTGTCTGTAACGCATGTATTGGTGTCACTATGCTGTTGTTTGGTACAGCTGTTAGTATGTTTGAGGTGGGCACCAGTTATTATGTTTGCTTTAGATGTAAATTGCTTTAAATTAGTGATGAATCACAGATTCCTCTTCATCGGTGTGATGAATCAATGGTGTTTCTGCTTTCATGGGTGGCACTGCGTTTGCTTTATAGTCTGAGATTAGCCCTGGGCCCCAGGGAGCTTATAATGTTGGATTTCACACTGGCTATATGGTTAAGATAACTTACAATGGTAAAAATAGTTATGTAGGCCTATAGCATTCCCTTATAACTACTGAAACACACACACACAAATACTGTAAAGTGTCTGTGGAGTCTATGACGTAAATTAAATTCTCTCACGTTGTTCTGTCCCCTTTCTGTCGGTCAATTGGTGCAATACAGCAATGGGGAGTCACTCTAGCGACCTCTACTGAAGAGCTTTAAAATCATGCCTGAAATAGCCACTGAAAGACTCGTCAAAAACTCCGCCTTCTCCAGGTGATGAACCCAAGGTTCTGATTAATTTCATAAGCACAACAATTCACACATTATCTAAAAACAAATATTGACATGTTGAACAATCAGGCTCTGGTTCAACTCTCTAACTTGACAAGTGCATGATTACGCTCTTTTCTGTTTTCAAACTATTCAAACACATTCATTCTTCTGTCAGTTTAACCTGGCTAACTTGCAATGAGTAAGATTACTAATACAAAGAAGTAGATTTAGGCTGTATGCCTAACCATGCCCAGATGTTTTGGATGTTTCGATGAAATGCATGCTCTGGACACCCTCACTTGGATCTGCGCCTGTGTTGGACAAAGAATGGTGCTTGTACTGTAGCCCCAGTCCATAGTGTAAGTGAAACCGACATCACTGTGCTGCTGCTAACAGTATACTTATCAGTAGCATAGCATCCAACTGCTGGTTTGTCTCTGAAGCTAAATATATTTGGTGCTGGTTGGTCCCTGGATGGAAAACATGATTTTGCTGGAAATGGTGTGCGAGGGTGAGTTTGCGGAACTGTACCTTTTGGCCTAATGATCAATGTCCTGGGGTAATGACCCTGTGGTCACTAAAGATCCCATACATTTCCAATCTGGCCCTCAAACCAACATGGCTACATAACCATCACACCAGCTTATAATTGGCTCCCCCTTCACTATTTCACCAGGTTGTTACTGTAAATAAGAATGTGTCAACGTACTTGGTAAAAAGCAGTAAATAAATAAATAATAGCTTCTGCCACTTACATCTTATGTTTTGCAACACACGACCGCTTGTTCCTCGATAATATTCTAGTCATTTGAGCTAAGCAAAAGTTACCAATTATATATTCCCATCTCCAGCTAGCTGTGGAGTGAGGTTACAGTCCATTCTTTATTATTTTACAGTCCCCACTTCTAAACTTGTAACACAGCAAGCTACCCCGGCCGGTGAGCTGTGTCCAATTTATAATCCGGGTCACGGCACCAGAGAAACAGGCGTCAATGTATTGCTGCTAAAAATAAAGCTTTCTCCACTGATAGTTTGCTTGCTCTGTAATGAGCACAAACTTGTCGTCTTCAGTTTTGAAACACATGATCACCCTCCATGACAACATTCCAACCGTATTAACTATAAAAAAAAAAGTATCAATTGGACAGCCTCATCTGAAGCATTTCAAACTAGCTGTGGGGAGAGCTTACGGTATGTTCTTAACTTTGATGCAAATGCAGGTTCCATGTCAAATGGTTTTGGTCAGATCAACATTTTCTTATTTTCCATCCCTGTGGGCATAAGGATACTCTCACCGCTCAACCAGGCTGCTTTATGTTTTTCAGCTAGCTATGGATGACAAAAACCTAAGTTGGGTTTGGTGGCTACGCTCTGCCACCAGTGCCTTTTTCCATACTTGGTTGATTGTCTGAAATAATGTACAGTGGGGAGAGCAAGTATTTCATACACTGCCAATTTTGCAGGTTTTCCTACTTACAAAGCATGTAGAGGTCTGTCATTTTTATCATATGTACACTTCAACTGTGAGAGACAGAATCTAAAATAAAAATCCAGAAAATCACATTGTATGATTTTTAAATAATTAATTTGCATTTTATTGAATGACATAAGTATTTGATCACCTACCAACCAGTAAGAAAGTCTCTCACAGACTTTTTCTTTAAGAAGCCCTCCTGTTCGCCACTCATTACCTGTATTAACTGCACCTGTTTGAACTCGTTACCTGTATAAAAGACACCTGTCCACACAGTCAATCAAACAGACTCCAACCTCTCCACAATGGCTAAGACCAGAGAGCTGTGTAAGGACATCAGGGATAAAATTGTAGACCTGCACAAGGCTGGGATGGGCTACAGGACAATAGGCAAGCAGCTTGGTGAGAAGGCTGTTGGTGCAATTATTAGAAAATGGAAGAAGTTCAAGATGACGGTCAATCTACCTCGGTCTGGGGCTCCATGCGAGATCTCACCTCGTGGGGCATCAATGATCATGAGGAAGGTGAGGGATCAGCCCAGAACTACACGGCAGGACCTGGTCAATGACCTGAAGAGAGCTGGGACCACAGTCTCATTAGTAACACACTATGCCGTCATGGATCAAAATCCTGCAGCGCACGCAAGGTCCCCCTGCTCAAGCCAGCGCATGTCCAGGCCCATCTGAAGTTTGCCAATGACCATCTGGATGATCCAAAGGAGGAATGGGAGAAGGTCATGTGGTCTGTTGAGAAAAAAATAGAGCTTTTTGGTCGAAACTCCACTCGCCGTGTTTGGAGGAAGAAGAAGGATGAATACAACCCCAAGAACACCATCCCAACCGTGAAGCATGGAGGTGGAAACATCATTCTTTGGGGATGCTTTTCTGCAAAGGGGACAGGATGACTGCACTGTATTGAGGGGAGGATGGATGGGGCCATGTATCGTGAGATCTTGGCCAACAACCTCCTTCCCTCAGTAAGAGCATTGAACATGGGTCGTGGCTGGGTCTTCCAGCATGACAACGACCCGAAACACACAGCCAGGGCAACTAAGGAGTGGCCCGTAAGAAGCATCTCAAAGTCCTGGAGTGGCCTAGCCAATCTCCAGACCTGAACCCAATAGAAAATCTTTGGAGGGAGCTGAAAGACCGTATTGCCCAGCGACAGCCATGAAACCTGAAGGATCTGGAGAAGGTCTGTATGGAGGAGTGGGCCAAAATCCCTGCTGCAGTGTGTGCAAACCTGGTAAAGAACTACAGGAAACATATGATCTCTGTAATTGCAAACAAAGGTTTCTGTACCAAAT
The DNA here is from genome assembly GCF_011004845.1 of Esox lucius. NCBI lineage: Eukaryota > Metazoa > Chordata > Actinopteri > Esociformes > Esocidae > Esox > Esox lucius. The sequence continues at coordinate 16,323,268 of NC_047570.1, read as the reverse complement.
ATAAAGTTCTGCTTTTCTGATGTATCAAATACTTATGTCATGCAATAAAATGCTAATTAATTACATAAAAATCATACAATGTGATTTTCTGGATTTTTGTTTTAGATTCCATCACTCACAGTTGAAGAGTTCCTATGATAAAAATGACAGACTTCTACATGCTTTGTAAGTGGGAAAACCTGCAAAATCGGCAGAGTATCAAATACTAGTTCTACCCTCTGTAGATGGAACAACAGGGAAACTCTACTACGCAAAACTAGACAAGAAGACTGGTGCATTCAAGAATCAAAATCTGGAAATTTGGAAAGGAATTACCTCAAACAGTCATATTCGTATTTGGTAAGCAATTTAAAGTTGGATGACCATTCAAAATGATCTTCTAGGCTCGCCACAGTTTTTTTTATAGTGTGTTGTTGTTGTTCCCAGTTATTTTGAATGCTGCAGTAGTCTAAATGAAAAGTGTGTATTAACAAATAAGGCTGATGTTTTGTGTTATTTACCTAGATATTGACTGGTAATGTTTGAGGGAAATGTTGCTTTTATACATACATTCACGCATAAACAAAGAAGTCTGCAGTGTTTTGAGAGAACTGTTGAGAGCAGGAGTGATAGTGGTTGTAAGACACCAATAGGTACATTGGTACAAAGTACTTTATCCTGCCAGCCCACTCTTAATTTCTGTTGGACACACCATGAATTTAGCATCTGAGCTGTACATACGAGCTAGCGTAACATCACTGGCTGTCAGACAATGGTGTATAAACAGTGAATTGGGATTCAACGTCGTACAAAATTGGAACCTTATGTGGCAGACTCACACTCTCACATAAGACACAATTCATGTTGGAAGCTTGTCCATGTTCATACCCCACACCCCTATTACCTCAAGTTCCATGGTGTTTGCAGGGATCAAGTGGAATTCCCCAGTGTGAGAGTAGTCAGACTTTATTGCTGATATCTCCCCATAGCTCCAAGGTCCTTATGGTTATGGACACTTGGTGGGCAATTAGTTGTAGGTACCTGAGTCGTAGAAGCACAACATTGCTCTTGTCAAACACACAGTCCATGTGTTATATGTGAAATAAAGATCTGCCTGTCTTATGCTCAACACCTTTTGTACATAAGAATTGGATTCTCTTACCACAGGTGTGTATTGTTTTTCACTGCTGTCTGTCCCTTTGCCAGCTGGGTTACATGGTGTTGTGTGAGCCTCTGCCATTGGGTATAACATCAATGATAGCCACTTGGCAGCGGCAGCGACAGTGGGTTATACATTACAGTTCACTATGCATCTACAAAACTTGAAGTCATAGTTTCTTCACATCAACTGTTGTTAAGGACTTATTTAAATTAATTAATTTTATTATCTTGGTTCCTAAAGATGCTAGCCAAATGAGTGGTTCCTATGTCAGAAGTCCAGAACAACTAGTTCTTTGTTTTTAGCGAATAGAGGAGAACTCTTTTTAGTTCTTTTTAGACTTGCATGAACTGAATAAGAACCTGAAGCTCCATTTTGAGGTTATAGGTCATAAGCTTTGGGTTCCCAAAAACGTATGAGCTAGATCGTTCTATCTCGCCTAGCGCCTTCATAACAGTAGGTTGGTCACAAATGTTTCTGGACTTGTGTATTTGCTAACCTGGATGATTGGATGGAAATGGCAGACCCAAGGTAGCAGGAGGTTTTTCAGACAACTATGTTTCACAGTCGTCTCTCACAGTACGTGCTGAGGCTACAACAAAGGCCTGCCGGAACAGACACATTTATGAACTCTGATCGCTTTTTGTAGTGCAAAGCGCTGTAATGGAAAAGGTACCAGATCCGTGGGAAATATGTGCCAGAACTAACAGCCAAATCTGAGGGGTGCCGGATTCTGTTCAGGCAAGATTTGTGTAAAATGAAGCACTGGTTAGCCCCCAATGTTCTGCGTGCGAACAAGCAGCTGGTGTTGTGAAACACATGCAATGCAAGATGATAAGAATCTTCACCGCGCCCAATTGCACAGGGTACTTTGGCGTATCAGCGGAGCATGTCATCGTTTGCAGTGGATTTTGGCCTGCTCAAAAATTGGAAATAAGAAATTCCAAGCTCCTTCCTACAGCTTCGGATGCGTACAAAAAATTTACTCCAGAAGACACAATCTTGAGGCCGTTTTTATTTAGTTATGGAGAAAGAATCACCTCTGCAGGGACACATTGTAAATTGGGATAATTAAGGTAATCTTTGCTAGTTTTCCCCAGTTTGGGTAGACTTAATTGAAGTCCCTCTTTAGGACTTTGCAAGCAGTTTGGAAGTTTTGGAGACTTAACAGTTAGGTTTTTTTCCGTCAATTTGGTCTGCAGACAATATTTTTACTGGCTTATTATTTTTTATCTACCAAAAGCTGATAGAACATCACTCCCTTGTGTTTGCACCATGTTCCTCCCAGGGCTTGTGCGGTATGACAATATTGTAACCAACAGTCCTCATAAACTGCAGTAAATACACACTAACCTACGTCCCAACACCAAAGTCCCTCAATTTAAGTTTACATTTAAAATGGTTAAGGTAAGGTTAAATGTAGGGATACAGGTTAATATTACAGTTACGGTGTAGGAACAACACCTAACCCTAGTCAAATGTTCTTGAAGAGCATGTAGGTCCACCCTCAACATGGGAGCAATCAATCACATAATTTCAGCCTTCAAGGCAGACACAGATCCAGAACAAGACTCATGACAAAAAACAACAATCTGCCTTTAAAACATATTAAACTACTGTACAACTCAGGATGAGATTGGACGATAGGGTTAATAAACATGAAAGGTATAGTTGTCAAGTTCTCACATTTAATTGCAAAACAAGTCCACTTTCCCTTCTCAAAACATTGTGTTATTTGTTATTGTTGTGTACCACAGTGAAAAGCGTGTGCCGATGGGAGACAGACAGCGAAATAGGTGTAGGAGGGTGTGCTTGTTTTCCTTCTTCAAGTTTAAGCTTTCATAAAGAGTCTGACACACAAAAGGAGAACTTAATCAGTAGCCATTCAGATGCAACTGTGATATTACATGGTTTTCAAAATCTTAAACTATTGCAGCAATTACTGTCTTTTATTAAAGAGACATTTCCAATGGGTTAGTTGAGGGACAAAGCCTGACAGCCAATGTTTCCACATTACTTATCCTTAGAAAGGTAAAGAGTCTTATTGACAACATATTATTCTCTTTAGAACATTCCGTCTTTTCTCTGTTTGCTCTTTCCATCAGTGTGATGATAGGTTGTAACAATTATTTATTTATATATTACATTTATTGTACATTTTTTACATTTTAAACTAATCAAATGCATTAAGGATTTCCCCCACAATTTGGAATAAGAATAGCACCACTACAATCAACAATTTGAGTTAAGTTCTCTATACAATAGTAAAAACTGTCATCAGTTAGCCATGTAGACTGTTCCTTTGTCTTTTAGGATGCCTTTTCAATGGTATTTGACTAGTAATGAGTCTGCATGATTGGAGATGTATTAGACATTGATTGATTGATGGTTTACATGATGTGCTCCTACATGCACCCCATGTCCGGTTGATTTGGTCTGGAGAAGAGAATAGGAAGTGTGGAGGGACATGGTAGATGACGGGGAAGAGAAGAATGGGCTGTGGATAAACTGAAAAAAGGACAAATTAAAAAGATAAGGCACCTGCCTGCTGGCGCAATACAAGCCTTGCTGGCAGCCATGTAGCTGTTGATTCTTCTTTATTTTGTAATAATTCAAATTTAATTAAAGGCTGGGGGAGGGAATGGCCTGAGTTGATGGTATAATGAGTTGCCAGGGGACATCTTTTTAATAATCTCAGTTTGTAACAAAGTCGTTGCCAAGTCATGGTCGGCTTGTGAGTCACCGTGCCTGACCCTAAGGACCACATTCCTTTTCACGTAATCTTCAGTTTTAACTGATGTCTTCATATCAGCCTTTAGCACTAATCGACAACATGAAACCCAGAAGAAAGTGAAACATTGGTCATTTTCATGGCTTCTATTTATGGGGATTTGAAGTTAAATCCGACACTTAAATCAAGACAGGCGCCTTGTATCTTATTGAACAGGGAGAGTCAGGTAACAAGGTTAGAATTAAAAACACATTTCAGCTATTTTGATTTTTGTTAGTTTTTTAGCTGAAGCATTCAGGGTCTTCACCCAGTGTTTCAATTGGAGGACTTTGGAGAAATGCAAGAAAATTGTCTGGAGTGAAAATTTTACGTTCAGGTTTTTATAATCTTAATAGTTGTTCACTTAAAATAAATACTCTTGAAGGAATGATAATTGATATTGTTAAAGAGCATCAAAATGTCTGCAGGTCTTCTGTTGATTGACTGGTCACCTTGCATAAATAATAAATACATAATGACTCAATAATATTTTAGATCAGCCAGTCGGTCATGGCCAGAGACAATGTAGAAAAAAACATGACCAGAGACAATTCATTAATTGAGACAACCAACTCAAAGATACATTTTAATGTAGGCAGGGCCACTCTGGTCTACTAATGTTCCTTGGCTGGATCAAAAAATTGTGTCTATGAGATTTGAAGGTTCCTGTACTGTGGCTGGGATGTTCAGCAAAGTTGTTTATTTACCTTTAGCCTGCTCTCCCATTTTGGAAAATAAACTATAGGAGAAATAATATTGTGTTGTAACATTCTAATATTGTGTTTTACCACACGGGGGAGTATGATTGTTACTGTTTACACAGACAATAATCAATTACAAAAAAACTAAAAATATCACTATTCTAAGTGAGCCTAGACAGATGTTGGTTGTTTACACAAGCTGTCCACAGGAGATTAAGCCTGTGGTTGACTAGGGTTGCAGTTAAACTATGTAGGGGTTGAACCAGGATGAAAATGGGGATTAGGGTTCATGAGAAAAACACAGCCTGAATATAAAACATTTCCAAATTTCTGTTAAGAATTCTGTTAAATAATATTGTAAGTCAGATTACATGATGCTTAAATAAAATATTAATAAATATTAAATAAAACAAAGGAAACTGGAGGATATATGAACAAGGCGAGTGCCCCAGGCCCCAAAAGTTATTGTTTACGCTTGGGAAGTCTTTACAACCAGAGCTGTCAAGACATAATATAAGCATCTTTGCATGCAAGGTTTGTCCATTAGATGGCTTTTAAGAAATATTGACAGGAGGGTACAATGTCTGAAGATCATCTCCTAGTCAAAAAATTATTTCAGTTTTTCTATAATTATTTGGAACCAACTTATGTGATTTTTATTCCTAAGGAAATTATGTAAGGGAAGTCTAGTAAATATCTTACAGGACTGGTGTATTTAAAAATCTGAAAGCCCCAAAATAATCCACTGACGCCTTAGCCCAATAATCTCAACTCTATGCAAAACCTATTGAGCGCTACAGGTGATTATGTTACAGTGTCTTCAACAGTCTAGAAATAGTCTATAGTCTAGAAATGAAAAGTTGATTAAATACTGTCACTCCTGGACTGTTGTTAATCAATCTACTCTTCAAAACATTCACTATTTATTCAACCAGAACATTTACTGCAAAAAATAAGTAAACCTGAAATTGTATAAACACAATGAATAGAAGCTTAACATGTACATAATAAGAACAAGAAGGTGTGTGTATAATGTCCTGTAAGATTCTGTTGAGGGGTTATAAATGAATGTGATTTGCAAGACACTTTTTATTGGTTTTTGTTGCACTGCATTAGCAAAACAGAGATCTCACAGGCATGCAATATTATTTGTGAGTTAAACAGTTTCCCTCGGGCAAGCAGATTTTAACAATTTGTCCAGTTCTCGTTGTGATGCAGGGTCTTATAAATGTTTATGAGTCTCAGAACCTCTGCAGTTCACAGCACATTATAAGATATAATATTGTTAGCAATCAGTTTCAGTATCTCTTATTCATCATGCACCCTGATAGCCTTTTTAAGCCTGGGACTAAGGCAGGAAACAAATCTGCTCATAATAAACATGAATAGAGGGAAGGCTATTTTCTAGTCAATAATCTAGTAATATAGCAATCATGCAGCATTCAGCATGCTTTCCCTTATGATTCTCAACATGAGCTCATTCCAAGCCTACTGCGCACAGAATAGCAGCATAAGCATCAACATTTTCTTGCGGTCCATTACTTTGTATTCTTCAAATAAAAAATCTTTCCCATATATTTGCAAGGGAAATAGGTTCCAAGAAGATGAAACATCTGTGCAGTCAGAATTGTATGATGACAGGCCACATTGGCCTCTCAGATTTTAAGGAGAAGACATAACAAGCCAAGGTGCGATATGATCATATCTAAAATAGAGAAAACTATTGCTATTACAAAAATATGTATTGCTAAGATAAATGTAATTTTAAATTTCATGCATGCTTTTTCTTCTGTTGTTCTACAACAGCATCAGTGACAATTTTAAGACCAAAAACTCAAAGCTTTCTCACTTAACCCTGTGACTTTTGTGATCATTAAAGGTAGATTGTGAGATTGTGACTGTGTAGAGTTTGTCACTTAGTGAAGTTACTCAATTACTCAAATTAATTATTGAAGTTTATTTTCATTCTTATTACCACATGCACATGTTGACTGTAGTGGGATCCACATAACAGACATTTTAGATTGACATCTCTGGAATGCAATTAAAAATTACTAGATCTTCACAACTCTGTCAAAAGTAAATTCCCCAGTTAATATAAATACATACATTACAGTACCTTGCAAAAGTATTCAACCCCCTAACCAATTCTCTTATATGATTGAATAACAAATGGGACATTGACATTTTAACTCAAAATCAATTATTGTAAGGTGACGTTATTGAGTTATGTTTGGGAAATACATTTAAGAAACATAAAAAGCAGAAATGTGTTGCTTGCATAAGAACTCAACCCCAGCATATTCATATTTGATAGAGCCACCTATTGCTGCAATAATAGTTTTTTGGGATCAGTATAGTATGTACCGGCTTAGCATACAGTATCAATAATTCTTACCCATTTTTCTTTGCAGATTTGCCCCAGATTTTTGGGATTGAGATCAATGTTTTGACTGGACCACTGTAAGACATCCACCTTTTTGTTATTGAGTCATTGGGCGTGTGCTTCAGATCATTGTCCTGAAGTAACTGCAGAATCAAATAAAAAAATCTTGATTTCCTATGGTATGGTATGCATATCCACAGACTTAGACTGTATGAGAATGATATATTCTCAACAAGCGGTTGGTGACAGGATACACTGATACTGCATCTAGTAATACCGGGCCACAGAAGAAGAAGAATAAATCTTGTTGTACCGAAGAGGTGCCATTCCCGCTTTTCAAAAAATTAAGGGTTACATGTTGTGGATGACGTAAAGCAAGATAGGTGTTGATAGTTCCTTGGAATTGTATGTGTATAGGATAAATTAATTGTAATTATATTTGCAAACTAACATCTCAACTATAGTTAAAGTTGACATGTTTTCATGCGGTCAGGTCCCTAGACAAAATTATAACCATCTTCACTTGGTCTTAAAGGTAGGGAGGTCAGACATTCTTGTGCAGTCACCAAAAAATATTGTTTAAAAATCTAGTTTTGGCGAGTTTTTTGCTTGGTCGTTTTGCCGTTTTCTAGAGCCCATAGAATTTGAATGGCCCATTTGATTACATTGCGAGTAGAACGCTTCCCTATTAAAAGGCAAAGAAAACAGTCTTTTCATATCATATTGCTTTGGTATTCTAGAAGAGTCAGGTTAAAGTGAAGTGGTGTTAATACCTAACGTTAGCTAAGTACAAAACGGCAGGGTCACATCTTAATTACGTTGGAATTTAACTAAGTAATACGGAGCGGTTTGTATGGTCTATAGGGAACATTAAACGATCATATAAAAGACTACTTTGTCATGAAAAAAAACAACTCTTGAATGGACATAGTATACAATAGATATACTATTATGTTTTCTGCTCAAATACAGAAGAGCACTTCATACTTTTTCTCAGTGAATTCAAGTCAAGTGAATACATTTCCCATACCTATTTTCTAGGTAACACATGAACAACAAGACCTAAGTACACATTCCAATAATGCAATTTAAATAAAGTGTTTCTATTAATCTAATGCACATTATTTGAACCTAGTAAAAAACTATTTCAGTGACAGCATTCATTTTTTTAACTATACTGTACCTTCTTTCTTTCTTGTTGTATGGAACTGCCATTTCCAAAGACACTTGCATTGCAGCCCCTTTCATTAGAGTAAATAAGTTAGTTTACAATTAAATATTTATCTTAACATACTGCCTTATAAGCTATGACTACAGTGAAGCACAGGAACATTTAGCCATTTTGTTCAAGTGTACAGTTTCTTAATCATGTTCAAGTGCATTCATATACCTTCCTTTTCTCACTAACCTGCACCTTTCCTTATCCATCCACTGGGATGGCCACATAATATACCTGGAACAGACATTATATTCTGTGTCATTACACTGTCAGAGCTTTCTTGGGGAACCAAGATGTCAACATTGGTAATTTGTGATCAGTAGCACTGTCGCTATCATTATCATAATAAACATTTGCATCATTATAATCAATGGGTGTGATTTTAGAAGAACGACATGATGGAATTTAATTTATGTCTTCTTAACCTCTGTCTGGTGGCCGTTCATGATGGTCCAGGTCAGGCATAGAGCTTTTTTATGTAACTGTAAAACAATCATATTCAGTAATAGCTGTAGCTGCTAAGCTACTCATGTTTATGACACAAGGAGTATCCGCAGCCACAAAGCTACAACTGTTATGGACACTCTTTCCTTCTATTTTCTGCCCCGCTCACATACGAGTTTCATATAAAATAAATGTGTTGTGTTGTGTAGCAGGCTCAGGCTAAATCAGTAAGCTACCTAACCTTTTTGGCCTGCTTCAGTGAGAAACCATATGGGACAGACCATTTGAGTAAGGGGGGGGGGGGGGATTCGGTCTGAAACAAATAATGTATTAGAAGACATTATTTAATCATTCTGAGCAACACAATCAGATTGTAAGACAAAAAATAATTACAAAAAACAATGTATTATTATATATTTTCAATTTTATTTTAGTTTTCACTAGTCCCTAAGCCTTCTGGGGCCATTGGCGGTTGCCTGCCTTGCCTAATGGTACCGACCGCCACTGCAGCTGCTCCCCGCTGTGCCCCTCCACCGAAAATATTCCGACGCCACCCCTGCAGACATCTAGTCAATAATTATAGATGTAACCATCATTATTGCACCGTAAATATTTGTACTTTGTCACACAAACGATGTTGGCATCTGCCAGTCCATTCACGAAAAACGGACAGTATTAGGAAACAAGGTCAAATTTGGGACGTGTGCTGAATCTCAAATCACATAGTACTGCAAGTACATACTTTGCGGGTGATGATGAAGTTCGTACTGTTTATTATATTGTAAGCTAGTATGCCAGTATAGGTACCAATTGGAACATACTACTTCATCGTAAAACTTTGTCTGAATTATAGATCATTGTCTCGCATTAACATCACGCCAAGTTTGAGTATTTAGCTATACACCATTAAGCAAGAATTATGTTGAACTTACAAAGTTTACTTCCACCACAAATAGCACCGATGACCTGTATGGCATTTGCCACTGGCTGTTTTAGCTTACAAGCTAATAATCCTACAGTGAACAAAATTATAAACGCAATTTTGTTTTTGCCCCCATTTATCATGAGCTGAACTCAAAAGATCTAAGAATTTCTCTGTGTACACAAAGGCCCATTTCTCTCAAATATTGTTCACAAATCTGTCTGAATCTGTGTTAGTGAGCACTTCTCCTTTGCCGAGATAAACCATCCACCTCACAGGTGTGGCATATCAAGATGCTGATTAGACAGCATGATTATTGCACAGGTGTGCCATAGGCTGGCCACAATAAAAGGCCACTCTAAAAATGTGCAGTTCAATCACACAGCACAATGTCACAGATGTTGCATGTTTTAAGGGAGTGTGCAATTGGCATGCTGACTGCAGGAATGTCCACCAGAGCTATTGCCCGTGAATTAAATGTTCATTTCTTTACCATAAGCCATCTCCAAAGGCCTTTCAGAGAATTTGGCAGTACATCCAACCGGCCTCACAACTGCAGACCATGTGTAACCACACCAGCCCAGGACCTCCACATCCAGCATCTTCACCTCCAAGATCGTCTGAGACCAGCCACTTGGACAGCTACTGCAACAATCGGTTTGCAGAACCAAATAATTTCTGTACAAACTGTCAGAAACCATCTCAGGGAAGCTCATCTGCATGCTTGTTGTCCTCATCAGGGTTTCGACCTGACTGCTGTTCGTCATCATTACTGACTTGAGTGGGCAAAGGCGTCTGGCACTTTGGAGAGGTGTTCTCTTCACGGAGGAATCCCGGTTTTCAATGTACAGGGCAGATGGCAGACAGCGTGTATGGCGTTGTGTGGGTGAGCGATTTGCTGATGTCAACATTGTGGATCGAGTGGCCCATGGTGGCGGTGGGGTTGTGGTACAGGCAGTCGTGTGCACAGCCGGCCTGTCCATTAGGCAATGCAGGCGGTCGCCTAGGGCCCCACCTTTCAAGGGGGGCCCCCAATCTTATGACGTTCATAATAAATATTTTATTAATAATGTTACTAAAAGCTCAGGTGAGCACTTTTAGACAAATCATTGCGTGGACCTTACTAAACATGATACAGTTCACAAAGACGGTAGCTACAAAAATACCCAGACCCACTACATACATTAAAAGGATAGCTCTGTAGGCTATAGTTCATACATGACAAATTTCAAGAAAAAAAAATATACATTAGAATAGAATGAATAAAATACAAAAACATAAGAAATATACACAGTAGCGCCTCACACACTAATTTGTATAATGTGATATAGTGGGAGACCTCGAGTACCGTTATTATCACAGTATTCACACACATGGACTCCACCACACTTCTCTCCAAAATGCTCACTTTTTAGAAACAAGAGACAATTTTCTTTTATTTGTGGTGCTCTAAACTTTAGTAATGCTTAGTTGCTTAGGCCTATATATTAGGCATTTTGCATGACAAAAATGTGCTGTCAAAAATAAAATACCAAATATTATAATCTCTGTGGTAATATCTACTTCACATATTTGGATTGCCTCTTGTCTGTCAGAACGTCACAAAGTCTCGTCAGAGTCGAATTCATGTCAGCAACTCAGCTATGCTTTTTAGTTAATTGAATTGAAATCAGAATTTGAATAGAAATGGCATCCAAACGCCATCTGTCTGGAGCTGACAGCATCCAAACGCTGTCAAATCTTCTGTTGAAGAGAGGTTTGTCAGTTTCAGGGAAGTGAGAGACAAGTTCAGCGTGCTTCTTAACTTCAAGAGTCTGACACTAAGTGAATTGGGAGCACAATGTGAGACACTTAGTAAAACTCTTTTGACAAACAAAGATGCAGACATCAGTGGAAGGGAACTTGCTCTTGAGTTGACAAACTTTCCACAACTGCCGTCAAGCAAAATGACCCTGCTTAGCCTCCTGTCATTTATTCACACTCAGCATTTGACCGAAATTTACCCCAATCTCTGGACAGCTCTTCGGATTGCATTGACCTTACCTGTTACTGTAGCCAGTGCAGAAAGAAGCTTTTCAAAGCTCAAACTAATCAAAACATACCTGAGATCCACAATGGCCCAGGAGTGCTTATCAGGACTTGCTATTTTGAGTTTTAACTACGAAACATGTGAGACTGTGTCATATGATGAGGTGATTGACGACTTTGCAGAAAAGAAGTCACGCAGAGTAAAAATCTAAATCTGTATCCTTATATTTTATTATAGAATGTATTTATTTTTTATTTGATTTATTTTTTATGTACAATTTATTTATTTTATTTGTTTTTCATGTAAATATGTTTGGTTTAATTTTTCAAGCTCACTTGCACTCTTGTTTGTTTAAATTAATGTAAATACACTTAAATATTGAGCAATTTATAGCAATCTATAGCCTAATTCGCTACCGGTCAAAAGTTTTAGATCTGTAAGATTTTTTATGTTTTTAAAAGAAGTCTCTTCTGCTCACCAAGGCTGCATTTGTTTAATAAACTATTAAAAAAACAGTAATATTGTGACAATATTATGATAATTTAAAATGACTTTTCAATTTTAATCTATTTTAAAATTTAATTTATTTTGAAAAAATTTAAATCAGCATATTAGAATGATTTCTGAAGAATCATGTGACACTGAAGACTGGAGTAATAATGCAGAAAATTCATCCGAGGAATAAATTACATTTTAAAATATATTAAAATAGAAAAGTAATTTTAAATTATCATAATATGTCACAATATTACTGTTTTTTTTGTTTGTTTTTTAATGCAGCCTTGGTGAGCAGAAAATAGTTATTTTAAAAACATAAAAAATCCTAACCGATCTAAAACTATTGAACAGTGGTGTATATAATTTATATAATTTTTTTTATGTACAATTCATAGATTTTATTTTATTTATTTGAGTTTCATCGTGTAAATATTTTTTTCATATGTAGGCTAGTGCTACACTTAATACACATTTATAAACTTAAATATTGAAATTGTCTTCTCATGTGCTTTCTCTTCCTTCATAAAATTGTAATGACAGTTTTTTACTCGAGTGGGGCCAATTTTCATGATCTTGCCTAGGGCCCCACAACCCCACGGACCGGCACTGGTCGTGTGCTATGGACATACTTTTTTGTTCAGTGTAGTATCTTACTGCTTGCAATAGTCATAGGAATTGAGCCCATGTTAGCACGACGAACGTTACACTGCCAAGTTTATTTCATTTCATGGCTCAACAGCGTCCGTTTTTCATTCATTCGTGAATTACATTAATGCACTAATCAATAGGTGACGATAACTGACTTTTTCTTCAAGCGTAAAACACGCGAATCGTGGAACCCACTTTTTTTTACTGCGCAAGGGCTTGCAGGCACGGATGCATCCAGTACTTCGAAATAGTATATCATCCGGGACCTTTTGGCATACTTTCTGCGTGTTAGGGTTATGGACATACTTTGTCTTGCATACTAATCTGGCATACTATATAGTATGCAAGTATGCGATTTGAGATTCAGATATAAATTCACTGTAGAACACTACTTTATATAGCCCATGGGACGTCCTGCACGCTAGTTGTTTCCATGGAAATCTGGAACTTTCACTACTAACCACAAACACTGGTAAACGCCTCCTGGTGGCAATATTTACACTGTGATTGGTCAGCTAGACCCAAGGATACGCAAAATCATTGCCTGATTGGCTTGGCTCTCTGTTGAAACAAGACTGACAGGATATGCAGGTGCAGAAGCGGGAGATGGGCTCTTCCAAGCGGGGATAGTTGTAACTGGTAACGGGATAGAAACAGAGCATAGTTGTTAGCAGTGCCGGAGCTTTTATAATAGTCAACAAAAAATAAAAAAGGGACTCACTTATTGAACGACATGACCTTAGTTAAGTCTGTGCAAGGCGCGTCACAAAACCACTTGGCATATCCAAATACCGAATGAAATGATAAGCTGCCGGAGTGCAACAGGTAGCTACACTACTAGTACTACAGTATGTACAACGAGACAGATGTGGACGTAAGCTAGCTGGTTAGTTAGCTAAACAGTTCTAGCTAGTCGGTCAGCTAATGTTTTTTCGGCTATGAACGTTTAGAAATGTTTCAAGAAATGTACAAGTTATTGCCCATTGTTTTATAGCCATATCCATGGGGAAAAACGTTTGTTTGTTTGCTCCTACACTACGTAGTCAGCTTAATTTCAGCAGCTCGCTATCTTTCTTTCTGTTTCTAGGTAGCTAATGAAATTAGCCAGCTTGTTTTAGATATGATGAAGGCAAACTTCTGGCTAAAACTTTTTAAAGGGACATTTTGTATACAATCCTGTCTCTTATTTGCTGAGTTCATTTTGCTGTGTCAGTCTGTGGTTCCATCTAATAATCCTGAGTATGATATATTCAGAAGTGAGAAGCGGGGTGGGGGGCGTTCTCTAGGTCAAGTTTTCTCTGTTGTAAGGTATATCAGTTTTCCTTACTTATTTTCCCTCCCAAAATTTTAAGATTTTGATGCAGCTCAAACATACCCACACATATAGATTTAAACCTCTGACTTTTGCCATTTTAATTTGTTCTTTGCGCTTTAACTAACCTGCGTATTTGGTTTACAATTTCTTTTTCTGCCATTGTTATAAGTTATTAGTTGGCAGTGGAATGTGTTTTCTAGGCTGCTTTGCTCAAAAAAGACTATGCTCTGCTCTCTAGATTAATTACTGCTGAGAGAGAATATAACAAGGCATTGTGGGCTGAAGCAAGGGGCTCTGGGTAGGTTTTGCAGCACATAATTAAAAATGGTGACATAAGAAAAGGACTTTACGCACCTGAGGATTCAGTTATGTTATTAAAGCTATTTATTGTGTTCTCTGCTGCACCTATGGAATGTCACAGTCCCTTTGAGAGTAGCTGAGGAGCGTAAGCGGCTAGCTCAGACACAAATGCCCATACTGAAATCTCAACACTGTTTTACAGTTGGGCAGGGAATTGTCCTCATGATAGGTTATTGTCATGATGCTTGTATCTTGGTTCTGATATATTTACTGTATTGCAATTATCACAATGGAACATGAATTGCGATTGATTTTTTAGCAATTTTTTGTTGCAAAAGTATTTCAGCCATGTCCGCTGCTAAGGGAAAAGACTGCCATGTTAAAACAAGATTTAATTAGTCATGGAGATAAAGTGTTTAAAAGATATTGGCGCCTTCTTAAAAATAAGATGATAAACAAACAGTGAAGTAAAAACTACTAAAGCAATCGTGCACACACAGCCAAGTAGCAAACCGTTTCCATGACATTCTTTCTACATGGTAACAGTGTCAATAGGAATCCTATAATTTACTGTTTTAGACAATACCCAAGGAGACATGTCTAAGTGTTAATTGTGTTAATGTTTGCTTTCTTTGTGGTGATAGATAGCAGATCTGGTTCAGGGGATCCTGGCTACTCCAGATGGATTCAGCGGTCAGCTGACATGCAGAAACTCCGGGTGGAATTACAGACCCTTTACCATGAGCGCCTTCGACGCATTGACCAATCAGATGACAGCCGGGAAGAGGCTCTGCAGGTAATCTGGTAATCATGGTCACACTCTCTGGATGTGCTGGGGAAAGCATGTCATTTCCACTAATGAACATATTATTTGAACTGGCTTGGTCAGTGGAGAAAATAAGGCAATCCTAGTAAATAACAGATCAACTAACTTACTTAATGCTCCCCAGAGTTTTAATAGTCAGGGCTGGAAAAAATCACAACAAAGACTGATGAAAATCGTTGTTGTGTTTGTTGTTTGCTGATTGCAAGTGCAGTGCTGACTTCAAAAATGAGGTGGTCCATGTACAGTCTTGCAATGTGGTGCATATTTGTGAGAATAAGTAAAAAGTGATTACGCCTCCATTATGATGCAGACACTTAGTGACAGGCCTCTTCTGGCGACTCTAACTGCTGGCACTGCATGTAAAGTCTGAGAAGAGAGAACAGACTGGGCCTGACAAGGGCAGGGAGGAAACTTGTGTTTTAGAGACTTCTAATGCTATTAGCCTAGTGCATGGCTGCTAAAAGGTATTGCGCCATAATGAAAGCATGACAGGTTGATCAATGTTGTTAAGAGAATTAGTATCTTTACATCAAAATGCTTTTTGGGTTATTTTTTATCCCATTAAGTGGCCTTTATTGAATATCTTTACATCTTGGGAAAATGTACCTTTTAGCCCTTGCTCATCAGTAAAAGTGGAATAAAATATTTGTTATGACATAAAAAGTAATTTCCCTACCTGTGCATGCTCTTAGTCCTTGTAAGTCTATTACTAATTCATTTTTCTCCTCCTCAACATTTAAAGATGTGCTGTTTTTCATATTCATCTTCACTAAAGAATGATTAAAGTGATGAGCAAATTCCAAAGCGCTCTCTCCCCTTGTCATGTCAGTGGCTGTGGAATATGGATGTGCTTGGCTGGTGGGGGTGGGGGGGTGGCTGCACACCTTGAGGACTGAGCTTGATGATGGCTGATGAAAGTTTTAGTGATCCCGGCCTGTCTCTTTGACTCCCATCACCACAGCAAAGCTCATTCTCTCATAAGTATCCTTTCCATGGCAAAGCAACGCCAGAGTTAGGAAACAACACAGCCTCTCATTTTAACTGCATTTATCCTCGGTTTTGGGAAATCCTGTTTGATCCACACAGCCTCTGACAGCCTCTGCTCAGGAAACACAAAACAAGCCTTTTAGAACTCTCTTGTCAGGGGTTCAAAGAAAGACTAGTACAGTATATCAGATCTCCATTGCCTATAATGGTGTTGTTTTGATAGCAGTGAGCTAAGAGTTCAATGAAATTACAGAGCATACACTGTCTAATTTACTTGATAATTATAATCAGAGGGACGTCAAACCAATTTGACTATTTTCAAATTGTACTTTAAATACTAAAAAGCTTCATTTATTCTATAGTACATTGTTGTGTAGGGCAATTTCATGGTGGAGTTATTTCAAGTGTTTGCCAGATAAAAAACATTGTTTTCACTGTTCAACAAATCATAGAACTCTATGCACAATGCAAGATCTTTGCACAATTTTGTACATGAATATTTAAGAATCCCGGGACATTAATTTCTTTCAGTATTTTTTCTTTACTAACGTCACATTTTCTGAAATAAAATGTACTGCATAGTTTTAAAACACTTCCAATGTCTGATCAGAATTAAGATTCAAAGATGTTCTCAGAAAAAATGGGTTGTCAGCTATGATCACCTTGACTTTGAATAAAATCTATTTTGTTATTGAACTACAGTAAGTGAAGTGGATTTACACCCGGTAACCGAATTGCAATAACTTAATTTTCTCATGGGTCCTTGACAGAGGATGTGAGCAGAGGTCTAAAACACATCTTGCCTTGCGAAAAAGATTCTGTGTTTATGGAAGCCTAATCAGACTACATTTGAGAGGCACTGTGTGTGAGTGTGACAAACGGCAACTTCAGGTGCATTTCTTTGTTGTATTAAACAGATTTTGTTATATTCCTGCTTCTAATAATGTAATAATATGGCTCATCTTGAATCATGTGTGATATTTCTTTCTTTCTCAGTGCACTTTTAAATAATCAGACAAGCTCAGTGCATATACAGTCGTTACGTTTCTTAAACATAAGTTATGAGAATATAAAAAAAAAACATTTGTTTGTCAGGAACAGTCCTAAAAAGAGCACCACTTCACCACACATAGTCCTCATCTAAGCAGCATGTTTTGACCATGTCAGATTGCTGTTAAGTGTTCTATCCAGCAGTTTAGTTTCTTCCATATGCCCAATCGCTGCATTATTAACAATAGAGCTAGATGAGGCTTAAGATGTCCTCATGGTCAACGGAGTTGGAGTCTTTGGTTTGCAGTCGAGTTACAACTTGGCGTTTTTGCCGCAAAAGGGGTGTAATTCTTTCTGTGTTTTCACAGAAAAGAAATGCAGGCAATTTAATACAAAGAAAAGAAATTACCCTCACATCTACAACTCAATACCATGCGGTTGTATTCAGACAGGAAAGTGACTGCGAACAGCTTGAGCAAAACAGCCGCTAAATATGTGACCAATGCTAATAAGATAAAGGAAGCTTGGAGAAAGGTTTCTGCCAATCAGGTTACCGATACCTAGCTATGGTTAGCTACTAACTTTTTAATACATTAATTCATATGAAGTGGGGCAGCAGCCGGTGTGGCGCGTGTGCCCCGGCTGGATTGGCTTCAAGGTTTTCATGTCTACGTGAAACACTGACAGACCCCAATACACCAGATATGGTAAGTACTCTTTTCAGGCGGTTGAGTCCTTTTGGTTCATTGCCATTTGTCTATATATATTTAATGACATGATTATGTTGATTATTAGTTGTTTTCTACTGTATGTTTGCCTACTTCAGTCATTCAATTTGTTTTCAAGCTTCTAATGTAATTTCGAAAAACTGGAATTAGCCTTCATTTTACCTTTGACCATCAATATGGCTGCTGCATCTGTAGAATGTCAATAACAATAAGAAGGACGTGACTAAGTAAGGGAGGTGCAATCAATGAATACAATATTATTTCTGATTAGCCTGTAAGATATGCTTCTCCTGAACTGTTCCCAGGACCTCAGGACATAGCAATTGCCATTTTTTTATGTCTTTATTAATAGATTCTCTTTGTTTTTCTTCCTCACAGACACCCAGCTACACCCTTTTGGACAACAAAAGTGTCTGGACTGAGAGAACTACTAGCTTGACAGACCCCACGTTTTCTGCTAGCTTTTGTTTTCTTGGTTTTTTTCACACGTCAAGTGTTACGTTGCAGAACATGCCCACAGCTGGCATGCAAGGTGAAGTGAATTACTAAAATAAAACAGGGGAATATATCTGTTGCAAAATCCTACCCTCTGTTATTCACATTGGTATAATTTCTACATCATATTACAAGTTTGATGCATTCATTTTATCTTCCTAGATATGGACGCATCATGTTCACTTTCAGAGGGAATGCCCCATTTCATATTGAATGCCTCATCTCATCTTTACCTTGAAATCATAGAGACTCTTCTTTTTGCTAACATTACTTCAGAGGGCAATGCACGTTCCTTATGGAAGCGGAAACGCCACCAAGCTAGCACGGTATGGCCGTTTAGCATGGCTACTTCTAACATCTGAAAATAGACACTTGTGTGTGTACTATACTGCTCATCTGAGATGTTTATGTACAGTATTATAGTGTTTTTAGCTTCTGCTTTAAGTTGCTGGAAGGAGATGACGTGAGACAGGCCAGAGGTAGGCCTGAGTTCAAAGGCCCCATTTACAGGTAGTTTGTCACCTCAGCCCTTCTCCCCAATGCCCAGGTCCCTTTCCAACATCTAGTGGTGTCTCACCAATGTCAGGCACCCCTCTGACCTTTCTCTGCCCTACAAGCGCCTAAACCTCCTTCCCAATCTATGGCAGTGACCGGGAGAGGAAGATGGCTTGGGTTCCTTTTCCATTACATGTTTCACAATGCACCTTGTATTCATTTCATATTTTAAATGCTTTTTTAAAAGGCTGAACATACTTTATGTGGCTCTAACAATGTAGGTTGAATTGCAGCCACCTGATTGGCTGTTTAGCTATTTGTGTTATTGAGCAGGTGTAGCTAATGAAGTTGAATCAGTCACTCTTCATATTGAGGGTCCCAAAGCAGTTCTCAGAATTTCTTCCAACTGGAATTGTGGTTGTTGTAGGCTTTTTTCTTCCATCCTTGTAACTATAGACAAGCTATTACCGTATTCCTTACACCTGTGATATCTACTCAGATATCCAAGTGCCTTTAGTGTAGGGGTCAATTTTGGGATTGGGCCTGGAATAACTGTACTTTTGACCGGATGACCTATGTGAGGCAAGTCATTAGAACATGTATATGTAATTTTCAAACCATGTGTGCAATGACTAGACATTTAGTGTATCTTAACTAGGTCACATCAGGTTTACTCTCAGAGGGAATGTCTAGTCTTCCACAAATTGCCCATTTTGTCCATTGGGGGATAAGCTACCTTCAGCACATGCCAGATAGCCTTTCACACCTACGTGATGATTGCGCAAACTGTTGAGAGTCCGAGCTTTGTGCTACATGTAGTTGCTGCTTTCTGTGGCTCTTAAGGACAAGCTTATAAGTTCCTTTTTGCATGATGAGGGGGTATTGAGCGGAAACTACCAGAGATACTGACTGGCACACCTAGTGGAAGTATTACTTCACAAGGCAGACATCCTCTCTGAGAGGAACACAGCAAAAAGGAATTTGCGATCCTGCCGACCTGTGACCCTGCATCTGTCCCGCCCATGCAAAATACAAATAAAATGTAGATGCTGGTGCATAGGTCTTCAACCCTCTCCTGGGGACTACCCAGCCGTTACATCTATCAGATGTAGCCCAGAGCTACCACACCTGAATCAACTTATTAACTAATTAACAAGCCCTTACCTGCTGAATCAGGTGAGCTAGTTCAGGGTGAAAACTAAACTGTGAGATGGCTGGGGTGTCCCCAGGAGAGGGTTGAAGACCTATGTGCTAGTGTATAATTATAATTTAAGTATTTATGAGTTAGTATTGATTAATACTGTTATAGTCAGGTAAAGTTGATATACTGGGAATAGGCAGCTTGTCTTCAGTGGTATTGGCTGACTAGCCTCCGGGTGTTAGTTGTTTTGGGGAAAGAACTAAAGATAGACAACTAAAGATAGAGTACAAGGTCCCAGCCTTGTGTCAGGGGGGTTGTAGTCTGTACTGGTAGATTGCTTTGCTGTCTCTGTAATAATGTTTGGACCAGGAAATTATGAATGATTAGACACTTGGTAACTCAGCTGTGACTGTTTTCCTGTGTCAGTATTTTTGAACGCGTCATCATGCAGGCACTTTGGACTCTTTCTTAGGCTGTGCCTTGGCTTCTATTTAGTGTTGTGTGTTTTACTAGATTCACTTTGATAATGTGGAATTTAACAGGAAGGATAGTAATGTACTTGGTATTGGCCTTGTGTTTAACGTGTAGTTTTAATGAACAAACCTTTTGGCTTCATGCTGCTTTTTCACTGCCAAAACGTTTAAAATCTGTAAGCTTCACCCTGAAATGCTATGTATCTTTTGCCAATTAAATTGCAGTAATTCCATTGCAAAATTTTCAATCACTTAAGTTGCAAACTGAATAGAAATACAGCACCTTCAGAATGTATAAAGTCCCACAATACCTCATATTGAAAAAGCACAAACATGTTTCATAGAAATCTGGGCCAATTTAATTTAAAATAAAGAACTGAAATATGTAATCACTGTTAAGTATGTCTTTAGCATTTAGGGCATTCACAGACTTGTCCTTAAGCAAATCCGGCTTTGTCCTGGCTGTGTGCTTCAGGTGGTTGTTGTGCTGAAAGATGAATATTTGCCCAGCCTGACATCCGGTGCGCTCTGGATTAGGTTTCTGTCAAAGACCTCTCTGTATTTTGCTCTGTTTATCCCCCCCTCAATCTTGACCAGTCTCCCAGTCCCTGCCACTGAGAGTCATCCCCAACACGTGATGCTCCCACCACCATGCTTCAAAGTATGGATGGCATTCAGGCCTGATTAGATTTTAGTCTCATCAGACCAGATAATTTTTTCTCATGTCCGCGGAGTCCTTCAGATGGCATGTCATATGCCTTTTAATCAGGAGTGGCTTCCGTCTAGCTATTCTACCATAAAGACTTGATTGATGGAGTGTTGCAGAGATGGTTGTCCTTCGGGCAGTTTTTCCCATCTCTGCAGAGAAAATAAAGCTCTGTAATATCTGTAAGACCCTTGTTGCCCAGTTACTTAGTTTGGCCTGACGACAAAAAAAGTACTTAATTATGAAATCCAAAGCTCTCCGTAAAATACATGTTTGATTGATGGCTAAGCTGTAACACCCTCTCCACCATATTTCTCTAATCGGGTAGTGTGGTGAATTCTAGGCACCACTTCACCTTTTTTTTCCCCACGCTACTTGCCATAACTTCGGTACTTTTTGATCTTTGTCCACAACACAGTTTTTTCTAAACTGCGAGGGGCTTTTTTTCCGGTTCTTTAAAGCAAAACATTCGGGCATTTTAGGGTGTTGAAGTGATGAACTTACTTGACTGTATGAAAGTGTCATTTCTAAATGTAAACACACCCTTAAATAAACCCTGACATCTTTAAACTCAGTTTTGTTTTTTTATTGATTTCCCAATAATTACGGAGGGCAAAGGTGAAAGATTGACATGCATGTGGTTAAGTTGTAGTTTCTGTTCATGGTTCTAATGAAAACAGTTATATAACTTGTCAGTTTAATGCTTCTTCCTTGGCTGCCAAATACATTGAAAACTGGCCTGTGGTCAGTGATTGCACTCAAACTCTGTTTGCATTTCAACATAAGGTTGACCTATATTTTATAACTGTGTTTTCATGAATTTGACAATGGAAATGTAAAGGCCACTTTTATTCATACAAAATATTGATCCATGGGTTGCGACTCATAGTTAATACTGTTAACAGCATGTTCTGGTTGTTATAGCAGAATTCAAAGCCTTTGATCATATTCCTGATCTTAAATGGTTGAGAAAATGTTATGTATATACGGTCCTCTGCTTGCTGACAGTACCAATATGTTTTGATACAGAGGTGTCTCTTCAACCACATATTCTGTACCATTCCCTGGTCACAGTGTGTCATTCATCTTGTTGTGTTAAGAACCCACAACAGCACTGAGTGGAAACAGATTTATGGCATTCTTCTCTTTACAAATGACTGTATAGCCACCACCAGTTGTCCACATTGTTAAAAATAACACCTTCCTCCCCGTTCCCACCACAAATACTTCACTTACAATGCTTTTATAAAGGAACATCTCTTAACCTGACAAAGTGCAGAGCAGTTCCCAATACTTGCAATATGAGGTATCTCATAAGGACAAACCCAGGCTTGATCAACAGAGCCTATTTAGGTTACATTAATTGTTGTGAACACATTTTCGTTATAATAACATTTACAAAGGATGTAATTAGAATTTTGGATTCATAGAAGCATCGAGAAACTCTTTACTCCTGATCTGTTTATGAAGCTGGACAGACTTACAGAACCAGACTTATCCCTGAGCGAGACGTTGTCTTTAGACCTCGGTGGCCGTGAAGAGTATTGGTTTGAAAAGTGTCCCATGTTACCTCAAAAGGTGATGTGCGACAATTGCCATTGTCAACTGTTCACACTATAAAAAAATTATCTGACAAAAATCTGCCACTAGGCTAAGTCTCATTCATCTTAATAACTTTGTTGTTTTTACAAAATAGTTTTAAGTGCTTGTTTCATTTATTTGTTGTGCTGGTAATGAAACATGCAATCTTAAGGTGTGAAAAAGTAATTGCCCCCTAGATTATTCAACATTATCTACTTTTAAATGCAATGGGGCCAAGAAGGGCCTAAATGTCAGTTGTGTCGTCTTTAATGTTTTTTTATTGGTCGACTGACAGTACAGGTAGACTATGTTGAACTAGAATGAAACAATGCACACAGTCAGGCCAGTGACTAACAACATGCAATGGCCTGGCAAGTGTTCCCTGCCACAGGACCAACTGGCCATCAGTAATGTTGCTTCCTAAAGGTTGAAATGCTATTTTGAAGGGACTGGAAGTGCTTTCAGTGCATTTGGCCAACTGTGTCATTATACTTCGGCCGTGGAATTTCACATTTAAGTTCAGTTGTGGTTGTCGGATGTGAAATCTATGCACCTCTAGCATGTGTAGAACAGAACAGCCTGGTGAGATGCTCTTTGGAGGACACATCTCCCACAGCTGCAGTGGAATTGTTGCAACAACGCAAGGGCAAAATTGCAAATTGAACATCAGGACATTTTAAGGTGAGGAGAAATTGGGTCATAAAAAAAAAATCACAATGTAGACAGTCTAGCCGTTCTTAGCTTGGGCCATTTTTGTGTGAACGATTTATCAGTTTTAACTCGGAAAACCATGATCCAAACAGTACACAGACCTTTGAAAGTATATGTCCACTCTATAAATTGTATTCTATTGTCTGAAATAACTTCCCTGTTTTATAAGACATACAAAAAAAGCTATCACAAATAAGAAGTTTTTTGTGTAACTTTCTGTCTAATTTTAAATGATATTAAACTTTGCCATTCTTGTGAGGAAGACATTATGTATAATAGTGGGGTATGCTAAATTGACCAAGTAGGAGTAACTATAAAATAAATTATATAGTGTTCCAAGGCCAAACGCATGAAAAGTTTTATTTAAATCAAAAGGGATACTGTAAAAAAGTGATTGAATTCAAATGGATTTATCCCTCTGTCTCTTTCACAAATGCACTTATTGTGATCCAGCAGTGGTGACTGATACCATCTATTCAATCTTTTGTCTAATAAGATGGGGGCTTGGAGAGGCAGTGTGTAAGTGAAAGCCTTGACAACACTGCTTTATTGTAGCAAAGGCTGCGCTCAATGTCAATCCATGGGGATCGTAATGCTTGATGCTTCTAAAAATGAACCGTGTGTGTGCTCCTTAGGAGGAGACCGGGGTTGTGTGAGAGAGGGCCGCGATGAACAACTGTCTGTTTGTGGTGGGCTGATGTGGCAGATGACGTTCGCTGGGTGATACTTGATCTGATGTTAATGTGCCGCTGAGTGTGAGGAAGGGAGTGAGCGTTTGAGTGAAAAGAGAGAGAGTGGAGGGAGCGAGAGTGGGGGGAGAGAGAGGGAGAGATGGGCAGATAATCCCGACTGCCTGATGAGATTGAAGGCTAGGATTGATTGATCGCCTAATCATAGGAGGAAATGGGCCTGAAAATGAATGGGACTCTGCCCTTGGCTCGCTGTGGTGCTGGGCTTCAGGGGATGTCAGCTGCAGCAAGACATGGTCTTAATGTGCACGGGACCTAAATTCATTTGTGTCTGATCTACAGTTATACGATCCTGGCTAAATGATCAAATAAAACAAGGAAGAGGGGAGACCGGGGAAGAAGGGGGTGTAAATCAAGCTTTATTGCTGGAATATTACTTTTTCATGCCGTCTGAAATGGATGCTTTGAGAAAGGTGAAGGAATAAAAATCCAATATGAATTTGAATTTGGTAAGGCTGTGTGGAGGCAGAGATAGCCAGCCTGTCATGGATGCAGCTGGGCGGCTGCTTATTGGCATTGTTTGATTATTATTTGTGTCATTATGAGGTTTGCATTCTCTTTCTCATGTCCAGGAGACTGGTGATGTACAGTTGCTCACAGCTGGGAGGCAGGATTATACATCTAAAAGAGCTCGTTCTGCTTTCTCTGTCTTGCTCACTCTTTCTTTCTGATGTGTTTCCGTCTTTTACAGCCAAATCCTGCCCTGCCATATCGGTAATCCTACGGAATTTAACGCCGTTCCCCTCGTCTTTCGGGCCAAATAAGGACTCCCAGCATTTGAAGAGGGAGGAACGTCTCATATACGACCCATAGTTCATAGGGTGTCAGTGGCCCCCACCACATGCTGATTGAACTGACGGGCAGGGTTTTGCATCAGGGTGGCATCAAACTCACCTGTTTGTGTTCTGTTTAAGTGAGGCGGGGCACTTGTCACTTCCACTTCAGTTTGAACTCCTCTAAAAGAGGCTTTGAAAAGCAAATACCCTTCAGTCTGATAGAGCATTTATCTCCATTTCTACCTCGGCAAACAGAGCGATAATAATTCCCGGGTGTCCATCCCATGCTAAATTACAATCTAGGCCCAAATGTGCTGGGTTGCTCTGTATCCAGACAGCATGGCCCTGTACAGGAATTAGTGGCAGGGCATCTGTCTGGTTTAAGTGAAGATGCCATGCTTGATTAGAGGTGGTGTGGTATGACTAATAGCAGCTCTGCTGTTAACACCAACAAGTCTAATATGGGGGCTGTTTGGATGTCATTGAAACAGCCTCAACCCCCCCTGGATGTCCTGCTTGAGAATCAGATGGCTTGGCTGTCAGTTACTGGGGACCAGGGATGCGAAAGGAAACACTTTACCTAACTTGAAACCTGGGCCTTGTAAAGCTCTAACTACTGTTTCCTCTGCCGTATACCAGGACGTGATGTTAGGGAATCTGCTGTATTTTGAATTGATTGGCTCTAATCCCAACTGGTCACTCATTCTTCAGTCCATAACACAGATTTAAAGTGGGTAGGCAAAATCAATTCCGGTGTTTTCGTATTCCAATAAACACCTAACAAGGGTCATGTTTTCTGTGCCCCTCTTCTCTGTCTCCCTCTAGAGCGAGGTGGGCGTGTTGCAGGCGTTTGTGCGGGAACTGAGTGAGCAGAATGAGCTTCTGATCCAGGCGTTGGAGGCTGAGAAGGTGGAGGGCTGGGTGGTGGAGGGGAGAGCAGCCAGCATGCAGAAAGAGCTGGAGGTGAGTGATCAATGGCATTGATCAACCAGTCATTCCAGCGGTCTATATTCCTCTGTTTACACTCTCAGTGCGGTGCTGTGTTAAACTGAGCGTGCTCTAAGAAGCCACCCCAGGGACCCTCTAAAAGCCCGCCTCACACCCGCCATTGATTGACATGTCGATTAGCCTGGAAGCTGTTGACAGTGGGCTTGTTAGCCATCTTAAGCATTAATGATGATGCAGAGTGGTGGCCAATGAGTCCAGGGTTGCACTCCGACAATGGGGAAAGTCACAGTTACAGCTGGATAGACAGCTGCCTGTGTTTATCTGGCTGTTCAGATATTTATGACCTTGCAATTGTTTGAATCCTTTTGACCATAATGGGATTGGTGGATTAAAATAAAGCATTAATAGTTTGTGTTATGGATTGGTAAAGCCTGTAGAATAAGTCTGGAGCCAGGCCTTCAGTTGCCCTGCAGGTGAGTTCAAGACAAGGTGGAGGAAACCACCTCATTTGAGTCTTTCACTGGGAATGGCTAGCGTAATCAATTTAGGATGGATTTAATCTCAGTGCCAGGTATTGGTGGACTTCAGTGCCAGGTATTGGTGGACTTCAGTGCCAGGTATTGGTTCCTGCACTAAGCAACTGTTGAAATGTTTCCCCTGTGCTATTAGTGTACCATTTCATGCAAAATCAGCCAAATGTAGTCATTGTAGCTGGGCCTCTAACCACATGGTGTTCATTAGAGATCTAATTGTCATGGAGCCATCTGTATCACAGCATATTAATCAGGGTTTAAGATAATTGTAGCCTTTTGTTTGAGGCCTTAGCTTTTCTTCCATTTTCAGTATAATGACATGGGCACCTGGTTCAACAGAAGGCTGGTATCCACTTCCATTCGTCTGTAGAGCATGTCCTGTGTTGGGAAGCTGACAGTAATTGAATTACTGTGAATTATGAACTAAGACAAAATGAAAAGGTAAATGACTGTTTTTGTATTAAATTGTTCAAATAAACCCAGGCAGAGATTGGGAAAGTATGCACCTATTAGTTAAGCAAATGTTCCTTTGAGCAAAATGTTCTTCTCTTTGTCTTTCAGTATAGCTGTCTGCCACAGAATATGTAGTTCTTTAATCGTATCTGGAGTGGAATAAGGTTGACCTTCAACTGACAGAATTAATTATAAAATCCTAAACCAATCAGGTGGTTCATTCATTATAGCAGCATGCCAAGTGTTTGTCTACAAACACTGTTGTGCATTCTCTGTCATCTCTTGACCTATATTTCGCCAGGTTACGTGACTGTGAACACACTGTCCCATACAGCAATGACCTGGGGAATGGTTACAGCAGAGAGGACTGGGGATAAATGGAAGCTGGGGATGATTAGGTGGCCATGATGAGGACCAGATTGGAAATGTAGTGAGGACACCAGGGTTAACACCCCTACTCTTAACGTAAGTGCCGTGGGACCTTTAGCGACCGCAGTCAGGACAGCAGTTTAATGTCCCAGCCAACAGAAGGCACCCAAAACAGGGCAATGTCACAAATGAGGGCTGAATATTCTCCGTAGTCCAGAGGCCGGAGCGACTGCTACTGGCCCTCAAAAGAAACGCTTCTAGCAGCATCTGGTCTCCCATAATCCCGATTCCATTGCAAAATACCGAATGTGGTGTACACTGTGTTTGCCGGCTCATAATAGCAGTGTTTTCTAAAGCTAGGGCTTAATTGATGCCAGGTTGTTATTGCCATTAGGCTTTGTCATTTAGTCTGGTGCAGATGCATTGTGGTTCTCCTTGGTGAATCGTGGGGTGTGGGTGTTAAAAATAATCGTGTGAAGTGTCTGCAGACAACACCACCACAAACCCCAACCTCAAACCTGTTTCCTCTTTTACAGGTCATTTACGGCCTGTAAACAGTTTGCATAAAGCAGCTTATAGATGATTTATAAGAATTCCCCTGGCTCCCCAAATGTGTGTGGAGTTAAACAAACTGTTACCTTAATAGACACCCAGTAATGGGCTGCTAGGAGCCTGGGACCGTAATGTGGGCTGCTGATGGTGGTGTGGTTGGGGGCTGGTTGACAGAAGTGGTTTGAAGTATGGTCAGAGCCAATGCTGCAAAAAGGCCAATGATAAAACATCTGCCTAGCACTCCCCAAGCACAGAATAACTTTAACCGTGATGAGTTCCTCATCTGTTTTCCCAAGGCTGTATTTTCAGTTCCTTCCTTCTCTCCTCAAACCTCTCTCTGAACTTCTCCTTGCTACTCCCCAGAATGTTTAAATTTTTGTTTAAACCAACTGATATACCTAATTTGCTAAGTCACAGGCTTGATGATTAGTTAGACTGATTATATCAGGTTTGCCAGTTTAGGGTCAAAACTAAATTGTGAAATGTCTGGGGAAGCCAAAGAAGGTTTAGGAAACCTTGTCCTGCCTTGGTCGGTCAACCTATTAAAACTTGGGATCCTCTTTACCAGAATGGCTTTAATCTTTTGCCTCGTCCATGTCACCTGGAAACGTCTGGAGCCTGATATGATAATGATGTGGACCTGTCCAGGGTATTAGAGTAAAGCTGGCTGATTAGGCCGCGCATCGATTAGTCTATCACTCAGCACTGTGCCTCCTCGCTGGCCAGACTAGGGCAGATGGCTGGGAGGAAGCACTGCTTCTCTTAAGGACAGGCACACACACACACACACCCACAGACACACACACGCACACCCACACACACACACACACACACACACACACGCACCCACACGCGTCCATGTGTGCAAAGTAATGGACAGCCTTGAAGTTGCAAACGTTTATTATTTTAAGCTTGTGGCATACTTTAAATTAATTGAAAAACCGTAATATTATGTTGGTACTGAGTTCAGAGTAACCTGTAGCCTTTGTGCCTCTTATGCTTTTTGACACACAGGTTGGCTGGTACATTATGAAAACATTTCAAAAGGTTTTCTTATTGTCTTTCACGGTAGTCTAGGCCTTTTCACTGGAATCATTGACCCTTCTTTTAGTCATCACTCATAATGATTTGCAGTTTCTTCTCTGACTATTCAAGGAAAGAGGCCTTACTACAATGACATTAGTAGGCAATGCAGTATTATTGCAGGCTAGGGAAAACATTTTTTTTGCCTTGTTCTGCCCATACAAGTATATGAATGGAATGAATGGAAAATATTTAATTGAAATGATATTAAGCTTTGAATCCAAATGTGGGAGTCAATTATCCAGCACAAAGTGCAGTAGGAAATGTATTTTCTTGTCTTCTTGTTGTTGAGCTGTAAAGCTTGCGCTTTGAGCTGTTTGCTTTGTAGCATAAAAGGTTTGGTTAACTGGTTGATCTTCATGAGTATCTGTTCTGTTTCTCACCCCTGTCAGAAAGGAGTTATATGTGGCTGATGTTGCAAAGATGGTGACAATGGAGAAGAAGCGTTATGGTGACGTAAGGAAACAAATTACTCAGGGAATTATTCAGGAATGATTAACAGTTTAATTCCATTTCAGTTCCTTTTTTTATAAGTGAACACAATTCCAATTTTTGGATATGGAATTGCCATCTGTTTTCATACTTGGCTGAAATTAAAATGGAATCATGCCAGGCCCCAACGCTGGTGAACAAACCTTTGCAGTGCAAAATGCCTTTAAGGGCAACTGAAAGCTGTAACAAACTTCTGATTGAAAACTGCCTATGGCGTTAATATTAGTCTGAAATGTTTATTCTCTAATTAGCTAAAAAGTATAAGTAGGACAATTATGGTCATCAGTGTGGTATGGGATCTCAAAATATAGTGGACTCAGTGAAACACTCGGTGAAACATTTTCAAGTTCCTCTCTAAGTGAGCATGCTTTTCCGTGTGTTGTTTTGCCTTTCTGATTTTCACTGTTCTTTCAGGCTTGCTCACATCGTGCCCAAATTAAGGAACCAGAGTTCTCCTCCGTCCTTGAGTCCAGGAAAAGAGTCATTAAGGTTCACAGCCTCTGAAATGGCCAATTAAAGCTAAGCATAGGCCTGTGTCTGTAGGAAAGCATCATTTACTGCAGGAACCCAGGCCGATTTAGTAGATCTCCCCTCAGTACACTACACACTGGGAGCTAGAGTGCCTGCCGGCCTTCCAGTAGGAGTTAGATGTTTTTACCTCGCATGAATTCATGAATGAATTTTTTTGCCCTGCTTAAAGGAATGCTGCTTCAATACAGCACCATTTAATGCGTGTGGTATGCCATATTTTAATGATTTATTCGGAATGCGGAATGCTTTTATAATGAATTGTATATTGACATGTTGTCAGATGTTGTTATTAAATGTTGCATTTTTTGTTTTTTTTGTTTTATTATTGACAGTAACATAGAGGGGAATTGTGTATAAATATACATTACAGAAGACTAAATAAATAAATATAATGTTCAGGCAGTGGTAGATCTTGACTTGGCAATGGTATCCTCCAGTTGATAGAATTGATAGGTTTGTGGAAATTACCACAGATCAAGATATGTCTGAAAAACAAAAAGGAAGCTTCATTAATTCAGCATATATACAGGATGCCACCGTCACTGTCAAATGCAGGTTACTTGGAGACCAATAGTCTTACCCCTGGTTAGAATGAGATGAGGAAGGGGTTTGCTGCCCCCGGCCAGTGAATATCTGTTACATGGAGTCACAGAGGCAGCTTAAACAATAAACTCTGTTAAATGAGTTTGGCATATTTTGGACAGACATGGCTGTCAAGCAAAAGATCACAGGTCAACAAAAGTTGTCTCCCAAGTATTGACTTTGGGCTGTGCTCCTCCACAATAGTAATAGCTGAGTGTCAAGATAGTTCAGGGAGGCACCAGAGGGTACAGAGCATTGTGGTTAGAGACATGATACTTGGTTTAGGAATACTATTGTATTGTCTCTACAGTCTTCAGGCCCGCTCTTCTATTCAGCCCTGATAACAGTAGGAGGGAGAGTGAGGAAGGATAGGAAGGAGGGAGAGAGGGAGAGAGAGGGGGGGAGAGAGAGAGGGAGAGAGAATGAGAGAGGGAGGGGGCAAGAGAGCGAGGGTGAGAATGAGAGGGGAGAGGGGAGAGGGGAGAGGGGAGAGAGAGAGAGAGAGAGAGTGAGAGTGAAGGGCTCAACAGAGCTTGGTGACAAAGTGCTTGTGGAGGAAAGTGAACAGAGGAAGTGCTGTCAGACTAGCATCAGATGGTGTTTTCTTCACCTCTGTGTGTAGCCCTGCGCCTACTGACTGAACGGTGACCTGTCCCTCACGCTCTCTGTATTCATTCAACACACACACACACACACGGATGTTGCAGCTAATTGGAGTAAATGCGGCTTTGTGAGGGATAATGTAGGATTTCCATAGACTGCGTTGGGTCTTGTCTGTAAGAAGTTTGTCTATGCAAGGTGGAGGGAGGTCAAGTAGTGTGGGAGTTTAGCTTACATTGGTCTTTGCCCGAGGCAAAGTGGTTATGCATTGTTTTGTTAGACCCATGGAGCATGGCAAGGCATTGTCACTGTGTACTATTCTCTGTGTGGGTTATGGTAGCACTAGGTCCTACCTTGGAACACGTTTGGACTTGATGGAGCATTTTTGTGATTATATCCACAGCGAAATTCTGACATGTTAGCCTGGAAGTTTGTGTTGAATGTTTTCTATGGAATCAACCAATTGTACTTCCCGATAGATTTGAAAGAAATTACCTGGCTTCCCGGTATTCCCATTCAAATTGGAAGTGCAAATACCAGCGAAAAAACTGTTTGTTGATGTCCTTTATGTACTTTAATTAACTTAATTTACTTCTTAGAAAATTCTCCACACAATTTTCATTGATGTTGTCTATTTATATTGGACCTTTAAACACTGTGTAATGACTGGCAGTGTTAGGCTAGGAGGTAATTATTCTTCTCCAAACATAAAAAATGTACTAGAAAATGTGGTTCCTTTTCTATATGAAGGTTGTGGCTGTTTGTTACTTTTTGAGAACTTTGTTATTGTGTAGATTTAGTCCTGCTACATATCTGATTCTAAACAGACAGACACGGAGTAGTTGACATTCAGAACCATGGACAGCACCGTGCTTCATCCTTCGCCTTTGAATCTTCATCTCTCTGTTGAATCACTCACCAGTCTGAAGTAGGTTTTATTGATAACATTTATTTGTATTGCTTTGATTTGTTAGCATACGTTAGCCTAACAAATTATGGCATTTCATTATCTCTGCTTTGTTTCAAAACTTTTTTTTGTTTTTGTCCCTGCTTTAAATACATGAATTGTGATTGCTGTAAGGGACAGTGTGTTCAGGGCTACTTGCAGTGTTCAGTCAGCAGGAGGGATGACTGCGTTGTTCTGGGATGTTTTGCTGCGGATTCCCCCTTTGCAAGTCCCTTGAATGACAGATCATCCACTTGTTGGCCCTCACCCCAAAGACACACACAGAAACACAGACCACGAGAGCTCTTAATATTGTGCCTAGAAACTGGAGAGAAGAGAGATTTAGACATTGCATGCATAGTATTTAAGCATTCATACATGGAACGCCTTTCTTAGAAATAATTTAGTTTAATTTAATTTACTGCTTTTCTTGCTATTTTCCCCCCCCAGGAAACAAGGGCTGGGTTTGAGTGGATATCCTGGTAAATCTTGGTTACACAGTTCCCTGTATTCATCCCTACCAGAGATAAAACTACCTACAACATAAAACATTTATTTTGAATCCTGGAGGGACTGACTCCTCAAGCCAGACATTGGTGTCAGGTTACTGTTCAACACACACACACACACACACACACACACACACAAGGGTGCGTGCACACACATACACACACACACACACACACACACACACACACACTGATCATCAGGAAGGATCAGACAGGCTTAGGCCTAGTTTCCATTCTTCCATGTGTATGAAAGTTTAAAATTGTCACTTAAAAATGTAATTATACTTTCTCACTTAGTAGACTTGGAGATGTTTTCAAACCTCCACTCCGGCTATCAATGAAGTATTGTGGCTGCAGAAATATATATTACACAGCATTTCGCACAACCAAGGAGATTTGTAACACATTTTACTGCTGAGGTCTCTTCCAAATAAAGTGGATGAGGTGTCTTTCCAGTGGCCTTATTAGTGTTGTGATATTTGCTACACTTCAGATTGATTGGGCCGAACGATCATCAGAAGGACCATTTCCATCCCAATTATGGATTCATGAAATATAACCAACCTGTACTGTTTTAAAAACTCTTTTGGTGGAAGACCATTAGTCCAAAGTTTGTTGTATTGCCTAATTTAGAATGTGTTTGTCGACAGTGGTCTGACATCCTGTTTGTGACCTAACAGGGCTAAACCCTGCTCATCCTCTCTCTTCCTAGTCAACCACTGAGGCCTGGAGAGATGTTTTAGCTCCTCACCCTGGCATAACAGGCCATGGTTTATAGACAACCAAATTAATAGATAAAGACAGACTGAAAATTACACATGGTTTCAGTGGGCTAGTGTGGAGACTGGAGGTGAACGCGCAGGCCGAGGTGAAATGAGATGACTGTGTTTCTCTACAAGCTGGGAGAAGGAAGGCCTCCTGAGCACTATGAATAACGAAACAGCTGACTGCTCTGTACAGATTTCACATGTCATAAAATTGCTTTTTAGTTGCTGTTTGACCTCTTACCTGGCTGCTAGGCTTACATAGGCCTGTGTTTTTATGACAGGTTCACTGGAAACACTCCCTCATGCCTTGTAAAGAGCTTTCTAGTAACCATGGGAAACAGTCTTATATGATGAAGATGGGGCTCTACAGTAGGCCCTGTTAGCAATCCCACAGCTACCTGAGACTGGAAGCAGCCATCTTTGAGCCCGCTGTAAGAATTTTGTCCCCATACGGGACTGTTTTACTGTGTATTGATTATGCGCTGCAGTGCCTTTCAGAAGCCTTGAATGGGTTTGTCGGGTTGACTGGTTCTGGGTCAGTCGGGTGCTGTTGGGTTGCAACAGGACCCTGTCTGAATGTCTCAGAATAATATGAGATTAGCTCAGGCTCTGCATGTCACCGGCTCACTTTAGATGGAGGAAAAGGTGAAGTGGCTCAATAATATGAATGTAAGAATCCCACACAGCGGACTGAGGAGTGTGTTATTAACTCAGGCAGAGCAGTTTGCCCTTCTGTTATATCAACATGGGGATGGAAGGAAGAAACCTTCCCTGCTTCATACTGTGACACTGGCACTATCCATCACCAATGTGGCTGATTACTTGCTTTCCCTCTCCCCCTCTCTCTCTCCCTCTCCTTTCTCTTTCTCTCTCCCCCTGTCTGTCTCTCCCTCTCCTTTCTCTTTCCCTCCCCTCTCTGTCTCTCCCTCTCCTTTCTCTTTCCCTCTCCCCCTCTCTGTCTCCCCCTCTCTGTCTCTCCCTCTCCTTTCTCTTTCCCTCTCCCCCTCTCTGTCTCTCCCTCTCCTTTCTCTTTCCCTCTCCCCCTCTCTGTCTCTCCCTCTCCTTTCTCTTTCCCTCTCCCCCTCTCTGTCTCTCCCTCTCCTTTCTCTTTCCCTCCCCTCTCTCCCTCTCCTTTCTCTTTCCCTCCCCTCACTGTCTCGTTCTCCCCTTTTTCTCTCTATGTCTCTGTCTCTCTCTGCTGCCATGATTGGCTGCCCTTTTATTTCAGTCTCCCTTTTCTTCCGTTCCTCTCTGCCTTGGTCTTTCGGTGTGTCTCCGTATCCTGTGAGCAGGTCTTTGTAAAGGTACTGATCCTGGTGTGTTTGGGTTGTGTATGTGCTCTGCCCAGTGTAATGGCCTGTCTTTGTATTGCCTGCTGCATGCTAATCCCCCAGCTGGAGGAATGAGGTGACACCTGCAGGGAGCAGTCTGCACATCGCAGCCCCACATGAAGGAGCGCCCATTAAAAATGATCAAAGAAATTACTGCACTCTGCCGCACAACACAGATATCACGCCTGGCTAGGTGTACATCCCTGTGTCTGCCCGTGTATACACACACACACGCTCACACGCGCGCACACACACCAATTACTGTCTCCGTCTGATGGATCTCCCAAGTGAAGATTCCAAGCGATCCTCTGTGAATATGTCCGCACTGAGTTGCCCTAGGCTTTCTACGCTGATGCACCCACGCTTGCAGATAGGAAATGGTGGACGTTCATACCCTCAAAATGAAAGTCAGTTTTCCAAACCTACACTACGAATTATTCATAAGACATAACTTCACCAATTTCCCTGTTGAATATTTATTGAACCCTTTTCTTTATGAAATAGCCACTTGTTGTGTGTGGATTGTTGTCAGTATTAATCATTATTATTGATCGTAGGTGTTTGTTTCTAGCAGCATGGGTAAATACAGATCCTTTCAGATAATACTAATGCTGATGCTCTGAGTAACTCTGGGTCTGATTCTGTATGATACAAAGTCTGCCTGTCTGCCTGCCTGCCTGCCTGTCTGCCTGTCTGCCTGTGATACAGCCTTCAGGTCATGGCTGGTCTGTGTGTCTGTCTCCTTACAGTTCAGACAGCTATCCACACACAGTAAACCTGCATGTCCAATCCCCCTCATTCCTTCTCTTCATGTCTGGTTTCACTCTTCTCTCTGTCACTGTATTTCTGTCTCCTTGTCTGTGTCTGTCTGTTTCTCTGTCCCAGGAATGGTTCTCTTCTTTGCAGCGTGTCCATTTTGTGTGGCGACGCGGTGTGAACCA
Organism: Esox lucius; assembly: GCF_011004845.1. Classification (NCBI taxonomy): domain Eukaryota; kingdom Metazoa; phylum Chordata; class Actinopteri; order Esociformes; family Esocidae; genus Esox; species Esox lucius. Next base: position 16,287,603 of record NC_047570.1, on the reverse strand, counting down.
GGCAGCTGATCTTATCAGTGTGCCCGGTGTGGAGGGAGATGACATTTTCCTGCTGTCAGGCAGCCATTCGGCCGTTCCGCTGCTTAGAAAACCTTCACTGTCCTTCTACCAGTAGGGAAAAACTGATAAGTGCAATTTCCTTCACTTTAGAGATTCAGAATAATACTATTTTGATAAATGGTTGCTTTGAAATGGCAACTGTCCCTTAATCAGAATCAACGCATGCATAAATTAAACGAGGCCTGAACTAGACGGAATTGGGCGAGCGAAGGAAGGAGAAATGCAACAGAGTTCTGAGTTGTTCTCAGTGAACATAGGGTGCTCTGAAGCTTCAAAGATACTCATCATTGGGAGCCATTTTAGAAAAGGATTCCTCCGCTCCCTCCCTCTCCTCCTCCTTCAACGGTCCATTTCAGAGCTAGGCGTCTACATGGTTTGGTGGGTAATTTCGCTGCCTTTTCATGTGTTGGAGGGCGAGGAGTCCTCCTCCATTAGGTAGTGTCTTCTTGTGATGTATGATGTATGCGCAGAAAGGCAATCCGATGTTTATTCATGACTTTCAGGGCAGTGCCTGGGCTAAGCCCTCTGATTTCCTTTTAAGGAACAAAACTATATGAGATTGAGACTTCAGCTTAAAGGCACAGAGACCCTTCCTGCAGCAGTTCCCTCCCTCTTTTCCACGCTCTCATCCTCCCCTCGTTTTTCCCCATCTTCTTTTAAATTATCCCTCGATATTATTTCTGTCAGCTTTAATTTACTTGACCCTTAGATAAAAAAGATCACATGCGGTTATTTTCTTGTGATTCTGCCGTGCTGGCTCCCAATCTCGCCTCAGTAGTCTGCGAATGACTTTGATGAAGAGATGTATTTGGGCTGTGTTTCTTTCTTACATATTTTTTTTGCTCTGTCGTGTTAATGAAACAGCACCCTGTGAGACTAAATGGTATTTTCTGGTCATGCACACAAGGGCACAGCGTCCTGCTGCCAGCTGCAGACTGTGCCCAACTGCCACCCCTCCTGCCCCTTTACTCCCAGAGCCCCAGCCGAGCCCACCTGCTCCCAGCTCAGACCAACCTGTGCAACTCTACGGTAAACACTGACCGCCCAGTCAAACTAACGGCCTGTTGTTCACACCGCGTTTTATCTCCAAAACCCGAATGTGCAATAAAGTAACCATCATTTGAAAAGCTAGTCCCTATTTGTCTTGTAAATGACTTTTTAATGATAATCAAGCCCCATCCATCCATCACGCCAGCATCGGTCTGTGCAGTTCTGTGATGAGACTCCTCCTATGGACAAATGGTGTCTATTTATAATCCCAACAACCAAGTTGCAACAAAGCGTGGCGTGTTTACAACAGTACATACATCATCATGTGTATGGCGACATGTAGGAGTACGTACACAAAATAGTAGCTTTGGGAAAGCAGGGAGATGTTGTTTTGTGTGCATGTGCGTGTGTGTCCGCGTGCGCGTGTACGTGTGTTAGATTGGATGCTGCAAAGCCTTAAGGAAGTAGCGCCACCTGTCAATGCTAACAGGACTACTGCATAGCTTATAAATAGTGGCTCTTATGAATGGTCGGTTGGACGAGGAGCGCCGGAAACATGAAGGATATTAAGTTGAGCGCGGGTAGCGCCAGTGGAACACCCGTGGTGAGCATGGTTTGTGTTGAGCAGGCCACACAGCATGTAGCCCAGGTTTTAACACATGGACCACTGAAAGGCCCAAAGGACCCCAACTACCCCCCTTCTTCACACCCTCTTCCATGTTCAGGCTGAGCATCTTAGGAACAGTAACCCGAACCCTTTTCATTTTTCAGCTGACCAAACAGGTGCACTGGGGCGTGACTGAGGCAAATGACTCCCGTTTGTGCTTAACATATGTTATATTGCACTAATCAACACAGGGCCCGGCCTTAAACCGTTCGTATTCCAAACTGATAGGATAAATTATGCAAATGTGGCAACCGCTGCAAATGCCAAAGAGAGGGAGGACGAGGGAGAGGGCCATAGGCGAGGGTGCCCGAGAGGGAGGACGAAGGAGCTGGCGTAACCGAGTGATTGTTGTGCTGTCAAATTGATTTGCATGAGAAAGGGCGGCCTAATTGCAACACTTAGCTGCAGCGTGGTGATAATACAGAACAGGATTACTAAAGGACACAGAGGGGCTTTTATTAATGCCCAGGATATCCTGGGGTTTAGAACAGACGCACCACCACCTTCTGTTTCTGTATGAGGCATTCACAGCCACCACTCACTCCCTGTCTGGCAGCCGTGGCATATCCATCACCACACACACACACACACACACACACACACACACACACACACACGCCTCAGCACCCACGGCTCACCAGTCAAACAGCCACACCATATTTATGTGTCATTACGCTGACCTGCTCTGCAGAGATGGAGGAAGTAAAGTTAACTCACTATAGGGCTAAGGGTGTGGGGAAGTGTTGCACGGGGAGGTGGAGTGGGGGGGGGGGGGTACTGGAGCTGCCGACGGCAAGCCTTCCCTTTCTTCCTTTTCTTTAATAATAAATGATGGATGTTTCAAATTAGAAAACACTGCTGAGAAAATCCAATTTAGTGGCGAGCATTGGAAGGAGGGTGTAAAGAATAAGCAGTGGAGTTCTGTATTGAAGGCCTTTGTTTTGCTTTAATGCTCACAAAGGGGCCGCTGGTATGATTTAATGTGCCTGGTGAAAATGGGCTCTATTATGTACTATTAACAAATCTGTGGCTAACAGATCTGTGGCTCTCAAACAGTTGTGGGTGGCCTTTCTCTTTCCGCAACACACATTGATTTATAGACCCTTCTCATAATCGCATTGGGGTGGAGGTCCACAGGAGTGTGCGTGCGTGCGTGTGCCTGTGTGTGTGTGTGTGCGCGCGCGTGCGTGTGCCTGTGTGTGTGTGCGCGCGTGCGTGTGCGCGCGTGCGTGTGCCTGTGTGTGTGCGCGCGTGCGTGTGCGCGCGCTAGTTAGGGGCTGGGGTTAAGACCTGGATGGATCAATGCTTGGTAAAGTCTTTGGATGGGCTCATTTACCAGCGTTATCTCTCCTCTTAACTCTCAATCTTTCCTCAGATTTCCTTCCTGTTTATTTCTCTCATTCGGTCTCATCTCTCCATTCCTTTTAGTTGAATTAGTTGTCTCTCTCATTCTCCATCACTCACTCTGGACCCCACTATCACTCTCCCATCGCCCTTTAACCCCCTGTCTCCTCTCAGCTGACGTCTCCCTCTGCTCTGCCTTAATCTCCCTCTGCGTCTCCCGCTGATACTGGTATGTGGTCTCTGTAATATGCCCGGTCTCTTTGTCTGCGTTCATACCGGCAGCCCAATTTTCATCTTTATTTCCACTAATTGGTCTTTTAATCAATCACAATATCTTTCATACGTTTTTATTTTTTAAGTGGTGAGAAACATCGGAATGGTGCTGCTTCTGTGAATGCATCTTTCTTAATGGCTGGAATCTGGCTTTAATGGAGTCAGTATGAGCAGAGAGCCACAGCCAGCTAGGATGATGTCTGGCCTGTCAGTTGCTGAACAGAGGGGTTGCCTAATATCCCTATCCACCACATTAAACATGAATGGCTATTCTTCCTTTTCTTTTTAGTTATCCGTTTCCTTCAGACTGAGGAAAGGCAAAAGGCAAAACCATGAAGTCGGGAGAAATACAGGAAATAACTGTGGTGTTAGTTTTATGAGGCACTCTTTTTGTTTGGACTGTGATCAGTACATGCATACCACTTCAGGAGGTCAAAGACCTAAGAAACACCAGAGGGGTTCAGATGTCAAAGGTTTAGGTAACAACCTCAACACCTAAATAAAACTGATCAGTGAAGTAACTGTATTGTCACAATACTGAAACATGATCAACGTTATGATCACATTAACACCAGAAATTGCTTTCTTAACATAATACACAAAATAATTGCCACTTTCTATATTCACCAGGCATAACCAAAGACGTAGTAGCTTTATTTCAACTGTGATAATATGCTGTTGATTGAAATGTCCTCTTCCTTACTGCTAGTCTTCTTCCTTCTGTTCTTCTTGACCGCATGCTCGAGATGCCCAAGTTTAATGCCACTGCTGGGCTCGAATTTACTGGAGAGAGATGACAGTTGTCCTGTGAGGAGGTCTGATAGTGTAATACACTTCAGGCTTGATCTCCAATCAGTCTTAACCTGCTTCATTACATTGAAGCCCCACTCACAGTCGGCCCTGGAAGCAGGTATGGACAAGATTGACCAAGTGGAGGAAGTCGGGGCACTATTGTCCCTGGAGGATCTTATGGACCACTGGTCTGGGATCTCTTTCACTTTTATCTTGGAGGCAGTCAGTATTGGCTTGAAGTGTTGAAGCCTGCTCCTCCATTTCTGAGTCACCAAAATCTGAGAACCAGGGCATATTGTAGCCAAGCATGAGAAATAAGTGTATTTCTTAACACTGTCCAGCAGTGTATACAACTTAACACTGGCACAACATTGGTCGAAGACTGTAGTTCTTCATTTTTTATAATTTTGAGAGAGAAAATGTATTTATTTAGAAATTCCGGTGTCTAAATGACTAAGCAGTAAACTACTCACTGACCTACCAATCTGGCACACATTGGTTAGCTAGCAAATAATTACTGTGCAGGGTACTAACTTTAGACAATATCCAAATTCTGACTGAAATGAAGTAAGTACTCACTCGTATCGCATCTTTTCTTCCCCATGGACTGGACGTTCAGGAACAGTTGCTTCGACCTCTAAAACTGTTCCACTTCCATGGGGCTCAGCGGCCTCACTGCGCCACACTTCCTAGGGTGCCTGTCTGATCAAACCTTTTGGCTGTGGTTTTTAGGTGGCCCTTGGAGGTTTCAAATGTTAAATGTCTTGTGCCAGTGGCAAATGTATTTCCCTTGGTTTTCTCCGAGCTGTCCACCCGACAGTCTTCCCTTCCTTTTCTTCATACACCAGCCAACATCGATTTCCTTTGTCTCCCGTACACCATTTTTTATTAAAACTCCTTGCTTCCTTTGCAGTCGTTGTCCTGCTGCTGTTGTTTTTTTCTTTACTGGTTCCTCTCTTCTCAGCAGGTTTGCAGACGCCAGCAATGTGCCGCCACATTCTAGCTAGCTAAACGAGGCTGCTTCAGAACAAGTACGAACAGTGCGTGACACTGACAAGGTTTGAGGTGAACCGCACTTTTTGCTGGATAAGGCAACTTATTGCTGTAATGTTACTAGGTAACGTTTAATCATTTTGATTAAAAAGTTGTGTGCCTTATATTTTTTGATTTAGGTGATCACCCGGCAAAGTGGCTGCTAACATTTATGTCCTACCTGCTAATGTCCAAATCTACCTGCATGTTGCAGGTGGCAGGTGTGGATTTTGGGCCCTTTTTGTGGTTGATTTTGTGGTTGATCTTGCTTGATCGTTCCTTGCCCTGAAAGTAGTCTAATCCATGCTTCAGATTATTATTTTTATACTATTAAGTACACCAAAATGTAACCGCTGATAGTTAAATTGTAATTGTGGTTTGTGCGTGTGTATTTTTTATGGCCATATAATCTGTAGGTAACATCAAACAATTTTAGCTGATTTGTATTATTATTTTAAATAAAATGTCCACAAAACCCCATGTTATGTACTTCGTAATGTCTGTTTTAAGGAAGTGAATCATGGATTACATTGATGTTTTTTATAAAGAATTTGGGGGTGAGGACATTCAAGTTAAGCATTGTGACCCCTGCATATGCACACCACTCCAGTGGTAGACATGACTGTGCTCCCTTACATCGTCTATGTACACACAGTGTCCAGTAGATATGGCCTTGTATTTTGGTCAGATGTGACAGTATTATTTCAGGTCACATTTGCAGGCTCAACACCGCCTGCCAGTACAAGGCCAAAGGTGTGGGTGTTTTTTTTAGGTTTGCTATCTTACTTTATTTTGATGGATATTCTGTGTTTTATTTTTTATTTTTTGGTATTGAGGACAGCTCAGAGCAGTATATGTTCATTTTATTTGCGCTGATACTGATTCAAGCTACATAAGCAGGCCTCATGCGCATAACATTAGTGCTTAAACAGATACAGATGCAGGTCTGTGTGCCTATGAGAGCCTTTGTTTAAGTTGGCTACCATTTCTCTAACCTCAATCATGAGATTGGCCAAAAAGACCTGAACAAATGTCTCTTTCCATCCAATTAAATCTGTCATTGCCCTTTAGCAGTTAAGTGTGGTGGCAGCAAAAAACCCTAAAAAAAAACAAGCCAACAGAGGTCATATTGCTATGCATCTCCCAGCCTTAGTCTATTCCTATTAGTTGTCCCCTTGCCCTTTTCCCATCTCATTCCCATTCTAAGCCCGACCTCATAGGAAGGCGTAGGGAGATTTAACCAATGGACTTCTCCTGACGGAACTGTAGATGCTGTGGTGCAGGTAACATGGAGTGGTTCCCTGCATGTTCAGTGGAACTCTAATATTATTAAGTGTTTTAGATAAGGTCTGGGTTACAATTGGGTTAACCTCCGCGATGAGGTTTGTCTGTCCCACACGCAGCGCTGTGCTGGGTCCTGATAAAGAACTGAATGACTATGGTCAAGCAGAAGTAGCATTTTCTTTGACATAAAACGTGAAACTGCTGACAGTAGCTGTGATGTGATGATCTGTAGATGAGCATATTCCCTGTCGGGGGTTAGTCATTGGCCAGGCTATATGCTCTATATGAGGGGTCTGTAGTGGTGTAGAAGAGGGGGATGTATGAAGGGGTCTGTAGTGGTGTAGAAGAGGAGGATGTATGGAGGGGTCTGTAGTGGTGTAGAAGAGGAGGATGTATGGAGGGGTCTGTAGTGGTGTAGAAGAGGAGGATGTATGAAGGGGTCTGTAGTGGTGTAGAAGAGGGTGATGTATGGAGGGGTCTGTAGTGGTGTAGAAGAGGGGGATGTATGGAGGGGTCTGTAGTGGTGTAGAAGAGGAGGATGTATGGAGGGGTCTGTAGTGGTGTAGAAGAGGGTGATGTATGGAGGGGTCTGTAGTGGTGGTGGATGAGGAGGATGTATGGAGGGGTCTGTAGTGGTGTAGAAAAGGAGGATGTATGGAGGGGTCTGTAGTGGTGTAGAAGAGGGGGATGTATGGAGGGTCTGTAGTGGTGTAGAAGAGGAGGATGTATGGAGGGGTCTGTAGTGGTGTAGAAGAGGGGGATGTATGGAGGGGTCTGTAGTGGTGTAGAAGAGGAGGATTTATGGAGGGGTCTGTAGTGGTGTAGAAGAGGAGGATGTATGGAGGGGTCTGTAGTGGTGTAGAAGAGGAGGATGTATGAAGGGGTCTGTAGTGGTGTAGAAGAGGAGGATGTATGGAGGGGTCTGTAGTGGTGTAGAAGAGGGGGATGTATGGAGTGGTCTGTAGTGGTGTAGAAGAGGAGGATGTATGGAGGGGTCTGTAGTGGTGTAGAATAGGGTGATGTATGGAGGGGTCTGTAGTGGTGTAGAAGAGGGGGATGTATGGAGGGGTCTGTAGTGGTGTAGAAGAGGGGGATGTATGGAGGGGTCTGTAGTGGTGTAGAAGAGGGGGATGTATGGAGGGTCTGTAGTGGTGTAGAAGAGGGGGATGTATGGAGGGGTCTGTAGTGGTGTAGAAGAGGGGGATGTATGGAGGGGTCTGTAGTGGTGTAGAAGAGGAGGATGTATGGAGGGGTCTGTAGTGGTGTAGAAGAGGAGGATGTATGAAGGGGTCTGTAGTGGTGTAGAAGAGGGGGATGTATGGAGGGGTCTGTAGTGGTGTAGAAGAGGAGGATGTATGGAGGGTCTGTAGTGGTGTAGAAGAGGAGGATGTATGGAGGGGTCTGTAGTGGTGTAGAAGAGGGGGATGTATGGAGGGATCTGTAGTGGTGTAGAAGAGGGGGATGTATGGAGGGGTCTGTAGTGGTGTAGAAGAGGAGGATGTATGGAGGGGTCTGTAGTGGTGTAGAAGAGGAGGATGTATGAAGGGGTCTGTAGTGGTGTAGAAGAGGAGGATGTATGAAGGGGTCTGTAGTGGTGTAGAAGAGGAGGATGTATGGAGGGGTCTGTAGTGGTGTAGAAGAGGAGGATGTATGAAGGGGTCTGTAGTGGTGTAGAAGAGGAGGATGTATGAAGGGGTCTGTAGTGGTGTAGAAGAGGGGGATGTATGGAGGGTCTGTAGTGGTGTAGAAGAGGAGGATGTATGGAGGGGTCTGTAGTGGTGTAGAAGAGGAGGATGTATGAAGGGGTCTGTAGTGGTGTAGAAGAGGGTGATGTATGGAGGGGTCTGTAGTGGTGGTGGATGAAATGGAGCAGTGGGACTACCATCACACAGCCTACTGCTGTAATGAGAGAGTGAGCTGTCAGAGAAACGCGTGTAATGGCTCCCCTGCCAGCTGCCTGGTTCAGGACCGATGGGAATATTTTTCACTTCTATATCCCTCCCACTCTTTTTCGTTTTCCTTTCTCTCCCTCTCTCTCTTAGGCCTGACCGGAGACCATGTCAGGGCTCTCTTATCCTCCAAGCTGCTTTCTTCTCTCTCTCTCTTTCCCACTTTCTCTCTCTTTCTATCTCTCTCTCTCTTTCTCTCTCTCTCTCTAGCACACACCAACACTATCTAACTCACACACACGCAAAACGTGCTCAACTCACGCACTCCCGCTACCTGGGCACACAGACTCGGAAAGGGCATCTAGGTATTACAACTCCCAGAGTCTCCTCTCTTTCTCCCCTTCAGTCTGTCTGTATGTAGTGTACAGCTCCTCTCAGGGGGAGTCTGTTCCCAGTGAAGGGGGCAGGCAGCAGCTTCACATCAGGGCAGCCAGTATCGTCACGCTCTGATGTCACCATGCCTATATCTATATCCCTTTCTGACAACCGCTTGGCCGTGAGCACGGCTCTGCTGCTGTAGCACGTCTGGGGCCAGCTTACTACCACTGTACATTATCTCCTGCTAGTCCAAGGTCGTTTAGACTAGGCTCCATTCACTCATTAAGAGCTGATGGGGAGCTGGGTACTACAGTATCTATGGCGTAGCCTATTATATGAAATTACTTGCTACTAAAGTACAGTGTTATAGCTCAGGAATATCTACAGTGATCCTCAAATATTTAGCCAGTGACATGTTATTTTAGCTCTATTCCAGCATTTACAATTAGAAATTATGCAATGACTATGGGATTAAAGTGCAGATAGTCAGATTTGTTATAAGGGGATTTTTCCTCCATATTGGATATACCTTTTAGTACGTAGCACCCTCGGTGCCAAAAGTTATTTTACATAACGTATGGTGAAATAGTAATGTTTATTCCTCGGTCATGTATTCCTTGTATTCGATGGCTATGGGTCTGTGACCTGTAGATATCACCAGACACTGATTATCTTTCCTGGGGATACACTCCCAGGTCTTTACTGCAGCCATCTTCAGCTCCCCCTTGTTTGATGGGCCTTTTCCTCCTCAGTTCTTTCTTCAACATGTAAAAGGCATGCTCAATTGCATTCAGATCGGTTAATTGACTTGGCCTGTCAAGAGCCTTCCACTTTCTGGCTGTGAAAAACTACTTGGTTGCTTTAGCATTGTCTGGGGTCATTGTATAGCTGCAAGGTGAAGTGCTATCCAGTGAGGGATTTGGTTGTTACAAACCAGACAAAATGTTTCTGTACACTTAAATTAATTCTGCTCTTGCTGTCAGTTGTTTTACCATCAGTAAAGACAGTTGAGTCTGTTCCATTGGCAGCCATACATTCTCAAAACTCATTTCCGCCTGGTTATCATCACTTTGGTACTTTTTTAGCTTGGTCTCTACATTTTGTGGCTGACAAATCCATGCCTACCTCCAGGAGAATGTTCTGGATCTGTTGGACTGTTTTTTTTTTTTCTGTTCCTCTTTTTAATTTTTTTCATGGTGCTCTTTGACCATTCACTGTAGAGACTTTTGGTCAACCAGGTAGGCCTAATTTGCTGTTGCTGAGCTCAGCAATGCTTTCATTCTTCTTAATGTGACAGACATTTAAAATTGACACGTCGAATGGTTTAGCGATGTCACTGATCAATTTATTCTGATCTAACGGTTTGACTTGCATTGATACTTTTTGGTCTTCATGTTGTCAGACATGACCCCTAACCCCAACCCTGACGCCCTAACCCTGAAATGCAAAACATTGAATCAAAACTGGACATTGACACTCTCTTGTACCTGCACTATCTATGCAAGCAAACTAATTTGTCTATTAAGAAACTACTGTAAAGCCAGTTGGCCATTTACCTTGTGCACTGTAAAATGGCACACAAAACATGCTGTAATTTCTAGACGTTTCATCAGATGGAAATGAAAATCCCCCCAAATTAACACTGGCAGTCTGAACTTTAAAATATGTATCATTTTAAATATAGAACCAAGAAAATGAGTCACTGTCCAAATACAATAGGAATTTCAGGATTGGTTGTCATCCTGATGTCCCATGGAGCTCAACTTGTAGAGGATGGGGCTTGCAGTGCAAAGATTGTAGGGCCTGGGTTTCCAGGACCAACTGTATGTAAAATAAATAATGTGCCTAAATGGCGTATTCCATAGCTACATATGAGTTTTCCAGACCACCCTCCCTTCCCCCACATCTAGAAATGTCTCTGCTGTTGGTCATTCTATTGGTCAGCCATTTCTGCTGCTACTAATAACACCCTCTTCCCGGCTTTAAAGACTTATTATCATATTGTGCCGGATGATTGACAGTTGACCTTCACACTAGTTTATAAAAAGCCGGTGAGACAGTGTGGGGTCACCTCAATCTCCTCAGCGACAGCGTATTAATACTAATCTGATAGAATTACCAGGGACCAATTAATGTGCAGACCTGGACCGGGCAGCGGTTAAAGAGACAGTGTTAGCGCTCTGCCTGACCTGCAGACTTAGCAGTAGGAGGCGTTACCCGCCTGCTGCTGTGTGAGGGGCCACCAGGTAAAGCAGCGATCATATGCTAATGCTTAGGTGGGGTTACGGTGGCCCTGCTTGGCCCAGCGCGTGCTCATTAGTCAGAGAAATGAGGGAGAAGAGAATGTTCAGGAGGTTGCTAAACCAGGAGATACAGTGTGTATTAGCACTAGAGGCATGGTGGAGGACCGTTGTTGAGGGCTCTCTAGGTTTGACTGGAGTGCATATGAGTGTTTCAGTCTTTTTGAGGTACCGACTCTCACTCAGTAACATCAAGCGTGCTTACCGTCCACCTAACGCTTACGCTAATTTGCTTATTTTTGTATCGATTCTCTTTAAGCCCTGTGAATATTAGCAGCCAATTACAGAAGGCATACATAGTGACAGTCCCCATGAAGGCCACAATATATTCCGGTAAATTAAAGTCTATGGTGTTTGAGGCTCTGGGGCGGTTTCCCTGGATGAACGCTAATGATATGTAACAATATATCCTGCTATGGTCCCCTGAAGTCAGGACTTTCAGGACTCCAGTAACCTACAGCCATTGTTAATTGTGTTGATCCAGGTAAGCATGTAGAGTGTGTTAAAAAGAAAGTGTTGAGCCAGGGACGGAGCCTGATGATTAAGGTAAGAATGGAGAGAGTGTTAAAAAGAAAGTGTTGAGCCAGGGACGGAGCCTGATGATTAAGGTAAGAATGGAGAGAGTGTTAAAAAGAAAGTGTTGAGCCAGGGACGGAGCCTGATGATTAAGGCAAGAATGGAGAGAGTGTTAAAAAGAAAGTGTTGAGCCAGGGACGGAGCCTGATGATTAAGGTAAGAATGGAGGGAGTGTTAAAAAGACAGTGTTGAGCCTGGGACGGAGCCTGATGATTAAGGTAAGAATGGAGGGAGTGTTAAAAAGACAGTGTTGAGCCTGGGACGGAGCCTGATGTCTGAGAAAGCCTGTTGGTTTGTGTGCAGTCATCAATCACCGGGAGTCACATTGTCACTGCAGCTCTTTAATGTAGCACAGGGACACAGTTGTAAGTGTAGAGGCCTTCGGGCTGTAAACCTTTGTGACTTGGCCACACAGAGACCAGCCCAGAGGTTCTAGTCACGTAAAATGTGGTTTTAGGTGTGTCAACCCTATTCACAATGGAGCAATAGTGCACTGGATGGATTTAAGAACCTGATAACCACTTAGAGACTACGCCTGCAGACATTTCTGATATAATAGACATTTAATTCAACCCATTTATTAGGATAATTCCTCTGGTAGAGGAGGAAACTACCCTTGATCATGGATGAGGTCAGCTGATAGTTGTATTTGAGGTGACCAGTCAGCAGAACATAGACCGTCTGCTGAATTATTCCAGAATTATAGAATTCTCCAGACCAGTGGTCTCCAACAGGTTGGTCGACTGTTAGCTTACAGCTCCTTTACAGGTGCATTTGCCAAACAACTCTGAAGCTACATTCAGCTTTTATGTGTCCTACCGCAAACCATTAAAAAGAAATCTCAACAGGATCATATACTGCCGGCTTCCACCTACAACCTAATCAATACGTCACTGACATTATTCCACCCCGGTTTAGCAATTACTGGCTTTAAAAGCCAAATCTACCACTATATTGGGGCAATTCACTTCCATCATGTTGCCCCTGTCTGTCTGAATGCTGTGTATGTTTGATCATTCCTTGTGTAGCCATTTACTGATAATACTGCTACTTCTACTACTACTACCACCGGTACTACTGTACTTTCTACTTAATGATAGTATTGTATGTTGACAGACATACTTTGAAATTGTGTCTTTTCCCAAATTCTACCCAATCCTGAAATGGCTTATCAGTATCATGATATTATGCCTATTATGCCTTTGGAAAGTATCCCCTTTCTCACATTTTGTTGTGTTAAAGATTAATTGATTCAATGAAAATGTTGCAATCAATCTATTCACAATATCTGTAATGACAAAGCAAACACAATTGTTTTGTTCCAATTTAGGGTCTGTACCAATTTATAAAAAAGAATATCTAAATATATAATTATAAAGACCCTTCTTTCAGTGCTAAGAATCATCACATTTTCTCAATTTCTCACATTCGTCCCTTTTCATCCTTTCAAGCTCTGTCAGGTTGGATGGGGAACTGTGATCTTCAGGTCTCCCTGCAGATGTTCAATAGGGGTCAAGTCTGGGCTTTGACTTGGCCACTCATGGACATTAACAGACTTGCCCCAAATTCTCCCCAGCATTGACTTGGGTGTGCTTTGGGTCTTTTGTCGTGCTTAAGGATGAATCTTCGCCCCAGTCTGAGGACCTGTGCGGTCTGGATCAGGTTTTCGTCAAGGACCTCTTTGTATTCTGCTCTTCATCTTTCACTATGCGTCTCTGTCAGAATGGTATTACGCAGTTGATGAGTGGTACCTTGTTTTCGCCAGACATAATGATTTGCATTCAGCCCTAATACTTATTTAGTCTCATTAGACCAGAGAATATTTTTTTTCTCCTCTCAGGCAGCATATTATTCCTTTTACTGTCTAACCACTCTATCTTAAAGGCTTGATTGATGGAGTGCTGCAGACATGGTTTTCCGTTTGTCAGGTTCGATCATCTCAACAGAGAAACTCTGAAGCTTTTGTTAGAGTGGCCATTGGGTTCTTGGTCACCTCCCTGACCAAGGCCATTCTTGTTCAGTTAGCGGACGGTCAGCTCTGGGAAGAGTCTTGCTGTTTCCAAACCTTTTCCATTTCACAATGATGGAACCCACTGTACTGATTGGAACATGTAATGCTATAGCAATTGTTTCATGACCTTTGCCAGATCAATGCAATTTCATCTCAGATGTCTATGGAGAGTTCCTCAGACTTCATGGCTTGGTTTTTGCTCTGACATCCATTGTGAAGTGTGAGATCGTATAGACAGATGTGTGCCTTGTTAAATAATTTCCAGTCAATTTAATTTGCTACAGGTGGACTTATATGGAAGTTATAGAGACATCTCAATGATGAAAGGACACAAAGGACACAAGATGCACATTAGCACAATTTCGATTGTCATGGCATAGTTTTTCAATTTCAACTAATTGGCACATATTTCTCTCTATATTTTTTTGCTTTGTAGTTATGGAGTATTTTGTGTAGACTGATGGCAGATAATTTATTTAATCAATTATTTAGTCAATAAAACAAGAAAATGTTGAGGAAGGAAGGGGTCTGTATACTTTCCAAAAGCACTGTATTTTGTTATTTGTATGAAATAGCCTGAGACTAGCGCGGTTGTCTCTCACTTGATGCCCAGTAAAGAAACAGATGGGTTATTAAAGGGGAATTAAACATGAAGTGGCTTGCAGCATGCTTTGTGCCCAAGAAGTTTAAAGAACCCTTGTCTAGACTTTTCATCTGAAGTGTGGAACAATAAATCCCTACCACTGAAATCTGAGTGTAGAGTTTTGCACTGAGCCATCCGTCCTGCAGCCGGTGTCTAACGACTGCGGGGCTCAGGGGGATTGCTGCTCTGGAGGTGATGAGGGAAGCAACTTTACTCTTTCAGCAGGATGCCCTTCCCTCTCAAGGTCAAGTGATGCTGGAAGCCAAAGATCTCCCCAAACCCTGCATGTTGGCCAGCTGCAGGCCATTCCCAGCCACTTTACAACCGCCCCGTGGTCTCTTCAATAGCTTATAGATATATATGCCAGGCAGGTTATGTGGTCTTTGGCTATTTTTCCTAACCATTCCTAATCTGTCTTGGAAAACACTGTGCCCTGCCCAGCTGATAACCGTTTAGCATCCGTCTTGACCAACAACGTATTTCTGTCATGTTTTCATGTGTATGTGACACTTCTGTGTAAGAAGGGTTTCCTGGCTTTCAGTCTGGCATGGGCTCGTGCTCCACATTTCATGGGATCCCATGTGCCTGCTTGGTGTTCTTTCTTTGACGTAATTTGCCAGGGAAACCAATCTGTTGAAATCTGGACCAGAACACCTGGGGGTGGGTTTCCAGTTTGACCTGTCACATTACATAATAGAGGGATTGGTAAGGGTTGGTTGGTAATGTGCCAGTCATTCCAGACGCTGCGTCGTAGAACTCACCACCACTTTTTGTTTCTTTTTGTTTTCTTTTCAAATGGAACACCAGGGATATGTGTGATAATGAAACATTTGGAGAGGAAATGAGGGCTGTGTTTGTTCAGCGCGAGATAACATTCCCAGACTGTAGCCAGAGCACGGCCGCTCTACAAAGCCCACCAATATAACCCTTCCGCCGTGCCGCATAATAAAGCGGCCCCTTATGCATATTAATATGAGCGCTGTGCATAATGCCTAAACCATGTGACTAGCTCGGGAGCATGCAGACACCCTGTCTGATCTGATTTACCTTGCCCACGTTTCACCACCCGTATTTACGTCCACATTCCTCCATACAGGGCCCGCCCACACCCTTACCCTTCAGCCCCACCCTCGCCCATCTCAACTTCCCCCGCCCCCGGCTGCCAGCCTTGTTCCCACACACTCCTCCCTCACACGCGCTCATGGCCCCATAAAACATACGGTGGAGGTGTGTGCCATGCCAAACGAGATCCTCGTTACCTCCCCTCCCTCTTGGCTGACTGGCTGGTGGGAAGCTTTTGGAAGAACTACAGCGACATCTGCATGTGCCGCGGCCACAGAGCGCCAGGCTGATACCCGCTACGATGCACCGTCTCCCCCTGCCAGCCTGTCTGCCGCCCCTCCGCCCGTACCGCCCCCTTTGGCTCTCATTACTTCAATTACTAAACACGGCTAATTGTGCAGTGCGTGATGCTTGCTTCATTTGAATATCCCTGGATATGCCCTGAGGGGTTTCGCCTGGCGAGGGGACGGACCTAGCCAGGAAGTCTGCAGATTTGGGTATCCATAGTTAACTGAAACGGGCAGGTTCTGCTCTCGCTGGGATGCCTTTT
Source organism: Esox lucius (assembly GCF_011004845.1). NCBI lineage: Eukaryota > Metazoa > Chordata > Actinopteri > Esociformes > Esocidae > Esox > Esox lucius. The sequence goes on along the minus strand of NC_047570.1, from coordinate 16,271,752 downwards.
ACTGCATTATGCCGTTTGTTGTTTCTTGTTAATGAATGAACAGCTAAGATGACATCCTGGTTTATATAAGCTTTACAGGCCTGATCCTAAGTTACTGCTACTGGATTCATGCTTTCTTTGTTTGTGACAGAAACAATTTATTTATTGACAAGAAAGTTTGTTCTAAAAAAAGAAGACAGAATAGATTAAATAAAAACAGAAACTGGTGATGGAGGACACAGAACCAGCCCAGTGGGACTCACTGATATCATACAGTACACAATCTGCATATGTGTATTCAGTTAATATTATGGTTTGTATGTAAACATATGTGTTTTGTGTGTGTGTCTCTGGAGCCAACAAGGCCCCCCCGTGTTCCCTCACAAAAGGACAGTGTGCCAGACAGAGAAGGGGGGTGGGCGGGGGTTATCCTGGAATCAGAAACAATGGATTCATCACCTCTAATGATTTAATACAGGCAATCAGTGTCCAGGCAAGCTTATTCATGTGTGCATAAATTACACTAAACTAGCTTCTCAGACCAGGGTGTGTAGAGGGATGCGGTGGGGGAGGTCAGCATTTGAGCGTACAGGGTTGTTTGGTCTTTTCCCAGGGATATCATGGTGAAGGGTGGCCATAGAATGCCCCCAGACATTCCCACGCCTCTCCCTGTGCCCTGACTCGCTGGGCTCCAGCCCCTGGGTCCCATACCCCATCCCGCTGGCGCTGCCCGTTCTGCCTGCCCGCTGCCAACAGCAGCCTTTACACACAAGGCGTTTTAAAACATTTTGGCTGGTCCAAGGTAATTAACTAAATTCCCGCTTCGTCGTCCACGTGATTTTGTTGTATTAATCATAATCCAGGGATCACAGAAAACAAAATCCCACTTTGTTCTCCGCTAAGTCGTCTGTGAAAAAGGAATACGGAAAATTCCATTCCGTGAAAGGGTGTTGTAATTAGACTTTTTCAAATTGTCCCATAATAAACAATAACCATTGCTATCCACGTCATTTACATACACACACATACACTGCATGTCCTTGCTGTGCAGATTGGAAGATGCTCAATTAATCCGCGTTTGAAAGGTTGAGCGCGCCCACTTTTTTAATTAACATTGAATTAAAACGAATTGGCAGGTTGCCGGAAAGCAGGCGCACGGCTTTGAAGATTGCTATCGCATAATGAGTCGCTCTTTCTTTTTTTTACACTTTGTGCTCCTCCATTTCCACTCCCTCGCTCTCTGCTGCCAGTTGCCAGTGTGCCTTAGCGATTTAATGATATGCAAATGAAATATGCATAAAACCATTCTGCTGAAGGATGATTAAGCACAGAGGACATTAGCCAGTGCCCGCCACAGTGTCTGTTGTCTCCTCTCCATTCGGTTTCGCCCGGCGCCAACGACAGACCCCACTGGAACAAAGCTCAATACTAATTATAGAAGAACACTAATCATTTGAATAACAACAATAATATCCAATTGGAAGAAATTAAATTCCAGGCATGGTATTTTCTCGCTGCTCTTGTGTAAGATCCACATCCAGGGAAGGCAGAAGCCCCCAGTGCTGAAGTCTGGAGTTGTAGAAATCAGAGGACAGGAGAGGAGGCAGAGACAGGCAGGTTTTCCAGGAGAGCACTTGGAGAGACTAGCATTGCAGGAGCTTTTCTCTGCTTGTTTGCGAGTACTGTGGCATTTTTTGAATGCTGGCTTATAGAAGAAGGAAGGAAAATATCCCCCCTTTCTTTTCTCAATTTCTCTCTCTCTCTCCCATTCTCCCCCATTCTCCCACCTGCTCTCTGCTGCAAGCCCCCCTTTTTTTGTAATCCATTTGTGTAATGAAGACGTGGCGCAATTAACATCCCCCATGGAATTATATAAAAGGCCGATCATCCAAACCTCATTAGCTCCGAAAGATTAAAATATCCACACGCGTTCCGCTGTGAAGGGTACAGGCAAAAAAACACAACAGGAATTACCAATTAAATTGTTAATTGTTTGCGTTTCGATCGCGTTTCAAACGACCGTGGCGGCGATGCCCAAAATGATGCCACCAGTCGTGCCAGTCTGTCCTTACTGGTGGCAGCCCTGGCTCTGACATGTTGGTGTTGTATGCCAAGGCAGTGTAGGAAGCAATGTAGGAAGCACAAGATCTTAGAATCCCTCCCTTTTGGATGGCTTCTTCAATAATTCATATTCCACAAACGTGCCCCGTTGTTCAACAAAAATCCAAAAGGAAAGGAAAAAAGTTGGGGATATCCATTTGTGATGCCCAATGGCCGACAATGTTTTTCTTCCTCGGTATTATGTTTTAATTATTCCGGTGCAATTAGCGAACTTAACAAAACCCTCCAATCTGTCTGTTTGCAGCGGCGCCTGTCCTTGGCTTTGTGCCCGATGCCAGTGGACTTCGTGGGAACGAACACGGCAATGTTCCTCCGGACCCTGTAAGTACCAGCACCCGTGACCCGAACCGGTTGGCACTCCAACTGCATCTGTTTCTCCTAGTTTACCCCTTTACACCAATAAAACCCTGGAAGGGTGGAGTTTGGTTGTTTCTTTGGTTGGTTGGCAAGGAAGGGGGCAAACAAAAAAAAAGCATGGGTGGGTGGGGGGGGGGGGGTGTGCCGAAAGTGTTCCCACGGCCCCCCTACCTCTGCCTGGTGGAGTTGCTGACGGGCCGGCTGGGTATCTCCTCCCCACCAGTCAGTGTCGGCGACTGGGGCTGCTGCTTGGTCCCCCTGCCTCCTGTGCCCCTGCCCCCTCCACTGAGTTCCAGCATGTCTGTTGTCTGTGTGGCATCCCCCCGCCTCAGCCTGGCTCCCATACTGGTAAATGCTGTATAGAGCCTACAGTCTGAGCCATTCATCTCCCTGGTGATTGCTGTGAATGTAGATAAATCGTACACACACACGCCTGCCTGCCTGCCTCTCTGGCATAGCTTTGCTGCAGCTGAAGTAGAATTTCAAGCTTTCTGTTTTTGCTTTTTTTTTTTTTTATATCCTGTCATGCAGAAATCCCACACACCTGGAGGAAACCGTCGTATTTTTTTTGGGGGGGGGGGGGGGGGGGGGGTGGAATTCAGAACGTGGAATGTAAACGAACTCTGTCCACTAATTATCATTTCTGTTGGCGGTTCGTTAGTGTGCTTCCTCATGTTGGCAGTTCTCTCTCGTTTTGTTTGTGTGTGTGAGTCCTTGGCACAGTCCCTCAGGTCCTTTATTCCTCCCTCCTCTCTTGGCAGGCAGGCGGTTGGCAGGTTGGCAGCATCTGCGGCAGGAAGGCAGCGGTGCCCATGGTAGACAATCTCCACCGCAGTGGCTGCCCGTCGGCATGATGAAAGCTGGTTGAAAACGGTGCGGTTGTGGCGGAGTTAAAATGGTTGGCACAAAAACAGGCACTCGCTTTACACCCCTCCCCTACAGAACAGCTTGCCGCTTTTGTTTTGTTTAGTTTTTGTGTGCCGTCAACCCCCCCCATCCCATCCAACCGTTGTTTTGTTTGTAATCTGTCCCGTTCCTTTCATTGAGTCTGTCGCGCTAATTAACAGAGCTAATTGTTGTTGTTCTAATTAGTCATTTCAAGCGCTAGATCGTCTTTGTTAGCACTTGACTCTTTTTATCTTTGCCAACCGACCCGCGAAGGGCGCCAGTTTGTGTTGATTAGCTCTTGATCGTTGTGTACCATCTCTAGCCCTCTTCCGTTTTTCCGCATCAGATGCCACCGTGTTCCCGCTGGCACACCTCTCGAAGATTGCTGGCACCAAATCGTCGCCACCGCTCTTTGGGCATCCTCCGACATGTTTACTTTCCCGCAAATCCGTTAACTCTACCTTCCAAGTGGACATGGTGTCTTTTCATCGTTGTCTTTCTAGGGTGCGCCCAACTGCCAACGAGCAGGTTGGCATGGCGTCCGTTGCCTGGCTTGCTGGCTAGTTGCCTGGCACAGGGGGTTGTGCTTGAGAAGTGAGAGCGAGAGAGAGAAAGAGAGAGAGAGAGGGAGGCGCTTCCTTTTGTACCACCCCCAGTCGTCTCTAGGACAACGCCACAAGCTGCAAGTTTCTCTGTGTTGGTTGTTTTATCATTTTCACTTCCCCCACCAGTCCCTTGTGGCAGAGCCCGTTTCCCGCATCCCCCCGGCTCCATCTCCAGCCCACTGGCATCCTTAGCTGTGGAAGACACCTGCCGTCTCTCATCGGGGGATAGTGGTTTGTTTTCCATACCTCCTCCCCCCACTCCATGCCACCAGCCGCCACGCCATGCCAACCGCTTCATCCAAACCCCCTGCTTCTCCTCCGTACCTCCGCCAGGAGAGGCGCTCCTCTCTTCCCGTCTGAAGGCTCCCATCCTCTGTAATCTGGGGCAGCAGATGTTCTCCTCTTCTCCTCTGTGGTGGCGTTGACTTAACGTTGAGCTTTGGCTCCATCTGCCTCCGCGCTCCCAACTTCTACTACTTGTAAAACATCCACACTGCCCAAAGAACCTCCGGCCCCTGGTGGGGCGTTAAGTGGCGGATTGCACCGGGGTCCTGCCGTCTCCCTGTCCACACCTAGCCACCTACCCCCCAAGAGCGCATGCGAGTCCGCCCTGGCGCTACCACTGAATGGATGGCACTGTGCCAGCTTCTCTCTGCCATCGTCCGCATTCTCTGCTTGTTTCTCTCGCTCGCCCACCCCCGCTCGTTTCTCTCCCTCACTTCTCCTCCCGTCCTCGCCCCCCCACCCACTCCCTCTCAAAACCCCCTTTTTGTTCTATTGGCTTGACATTAATTAACATACGGGTTAATTGATTCTAAAAGCTGATGAATTGCTCTTAACATCTCCCATAGACTGGCTAGCTGTGTCGCGCCCCCATGTCTGCACCCCCTTTTGCCTGGCACCAGCTGTACCTCTGCCTTGCCCTAGCTAGCCTCCACCTTGGCTTGCGCTGGTATGAGAGTAGAAAGACAGCCAGCAGCTTTGGTGTAGTGTAGTGTTATGGACCTGAGTGAGCAATGCCTCTAGCCCACTGTACAGTGGGAAGGATCTCAGGCTGCTTATTGGACTATAGCTGATCACAGTTGACGTTTTGCTGTCTGATCCCACCGCAGGATGTTGCAGTGGCATTTTGTTATAAATAATCAAAGTCCTCCTGCAACCACCTCCCTCCCCGTTTTACATCTACCCTTCTCCTCCCTTTTTCACCCCCCCCCCCCTTCTCGCTTTCCCTTCCCATCTCTAAACTAAACACACTTTCAGACCAACGCCCGCAAACTCTCCTATGCCTATCTTATTTTACCCTTTTACTCTTTTCTCTGACCATCTGTTTAGTTTCCCTGTTTGAGGACAAACAGAGGATTAGATGACTGAGGAATCAGCGCCGTACATAAATTGCCCTGTTTTTGGATGTTGTTTTAATTGGGTGCCTTATGTACCGTGTAACAATTATGGCTTCTTCGTTGCCATTAGCGGATTCGGGGTAACTCGCTGAGAATTAGCTCAAATTAGCTAAGTCTGTCATATTTGATTAAGTAATTATCATGGCCACACCGCTTTGTCTGTTTCGTTTTCCGGTCGTTTGGAACAAAGCTGATGAGGTTAAAAGCAAGAGACAGAGCGCGTTTTAATTATTTAATAACATTCCCCTCTCCTCTCCGCTCTGACATCGGTCTGCCTACTGTTGTTAATTAGCCAGGCTGCGTCTCGCATTAACAGCCAAGGTAGAACAGACTCATTAAGACAACTCTCTCCACATAAACCCAGGCTGTGCCCAGACGCCTCAGCACAGAGTTGGCTCCCACTAGTCTCATCTTGTTTTATCTTCTCTGTCTTTGGACTCCGTATGGATCAGCTTGTGAGCTCTTAAATGGCTGATGGTCTTAGTGCTGACTTTTCCCCGTGCGATTTCCCTGTTCTGGCCGCGGTGGTGAAACCGGGCGCTGGCACACACTGCTCCACGGGGTTTCACACACGCAATTCTCTCCTCTTTCACACCCTTTTGTTTTTTCTTTATTAAATAAAAAGGAGCATGATGCAACTGAGGCAACATGAGGAATCCATTATGTAAATTGGCTCCTATTTGCATAATGTCTTATGCCAGGAATATGCAAATGAAGCGTATAATTTATTAGTGCCTGTGTCTGTCTCCCATAACTTACAAAGAGGAGATTTTTATTTCTGCTCCCTCTCCAGGCTGGCACAGACAGTCTCACTCACTCAGTACCCATACAAAACAAGCACACACTGCATTCTTACAAAGGGCTTGGTGTGTACCATGGCTGTGTGGGAAAAACTTGTCTGGCAGACTGATGGTGGATAAGGACGCAGGCTAAGAGAGGGGAGGGCTTCGCCAATGGAAGAAAGGGGAGAGGGGCACATTAGCACCCTTTACAAAAGAACAGTAGCAGAAGCTAATTTTCTAAAACAACCGCAAAGCGAATACAATTAGAGACACTAAACCAATATGGAGCTGGGTGAAAGGGGAGGCCCTGTGCTTGTTTTTTTTTTTTTGTGCAAGATAATATGGTCCTGATTCTTCTCGCTTTTCTGTGATGCCCGCTTTTGTGCTTTGGATGTCTGACCGTCTCAAGAGCTGGTGGCTTATCCTCCTCAGGAGTCAGTCTGATGAAGGCAGCACAGAGCCCGGCGGGAGGCAGAGGAGACAGCGCTAAAGGCTGCGTCAGTAGGCGTGTATGTGGGCTCCCCTTAACGTCCTCCAGAACCCAGAGATGCCACAGCCCAGCCATGTCCTGCTCACCTCAGCGCTGCTACAAACACTACAACAACAACAAAAAACAGGCACCAATCATTCTGTCTGTTCGGAACCGCGACTCTTATTGGTATTATTTAGCTGTTCTCTCCATAGGGTTCTGTCAAAGTGCTTCCTCACTCGGCTTATTGTAATCCCTGGCCTGCTTTGCATACTTGATCTGTGGCGTCTGATCTACGTCTGAAGTGACAATACCACATTGTTGCAGAGGCAGAAAGCCACAGACGACTAGCGCTGGAGAAAAACGCCCCCGTTACTCTAGTACAGTGTAGAAGGACGCTGGCACAGAGGCAAACTTTGGATCACCTTAATGTTTTGGAAAGACATCCCCCCCAGGGCCAAAAAATACAGACCTATTTGTTTTTACTATTACTTTATTTCTCCTCTGGATCTGGCTGGGGACTTTTTGGCTTTCCTTTCTTCGTGCCTTTTGCGCCTCACACACGGATGGATGGACGGTGGCTGAGGAGGCTGTCTGTGTGCCAGGACAGGACCGCCCCATCACACACACAACCAGGGAGCCCCCCTCCAACGGAACACAGGGGCATCGGCTCCCTCTCCTACCCGGTCTCTGGGTGGCTGCGATGGCATTGTCAAGTTCTGAGACGGTGTGGGCACCGCAGTGGGTGTTTGTGTGTGTGTGTGTGTGGGATGGCTCTCTGGTATACAGCTCAATCAGACACGCTCATAGTGTGCGTCACCTTGACTCCAGGCAGTGCAGGATTCTCTATTGCAGGGATCAGGACTCAGGGTGGGAAGGACAGAAGACTCCATGGGAATACAGGCTTTGCTTCTCTGCCCGTGGCTCAGGCTTGGACAGTCTCTTGCTAGGCTACACTGTACCAGGCTGCGGATCCTGCATAAGAGGCTCGTAATTAGAGCGCTGCGATCGTTATCAGTAGCCGTTTAATTGCAGCTCTTAATAATGTTTTCCGATTAAGATTGGTTTGCGTTGTATATTGACGCTGTGTAAATGGAAATATTTCCTGTGTATTTTTTTTCTTCACAATTGCAATTATATGAGAAATGTTTTTTTAACTGCCTGCTTAATTATGCTGCACAGACTTTCATTATTCACATGCGAGATATTGTGTTTCTCAGTGAAATGTCGAATCTTCACACCAACACACGTTCTGAATATCAGCTTCAGGTCATCAAGTGTAATGTATAACAAATGACATTTGCAGTGTTTTTTCCTCATTACATGACAAGGCTGGATGTAGTTAAATTGCTAGAAACAATACTCAGATTAATGAATTGGTCATTTACCATATCTTCAGTGTTCAGTATTACAGTAGTATATAACCAGGTTTGTGTTTTTAAATATATTGTCCGTCTTATTTTCTGAAAGGCGGAAATGTAAATTCCCTGCATTTTTATCTGATTTTAAAATATAATGTCCCTCGTGTCATTTAAATGACTTTGCTCTTTTGTTTGACACTTTACTTTCAACTTGTTTTCATGTGTTAAAATGAAGTGAGAAGCTATTCTGGCATTCTTCGAGAATGAGAAAGTAGATTTAAAGCCCCAAAAATACCTCCACACGTCTTGTGCTCTCATCAAACAGGAATAGAATTTCATTTCATTCTCTGTAAAGAAAAGCAATTTAAAGTCTTATTTAAGTTTGGTTCGAAGTTCTATTGCAGCACTGTACTGGAGATCGGAGTGGCCTGCCATTGCCACTTGTATATACACTCTCTGAAATTAAAAAGAAAAAAAGGATTTAAAGGGTCATGGGAGAGAGAGGGAAGCACAAAGACATGGCATTGGAACCTCAAAAGGATGCCTCGTATAGAAAGGAACTTTTAATAGGAAATAGCTTTGCTTTACACAACTGTGTGTTTGGAGGTCTTGATCGCCAGGTGTCTTAACGATTTCACAAGCACATTGATATGAATTACAACCTATTAGACCAAAGAGATACAAATGAATGTCTGATTGATTTTTGCTTAGGTTTTACACTGGATACAGTTGTTAAACTATAATAGCATATGTTTACTCTGGCTAGGTTTTGGGGTTCTTCCTGATGTCCCAATCAATGAATTCAATAATATCATTGTATCCTAACAGTATTGTGATGGAGCATGTCATGTTCTGGCTCAAAATGTCCTGCATTTAGACTACCACGTATATTACATTTAATGAATAATGACAATATCAGTGATGTCAGTACATTTAGTTTTTTATGCTGTTATTACTAGTATTTAAGAGGTGTTGTAACAAAGAGGTGTGAAAATAAATGACAAAGCAATATTTACCGTTATGGCTTTTTTGTCATTGTAATTAAGATATCAACATGTTCTGTGCATTGCCATGTAATGCAAGTGCACTTGACACATAATGCAGCCATTTGTTGATATCTCATTATCATACATTTATTTGGTAACAAAGTACCTTCTATAATAGTGTTACATTGAATTTTTCTGATATGTCTGGGAGTGGTCTGAGTGAAGGACCTAATTCAAGGGGCCTAATGGGAGCCATGTGTACAGTGGCTTTGAAATCCCTCTTGGACTTTTCACCATTCTATTGCATTTCAATCTGAAATTTAAATGTATTTAAATCCAAAATAAATACTTTTGAGAGCAACTACATATGTGCTCACTTTAAATGCATCAATGGGCTGTGCCTAGATAGTAATAAGTTCTCTGTAATAATTGCATAGCTTTAATTGAAACAAGGAGAAGGGTGTGGTCTTGCAAAGTTTTTCTCCCATGTAATACCTTAGGGAATGGTTTGGTTTGGTTTGACATTCTCCAGAATATATAACATCTTGTTTCATCCCTTAATAAAGAAGGCTGTGCAATGTTCAATAGGACTAGTGAATAGGAAATTGTATAGCCTATTATATTATGGAACGGATTAGTCTATAGTAGATGGCTAAGATGTGTATTATATGTGTTATATGGTCTTAACATAGGTCTAATGTCTTTATATTAGGCCAAAGGGATATTTGAATAAGTGTTTTCTCATCACTAAGGCACAGTTTCATGCCAGTGCTGATAACTGGTCAATGCTCCATTAAGATGTATGGGTAGCGTACCGATTTAAGCCCATTGAAATCTTTGTTAGGAGATACATAATATGTATTACAAATAATTTCCAAAATGTTGTGCAGAAAACGTTTGACTGCACTGGGCCTTTAAGGAAGACATACTTATGTCATTCTCAAGTGTCAGTCATAATACATCTCTGTGTTGTTCACTAAGCAGGAGGTATTTAGTGTTTGGTTAACGGGGCTTAGAGTCTGCACTACTGTCGTAGCAGCAGTTTAAATGAACACTAATGAATATATGAATATAGTTCCTCGTAAGATGAGTAGAGCTATTGAGCATTTTGGATGGGTGCAATAGAGTGTTATGCCATCAGTTCATTTGTTGAGCTAATTTGATCTCTCGTCGGTATAGATTCCATGCTATTCGATCCCCTCAGTCAATCAGAATTTTATCTCTGAGCTTCCGTTTTTTTCTACCCTGTTGAAAATGGCCTCTAGTTATGTGCAGCTAAGACAATCATTTGTCAGGGCTGCAAGTCAGTGTTGAGGCTACTGTGTTGAGGCTACAGTGTTCATGAGAGGTGGGTGTTTGTTGTTAAGATGGGTGATAAATGTTGCATCTCTGTGAGCAAAATACTGTATATCTATTAGGTAATGGGTCATACGCCTCTCCAAGGTGGAAACAGTCACTCATTTCAATGCAGTCACGGCTTAAAGTGGGGGCTTCAACCAGAAGGGGAATCCATTGTTGTTAAAACTTTAAAAAAAGATCTTATGACATTCTGGTTGCACTCACATCTGAATCGTGACCATTCCTGTTGAGGCATTAGAAATAATCTGGTCTCTCCTTGTGGCAGCTAGTTAAGAGGGGTGACTATATTTTGTTGCTGTTTTAGCAGTGCTATGGAGGAATTTACCAGGCATTTTGACTGAGAACACGTTTTCATTTACTGAAACTATGTGGGGATCCCGGTTAGGATTAGGATTAACTATGATTGAACAAAAAAAAATAATATCTTCTGGGATTTCAGCCTCTCCTAAGGTTATTCAGAGAAACATCATAGTATTGGTGCAGGCGACGAAGGAGGTCTTTGAATGCTAGGGATGTGACGTTAAAAAGTTGTAATGTTTAAACGACTGCAAGATGCCTCAACATTAATAAAAAAAAAAAAATTTCTTCACATATTTTAACCATAGTACACATTTTGACCAAACCTTGTCATACAGGTTTGTCAGTACATCCCGACCATGCCTGGGGGTCCAGCATCAGGCAGCGGGGTGTGGCTTAGTGATGCCTGCATGGACATCAGACCGGCTGGGTCACGGTGCGCTCTAGACACCTTTCTATCAGTGTAGAAAATGCAAAACATATATTTTAAACAAATACGAAATACTTTTGAACTTCATTAATCACATGAGGAGTGAAATATGTTGCTGTTTCTTCTAACTGTCTATCAGTCTCTTTGAATAAGAATAATTTTTTCCCACTCTTCTTTTCAGTACTGCTTCAACTGTTTGAGGGTTTTCTTGCATGCACAGTCCACTTCAAGTCCCCCCACAGGATTTGGATAGGACTGAGGTCTGGGCTTTGCCTCAGCTATGCGATAACCCTCCATTATTTATTTTTCAGCCATTTTATTGTGTCTTTGCGTACATGTTTTGGATCATTGTCCTGACTCCTGTTTCAAGATCCTTGTTCGCTTCAGATTCAGCTTTTTGACTGATGGTCTTACATTCTCCTCAAGGATGATCTGATACTGTACAAAATGGAATTTGTTGTTGACTCAGTGATGGCAAGTTGCTTGGAAATGGTTTTGTAACCACTCCCAGATTCATGGACATCAATAGTCTTCTGAGGGCCTCGGATAAGTCTTTTACTTTTGGCATAATGTGTTATCACACACCCATGAGCCTATGAACAACCCACACCAACTTGCTAATCTTTATTGAAGCTTGGACTCTCCCAGGTTACCGGTACTTTCTAATGATTTTCTAATCATTTTAACCTGTTTCGGTGCACCTGATTCGAATTTATGTGATGAAGGTAGAGGTGAACCAACCTTTTCCATCTATGGAAATTGCATTTCTGTACATTCAGGCCCTGAGGGATTGTGCATGGAGTCAGGCACTGAGTGATTGTGCATGGAGTCAGGCACTGAGTGATTGTGCATGGAGTCAGGCACTGAGTGATTGTGCATGGTGTCAGGCACTGAGTGATTGTGCATGGAGTCAGGCACTGAGTGATTGTGCATGGTGTCAGGCACTGAGTGATTGTGCATGGAGTCAGGCACTGAGTGATTGTGCATGGAGTCAGGCCCTGAGGGATTGTGCATGGAGTCAGGCCCTGAGGGATTGTGCATGGAGTCAGGCCCTGAGGGATTGTGCATGGAGTCAGGCCCTGAGGGATTGTGCATGGAGTCAGGCCCTGAGGGATTGTGCATGGAGTCAGGCCCTGAGGGATTGTGCATGGAGTCAGGCCCTGAGGGATTGTGCATGGAGTCAGGCCCTGAGGGATTGTGCATGGAGTCAAGCCCTGAGTGATTGTGCATGGAGTCAGGCCCTGAGGGATTGTGCATGGAGTCAGGCACTGAGGGATTGTGCATGGAGTCAGGCACTGAGTGATTGAAGGAAATGTAGGTGCTCAGCAAAGCGACACTCCAGTCTGAGTCTTTTAATGGAGGAGTATGTGAATGGGAAGTGCGACTAGATTGCTGGCCTATTGAAAGGCCCCTTCACATTCACTGCGCCCTTTGACCCTGAGGTACATATCGGATGGCAAGCGGTTATTTCAACACAAGATGTTCACATAAAAGTGGCAATCTTGGTCTAGCGGTGTGAAGGTTTTAGCACGCTGAGTAACAGCACCTGAAATCACACAGACACAAATAGGCCCATCCATGAATAATGGAGGCAGTCCATGTAAAAGCACATGGCACAAAAGCAGCAAGGCTGCCCTCTCCCTTGCTAATGATATAATTTACCTTCCTCCATTCCCAGTAAACAACTACCACTCTCATTTCCTGTATCTTTGATCTGGAATGGAGCAGCCTTTGCGTGTGTATCATGATGGAATCATTAAGATCTATTCTTGCTTAATTGGTCAGATGCTCGATTAAGTTCTGGGTCCAGACATGTTAAGAGATGGAACCAGGATTAGAACTGGAACAAATTGCCCCACATTTTCTTTCTAGAATGTTATGTTCAAGACTATGGGCCAAACCTCCCCATCAGAATTGCAAAATATGCTAACAACTGCAATATTGTTATTGGTCTAAATAACCATTGTGTAACTGGAACTAATGATAATAATCTCGTGTTCACGTGTATGTAGTCAGTACATCTGAGATTAGGTTTCAGTTGTCCTAACCTACAGTACCTTACCAGATGTATTGTTCCTTTAATTGCAGGCTAAGAACCAGTCACTCTACCGATTAAAGGGAGGTTTTAAGATATGTATCTGCTTACCCATGAGTTTGTCTGACTATGGGTATCATTTATATGTTTCAATGTGCATTATTAGATATTTGAAGCTTTTTCTTACCAGTTCTGCCAAAAGCAAGGAAATAGACCTTCTAGGTACTTAAAAACAGTGTGCTTGGTCATTCATAGTCTCACTATGCTACATATAGTATTCACTATGCTACAACTTAATCATTTGTGTACACATTTTTGACAAAGGAGAAAACACTTGGGTGTGGATATAATCACATTTTGTATGATTAACAGTTGACGCTGTGTATAGCACTTTGAGATTATGGAAGACCTCCCAGACAATTTTGGAGTGGTTTGTTCATTTTATAGGAGCTGTCCAAAGTACCGGCAGAGTTACAGCAATTGTGCTAAGCTAACATACGCAAACTCACTGAGACATAAGAGCGGTGTGCAGGTTTGTCAGAGTCTGGTCAAGATGAGGTGAAATAACCCAGGCTAGACCTCAAAATGTTGCAGTATTATTGTAAGCGCAGCGACATTCAGTGGCCTGTGGAACAGCAGCCATGTGCGTGAGGATCTGGCTGGTGACGCTTGAGTCTGGCTTGGTCCAACCCTGATGAAACACACACTTATCACACAGGATTGATTTGTTTACCCACTTTAAGGCCGGTCCACTCTTCATGTGTCTTATTCCTGACTTGGTGCACTGATGTGCTCTCTGTCTCTGTCTCTGTGTCTCTCTACTCTCCTTCCCCCCACTTGCTCTTTTACTTTCACTCTTTCTTTCCCCCTTCCTCATCTGCCGTCAACTGACTTTGTATTTGTTTATAAATGCTGAGTCTAAAACAACAATAGCCGGCCATCATTCTTTCAACCATGCCGGATTCTTTATACAGGGTTTGATATGCTGATAGGATCCCAGGCCTTTGGGAGTTCCATTTCTCATTTGAAGCCCTCAGTCAGACACTCTTAGTCAGTGTACTTGATAAGGGCACTGTGGCATTGCTCTCGTCCAGTCAAATGACTCCTCTCGGTTTTTGGCTGACAGGTTGAATGGTAATCCAGAGTGGACCCAAGTTCACTGTGCATATCCAGTCTCTTCCTGTAGTGGCCCATAACAAAGATTGTGCAATGGGAATTAAAATACTTCAGTCTGCCTGTTGTTTAGTTTTTGTCTGCTCAACAGATCTTTGACTTCCTTAGCTGCCTGTATTTGATGCTAAAACCAAGTCATACTAGGCTCACTCATTCTGCAAATGTGTCATAATGTACAGTTGTGACACACAACATGATTATCAAGCTGTTTGAAATACAACAGTTCTCCTCAAAGCTGTGTATTGAGTTATACTGGAGATTTTTTAATAGTCTTTTTGACATTGACTTTGCTGATGGTGTACTTTGATGTTACTGAGTTGTGTCATTTAGTAAGATGTACTTAGATGTAACTGGGTTGTATCATTGAGTGAGGTTTACTTAGCCATAACTGGGTTGTGTCATTGAGTAAGGTGTATTTAGCCGTAACTGGGTTGTGTCATTGAGTAAGGAGTACTTAACTGTAACTGGGTTGTGTCATTGAGTAAGGTGTATTTAGCCATAACTGAGTTGTGTCATTGAGTAAGGAGTACTTAACTGTAACTGGGTTGTATCATTGAGTAAGGTGTACTTAACTGTAACTGGGTTGTATTATTGAGTAAGGTGTACTTAACTGTAACTGGGTTGTATTATTGAGTAAGGTGTACATAGCTGTAACTGGGTTGTGTCATTGAGTAAGGTGTACTTAACTGTAACTGGTTTGTGTCATTGAGTAAGGTGTACTTAACTGTAACTGGGTTGTGTCATTGAGTAAGGTGTACTTAACTGTAACTGGGTTGTGTCATTGAGTAAGGTGTACTTAACTGTAACTGGGTTGTGTCATTGAGTAAGGTGTACTTAGCCGTTACTGGGTTGTGGGATAGTCCCACCTACTGTATCTATGAGATAAATGTTCTATACCAACTGAGTATTTATGTTGTCATGTTATGATGCTTCCAAAGGGTAATATCTAATGTATTTCTGTCCACAGTGGAGAACAGACAGACCGGTGCCAGTATATGCAGACTCAACTGCCTACCCAGGATGCTGTACTGCAGCAGCTGAAAGAGGCCCAGGCTAATGTGAGTGTCCTGCAGCCCCACTCACTGAACCGACATCAGAGGAACCAGTCATTCCTCATAGAATTGGCAGACTACTGACTCCTACTGAAGGTGGACCATGAGTTCATGTTATGCAGTGAGATTGACCAAAGAAATGTCAGTCATATTTCCAGCTAAATTCTCCATGTTACTCTCATGCTGTGTGCATGCGTGCTGTGTGTGTGTGTGTGCCTTCTACTTGACTGAATGGAACCCCACTTGGAGCACTGTATGCATCCTAGCCCCCCCCACACACACACACACACACACACACACACTCTCACGCCTGGCGAACCGGAGACAAAAAGTGCCAGGGGGCGAACACATCCACTCAACAGCCGTGTGTGTACCCCTGACCGGTTGCATTTAGCATGCACCACCTGGCTGAGCAGACAATGTACACACACACACTGAAACACACACCAACCCTGGGGCACCCCGGCGCTGTGTTAAGTAGTTATGGCAACTATTGCATGCAACCCCTACTAAAGTTGTATACGCCGAGAGTTTAATTATTCACATGGGGTGGGGAGGGGGTAATTAAGATGGTCTTGTACTGCCTCCATAATTCATTGGCGTTGAAGGCCTGATGTGTTTTGGTGTGGTAAACAGAGTTTGGCACATGATGTGACGAGCGGTGAGTTAACACGACGTTTGCGCCCAGAATGGCTGTGTTCTCTCATTTACCCTGCGGGCTGGTGGGCAAACAGAGGGGACGGTGTGGAGAGTGGTTAGGGTTAGACCACTTCACCTGGTCTGGAAAGGGCCCACGAGCCCCGTGGCCACGTCATAACCGGGTCTCCGCCAGCCTCTTAATGATACGCCGCTGTAATGTTCTGAGAACGTTCCGAGCCAGCCGAACGCTATCTTTGTTGGACTTATTGAATAGACTTGAGTCAGATGATTCATGAGCCTGTTGTGTTCTAATGGACAAGGCTGAGAAATATAAATATTAATGATCCTTGCGTGAAGTTTAGTGATCAGACCGTGATTGTGTTTGTTCTAGAATGTGCAAAATGGTCCTGGTAATTTGGGTAAGAGTCTTAATTACCATATGATAGATAGATTGGGCTCTGAGTTTAGACGCAGGGCTGCAGATGATGGTATGGCATTAGAAAGCCTATTGATTGTGCATACTTAAAAACTCTCCCAACCCAACTAAGGGAAGGGCTTAAAAGTGCAGGGCTAATTAGTCACTTGTCAATAATTGACACTAAGATGCATGCTGAGGGATTTGTTGCTTTAACCCTGATGGAAAATAAGAGAGAAGCCTGGATTCTGAGGAATCTTTTTTTTTACTACACCCGCCAATCAGAGACAAATGGAATGAGCTCAGTTAATTGAACTGGGTCTGAGCACTATTCCATCAGTCTTTTACTGGCTGTTAAACAATGGGGTGGCGTCTGTCTGTGTTGTGAGATTCTACAACCGTATATCAAACGTACCAAAGCGTACACACGCTAGTAGGCCTGCAGAATGCGCAGAGAGAGCTCAGAGATACAGTAACAGTAAATTAATACACACACACACACACACATACACACGCATTCTTGTCAGTGTAACTGCGGTTGTCTGCCAGAGAGCAGAGCGCTGCAGTACGTGGGAGCTCTCCACTCTGATTCTATCTGTCAGGTTGTTGAACCACCAGCCCACTTCAGCCCAGCAGGCCGACGCCCCCTCTCCCCACAACTCACTGCACCGTACAACGCAGAAAGTCATCCCTGAGCTGTTTAAAAGGTCGCCGGGGCTGCACTACAGCCAGCCTTGACATTTGATTGGCAAAGGTAGAAATCTCTGAGTGGTTGAGACGGGCCAAGTCCTTGTGCACGGCTTCAAAGAGCAGTGTGAATGGGAGCCACACAGGGTTGCCTCCCATGGGCGGGCTCCTGTTCACTGGCTCCTCTTTTAACAGGGCTTTACTGGAGCTGCAGAAACCTTTTGGATTCATAGAGCCTCTCACTACAGCCTCACATGCTGGGCTCTATTTTTGACTGGTGTTAAGGCAGCGCTAGTGTCAAATGCTCATTCTTTGCGGTCTGCTATTTTAAAAATGTTGGAACAGGATTTGACCTGTTTTTATAATTGACCTGTTTTATGTAATCTTGGCAGTGTTTAGGAGGGGTGGAATAGTCAGATGGGATTTCTCTGACTCATCCCACTCTAGCGACTCACTCAGGCGGGTTTGGCGCCCGCAAAATCTGAGATCGACAGTCGAATGAGCATGTTCTCATAGTTGATGATCTGACTGACTTCCCTCTTTGGATGTGCAGTTTTGGGGAAAGAAGATGAATGACTAGTTGTGTATTTCTTAGAGGAAGAGAAGTCGCAACTAAGCTTGTTGTGCAACTTCAGGATGGGGAGGAAAAAGCATACGTACATAAAGTTGTGCTCAAAAGTTTGCATACCCTTGGAGAATTGGTAATATATGTACCATTTGTAAAGAAAACATGAGTAAGCAGGAAAAACACATTTCTTTTATTTCTTATGGGATTCAAATTCAGCTGTAGGTCATAACAGAATGGCACAATCATAAAACAAAACATGGCAACAAAATAAAAAGTTAACTGATCCCTGTTCAAAAGTCTGCATACCCTTAGTTCTTAATACTGTGTATATCCCCCTTTAGCATCAATAACAGCATTCAGTCTTTTGTAATAGTTGTCTATGAGGCCCCAAATTCTTACAGGTGGTATAGCTGCACATTCGTCTTGGCAAAATGGCCAAGTCTTTGGTCGTCTTGCATGAACTGCACGTTTGAGATCTCCCCTGAGTGTCTCCATCAAATCAAGGTCAGGAGACTGTGATGGCCACTCCAGAACCTTGACCTTTTTCTGCTGTAACCACTGGAGGGTCAAAATCCAAGGGTGCTCCATGCACAGCTGTCGTGCAGAAGAAGGCTAATTGTCTGCCAGTATTTTCTGATACATGCTGCATTCATCTTGCCATACATTTTGAGCTCACACACCCCCAAAACATCAGTGAGCCACCATCATGCATCACAGTGGGGATGGTATTCTGTTCACTATAGGCCTTGTTGACCCCTCTCCAAATTTTTATGGTTAAAGTATTGTCATATTGTGCTCCTTGAAACAACCACACCGTCTTTTTCCAGAGCAGCCTGTATTTCCCCTGCGGTTACCTGTGGGTTTTTCTTTGTATCTTGAACAATTCTTCCGGCAGTTTTGGCGGAAATCTTTCTTGGTCTACTTGACCTTGGGTTGGTATCAAGAGATCCCTGAATTTTTCACTTTTTAATAAGTGTTTGAACAGTACTGACTGGCATTTGCAAGTCATAGCCTTTTCCATCTTTATAAATGTCCATTACCTTGTTATGCAGGTCTTTTCTGCTCCCCATGGCTCAGTATCTATCCTGCTCAGTGCATCCATATTAGAGCTAACAAACTCATTGACTATTTATACAAAGACACTAATTGCAATTTAAAATGGCCATTTTCACCTGTGTGTGTCGCCTTGTGTGTCTGTAACAAGGCCAAACGTTCAAGTGTATGTAAACTTTTGATCAGGGCCATTTGGGTGATTTCTGTTATCATTATGATTTAAAAAGGAGCCAAACAATTATGTGATAATAAGTGGCTTCATTTGATCACTATCCTTAAATATAACACTGATCAGTCATATTTTCAAAATCAGTGCCAAAATTTAACAATTTCTGCCAGGGTATGCAAACTTATGAGCTGAACATACCATTTTACAGCACAATGGCCAATACTTAAGACATTGCTGGACAGTTGCTGTTAAACGGCAACATGTCCCATTAACCTCATGACAAAATGTTTTGAAATGCAGTGATTTCCCTTCAGTATTGACTGTATGCACACAGAGTAGACTCTACCCATACACACACACAAACACACTCACAGACCCTCTCACACACACTTACACTATAACACACACACTCACTCATGTAAACATATAGTACAATTAACATTTTTATTAAATACTGATTATACACAGACATGTTATGGCTATATTCCTCAGACTTAACCCTAATACTCACCACAATTTATACCCCAACCTTAACAAAACCCAATTGTAAGTTTTATCCTAAACCTAACCCCTAAGGTGGAAGTATGTTTTCTTTCTGGGACCTGCCATTGTCTTTGATGGCATCCTGTTTAGATATTCACACGCTGGTCTGTTGTTCGTTTTTACAGCTGCTTTTCTTTCTGTTGAGGTGGAACGTGTAATAAAGGGCACCTTGAAAGGTGTGTGTGTACAGTGTGTGGGAGAAACTGTTGTTCCAATATTGATCTGCTGTGGGTGTGTATTCTGTTGTGACCTCAGCCTGGTCAGCAGGGTGCCATGCTGGGTCATTAGTGCCCTGCAGTGTGCCAGTCCTCTGTTCTCCTTGGCCTGCTCCTCCTTCATCCCCTAGCCACTCCCTCTGTCCTGCTCCATCCCCTGCCTGCTCCCTCTGTCCTCCTCCATCCCCTGCCCGCTCCCTCTGTCCTCCTCCAACCCCTGCCTGCTCCCTCCATCGTCCTCCATCCCCTGGCCACTCCCTCACTCCGTACCCCTCCATCCCCTGGCCACTCCTTCCCTGAGTCCTCCTCCTCCATCCCCTGGCCACTCCTTCCCTCCGTTCTCCTCCTCCATCCCCTGGCCGCTCCTTCCCTCCGTCCTCCTCCATCCCCTGGCCTCTCCTTCCCTCGTCCTCCTCCATCCACTGGCCGCTCCGTCCTCCTCCTTGTATGCAGCGTGCCCTGGCGGCTGAAGGCGTCGTTAAAGGCCATAACTTATCTGACGTTTGAAGCTAATGGGAGGAATACCGGCCGCAGTGAAAAATAAATGACACCCCCCCCGCCCTCCTAACCTGCAGTGTAATATAGCAGCGGTGAGAGTATGCATTACAGATATGAGGCATTAGAATTTATCTGTGCTGCACCACGCTGACTGATGCATTTGAAAATAATGTACTGGAGCCAGAGCATTACAGGGACCCTGTAACTAATGGACAGCTCTCGCCCGTGGCCACCGCTGTATATCATTCAGCCGGACGAGCTCATCAAGCCCTGGCCCTACAGAAGTCCTCTGTTTCCCAGACCAGCAGCTAACTGACTGCTGCAGCAGAGGACATGCAATGTACAGTGCTGTGAAAAACTATTAGTGCCCCTTTTTGATTTTCTGCATTTTGGAAGATTCAGATCTTCAGCCCTGACCTAGTATTGAGTAATGGAAACCTGAGTGAGAAGATATCATGCTTATTTCAGTTATTCCATGACCAGCGTTATGCAACACTCAGTGCCACCCTCTGAAAACATGCCCTCTTGCACTCAATAACTGTGCACCAATTCCATCCCATTCTCATACCCTCTTAGTTGTATATGTTAACCGGCTGCATGAATGTACATATTCAGACTGTATACCCTCTTTAAATAATACATAGACTGCTGTTCATCGATAACGTCCTGTCTTTGTTCTTGGTGAGTAACAGTAATAACCCCTCAGATGTCTGATGTGTTGATGTCATTCCACCCGAGGGGGTCATGGTGGATTATTCACAACAACGCCTGGTCAGAGAAGTGTTAGGGGCAGGCCATGGGAATGGGGTCCAGGGGCTCCCCTGTTTTGGTTAGTCCTCCACCCCCACAACACCCACGTAATGGACCTTGATGTTTGGGCTCTCTCTCCCTGCATTACTGAGTCACTTTCATTATACCAATCAGTTGTCAGAGCATAGGCATATCTGGAGCATAAAACATAGAGTGGTCTGGCTTATTCTTTAACATAATGGTTGAATATGAAATCCAGTGTTAAAGATGGATGGAGTAGGCCGGAGTAGATCAACAGGAATTATTCACTATTCAGGCATAATAGAACAGCCCATTGTTATTTAATGGTGTTTATAATAGGCTATATATAATATCTCTATCAGACAGTAGCCGCTCACAGCCTTTTCTTCAGCCAAATCAAGGCAAAGAAAGATGGAAAGGCCATTTGAATTCCATCCATCGAGAGGTCAGAGAGAGAGAGCATAGCAATACCTTTACCCAGCAGGCAGTGGGAGATGCTAATACCATCATGAGAGAAGAGGAGAGGCCGGACCCATGGGACCACCATGAAGAGTTTCAGTAAATTGTTTAAAAGAAAACCGTCTAAAAAAATTATGATGTCTGCTTTGAAATGCATTAATAATCGGGAGTGGACTGTTTTGTCATAGGAAATGAAAAAGGATTGAAATTCCCTCATCCTAGGAAGGGCTGGAGGGGGTGGTGGTGGGGAACGGGGGGGCGTTAGAGAGCTAAAGGAGAGGCAGTGTGGAATGAGAAATGTGTTGGCGTGAGGGAGGCCGGGGAGGGCTCTTACTCTGCTCTCTGTCCAGGTGCACAGAGCAGAGAGCAGAGGACACAGGAAGACACTCTCGTTATTTCTGGTTTGAGTTTTGTCTTAATGGAATGCTCTGAATGGTACCAGGTGTTAGAACCCGCTCCTTGTCTCCCATGTCCCTCTCTCCATTATAATACCCTCTCTAACAAAGATCTCTCTGACTCTCTTAGGAATACAAGAGGAATATGAGGAATAGATGAACAGTCGAGGTCTATCTCAGAGAATGATGAAAGACTTGAAAGTTTTGTCTTTCTCTCCCCCTTCTATCATAATTGGAAATTCATAGAATACCTAATGAAATGAAACCTGATGAACAATGCTGTTTTTCCCCCTTTCTTATATAATGCATCAGAGCAATTTGGTATGGTGTGAGTTATAAGGCAATGGAATTCTTTAGTGAATGAAATCTCTATTATTAACATGTAATATAATTATAGCACTCTGCAATTGGAAATGCATTGTGGTGTGCAGCATAATGAAAGACTGTGTGGTGGTCAAGTGCAGTCTCAAGCAGATTTTCTGCCCCTATGGATGTATAAAAGTCAGACGTCAGCATTCCCACAGCCTAATCTCTCCGTATACTGTATACATGTAGGAAACAGCTCTGGGTGGTTTCCATACTAAAGACCTGACCCAGTGAGTACCACGGGGGAAATATCTGTGTGTCATCACATCAATAATTCACTTTTATTCATTTGAGTTAATCAACTATTTTCTTGTTAGGGTGTTACTTATTTGATTATGCTTATTGGATTATCTGTTTGGTTTCAGTCCTAATCAATGTATTGTATTCACTTTCATAAAACCTTGGCAGATCTTCAAGTGTTATGATCCAGATATCTGTTGGCCTAGTACTTTATATGGAGATGGAAGTCGTCCCTCCAGTATAGTTGGTTGGTTAGATTGGCTGAGTGATTGATGTAAATAATAGATGTCTCATTCATCCTCCAGTAGTTGTGAAGATCCAGGAGGCAGCTCTGGGGCTTAGCCGTGTGTCAATGACACACAGAGGCAGGCGAGGACATCAGGACGGAGTGGGAATCCCGTGTGACTGAGTCTGTGTGGTGGCTACTGGGGTCATTGGTGTGTCAGGACAGGCTGTGTAAGACTGAGGCGAGTGGGTAGCCAGACCAGGGGAAGCCGTTGATCAGGGTGGTCAGGGCTATTGTACGGGAATGGTAGGTTGTATAAGGTGGCACTGACCAGGCCAGAAAAGGGGACCTGTGGGAGGAGGGACAGGTGCTGTAGAAACACAGAAGCTGCAGGTCAGAACTGTGTTACTGACCAGTCAGTTCACCCTAATGGGAGACATGGACTAGGTCTGTTTCAACCCCACACTGAAACCACTTCAGCTGCTGGTTGAACTTCAGAGTTGGCCGTATGCTCGAAAACCCTCTCCTCCGGGCTGGCAATCTAGCACTATCTCTAAGCAAACAGTGGACAGGCTGTGCTCTCTCTCTGCCTGAATAAACCTCTCTCAAGGCACGGTGATACTCCCAGCCAGGTCTCTGGAGCTAAAGCGCTGTAATGGCTGTGCGGAAAGGTTTGCTGGGAATGGCTTTAAACGGTGGAGGGCTCTGAAGAGGCCGTCGGTTGGACAGATTTCACCTAACAGCACACCGTTAAAAGGTTGACCGTGCCCATGTTGGAATGGAGGTGTTCTATAGTCGGACACATTTCAGCTAATCCCCCACGCCTGATTGTTTGCTGAAGTGCACATTTGCAGTGCACATTCATTAGGCCTCCAGTAGATGCTTTATTTGATTATTTCCTGTATTTTGGTCTTTTTCAACTGCTTTTCTTTTTTTTTTTTCAAAACATGGGCTATCATTTATAATTTGCCCAAACTACTATATCTCATTTACACTGACTTCATTTAGACTGTCCTCCCAACCTCAGAGTGCCTCTTCTATGTTTCGGTGGAGTTTACAAATAACATTGAGCATCTTAATTTGAAAGCATTATCCAAATTGCAATTGGTAAATGTATTTTGGTTCCCATCTGCAGCAGGCTCAGTAGCGGACAGGGCCTTTGTCCCCCCAGTCTGTACTTTCATGTGGATTATCATGAGCCCCATCGTCCCGTTCCCCTCCTCCTTCCCGTTCCCCTCCGACCTACCCTCCCCTTCCCCTCCTCCCTCGGCTTCCTCTTCCCCCTTTCAGCCCCTCCCGGTCAGCACGTTTCCGTGTAGCCTATGTTCACTTCCACATGTCATTTTTAATAATGGTTCATTATCATTTTGATTTCTTCCCGAATGTGAAGAGTGACCTCTGGTATTTATCTGTTATGGGGGTGAGTTAGGGGGCTGATATAGTGTGGTGGCTGGTGGGCAGATTATGGCTCATTGACATTAAACAGAAAATGCTTACTATGTGCGTTGTAGAAAAGACTGGGTAAAATCCACTTACATGGGCTGCTGTATGTGGTGGCAGTCATTCACAATTGTATATCTGTCTGGAAAACAACATTTCTAGCAATATCTTGAGCAGGTCCATGTGGGACTAAACACTCTTGCTCTGTCTGGATGCAAAATATATCAGTATTTATTTTAAATAGTGTATCTTTAATACATTTGTACTGTAGATATAGCATGGTGAAGATGTGTGTGTGTGTGTGTGTGTGTGTGGTGGAGGGACTTATGAAGCTCTCCTGTGATGAATAATGGCATTACAGAGCAGGTTGGGGGACTGGCCTTGGATGTGTGAGGTAGGCAGGGTAGCAGCTGCACTCTCAAGCACAATGCTGCTCTAATTTGGCAGAGCTCACTGTAGACACCTCGTTGAAGGCCAGAGTCTCAAGACGTGATATCATTCTGTGGATAAAGCCTATTTTTATCAGGCTGTGAGTGAGCGGAGAGCAGTCCCAGGGCCGCGACAGGACAAAGCTTCTCCGCATGCCTCCCTCTTTTAATATCTTTTTGTGGACCAGGTCGCAATTAGCATGCTAATGATGCGGTCTGAAACATAAAGATCAAGACAATATGAGTCCTTTCTGGTTGCCTGAAGATAACAAATAACCTTTAACAATAATTACCAGATGAAATGGTAAGAAAGTACAACGTTTATCGTGTGAAGTTTTTTAATCTGCCAAATGCTATAGTTAGTCTTTTTCTTTATGCATTTGAGCCCTATGCCTTCCTCTAGCTTATTCTGGTTATTAACGTGCTTCTCTCTTTTGAAAGCATAATGTGGTTATTTACATATTCTCACTACCCTGCTTGATGCTGTAGCTGGTTAAGTTGGTAAGAAGCTCATTTAGGACTCCGGGTGCTGTGGCTTTGTTATAGCAATGAGAGATCAAACAGACCTTGAAAACTGGGATCCAGGAAGAACAAGACTAACATCACACTGGTTTCCAGGGTAAACCTGGTGTTGGTAGCATTGGTTCAAACTCAGGATAATGAGGGGTTTGTAGTAGCCCCTTTAAAACCATACAGTTTCTCACACATGTGGACTAGATTATGCAGTGGGAATCTGCTGGACTGGGCTGGTGTGTCCCTGAGGTGTGGAGATGAGTAAAGGGTGAGTATTATTATAGGTAGTAGACAGGCAACAACAAGGCCGATGTGAACCACTAAAAAGGATGAAAGGTAACCCATGGCAGAGGGCAGGTAGAGGGATTGGCGTCAGAGGGGGTTGGGAGAGAACATTGCTGGGGTTCAAAGCACCTATGTGAAGACACTGGAAGGGCCCCTGCTTCACTGTTCTGTCAGACAGGTTAAGTAAAGGCATCCTGAAAAGAAAAAAAGACAAAAGCAACAACAGCATACACTCACCTAGCCTCAGCACTTGTTGAAGGAGCCCAGACAGGCCCAGACGAAACCCTACAGCGTGAGCAATACCCCAGCCCCCTTCATGCTCTGCCTCAGGCTACAGATCCAGACAGACAGACCTCTACCCCGCTCCCTCCTGCCCATTTCCTCTCTCTTTTCCAATCGCTCACTGCTTGCTCATTGTTTTTCTCTTTATTTTTTCATCGGTCAAGTTGAACTGTTGAACTGATTGCTAGTATCTGTGTATGGTTATGGATTGTGTGTCTCTGTTAAACAATACGTTTTATTTCACATTTGGTAAATATGTTCAAAAAATAAAAGTAACTAATGTATGTTACAGTGCTAGTCTTAGGCACCTGAAATTCTAACTAAAGGGATTTATTTGGGTAGTAAGAGTTTAATTGGAAATAATATATTCACTGATGAGCTGAAACATTATGACCACCTGCCTAATACGCTGTTGTTCCTCCGCATGCTGCCAAAACGGTGCTGACCCACCGAGGTATGGACTCTACAAGACCCCTTAAGGTGTCCTGTGGTATCTGGCACCAAGACGTTATCAGCAGATTCTTCAAGTCTTGAAGATTGCGAGGTGGAGCCGCCATGGATTGGACTTGTTTGTCCAGCACATCCCAGAGATGCTCAATTGAATTGAGATCTGGGGAATATGGAGACCAGGGCAACACCTTGAACTCTTCGTCATGTTCATCAAACCATTCCTGAACAATGTATGCAGTGTGGCAATGCCCAATTATCCTGCTGCAAGAGGCCACTGCCATCCGGGAATACCATTGCCATGAAGTGGTGGACCTGGTCTGCAATGTTGTTTAGGTGGGTGGCACGTGTCAAATTGACATCCACATGAATTCCCAGACCCAGGGTTTCCCAGCAGAACATTGCCCAGAGCATCACACTCTCCAACAGCTTGTTGTCTTCCCACAGTGCATCCTGGTGCCGTCACTTCCCCAGGTAAATGGCACACACATACGCAGCCGTCCAAGTGATGTAAAAGAAAACGGGACTCATCGGACCAGGCGATCATCCACTGCTCCTCTTGTCACTCCAAATTACAGTGTGCCAGAAGCTGTGAGGCGTGTCAAGGTGTTGTCGGTCATATTGTAACCAGGCTTTTTGTTGCATTGGCGCAGTAAACGCTTCTTTCTAGCAACTCGACCATGCGGCTTAGTTTTGTTCAAGTATCGTGGTATTGTACTCCTTGAATATTAATTTTTTTAAATCAAGTCGTATTTTCTAAATCAATGCCAACATTTCACAATTTCTGCCAGAGTATGCAAACTTATGAGCACAACTGTAGTTCAACCTAGATTATTATTTGGGTGATATAAGACTTACCCTGTGTTCTTGAAGCTTTTGTGGCTCAGTCCCTTATAATTCTGTGAGGAGGGAGTAAGAGTCTGTGAATTATCTGTCAAAATATCAGCCAACTGAGCGGTGCGGTCAGTTCATTAACCAGCTGACAGGACTATTAATATTAGTTTGCCTTTTAATCCCTTAGCACCAAATCAGAACTACCCAGGGAGATGTGAGGTGGGTCAGCTTTTAGAAGGACATGCTTTGAATTGTAATGGGCTACAGGATGGTAAATATTCTACAATATAGAAATGGGAATCATGACACTGCTGCATGTTTCCTATTAAGTTTACTTCCATCACAAATAGCATCTATGAACTGTATGGCTTTTGCCACTGGCCGTTTTAACAGCTTATTAGCCAGTAATAGGCTTACTAGTATCTACTAACTTACTACTTGGAATAGTCATAAGAATTGAGCAATTGCTAGCGAGACTGAAGATGAACTTAACACAGTCAAAGCTATTTCATTTCATGGCACAACAACTTTCACTTTTCTTTAGTTCGTGAATGACATTGATACAATAACTATCAATATAGGTCACGATAACTGACTCTTTTGCCCCAGTGAAAAGACGAGAGAATCAGCAAAGTGTTTGTCTATCTTTAACAAATCCTAATGCATAATTTATTTAGTGCTATTTCATTTCATGGCACAACAACGTTTGTTTTACCTTCGTTCTTAAATGACCTTTGATACAATAACTATCGATATAGGTGACGATATCTGACTATTCACAATATAACAGCAAACAGTTTTATTTTAGGCTTACTATAACGTTGCTAGTGAAGGTTGTAGGCCGTGACGTTTTTGTCTATCCTGAACATATCCTAATGCATAATTTGTTTTGACTGTAATGAAGCTCGAACACGGGTCTCTTGCATGGCAGTTCACGTGTCCAACCACTACGCTATTTAACAAGGGATAGTCACTCACTCACTCAGAGACATTCGCACTTCTTGGCCAGCTCTGTTTACGTGGTCCGGCAAAAACTTTAGAAAACCGTTGACATTCATTAGCCCTAAGATAACATTTTATTTGATGATATACCACTGCAATTATTTTCATCATATTTACATGTTGTGTGAATTTGGTTACTGCCATGAAATTTGCAATGTGCACTAGAATACGTTATTTTTGTTTTTGCCTCATGTAAGAACTTGAGGCCACTGACATAAACCAAGATTGTATGGTATGCAGTCATGTGAAAAAGTAAGTACAACCCCTAGAAAGTTGTCCTCTACATGGATATTTGAGATAAATTCCAACCACATTAATTTTTAAAGGTTATGAAATGTTACATACAACAATACTTAGAGACTGTGAGCATTAAGAATTACAATGTGAATGTACGTTTCATTGTAAGTGGATGTGCCTAGATAATGAGAACAACGGAAACCTCTCTGTTTTGATTTTCTCTCTGTAGGTTGCGCTCTGATAACCACAGGAATGTTCACATTGACCATTTGGCATGGGGGTTACTGTCTTGGGAACCTGATATTTGCTAGGTAGATACACCCTTCAATTTATATATCAGCTTGTAACCAACATTACAGTGAAGAGATTGAGTGAGAAGGGATTGAGTGAGATGAGATTGAGGTTGTGTAAGGAAGACCAGGTCCATAACCTCATGAACAAGACTTTCTAATGCTGCAATAAATAATATAATTTCTCTCTCCCTTGACAAACGGGTATGCGATTATTATTACCACCACTATACGAAACAAATTCAACAAAGGCAATTTCCTTATGCAGAAATAGTTTATTAAGCTCTATATTTGCCATGACATAAAATGGACAAAATTTGAATAAGGTTCCTCAAAACAGGTGGAAAAGTATTCGAAAGTCCTTAGAGACATACTTTGGAGTGTCCAACCTTCCATAAAGATAAGAAGCTCAGTCTGGTCTTCACCCTATTGGTGTGTGGTAACACATCATGTCAAGAGTAAAAGGCCCTAACAAGAATGATTATTGATGTCCTTGAGTCTGGTTGGATTTAAAAAGCCATTTACACGCCATTGGAAGTAAATCATTCCTCTGTCGGACAGAACGAATGGAGAAAAGTCCAGGCCACCATCTCCAGTACATAGGACAGTTTGCCCCACCTAATATACAAATTATGACGTTTTACGAAAGGTAATGATTCAGAAGAATGTAAATAAGGATCCAGACATTTCAGATTTGTTCTGTTCTCTAATCATTAAGGGTAATAATATTGACTGGGTCATGTTGTTAAAGAGTACTGTTTTGCTGCAGTCTACATCCTAATGAGTGAACTGTTTAAGGTTTGATACCAAGGTTTGACATGGTATCAAGAGGATGGATTGTCAGGGAAATGTCTTTAATAATGTATTCTAACTGATTAAAGGACTGAGCAACTGTTTAGATGAGAAAAGGAATGTTGGTTGTGCTGTGGGAAAGGAAGTATGAGGTGTTGAGGTAAACATAAAGCTCCAGCAGGACGGGGGTGGATACAGATCAATGGGTTTTAGGACAGGATAGGGGAAGATGCACAACAGGGGGTAGGAAGGATAAGGACCATAGGTGGTTTTATGGTACAACCATGTGGATTCCTAACCCCACCCATTTCCCTATAAGTATTGAATGTATTTCCCAATGCTGTAGAGACTCCTCAGACGGTTATGTGTGTGTAAGCGGTTGACGCGTCTCTCATATTTGCATAATAGTTAATAAAACTGTTAGAATGTGCCAAAAGAACTTTGTCTCTGTTTCTTACTCCTTTCTTACATACATGGAATTACCATCACAAAACACACGACAGCAGCATGCAATACACAAAAGGCCACTGCAAGATGGCGATACACTTCGCGATACACTTTAATCGGGCATAGGTGAGAGTCATGCACATGCCGGTCCATCTCCTCGGCTAACCAGGCTGACCTGGTTTTATGGGCAGGTGTACTGACCTGTCCTCTGCCCGTACACACCAGACAGACTGTGGTTGTCTGGCGAGTCCTGAAGTGAAGGCAGCCCAAACGTTCTCATGATGCATCTTTCTTGTGGAACACAGGATGAAATACGTAGGCATTTATCGTACTCATTGCTGAATACTTTGAAATAACATGAATACTTCGGTAGTACACATGATGTTGGGACAGTACCCTCAGTTGCTGTCATCTCATATTTATACGCCAGGGAAGCAGAAAAGTTTATTTGTCTTAAATGTTTATTTTAATTTGGATTTAGATTGGAGATGTTGTTATACATTATAGTCCGTGTTTGGGAATTTGTTCTTGCAAAGCATGTATACATTAAATCAAACTATTATATTTAGCAGACCTTTAGTAGAAATGTTATTGTTGTATGATTGTAGAAGTGTCAGTTTTATTTTATAGTAAGCATGGTGTATAACAGGTTTTGACGCATTTATTGAGTTGAAGCTGCTGTTTCACTGTGATTTGCTGTTTCATCTCCCAAAGCCTATTGTTTTGTGACACATTTGCTTCTGCGTGATTGACCTCTCTGTCTTCTACTCTGCGACTCAATAGCAGAGGCCAATTTGGCTATGGAAAATGGATTTAAAACTAACCCAGCAGTTAGTGCACAAGCACCAGTGAAGCTTTTCTGAGGAATTGATATGTATCTTCTGTCAAAAAATCTAATCTTGCAGCTGAAATTGGCACGTCTCCTTTGAGCCCCTCCTGGATAGTTTGACATGTTATTGCAACCGGTATTGGTGTTTTACTGTAATGGACGCCTTGTTCTGTGGTTTGTGGTGACTTTTGATAGGCTGCGTGCTGTTGTTGTGCTGTAGACTTTCAAATGTATCCCTGCATCTTTCCTGTCGTACTTGGAGTAATTACTGATCTGCCATATTCAAACATCATTTGATTGGAAAAATTATACTATTTTAAATTGGTGATTGCCCCAGAGAGAAAAGAAGGAAAGGAGTGTTTGAAACCAGGTCCTGTTTGTCCTCAATCAGGTGGAGGACCGTGAGGCCCATGTCCAGAAGCTGCAGGATACCATCACTGAGCTCCACGAGGAAATGACCAGGATGGACCAGAACAAACTGACACAGCTGCAGGAGCTCCACCAGCTGGAGAGCAGGGTGAAGCAGCTATCGGACCAGGTAGGGCCGGGTAACCATTAGCAAGGCAAAGTTCAGGACTGGTAAATTACGTTGTGAACACATGTCCTCGCCCTTAATATATGTTTATTGTGTTTATTCCTTACTTCAAGCTCCCTTATTTTTTTCATGAATACTGAATTAATTCTTCCATTTTCACATAAATAATAACGATAATATTATACATATTAAACAAACATGTATTATCCGTACATAGAAAAATATAGTTTTTCTATATTTGTCATTGGTAGGTTCTTCCCTCTAGTTTCTACATGGGGAATAGCATAAACAATGTATTTAAAAATCTAGATAGTCTTAGCAGAAAACTATATAATCACTGTCTAGCTACATTCTCTTAGGGTTGTTTTCATAGCCCATCCGGCCTGTGATATAATAATAACCAAGTTAACTTGGTTGCTTTTTGTCTTAGTACGTGTCTGTGGTGTTGGCATAGGACAGAATGAGCATCCTGTGATTAGCCTAGGAGCTATACAAGGTAACAGCTTACTAGCCTGGCATTTTAGCTAACTTTATACAACGTGTGAGTCAAAATTCCCTATATATATATATATATATATATGTGTATATATATATGTGTATATATGGTAACTTACTACTAGTACTAGGTAGCTAGCTTGCTGTTTACAGAGAGTCTACCTGGAGGAGTAATATGGCCAATAACACGTCGATATTAGCCCATGTGTTCTGCCCTCACCTAAATGCCTATATTTGACTTGTCTCTAGAAATGTATCTCAATTTCTTTGACAATGGCAATGCAAAACAACTGGATAAAAGAGAATATCATAAGAAATTCCCAAACTCTATGAATGTGAGTACGCCTAACATGTTGCCATTTGACAAGAAAAGCATTTTGATACATTTACAAACCAAACTTTTAGAAATTTACAAATTATGTTTTTTGTTTCTAAAACTATACATTTTGTTTCAGTAGTTAGATACATTACCAGTCAAAAGTTTGGAAAGGCTTACCCATTCACTTGAATAAGATGACTGGTACTGTATGTGTTTTGGAAAGAGCCACATCGAGTGGGCGCATGTCCATTGGCTTACTGTAAAGACCTTCCTTTCAGTGAAATGAAGGCAAGGCGTAAGGATTTTGTTCATATTGTTGTATGGCAATGCTATCTACAGAATTTTACATTATTTTGTCATCATATTCTCATTGAGTCCATCATTAATATATGCAGCAATGTATGCCATAGTTGTTACCCGCTGGCATGGTATAATGATGTGCTGTGGGGACATCTTGGCAGGTAAGGAGCTCTGAGGAGGATTTAGCTCAGCTGAGACAGGAAGTCACTGTTAGATCAGCCTCACCAGCAGTACACTATCTGAGAGCATGATGACAGCAGGGAAGTGGGTTCACCTCCTGAGACCCTGTGTCCGCATGTGAGGGCACTATGTTTTAGGCTTCCTGCACCATGTACTTCATTCTGCTTAACTTAAACCTATTGTCCTTATTAGAGGACAGTTGTCTGCACCATGATTAGATATTATACTTATCAGGTCCTACTAATCCCAGATAGCTAAGAGAAATAAAAAATGCATACATTATCAAAGCTCTGGTCTTAGGAGGTTAAAGCACCGTGTTTATGCATAGACGTTTCCACTGGTCATGATAACTAAAACCTGGCCTACATTTAATACAAGCTCTATGAGCTGCTTCGCTAAAATTATAATGTCATTTTAAATTACAACTCAAATCCACTCCAGCCTTAAATATTCAGCCAACTTTCTTTTTTCGTCTCAAACAAATAGATTACTTAGTAGAAATGTATGTGGTGGGATTGGGGACAAAATCAGGATATTATTCCTGAAGTATTGCGTCATTTGTTTGAATTGTTTATTAATATTTGTTTCAGCAAAGAGAAGGAAAGGTGGCCTCCAAACTAAGTAGCAAATGTGAGCTATACAGCCTTTACTTTTAGGTTTCCTGTGTAACGGTCGATGAGGCATGGACACAAGCACAGGTAGAAAGGAGGACATTTAATAAAATTACTTGAATTATAGCAAAAGAAACAATACACAACTAGACAGGACAGAAAGACAAAAACAAAAGGCATATTCCGAACAAAAACTGACAAAATAGACTGGGAAAAGAGGAACTTAAATAGGAACAGTGATCAGGGAAGAAGGTGAGGGCAGTAAACAACAAAACAAGTGTTCGTAATACGAATGAGGGAGAGGGCATTGGGTCTTACTGGCAGGGCAAGCCTGCTATGTCAGGACAGGGCATTGGGTCTTACTGGCAGGGCAAGCCTGCTATGTCAGGACAGGGCATTGGGTCTTACTGGCAGGGCAAGCCTGCTATGTCAGGACAGGGCATTGGGTCTTACTGGCAGGGCAAGCCTGCTATGTCAGGACAGGGCATTGGGTCTTACTGGCAGGGCAAGCCTGCTATGTCAGGACAGGGCATTGGGTCTTACTGGCAGGGCAAGCCTGCTATGTCAGGACAGGGCATTGGGTCTTACTGGCAGGGCAAGCCTGCTATGTCAGGACAGGGCATTGGGTCTTACTGGCAGGGCAAGCCTGCTATGTCAGGACAGGGCATTGGGTCTTACTGGCAGGGCAAGCCTGCTATGTCAGGACAGGGCATTGGGTCTTACTGGCAGGGCAAGCCTGCTATGTCAGGACAGGGCATTGGGTCTTACTGGCAGGGCAAGCCTGCTATGTCAGGACAGGGCATTGGGTCTTACTGGCAGGGCAAGCCTGCTCTGTCAGGACAGGGCATTGGGTCTTACTGGCAGGGCAAGCCTGCTATGCCAGGACGTGACATCCTGCTGTCAAGTGTCCTTGTTTCCAATATTTATATTAGTCACCTAATGTTTTCCGTATGTTAAGACCTTCAATACAAACACATTGTCTTATTTTTTCAAATTCTGTAATTCATTATTTTTTTAATTCTATATACAGGTGCTGGTCATATAATTAGAATATCATCAAAAAGTTGATTTATGTATGTAATTCCATTTAAAAAGTGAAACTTTTAATATTATATTAATTCATTGCACACAAACTGATATATTTCGAATGTTTATTTCTTTTAATTGTGATGATTATAACTGACAATGAATGAAAATCCCAAATGCAATATCTCAGAACAAAATCTCAGAAAAAGAATATTACTTAAAACCAATACAAAAAAATTATTTTTAGAAATGTTGGCCAACTGAAAAGTATGAACATGAAAAGTATGAGCATGTACAGCACTCAATACTTAGTTGGGGCTCCTTTTGTCCAGGCTTACATTTGGGTTGGGTTAACATTACCCATAGTTTTTTGGAGATGGTTTACAGACATCATCGGTGGGGAAGACATTTCCCATACAAGTCTTTCATCACATGGATGTGATTGGATTAGGTCATGTCATTATGTGTAGCCTGATTCTGTTTTATTTGTATTAGCAGCACTATTTATCATTTACTGTGTTCAGCGGAATTACGATTACGGTAAATGCATTACCAGAATCATTGCCATTGTCTTTTTGCAGTGATTGGGTGACCTAATGAGACAGACATCACTAAGACGTCTGTACATATTGAACGTTTTATGGGATTGAACGTCAGCATACGACTCAGTGGCTTGGAATGCATGCAAAATAATTTAACACAAGTCCTCAAATAAGTTGGGGATGCAAAAGAAAATACCACTTTATGTTTTATAATCTATGTTCAACAGCTCAGACTTGCATCATGTGGCAAGGATTTCAGGGTGGCAGAGATCCCTGCTCCAACTAGTGACAATCTTGCTGCTCCGGACTTCCAGAAGCTCTAGCTCGTCAAGCCTTTCGTAAAGCATTTTCTCAAGAGGCTTGAGTCCCATGCCGGGTCCAGTTGACATTCTGCTTGTATCTTGTATTCTGATTGTTTATCTCAACCAGCTGGTGGCCGTCTTTATGGACTACAACCTGTCCCTGTCCCATTCTCAACTTCCTACATTCTTCAAGGAGAACACCATCATCCCAGTGGCCAGTTAAACCGAGGCAACATGTGCAAATGACTGTTTCTCTTGTCACATCAACTGCGATTGGGGAAATGTGTCATGTCACACACGGGGTCCTCTCCAAATACAATTTATTTACCATCATGAACATCCTAACTAGCAGCATCAAGGCCTGGCCTGAGAACCTCTCGGCACACAAGGTCGTGTGGAGGGTGATCAAGACAGTCCAACTCCTCACTTGAGCCATCCTCCCTTTCATTCACAAGATCTCTCTTAAACCATGCCTGACAAAAGCCTGTAGCTTTATCAAGAATCTTTCTAACTCCAGCCATGGACTTTTTATTTGCCTACCGTTGGTCAGACAGGGACTGGATCAAATTATTTAGAATTTTCCTAAGCGACTCATTTAGAACAATCTTGAACAACCTCATTTGAGTTTTGTTCTGTTTGTCTTTTCATAAAATATATAACAAGGGCCAAAATTCATAATGAACATAGATACTGCCTCCCTAACAAAATGGCAGTCAGAAATTTTATTTAAAGGGAAATATAATCTTTTGAAAACAATAGTTATTTTTTTAAAGGCACGATCATAACAATGTGGTGTTCTTTGCCTGGCTGTACTAATTTCAAGCTAGAGTGCTCTTTCACCTTGTCATTTGGAGATACCCAACCCAAAGGTTGTTTAGCATTCAAAGCCCATTTCTATGCACCTTCTGGACAATTATGTATGAAACTAATCTTACCAAGAAATCACTAACCTGACACAAACCATCTATGATTCAACCCCCCCTTTTTAAAACACGGAAACTTGTGATTCAGTTATATAAAGGTATTATAAAGAAAGTTATATAAGATAATTGGTCAAGGTTCGAAATACTTTTTCAATACACTGTATATATTAAACGATTTCACTTGTTAGCATCCGTACAGGAGGATATTCTTGCTGGCAGCATGCTAAATACATTCTACCTCAAAACGTTCAACATTGGGTTGTGTGACAAAAACTGCACATTATATTGTCCTCAGCACCAGGTGTACCTCTGTAATGGTCAGGCTTTTTACTCAGCTTCTTGATATGTCACACTTATCATGTGGATAGAATATATTGGCAGAGATTTCCACTCAAAATTTGGGAGAAATCGTTTTGACATACAATTTTGACAGACAAAATGTCATGAAACATTGCGCCAGCCCCTGCCAGACCCCCGGGCACTGCTGATATGCTGCGACCAAAATTTTACGTGAGGTAGTGATTTAGCCATTCAGCAACCCACTTTCTTCTTCTTCTTTTTTTAACCATATTCCTACTTTATTTATACTGGGATTCTCCATCTCCTTTTTAAATAATGAGTCAATTTGTTTTTTTTCCATGACCGATAATATTTTAGTTATTTCATAGCCCCTTTTTTAACCTTGTCTAAAGACATATGGTGAGCAGTATGTTTGGAACATCACAATAAAATTGAAATATTGGTTTTTCAGAATCGCAATGCATTTTGTCACCTAAGTATTGTGAAACTGTTTTATTGTCCCTGGCAATTCCCAGTCCACTACTCCTGTAAAACCCCCATTGTATTGTGTTCATTTTCATCTATTATAATTTGTGAACATTTAATTGCTCATCCTGTTGTTATTAACATTCCTACACAAGCCTACGCAGTCAAACAAATTACATTAAGCACTAACTTCCAGACTAACACATATGTTTATGCCACAAAGTATATTTCTATGGGATCTCTGTGGCTTCATGGGTTGGAGAATGTGATTGCACTGTCGAGTTGGAGCTTTTTGAGAGCAGTGTTTGTCAAGAGGGCCTCTAATGACGGCATATGTGCCCTTAGATCTGATGGGCCCAATGTGGGGGCCCAGACCAGCCTGAATAGCAGCCCTGTCGTCACCGCCCCCCCCCCAAAGAAGAGCCAACTATCTCTTGACATCTCCACACATCTGGCAAGCAGCCCAGAGACCATGATGGGAGTCAATTCCGTCTAATGAATTGTAATATTGTGTAATTTCAATCAGGCAGTAATTCTGTATAATTAACTTTTAATTTCTGGACAGGATTAGTTTGCAATTATGTCTGCAGCAGAAAAAGTTCAAGTAGGGAGCTATGCAGGTCCTAGAAAGAGGGCTTTTTAGAGTTCCTTTTGTTTGCGTTTAATATGGAAATTGTGCGAAAATAATGAGACAACTTCTCCTCATTGCTTATTGAATTAGGGAGGTCAGGCACAATGAGTTATCTGTAATTATATGGACATAGCCTCAGAGATGGTAGATTGGCCTATTAGATGAGGTCCTGTCTGTGATGAGTTTTTATTTTTTTTCTCTGGTGGATTGTGACCTTCAAATCATTGTAAATGTTAGTCAGTTAGTTAGAACCTTCCTGGTTGTTGATTGGGCAGGCTTCCCCGGTGGGCTCACAGAAGACTAACTGCTCTCCTGTTTGGCTGCTTTGGGATTGAGAATGTAACAGCCTCACCCAGGTGGACAAGAGAAGAGAGGCACCATATTATACCGATTTAAATGACAAGTATGTTCCAGTTATTAATTTTGGGGTTTTAAAGAGAAAGCATTATCTTTTTAGAGGACTTTTATGTGGAACAGAATATTTTAACAATGGATTAGCAGGGTAACTTAGTGGTCAAGGCTAGTAAACAAAAGGTTGCTGTTTCTATTCCTGAGCTAATAACATAAAAAAAAAAAAAAGTGTCTGTCCCTAAACGAGTCCCAATTTGCTTCCATGTTGTTACTGTAAACATTTATCCGTTCTTAACATACTTGCCTGGTAAAATAACGGTACAAAAGGAATCTGTCGTATTCTTGTCCTCCATTTTAGCAGTCTTTTACTCTCTTCGCCTCCCCTCTCATCTCTTTTCCTTGTCCTCTCTTTCCCTCTCATCTCCCTCTCCCTCAGTGTGGAGGAAATGCATTGGAAAGGAAAGCCAAAGTCACACAACATTAGTTTGGTGGTGGTGGCTGCTGCAGAAAGCCATTACTCTTCCCTGACAGTATCAAAGAAAGAAGCGAAGCTGGGGCTCGCCGATCCCCTCACTCTCACTCGCCATGCGCCACTCGTAGGAAATTGCCTCATACTTCAGCGGGCAGGAGGTGACACGTCGGCGACACCCACGCATGTGTCACTTTCGGGGCCCAGGGCCTGGGTGGGAGCGGGCACCGGTGTCACAGACAAATGCTGCCTGGGGAGCAGTAGAGGAGAGCTGCCCAGGGAAGGCTGTTGAGTTGGGGTCTGCACAGGGAGGGAACTGCGTTGGATTGTCAGGCAAGGATGGGCTGGAAATAGTGCTACCAATAAATGGGTTCTTAGCCTCACAAACATTCTTTGACACGGTTGAACCCATCTACTGAAAGGACTGAATGGATATGGATAATTGTGCCATTGAGCTAGTATATCTTGCAATTCACATTTATAAAAAAATATATATATAAGAATTTTGAATGATGTATTTGTTTTATCCCTTTGTTATCTGATTTGTGATTGTGGCCAAAGATCAAGTGAAAGATCAGGACGTGTTTTCGTAAGCATAATCCACCAGGACATTCTGCTTCATTTCGCACTGCTCTTTCAACCATGAATTAGGCTTCAACCAAAATGCTAAAAAAGGTCTCCTCAGGCTAACAACTACAGTTGAGCTTACCGGTGTCCAGCCCACCACAATGATTTGCTAGAGCACAATGTGGCGAGATTTATCTCTGTCCAACCATCCCCAGTGCCTTCGAAAACTGCGCTTCTCAGGAGCCTTCTATTTGATCAAGTTTGGCCTAAGTTGTCCTACAAAACAGTTAGGAAAGAATTAACATAAATACATCAATGCGTAGAAAATACTACAATAGCAAGAAATACCCTTTTAGCAATCAAACACTAATAGCTAGCTAATTTACTTTATGTGTTGTTGTATTTTAAATTAAGAAATGTAATCTCCCTCCTGGGATTGTGGATGGAATGTCTTCCAGAGCTGAGGGCCCACAAGAAGATAGTTAGTTTACCACATGGGGGATATAGACTGAAGGATGCAGAAGAACCCAGGGAAAGTGGTTGGTGGTGGGTGTGTCTGGTTTCTGTCTGAAGTCTGGAGCCCAGGGACTGTTCTGTCTGCTGCCCCTCGTATAGGGCCGCCCAACAATGAATCCAGTGTAGTGGGGCAATGCTTTGGGACCCCTCTCCAAGAACACAGTAGGGGCCTTGAAAAGGGACACATGTACACACACGCAGACTACCACACGTGCACACTACCACACGCACACATTACCACACGCACACATTACCACACGCACACATTACCACACATACACACTAGCCCACGCACACACTACCACACTCACACACGCTTCCACACTCACACCCACACACTTCCACACTCCATTCCTGTCAAGAGCTGT
The DNA here is from genome assembly GCF_011004845.1 of Esox lucius. Classification (NCBI taxonomy): domain Eukaryota; kingdom Metazoa; phylum Chordata; class Actinopteri; order Esociformes; family Esocidae; genus Esox; species Esox lucius. Next base: position 16,232,488 of record NC_047570.1, on the reverse strand, counting down.
TATGCCTCTGACCTTGTTTATAAAGGAGAATGTTTTGTGGGCAGTCTTTCCTGAATATGGAGAAGTCTTTCGCCTATTCAGTGCCTATTGGCACTCACTACATTATTCGTTTTCACCAGGACGTTACTAATCTATCAGCAAAATAGTATTCAGTCAAAACAGCAAATATATTATTTATTCAAATCATCAAAAATATGATTTATTCTAAACAACCAGAACACCAGGGCCCGTACATTCCTTGGTGTTATTATAGATTTGACTAAAATGTTGTTTATGAGTTACTAAAGCCTTTATCGGTTTTATAGCTATAGTATAACCAGTTGCCGGCTTGTCAGCTGTTGGCAGACGAGACAATGTACATTGTGTTGTTGGAGAGAGAATAGATTTCTGCTGTCCCATCACACCCTGTCTCTGTGCAGACCGCTTCAGAGCACCAATGTTTATTGCCATTCTAAAGCAGGCTTTGCTGTGATTGTGTGCGCTCTACGTCCCTTCCCCTTGTCTTGGCTGGGCTTTCATTTTCTTCGGGGCTGGGGGGATTGCTCTGTGCTGCGTCTCTGTGATTAGAGAGAGTGAGAGGCAGAGTGCTTCTCAGCATGACTCTGTTTTATATTCATCAAAAGAGCTGCCTTTGATTTGCTCCCTCTTTGACGTGTGACAGTGGCGCAGGCTGCAGCACCGCACAGCCGCCGCCAAAACCATGCCCTTACTACCCCTCCCTTCACCGCCCTGCTACACCAGCAGAACCCCCCCGCTCCCCCCGGCAGCCCAACCCTCAGGCTTTTTAATTTCTCTGTTATTATTAATATTGCCTCTTTTCACTTAAATAGGCAGACTTTCTCCAAGGTCACTGGGTAAGATTTGCAGAGCCCCCACCCCTTTGCGTTTTTCCCTCCTCTCGGAGACAGGAGCCTGTGGACTGATAGGGCTGCAGAGAAAGAGGGAGGCAGGGGGAGGACGAGCGAGAGAAGGAGCTCGAGGACCGGATGATGGGTTGTGATGAGGAGCTCATCAAGACTCTGTCTGTCTGAATGGGACCATGTCAATTTCCTTGGAATGGAGGAAAAAGCTTTTGTTGATTACAAAACAGTACTGAATAATGTTTTTTTTGTTGTTGCTGTGACCATTTACTCAGCGTTTCCTGCGTAGAATTGGAATTCCAGTTGCCTTTTTTGTCTTGCCGATGTCCAGTGGCCAACCTGTTGTGCAGGCTTCCTCATTAAACAGTATAGGAAGTGAATATGGGTTCTGGTGGGGTCTCAAATAAAGCCAATCTGGAAGGCTTGTCCTGTGGCCGGAGGTCAGGTCACACTGTCCGTCTCCGTGACCTTCAGCGGTAGTAGTGTGGTAGTACTGTAGTAGTGAGAGAAGGCCTCTGTCGTTTCCCACCTTTACTCAGGAGCCCACCCCATTACCAACCTCGTCCAGCAGACCACTCAATTTTGCACAGTCTGTGTTGGCTCAGACTAAGATCACATACACACTCTCACACTCACACACACTTGCTCTGCTCCTCAAACAGCCCTCTTGGCACCAAGCAGAGCATACACACACACAAACACACACACCTGTGTTTGAACAGGGCCACTCTGTGCCGCAGAGACCAGCCTGGTTATTAACAGTGTAAATTATTAAAGCAATTCCCAACTCTGCAAACAGAGGCAGGGAGTATGGAGCAGAGTCAGGACAGACTGTGTGTGTGAGATCGGGGGGGCAGACAGACCGAGGCCATTTGCCTGCTGCTTTATCCCTGCAGTGGCCCAGCCGACAAGGTCACACACACACCCAAGGTTAGCTCAGTTGTACGGAAACATGCTTGTGTAATATTTCACCTTGATATCATATATATATATATATGTGTGTATATATACACACACCCACAAATACAAGCAGACACACACACCTCCTAGTAACTGGAAGTCAGAAAGGTTCCGATTTCCATTTTTCGTGCACGACAGCAGAATGAAATGCGACCTGAAGCAGTGGTCTGGGCCGTTCTCCACGATGGCCCACACTTCACCCCCATGTGGCCTTTGACCGGGACTCTTTGACCGGGACTCTTTGACCTGGACTCTTTGACCGGGACTCTCTGACCGGGACTCGTCCATGTTGGAGCTGGTATCATCCACTGTATGCACCGTGCATCTACATAAACGCATGGTGCAGTCTGTGTCCTCTGGCCAGCAGGAGTACGCAACTACGTATTGGGCTGCGTGTTGAGGCTGAGATGGGAATTCGGTTACATCAACTCTGCTTCCTCTGCTGCCAGTGTTTCAGTAAAGCCTCCCACGGAGAACCAAGTCGTTTAGTATTCGCTCTTACAGATTGTTTCTCAGACCACTGATGGCAACACTGAAGGTCCACCATGCAGTCAAATAGATGCCGTGTTGTCATGGATGATAATATAGGGATGTCATGGCTTTTGAATGTAGATCATTCCATGCTCAGAAGGTCTTCTCCTGACTGCTCAGTGTGTTGTTAACAGGCCATGCTGGTTGGACATCAGTTTGATGGGAGTGTTATGTCCTTTTCAAGGTGACATCCCCAGACTCCCAGATTTCCTGTCCACATGTGTGATAAAACCTTTGATCAGCGGACGTCTCCCTAATGGTCTCTCAGTGAGCTGCCACCCATCCTATAGACCACTCAGGAAACCCTTGGCCCGGTCATTTCAGATGTCCTCTTCCCCACTAAGGCAGGTAGCCGTTCACCCCCTCAGTTGGCCTGGTGCTCTTGTCAGAAAGAAAGAGGGAGATGAGAGCACTGAAGAGAGTATTAAACTCTGCCACGCAGCACTTTGTGTCAGAGAGGGAAGGTCTGCCTTGTGCTCCACTGTAATCTCTGGAGCTGTGCTGTGGGGTGTAAGTGTTAAGTTGATACCAAGTTTTGGGCCACTGTGGATCTCTACTTCTGAAGCTCTACTGCCTAAACCCCATAATCCAGCTCAAAGGGAGACGCTGGGGTTAGTTATGCGTAAATGTCCTGGAGATTGACTGTCTCTTTCCTCTTCCCCCTTTCCTCTCCTCTGTTGTTCCCCGTGTTCCTGAGGCTCTCTTGCCCTGCAGGGCCCTCGGCTGGCTCCGGGTGATCCCGGCGTTTATCCTCCCTGCGTTCCGTGTCTCTCACTGGGGAGGAATCAGGGATTCGTGGGGCCCCACTGTCTGCCGCCCACGGGGCCCAGTGGCCCTCTGCGTATTTCCATGGAAAAAGTGACTTGCTGTTTTAGTGCCTGTCCTCCTGCCTGACTCCCTGCGTAACTTAACACGTAGTAATAAAAGAACTGTGTAATGTGCCGTCACAAGCCTGGAATTAAATGGAGGAGTTAACACAGGCCTGTAGTTTTATGTTGTAGTCATGGGAAACAAAGGGTAGGGACACAGGTTACTTTTCCTGATCCATCATCTAGCTCAGCCATTTTCCCTCCGCATCTTCCTCCATGCTGCATCGTCCCAGTTTGTGTCTGCGTGTCTGTGCCTTGTCTTCACTATGAGACAGCGGCAGTTATCAGTGTAACTACAGCAAAGCAAATCGCGTTGAGAGAAAGATGTTGGGAGTTCATTTTGTTTGTTTTCCTTTTTAAGGGCATATTGTGTTTTATTTCTAGTTGCTTTGTGTATTATTAAGATAGGGGTTTGTTGTGAATTGCTGTCGTGTCATTGGTTTATCTTTGTCAGTGTGCTTCGATGTTGTCTGCTCTCCCTCCCTGGCGCTGTGAAGTCAGACTTTTTGATGGGGCTCTTGACACAGCCAGCACTTGGCAGCAGATACCCTTTGTTCTCACAGGGAAAGGTGCCGACGGCATTCAAATGCAATAAACAGGAAAAGGTAGGCCTATCAAATTCAATATTTCTCTTCAGATGAAGAAACAGACATGTATTTGTGCACATGGCATGAAGCAAGATCCCTCCTCGCTCCTGGATGTGATGAAGTAAACATGCAGTATAACCGTTAAAGTGGAGGAGCATTAACTGGCAGACACCACACCCGGCCTAATCTTATCAGTGACACCAACACATATCAGGGAGAATCTCTTAGTTTAGCAGAATTGAGAAGATCACGATAAGTCTCTGGGAAAGAAGAAATCCCCTACATGGAAACACCTGGCCCTGCCTTTGAGTAGCTTTGAGGAAGCCAGCCAACTGGATGCGTTTATTTGCTGGTGGTCAGCATTTGGGCTATGGTCTGGGATTATCTGAGGGACCGTTGACCTGGGAGCAGGCAGAGCGTGATGTGATCTAACTGAATACTCGGAGAGGGGTTGAGAAAGGCTTGCTTTAAATTGACTTGCACAGGCCTGAGTTGGGTTGGGTGAAGGTAGCCTGAGTTGGGTTGGGTGAAGGTTTCCTGGGTTGGGCTGGGTGGAGGTAGCCTGCTTTGGGCTAGACCCCATGGAATTTGTGCTGTTCCACCTCCTCTCCAGAGTCTGGGCCTTGTTGAGCCTTTGTATAAAGGAGATCAACACACGTTTTATATCGCAAGTAACTGGGTTTATACTGGGCTGAAATGTAAGTGTTCATGTGTGACTACAAACACATATAATTCAGTGTGTGATGAATGCATGTGATTATTTGGTGATTTGTGTGTGTGTGTGTGAGTGATTGAGACAGTGTGAGTGATTGGGGAGGGGTGAGCCTGGTCTGGCTGTGGACGTGATTGTGTTGTGATGAGGTCTCAGTGGTGCGCCCTGCTCTGGTGCCGTGCATCCCCATCGCTTTCCCAATTGGACAGCTGATGGGATCTCACATGGAATGTGTGTCAGTGTGAAACGCCGCCATATACATAACCACCTCATTTCTTCAGCAGTGACTCCCTCCTGCCCGCTCTCAACATTGTTTTTCATTCCTTTCCCTTTTTCTCTCTCTCTTTCTTCATTCATCTCTCCGTTTATTTATTTCCCCCCTCTCCTCCAACTCTCTCTCTCAGTCAGTTCATGTGTCTTCCCATTCTTCTGGCAGGGTTCACAGGTAGTGCCTGCTCCAACCATTCCCTAACGGTGGTTTGTCATACACTTGGTCCCACGCTGTCTGCAAGCCGGTAATGGCTAGCGCTCCCTGGTGTCTCCGGGGCGGAGATAGTGGGCTAGCCTGTGTGAGGAGACCGGAGGAACACACTTCAACACACTTTATCATTGCTCTCAAAACACTGCGGTGTCTAGTGCTAAGCACCACTAAACCACTATCGTCTGCTTCAGGTGGTCTGCTTCAGGTGGTCTGCTTCAGTGACGGAAAGACTGAGAGGGGAAGAGGGAGGGGGAGAGTGAGAGATTGAGGCGTTGAGTGAGCAATGGCTCTGTGGAGCAGCATGCAGGGAGTCTAGACATTCTCCTCTGTCCAGTGGTCAGTTTGGGATGTTGGAGGAACTGTGCCGGTCTGGTCATCTGTAGATCTGTGTGCGTGTGGGTGCGTGTGTGTGGGTACGTGCGCGTGGGTGTGTGAGCATGTGTGTGTGCGCCGCAGACTGCAGCAGTATGGGAAATAATGGATACAAAGTATCTCAGAGAGATGGCTCCCTAATCTGATAGCTCCTGAGCTTGCGGGCTGTTTGTTTGACTGAGCTGGGCTCCATATGCACATGTTGATTTACAGAGAGAGACGGAGGTGTTTGTATGTTGGAGAATGCAGCGACAGTGCTTGGTAGGGGTCTGGTGAAGCAGCACCCTTCCCCCTGATGGGTGGAGCTCATCCATCTCCCTCAGACTTTGTGCGGTTTGAAGAGCATTTCTCATAACGGGTCACTCGCTCATCGTTATCACCAGCAGCCCGTTGGAAACTTTCCAGAACTCTGTCTGATGCTCTAACGCTGTGACACACTTCCCGTCACCCAGCAAGTCACCGCATCATGACGCTGGAAGCCAAAGCCCGGCACACCAGCCCCCCAGTGCATGAGCCATCACTCACCGCCGCGCCCATTTACATCCATTCATCTGGCTGTGTCAACACGAGACAGTGTGGAAGCGGTTGTGTTTATTTGTATATATTGCTCTCCATATATCATCATACTGTGTATTGTGGATATTTGTATTCATCAGTGTCACTTTTGGAGAGTAGAGCTGCTATGCTGTTTTATTACCTTACAAATGCACTCTGTGTTATGTATGACCTCAGCACTGGATGATTTTTATCTGGTATAGGCATACAGTTTATGTAAAAAAGAAACAAGGACGGGAAATTAGAATTCCAACAATTCCTTTGCAGACAACATCTCCATTCTGTAGTTTAAACCATCTGCTCTAACATTCATTCACTGTAGGCTAATACTTGGACTAACATGTACTGCCATGAACTGAAACTGATTGAGGGCAAATGGTTAATATGCCAAGTGGCTCTGCATGGATGCTAAAACTTCAATAATTATCATTGACAATTCAATACTGTGGTGTTTTTGTCTTACAGTAATGTAATGCTATTCGGTCCTGTTCTGTAGCCTAAAATACTGTAATATTAATAATGTAATAATGTGATACTGCAGACATTGATTTAGCTTTGATCTAACTACATACAATTGGTACCTTGTGATCTAAAAGTAGAGCAGAGATTGTGTATAGATGTCACATCCTGGTGTAGATCCACTCCCTCTCACCATCATTTGGATCACGGACACCTGTTAGTTGTTATTGCCTCACTTGTGTTCCAGATCACGGTGCCTGTTTAAGTTCCTTCTTCCCTAGTGTTTGTTGTCATGCATGATTTGCTTCTCTTGTCACTGTAACGCTGTTTCTTTTTTCGTGTAGGGGGGGGGGGGGGGACAGAGGGCTTTTAATAAAAGAACTAAGCAATAACAAAAACAGAAACTGCACACAAAAGCCAACAATGCTACAGAGCCATGACCGACAGCAAAACTAGGGAAGGAGGAGCTGAAATAGGGACAGTGGTCAGGAACTCAGGGGAGGCAATAACAACTAACAGGTGTCTGTGATCCAAATGAGGGAGAGATGGATGGGGGTTGGATCTCACTGTGCCCGAACGTGTCTGTATAGAATTAACACATGGGCAGAAACTCTGGGAAACTCTGGTTTCTTATGCTTCGGCCCAAGTAGCGATGACAGATCTTATTTCATGCTAAACTCCCTGTTTATATGACACAGTCATATAGAACATTTGCTTCACATCTATGGTCAAGCTAATGCCATATTTGCTTCATAAAAATAGTCTTAAATACATTTATCAGCTTAAAATACGTACCTGAAATTGAACAAATCTGGGAGTGTTCTCTAATCATTGTGCAGTATACACTCACCTAAAGGATTATTAGGAACACCTGTTCAATTTCTCATTAATGCAATTATCTAATCAACCAATCACATGGCAGTTGCTTCAATGCATTTAGAGGTGTGGTCCTGGTCAAGACAATCTCCTGAACTCCAAACTGAATGTCAGAATGGGAAAGAAAGGTGATTTAAGCAATTTTGAGCGTGGCATGGTTGTTGGTGCCAGGCGGGCCGGTCTGAGTATTTCACAATCTGCTCAGTTACTGGGATTTTCACGCACAACCATTTCTAGGGTTTACAAAGAATGGTGCGAAAAGGGAAAAACATCCAGAATGCGGCAGTCCTGTGGGCGAAAATGCCTTGTTGATGCTAGAGGCCAGAGGAGAATGAGTCGACTGATTCAAGCTGATAGAAGAGCAACTTTGACTGAAATAACCACTCGTTACAACTGAGGTATGCAGCAAAGCATTTGTGAAGCCACAACACGCACAACCTTGAGGCGGATGGGCTACAACAGCAGAAGACCCCACCGGGTACCACTCACCTCCACTACGAATAGGAAAAAGAGGCACATGCTCACCAAAATTGGACAGTTGAAGACTGGAAGAATGTTGCCTGGTCTGATGACTCTCAATTTCTGTTGAGACATTCAGATGGTAGAGTCAGAATTTGGCATAAGCAGAATGAGAACATGGATCCATCATGCCTTGTTACCACTGTGCAGGCTGGTGGTGGTGGTGTAATGGTGTGGGGGATGTTTTCTTGGCACACTTTAGGCCCCTTAGTGCCAATTGGGCATCGTTTAAATGCCACGGCCTACCTGAGTATTGTTTCTGACCATGTCCATCCCTTTATGACCACCATGTACCCATCCTCTGATGGCTACTTCCAGCAGGATAATGCAGCATGTCACAAAGCTTGAATCATTTCAAATTGGTTTCTTGAACATGACAATGAGTTCACTGTACTGAAACTGGTGGAACGGGAGCTTCGTGCCCTGGATGTGCATCCCACAAATCTTCATAAACTGCAAGATGCTATCCTATCAATATGGGCCAACATTTCTAAAGAATGCTTTCAGCACCTTGTTGAATCAATGCCACGTAGAAATAAGGCAGTTCTGAAGGCGAAAGGGGGTCAAACACAGTATTAGTATGGTGTTCCTAATAATCCTTTAGGTGAGTGTATACTGCACCGTCATTGCAGATGCATTGAGAAACGTGTGGGTTTTAGTATTAGGTGTGTTTGCATGAACTACTTATCCTGAGCAAACCAAAGCTGTTATATTATTCATCAGCCAGACACTGTACCAAATATCCCTGCAGCAAAATGGAGCTGCGGCAGCCACATACAGGCAGGCAGGAGTCACATGGACAGAGCAGGAGCTATAGCAGCTCCTCCAATTCTCCTGGGTATTGACGCTGGGTGACAATGGAATTCATTTCCAAAGGCTAGAGCGTGTTTTGTGTGTCTGTGCGTGTGTGTCTGTGCACGCGGTGACAGGGCTGTGGTAATGAAGCTCGGCAGCAGCCCACTTTAGTATTAAAGGCACATCTCCCTTCCTTTAAAGGCAGTAAAGCATGCTGGGACGCAGTGAAATGTTTACAGTGCTGTGGTTGGCTCCTGCAGCCGAGCTGGCCGTGGAGGATATTACTGCAGCTTGCCTCTAATCACTCATCCCTGCCCATCAATCAGGACCCCAGCACCACCCTCCACCACAACGCTCCTAAAGCACCGCATCGCAAGGACACTTTTAATGCCTTCCCACTGCGCTTAGAATGATCAGGCCTAGTTATGTATTTTTTTCCATTATTCATTATTTGCATCAGGGAGCCATAAATATGTCAGGTTGTAGTTGGGTCTGTAACTTCTGATACTGTTGTAGGTTGGCTGAGGTGCAGCTCTTGGAGTAAGTGGAAGGTTCCGGGGGGGTCCAGGAAGGACACTGGGGTCGTAGGGAGCGAGCCAAGAGGTGTGAAACCGGGAAAATGAAGCACACTTAACAGAGTTACACAGTCACAGCCCTTCATACATAACCTCAATGACAAAATGGGATTTATTCACCATTCAAGTGGGAAGATTATCTTTAGCACAAGCTATCCACTTTACTTTTTTGGGATGAATGCAAGTATGGCTGTTGGAGTGTAAAGTGACTTCGTTTTTTCCCCTCCTTTTTATCAGGGCTTGGTTATGCTTATGGTCGGTGACTCCATGTTATTAGAAGACAGTAGTATGTGCCAGTTTATCCTAAGCCTGTGCAGCTGTTGGTGCCTGATTTGAACTCCATTCTGGTGAGGATTGCCGTCACACACAATCATCACATTGGATTAAAAGTTGTTGTGATTTTAAGTACTCAACTCCCTTGCCCAAATCAATAAAGCCAGTCAATAGCTGGACCTAGTGCTGCGTTCTGTCTGCTTCCCACCAGCAAGGATGTGCTATGCTGCTATAGAAGCCGGCCTATCCTGCCTCCACAGTCACACACCCTAACAAAGACAGATTTAGCAAAACAAACTTAGGCCGTATCTGTTTTTATCTTTACATTTTCGCTCCTCTGGTGAATCTATATCTACTGTAACTGTTGCATGTATGTATGCTGCAATGCCTCATTTCAATAAACTTCTCATTTAAAAGAGCTAGATGTTACGTGTCTGGACCAATGGTTTTGGTTAACTGTAATTTGACAGACAGTTATAAATTGTTAGAGTTACTGGAGTTCAGGCACAGCAAACTAGCAAAAAACAATAGTGGAATATTGTGAAAGTTATACAATATAGTCAAGAACCATCTTACCATATGTAACTGAATAGATCCTTTCCCCCTTAATCATTACCAATATGCCATGACTACTGAAAGGTCTGTAACAAGCATTATTAAAAGGTTACAAATAAAGATTCTGATAAATGCAACAGTTCAACAATGGATGTCATTGTACTGGCGCCACTGATACCGCTCTCCATCATCGAGGTGCCCTTTGCAAGGGTGGGCATGGACATTGTGGGGCCAGTTACGGGAGCTGTTCCTGCTGATCATTTTGATGGGGATTACTAAGCACCTCATCACAGACCAGAGCAAAAATTCATCAGACCAGACCACCTCATCACAGACCAGACCACCTCATCACAGACCAGAGCACATCTTCATTGGACCAGAGCACATCTTCATCGGACCAGAGCACATCTTCATCGGACCAGAGCACATCTTCGTCATACCAGAGCATATCTTCATCAGACCAGAGCATATCTTCGTCAGACCAGAGCATATCTTCGTCAGACCAGAGCATATCTTCGTCAGACCAGAGCATATCTTCATCAGACCAGAGCTCATCTTCGTCAGACCAGAGCATATCTTCGTCAGACCAGAACACCTCATCGTCAGACCAGAGCACATCTTCATCACCGGGTGATAACTTAGACCGGGTGATAACTCACATAGAGAAGAACCAAAGCCATCAACAGGGGACCTATAATCAGCCCGGGTCGGTGTCTGGGACTTCCAGCCAGAGGACATGGTGCTTCTGTTGCTGCACACCTGGACATTTTCAGCATCTTGGCAGGGGCCCCACAGCAGAGCGCTTTCTGTTTGCTCGCCATTAGTCTATGAATCCTTCCTTACAGTGCGTGGTGGGCTATACATCTGTTACAGTTTTTTTCCAATTGCCAAGACACTAAAATGACATGCACAGCACAATTATTTAAACTGACACACAGAGAGCAAAACCTCTTCTCAAGTCTCCGAAAGTCTGAACACATCTTCTGCTTTACACACATTTTGCAATTCAAAATGGCACTTTTTAAATGCACTGAACACAGTTCTCTGCATAAGACACAACAATCTGACATAAAGTCACATGTTTGCCATTTCAAAACACTGCCATTCAAAATGACAGTACATGAGCTAATTGGCCAATACATGTGCCACCTGGCCAAACACCTCAATGGTTAATTGTTACCACTTCAATCAGGAGGTAAGCACTATGAAAAGGCCACAGGTGAGCGCCAATGGAAGATGTTGCAGATAGAGGAAGAGGGAGGGGGAGAATGAGAGGGGGAGGAAGAGTGAGAGGTAGAGGTAGAGCTGGTAGAGGAGTTCATGGCCAAAGAAGACAACAACTTTCAAATGAAATCAGAGCAACCTTAGTTGATCATGTCATTAACCATGCGCTGACAATGCGAGAGGCTGGACAGAGAGTGCAGCCCAACTTGAGCCGTTTTACTGTCACCTGTGTCATCCGGACATTTACTGTCACCTGTATCATCCGGACATTTACTGTCACCTGTGTCATCCGGACATGCAGTACAGGTATGTAACCAACATTTATTTCACACTATGCAGTACACCCCATGTCATATTGTATCAGTTGGGTGACACCTGTTTACTTCATGAATGGCTGATGTAATACACTAACTGTGCAAGTTTCCTGTACAATGTACTCTACTGTGGGGGAAATATCTTTAGGCTGCATTGTCCATTGTCCCTATATTTTAGTTTTTTCGTTTTTCTAAAGGACTGAGAGATGCAACCATGGTGGAGGAAGGGGCCAAATGTTCACCGGGGTTCAGGAAGCTGCCATTGTAAACTAGGTTTTGGAAAATAATGAAATCATATTACGAGAATTCAAAGCCACATCATCCAAGACAACACCATATTCAACAACATTCAAAGAGTCAGTCTGTCCACATTGGTTCGCATTCTCAAGCAAAACCAAATCAGAATGAAACAGCTTTCTAAGGTGCCATTTGAGAGAAACTCTCAAAGAAACAAAGAGGTCAGATGAGCATATGTGGATGAAAGTACATTATTGACTGCAGTACACTACACGCAACATTGTTTCCCAGTGTACTGGATAACACCATATTGACTGCAGTACACTACACGCAACATTGTTTCCCAGTGTACTGGATAACACTATATTGACTGCAGTACACTACAAACAACATTGTTTCCCAGTGTACTGGATAATACCATATTGACTGCAGTACACTACACACAACACTGTTTCCCAGTGTACTGGATAACACCATATTAAATGCAGTACACTACACACAACATTGTTTCCCAGTGTACTGGATAATACCATATTGACTGATTTTTGTTATTTGTTTTCAGGGAGTAATGGAAATGGATGCTCATGCAATCCCACATGAGTTCATCTTTATAGATCAGGCTGGGTTCAACCTAGCAAAGACCAAAAGAAGGGGGAGAAAGGTCATTGGCCACAGAGCCATTATAGATGTTCCTGGCCAACGTGGTGGGAACATCACAATGTGCAGTGCCATCTCCAAATGCATGGTGTCCTCCACCGTCATGCCAACCTGGGACCACTCAACACAGCCCATATTCTCACATATATGGACAGACTCCACAACATTCTCATACCACCAGAGCATATGAATGATGCAGACCATCAAAGAAACCAATATGTTGTAGTATGGGACAACATGAGCTTTCATCGTGCAGCCCCAGTCCAAAACTAGTTAGCTGACCACCCACTATTTCTCGTGCAATTCCTCCCACCATACTCACCATCTCTGAACCCCATAGAAGAGTTATTTTCGGCATGGCGGTGGAAGGTATACGACTGGCAACCCTTTGTGCACTTGAATTGTGCAGGCTATGGAAGAGGCATGTGATGAGATTGATGTGGGTGCAATTCAGGGATGGATAAAGCACTCAAGGCGCCTCTTCCCTCGATTTCTGGCAAGGGAAGATATTGCTTGTGATGTGGACGAGGCGTTGTGGCCAGACCCAGTTGTGCGGCAAGATGCTGCCTAATTATTTTTCTTGGCTCTTTTTTTTAAATATATTTTTCCTGCCAATTTCTTCTGCAATTCTTTTTTCAGTTTACGTTTTTTTGTGAGCACATTTTTTTTCAGTCCAATGTAAATATATCTGCTGTGCATTCTTTGCACTGACTTATAAAAAAAATATATAATGTTTCAACAGCGTGTGTGTGTATCTGCAAATATTTCTGTGCATGTGAACTATCTGAAGAAGATGAGAGTGCTTTTCATTATGCCCAACAGTGTGTAGTTGGTTAGAGAAAAATCTGGTAATATGAATGAGGTGTGTGCCATTTCATGCAAAAGTTCCCGAGATATGCTAACACATTGCTTTTAGTTCCTTAAGTTGTCATTATTTTAGGTTTTTGCTAGCCTAAGCAGAGCTTCAAAGTCATCAGAAGTCATCGAAATAACAACTTCCATGCTTTTTATGCATTAGCAATCTCTACTGACAATTATTTTTGAAAATATCTTTTGCCACCTTACCTACTAAATGTATTTGCATATTATTTAAATACCCTAACTCGTGCCTTTTTTTTTAATTTGGGTATAATTGAATTAAGACACAATTATTTAGTTGTAGTTAACTATCCATCAGAAAAGCTGTTTAGAGTCCCCCACCTGAACCCCATTCTACATTTCAGCCTAAACAACAAATGACAATATTTTTAAAAGCTTAGGTGAGATTCAGTGTTGAATCAGATGCTGGTACACCCAGCAGCTCTCCAGATAAAAAATTAGGACATGTTTTATACAGTAGCTTAACGTAGCAGTTTATGTACTTGGTTCCTTTTTCACAATGCAAAATGGTAGGAGATGGTAGAACTATGGCATCAGGGAACAGCAAACTTCTATTTAGATTTACATGGGTTGCAAAACCAGCTCACCTGCATTTTCTAGACTTCTTCATTAATTATAATTTTCCTCCATTTTGGCATAACTCAATAATCTTGGCTCTAGATTAAGCTGTCAGTTCATTCTTTACATTGTTAGCATTATCTGTCACTATTATACTGGTTTCTTTCATTTTAGTGCATATAAGTTATGGAAAAGTCAACAATATTAAATTGTGAGTTTTGAATCTCACATAAAATCTACAGCCATCAAAATGTAAATGAATTGTACAGGCCAGCGTGGGAAACAGTCAACAGAGTAAAAAGGATGCAATCAATCCAGCGAGATTTAATGGATAAGTGGACTTTTCACCCCTCTGAAAATAATAGATAGCTGAAAATGAGAAATCCTCAGGTGGGCTGTATTGCCTTTTTCCGCTGTGCAGTACTTTCAAATCTAATTTTGATTGTTGAGAAATCTTTTTTGTACCTACAGAAAGCCAGGAACCCCTTTTGAATATTTACTTAGCTTCCAAACTTGTGTTTTTCCCCCCAGTTGCAATTTGAGGGGTGCACCAGAGTGGTGGGGGTGAAAGGCTCATTAAAGCACAGCAGCTCAATTGCAAAGAAACAGGGGTACACAGCAGCTGAACCCCAGAGAAGCAGGGGTACACAGCAGCTGAACCCCAGAGAAACGGGGGTGCACAGCAGCAGGCAAAGACCTTCTATATGATGAGTCATTAGGTTAATGCACTTAAATATTTATATTTCATATCCAGCTCAATAATAGGACATTCTCAATGAGATGCAGTGCTTAATTTGTAAATTTAGAGGTCCTGGATTAAAGTGAAGGTGGATCCTGTAAATCTTTGGAAGGAACAAGTTGCCAGATTGAACGAGCTGTCACAGCAACAAGGTGCTGAAATAACTGAAAAAAAATCTGTCATTACTGCCATAACTGGTCTGTGCCCACATTATTAAATGATGGGATTTACACCGACAATCAAACTAATTTCATATTATAATTCAAGCATTGCACCCAATCCATAGATAGGTTACACCATAACATCAAAATTATTGGATCATAGTCATCAGAGCTGTCATAGATTATGGAAATTTGCAGTCTAACCTTTCTGTTTAATGGTCAAAAACCCTCCACCTTACAGCCGTGGATCTCTCTCTCTGGGCTGTTTCAGTGCCGACTGGCCTGCTGGTTTAAAATAAATGGATTGTCTTTTAGACATTATTTCTAACGCTAGCTATCAATATTCCACTGCAGCTGGTAAACATGGCCCAGTTGCAGCGTACGTGATGACCTGACTATGCAATTGGCTGTTTTGTATTTTATAAGATTTATTTTAGTTATTTTTCACCAATTCTTTGGTGAAACTCTAATATTTTATACTTATTAAGACATAAAATTTTCTGTCAAATAATGTGCAGGTCCCAATAGGTTTCAGATAAGAGTTGCCATGTCCTCAATCCTGATCCATCAGTAATTAAGCATTGCTGAGGTGACTAGGTGGAATTTGCTGCTGGCTTAGTTGCCAAATATGAACTCATTGTAAATGTGACTAAAGGCCTGCTCTCCAGGACGTTTCCAACATACAGTGCTACAGAAAGGCTACACAGGAGACAGTACTACCCTAAGTAGGGCTATACAGGATAAAGTACTACCCTATGTAGTGCTATACAGGATAAAGTACTACCCTATGTAGGGCTATACAGAAGTAAGTACTACCCTATGTAGGGCTATACAGGATATAGTACTACCCTATGTAGGGCTATAGAGCAAACAGAACTCCCCTGTGTAGGACCAGGTGAATAGTATTCAGGTGATGAGGGCCATAATCGGAGAGGTTAGTGAGGTGAGTGAGGGTAGTGACCAGGCAGACGGCGTGATTGTTGGAAATTGGATCCAATGAAGCACCGTCCACAGGGTAGGGCATGACGTTGTTAAATGGAGTAATTTTCAATTCCTTCTTCAAGGTCCCCTTTACCCTGTACAAATCTCCCACTTTTCTACCACCAAAGCACCCCCAGACCATCACATTGCCTCCACCATGCTTGACACCATGCTTTTCATTTGGTCTGTGTCTCACCAATGTTCTTCTTGGTGATTGAAATACCTCAAACTTAAATTTGTCTATCCTTTTTTCCAGTCTACCTCTGTCTAGTGTCTGTGTTCTTTTCCCCATCTTAAACATTTCTATAGCTGCCAGTTGAGGACCTGTGAGGGGTCTGTTTCTCAAACTAGACACTAATGTATTTTTCCTCTTGCTCAGATATGCACCGGGGCCTCCCACTCTTATTTCTATTCTTTTCAGGCCAGTGTGTGCTGTCCTCTGAAAGCAGTAGTACACAGTGTTGTATGAGATCTTCAGTTTCTTGTACATTTTTTGCATGGAATAACCTTAATTTCTCAGAACAAGAATAGACTGAGTTTTACATTTATTTGTTTCTGGACATTTTGAGCCTGAAACTGAACCTACAGTCTTGTCCACCTGGTCATACTTCTGACCTAGTCTAAAATCGAATATACTCTGGATTTAGCCAAGAGAAATTTATTTATTATTCCAATTGGACACTTAATATCTCACCCGGCACAGCCAGAAGAGGACTGGTCACCCCTCTGAGCCTGGGTCCTCTCTAGGTTTTTTCCTAAAATTCGACCTTCTTAGGGAGTTTTTCCTAGCCACTGAAATTCAACACTGCTGTTGTTTGCTCCCTGGGGTTTAAGGCCGGGTGTCTCTGTAAAGCACTTTGTGACAACTGCTGTTGTAAAAAGCGCTTTATAAATAAATTTTGATTGATTGATACAGTTGCCGATGCTTCAGATACTCAAATAGTCTAAAGAAGACCAGTGTTATTGCTTCTTTACAGTTTTCAGCTGTGCTAACATAATTGCAAATGGTTTTATAATGATAAACTTGGATTAGCAAACACAACGTGTCATTGGAGCACAGGAGTGATGGTTGCTGATAATCGGCATTCTTAACGACTATGTAGATATTCCATAAAAAATATGCCTTTTCCTGCTACAATAGTCATTTCCAACATTAACACTGTCTACACTGTATTTCTGATCAATTTGGTGTTATTTTAATGGAACAAAAATTAGCTTTTCTTTCAAAAACAATGTGATCCCAATGTTTTGAACGGTGGTGTATACAGTAAGTAAGAACACATTATTGACTTGTGATTAAAGAATTGACTCTGATTAAGTCAAAAGCACATATCTCATCTCAATCTATACACTTTTCAAGGAGAGGACTGAAAATTGATTTCTTTTGAGTCTAGTCTTGAAAGGTGTCACAGACTTCATTTCCTCTTCTTTACTGCATTTATTTTCTCCTGCCATGTCAGACGAGGTGCAGGAGATGAGTGCTTTGTACCCATCACTGCTACACATTATGGCCTGGTTTTGCAGACACAGATTAAGCCTGGTCCTGGACAAAAAAATCAAGCTCTAGAAGTTTCCATGCATCTGCAAAAGCAGCGTTAAGTGTTTTATTTCTCCGTGAAAATAACACTCTGTTCTGTCACTAATTGACCATCTTTTTAATTGTGCTCCAAGCGAGTTGTGATTGTTTCTGTTGACCTAACCGGTTGGTGTGCTTCTGAAATGGCTATTTTTAGATAATCCAATCTGTGCACCTGTGTACTGTGTTTGTGCGTCATGGCTTTGTGTGTGTGTGTGTGTGTGGTGTTGCATGGCTTATGTGAGTCTGTCTTGGCGTGTGTGCGGGTGTTTGCTGATATAACTCAGTGAACAAACATCATGATTATATTCTGTGAAAACACATTTATTAGTGAATGCTCACTTCAGTGTGATGTGGGTGTTGGAGCTGCACAGGACCCCATCACGTGTCATTGATCATGGGTTCATCCTGTTTCTGTGCTTGGTGTTGGTGTTGGAACTGCACAGGACCCCATCACGTGTCATTGATCATGGGTTCATCCTGTTTCTGTGCTTGGTGTTGGTGTTGGAACTGCACAGGACCCCATCACGTGTCATTGATCATGGGTTCATCCTGTTTCTGTGCTTGGTGTTGGTGTTGGAACTGCACAGGACCCCATCACGTGTCATTGATCATGGGTTCATCCTGTTTCTGTGCTTGGTGTTGGTGTTGGAACTGCACAGGACCCCATCACGTGTCATTGACCATGGGTTCATCCTGTTTCTGTGCTTGGTGTGGGTGTTAGAGCTGCACAGGACCCCATCACGTGTCATTGACCATGGGTTCATCCTGTTTCTGTGCTTGGTGTGGGTGTTGGAGCTGCACAGGACCCCATCACGTGTCATTGACCATTGGTTCATCCTGTTTCTGTGCTTGGTGTGGGTGTTGGAGTTGCACAGGACCCCATCACGTGTCATTGACCATGGGTTCATCCAGTTTCTGTGCTTGGTTTCTTTGCTCTTTAAATTGTTTCTAAATTTTTAAGGGAATGAAGACGGTTGTCTCAAATCTTCCTAACAAAGCTCTCAAAGCCAAGGCCAGTATGACATTCACTCTCACACACACACACACACACACACAGACACACACAGAGACCCATTCAGAATGGAGATGAGGATGAGGAAGAAGAAATAAACTGAAGCACTTCCTTAGACAGGTGTCAGCGTGTCTGTCCCCTTCACCGACCATAAAAGTTAATTAAAGAAAATGAATTTGTATTGTGCTGTTGGAGCTGGGCTGCTGCTTAATAATAGCCTGCCACCGCTGTCAAAATTAATGGAACTTTGTGTGCGTGTGCGTGTGTGTGTGCGTGTGTGTGTGCGTACGTGTGTGTATGTGTGGGGGGGGGGGTGGGGTGGGGGGGGGGTATCCCTGTGTTCATCTGTGCATGAATGTGCCAAAAGTAAATTGTGTTTTTATGAATGTTGTGTTGCATTACTGTGATGATATTCTATTATATATGTAGTCTTTCTATTCATGCATAAACCCTTCGTGCTATTTGTGAGTACTGATATTAGAGGTCTTGATCTAATAGAGCCTAGAATATGACCCACCTGGGTCACCATGGCCCTATCCAGAATGGCACATCCACTGGCAGCCACAGAATACTGCAGCATACTGGGTCTTGCATAAATACATTGTATTGTGTTGCCACAATACAATTTATTGTGCTTTTTTTTTTACTTACATTTGAAACGAATACACTTTCTGTGCCACAGTGAATGTATCCTGGTAGCACAGCTTTGTGTATTGAGGCAGGGAGGTGAACACTTCTCAAATCAAAGTTCATGTTTGAAATTTTAGAAATATAAACATTTGGCCTCCGCTTTGACATCACAAAATATTTTATGGAAATGATTTACAATTAATACAAATTAAATCAGTTCTGCAAAATGTGAAAAGGTCTAGGGGGAATACTTTCCACTGTATTTATAATATCACCGGGTTCATGTAGTCTCTATTTTTATTCCACTCTTGCCATTGCTTTAACAATATTTGTTTTGCTCTGCTCTGTGGGTATTTGGGTATTCTCACTGAGGACTTTCAGTTTTTGGAGGCTTGGGTTATTTTTATATGCAGCAATACATTTTTTGGCACATTTCAGAGAAACGTGGGCATATAAAACACTCACATACAAGTACATACACCTACGCAGGAATGCATACACACACAAACACTCTCTCTTTCTCTCTCTCTTTCTGTCTGTGCATAAAAATTTTCCTTGTACCCCTAACAGCTTCGCAGTGTTTTTTTCCAGCTCTAGCTTTCATTCCATACATTACAAGGGAAACTGTTTAAGAGCCTATACAGTGAAAGATGGATTTGATATCTAGGTTTATGTCTAAGTTCAGCTTTAATTGTCAGAACTGCTGAATAGTACATGAAGTTCAGGAGGACAAGATGAGATGGGAGGGAGGGAGGGAGGGAGGCATATAGAACAGAGAGAGGAGGTGTAAGGAAAGGAGGGGGAGGAGTGTAAATGGACAGGGTATGGGGAGGCAGGCTGTGCGGCAGTAAAGAATGCATTAAGCAATTATAGTTAGGGAGCACAAGAATGCAGTGATGCGATGGATTTTGCTGTAATTGCCTTAGCTATCACTGTTAATCACAGGGGAGCCAGGCAGAGAGGGAACAAGGAACGGCAACAATATGCTCTACATAGGCATCTTCTACTGACAGTCTTTCATATACACTCACAATCATGTGCATTCCTTGCAAAGACACACACACACAAACATTAATACATGCACACAACATACAGATTCCAGAACTTGCATGCATTTGTATGTGTGATCACTTTCTCTCTCCCTCTCTGTCTCTCCCACAGAAATGTATACAGGCACCACTTTCTGCACACCCGGGTGTGTATAATTATGTACGCATCAATATTTGATGAAGAACACAGGACTTAGCACCCTGCAGTATTTGTGATGTTGAATGGTGGGATTATGTTAACGGAGCTCACACAAGCTCATCTATGATTTATCTGGTGCTGGAGCCCAAGCTGCTGCTGTTTTACTCGTTAAAGCATTTGTCTGGCCTGTCTATAAAAGATAAGACAGTGGAAATACTGGGGATGGATGGAGGACAGGAACGCCGGGCGAAAGAGGAATGGACAGGGAGGGCTGAAGGAAGATTCGTAACCTTTTGTTTGTGACTGGGGTGAGCGTGGGATGTGTGCTGAGCCCTTCCCCTCTCCCCCCTCCACCTCTCCCCATCCTTCTTTCTTTCTGTTTTTTAGAGGGACGTCTGGCTCCGGCTAGCTGCTCTGCAGGTTCTGATTAATGCTAATATATGCAGCCTCTGCTAGCACAAAGCAGGGCTGGGAGGGGCCCTCTTCCCTGATTACCAGGAGAGAGAGCGGGGTAGGCGGGGGGAGGGGGTGACCTGGACAGACACCTCATTTAATTTAATACATGGCAGCATGCGACGGTGGGGAGCTCCAGCGAGGGAGGGAGATAATCAAGAGCCTGGCCCTTATAAATGTGCGCTGAGATGACACCGAAGAGATTGGATTTGGAAACAAGGAGCAAAGAAGAGCAAAGCCGAGCGGAACGCGATTGATTGATTCCATTCAAGTGATCGCACCCTCTGATAAGGGATGACTTTTATTTTTTCAAGTAGAAAAGAAAATCTGATGAGTTTCTTCAAATTTTGTACAATGATTGTGAGCTAAATGTTTTCATTTCTCAGCCTGTTCCTTATTCAACGATGTTCCCTCTTTTTATAGTCGCACGTAGCAGGATTTGTATGGTCATGAAAATCTTGGAAAAGTTATGAAATTAAAACGTTTCATTTTCCAGGTTTGGAAAAGTTTTGGAAAAGTCATGGAAATTAATGTAATTATTTCTGTTAATATAATTTATTCAGGCATTTTATGAATGCAGTGCAAAATCACTTACCCAGCCAGCATTGAAATATAACACAGGTGATGCCCACATCCTGACATTTCTAAATTATCCAGAAGGTAGGAAAGCCTAAGCTAGCTGTTTCATTAGTAATTTAGCAGATCATATTCTACCAATACCAACAAATAACGCCTTCCTTTTGGATCCAGGCATGCCTTCAAGACTTGATTTAAGCGTAACCAAATAGATGCTAGTCCACTTGCAAAATCGGTTAAAGGCTAAACTCTTCCATGGTAGCTAAGATAAATATTAGTAGAAAGGGTACTTTTACTGAGGAAAATGTGTGGTTATTTGGATGTGATTTTGCAATGATTTACATCATGGGTTGTCATCCATACTCAAGGAGAGCCAATGAGCGCAAAGGCTTTTTTTCCACTACCCCTAACAAACCACATTTTATAAATCAACCGCTCAGACCTTGATAAAGTGACTTTGACCAGTTTGAGCAGGGCAGGATCAAATGCCTTCACACCCACTAAGTCTTTAGACAGGGGGTTAACCACATGTGGTTTACACAGTTTCCTCACAGATGTTCTAATTTGTGGAGGTTTCAGTGTCTGGGAAGGACATGACATGAGTACATTGGTACATGGCATCGGAGAGCAACCATCCATTGGAAATGCTATATGTATGCTTACTTTTCTCTATATACATATAGATTCTGCCATTTGGTTTAAAATCATGTCAAAGTCATGAAATCAAAATGTGGATAAAACTTGATTTGAATATAGTGATAAAGTGATTGCTGGACCCCCGTACCCTGGAGATCTGCTTCGGCCATCCTTGAGGTAGTGCTGGTGTACCTCATGAGCCTCAGCTCTCCCTGCAGAAGGTTGATACTCCATCCGCACTGTGACGAATGGCAGGAAATTAGGAGGCGGCCATGACAGCCAGATTATGCGATCCCTCTGTCTACATGACTTAGCCATGTCTCTGCCTCTTAATCGTTAAACGTGATTAAAGCAAACAAACACAGAGTTATTAGATTAGTCAGAAGGACATGGAGTCTTTGCAGCTGATTATCTTTTCCTTTTTAATGAAATGCTACTCAGAATTAACATTGCTTGGATAATTTGATTTAGTACTGCCCCGAGAAATGCCAGACAGCTCTGATTCAACTGCAGACGGTTTGAGATCCTTGTCAGGAGCTTAAGACCAAACAGCTATGCGAGACCAACATTTCCGGCATTTTAGAAAGTTCAAGAGGCTGATTGAGTTACAGGCACAGTATTCTAAATGACTGAAGGCTTTAGATGAGCTAGTAAGAGATAGTAAAGGCTGTTGTGATGGGTTAGAGAAACTGGAGAGGGGGTTGAGCAGTGGTTCCCAACCCTTTATATTCCTGGCACCACCAAGGCAGTAGAGATAGTTTAGAGACATTAGAGATTTGGGTTTTGAGGAAGTTCAAATGGGTTAGCAGAAGTAAACATGGGTTAGAGTCAGTCAAGATGGTTCAGAGGTGTTAGAGGCAGTAAAAAAGGGTTAGAAGAAGTTAAGATGGGTTAGAGGAAGGTAACATGGGTTACAGGCAGTAAAGGTGGGTTTGACACAGTAGAGATTAGTTAGTAGGGGTGGGGGGAAATCAAGTATAGTACTGGAGTATAAAATAGTAGGAAACTCTGACACCAAGAACCGATTTTCAAATGCAGATATATTTTGACATGGGAAGGTAGGTCTGTCACACATGGCTCTATACAGTGCAAGTGTTAGACATAGAAATGCTCTGAAATGAAGTATGGTAATATGCACGTTGTGATTTATAGCATAAGAAAAATCGATAATTGATGTCAGAGTATTTCTGTAGTATTTCAACCAAGTGCAGCGAAGACAGGAACAGTGTGTGCAATGCAGGCTACTGTAACCTACAAAAAGTGATGCTTTGAAAGATTCATTCCCAGCGAGATACGTCTTACCCAAAAATGTGAGTTTGTCTGGGGTGTTTGCATAGTTTTGTTCATATCCATGGTGGGTTGTCAATGTCACTTTTTGACAACTGCTAGTGAATATGTCAACTTTCTTTGAGAATGCTAGTCAGATTCTAATTAACCAGTGGTAGCCAGGGTTGCCAGGAGTTATTGAGGTCATATTGCACAATCACAGCCACGACACTTCTAAAAACTTACAACCATATCTATAAATCAACCCGCCCAAGGCCATTTTTTCACACACACTGTCATTGAAAGCAGCCTAAATGGGCTGGAAACGGCCCAATCAGGCAACACTTGTGGAAGCCTGAACACGTTCACTCACAAATGCATGTGCTGTTGTCTCCGTTTCAAAGAAACCACTTTTCAGGTGCAGCCAATCTATAATATTTTGGCTTGGTCTCAGGTCACAATTTGTTTGTATATTGAGCAGCAATATACACCGATCAGCCATAACATTATTACCACCTGCCTAATATTGTGTAGATTCCCCTTGGATCAGACTTGTGTGTCCAACACATCCAACAGATGCTCGATTGGATTGAGATCTGGGGAATTTGAAGGCCAAGTCAACACCTTGAACTCGTTGTTGTGTTCCTTAAACCATTCTTGAACCATTTTTGCTTTGTGGCAGGGCACATTACCCTGGTTAAAGAGGCCACTGACAGCAGGGAATTCCGTTGCCATGAAAGGGTGCACATGGTCTGCAACAATGCTTCGGTAAGTGGTACATGTCAAAGTAACATCCACATGAATGGCAGGACCTAAGGTTTCCCAGCAAAACATTGCCCAAAGCATCACAATGCCTCCTCTGTTTTGCCTCCTTCCCATAGTACATCTTGGTGCCACGTGTTCTCCAGGTAAGCGACACCCGGCCATCAACATGATTCATCAATAAAATGTGATTCATCAGACCAGGCCACCTTCTTCCATTGCTCCGTGGTGCAATGAATTGCATAATGGAAAAGTGAATAATGAATCACAATATCAAATCACAATACTGAGTATATTGCAAAATGGAAAGAGTCAAAATATTATCATAACCTGACCCAAGTATTAGATTAGATTCAACTGAGGACCAGGACGACTGCACTCTGTCCCTAGCCACGGCTGACGTGAGGAGAGCTTTTCAAAGAGTCAACCCACGGAAGTCACCAGGGCCAAAGGACATTTCAGGCCGTGTCCTCAGTGGGTGTGCCGACCAGCTAGAGGAAGTATTCACCTTTATATTGAACCTCTACCTGACTCAGTCTGCATTCCCCACCTCCTTCAAACAGACCACCATTGTCCCTGTACAGAAAACACCTTCCATCACCTGTCTGAATGACTACCACCCGTAGCACTGAACTCCATAATCATGAAGTGCTTCGAACAGCTGGTCAGAACCCACCCTAATCTACTCCACCCTTGCCTACCACCCCAACAGATCTACGGACGATTGCTGTGACCGCACACACTGCCTTTCCCACCTGGAAAAGGGCAACACATACGCGATGATGCTTTTCATGGACTACAGCACAGCATTCTACACTATTGTGCCCGCTAAGCTCGTTCCCAAGCTCAGGACCCTGGGACTTAACACCTCCCTTTGCAACTGGATCCTGGACTTCCTGATGAGCCAACTGCAGCTGGTGAGAATGGGCAACCTCACCTCTTTTGCACTGACCCTGAGCACTGGAGCCCCTCAGGGCTGCGCACTCAGTCCCCTCCTGTACACACACACAGCTCAAACATCATTCTTAAGTTTGCAGGTGACACCACCATCCTGGGTGTCATCTCCAACAACAGTGAGATTGGAGAGGAGGTGACTTGGCAACATGGTGCCAGGACAACAATCTCTCTCTCTCAATATCTGCAAGACTAAGGAGATGATTGTGGGGTCACGCTGTGCCGCTGCTGATCTCAGGACCCTCCAGAGGGTGGTGAAGTCAGTGGAGTGCATCATCGGCTGCCATCTCCCTTTCGTGCAAGGCATCTACCATACACGGTGCGTTAGAAAACACGGAACATCTTACAAGACTACAGCCACCCGGGCTAGGGTCTGTTCACACTGCTGCCATCTGGTAGACCTTACCGGAGCATCAGGGTACGGACTTCCAGACTCACAGTTTTTTTCCCTCAGGCCATAAGGCTTCTCAACCAGCGACCTTGATCTATTGATCACATGAACACTTCATATACTCTGGTCACTTTCTATGTACATTCAATGTACATTAGCACATTTGAATGTATCCATTTATAGGTACTGCTACATATATTTAAAAGATTTAAGATTTCTATGAATATTGTCCATATTCCCATTTCTGCATTCACTGGAATTGCTGCTAGTTTTTATTGTTATGTAAATTTTTGCTTTATGTTTTTCTTAATGCCTACTGATGTCACGTGCCATGTGATATGAATATCACGGTTCAAAATGACATTGTTATTCAGTGCATCTGACAAATCAAAATACTTTATTAAAGACTTTGAGTTAGTTTAGCTGTGGTAAGAAGGAAAAATAAACTGAGAAGAACCAGCTCAGCAACCAGCAAATGTATCCATGACCCTTAAATGAGTAGTTACAAATGTTCTAGGTATTGTTGTGGGTAAATGGCTTTGTCATGTGGATGTGTGTGTGTTGATGTTGGTGTGTACAGTATGTGTTTGCATCATTCTTATTTGCAGTCGAGGAGAACAGGATCTATGAAGTCCTGCTGATGTGTAATAGGCAGAATAATCCTGTCAGCATAATCCCCCTTTGTGGGATTCATTAATTGCATTTAACATTGCATGCAATCTAGCTGATTCAGGACCTGCTTTTGAGCCAGCCTTGGCCCCCCTCACCCATATAAAGACCCTGTCACTTCAAAGGCTAAAGGGACCTGCCTAAGCGTGCTATGTGTTTTTATATTTAAATTTACAGGGCTTTTTATCTTGCAGTCTTACAGAAGTATGGCCACATTTTGTCTGTGGTAAAATGAATTGAACAGGCAGGCAGCTTCTCGGTGGGAACAGCTGCTGCCGACATTTGTGTGTTTGTGTTTGACGGTGGATTTGGTGTTTTAATTGCCTGGGTATACACACACGTGCCAAATCATTCTCTATACCACTCCTTACAATGGAGGAAATAAAACATGTTTTACAGGAAATCATTCCCAGCTCTTTCATTGTATTTGGATAAAGCATGTTGCTACCTGGATTCCAGTATATTGCTCTGTTCTGTGGAGATAGAACTACTCAAGTAGCCTAGCCCTGCATGGAATAGAAACAGTTTTCTTACACATCCCTGTTTCAGAATGAACCTCCTGCACCCAACACCCTTTTTATTTTCCTGAATGAAACTTTAAGAAATCCATTTATGGCGGCTTGGGCAGCCTTGGCTGTCAGACACACAACCACTTAAAACCAGAGGTCAGCCCCAGACTTGTTTAATAGCTACTTAGAGCACCTAAGCGAGTGTGTGTCTGCCCCAACTCGCAATAAATACTCACTGGATGGGCCCAGATTTACCATTCCCAACCAAGCTGTTTAAAGGGACACCTCAGGCTTTCTGGACGGCTTAAAACTGGAACTCTCTCCCACCTCAGTCAGACACAACCTACATGGGTATGTTGGAGTGGTGGACTGTAAACTCTCTGCATGTATTTGAGGTTTGTTGGGTGAAGTGAATGCTGCACTGCAGCTAAGAGTCAGGAAAGTTCATGGTGCTGTTGGTTTTCAGTCCACTGTCATTGTACTGTCTACCTGCGTGCATTTCTGTCCAGGTGGAAGTTGATGGAGAACCGCTCTGTGCACTCCTCACCCAGACGACCCGCAGAGGGAACGTTAGGGAGAATGAGGGGGAAAAGAGAGAAAGACGGTGAATGACTGAGGGAGTGAGAGAGACAGGGAGGGAAGCAGAGGACTGAGATAGATATACACGGGTCTCCCCCCCACCTGTGAGCTGAAGCAGTAAAGGGCCTCTCTCAGGCAGAGCAGCCCCATCACTCTCTGCCAGGCGAGGGGCTTGTTCCGTGTAGTTTGCCACCAGGGACTGCCAGGCTGCGCCTATAAACTTAATGAAGTTTGACTGAACTCATCAGCTTCTGAGAGCAACAATCCTGGAGACTAGGAAACCAGATGCGGGGTGAACCTGTTGTTTCCGATGGAAGAGGCTCACTTAGAGGTCATTACAGCGGTACAGGAAGTCTGCAGGGTAGGGCGGAGGAGGGTGAGCACCCCACTCAGGACCCTGATGATACAGACTCAAACACACACATCCTTACACACACACACACACACACACAGTTCTTCTCTTCCAAATTTCTGCTTGGATGAAACGGATGTGCCCTTGCTGTCGCCAGCAGAAGAACAAGGAAAACCTATTCTAACTTGCCAATGTGTTTTAGCAGAAACCTTTCAGCATTCCTGTTTTTACATGTGTATTACCTATCTGTTACTGTGTCCCGTGTAGCGCATGTCACCCAGACACGCATGTGATCATTCATATGACTGTACGTCTGGTTTGTTCCTGTGTGTCTTTAATTCGGTTCTTTGAGGCATATCCTTCTCTCTTTCTTTTATTTTTTCCATCGTCTCTGCCTGGTGGCAGGAGGGAACTTGCCATGCATTTCACGTCCGAGTCAGAGTGTGTTGCTATGGTGGTTGCTAGGGATTTAGCCTAGAGTGACGTGAAAAGTCTGAATATTAAAGGTGTCCTTCTGATGCAGAGCTGTTTGAAGCTGTGAGGAATGAGCAATCACCTTTGAGAGGCTTTTTTATCTGTCCTTTCATTATCATTTCTCTCTTTGGAAATATCAGAATTGATTTTCAAACACACCAAAGGACAGATTGCATAAAAAAAGCACTAAACCGCAGGAAGAAAAAGAGAAAGAAAACACACTGACTGCCTTTTCAGTATGATTGGTTGTTCGTTCATTTCCTCATTTCCCATTTCTATGCATCTCTAACATCATGCTGCTCATACTAAACAGTCTGCAGCATCTCATTGGTGTGAACGCAGCCATTTGTGTATAAGTGACCAAGCGCAGCAGATTCTCCATGTTCCTCTGAAATAGCATTGGTCCTAATGTGCTTTCGTCACCTCTCTAATGGACTGAGTCTCTGAAGGCGATGCCTCGTGATTGTGTGCTAGCTGGGAGCAATGTCCTTGGTAGTTGGAGGTGAGGATATAATTGAGCATGTAGAAGCGGAGAGAGCTGAGGACAAGGGGTGGGCTGGAGTGTTGGTGGGGAGGGGGGTGTGGGGGTGTTTATTGTGAACAGGGTTAAATGCTCTCGACATTAGCTAGCCTAACTAGCTTCCACACTACAGACACTAAGGTGAAGTGAAATGTCTCTGGCGTGGAGAGCTGATCAGGTGTCCCTGTCACGATTCCCGCCAGCTTTCATGAACTCAGCTTTCTGTTTTCAAAATGACGGGATGCTCATGCAAGACGTTTCCTAAATACTGGTGGTTTTCACCAGGCAGCATCCTGTCTGTGTAATAGTGGTCTTTTGACCGGGCTGTCCAAAACATGCTGTCTGTCAGGCCATCCGTTTGTCTGACTGATGTCTACCAATGAGAGTCTTGATGTCCTGATACAGTAAGACTGGTTTTATTAAGACATTGGCATTGCCATACAACAACCATTAGACTGTGAATTGTTTTTCCCAGGTGAGTACTACCGAGCAGACAGGATCCAGTCCAGTCTCCCATCTTACAGAGCAGAGGAGCCAAGAACTGCTGAAGGCTGAGGTAAAGACACTACCATCTTGTCAATTGATGTTGTCATGTAGTAATAATCAACCTGAAAACAATATACACAAGTAACTTATGTTCTGTTTTCATTGAATGGTTGTTGTAGTGGTTTGATTAGTAATCAAATCCTTAACTATTGATCCATTTGGTGATATTATTGTGGTGTCTTAGTGTCTCCGTGATTGTCTCTGTGGCTGTGTGTGACTGCATGGCGTCCAGGCTTATTTAGCAGGCAGATCAATAGCAGGCTAAATGGTAATGACCAGCCCTGAACCTAGAGCTCAAGGCCTGGAGAGAGAAGGACCTGCATGTCCCTCTCTCCTTCAACCCCACACTCCCTCCCTCTCTCCTTCAACCCCACACTCCCTCCCTCTCTCCTTCAACCCCACCCTCCCTCCCTCTCTCCTTCAACCCCACCCTCCCTCCCTCCTTCAACCCCACAAAAACATGCTGTCTGTCCCTCCCTCTCTCCTTCAACCCCACCCTCCCTCCCTCCTTCAACCCCACCCTGCCTCCCTCTCTCCTTCAACCCCACCCTCCCTCCCTCCTTCAACCCCACAAAAACATGCTGTCTGTCCCTCCCTCTCTCCTTCAACCCCACCCTCCCTCCCTCCTTCAACCCCACAAAAACATGCTGTCTGTCCCTCCCTCTCTCCTTCAACCCCACCCTCCCTCCCTCCTTCAACCCCACACTCCCTCCCTTTCTACTTCAACCCCACCCTCCCTCCCTCCTTCAACCCCACCCACCCTCCCTCCCTCCTTCAACCCCACCCTCCCTCCCTTTCTCCTTCAACCCCACCCTCCCTCCCTCTCTCCTTCAACCCCACCCTCCCTCCTTCAGCCCCACCCTCCCTCCCTCTCTCCTTCAACCCCACCCTCCCTCCCTCCCTCCTTCAACCCCACCCTCCCTCCCTCCCTCCTTCAACCCCACCCTCCCTCCCTCTCTCCTTCAACCCCACCCTCCCTCCCTCCTTCAACCCCACCCTCCCTCCCTCCCTCCTTCAACCCCACCCTCCCTCCCTCTCTCCTTCAACCCCACCCTCCCTCCCTCCCTCCCTCCTTCAACCCCTTCAACTCCCCTCCCAGTCTGCAGCAGCCATCACACAACCTCAGGCAATCTGGTTATTCCCGGGTAAAAAAAGATTCAGAACTGCGATCAATAACTTCATTCTTGTCTGCCTAATTGCTCATTGGTTGACATTGGCGCTAGACTATATGTAAGTGCATGTTCTCTGAGTGAAGGGCTGGCTTTGCCCCTCTCTATCCCACCTCACACCTAGGGTTGGCTTCACACTCTGCCCCTGTCTCCTGTCCTGTCCTTGCCTCTGTTCCCCCATGTTTTTCGGGGCTGGAAAACCCCCACCTGTTGGCCGTGCTGCACCTCAGTTGTCACATCGGGACACGACCATCCGGAGGCTCCAGCAGGACCTGCTCCTCTCTCACCAGGCCTGTGATTCCCAGACTGCTCAGGTAAATATCCGGCTCGGAATAATGACCTGCACCCTGATTAGCCGGCCGTTGGACACTATTCCAATGAGTGGCAGGAAATCAGCTGGTGCGGCTTTTGGCGTTATGAGCAGTTTATTGCATGATCCCACGCAGGCGTACATGGTCAGGGGACCTGGCGGCGGCGGCGGTGGTGGTGGTGGTGGTGGTGGGGGGGTACACTATTGATTGGACTCATTGTGAATTGCGTGAATAGATAACAGCGTGAGAGTGCATATATATTACATTATTACGGAGTCGGGTGCAAATGGAAAATGGAAAAAGTGTCTGCTTAATAAATATTTTAAAAGAATATCAGCAGCGTGGAGCCAATGCGTTGTCAATGTTAGTCATTTCAGGCGATAATTAGGGAAGCGTGTGTTTGCTTTTCACTCTGATGTGACGAGAGCACTTCTCCATCAGGAATTTAAATGTGCTATTGATCAGTGTGGGGCTCCGGAGGTTCGGCCCCCATCCGCATGCATTTCTAGCTGTTTTTACACCTTGTTAAAACATACATTTCTTTAAACCTCACCTCCCAAGAAACAATGTGTCTGTTATCCATACCGCTTAACATGAGAAGCGCATTTCTATTCCTACTCTAAATTTTTTCCTCCAGTTGTAGTGTGCTAATGTCATGATTTAAATGAAGTATTGATCAGTTTAGGAGGGGAGAATAGAGAGAGAGGGAGCGATTGTGAGGGAAAGAAAGCAAGAGCAGGGTTATCGGCGTGGATCGCACACAGAAAGAGAGAGCTAACGGGATGAGCCACGTTTTGGTGGGATTCCGTGGTAACTATTCTGATTTCAGTGGTATTTTCTCATTGAGGAATAAGCAGCAGTCACCTTATCAGGCTTTTGAAGAGGGAGATAGGAGGTGGAGGCAGTCGCGATGCCTTTTAACACAAAAAGGAGAGAAACGTCCGCGTGGGTCCTGTTCTGGGTGGATTTGTGGATTATCTCTCGGCCTGTATGCAGATGTTTGATGAATGGGTCGTCCTGGCACTCGTCTGGGCCTCCATCTTGTCTGTGTGTCTTTCCTCCTCCTGTGGCTAATGCGCGATGAGCCTCCAGCACCACATAGGAACAGGGCTGTCTATGTCTCTGTCTCTGACTGACCGGACCAGTACCTACATGGGTCTGTCTTCCTTTTCCTTCTTCTCTCTCTTTCACACTCCCTCCTCCCTCGCTCCCTCCCATCTTCCGCCCTCATATGATTTAGCAGGTGACTGTGTTGTTAATAAGAGATTATGTATTAGAGTGTGTGCTGTGTTTGGCGGTCTGGGCCAGCTCACTGGCCAGCCTTCTACTGGTGTCACACTGGATTCACTGGTATACCCAACTAGTCCAGTGGCTTCTTTAGGTGGTTATATGTTTATTGTAAAAAAAACAACAGAAAAAAACACGAAATGATTCTTCAGGAGTCCCATTCATTGATTGGCCCATTCGTTTGAAATGTTGTTTTTAGTTGTTATGCTGTTAGTTGTCTTTAATTAATTCCAGTCGTATTTTCTGATTATTGTCTTTATTTTAAATTACAATTTTGCAGTTGGATGTTAATATGTTACCTGTGTATGAAAGACATTGCGGTATTTATCTGTAAACATTTAGTCCTTGATTTTGTTTGTTCTGATGACAACATCCACTTCTAAGTGATAATACAGATGACATTGAAAGTCATTTTGATTCGTTAAGATGGGATAGTCAAACTAGTTCCGTGGTGAATATCCAGCACACTATTGACCCAGTGTTATTATTCTTTACTGTCCATACCTGGGTTGATTCGACAGTACACAAATGGCAAACGCTATGTTCGTCGTATTTCTTGGATGTGTACTTTCTCAGGCTTTTTTTATGTATTCATCCAGGGACTTCTTTTTTCATCAGAGACAGACCTCAGAGTTGGTATTGGCAAGGAAAACCTGGAACGTTAGAATGTTAGCGTGTCTGGACTAAAGCAGCTGTTGGTTCTGATCTGGGATACATGATGTATCTCTGGCTCACAGGCAGGCAGGCAGAGCCAAGAGGAAAGGAGAGGCTCTTTGTACTGGATTGATTTTCTCCTCCTCTGCCGCCCTGCCTTCTTTTGTGGTTCGATAGCTGGACATCCAGGAGCAGAGGATCTCTCAGCTGCAGACAGAGCTACATAAGAGCCAGCTGGAGCTCCAGAGGGGACACGGCCGCAGAGAGCAGCAGAATAGGGACCTGCAGAGCCAGACACAGCAGACAGAGGAGCTCCGCACTCAGGTAGTGAACTCACCACCATGCCCAGGCTTCTGAGGCCTCTCCCTGTTAGCTAGATGGCTTTCAGCCATGATGCTTTTTGTGTCCGTTTCTTTGAATGTGTACGGTAAAGAACCAAAGATGAGTCCAGAAATGTTTGAAAAATGTTATCAGGCATTTGATGTCCTTTTTTTTTTTTTGTGGTATTGGATATAGAAATAATCTTTATCATGTGGAAACTCAATGTTTCCTTATGTGAAATACTCTGGTTTGCATGTTGATAGAGTGTAATCAGCTGAACTGTGAACCTGTGGAAACTTCCAGTTGAGCAAATCTTTTGACCATGTAACTACTCGCCTTTATAATCTTGAAGATGTACTAGGCCTAGATTAGATTTGCACAATTATTAGCAGCAAAATGGCCAATGGACATCAATGTTCATGGAGATATACAACATCCTATTATACTGACCAAAGTGCCATAGCAACTCAAACAGACATAGACTTGCACACAAAAAGGCAGATGGACTTATAAAAAGACAGAGCCACACACACATTTACAATAACAGTTTTACATTCATTAAAAGACTGATCAGTGTTGTGTTGCTGAGCTGAAGAGGAGCTGTAGCTGTGGCTGACTTTCCCTCTGGGAGGAAACTGCAAACCAATCAGATTCCAAACTGATGCTGGCTGTCAGCGTGTGTCACCTGTCGCTAGGTCTCTAGGCAGAATTTCCTTTTAGCTTGAGGAATCCACGGCAACAGTCTGCTTACCTACCTGATGTGAGATCACATTGTCACACTTGGAATTCCATCATTGACTGCACCATACGCTAAGCACTCTGTTGTTCTCCCCAGCTTTTCTGTCCCTCTGTCTCTCTCTTTCTCCCATCTTTATCTTCTACCCTTGTACTCCTTTTTCTTCTTTAGAGTTCTATACACATTTTGTAATTGTTTATAGAGAGAACCTGTGTTCTGAAGTATTCCCTCTAATAGAATTGGAGACATTTATGAAATTGAGTCTCAATCTAATCAAGATATGAAGCTATTGCTGTTTTTATACACTATTTATTTCAGGGCTTCGTTCTGGTCAATTTGCTGTTTTTAGACAAAAAAGCACTGAACCCCTCCCCCCAATGCTTTTGTATAAAAGCATTATGGAAATAACAAAATATATTTCAAAAGTACAGAATACCATTTTAGGTTTATCATGTTAATAGTCATTGAGCGTTGCTGCCTCAGAGGGCTCATGCATGCATGGAAAGCTTATTCTTGGAAAAGTGGTACTTGGGAATATAGCTGCACCTCTTAGATTTTGACAGTTATTTCACTAAGGTAAGTGTTGTAGAAGCTGCATAATCTGCCTTTTCTGCTACTAGCTGTATAGAAGTCAATACGTTTCTGGAGTTAGATTTTAAAAAGTGCTTATTTTGAGAAGTGCTTATCAATTTCAAGCTGTACCCAACTTTATGTACAATTTAACAATTGATACATTTGTCACCCTCCCAACTTTTGTCAGTTTAATCTTGTCTTTAGGCTAATTGTGTTATTATGTGTGAAATGAGTTTTGACCTTGGTTTTCACTGTCATCATGTGTGGAGTATGCTCACTCATCATTCCCTCACTCATTCTCTAAACAGTTGAAAGCTATTTGCAGGTCGTATTAGAATTGGAGTTTAAATAATCACAGCCTCTGTTTGCTCTTACCCACAAAGGTATGCGGTCAAATTCAAGTTACAGCATCTTTCAAACATGATCCCCCCATATTTGGACAATTGTCTTTACAGCTGTTTCTTACTAGTTTTTTCTTATTTTATTTATTTGCATCAATACTGCATGTTCTCAAGTTCTGTAAATGTCTGCTTTGGTAGGCTTTTCATTTGGGGACCAAATAAGTGTCAATGCATGTCAAGCTGGCCATGATAAAAAATAAAGCAGATAAATCAGAATGAATTGATCAGAGACGTGCCCAAATCATCTGTTATACTTTAAGTAGATGGCAGTGGCCGAGGGGGATCCTGTCGTCTAAGCCGATGCCTCTGATGCACGTATAACGTTGGTTAGAATTCTGCCCATTGCTCTTACAACAAGAACTTTCTCCTGCGTCTTTCCCCACTTTCCTGTGAAATAAAGCATAAAAATACCAGAACAAATACATCTTTCAAAGAAAGCAATCTATGACCTGGTAGATGGAGGAAGACCTCTATAGTGTATGACTGAAGAATATTTCCAGTGGTGAAGAAAATAACCTAACCACAGTCCAGATCAGGAACATTCTGCAGGAGGTAGAAAAGTTGTGTCAAAGACTAACACATACAGAAGCTCACAAAATGCACACCACAAGTGAGCTTCAAGAACCAAAATCACATAAATGGCCTGTAGAAAGACAGACAATGAAGATTAACCAGTACCAGAATGATGCAAAGACAGGCAATGAAGATTAACCAGTACCAGAGTGACGGAAAGACAGACAATGAAGATTAACCAGTACCAGAGTGATAGAAAGACAGACAATGTAGATTAACCAGTACCAGAGTGATGGAAAGACAGACGATGTAGATTAACCAGTACCAGAGTGATGGAAAGACAGACGATGTAGATTAACCAGTACCAGAGTGATAGAAAGACAGACAATGTAGATTAACCAGTACCAGAGTGATGGAAAGACAGACGATGTAGATTAACCAGTACCCAATGTGTGAAAGTAACAGATCTAGTGTCTACTATTCTTTCTATTAATAAAACAGTATGACTACTAAACAATGTTTGAATTATACAGTGGGGAGAACAAGTATTTGATACACTGCCGATTTTGCAGGTTTTCCTACTTACAAAGCATGTAGAGGTCTGTAATTTTTATCATACGTACTCTTCAACTGTGAGTGACGGAATATAAAATAGAAATCCAGAAAATCACATTATATGATTTCTAAAAAATTAATTTGCATTTTATTGCATGACATAAGTATTTGATTACCTACCAACCAGTATGAATTCCGGCTCTTACAGACCTGTTGGTTTTTCTTTAAGAAGCCCTCCTGTTCTCCACTCATTACCTGTATCAACCTGTTTGAACTTGTTACCTGTATAAAAGACACTGCACCGTATTGAGGGGAGGATGGATGGGGCCATGTATCGCGAGATCTTGGCCAACAACCTCCTTCCCTCAGTAAGAGCATTGAAGATGGGTCGTGGCTGGGTCATCCAGCATGACAACGACCTGAAACACACAGCCAGGGAAACTAAGGAGTGGCTCCGTAAGAAGCATCTCAAGGTCCTGGAGTGGCCTAGCCAGTCTCCAGACCTG
Organism: Esox lucius; assembly: GCF_011004845.1. Lineage (NCBI taxonomy): Eukaryota > Metazoa > Chordata > Actinopteri > Esociformes > Esocidae > Esox > Esox lucius. The sequence continues at coordinate 16,196,637 of NC_047570.1, read as the reverse complement.
AACCCAATAGAAAATCTTTGGAGGGAGCTGAAAGTCCGTATTGCCCAGCAACAGCCCTGAAACCTGAAGGATCTAGAGAAGGTCTGTATGGAGGAGTAGGCCAAAATCCCTGCTGCAGTGTGTGCAAACCTGGTCAAGAACTACAGGAAACGTATGATCTCTGTAATTGCAAACAAAGGTTTCTGTACCAAATATTAAGTTCTGATTTTCTGATGTATCAAATACTTATGTCATGCAATAAAATGCAAATTAATTACTTAAAAATCATACAATGTGATTTTCTGGATTTTCGTTTTAGATTTCTTCACTCACAGTTGAAGAGTACCCATGATACAAATTACAGACTTCTACATGCTTTGTAAGTGGGAAAACCTGCAAATCGGCAGTGTATCAAATACTTGTTTTCCCTACTGTAGGCCTATCTTGGAAAGTGAGGGAAGGATAAGGAAGCTTCTTTCAAAAATGCAGATTTATTTATATGACTAAATCACACATTGGACATTGTTCTATGGCGGTTCTGGTGTTAAAGGGAGTACTCAATCTTTTTTGTCATCTTTTACCCCTTGTACAACTTATTTTAAAAGAGATTTCAGAGTAGTAGCTGCTGTGTTTTGACATTTGGAGAGTGCTCTGGACACTCTTTGGATACTAAGGCTGATGTCACTGCCTTCTTCCATGTGCAATGAGTATCCATCAGTGATGAACAAATGAACTGTCCTGTCCCGACTGTCTTCACTCCCTGTGTTCATGTTGGCTCCTGCATGATTTAGATCATTATCACTGCTGTGTCACTGACTATTACCCTCGCACCTTTATTTGCTTTAGAGGCCATAGTCTGCTCTCCATAATGTGTTGTCATTGTGTTTTAGCTACTGACAAAATAGATTGTAAACTAGTCACTCAGTTCCCTGTCTAAAGTATATTAGTCTCACAAGCCTTACCTTAATGAAGGACACTCTTGCAGTTTTTAGACACTTTGGCAACATCAGTATAACTGTAAGAAATAATGAAACACTTTATTCAATCAATAAATAAAAGGTGTTTTCGAAAGCTCTTTTACATCAGCACTTGGTTGAAAATGTTTTACAGTTGATACAAAACCTTCCTAGTATGGGATATATATTTACTGTATTCCTGTGTATGTTCAGGAACTGATAGACTTGGTTGGTTTTGCAGTGCTTTAGTGTTCCATGTCTGACCTCCTGTCTCTTTTGTCCCCCTAGTTGGCTGAGGTCAAAGTGCGTCTTGTGCAGGTGGACAGAGAAAATGAGACGCTCATGGGATATAAGCGGGAGCAGGAAGCCGAGGTCAGATTGGGTGTCTGTCGTGATTTACAGTGACTGGACTCCATCTAACACAATACACATTCTCATATGGAAGTCTTTCAGTGGCACTGAAAAACGTCCATACCATTGAAAATGCTAATACATTTTGTAATTCATTTTTCCCAAATGGTATGCATTTTTTATGACACAAGAAATAGCAATGTGTTCAATATTTAATTTCCATGATCTGTCCAGTACAACACTGACACATTGGATAAAGCTAATGTAAATGCAAACATGAAACATAATTTGTGTTTGTGATTTCATTTGCTTGTTTTGATAGCATCAATTGGGACAATATGAAAATAAAATCTCAACTGAAAATTGACAATGCTTTTTGCTAAATGTGGTTTATGATAGTCATAACACAATGCTTCATTTTGCTATTGCATTTTCTCATTTATCCTAGCGACTGCACAGCATCGTAAAAAAAATTGCAATTGCTACTTTTCATTACTAATTGTGTCTTTTTATTTTACCTCAAAGGCTCTGATTACAAAACAAATCTGTTCTGTTCAGCAATAATTCAGTATGTAGAGATTGTTTGCTACATGAGCAAATTGGCAAACACTTATTAAACAGGGACTTTGTGAACGGTGAGATAGGGAGACACATCTGGCAAGCTACTTGTTGCAAACTAGTGTTCCCCGTCCCGTGAGATGGTATTTATAAAATCCTTTGGGTGTCATGTGTCGTTTGGTCATGGCACCATCAGGATACAGAAGGTTTATAAACATCAGGACCGAATGACCACTGCAGGCTTTCTCTAAGTTCGATCGAGGCTCTACACAAGCGTCAGCTGGCGTGGGTTATAGTGGCAGTACACCATCTCCTGTTTCTCTAGTGTGAGTCCTGCATAGGTGCATTTTTTTTGGCTGAACGTGGACCCCATTGGCAACATCTTTTCCAAGAACCACTCAAAAACCCTCAGAAGGACAGATATTGCCCTACAACTGACTCAACGGCCCTTACATAAAACAAGCCATTACCCACAAAAAACATCCACTTTAATCCAGATATAATTAATCATATTCTAAAGTTCAATCTCCTGTATTAATTCAATTTAGGGACCTGCTTCTGTAAACAATTTAGTGTTATAATGCTACGTACAATATAGTTATGCATTGACAACAGTGTTACTGTTCCTACAACAAACCAATACCACGTGCCTATCTGATTCACCCCACTGTGTCTCCATGATCCACACTGTCCTTATCCACCATCCCCTTAACTCATTCCAAAGCAGGAATTTTGTGCGTGCTGCCCCTGTGCACAATGGTGTAATATTATGACTATTTTCAAGCTAAAAAGTTGGCTAGAAAACTACCTAGCCGCGTATGTCGCTTTCACGTAGAGGGAGGGGACAATTCCGGGGAATTTTTCATTAAACTAAATCTTGATCGAACTGAGAGGATGATGGTGTTGTATGTTTGCCGCTTTTCCACGTTCCATGTTTGTGGTTATATACCTCCATGCACAATCCTGCTACACCAGCTAATGTTACAGCTACACCAACTTCCGACAAAGTGTTTGGACTCTGCCGGCACACCAGACAAAAGCTATCGTCCTCATCTCACACTCCCGAGCCTCATACCGTGACTTCTGGATCCTATTGTCACTGCACCTGCTCAATCCTGTCTGTCACTGGGAGTTCTCGGACAGCCTCTCAGTTGACCCGGTGCAGTTAGCCCTTGACTGGGTCTGCTATCTCTCAGTTAGCCATCAGCAAGGCAGTTACCATCGTGCTAATCGTCCTCCCTAGCTAACATAATGCTGAAATACTCCCCTTCGCAACTTCTCAAACATAAAAACCACTTCACCTCTTGGCATCTCTGCCATCAAAAACCTTGGGTTGTTATGTAGATCTAGCTACATCCATAGTCAGCAACGTCCAGTCACTGCTCCACTGGCACTATGTCATCACAACAAACAACACGTTCACTCTGCCTGCCTACAGACATTATTCATTGCAAACCAGCCCACTGAGAAACAAGCATATCTCAAATATGCACTTTTCAACACACAGTCCTTAAATAACAAGGGCCTTATCCTGAGTGAATTAATTTTGGACAACAAACTTTGACTCCCGGTCAAATATAGGATTCATTTTAAAACACTACTCACCACCTACAAAGTCATAAATAACTTGGCCCCACCTCTACGATCTACTCGTCCGCCACACCCCTACCCAATGCATCAGGTCTTCAGACACAACCACTCTTAAAACCTCCAGGACCAAGCTCCGGACCTGGGGCGACAGGGCCTTTTCAGCTGCCGCACCCCATCTCTGGAAGGGCCTCCCCAACCACATCCAGGCAAACACCCTGCCATCCTTCAAACAGGCCCTCAAAACCCACCTCTTCAAACTTGTGTTCAGCAGTTAACCTCCTTTCCTTCTCTCCCCTTCCCTCCACCTCATGATTCCCTAGTTCTTAACACTAAGACTACCAAATGCTTATGGGAATTGGCGTTTGAGTTTGTAATAAAAATAAAACTGCCACTTTGAAAGCTACACCCTCCTCCTTTCATAACTTTTCCTAAATAGGCTTATATTACATTGTTCCATTGTTAGAATTCTAAACTCACAAAAGGAAAACTATTTAGAGACTATTTAAACTGTTTTCAGACTTAATCGCCAATAGCGCACAACACTTAGCGTTGGTACCCAAATGGTACCCAGGCGCTTATCACCCCTCACTGAATGTATGATGTCAATGGATGAATGTGCAATACACGCAAGATGAATGATAGTGAGACGGTTGAATTTGAATGAACTTACAAATGAAATACAAGACTTCCATGATCATTCAACAATTTAATCAGGCTATTATTGAAATATAATATAAACAATTTTTATTTTAGGAGAGAAAAAGAAATTAAATTGCGCACACATCCTATTATCTCTCTTAGAATTTTCTTTACTTATTTTACTGTAGATAAATATTCTACAAATCTATTAGGTTAAAAAATTATTCACTAAACAAAATACCAACAATACTCTTTACCACTAGAGCTATGCATTGGCATTAAAATAAACTCGATAGCCCCACTAGAATGCCCGGGAGAGACCTGCAGATATGCGCGGTTCACATTGCCTATTCGTATTGGACCTTGTCTTTTTCTAATACCTCCTCTCGGTTTTTCGATAACTTGTCACCTATGGACAATTTGTGTCACCTATGAATTGGCTGTGTAATTTTGTACATTTATTAGGCCCTACAAAAGTAAATTGTGTACATTTGTAGGGCCTAATAAACGAACAAAAACACTATAGCTTGTTTTCTTAGAAAAAATCGTTCTATGTATTCCTTTTTTTGTCTGTTTTTTTCGTATGATAAGACCTAATAATACAATATAATAATACATATACATTCTTGTATTTTTTCAATTTCTTTAACCATTTAAAACAAACAAATTCTGTAATTCATTATTTTTTTGACTATTTTGACTATTCTACTGATGACAACCCAGTAGATAAACTGATGCTCTGGCTGGATGGTGACGCTGCGGAGGAGAATTTGTATGCTAATTGAGCCGATTCCTATGCTAATGACGTAAAAAAGTGTTTGGCTCTGGCTGTTAATGTTTGTTTGAAAGTCTTGGCGGTCGTAGTGTTGACCACCTACTTGTCGTTTTATTTGTACATATTTAAGTGATTTTACCCTGCATGCTCACCCTGTGAAGTGCTTTGAGAACCTAGAAAAGCACTATATTAAATTGTTATTATTATTATATTCTATAACCAGCTCCTCTTCAGTCCGTCTTAGCTGATCATCTATTTCACTTCTCACAGAAATAAGGTTTTGTATTCATAGAAAAAGTTTCCGACCAGCAAATTAATAGTTCTGAACTGCATGGTTTGAAATATAGCTTTTATTCCCCTGGTTGAGTGATTTATTTCCTGTTCACCCGTGGGAAATGACCTGATGCAGGAATGTACTGTGGGGCAGCTTTATGTACAAGTACACCATTTTGTCTGGGGGCTAATCCATCTAATAGTGTTATATTCCCAATGCATTTCCTTAATACTGGGTGCCAAGCAGAGATGTTCTTTTTTATCCAGTGACCAACTTAACTTAAAAACCTAAAAATCTCAGCAAGGCAATAACTTTTCCCCCGGTGCAATTTCCACCCACAAGGGCAAGCTTAATCTAATCCTGTCATTGTAATTTCACTGTAGCCATTTTGCTGTAGTCAGCAACAGAAAAACGTGTATAGGAGGTGGAAAGAGCATGAGGGCTACGTCACAATCCTTAATGCGAGTGCACACTTCTGTAGAAGGAATGTGAATTTCAATGTGTCTTTGGGTTGCACAATCATTGCCAAGTAATGGCTTGCCAACAAAAAGGAACCGTATCTATCCAGGAAGTAGTATCTAATAAAGGATACCTACTGGTATGTGAGTTTCTTGTTCAGTGAAGATGCCCCCAACTATTGTCCACGTCTTCTGTCCTGCACCTATGGGGAGGCAGGTCGAGGAAGACAGAGACATAAAATAATCAGGTTCTATTGTAAATGTAACGTTACACATAGCGCATGATGGCTTATTTTCAAAATAAATCCCTTAATTTGAACATCCACATTTGTTAATTATAGCAATCCCCTAAATCTACACATAACTAGGACAATGTAAGACACTGTAAACTAGTTATCTTGCTAAGGTTTTAATGTACCTTTATAATGTGAAAAGACCAAAGGGCTCACACACCAGCTAACAGGTTTTCACAATTAATTCTATGTTTTCTGGTCAGTGGGCTAGCCAGTGGGCTAACATTTTACAAAGTAGTGTCTCTTTATAGACAGCTCCTAGTGAGCTATTGCGCTTTGAGCATATAATAGCGATTATAAACCAGATGATATCAATCATGAATGTGGATTGGCTTGTAGTCATGGTATATGAGTATACCAATTTATTGGAAACCGGTTTATAATAGTAATGAAGGATCTCAAGGGTTTGTGGTATATTGCCAATGTACCATGGCTAAGCTCTGTGTCCATTCACTCTGTGTTGCGATGTGCCTAAGAATAGCTTAGACGTGGTATTTTGTCAATATCCCACATCCCCTCATGCCTCATTGCTTAATTATGGGGCTCAACGCACATCCATTGAGCTATACAGGGTCCCATCAAGCAAACTCTGTTGTTGCCAACATGCCAGTATTGATGAGTTGTTCTGCTCTTTGAACAGCATATGTGGTTAACAATAGGAGCGAAATTGCATTGCTGAAAGGAGCCGGTAATTTGTCTCCATGATTTCCATAACTTTTTAACATAAAAAAATATATATTTGTAGGTGAGTCACAAATGATTTACTAAAATTTGCATATCTGCTCTGCGGCAACAACGAATAGTGGGGAGAGCTTTGCGTTCCAGTAACGTCTGGTCAAAAAAGTACTAGGCAGTTAAATAATTCGCACTGGTATGTAACCTATTTCAATGTCCATTTCACCATCTAACATAATTCTAGACTACTTTTGTAACTTTATATTGGTGATTTCCACTTTTTCCATTTTAATCAATAAGCCATTTGGAAGCCAAATTAGCCTGCTTGTTCAGATACATGGAGCCACATGGTCAGTCTCACCGAAAACACTTGGACTTCCCATCGCTACATGCCAGTGTAATAACTTTGAAGTCTGCTTCCTTCATCATTCCATGTTATTGAAATCTTAAAAATGTTATTTGATTCACATGCAAGACGACTGGTAATGCAATGCAGCAAACAGTTAGGTGTGATAAGGAAATGCAATAGCATAATGAAGTATTGTGATTACATTTGAGTTTTGACAAACCACATGTAGCACGAATCCCAATAGTCAATTGAGATTTAAATAATTTTTTTAACACAGTTTATGCCATCACAAAAATGTAATGAAATGGCAAAGACAATACATAATTTTTCATGTAAGCTTTTTCAGTGTTCTACCTGGCAGACCATGTACGTAGAATATTAAACACATTTCATTTTCCAATAGGCAGGAATTATTCATACATCACAACAAAAGATCATACAGTTATCTTCATTTGAACTTGACTGAGTTTTAAAAAAGGACTGCAAAGTCTATTTGCATTTTCAATTGGGTTGTGTCAGTTGTAGACCGCCACACTCTCGAGCAAAAACACATTCACAAACCAAAGTCCATCATCACCAACAATGAATGATGATTCACCCAAGTTCATATTGTCCTCTATAACAAAAGTCTCTCCACGGTCTTGGAGACATCCATGCAGTAAGTCCATCTCTGTTGACAATAGAGGCCTTGATAATCACACTGACATTTAGCACATTTGTATGCCGGGTTCCCACCTCCATACAGTGCACAGTACTCCAAAGTGTCTGCCTGTTACAATGTCTCTCAAAAGTGCTGGTTTTTCCTACTAAGAGTTTTCTCTCTATATGCATGTGAGTGCGTCCATTGACATGCCTTCATAATGTGAGTACAAATGTGTGTGTGTGTGTGTGTGTGTGTGTGTGTGTGTGTGTGTGAGAGTTTGTCTTTTCATGGTTTCGTCCTCTTGGAGCCTCTCTTGTTGTCCATTAACCTGGGCAGGCAGACAGCAATTCCCAGTCAGGAAGCTTTGCTCTCTCCAGGGACGAGGGGAATATGGTACAGCTCAGCGTAGACATGGCTCAAGGCTGGAGAGGCGTCTCTTAGTGCTGGGAATGAGGGAGTTTAATGGGAGGGAAATGGGAGCCACTCTGACCTGATTGCCATGAATTCCCCTCCTGTATTAGTGAGTAGGCCAACCCATTGGGCTCAGAAAGAGCTGTGACCTAATGTTGCGCTAACATTACAGTCATGTTTGTTTGTGTTTGTGGACCTCGCAGGTGGAGAGGCTGGCAGCAGAGGCTGATTCTTTGCAGAGCACTGCCAGGGAGCCAGAGGGCACGGGGAGAGCCCAGGCAGAGCGGAGCTGGGAGGACTGGGAGGTGGAGCTGGCAGAGACCCGTTCCCAGTTCCTGGACAGGCTGGACATCTCCAAGAGGATGGTGAGACATGAATGTCTACCAGTCGAGCTACATAGAAACACAAAGACACCCAGGCATTACTGCGGTAGGAAATATGACATGGGGTTGACCTCTCTCCACTCCTAGCCTCACCGTCACTCGGGTCTCCGAGATACTTGCTGAATTACTGGATCCCTTCAACTGCATTAAGTACATGTCACTGTATCGGACGCTACACTCATGTTGAAGACTTGTTTTATGGTGGTTCAGAACCTCGCTGAAAAGCCTCCCACTGACACAGGCTTTCTATGTGAGGCGGTGGAAGTCCGGTGCATTTCCTTTAGTGCTCGACGTTCGGCCACAGCCTTTATCTGAACACAATTAGTCATTCTCCCGGGCCCCTGCACCCTACAGGCTCTCCCACTGTCATTTCTCTGCATTTCCCTGTAACCTTTAGTAGTGGGGTTTGAGTCCACCCCGAGCCACGGCTCCACTACCCAGGCATCCATTACAGCTCTCCAGGACAGCAGCATTAATCCACCTCATACCATGCTAGCCGTTCTCCGCGCATGGAAATGAAGCTGCCTCACTGCTGCTTTATTCCTATTCACATGAGGTTTTGGAAGGAGAAGCGTGTGCGCTTGCCTGTGTTTGTGCCTGTGTCAGTGTGTGTACTGCATGCGTTTGCGTGTGTGAATGCATGTGTGTGTTCGTTATTTGTCTGCTCTCCCTCCATGTCACTTTTGTTTACTTTGTCTCTCTCGTCTGCAGCTCTGTGCTCTCCTTTTTAATGACGCATATATCCTATCTCCAGTCGCTGCTTTATCCCAGTAGTGCTGGCTCAGGAACAGATTACTGCTCCCAGACATGGGGGAAGTAAAGAGCAGGGAGGGAGAGAGAAAAGGGGAGAGAGAGATAAAGAGACACCTCAATGAGACAATCCACAGGGGGACAGAGGGGACCAGCCCTCTCCCCCTCAAACAGTGCAAACTGCTTGGTGTCTGCCGCCATTTTCCATTCACTGCTTCTTTTCATCCCCATTTGCCAGGATGGACTCTGTCTGTGCATGGCGTTTCAGAAAGGACATTTCCCTGCGAGAATTGATCACTTGTTTTTGAATTAATGCCCTGTCTCTGTCGCACCTCTGTCTCCTCTTTTACTTTCTCTCCCACTCTTTCTCCCTCCTTTCATTTACTTTCTCCCTCTCTCCCACTTTCTCTGTCTCACTTTTTCTCCTCTCAATTTCTCCCCATCCAGACTGAGCAGCAGACCCAGCAGTTCCAGGCTCAGAGGTCCAGTCTGCAAAGCCAGCTTGGTTGTGTTAGACAACAGGTAGGCAGGCTGTGTGACAAACCCAATCCCTAACCCTGTCCAACCCTAACCCTGTCCAACCCTAACCCTGCCCAACCCTAACCCTGCCCAACCCTAACCCTGCCCAACCCTAACCCTGTCCAACCCTAACCCTGTCCAACCCTAACCCTGTCCAACCCTAACCCTGCCCAACCCTAACCCTGTCCAACCCTAACCCTGTCCAACCCTAACCCTGCCCAACCCTTACACTGCCCCACCTTAACCTGGTCCAACCTGGTCCAACCTTAACCCTGCCCAACCCTAACCATGCCCACTACCACACAACACTGTTACAGTGTAATTGTCTGTATATTATATATTTATGAATACCTTCTAAGGCATGTCTTTCTTTCTTATTGGTTATGTTCTGTGTCTCACATGCAGTCAGTGGTAGTTGATTATGTACACCCATCCAGCACCCGATCTGACCACGTTGTGCTTCCAGAACAGCATCGCTTGTTAAGGGCATAGATTTTTCCCCAGGGATGTGGGTCCCTGCTGACACTATGGAGTCCCATTTGACCGTGGTGAACAGCCTGTTCCATCTCATTCCAAGGACTGTGCAGGTCACCAGTAAACTGAACCAGGATTCGTCACACCATACAATGTTTTTCCACTCCTCAGGTATTCAGTGGTCAAGCCCACTGTAGCTGCCACTTGTACTGTACTGTTATTGGCCTGTTTGTGGCAGGACTCTTTCCATTCACCTTTGACCTCTTATCAATGAGTTGTTTTCTCCCAAACGACAGCTGCTTACTGGATCTTATTTATATAACTCGCACCGTCCTCTGTCGTTATTAAAAACCCCAGAAACAGGGCTGCTGAAAACCGGCACAGTTGACCCTGGCATTCATACCAGTCTGGAGTGGATCCGGCACGGCTGACCCTGGCATTCATACCAGTCTGGAGTGGATCCGGCACAGCTGACCCTGACAGTCATACCAGTCTGGAGTGGAACCGGCACGGCTGACCCTGGCAGTCATACCAGTCTGGAGTGGATCCGGCACAGCTGACCCTGACAGTCATACCAGTCTGGAGTGGAACCGGCACGGCTGACCCTGGCAGTCATACCACTCTGGAGTGGAACCGACACGGCTGACCCTGGCAGTCATACCAGTCTGGAGTGGATCCGGCACGGCTGACCCTGGCAGTCATACCAGTCTGGAGTGGATCCGGCACAGCTGACCCTGACAGTCATACCAGTCTGGAGTGGAACCGGCACGGCTGACCCTGGCAGTCATACCAGTCTGGAGTGGATCCGGCACAGCTGACCCTGGCAGTCATACCAGTCTGGAGTGGAACCGACACGGCTGACCCTGGCAGTCATACCACTCTGGAGTGCCTGTGTCACTCGTTTTGCTATTTTAAACGATCAGTCAAACAGTAACTGAATGGATCGATGCCTTTCTGCTTGCTTCATATAGCAAGAGACAGCCACATAACTCACTGTATGTAGGAGTCATCCATTTTGGTGAACAGGATGGGTGTACCTAATAAACTGGCCACTGAAAATACATCTGCGTCTTGTTCAAAGTCCGTGAGGCTTTTCTTGTCTTTCACAGACCGTGAAACACGAAGGATCAGCTGCAATTTAAGACCAGTCTGTCTGTCAAACTCATGCATTGCAAACACACACACACACATCCACACACACTGTTGGCTCAGTCCCGTGGAGATGACAGGAGCGAGCCCCTCCTCCGCCACACTGTACTGGGGGTTAATTAACCCTCCTCTACAGCCCCACCAGCCCTGTCCTACTCCAACAGCTTCAGGTGTAAATAATTGGGACGAGCCCAAATGGCGTACCCTGTAACTGGGCTGGTTACTGGACCTGCCTGCTGTCATCATGCGGGCCCCCTCCCAGGATGGCTGACTGTTAGGGCCGGGCCAGCGGCCAGTGATTGCTAATAAAACATTTGATTGAGAGGAGAACAGAGTGATAAACAGACTGGATTCTGCCCTTTAATTCGTCCATCTCCAGAGAATTGGTTTTGCTCTGCCACAGAGCCAGTTTCACATACGCAGTTAGTTGTCTGCCTTAGGACTAGAATGTAATTTTTTGTGTTTCTGTGTGTGTGTGTGTGTGTTTGGGTGGGTGGATGCAGGTGTGGTGTGGGTTTCAGCCCTTCTTTTAACATGGTCAGTGCTGCGCCAGAAAAGGAGTGAAAACAATAATATTATAATGCAGAGGAATGACAACAGAGCAGCCAAAATGGCCACTGCTGAGCCCTTCTGCAAAATCCTCTCATTGTGCTCCGTGTGTGTGTGTGTGTGTGTGTGTGTGAGGGCTGTGTGTGAGGTGCTGCGTGCAGGGTTCTGTGGTGATGAGCTTTTGGACAGGCTCACGTTTAACTGCTGCCTTTGACCACAGGACGTGGCGACGCTAATGTCATTTAACTGGATGGTGTGGCTGGTTGTGTTTGAAATATTCTACTGTGGTTGTTGACCGTGGGTGTGTGTGTGTGTGTGTGTGTGTTGAGCAGAGTTTGTGCAGGCGGTCAGACCAGCCCAGGTGTTCAGCTGTGTGACTGTCTCTGGGCCTGATGTTAATGGACTCCATTGCTCTGATTCAGTCCACGTCTGCTGGGCGCTAGGTGATTGAACGGAGCGTGTCCGAGGCGTGCGGGGCGCTCGATGCTGCTGCCCGTGGCTGAGTGCAGTCAGTCCACGGCGTCAGTGGGCCGGGGTGTCGGCCAGGTATTTAACCATGTATTGTGGCGTGGGGTGTGGGGCTGGTTCCTGATGAAAGGCGAAGGCAGGACCATATATCAGACTCCGGGCCAGGCAGCACTAATACAAGGCCACGGCGGAGCTCCTCTCCTTCTGGGAACACTGCTGCTTTTTACTGCTGCTCTGACAGCAAGATAAAGTGCTCGTCCAATTAGAAAAATATTTGGTCACATACCTAGCGACGGAGATCGGGCTCGTATTTTTCAAGGCATTCGATGAGGAATCCTTGATGTTTTTACTGTATGTTTTCCTACCGTTGCGTATATACATTTTTATCACGCTGCCATGGGGATGTAGATTAACCGTTTAGCATGTTGTGATGGGGCGAACGTCGCGCGCTTTTTTAACGAAGGGCGGTGGGGCTGCGAGCTGTGCTACGTGCTCTAGCTTCCACGCGAGGGTTTTATGAGACGTGGCTTTACATTGTGTTGGTGTCGGCTGTTTGGGCTGAGATGATTCCTGTTGTCTCCAGCGTTTGTCCGTCCCCTGAACCAGGCCGTGTGTCTGTGTGCTTAATTCTTAACCCTCAGTGCTAGTCACCTTTTCTTCTAAGAATACCGTAGATGTTTTTTTTTTCTCCCAGAGTGCATTAAAATTAAATTCTCTCTTGTTGTTGTGAAAAGAGGCACACGTTAAAAATAATTGGATGTGGGAGAGAACAAAGGGCTGCCTCCCGTTCCCTCCCTGCACACCCCAGCCAGGCGTTAATACCAAGCCAGCCGCATTGTTCTGCTGTCTGCAGCCATCCCCCCAGCCAGACACTCAGCGCTGGAGAAGTCACTTTTAATGTCTGATAATCAAGGTGAATTTTCAAAAAGCTGCCATTTTCAAATGATGGTGTATATATTATGTGGAGATGGGAGTTGGGGAAGGGAGGGGCTCCTTTGGGTGAAAGACGGAGCCTCGGCCATGCACAGTGGAAGAGAGACCCCTAATGGCCGTGGCGGGGACTGAAGGCAGGTTCTGGTCTGGGCTGGTAATGGATGGATGTAGGCAGTTGTCAGTTCACTGTCAGTCATGTGCTGTGCAATGTAATTTGCTTTGTTTGGGCTCGAGTGTATGTGTTCCACAAGTTCAGGGTGAACGACAGCCATCGCTTACACTGATTCATAATCTCAAAGATTTCACTGAGAATGTCCTTGTGTCCTTCACGCGTTCAGATACGTCAGCCTCCGTTTCTGTAGTCATACAACGGAGCATGTAGGGCTGCATTTCGGAAGGTATTATTTCCGTGTTCAGTAAAGATGGAGATGGTGGTGGAGCGGTGCGGGCGAATCCGCCGGAGCCTGGAGCGGAGTAGGGGAGGAGTGCAGGGGCTCATCTCACCCCCACTCCTTCCCTGTCCCCTCCCCTCTCTCTTTCTCCACTTCTCCCCTTCTCCCCAATGCCCCCCCCCCACCCCCCCCCCACACACACACACCGCTCGAAGGTATGATTATTTTTCCTCTGCTTCGCCGCACCATATATCCCCGGTCCACAGTTCTCCGATGCTGCTGTCATTTTTCATGCCGGGTTTTTGCCAGGGTGCAGCATTGCGCCATTACACTGTGCCTGTGCAGTATGTTAAGGAGGCCAATATATGCACTGTGTAGAATGTAATAAGTGTATATTTATTTTCTGCTGTGGTGATTTACTGGTGTTTCCGGTGCTTGGGAAAAAGAGGTCGGCAGTGTGTCTTCACAAATATGACTGCTCCGTACGAGCTCACCTCCAAGGCTCTTTCGCACACTGGAGACATAACGTTATACATTTGATGTAGAGTTTGTGTGTTTTTTTCTGTTGTAAATGAATGAAATGCCTCCTTCCAGTATGTTGCTCTGCGTTGTGTTTATGGTCTGTGTTTGGTTCTGACTGAAGGATGCTGAGTCTGGCTGGCAGAGTTGCATGTAGTTATGTGATCTGATGACACAGCCTGATGACACAGCCTGGTCCATGTATGTCCACACATCCCCAACAGACCCCCCACTCAGTGCTTATTATGTATACACGCACACACACACACACACACACACACACACACAAGCTATTTGCCCACATTAATACATGGACATAACACACCCATTCCTGAACTTACATGCATGTGTGATACTTTTCTCTCTCCCACAAATGTTGGTTTTGCAATCTAAGTGAGGGCCGGCAATTTAGCATAATAAATGAATTTAAATAACTTAAACTTGATGCGTAAAATTAACCTAATCCTAACTCCTAAAATTGTTGCTTAATTCCTAAACTTAGCCTAACCCTAACTCCTAAAACTGACGCGTAATGCCTAAACTTGGCCCTAACTAATTTGGAGCCTAATTATATATATATTTACACAATGTGACACATGCACACTTGCACACACTTTGCTTTAACCCCGTCTCTAGTCATGTCCCCCTGAGTGAGATCTGATGGAGTCATGGAAAGAGGTCTTAAATAAAAACACTAACATATGGAAGCCTGAAATGGACAATATACTCTGAGGGGAACTCGATCTAACCCCATGAAACAGTAGGTTTTAAATGTATTCTTTGCTCAGAGCCTTGTGGCGCGAGCTTCCCTCTGTGAGGCCAGCGCTGAATAGGGGAAAAAAGACCAAATCAAAAAAGTTTCTTAAGAAGTAAATGCTAGTGTAAAAGCTTTTGGTCCAGTGTGTCTGATGCTGTTTATTGATTTGCTCAGCTATGCGGGTTTGTTTTAACATTTCTGTCCTCAAAAGACTGACTTAATGCACCACAATAGGAAGAGGGAGGGGAAGAAATAGAGGCAGCCTCCTCTCTGCTCTTTCATCAGGACAACATCTCAGACATGTCACGCTCCCTCAGTGTTTGTGTGTACGCACTTGCGTGTGTTTGTGTCTGTGCGTGTTTGGACGCATTCAAAAACCTCTTTTTGTGCACTCTCAGTCAAAAGCGTAAAGTGTTTTTAAATGGGACACTATTCTTGATGGCAGAGCTAAATGTCTCTCCCATCTTGGTAGGAGCATTTAGATTTCATATGTGCATTATACTTCCTCTTGTCTGATTCACTGCCTCCTCTTCGCCATTCTCCTGTTGTCCTTTGTACAGTGACAAGATTCTTCTCCATAGTCAATGAGCTCCCAAGCCCTTTTTTCACCTCTTGAGTAGACAAAGTAAAACGGTGTATTGTGATGTTTGCTCTGGCTCGGTTTATAGGCTGGAGTTGTTAGGTTGTCACGTTGTGTTTTAGTGGTGTGTCTGTGTGGTTTTTTTCTTGGTTGTTATGTTTCCCATATTATTGGTCATCCCTATTTTTCGGTCACATTACTACTTTGTTCAATTACATTATAATTTTATGTTTGTTAAAAAAAGACTCAGAAGTTTACTAGTAAGCTAGCTATCCTGCTTGCCTTTTGGTAAAAAAAAACAAAAAGGTAAAATTTCAGGATTTGCATTTTGCCACGCATTTCTTTTTAAACAATATGATTATATTTAACCTGCAAACATTTCTATAAAAATCAGTGGTGGGCTAGATAAAAGGGTACATTTAATAGCAAAACATACTGTTGTTTTGCAGTGCATTTACATTGTTAGCTTAAGACAATATAGTCCTTTAAACGCTAGAAACGTTGGATAATATGGGTTGACCCAACTTTGAGGGTCATTAGGTACATGGAACTTCTTTATTGGAGTGCCTTACCCAAACAAGTTAGAGTTCACAAGCCAGGGAAGCTTTTTTCCTTCAAGTACACCAACTATTTTTCATCTAATGTAATCAGAAAATGATTTCATTTAAAGATATATTCTTATCTTCTGGAATGAATTGATAGTTTCCTAGTACAGTGGTTCAGTGCTAGTCCAACCATTGGATTTGGCAACATGTTGAAAGGCTGATGGTTTTATTTGGTACATGACTGTATTATTTTGTTCCTGGCACTGGTACTGTAGCAGTTATTTTGAAGAGCTTGGTTATAGGGCGTACTTCCATAGTGTTGTTCCCAGCTGTACTGGAGTATAAGGAGGAGAAGAGGACTGGGGCCTTGGGGGCCTAATGGAGGGAGAAGTGTGGAGAGACAAACACATGGTGCCTTGTTCTGCCAAGCCTGTGTGGCAGAGCTAGTGTGTCTGGCGTTGTGCCATCCTGGCAAAAGTGCCCACGGGGAGGCAGTGTTTAGCCAGCGCTTTGCCACAGACAGCAAGACAGGAGACTGGGAGCGGATGTGCTGAAGCTAGCACGGGTGCTGTCAGACTGGCAGAGTCTGGGCTGAAGAGCCACTCCTCCCTGTGGGCTCTGATGGGTGGCCAGAACCCCCACCCCCAGAAAAACCTATGCTGACTGATGCTGGCGAGTGCAACACCATCATTGGCCTCTTCGGTGTCTGTGCATTTTCAGTCAATTTGAAATGCATGGAGTGTTCAGACAGTAATTGGCAATGGTGATTTTGGGCAATGAATTAATACTATTTCTGAAGTAATTCATTGTTTCAAATGATAATGCTGCTTGTCTGTTTAGAGGTTGTTGTATTTTCTTCTTTCTGTTGTTTATCCTCTAGCTGTGTCAATGCTTGAATAAACACATGCTTCATGGGGAAAATGTTATCTCCCTGTGTGCATTTAAATAGTGTTTGCTTTTCAAAACCCTATACCTCCTTTCTCCCTCTCTCTGTTTCCCTCGCCCCCTCTCCACTCCTTTTTGTATCCTTAAAATATTCTGCACCTCCCGCAGCAGTTCCGCATGGCTGACAGCCCTAATATAATCTGTGTGTCTGAATTCAAATTTATACCGTCAGGATAAAATAAATAGTCTGCAGTTAATTATGGGGAGCCGGCTCCTGGCTTGGCCCGATGATTTATGAAGTGCACATAGGCATTCTGCGACGCATTTTTCTTAATTTATTTTTAATCTGTCTTTCAATTAATTTTCCGGGAAACGTCTTAATGAAGTCAGAGGTGTGTGTTAATGACGTTGGGCCAGGGAGCACTGTGCTCCGGTGGTGGTTTGGTCCAGGCTGACAATGGCGCTGTCAGGCACCCCCATTCATCGCTCCACCCCACGTTTCAGTTACAGCCTCTGTGTCTGTCTGTCTGCCTTTGTGTTTGTCTGCCTATCTTTGCCCTGATTACTGTGTGTCCATGGGTTTCCTGTGGGGACTCCTGTTCCACTACACTGCTCTTGTTTATTTAGCTCTTTCGTCCAGTGTGTTCAGTAAGATGTGGTTAGGTTCTGGCTAATACATTGGTCTGTGTGGTCACCGGGGGTGGGGTTGGGCTGGGACAGCCTCTAACCCCCTGCCTCCCTGGCTGGGGGAGAAAAACCGCTTCTCCATCGATTCTCCTTCTCTCAAATTAAAGCCCATGTCTCCTATGCTTGATATGCGCCGTCGTTCTCCAGCAATTAGTGCAGAGCATGTCCAGCTTTGTGCACTGAGAGCCCTGGTGTGGGCCGTGCAGCAGGAGGGCGGACGCTGAGCAGCAGCTCCCTCCGTCCGTCTGCCAGCCTCCCAGACAGAGGCATCAGAGCATCGCCCCATTAGGGACATCCGCATCTTACCGCATCAGGACGCTCTCATTTACTGCCTCCAGATCCCACCATTTATCTCTCTCTCTCCTCTCCCTCTCTCTTTTTAATTTTCCTCTCAAAAACAGATTGTACATTAAGCGGCCACATTGCCTTTCCTGAAGTATGAGACGGGATGATTTAATTTCTCCTTTTTGTCTCGGCGGTCTGCTCTGTTCATGGACACATCATTACACAGAGAGGCCTCATCTCCCCGCCTGCTGAGGCTGGGCTCAGGGCTTTAAGGCTACAAGGCTGCTGCAGCCAGCCTGTCTGTGCCGATCAATACCTGTGGTCAGGGGCTAGCCACGCTGGGCTACACCTCCTGAAGGGGCCCTGCAGGTCCCAGCATAAAACACCTCAGCCCTTTGGACCTATAAAGAAAATAAATACAAATACAATTGGAACACACCAAGAGTACCTGGACTAGGTTGGGGTAGGCTGGTCGATGAACTGGGGTTTAGTGGTTGTGTGAGTGTTGATACGGTAAGGTGGTTAGGGGTACTTTAAAGATGTTCAGATGTGTCCTACCAGTTCTGTTATCAGCTAACATTAGCCAGGCAAAAGACAGGTTTGGGTTGGGTCTTTAAACATTCACAGAATTTGAACCAAAATGCACAATTGTTTAGGCTTGTCTTGGGATTGATCGCCTGAAATTAGCTACTCTGGACTGGGTTAAAGTTCTGTACCATGCTAGTGTATTAGACCACAGCTAGTCTGGACTGGATTAATGTTCTGGACCATGCTAGCATGTTAGGCCACATCCGGTCTGGGCTGTGGTAAAGTTCTAAACCATGCAAGTGTGTTGGACCACATCTAGTCTGGACTGGGTTACATTTCTGGATCATGCTAGTGTGTTAGACCACACGTAGTCTGGACTGGGTAAAATGTTCTGGGGCATGCTAGTGTGTTAGACCACAGCTGGTCTGGACTGTGTAAAAGTTCTGGACCATGCAAGTGTGTTAGACCACACCTAGTCTGGACTGGGTTAGATGAGAGCCTGGGGACCAGGCAGACTGAGACAGAATGCTGCTCCTCCAGCCCCAGGCTGTGTCTGTGTGTCTCTGTCTCTCCTGGCCTGCTCCATGCATTAACCAAACAGATAGCTACCAACTTAAATTACCTTTGCTTCCACTTACTCACCCCTGATGCCCTCCAACCCCGTCCACCTTCCTCCCTCGCATGCACACAGGAAGCAGGGAGAGGGAAGAGAAGAAGGAAAGCATAATTACTTATTTTAGTGGAGTGCGGCAGAATGCCTTTTGCCAAATGACTCTAATTCCAAATGGTTAACAAGATTTTTCTCTTTAATAGAGCCGAATTCGTGTGACAGCAAATTGCTTTCCCATTTGCAGGCCTTAATGGCTTTTCATACTTTGCACTTCCAATAAGCAGTAAACTCGGAAATTAATATTGCACGCTGTGTTATGATGCAAATGGGAGCGAGACAGGAGAGCGGTACCTTCACGCAGAATGCTCTGATTAGATCCGTAATTGCTTCAGTGGGAATATTTTTTTCTCCTGTTCGTTTGAACTTCTTTATTTATGTATGTGTATATTCTAAGCTTCGCCATTCTCTCTGGTATCAGAATTGACAGGATTTTTGTTTTCTTATGTTGTTGTTTTGCCTATTTAAATCAATGCTAATCAGTGGTAATTGTGGTTGGACAAAAACACTTTCTTTTCACTTTGTTGATATGGAGGATTGTCACGGTATCACTGTGTGTTTGTGTATATTTAGATCTATAAATGATGTCCTTCCTCAGATACTGAGGTAGTCTTTGTCCTTGCATTAGAGGGTGTCTGTGGATACTGTAGGCATACATTTGTCTGCTTGTGATTTACACTGTGGTAATGAGTTTAAACCAGTCAGAACCGACCCGCCACCTCCCAGCATGCTCTCTCTCTCGCCAGGAAAACACATAGTGCAGCCGAAAACTATATATTTGTGCAAGGTGTTAATTAACTTCTGATCCAAGTCATTTCGTTTCCAATTCCATTTTCCTCATGCTCCAATATTAATCCTGGTCTGTGCATAAGGTATTGTATTCTTAATAAGGGGGATCACGACGAGGCAGACACGGTTCCCACAGCAGAACCAGGCACAGAGGTGTCATGTTAATGGCATTTTCAACATACATTTATTATATGGCTGACACAGATCAGAAATCCAACCGCTAACTGTACCCATGGGTAGCTGGCTCTTGTCCTTGCTCTTTCACTAGGTACATATATTGTGACATAGTCAACCCTGTTGACTGGCTCAGCACTCATCACTGTAGCAGGCTGTCCTGTGGCACCCACTTCTGTGTTGGTGGATTATCCGTCTGTAACTGTGCATCACCGTATCCACTCCACCTGACGGTATACCGTCTGATTTACCACATTCCCAGCCTGGCTGTGGCGGAACACTGTCGTACCATTTAAATGCAGATGATTCCCCAAAGTTGTAAATACGTCGCACGGCAGCTCCCTCCCCTCGTCCCCCGGTTCACTTCAGCCAGGCCGGTCTACAGGCCTGTCTTTGGGGTGACAACAGCTGAGAGTCCTGGCTGCCTGTAGCTCCTCGGCCACAGACACACAGGCAACCTGACCTTTGGAGGGAAATAGGAAATGAATTCAGCTGGATGGGCCTGCGATTGCTGCTGGCTGTGGAGGTTAAGTGTCCTTTGGTCTGCCGGGCCTCGGCACAGCGCTTGTGCGGCCGGCTTGGTCACGTGACTAGCGCACATGCACATCTGATTCCCTCTCAGTGGCCTCGTCGTCATGGCAACCCTTCATTTCTTTTTCAGCTCGTTCCCATTTCACCTGTCACTTCGATAATTGCCTCTGAATTTTCCTGCGTATCATGGTAAAAAAAATGATGATGGTAATAATAATAAGACAATATTTATGAGTCAAGCAACTGATAGACAAGAGTTGAGAGATGAAGAAATGCAGAAACGTTTCAATAGGATAGAATATTAACGACGGGACATGGCTTTTTAGGGACTAATAAAGCATGTTCCCTTTTCTCTCACATGCTTTAGCTCATTGCAGGTGTGACTGGCAGTGGAGTCTGAATTTCCATTGTTTTAATTGGGTCACCCTCTACTCCACGTCACGTCTATCTGCTTAATCAGTGGTACAAGACTGTGACTCACCAGTCCAAACCTTCTGCAACCCTCACCACTAGGTTATGCTCTTATAAAGTATTGATAGGAATAGGAAACATAATGGCTTTTGCCACAGTGCTCTGTTCATTAATGGAGGGCTGCTGGGGGAGAGTATGGACAGGAGACGTTAAGGCCGCCTTTTCCATTTCATTTAGAATAGACTGACATTGCAAGGAAAGCAAAGAGGACACATTCCGCCCCCCTGCCGACACTGAGCTGTGTTTACATCCTTAACCGTCACACAAACAGGGTCAGAATGGTGGAACAAATGGGTGTGATTGTGCAGGTTGGGTTAGGTTCTGAATAACTGTCCAGCATTCCACAACGCAAGAATCACCTGTATTAGTAAGGTGACGCGTTTTGTTTTGGATCTGTCCCTAAGAGTGCAGTGGACCTGTGTAATGGTAGTCATTTATTGACCTTACGGCTTACAGTGCTTTCCTAAACCCCAAAAGTGCTTTACATAGTAGGGTGGGAGCTCACTTCACCCACCAATATGTTGCACCAGCTTGGGTGATGCAGGGCGACCAATTTGTGTCAGAACCATCACCTCACATCATCCATCAGTCAGAGAGGAGAGGTTTATGCCAGTTAGGAAGGAGGGGGACGTTTAGGGGGCCATGGTAGAGGTGGGGCCATTTGGGGGGATTCAGCCTTGACACTGGGGTTAACAGGCCTACTCTTACAATCAGTGGCATTGGAGATGTTGTTACCACAGAACGTCAGGGGTGATCCACCCATAATCCCACATTCCTGTGATATACATTGTTAAGTAATGAAAAATGAATAGCAACAATATCATTTTCCAGTTAGAATAAGTCAGCAAGCCACATGTGAAATGTATTGAAGGAATTGGCTAAGACAAGTTAACTACAAAATCCACAATGCACTACACCCTCTAGACATTCAGGCAGGTTAGGTTTTTATACCTCGTTGGCTAGGTATATAAAAAAAGATATCCACAAAGTAACACCAAAGCCAATATCAACAT
Organism: Esox lucius; assembly: GCF_011004845.1. NCBI lineage: Eukaryota > Metazoa > Chordata > Actinopteri > Esociformes > Esocidae > Esox > Esox lucius. The sequence goes on along the minus strand of NC_047570.1, from coordinate 16,174,638 downwards.
GTGAAGCAGTCATATTGTTGTAAAATCTCACAAACTGCAATATCAATTTAGGTAAAAAAAAAAACGTATCATGTTGGACGTAAAGCAAGCAGGGACACAGTGAGGGAAACAGTGTATCCACGAGGTTTAACTGAGATTTGGCTTCCCCATTTAACCCAATCCCTCTGAATTAGAGAGATGGGTGGGATTCCATGATGAGTGCCCAGGGAACAATTAGGATTAACTGCCTTGCTCAGTGTTATAACAAATATTTTACACTGTGCCAGCTCAGGGATTCGTTTTACCAACCTTTTGGTTACGCACCAGATGCTTTAATTGCTAGGATATCTGCCACCCCTTGAAAAAGCTGTTGTTCGTTAATTTACCGGGTAAAATACGGGTGAGTATGCTATGTTCTCCTCTATGATGCCAAGCAAAACATGACTAGAAATACTACTCTAATTTGAAAGGCCTTGTCCAACTTTGCTCGTTTGCATTTACGGGTCATTTGTTTGATGGTAGAGGCTTGTTTTGCCAGACAAATTTACAGACTGGGGAATTTCATTTCTTCCCATACCCAGTCAGTGATGCCAGAGGGAGTATTGACCTCAGAAGTTGTATTCATCTTTCCAGAGATGACTCCAGATATTTGAAAATGTTTTGGAACTGTAGATTAGATTGTGTGGTGTAAACCAATCCAGGGTATTTAAATACAACCAGTGTTGCCAATATACAGTTTCCCCAATTCATTAGAGGTAAGAGGAAAGACTTGACCCACTTGATTGTAAGCCTGACAATTCATTGGAGATGTCAAGATTGTGAGCAAGAGATTGCTGTGTACTGAAAGAATAGCAGGATGTCATTAGTGACAGCAGTTGGAGCATCTGGCCAGTAACCAGGACGTTTGATAGCCCTTAGCAAAATCTTGTACAGTGTTTGGTGTGTTATATGTTATGGTTAGTATCATGTACAGTGATTGGTGTGTTAGATGTAATGCTTGATATCATGTACTGTGTTTGGTGTGTTAGATGTAATGCTTGATATCATGTACTGTGTTTGGTGTGTTAGATGTAATGCTTGATATCATGCACAGTGATTGGTGTGTTAGATGTAATGGTTAGTATCATGCACAGTGATTGGTGTGTTAGATGTAATGGTTAGTATCATGCACAGTGATTGGTGTGTTAGATGTAATGGTTAGTATCATGCACAGTGATTGGTGTGTTAGATGTAATGGTTAGTATCATGCACAGTGATTGGTGTGTTAGATGTAATGGTTAGTATCATGCACAGTGATTGGTGTGTTAGATGTAATGGTTAGTATCATATGCAGTCTTTGGTGTGTAAGATAGCTTGGGGAATTGGAGGTGTTCTAGGAAGCGTCAGGTGTTTGCAGGTTGTTCATTGGCTTTAAATCATGGTGCCAACAGGGAGCTCTGGATTGTATTACCTCATTTGGCCTGTTCTGTTTATGAACACTTTAGATGTACAGTACCAGTCAAAGGTTTGGGCACACTTGCCCATTCACTAGAATGTACATCACTGGAGCCTGTCAATGTCACAGCTGCGTATTTTGTTTGAGTGCAGACATTATTGTTTTGAGTTTGAGTACTCTACGGTTCCTAGATGTATTGAGACTGAACAGGATTGCTATAGATGTGTGCTTGTGGAGGTTGGGTCCGATACTGGTGATTGGTTAATTTTAGTTATTTAGAAGACACTCTTATCCACGGTAACTTAAAGCAACAATTAGGATTAAGTGTGTTGCTCAAGGGCACAATGACATTTCAGATTCAGGCTAATGGCCTGTACATACAATACATAATGTAACCACATTGGTACGGATGACAAGTTCATTACATAATCAAATATAAAAATATATCCGCACTCTAACATATAGCAGCATATAAAACATTTTCCCATCTAAGTGTTTCAGTATCTACTAAAAATATAGTAATTCCAAGAAGTCTGTTTATAACAATAACAAATGCCCGATTCTGTCTGGGTACTTTAGAAGGACATAAACGCAAAATTATTCTTGCTGGCTTTGCATGATAAAACAAAAACAAGAAGCAAGCGTCCATGTTGGATTTATATGTGTGCTTTGGGGCAATGTCAGTGGAATTAATTGATTTGCCCATATTTGTCAGAAAAGAGTAAGCGTCTAACCCCAGCTTGCATTATTAAAGCTAATACCACAGTGGTTTCTGCAAGTCCTCTGCCGTGAATCAAAGTCTGACATGGACTGATGATGTATGGATATATTATTCAGAGCGTTGCATGGAGCTCTGAGCGATGCTTCTCTGTCCTTGCCCCCCATCCTGCCCCAGCAGAACCACTCATCCCATCCCCCAGGAGGGCACCTGTGTTTTCAAGGTAAAGACCACTTAGAGAATAGCCCGGGGCGTCTGCATACTGGACTTCCCTGTGTTATACATTAGAAGCCTCTGTTCTGGTCCACATAAAACGCACTCAGTTGTGCCATGTTTCCACCAAATTCCTCAAAGACCGGGAGGAGGAAACCAATTACAAACAGGCCACGATATGGCACAGATAGTCTTCAAGGATGTTGCCATAATCCTGACCACTCTCTAGTAACCTTCTTAACTCACCCCTGCGGTCAATCTAGAGCTTTGATGGACAATATTAAGAAAGTGCCTAGATTTCAAATTCGGATCAATTACATTGTCATTGTATATTTAACAAGCGTTCAATATGTTTGCTCTAGGGAATTAGAAGTCTATCTCCAAGCATTCTCATCCCCCTGCGCTTCAAAACCCTCAACTCTGACCATATCAGGGTTCGTTCTTTCGATAAGAGCATCTCAATGTGCCATTTTTTTACATGACACATGAAAGACGGCATGGCCTCAACAGCAGGAGCCAGGGCCATTCTGTGTCACCCGCCAGGCCCGCTGAGCCTGTGATGCCAGACCTGACATGTTGAGGGGGAGCTGCATACACAGACAGTGAAACATCTCCCCCATAGGCGAGGCCTGGGCACAGGGAGAGACTGGGTTTAACCACCAGACGTCTGGTCCAGTCTCGCGCCAAGTAAATGGGGTTTGATCAGCTGCCAGGAAGGAGTGCAACGAGCTGCAATCATAGGCAGGCTTTGCCATTCGTCAATATGAACTGTTTTAATATAAATAATAAAAGAAAAACAATACGAGCAAGAAAACAAAGGAAGGATTTCGGGAAACCTGCAATGTAAATGTTTAACGACAGTTTTTGCATACAGCTGGTTCTGCCATGACAAGCTGTAAATGTCCAATCTTCAGTGACCTTTACCACAGTGAGTAGGAGGGCTTTGGGACACACAGCTGACCAGACTTATTGAACATCCAATAGTATACACATTTATATAGATTTAATGACTTAATCAATGACACAACATGGCTGATGACATTTTTATTGGTTTGGAGATAAAAGTCTGCCTGGTGTTTGTGTACGAGTGCGTAATGTCTGGACTCAGTTCCCTCTGTGCTCTGCAACCGCCTCACCGTCACCAAATTCCAGGTTGTCTGTCAGCTGACGCGCAGAGTGGAGCCCTTTCATGTCACCGGCGTTCTCCCTGACAGGGTGGCAGAATGAGGGCAATTAGAAATCACTTAGAGTGAGCGTGTGTGCCAGTAATGGACCTGCAGCTGGTTGGAGTAGAGGACCAGAACAGCAGCACAGAGGTATGTCTGCTGTAGGCCTCTGCTGCTGTGACCCCCTTCCATCAGCAGGATCCGGGGCCAGAGGGTGGAGGAGACCATGAGGATGGTTTACTCAACTCCTGACACAGTGGCCAGACACAGCCTAGCAACCATCACCCCCAACCACCCACGCTCCTCGCCCCTGCAGCTAGAGTCTACCACCATTCTTTAGCAAACCCATTTACTTTTAATGTGTCTTTCTCTGTGATTTCAGGCAATCAGGAATGACCAGGGGTTATTTTATTGTTTTTCTTACAGTGTGTATTTTGTTTGGGCTGTGGACTTGGTAATGAATTCCGTACGTCACCTTCTCCAAGGCGGTTGACCAGTGAGGGGTGTGAGTCTAGGGGAGCAGGTCCTGTGCTGTTTTTCTTTAATAAGTCCAGAGGTGAGGGGAACCGGCCAGGTGATCAGTCATCCTGTCAGGATGCTCAACTCTGATTAGCCCAGTGATCTAGCTGCCATATCTGACCTTCGACACTCCACTATGCGAAAGGACTGACTGGTTCACCTAATTACTATTTTTAAGTTAGCCAACAAGTCATCTTTAGTGACCTATCGTGAATCAGGTTTGTTTATCGGTTTCTTCTCTTATGAAAAGCAGAGAAACATCCATCTCTTTCTTGTGGCATTTTCAGCGTTTTCACTAGATAAGGTCACAGACATACTAAAATACAGATCATAAAAATATATCTTCCCCAATTACGTTTTATTTTGTTCTGACTATATACTGTGCTCCGGAAGTACTGTACAGGCCCCTTGGCCTTGAAGCCTCCAGTGACCCCACTACCTCTATGTCCTCTGGTCCCTCTCTCTATCTGCCCCACTACCTCTATGTCCTCTGGTCCCTCTCTCTATCTCCCCCACTACCTCCATGTCCTCTGGTCCCTCTCTCTATCTCCCCCACTACCTCTATGTCCTCTGGTTCCTCTCTCTATCTCCCCCACTACCTCCATGTCCTCTAGTCCCTCTCTCTATCTCCCCCACTACCTCCATGTCCTCTGGTCCCTCTCCATATCTCCCCCACTACCTCCATGTCCTCTAGTCCCTCTCTCTATCTCCCCCACTACCTCCATGTCCTCTGGTCCCTCTCTCTATCTCCCCCACTACCTCCATGTCCTCTGGTCCCTCTCCATATCTCCCCCACTACCTCCATGTCCTCTAGTCCCTCTCTTATCTCCCCCACTACCTCCATGTCCTCTGGTCCCTCTCTCTATCTCCCCCACTACCTCCATGTCCTCTAGTCCCTCTCTCTATCTCCCCCACTACCTCCATGTCCTCTGGTCCCTCTCTGTATCTCCCCCACTACCTCCATGTCCTCTGGTCCCTCTCTGTATCTCCCCCACTACCTCCATGTCCTCTAGTCCCTCTCTCTATCTCCCCCACTACCTCCATGTCCTCTAGTCCCTCTCCATATCTCCCCCACTACCTCCATGTCCTCTAGTCCCTCTCTCTATCTCCCCCACTAGCTCTGTCCCCTACTTTCCTGGTCCAGTCAGGTGCATGTCTCAGGCAGCCTACAGTAGCACGGTTGGTGGCACTCTCCCCTTTGGGCCTCCATCAGAGACTTCAGAATAGATCTTTATTTACAGCACAGAACTGGGAAACAGCTGGTCAATCCATTTAGCCTAAGGCCACGGATTTGTTCCTATTTACTACAACATCCAAAGAAAAGCCAGGGTATTTTTCCCTCTCTCTTTCCTATTGATCCGGCGCTTAGAAAATCTGCTCTGCTGTCTAAACACTATTGATCCCTCCCTCTCGACGGCAGGCTCCTGCACCAGTATATAAAGGGACTGGATGAATTGAAATTTCATTTCCGACAACTTGTTCCTGTTATTTTTACCCTTATTCAAGGGTCTGGAATGCACGCTGGTGGCCACTGCTGTATGAGTTGATGCAGTTGGTGGAAGGAGGAGCAGCTGGGCGAGGATCTCCACATCATACCAGACCGCACCGTTGACACACAGCTGTAGATAGTGCAGCCACACACACAGGCCCCAGCCAGGGCAGACTGGATTCCTCGTTGACTACGTTCCTTGTAATCATTATATGGCATCTCTCGGACCTGTCAATAGGCAGCTGACAAACAGAATCACTGCCGGCTAACACCAACAAAGAGAGCTGGGCCTAAGTGCCAAAAAGTTTTTTGAGGAACTACTCAGTATGTTATCTGTGTGCATTATATGATTCATCTACCTTAGTGGCTTGATGAGCTGCCTGTCATCAAGCCTGTTATCTAGCAAGAGGTTCTCAACAAGAATCATACATTAACCCTTTTTGTAGACCAACCATGGATATTTTTGCCGGACCGTGAAAGCGGAGCCGGCCTAGAAGAGCGAATGTCTTAGTGAGCGACTGAGTGATTGACTACCTCTTGTTAAATGGTGTAGTGGTTAGAGACATGGAATACGGTTGGACTCCTGTCACATTCAAAATAAATTATGCCTTAGGATTTGTTCAGGACAGACAGGACAGACAAAAACTTTTTTTGCTGGCTGCAACCTTCAGTAGCTATGTTATAGGAAGGCTACAATAAAACAGTTCTGGTGGATTTTCTAATTATGCATTAGGATTTGTTCAGGATAGACAAAAACTTTGCTTACTACACGATTCTCTCATCTTTTCACATTACGAAGAGGTCAGTAATCGTCACCTATATTGGTAGTTATTGTATCAATGTCATTCACGAGTGGCTAATAAGCTGTTAAAACAGCCAGTGGCAAAAGCCATACAGTTCATACATGCTATTTGTTGTGGAGGTAAAGTTAAAAAGAAACGTTAGTCAGTTAAACACAATGCTTAATGGTGTCCAGCAAAATATTGGCAGATACCATATTCAGTACACATTCTAAGGCCCTTTAAATTGTAAGACCCATTTCAAGGGTGTTAGTGTTCAAATCTAGTGAACATTTGCATAACTGCAATAGTAGATGCCACCATAGTTACTTTTCAGACAGCTACTGTTTCAACACATCCAAATACACACATAACATTCATGTGTCGCACCACCAAGGACCCTTCTCAAGTTAGGTATCCCTACTTAACCAGGAGAAATTCCTGGCACAGACATTATTAAAACTGCAAGAGGAAAATGTTTTAATGGGTGATATCCACAAGCATACAAATTAATTATTATAGTCACATATTCTAAAAGAATATATTGAACAAATAAAATAAAAATAAACGGTTTCAATGTTATATATTAAAAATACAAAGCTGAAATATAAGTATCATAAGTTTCCATTCCCTTTCTTAGAGGAATTCTACATTATCACAGGTGTAACTAGTGACCTTCAGTATCGCACACAAAGTTATTTGGCCTAAAAATTGTAATCATTCAAATTATTTCAGGTTAAATTCAGATGTTTCACTGGTACATTATAAAGAAAATGCTCAGCCATGATGATCTTGTGGGGATGTTTTTCATCATCAAGGACTGGGGCACTTGTCAGGATAGAAAGAAACAATGAATGGAGGAATATACCAAAAAAATGCTGCCTTAGCAAGAATACTGAAACTGGGACAGTTGGGAAAGTTCACAGTTTAACATGACATTGTTATGGTGGCTGAGAAATCAATTTTAATAACTTGAAGAATGCGGTCCATCTACAATTCGCAAGGACCTTTTTTGTAAAGTTGAATGGTCGAATATTGCTAAATGCAGGTATGCAAAGGTAGAAACCTACCCCAATAGACTCACAGTTCTAATTACTGCCTACAGTGTTTCTACCAGTTTTATCTATCTATTTTTGTCACTTCCTTCTTCCATTTTTGCTTGTTCTCGCATTAGTGTGAGAACACTTCTTTTCCCACTTCGGTGTGGTACAGTACCGGTGTCTTCTTTTTGACCAATAGGCTAATATTCTATTGCTTGTCTGTTTGGACCAATCATAGTTCATAGTGCATTCTAGAGTGGGATCCAAACATGGCGTCGTACGAGGCAAAGCGAATGTGATCGTTTTTGTAGAAAGAACCGTTTCCGTGGGTCAAAAACAATAACGGCAAGAGAGACGTACCACCATACAGGTGGTGCGCTCCCGAAGAAAGCCGTTAAGCTAGGGTCATTTTAAAAGGGAACGACCAACTACCAAAAACTTGCTCTCAAAGTAAAAGTGCGCTATATCTAGCATGATCCTAGTTCTTAGAGAATTTTTTTTCGTAAAATTATTTCAGTTTTTCCTGCAGTCACTCTCCAGGCTTAATGGAACTGAACGGGGCAAAGGATGTAGTGTTCAAGAATATATGATACATTCGGTTTTCCAAAATGCGAAGGCCATGGTGTATTGATATTGGTCTCTGTATGTTCTCCTGAAAGAATCGAGCCAAAACGAGAATTGTATCAATGGTTATAAATAATGACCTACCTCACAGCATCTGTAAACTTCCGCACTCAAGCTAACAGCAAGGTGCTGATTCAAAACAGCTGAACTACGGTGCTGACCTGATTGGGGTTTATTAGCTTGCAACAAGCATAATTTACGGACATTTATCAAAATGTTCAGAGCATGTGCAGTCCCCGTAATTGTTAATATAACAAAATCTTACTAATTGTCTAAAAGACAGGTCTTCATTCTGGAATTATATTAGTCAGGGAAAATAACTTACATGTCTGTTCCCAACAGTGTCAAAATTGTGCCAGTGCTCCGTAGTAGTAGCCTAATCATTTCAGCACTTCCCCATACTATTCCTGCAGAACGGGACTTAGGACAGAATTATCCAAATTCATATTACAATTCTACGTTTGGGCCCAACGGCCACTGCCTCTTCCAGTTTCTTTGGGGATGTGGAAGGTTACCAAAACTGCCCGGTTGATAAGAGCTTGAAAGTCAGTGCCATCTGTTGCCCACACTGGAGCCGATTCAGCCTCATCCACGGACACATCAAGATTCTTGATGGCATTAGGTAGCAATAAATGCCTGCTCTGAATCATAAGGTGGCGCATGGTCAAATCGAAAAACTGATTACGACTGCCTATAGTACAGTGTTGTACGTTTGATACATGGTCAGCATTGGGCTTAAATATGCATGTCCAGCTTCAACTTCATCAGGAATATAGCATTTGATGATCTCAGTCTGGTTTCTGAGAAATCTGATTGGCTGTTTATACATTGTACCCTTAGAAATGACCTTACAATTGTAATATATCTGGCCTTGAAATCCGTTTGTTGAGATTGTGTCATTGTGATTAAGTGGGCTCTCCACAAGTTTTCTTAATGGTCACGAAGGATATAGATGGTACGAGAAGGGGCGTTGGTTGTCTTATAGACCATAATTGTAGATGGTTCATGTGGTTGGAATATTTGCTATGACAGCATCCAGTCCATCCAAATAATCTGTTAAGTTTGATTGGTGGAATTTCAGGATATTAAATTAGCATCCATTATGTTTACCTTTATGCAATGAACCCCTGTAACCCCTTCAAAATCAAAATGTGGCTTTCTCTCTCATCCCATCATTGTATGATCAAGCTTGGATGAGAGCCTGTAACTCATGTCCAAAAAAAGACCAAGTGTTTTTCGAGTTGGCTGTTCTATTATATGAGTTCCTGTGTGTGTGTGCGTGTGCATGATTGACACTTCTCTTTTCTACGTCCCACAGCAGCAGGACATGAGTGCTGAGGTGCCCAGGCTCCAGAGGTCAATGGCTACGCTACGTGAGCGGGAGATGGAGTGGGGTGGAGAGCGATCCGCCTTTCAGGGCAAGTTGAGCCCGGCCCGAGATGAGCTCCACAGCGCCATTCTACGGGTGAGCTCAACCCTGCATCCTGCTCCTCCACTGCCGTCCCCTTTGTGTTTCACTCTGACGATTAGCGCTGAGATATAGTGGTACATAAAAGGGGAGGCCCTGTTTTAATTAACATAAATATTCATATAATGACCGTAAAGCCGTCCCACGTTCCATTTCAGGCTCTTAGCATTAATGCATATTTTAAAACATTATCATTACCACTATCATAATTCTTATAATGATAACTGTAATTATTAGATTTATGACTGAATTATTATTTTGTTCCCTGCAGCCATTTCTCCACGCAAAAAAAAGAATAAATTCTCTGGTGTACAACACTTTCCGTCTCCGCCTCCCTCTGACAATATTGAGCAGACTGATAGAGATAAACACAAACACCCTGATGTGTACGCTGCCACGTCTGGAAGACACTCCATCTGAATTGCATATACGCCCGGCACCTGGGCTTGTCATAAGCCGTATTAAGAAAAATGGTCAGACGGTTTGACATAAATTGGAAAATGACATTTGGAAAGTGTGTGCTACTGTGGAAATTAGATATATTAAAGAGAGATATTAAAATTATAAATCAGTGTCGAGATGTGCAGGGGGTGTTGAGGAGATGTTGAGTGCTCTCGTTTTCCCTCTCCTTTCCCCTCTGTCCTCTCCTTCTGTCCCTCTCCTTTCCCCTCTATCCTCTCCTTCTGTCCCTCTCCTTTCCCCTCTGTCCTCTCCTTCTGTCCCTCTCCTTTCCCCTCTATCCTCTCCTTCTGTCCCTCTCCTTTCCCCTCTGTCCTCTCCTTCTGTCCCTCTCCTTTCCCCTCTATCATCTCCTTCTATCCCTCTCCTTTCCCCTCTGTCCTCTCCTTCTGTCCCTCTCTTTTCCCCTCTGTCCTCTCCTTCTGTCCCTCTCCTTTCCCCTCTATCCTCTCCTTCTATCCCTCTCCTTTCCCCTCTATCCTTTCCTTCTATCCCTCTCCTTTCCCCTCTATCCTCTCCTTCTGTCCCTCTCCTTTCCCCTCTATCCTCTCCTTCTATCCCTCTCCTTTCCCCTCTATCCTCTCCTTCTGTCCCTCTCCTTTCCCTCTATCCTCTCCTTCTATCCCTCTCTTTTCCCCTCTATCCTCTCCTTCTATCCCTCTCTTTTCCCCTGTCTATCCTTCCCCTTTTGGCCTCTCCCCCTGGGGACGGCAGTGGGTCTGGTCCTTGTTTAGCCCTACAGGAACAGAGGCCTGAACAGAGGGCACCTCTGTGACCCAGCGACCCTCCCCAGCTAGGGACAACCACTCCTTATCATGTGTCAGTGAGAGTGGAGGGTATTGTCTCTGCTAGAGTCCTGTCAGCTGATTTAGCAGCTCTCATGCTGTAACCTGCTAATGGATCATTTTAAAGGTGTGATATGCATAATTCAAAGGTATCCGCTGACACCTTTAAAAACAGACACTTCCACTCTCCCCTGTGTGTCTCTGTGTGCCATCCGGGTATAATGTGCGTTTTGGGTGGGGGGAGGGACAGCAGCACAAGGAAGAGCTGATTGGAGACTTACAAAGGGAGCTGGGGAGACAGAAGAATGAGAGACAGGAGATGCTCTGTCTGTTGACCTGTTCAGTTACACACACATACATAAACTGTCTATAACTGTATATAACAGTATTATTATACTAAATGCATCAACTGTAAAAGCACTTGATACAAACCCAAATGTATGTACAAATGTACAATTCAGTACCTTGAGCTGCTCAAACACTCATGATTTTTAATACTTCCTGACAACTCATCCCTCCCTTTCACTGAGTTCAAAAAGAGCCTTGACAAAAGAACGGGATGGCAGTGGGGATACGTGCTTTGACACTGCTGAACTGAGTTATTGAGGGAAAAATACATCTACTATGCTACCATAAGGGCTTGGGTCAAAGCCTCTTCTCTGGTGCTGGGGAAAAACCTTCAATGTTTGTGTCCTTGGCATAGGAATGTTGCATTCAGATACAGTGTGTTTGCGTTAAGAGGAAAGACAGGTCAAGAGTGTTGCCTTTGGATCTGAAAGAAGAGGGGTCACTTAAGTATGAGCAATCCCTCCCCCAGACTGGGAGTTTATGCGCCTCTCTACGACCTGCTCCGACTCTCATGATGTTCACACTCGGATTCAACTACCATTTCAAAAAAGTTTTCGGAAGATTTCATTTCCGTCGGGCAAGTCTTTCCCTTCCCAATATCTGCTGTTTACCATTGAGTGATGTCTCGGGCCTCCACTAACTTCATTTCCCTAACTGCCAGAGTTCCTGTACAGCTGAATGTCACCTCCGTGTGAGGGGCCAGTGTTAATAAAGCCTGCGAGCCCCAGGGGCCTGAGGTACCTGGGTCAGCCTCTCCTGTCCCAGTAGTCAGGTCTGTTGCTGCTGCACCCCTCTCTTCCCCTCCGCACACGTTCTCATCTGCCCCCCCGCCCCGGTTCCCTGCTTCACCTCCCAAACAGCCCCGTCACACTGTCCCTTTAATATTTCAGCACTCCTACTATCATTTTTTTTTTTGCTCTTCTCTCTCTTAATATTGAAATATTTAAAGAGGTATTCTCGAAGAGGTCAAGTAAAGAAAGGACAGGCACTTTGTTTTATTAAAGTAAAAGAGCAGAAAGATGGAGGGGAGTCCAGCCACTCCAGAGGACCAGATGGCAGCATTAGTAATTCATCTGGATTGGCCTCGACCTGACCAGTGATTGTCAAGAGACTTAGTACTATTAAGAAAGTGAATGCCATTAAGATTTGTCTTATAACAGCCCTTCCGTGTAACCGCCCACGCTCTCTTCAGCCACTCGTTACGTTTTACGTATTGGTTTGGTTTCCCCTCAGCTTTATGGCAGAGAAGAGGAGCTGAAGAGGCTGACAGAAGAGCAGCATCGGCTGAAGGATGAGGTCTGTGGCCCTAGGCTCCGGCTGACACCTCTCAGGAACAGGATTACACAGAACGCTGCTTGGTTAACAAGGCCTTTCCTATCACGCTGCTTTGCTCCGAGCTATCTGATTGGCTGACACAGTGGTATCTTCTAAAACCCCTCAACCCTTCAACTTTTGCTTCTTAAGCAAAGGTGTGGTGAGAAACCACTGACAAAGACCAGGGACAGAGGAAACCACTGACAGAGACCGGGGACAGAGGAAACCACTGACAAAGACCAGGGACAGAGGAAACCACTGACAGAGACCAGGGACAGAGGAAACCACTGACAAAGACCAGGGACAGGGGAAACCACTGACAGAGACCAGGGACAGAGGAAACCACTGACAGAGACCAGGGACAGAGGAAACCACTGACAAAGACCAGGGATAGAGGAAACCACTGACAGAGACCAGGGACAGAGGAAACCACTGACAGAGACCAGGGACAGAGGAAACCACTGACAGAGACCAGGGACAGAGGGAACCACTGACAGAGAGCAGGGTTAAGAGGGAACCACTGACAGAGAGCAGGAACAGAGGGAACCACTGACAGAGAGCAGGGACAGAGGGAACCACTGACAGAGAGCAGGGACAGAGGGAACCACTGACAGAGAGCAGGGACAGAGGGAATCACTGACAGAGAGCAGGGACAGGGGGAACCACTGACAGAGAGCAGGGACAGGGGGAACCACTGACAGAGAGCAGGGTTAAGAGGGAACCACTGACAGAGAGCAGGAACAGAGGGAACCACTGACAGAGAGCAGGGACAGAGGGAACCACTGACAGAGAGCAGGGACAGAGGAAACCACTGACAGAGAGCAGGAACAGAGGGAACCACTGACAGATAGGAGGGACAGAGGAAACCACTGACAGAGACCAGGGACAGAGGAAACCACTGACAGAGACCATGGACAGAGGAAACCACTGACAGAGACCAGGGACAGAGGAAACCACTGACAGAGAGCAGGAACAGAGGGAACCACTGACAGATAGGAGGGACAGAGGAAACCACTGACAGAGAGGAGGGTTAAGAGGGAACCACTGACAGAGAGGAGGGTTAAGAGGCCAGTTTTAGGTGGTCTGCTAGATCCCTGTGTGAGGTGGCTAACCTCAGGCGTCTGTTGAGTTCTGAGACTGGGTGTTTTTACAGCACGGTCTTGCTGTGCTCTGGGACCTCAATAAACCACTGCCTTCAAAGCACAGCCAAGCGCCACTTACTGCTGAGTGCTTCTCTGGTGGTTGGGCAAGATTACTCTGAAAACAAAGTGCAGACAGATTGATTAATAGAAGGGTCTGCAGAGGTGCGCGCCACAGTATATTTTCACACTCAGCTTACACTCTTTTCCATTCATTGGTGAGGACTTTTATGTGCTGATCCTGTCACTGTGTGAGTTTGTCAGTTCATAAAGAGTAGTCCTGCTCTCTGACTAGATCTTAGTGAAAACTCATTAGAGCTGTTATATACGTGTTGTTTTAACATCCTGGGAACAAGCTGTGGCAGTGCCACAACACACTCTTAAGGCTGTACTTTAGTGTCCTCAACCCTCCTGGTGGGACTGCTGTTTATAGATGTCTACTGACTGAAATGAATGAAAGACTGAAGACGTGTATTGCACCATATAACTGACTAACTGACTGTGTGTGCGTGTGTGTGTGTGCGTGTGTGTGCAGGTGAGGCAGCCTGAGGTGCGGCTGCAGAGCCAGGCTGTCCTGGTGGGTCAGGAGCTGTTGGAGGAGAGGGTCCTGCAGGACAGGGAGCTGTCGGCGTGGAGGGGGCGCTACCACACTGCCTCAGACCGACTGGTGCTGTCAGAGGCTGAGCTGGAGGAGGTACAGGGGGCCAGGGACGCAGCCCTCCGGAGCCCGACACTCCAGGAGGAGCACGCCCCCCATCTAGGGGCCCAGGGCCAGGAGCTGCAGCACAGTCCGGAGGACCCACGGGGTCGGGTGAGAGGCTGGGGACATACAGGGAGCATGGGTGCGGGGTCGAACGGTCAGAGGGTGGTGGAGGGAATCTGGGCCTGGAAGCGGAGGGTGAGGGGGCAGGGTTGGTGGAGGGAATCTGGGCCTGGAAGCGGAGGGTGAGGGGGCAGGGTTGGTGGCGGTGGTGCGGGTGTAGCGAGGCTCCATCACATCAGGTCACTGGGGTCTAATTAAGCTGAGCTCCACATCAGACTGCAATCAGCAGACCTACACAGGAAATGAGTCGTTTTCATTTGTTTTGCCTTTATGTGCAACGCCGTGTTGTAATGCTAGTAAGCTCTGTGGTTTTAATTAACATTTTGTGCTTAGCAGGCAGGTTAATTATGCTCCTTAATGGTCTTTGTGGAAAATGTCCCTCACAGAGAGAAGGGTTATTTGCTTTTCTTTACTCCCATGTTTGTTTCTTATGATCTTATTACTCTAGTAACCACCACTGTTAGGAGTAACTTGTCCAAGTCAACGGAAAACCTTTCCCAATCAGAATGTTCTATCTGGAAATAAGGTGCCTGTGTTTCAGAGTGAGACACAGAGGTTTATAAAAGCATTTTGTGGTGAACCTCAGAATGACCTTGTGGCTCTCTGTCAGCTCATTTAGCTTATTCTGCTAGTCAGTCTGTCTGACTGGTGGTCTACCACAACAACTGCCCTGACCCCCTCTCCTCCACAACACATCTGCCCTCTCACCCATTTCACATATTTTTGGTATCAGTGTTGTTGTTGTTAATTGACTCGTTCCAGGCTTCCTTTCTCTGTCATGTGTATGATTACTCACAACAAAATAACACTATAAATATCGCCTGTGTTTTCACTGCCCGGTTACCAATGTCTCATCATACTGACAGGATTATTTGGGCAGTGAAAACAGAGAGAGAAAGCTGCCTTATGGATAATTATCTGTAATCGACAATCATTTCTCCGAAGCTGTATAACAACAGCAGAAATGGTTCTGTATAGCCCCATATTATCCAATTTGCTGTGAAACAGGAAATGGGAGAAATATAACTAGCAGACTAACCAATTTACTTAAAACTGGGAAAAATGTACGGCTTGTCAAGGACATGTTTGAAGTACAACAAGGGAAGCTGCCTGGACAGAACATGTGTATTTGGTTTCCATTTTAAATGTATAATAGTGTTCCCAGCACCATGTTGGGTTTTTGGACGTCTTCACATGTTATTAAGTGGATCCATGAGATGGAACTCTAGAAATCATCCAGCACTTTGCCGTTCATGGAAGACAAATAACGTTTGATTTGAACCTTTTGGTGCTTCATGGTTGCAAGTGGTGCAGTGCGTTGCACAGGAATCTGCTTTCCACTCAGCTGTTACAGCCCAGTCAGCAGCTTATCAGTCCTGTCCTTGGCGTCTTCTAAAGTGTGTTGTGTTCCTCCTTGTCTCATAGCTTGGCCAGAAGGAGGAGATGATCGTGGCTCTACGTCAACAGCTGCTCTCCTCCCAAGATGCACTGCAGAAAGTTACTGCTGAGCTGAGATTATGCAGAAGAGAAAAGGAGAAGCTGGTAAGACCTTGTTTTTTTTTTTATTTGATCATGCCATCTGTTGGCATGTTCATGACAATGGAATTATGTTTTCCATGTCACAGGAAAGCCGTTGTGTGGACAAAGACGAGAAAATATCTGGCATCCTTTTCGATCTGGTCCAGCTACAGGAGCAGAATAGCACATGCTGTGCCCAGGTACTTTAACATTAATATAAAGTAGTGTAAATACTTACATTGGTGATGAAATTCCACTTATGGATGTTCTATATATCAATTTTTCAATAACACATGTAATTCCTGGCATATCTGAATCATATTAAGCCGCTCAATACCTCTGATAATGACGACTGAGCCCCTTTGCTTCTTGCAGAGAATTTAAAATGTTTTGGTCGTCCAATTAATAGGAAAAGCATATACTGAAATACGAAAAACACATAAGGTATTAACATTGGTATGTATCTGAGCTCTGTATGTGCTTTCAGAAGGATAGCCTGTCAGAACTGTGACTAGCTCACACTGGGCAGTTACGATAATATTTCATTGCCTTTGTGGTTGTACCTCATATACAATGTCAATGTCACCAGTAGAAACATAGTGAATATGCTAATTGGTCTGAATTTTCATTCACATACCTCTGCTAGCTTTTGCTGGCCTCCTTTGCTGGTCTCCTTTGCTGGCCTCCTCTGCTAGCCTCCTTTGCTGGCCTCCTTTGCTAACCTAACTACTTCTCCGTTTGACCCGTAAGCTTGTCCTGAAGGAGGCTGAGGTGAGCAGGCTGAGGCAGGATCTGCGTGACGTGCTGGATCAGAACCAGAACCTGAAGAACGACCTGGGCCTTCTCACTCAGAAACACAAGGCTTCACAGCAGGAGGTACTGGCCTCTACGTTACACAGCGTCTCTCCCCTTTCTCATGTAACTGACTGTGATTCTGTCCGGCTCACATCAGAACTGCTGTGGCCATGTATCAGTATGGTTTCCATAACACAACCTCCCTGCGGTGATTCGGTGTTGTTTTAAATCTACCCAGTAGTAGAAAAAAAGCATACATGCTGATTAGAAGAGGCAGTGGGAGTTTGGTGGATGTAGGCACTAACCAGGTGTGGTGGTGTTCAGGTGTCCAGGATGAGACCGTACTAAGGATAGCCACAGAACTGAGGACTGATCAGGATCACCTCATATCCGCCCAGGACAAGCTGAGACCTGTACCCTATCTAGCTTTAACTCATCACGAAGGCAGACAGTCAAGGACACAGTGATCCTGTTAGTGTCCAGCCTGTCCGGTTCCATGGCTGCCTCCCTGCTCTGGGATTTCTTTGTGTTATTTCTGAGTTTTCTTCTTGAAGGAGAACTTTTGAGGGTCTGTCAATGGCCGTGCTGTGTGCGCCGGGCTGCTGTATTTATTCCTCCATCTGTGACTGGTCAGTCATTTGTTTGCCAGGATGTCCTTGTGTGTTATAAATGGGACAGGTCTGTCACTTCAATGCTGAGAGGATGCTTTGAGTTCCTTGAAAGATTTTTATTTATTTAATTTTGGTTTGGAGGGGAGCAGTGAATAATGCATTGGGAACCTGCTACATGTAGTGTTTTTATCATTAGCATGCAGCCCAAGTTATCTGCAGAATACTTATGAGTGCCAGTGAAATGTTTGTGATGTTATTTATTTATGTTGCCCTCTCAATTATTCATTTGTTTATTTATTCATGGCAGAACTAACTGCAATTGGAAAATTCATTTTTGCTGAAGGGCACATGCTCCCCCTCCCTCCACCCCCCTGTACACAAAGGGGGGGGGGGGCACATCAGGCTTGTTAGTAATTGCTTTATGTGGCGTTTCCTGAGACTCACAGGGAGATGTCATTTTAATCTGAGCAGACGGGTGGAGGGAGACACGGATGGGTCAGGTTGAGCTGTGGGGATTGGATAGGATGGGAGTGGAGGGGAGGGGAGAGGAGGTGAGGGGAGATGGAGGAGTTTATCACTCACTCTTTTCTTTTAGCCTACTACCTCAGAAACCTGGTGCTGAAGGAGGTGGAGGGCTGATGGTTCGGGCGGGGACAGGGTAACATCCACACATATTACAGGGAATCAGATTCCACTTCTCTAGACAACAAGGCGCTACAGGTCTGACTCAAGCCGAGTAGGGCAGAACACAATGAATCTGTGGTTGCCTCTGGTTGTCTTCATGCTTTCATGCTCCCCTGGCTTCTCTCTGGGTTGTCTGTTCACAGCCCTGTTGTCTTTAATTATATGGACTGAGATTTTGTTCAATTTCACACTTGTGCGCACACATGCAGCAATTATTCTCTGATAATTGATAATGTTTCACTGAACATTACATGATGTGTGTGTGTTTGTGCAACAGTGGCCCTGACACAAGCTTCTGTCACGAACTTCTCCCAGTCATGGAATTACAGTTAGCGTTATAGCTGAGCTTGTGCGTCATTGACTGTGACTGTCACTCTGGCTGTCAGTCTGTCTGCATCAGTCTCGGCGTTAGAGGTAGAACATGTTATTTAAGTGCCACTCCACAGGGATACAAATACATCAGCTATTTGATTCAAAAAAATATATATACATTTTGAGACATTATATAAACCCCCGAAATGGGATCAGTGGTCATGTATGATAACTGACTTCATCTACTGTATACACATACTGTACATGCATGAATAAAACACACGCAGACAACATGTCAGTGAAAAAGAGGACAGTTAGTAAAACAAGAGTGTGTTTGTAGTACATGGTGACATTGTTGTTATCGGATAAAACATCACATCATGTATTACTTAATCCAGACTGTGGAAGTTGACAGAAAAGATCATGCCTTATTATCTATGTAACCCACAGGAATGAGCTTCACTTTCTTTGGGACTGTTGTTAAACCCTGCTACATGGTTCTGTAAGGCTGTGATTGTCAGGTCTTTTCATCAGTTGGCAACTCTTCATTACTCTCTAATAGTTGTGATTATAACCATTGCAATAATTTCTACAGTACACCTTTGGTGTCGGCGAACTGAGTCTTATGAATGGTGATGACATGATATGTAGAAAATATCTTGGCAGTTGCAACACCACACATCCCCATTTGGCATGCTGAGAAGTCTCAGAACGTTTTTAATGAACACCTTGAGTTTCCCAGCCAAGATGACCTTGAGCAGCTGAATTTAGCCAATATTTACCTAGATCAAGGTAAAATCACCAGGCCTCATTAAAGACAGTGTTGACGCAACATGTCTGTAGCCCCATACTGCTGCAGCAAAATGAATCACCGTGTTCACTGAAACATTTTAAAGGTAGGCTACCCATGGTTCTACACCTGGCAATGATGGGACCAAGGGCAAGATTAGCATGTTCAGCTAAATCGATTTACAGTAATTCCAAGATTCCTGAATAATCTGCCCTTCACTAACAACATCTGAAGAGGCCAGGCCAGTAGATAACAGCTATGTTCAACTGCTGTGTTGTGATACTGTAGTGTGCTACCTTAGTTCGATCTGCATTAATACCAGTTTCCTTTGTTCATGTCAGTTGAAAACTGTTCAGTAGTATGCATTTGTGGCCAGAGCCTTAGTTTGCCCACCCATGGTTTAAGACATAATAATAAACAAAATGCAACCGTGTTCACTCCAATGTCCATTTAGGATTAAAACCCTTCAACAGGTAACAGTGGTCTTTACCATTCTTACACACACACTCTTGTGCACTGTGTGTTGGTCTGCATGGTTCTCTTCCCTGTGTGTTTTTTCTGGGCTCTGTTGACCCTGAGCCCTGTGTGTTTTGTCTGGGTTCTGTTGACCCTGGGCCCTGTGTGTTTTGTCTGAGCTCTGTTGACCCCGAGCCCTGTGTGTTTTGTCTGGGTTCTGTTGACCCCGAGCCCTGTGTGTTTTGTCTGGGTTCTGTTCCCTGTGTGTTTTGTCTGCAGGGTTCTGTTCCCTGTGTGTTTTTTCTGGGCTCTGTTGACCCTGAGTCCTGTGTGTTTTGTCTGGGCTCTGTTGACCCTGAGCCCTGTGTGTTTTGTCTGGGCTCTGTTGACCCCAGGCCCTGTGTGTTTTGTCTGGGCTCTGTTGACACCGGGCCCTGTGTGTTTTGTCTGGGCTCTGTTGACCCTGAGCCCTGTGTGTTTTGTCTGGGTTCTGTTGACCCTGGGCCCAGTGTGTTTTGTCTAGGCTCTGTTGACCCCGAGCCCTGTGTGTTTTGTCTGGGCTCTGTTGACACCAGGCCCTGTGTGTTTTGTCGGGGCTCTGTTGACCCCAGGCCCTGTGTGTTTTGTCTGGGCTCTGTTGACCCTGGGCCCAGTGTGTTTTGTCTGGGCTCTGTTGACCCTGGGCCCAGTGTGTTTTATCTGGGCTCTGTTGACCCCGAGCCCTGTGTGTTTTGTCTGGGCTCTGTTGACCCCGAGCCCTGTGTGTTTTGTCTGGGTTCTGTTGACCCCGAGCCCTGTGTGTTTTGTCTGGGCTCTGTTGACACCAGGCCCTGTGTGTGGGTGTGTGTATAGCTGTCAGTGCAGTCTCAGCAGGAGCAGGCCCTTGGGGACGAGGTGCAGGGGCTCCACAAGCAGATGGGCGGTCTCCAGTGTAGGCTGACTCAAAGAGAGGTCGTCATGGAGACACAACTTCACACAGCTGGTCAGCTACAGCAGGAGAGAGACAGGTCAACGACACACACGCACACACTATGGTACCAAATCCTTACTGAGACGCCTTTGATTCATCATAGTTGACCTTAGCTAGGATGTACTTTCGAATGATGGCCTTAAACATCACCACCTGTGTAGTATATCTAGTGAGAATTCCTTTTACAGTATGTACTAATAATGCTTGAGGAGAAGTGCCTGTGAATCATACTGGGTACACATAATTAAGGCCATAAGAAGTCAACCACTTTCCAAGAGGACGCCGTCCAGCCCTCTCTCTGAGGAGCCCATAATCCACCCAGAATATGACAGATACACAGTGGTTCAGCCATGCTGTGTTTAGTAATGTGTGCTGTTGGAGAGATCCAGGGTCTCCTGTGGGAGGTCATCCATACCTCCATCTCTCCCTCACTCTCCATGGCATCAACAAACACTGCACACAACCATGAGATTCCAATTAGCATCGTTTAATTAGGAGCAGGCTCCCTCTTGGCACAGTTCTGTCATTCATTTTAATCTTGTTTATGCACCTTGATTGTTTCGCAATATAGCTTTTTTTAATTAGCTGGAATTGATTAAATTGCATTGATTCTGTATCCTTATTAAAATGCCCCCACCCACGCCCCCCCCCTGTGTTATTTCTCATAATGAATGGTACAGTCTGGGTCTGGGGGGTATACTAGTGAAAGCTTTGCACATTTTGTAATCGAAGCTGTGTTTATCATTATTTATTGCCTGCGCTGTCACAGTGTTGTGTCGTGACAGAGGTTTTATGAGTTGGAGGGGCTGCTGCGCGGTATGGTGCAGTTTGGTGACAGAGCTTTCTGATGCCTGCCGTCCTGTTGAGCCTCAGTCCCGGGATAAGATGAGGGTCAGCTCCCTACTCTTCTGCATGTCAGACTCGCAGTCAATCTGCTCTTTGTCTTTAGCTGAGAGATCTGCCTCTATCCACAGAGAACTGACCTTGGGCAGACAGCCCTGTCTCTGTGTGTGGACATGGTTGCAGTCACCATGGTTAACACCAAGGACCTTTCCGAACCCAGAGCTCGTTTTATTTTGATTGATGAAGCCCCAGCTCCAGCTGCAACCCCCAGTACGAAAATTATATTAGAAACAAAATGAGATTTCAAATTTTATGTTTGACAAGCGACTTGATGAAAGTGTTTCATTGCAGGGCCTGATCCATGGAAATTGTATGCTAATAATACTGCTGGCCAAGCAATCTAGTTGGAAATTAATCAGAGTGGTTGAGCTGTAACAGAGAGAGAGAAAGAGAGAGAGCGTTGTTCTCCATAAGAGCCCTTCCCCTCTCCACACAGCCCTTTCTCTCTCCCTCGCTCTTGCTCTGATTCTCATCAGAAATAGCCATGGGGTGTTGTCTCTGTGATGAGGTTGGGAGAGAAATAGGAGTTATAATCTAATACCTTAGCTTAGCACTGATTGCCGCAGTAATGCAGTTGTTCCTACATTTTTTAACTCTGGCCCCCTCCTTTGCTGTCCCCCCAAAAATATTCAAATGTAGTTAATATATATATATTTGAATTAACAAAATAAGCATTTACCCAAGCATGTTCATACTGAATTCATATCGTTTGCTGTGCAACCGCACACTTACACCATCTACATCAGTAGAGGTTCAATTCCATGTTAGAAATATGTTTTATTAGAAGCAAATAAACCCTTACAAATGTATACAGACTGGTGCTTCATTTATGTACGTATAAAAATAAACAAGATGACAGACATAAAGACCCTCAAAAAAGTACAAAACATAAACATTGCCATCCTCTTAACTAAAAGTTACCCCAGACTCCCAGCATCCATTTGGTGGAAGTTTCTTCCTTTCGTCTCTTTCAGAAACATCAAGGTTCTAATTTTTGTT
Source organism: Esox lucius (assembly GCF_011004845.1). NCBI lineage: Eukaryota > Metazoa > Chordata > Actinopteri > Esociformes > Esocidae > Esox > Esox lucius. Next base: position 16,152,302 of record NC_047570.1, on the reverse strand, counting down.
TCTACTATAAATGATTCATTTTCTTTTGGACATGGATGGTCAGTTGTCCCAGTCCCCTGAGACACAGTAGGTAATCAGCTTGGGGTCTGGGTCTGTTGGAACATCCAGGACCTTAGAGAGGTCCAGACCAGATTCCAGTCCAGAAGCTGTTCAGGTTAGGTCAAAGCTGTAAAACGGTGTGCTGTCAGAAGCTTGACACTTGTCAGAAAGTGGTGTCAGGAAATATCTATGGAAGGTTGGAGTGTATTTGATCTATTATTTTAATTTCTAGATTTTAGTGCCTCATAGAATTGATTGAGCAGTGTTGGGGAATTTGGTTTCATTTATCATGACTGGGATGAATTATTAATTACTAAATGTATTAATGTTCTTATCACATTACCTACGGAGCACCTACAGGGGTTTGATTAACGAGCCCTCTGGTCAACTTAAACCATGTGTAACTTACTTATACACTTTAAGATGTATTCAGTACCAATTGGAGACTGAAAATGAATATGGTCATTTGTCTCATCTGAATGCCATTAATTATTTCATTTGCAAGCACCCATCGAATCATTAGGAACATCCAATATTTATTTTTAACCTTCCAAAAATAGCTCTCATCTTTTGTAACAAATGGCACATCCTCTCATTCACTGTAGATCTTAACATTTTACTGCGTTGCCAGTTATTAAACTATGTGATTATGTAGTACCAGTCTTACTGTACACGGTTCCCAGCTTCGCACACTGACCAAAGAGGTGTATGCATATTCCTGATCTTGAACACCCATCTATCGGGTCTTGTCACCCTGTACAGTTTTCTCATAGTTTCTCATAAAGAGCTTTACATATTCAGGACATTACACTGCCCCAGAAAGGTATGCATGTCTGAAGTATTAGTTTCTGCTAAAGGCGTTACTTTTAAAAGTAAATTGTTCTCAGGAACACCATGTGAATCTTTCATTCATCATGATATCTTCTAATCTCAGTGAGAAGGAACCCGGGCTGTGTTCAGAAATGACTGTCATCATACTTCACATTATTGGTGTAAAGCTAATTTAGTAATTTAGCATTGACCCGAGAGTAAATGGAACATTGCCTGCAGGTAGGGTTAGATCTATACTACTGTAGATGCACTCAATAATTTGCTTGACACAGAGTTAGATGCATGGCAGTCAGACATTCTATCTGATTACTGATCCAGCACACAATGAAGATCCCCTCCGACAACCAGAGTTCCAGTATCAGAGATGGTATTAGTGTTGTTTTGTCCATAATTATTCATCAGCAGTATTGGTTTTCAGTTACTCCACAAATCCAGGGGTGTCTTATTGCTTAATTAGAGGGAGAGGTCCACTATGATGTCCAGGGCAGTCGTGGAGGGCTGCAGCATTATCAGCATAACTTATCAAATGAGACAGAATTCAGCTTGTTTTTGGTAGATGATGTATTTCTTTAAGTTAGAACTGCTCCACAGTTTAGGTAACCAATGCAGTAATGTATGCATCCATACACCAGGCCCTTCTTCCTCTGTCTCTCTCCTCCTCTTTAATGTCACCAGCCCTCCCTTTACATGTCTTCCTATTATTGTGTATTGATCCTGTTCATCTTTTTCTCTTCGTCATTTATCTTTTTGCTCCACATTAATGTGTGGCTGAGTGTCTTCATGGCTTGTGATTCCCCAGACCACCTCAGTCCTTCCTCACTCCTTCCATCATCCCTGAGAGACATTGAGTCAGCAATGGAGTCATTATCAAATGTCGCTCGTTTAAAACAACGCAATTAGTCCGGAAGGCCTTAATGATGTTTGCAAGTTAACGGCAAACAAAGTGGTTTTCTGTCTTCCTTCCTCACACTGTTTCTCTCTTCCACCTGCTTACAACTCGGTAAGAGCGAAGGAGTAGAGAAGTCTCAAAGTGTTTTGTCTCCCAACCATGTTATAAGACTGTGTGATTTATTATTTTTACCCCGAGAGACATCTGTTACACTGCTTCTTATTTCTGTAATGCATCATCAGCCAAGGGAAAACTAATATTATCCCATCTGGGTTATTGTACTCTGGAGTCTAATAATCTAATGTAGAGCGTCACAGAGCTGCGAGGAGAGGAAGGCAAGGAGTGTACTGGATCACATCTGGCTGTTCTGTTATGTTCCCTACACCTCCCAGATATGTCCACATACATTCACCCTGTGTCCTCATGCTCTCTCTCTCTGACGCTCCTCCCCATGCGCCTCCAGCGGGATGGCCAGCAGGAGGCGGTGTGTTTTCGGGGGGGGGGGGATTATTGCAGGGGTTTTTGTCAGATGCCAGGCAGACTGTATGTTCTGAGAATGTGTGCTGTCTGTCTCAGGTGTCTGACAGGGAGCAATGTCTCCAGGGTCAGGAGGCAGAGTCCAGGCTGAGGGAGGTGTTGCAGGAGGTTGAGAGTGGGGCAGCAGACACTGGAGCCCTGACACAGTCACTGGATCTGTACCGGACCAAGTACCAGGCCTGCCTCACGAAGATCTCCCAGCAGGACGGCACCCTGCAGGCCCTGGATAAGGACCTGAAGGAAGCCAGGGCTCAGGTCAGCTCCCAAACCTTCCTCTCTGCCTGCCCTGGAGCACTGATACTGGATACATATCTAGTTCTGGTTCTGAGTGTTAATTGGCTGTATTTCCATGCCCCAGGTGATAGAGCAGGAGGACCAGGTTTTGCGTTTGCGCGCCCAGGCCGTGGTGCTCCAGGGGGAGCTGAGGGACCGTTGTGCCCAGCTGGACAGCGGGGACGACGCTCTGAGCACACTTAGCCAGCATCTCCGAGACACACAGAGAGACCTGGAAGACAGCCACAAACACAGCCGGGAGTGTGAGCTGGTCATCGGGATGCTGAGGGACACGGCCGCCGCGCTGACACGTCAGGTCAGTAGGTCAGGACGGACGGGAGGACTGAACCTCTGTCATCCCCACACAGACTCTCCCGTCCAGTCACAGAGCACCGTTCAGTCGCTCTACATGCCGAGGGCTGGAGGCTCCACTCAGGCCCAGTCGTGCTGCTCCGTGCCCCTGGAATAGTGACGGTCATGAAGCTAAGTCATGCCCAGTCAATAGTACAGGCACTCTCGGATGACTGAGTCAACAGGCAGGTCAGTAGTTGTGCCACACCTGCTGTAGACGAGGCTCCGTCTCTCATGCTGATCTGTAAACAGGTTGAGCTCTGCTCTCCCACCACACTGAGCAGGAGGCCTGGGGACCTCGGTAAGTGTTTTCACTGATTCCTATTGATCGACGTCACGGTTCCCATACGGGAGGAAACACAATGAGAAAACATGGGCAGTGTGAGGGGCCTACACGGAACAGACCACAGCACAGAGAAAAGCACAGAGCGTTAACAGCTGACAGGGGGGGCCAGAGAGAAGGAGATTTGGTGTACTAGGAAGACTGGATTACTTGGGCAGAGCATTGCAGAGGAAGGATTGATGTGTGTGTGTGTGTGTGTGTGTGTGTGTGCACTTGTGTTCATGCGTGTAAGACATAGGGTGTTTGACACCTCCATGCACAGAAGGAGCACAGAAGTGGAAAATCATGCTGGGGACGCGATATGTGTCTGAAATAATGATGTGGTGCCCAGTGAAGCTCGAGGGTGAGGGGGCGGGGGGCAGGCTGGTCCATCAACGGTGTTTACCACCTTCTGTAAGCCCACAAAGGAGGTGTGACGCCTGTCACCTACAGCTCCAAAACCCCTAAAAACCTTCCAGTGTGGAAACCCTAACCCCTCCCCGTCTGTGTCCCTGACCCCACCGGCCCCCACAGCAGGCCCTGGTAGGGCCCCAGAAGACCCCGGGCGCATGACGCAGTCAACCATTTGACCCGGGGGTGGGGGGGGCAGGCAGTGGGAATATTTCCCCGGGACAAAGGGAGGCACGCAAACGTCTGACTAATCACAGTAACTTCAGCCAAACCCTAAGAAAGCTAGAAAACAAATGATGTGTGCCAACTGCCAAAACAACCCACATGTACACAATCCACAAATGATGACCACGTGCCCACTTTCAAGTGGAGGTATAAATTCCGTTTTAACGACCCACAGCCTCTCAGACGCACAAGGCATTGATCTCCCATCCTCAGCTGGGTACTCAGAGCCAGCGTCTCTCCCCACCCTGAGTGTCGACCTGAATACCTTCTAACTGATCGCTCACTGTCAGGGCATTTTGTCACCACACCACCATTCTTTACCTCGTCAAGTTAACATTTGTTAAATTGAAGCTGGTATGTGTGTGTGATAGAGTGAGGGAGAGAGAAAATTCGTAGAGACAGAGAGAAAGAGTCTGATTTCATTTAATGAGCCGATGGCTGTAAGTCTGTTGTGAGACATCAGTAGAACCAGCAGATCTCACCACTTCTGTCAGTCCATCTTCATAGTGTCTGTAATGGATCCTGGCTGTATAAACACAACACTGCAGACACAGAGCAGGAAAGGCCTTCTGGAAAACCAAAACAACAATAATGTATAATGAGAGGAACTCCCATATTCCGAAACATATAATATCCTCATAAACTCACAGCCCATTTGGTAGTGTTTTATATGTGCAACAGCATCAAATAACCCTGACAAAGCACAGTCGATTGAACATTCCCACTCAGCGTGACGGCTTTAAACAGACAAACTCATCTGTATGCATACCGGGCCGGACAGAGGGGAAATGTTCTGTTTGTCTTTCTCTGCTTCATTAGCGTGAACTCACCCAGCTCCTCAGCCTCAAACTTCCAGTCTCATGCCTCAGATAATAGTGAGGCCCAGCCCGCCTCCTTGTCAGTTAGACAGAGGGAGCCTGTGCAGTCTGCCCATAAAACAGTCTGTCACTGCCTCTCCACTATCAGCTACACAGGAAGTATCAAGGGCAGGGGCCTAGTAAAGTAAACTGCATGACATTGGTTATGTGTGCTTTCTCTCAGGCGGAGGAACAGGAGGAGTGTGTGGTGAAGATCCAGGCTGATTTCTCTCTCTACAAAGCCACTCACAGTCACTCTGACTCGGACTACAACTCCCAGCTCTCCCGTACTGAGGAACTACAACAGGTGCAGTTTGTTCCGCCGACACATCAATGCTCGAGTCAACCAGTCACCAAAGTCACAATGGCCGAGAACATATCACTGTTTTAGATGCTTCACTGCCCAGAAGTTTGGTGCTACTGTATGTTCAGTATGTTCCCCTTACTATTTTGTGTATTCCAACCCTGGCCCTAGACAGGAAGTCAGAGCAGCCATCAGCAAACAGACTGCGACCCGCACCAACCAAGGTCCATATGGCCTGTTCTGACTAATTGTTTATGTCAGCGTGCGTGTGCCCGTTTGCCTTTAATGGAGTGTAGTGGGGCGATCCATCAGGCTGTCGAGCAGGCCCACAGTCAGCTGGAGTGACTGGCGTGTCAGATGAGCTCCCGCACTGCGCCCATGTGATTTACTGCCCTGCTCCGACACAGGCAGACGGCCCCGCCACTGCTCCAACTCAGCCCAGATTGATTACCCAGCCTGGCTGGCCCTCTATGCCCGCCATCTTCTGGCAACCTTTTAGCTGCGTTTTATAGATGGTTAGAGCACCTCGTTTGGCTATTTATACATCTGTAAGTGGCCATGAAATCTAGATTTGTCTTGACGGGTGTCAGCGTTGGGGGTAGTGAAACCAGAGTCTGGTGACACCTCGTTATTTTAATGGTCTGAGATGAAGGGGGAGCATGGCTGGATTTCCCTGCTGCAACACGGCTGAATTATGCTAGTTTTATTTACACGTAATGTTTACGCGCATATTTCACTGAAAGCTGTTGGCCTGTATTTTCTTCGGCATATTTGCTGGGTAACAGTGGGTAGATGGCTGACACACACACACACACACAAACTCCGGAGTAGCACACTGTACAGTGACGTTGTCTGACCTCTCAGTCTTCTTCAGACCAACACACCCGGATTTAAACCGATGTCTCTTAGGTCACTATTTCCCAACAGGTGGGTTGGGGGTGTCTGAGTGGAAATAAAAGACGTATACCTATACTGTGAATGTGGTTGGGAACTGCATTCTTCTAGTTTCTGCATTTTCTGTTGACAACCTACTAACTACATGACAGCAGTCTGGGCCTGGTGATATTGTCTCTGCATGTAATTGTGAATGTTGTCTGTACGACATCAGTAGACTGGCAGTGATCCTGTTGACAGAATAAGTCTCCATTAGTCTGTTGCATCAGGGGTCACCACAAATAGAGACAGTGCCCTTTGCGTTCCTCGCATTTTTTGTGCCATACACCGACTATAATTGACTATAAAATGTTCCCATCAATCAATCAATACTGGTTTAGGCTTTCTTCAAGTGCCTGTATTTTGCTCTGTTCATCCTTCCCTCAATTTCGACCAGTCTCCCAGTCCCTGTCACTGAGATGCTCCAGCGCCAGGCTTTACCGTGGGGATGGTAATAGCGAGGTGATGAGTGGTATCTTGTTTTCGCCAGACTTGGCGTTTGGCATTCATCCATAGTAGTTTGATTTTGGTCTCACTTAGCCATAAAGGCCTGATTGATGGAGTGCTGCAGACATGGTTGTCCTTTTGGCAGGTTCGATCATCTCTGCAGAGAAACTCTGAACCTCTGTTAGAGTGGCCATTGGGTTCTAGGTCACCACTGTGACCAAGGTCGTTCTTTCCTGTTAACTTAGTTAAGCCTGACGGCCAGTTCTGGGAAGAGTCTTGGTGGTTCCAAACTTCTTTCATTTCACAATGATTGAGCAGACTTTGCTGTTGGAAACTTTCAATGCTTTAGCAAGTTTTTCATAACCTTCCCCAGATCTATGCCTTGAGGTCTTGGGAGAGTTCTTTGGACTTCATGGCCTGGTTTATGCTTTGACCTGCACTGAAAAGTCTGAAACCTTTTATGGACAGTTGTGTGCCTTTCTAAATCATGTCCAATCAGTTGAATTTGCCACATGTGGACTCAGACATCTCAATGATGATCAAAGGTCCCAGGATTCACCTGAGCTCAATTTACCTGGGCCAAAGCATGTATATACGTACACCTATTTCCATTCTAACACTACTGATCTGACTATCTTGTATTATTTTGTATTATTATATCATTTTAGAATAATGCATATAGATAATTTAGTTCTCTAAAAAATAGAAATTGTCGGTCGCAGTATTTTCAATATAGAGCTATTATAATATTATTATCTATTATAGGAGAGTTTATTAAGCAGATGTTATGGCCTCAAACAAACGACCTCGCCAGCATTCTTAATCAAGAATATTAGCAATAGGAAATGATTGACGATAAAAAAGGTGGGAGTATTCCCTTGTTTAATATAATTGCAAACATTGGGTCCAAACTGAGGCAACCAGTTTCATATCTTGGTCCCGGGCAAAACCAGTTGAGACCAGTTGACTGGGTCATTATTTGCTGGCTTTCACGCGGGGCAGTTTGCTGTTTAATTGAATAGTTAACACGTCAGATTGGATGTGACAGCTGTCAGATAGCCGCTACCCTAACACAAGACACGTCCTTCAAACCTTGATACATATGCCTGGATGGAGGAGCCGTTGCTTGGTTGGGTCCCTCAGGTGACCATGTGGAAAAGCCCAGGGCTCATTTCCTTCCTTTCCCCTCAGGCGTTGTCACAGATGTGTGTGTGTGTGTGTGTGTGTGGGTGTAGGCATTATCCCAGGCTGTGGAGCAGTGTGCCAGGAGCCAGGAGATGATTGCGTGCCAGTTGGAGGTTGTACAGCTGAGAGAGGAGGTGTCCAGGCTTGCCCAGCTGAACAGCAACACTGTGACAGGTGTGGAGGGCTTGCCGCATCTCGACCAACATGTTTGTGTTTCCCATGGAATACATCAAGGGTTTATTTTCTCCAGCGTTGTGTGGGTGTATGTGTGGGCTGGCTCATGTTTGTGCACGCGTGTGTATGTGTGTGCATCAGAGTGTGTGTGTATGTTCCAGAGGTGCTGCGGCTGGAAGAATCTGGGAGGCAGCTCCAGGCAGAGGCCGTGATAGAGGAGCAGCGCAGGCTGCAGGAGGTGGGAGCTCTGGAGCAGAAGGCAGCCAGGCTGGAGCAGGATCTGCAGGCCGCCCACAGCCAGTGTGCCCAGAGACAGCAGGTACACGCTGGGGCACAACACCAGCCCAGGCCCCTGACCTGACACAGAACTGGAGGATCAGATAGAAAGAGCTTTCACCTTCTCACACACTCTCTCATGACTTCAGGAAGTAGAATAGATTGCGTCAGAGGAGCAGGATAGAACCATAGAGATGGTCAAAGGACTTGTTCTAGCATGGACATCGCCCATGAAGGGATCTGCCATTCTAATGTGGTCAACGGGGGGATCCCTCCTGATGTCCCGATTGGTCATGGGATCACTATTCCAAATGGGTCTCCTGAAAGGATCAGCCAATGAATTACACTGAAATGTATATTTGAAGATGGCCTCTGGCCATGGCGCTGGCCATGCTTTAACAAATGCTAGAATGGCACAGATGCATAAATAAGACCCAGTATAGACCTGTCATCCACTTGGAGGACATAAAACATGGGATGCTAAATAACATAAAAAACTGAGCCCGTCGGGCCAAGATAGCACACATACAGACCTCACACACACACAGGACACTGGCTAACAGGTGCTACGGAACACCATGACTGAGCCCCTCGGTTTCCTCCCAGGCGGTGCAGAAGCGGGATGCCCTCCTGAGGCGTTCGGAGGCTGATCTGCTGGAAGCCCGCAAGGCCCTACGGAGCCGGGCCGCGGAGGTGAAGAGGCAGACGTCTGCAGCCAGGGGCCTTGAGGCTGACCTCCACAGGGCCAGGAGGGAGGGCCAGCAGAAAGACCAGGAGTGCGGCTCCCTCCGGACCCAGCTGATGACCCTCATGGAGGAACTGAAGGAGGCCCAGGGACGCTGCAGGGACACGGGTAAGGGGAGGACACAGGCCTGGGGGGGGCGGTCTGGGAGACTGGGTATTTAAATGGGTTTCAGTGTATAGCAAGGTACCTCTGTTCTCTCCCTGCTTCCTCATTACCTGGTGGAGAAGAGGTTCCAGAAACTGTTAGAGCAGGGGCATGAGGGAGATGGAAGGGGAGAGAGTCAGTGACAGGGTTGGAGTGGCTGCAGTACATCCCCTAGGGCTGACTTTAATAAGCAGGCAGAGACGGTCACCTGTTTGCGTGCAGTCTGCCCTCAGCAGCCAGACTGCAATGAAATAGCTCATCAATTCACAGCCTTGGGCCTTCTGTCTGACACACACACACACACGTTTTCTCACAAACACACATACTCATAAGACATTGTACCCAGTCGCGCTCACATGCATACTAACGTATTCATTCAGTATGCACACAGAGGGACGCTAAGAATAAGAAATAACAGAACACTCATGGATGTAGAAGAAAGGTAGATAACACACCAGATATATGTGACACAGTCAGACCCGTAGAGGCTCTGCCACAACTAAACCATCAATAGGTCATGTCTTCATAGTGTCCAGTAGTGGTGCCTTCCTAGAGTCAGCTACAGGAATCATTATAGAGTCATACATGTGTCCTGATGAAACTCAGAAGACGTGTCATTAGGAGATCCAAAAAAGACCAATCTGAAAATGTAAAATATAAATTGCATAAAACTGAAATTATGATTCTGCTCATTTCTATTAGGACAATCTCAGTAGAAATGGTGCAAATACAGAGGTTTATGACCCTTGTAAGTTAGTACAGTAAAGTAGAAAGATTTAAGTACATTTTAATAATAAAAGAAGAATAAGTTGTATGATACTCATTGTTGTCAGGAGTGAAGTAGAAAGAGACTGTAAGTGTTGGTGTCTCCCAGCCCAGGAGCTGGCACGCCAGGAGGAGAAGGTGTTGCTGGCGGAAGGGAGGCAGCATCGGGCACGGGAACATCTGGCAGAGCGGGTGGCAGAGTTGGTGAGGGTGGAGCAGGGCCAGAGGAGACAGCAGGCAGAGCTCCACACCCTGAAGGATAAACTCCACACCACGGAACAGGAGCTGCATGGCTCCAGGTATGCTGTCAAAAAAACCTGACCTCCTCTGTCTGTCCTCTGTCTGTCCTCTCTCTGTCGGTCCTTGTCCAGTTTAAATCTATTTTTTGGGGTTTTCCCACACCATTCCTTTGCAGAAAATATGCCTTTTAACATAGAATTAAAACAATTTGGAAGGAAAACCATTTTAGTTGTATTGTAGGTATTAATAGGTAATTTGTCTTGGACATCTGGAAACACTTGGCTGTTTTTTATGAACCTTGTCTTTAAACCCCAGTCATTTATATTTCACCTTTCCATTAGTCTAACATCTTATTTACTGCCTGCTTATAAGACTCATTCCCGTTTAGATCCAAACTGAACCGTAGTCAATAAAGCCTCTCAGACAGTCACTCTAAATAAGGCTCATGAAAATAAACACACCACAGGAACCTATCAGATGTTAAATGTGTTTAAAAGCCCACTTTGTCTCACCCATACTCTCAGTTCTTCCTGTATGTCAGTGGCTCTGGGAGAGAGAGAGAGAGAGAGAGAGTGTTTTGGCTTTGTGACCCTTGGCAGGATGCCTCCCCCACTCTCCCCCCTGTCTCTCTGGCCTGTGTGGGCCCGCCGCTCGATAGGTGCATCATTCCAGGTCAGGGCCCTCTTGTGAAATCAGATGTTTAACTGGCCAGGAGACGCAGGATGGGAGCATCTTAACCAGCACCTTGCCAAAGGTCTCCTGTTCAGTCAGCCGTCCCGCCACTCGGAGCGCGCCCACCACCTGCCAATAGGCATTAGGGAGGACTTAGTAATTAAGTGATGAGGACTAAATTGGGTGTTTGTGGGCAGGCGAGCCACCCGGGCCCTACGGCCATGCAGATAGGGGATTCTAATTGCCAGGGATATTGATCAGCCTGTAGAGGGGGTGTGTTGGAGATTCACAGGCCATCGATTAGCTGTTACTGTGGCCTCCTTGTCAATGGGAGAGGAAGGTGAGCACTAAGAAGGCTCTGGGCTTGTTCCCACACTTCCCCCCTCACACACAGACACACACACACACACATACAGACAAACACACACACATATGTGCGCGTCATAGCACCTTCCGGAAAGAGCATTACCCCTCAACCCTGCGCCCACCTCTCTCGCTCTCTCTTTCTTTCTCTCTCTCTGTCTTATACTCTGTCTGCCTAAAGTTGTTGCTTCACCAAAGTCAATTGGCAGCGAGGAGAGGCAGCTCATTGGTACCACGTGCGGAGGGACTGCTCTAAACACACTGTTAGTTCTTCCTTTCAGTCGGCTGAGTGTCCCTTCCCTTAATGCGCGCCGTCTTCCGTCCCTCTCATGAGCAGGCCAGGGCTTTGACGTTCAGCTGTGGTCTGAGTTAATGTCTCGGGGAGTGAGAGTGCTGAACTGGGCCACTGTTTGGGATTTGATTAGCTGCTTCACCTGGCGGCAAACAGGCCCTGGTCACCCCTCATACTCACACTGGGATCCCATCACTCACGCCCAGGAGGCGCATCAGCCCAGCGCTACTGCGACATGCCACGACGCACAGCACACACGCAATCACTGCCACGTCCTCTCATTAAATGTTTCGGCTCGCCTGCTCAAAGGAAACATGCCGCACGCGCACGCCCTTTACTCTCTGGTTATTTAGTTCCTCGTATGATGTCATAGCTAGAGAGCTTTGATTCCCTTTGACTTGGAAAACGTGAACGAAAACAAAGCGCACAGCGTGTTGCTTCGGACGTTGGAAAGTAGACGTTGTGGAAGTACCTGGGAGGCCCTTCCTGAATGTGTGTGTTTCAGGACCCAGGTGGAGGCGCTGAAGGAGGGGGTGGAGGAGAGCAGGCAGGCCCAGCTCAGGGCTCAGCAGGAAGCCACCACACTGCAGGCCCAGCTGGCCAGCACCAAGGACACACTCGGGACTCTACAACAGCAGGTAAGACTGGCAACAGACTGACCAAACGGCAGCTTCCTACCGACGTGGCCTATCGTCCCGGAAACCACGGTCACCCATCCTGGCTAACAGTTAATGGGGCTCCACAACAGCGCTTCTCTCTAAGTCGTTAAGGGCCCATTACACCACATCAGTTTATTGATTGGGCTAACTAGAGGCCCTGTGGCCTCACTGCTGAAGACTTCCCTGTAGACGTGTGGCCACAGGGGTTGTTTGGAAGGTTTGTAAATGTCATGACTGTCTCTCTGAGTGCCAGCTGCGGGAGCAGGATGATGCCAGCCAGGCGCTGCGGGCAGAGCTGGCCCAGGAGCAGGCTAGGCAGCAGGAGAGGAACCAGGAGGCCAAGGACAAAGAGGCTCGAAAGGAGAGAGAGACCGGCCAGCTCAGAAGCAGCCTGGACAAAGCTTACAGTCAGGTCTGTATCGATCACATTTGTTTTCAGTCAATCAAATCTATTTTACAAAGCGGTTTTACATCAGCAGTTACAAAGTGCCTTTACAGATACCAAGCTTGAAACACTAAAGGGCAAGCAACAACATGAAGTGATGCACAGTGGCTAGGAAAACTCCCTAGTAGGGTCAGAACCTAGGAAGGAACCTAGAGACAAGTTGGACTGTGAGGACTGGCCAGTCCTCTTCTGGTTGTGCCGGGTGAAGACAATAAGAATATGTGACTTTTTTGGATTTGTTATGTCATGTTATCATCATGGATACACCACTGGCAGTCAAATAAGCACCAGGTGCTTTCAAACACTCATTAATGTATACTAAAACTAGCAATCAAAATGCACCCATTGTTCATGAATTTCACACCGCGCAGTTAAACACACTGTAGTTTGAATATGGTCTGTTGATTTATACCTCATTTTAATTACCCAGCAGAAATCAGGAGTGTCAGTAATCATGTTATCCCCTACAGGTTATTATGCATTTATTGTTAATGTTCAAGTCACAACAAATTTGATGGATACAGGACTTGGCATGTTTGATATGCTGGGATGTGTTTGTGTCTTAAAATAATTATGAGAGGAATGGCAGTGTAAATGTTTTGATGCACAAATACAGATAAAATAACCATCAAGTCAAAGTGCATTTGGAGTGACTTGTTGATTATGTTCCCCATGCAGTTTATTAGACTACAGATGAAATGAGTTATGATGAACTCTCAGCGTGGTACAAGTGCACAGAGATGAGCTTGCTGCTCCTTTTGAAGAATGACTACAGAGAGGGTGTTATTCAGGTTACGTGATGACTGATGTGTCGGCCATTTGACAAATTAAAGGATTCTTACTGTTATCTATAACACCAGGTTGGGCAATGTGGTAATTTAACACTAAGGTTTTTGTGATTAAACACATACCACTTGTACTCAGAAAAGTACCATGTACTATGTTCACTACTTCATCAAGCTCTGCTTCTCATCTGGAAATAGTATGTTTGGTGGATACGCATCACTGGTAGAAAGATTTGCATATATATTTTTATAAAGCATTTAGAATCCTTAGAATTTGAAAATCTCTTGCCAGTTGAATGGAACCTTAGCTAGTGAATGTCCTGAATTAAATCTGTACTTGTTGACAGTTCAAAGTTCCAAAGGTAATTTTTCAGGCTATACAGGATGTTCTTTTTTCATTCAGCAGGAGAGTTCCTGATTGAAGCCTGGCTACAGTCATCTGCACTCAGATTCGTCCTCCAGCCATGCTCACAAATTGAATTAGTTTCCGTCTCTGAATTTGTGTTTCAAAAATAGTAATTATTTTTTAACCCCAAAGGAACTGAAGAGAAATTAGTCCGATGAAAAATGAATTTTGCGAAATATAGCTTTGCACCAGCCAAAGGGATACAAGCCTAAAGCATGGCAATTTACCAACTGTTCAGCTGTTAGGAAATTTAATCGAAGCACATAATTCACATCTTTAGAAAGTTAAATCAATCTGATCAAAAAGTTTCTCACTCAATTACAGCCTGAAATTAATCTCCTTAATCCCAATTTAATATCTGTCATGCATATAAGTGCAGATCTCTCATCTATCTACAAACCCATGTGACTTAATCTTGGAACAGAGAGCTAAGATGGTGCCATCAGATTTAGCCCCATCTATCTTTAAGCCCGGTATGCACGAAGTAGTGTACACACACACACACACACATGATGGGAGTCCTCAGGAGGTGTGAGGAGGAGCGTGACTTTAACTGTCTGTCTGTGTGTGTCCTTCAGCTCAGGGAGCGGAAGAGTACCGTGGTGGGCTTGCAGGAGCGCCTGGCCCAGCTTCAGAAAGAACATACTGCCTGCCAGTCTCAGCTGCAGCAGTGTCAGAGGGAGATGGAAAGCTGGGAGGGCCAAAGCCTGAAGCACAGTCAAGAGGTTTGTCCATACATTGTGTGTAGCCTGGGAGCCATATTTGGTTTGTTTGATGTCCTCTCATGTGAGAGGTGTCCAGGCTGGCCTGAGGGTGAGTTAAGGAGGCTTAACAACAGCACAACCCACCTTCAGATTGGCCTCCCCATGGAGGCTGGAGCTGGCCCCCACCCAGGCCTCCCCATAGAGACTGGAGCTGGCCCCCATCCAGGCCTCCCCATAGAGTCTGGAGCTGGCCCCCACCCAGGCCTCCCCATAGAGACTGGAGCTGGCCCCCATCCAGGCCTCCCCATACAGACTGGAGCTGGCCCCCACCCAGGCCTCCCCATAGAGACTGGAGCTGGCCCCCATCCAGGCCTCCCCATAGAGACTGGAGCTGGCCCCTATCCAGGCCTCCCCATAGAGACTGGAGCTGGCCCCCACCCAGGCCTCCCCATAGAGACAGGAGCTGGCCCCCACCCAGGCCTCCCCATAGAGACTGGAGCTGGCCCCCACCCAGGCCTCCCCATAGAGACTGGAGCTGGCCCCCACCCAGGCCTCCCCATAGAGACTGGAGCTGGCCCCCACCCAGGCCTCCCCATAGAGAGGCTGGAGTAAAATATATTTATATATAAAATACTGACTAAGTGTTAATTTATTTTAATGTGACTGTGGGGAAAAATGTGTACTGGGACTAACAAGTATTTAGTGCAGATTATTTTTTCGTGGTTATTGCAAGCAGGCTGCGCGTATTGGTGGTGAAGCAACATGCCTACGTGCTGAGCTGGCCCGTCTGAAGCAGAGAAACACCCAGCTGTCAGAGGAGAAGGAAGGTCTGGAGGAGAGGACCAGGCAACTGGCTGCAGAGCTCCACAGACTACAGACAGCAAGCAGACAGTCCCTGGACGATGTGAGATAGAAGGCCCTACGCATTAACATTTCCATTCATCCACATGTCAAATTAACCAATAACCTTTCATTTCATTGTCAATATCCAAAAACCACTCTGATGTAAAAGCCAACAGCCAACAGTTATGTCATGGACCAAACAGCTACACATTAGATTAGGGGTAAATCACCCATTTTTACATCAGAATCTCATCCTGGATAATGTCTCTGCACTGAATCTTTACATTTTCATTATACTTGCTCCTATATACAGTACCAGACAAAGGTTTGTACATATTTGCATCTTTTGTTGTTGTTATAAACAGCACTCAAACATGGCTTTCTGGCACAGAGAACACAATAATAATAATTAAATGCAAAGACATTATCCAGAATAAGATTCTGGTGTAATATGATAACATTTTAACATGCTTAGACAACTATCATTATGTATTGTCGTCAGTCATTTCAAGGGCCAAGCTAATCTTTTCTAAATTTTTCTCTGATTTAATAGGTAACAAAATATAATAAAATTCTACCACTTTTAGGTAGTTTTTAAGAAAAAGGGAACTATCCACTCTGGGGTTATCTACAGTACTATATAATAAACCGAATGGTTCCAATCATAAGTGCAGATTGCCTGAAAGCTGTGGTATATGAGATCACAGAATGTATTACTTTTCTAATTGGGTTGGTTTGCCGGTTTATAATATGAAAAACATCTTGAATGTTTGTGGTATATTGACAATATATTGCTAAGTGTTGTATACACAGCTAAGTGCTGTATCCAGAACAACTCTTAGCCATGGTTTATTGGTCATTTACAATATCCCCTTGTGCCCTTTTCTCTTAATTATTAACCAGGTATTTCCAACCCTGAATGTGGATTATTTAAAAGCTGGACCGTATACCACGGTATAATATAAAAACATGTTTTAACGTTTTAATTGTGCTGGTAGCTGATTTATAATAGCAATAAGGTGTAGTATATGGCCAATACACCAGGGCTGAGGGCAGTTGTAAGGAATGATACAATGCCTGGATACAAATATATATACCACAAACCCAGGAGGTTCAATATATAGTTCCAAAGATACGCAACGGTTGCGCTGAACGTAAAAGGGTTTTGGCCATGATGGGGCTAGTTTCATGCAGTGCTCCAGAGCAGTCCTCCTACTAATAAAAGTTTCTTGCTACTACACCCACATTAAAAGACCAATCACAGCCTGGGATTAGAATGCAGAGGACCAGGTCGTCTCTAGTCTGAAGTTTTAAGAGCCGTTGTACGAAAACAAATCAAACCCTTCCAGCAGAGATCTTGACCACGCTTCTCTGCTCTTCATTTCTGTTCACCTCGACTCGCCATACTTCTGCCGTCTGAACTGTGCATTAGAGCCCTTCCAGTTGCAAATACAGTAAGACTTGTTGATGTGGGGCTGAATTCTGACCGCTGTGTTTGGAGACCCACGCCATGTAAGAGCTGTGTGTTTGTTCTGCCGACCAGACTGTCCCCGCGTCGTCTCCCCTAAGTGCCGTCAGTGTTGCGTGGTAACAGCAGCGCTCAGCCCACTTACTCGCCATGGGGAGAGAATCCTTGTCATTTTGCGGTCAGCGACCTTCGGCCGAAGAAAATGAACTTCAAGTTGCATGAACCTGCAACCCGTCCCACCAAAAAACGCTGATTGTGTGTGTGGACACGTCTGTCCTTTAGTGTGGATTAGCGGGTGAATTCAGCAGGAGCCTGATCAGCCTGCCGGCACATTATGGTGGCTGTGTGGTCATGCAAGGATTAGTGGGAGCTGCAGCAGTGCAGTCTGGGAGCTGCCTCCCGTCTGGCTCATCTCCCCTACGCCCGCCTCACCTCTCCACACACACACACACACACCACTTTAATTGGCTTTGCTTCTTTCATTATATTTATTGCCTTTTCTCTGCAGTGCCTGCTCCCTGGGCCTGTGGAAAGGTCACTGAGGTGGTGATATGAACAGTGGCTCTATCTCCCTACTAGGCTGCCAGGAGATAGGAATGGGGGTGGTAATTAATGGATACTACCACTTCCTATGGGAGATGTTTAATGCGCTATGTTCACCAGTCACCAGTTGTTTGATGTGGTGTGATGTGTGCATTCGCAGGTATAATTCAACAGGATTTAGTGTCAGCTGAATATAAATGAATTACAATGTTATTAAAAATAAAAGGTTTGTGGAGGAGTCCACTTCCATGACTCCTGCCTGGTCGGAAAACACTTCTGAGTATGCATTTCATATTGTTCATTATTCCTATACTTCGAAGGTTGATCAATCATTAGGAATAAGAACTAAATATGAAATGGATTATGCCAATGATGGTATCATGGCCCCCAAGGCTCGGTCCTGTGAGGGCAGGCTGGCAGAGCTCAGTGCCCAGCTGGAGAGGTCTCAACACTGGGGCCAGGAACAGCGGGAAGCCCTGGAGGCCCAGGAGAAGGAGATGCTGACGATGAAGGTGTACATGACTTCCATCAGGGAGAACTACCATGCCAAGGTGGGCCTGGTGCGAGACACATACAGTGGATATAAAAAGTCTATACACCCCTGTTAAAATGCCAGGTTTTTGTGATGTAAAAGAATGAGTTCTATTTAACATTAGTTTGAATGTGATTGGTTAATTCTGAACACAGCCACATCCCCAGTTATAAGAGGGTGTGCACATCAGGTTATTTGTAAGATTAAAATCTTTCATTTTTCCCCTTCGAAGATTTCATTTTGTTTGTCAATTGAATTGTTCACGTTATAGGTCACATTCAAGGTGGAAAATGTTCTGCCATGATTTATCTTTGTCTCATTCTTTTACATCACAAGAACCTGGCATTGTAACAGGGGTGTGTAGACTTTTTATAACCACTGTACAGCTGAATCCACTATAATTAACAATGTGCTCATGGAAACGTCATGGCCGTACTAATGACAGATGTCCTCACAGATTTCTTTGAAACAGAAATGCCGAACAGCATAGTTAATAATCCTTTCTCAGTGGATGAACCATGTGGCCATTGTGAGTTGCAGTAAGGGATTGTTCATGTCTCTGTTCAGGTAGATGCCTTACACTTACAGCTCCATTCCATGAATCACCAGTACACCATGGCAGCTAATAAGGTAGTGAACCCTTAAAACCTCCACATATGTCAGATAGACTCTCTTAGACTTCTGAATAGACTCTTACCCCCCTCCCCCCCGGCCTCAGGTGGAGGTTTTGCGCCAGTCTCTGGGGAACGCTCGTTCAGACATCTTCCATCTGACCAGGGAGAGTGACCTGGTGATCACCAACATCAACCAGTGGGTGAAGAAGCAGAGGTAAGGGCATATTCCACACGTCTGCCCAGTCATGTCCTACATTAACCCTGATTTATTAACCCTGATTTACCCCGTTAACAGGCAAGGCAATGAAAAACTAAACCTTCTCATCAAAGACCAGAGCAAGAAGATCATCCGACTGACAGCCGAGAAGGAGTAAGAGCTCTCCCTTGTCCATCCATCCCACCCAGTTGTTTCCAGTGGAATGTCCTGTACTGTCTGTTGTTCAATCGCTGGAGACATGATTTTCATGATAGTTATAAATGGAACTATGCCTGTGGTTAGGTCTCCATGTTCAGAGCTGTGGTTAGGTCTCCATAGTTCAGCGCTGTGGTTAGGTCTCCATGTTCAGAGCTGTGGTGGTTAGGTCTCCATGTTCAGAGCTGTCATTAGGTCTCCGTGTTCAAAGCTGTGATTAGGTCTCCGTATTCAGAGCTGTGGTTAGGTCTCCGTATTCAGAGCTGTGATTAGGTCTCTGTGTTCAGAGCTGTTATAAGGTCTCCGTATTCAGAGTTGTGGTTAGGTCTCCATGTTCAGAGTTGTGATTGGGTCTCTTTGTTCAGAGCTGTTATAAGGTCTCCGTGTTCAGAGCTGTGGTTAGGTCTCCGTGTTCAGAGCTGTGGTTAGGTCTCCGTGTTCAGAGCTGTGGTTAGGTCTCCGTGTTCAGAGTTGTGGTTAGGTCTCCATGTTCAGAGCTGTGATTGGGTCTCTTTGTTCAGAGCTGTTATAAGGTCTCCGTGTTCAGAGCTGTGGTTAGGTCTCCGTGTTCAGAGCTGTGGTTAGGTCTCCGTGTTCAGAGCTGTGGTTAGGTCTCCGTGTTCAGAGCTGTGGTTAGGTCTTCATGTTCAGAACTGTGGTTAAAAACTGCACAGGACACATGGATTAGGTGGGGCAAGGAACACATTGTACCTGTAAAAAGGGGGTGTAAACTGAACCACCTATGAGTTGTAACCTTGTTCTGTGTGTGTGTGTGTGTGTAGTCACCTGCAGGAAAGTGTGGATGGTCTGCATAGGGAGGTGGAGAGGCTGACAGCTGAGCTGGTTGAGAGCAGGATGGTGGCAGGGAAGTCCCAGGTAAGTACGTTACACAGTTACATAGACTAGACCACTCTCAGAGACATTGTGGTGTTCTATGGAGTTATATGACCTGTTTTTGTGTCAGGCCCGGGTGAGGGATCGGCACAGAACGCAGGCCAGACCTCCAGTCCAGATGCCCCACACAGAGTGAGTACTGTACTACTGACCCTAGACCTGTCCTAGACACTGGATCACTGGGCTAGTTCATCCTATTCTTGTAACACCCCTGGGAATTTCACATTCATCTTGGAACAGAAAGCAGACACGACTAATGACTGCATGTCGAACTCACTAGCTTTTTTTTTCTCTTGTGGCTCTAGAGACAGTGACAGTAACAAAGTCATACATTCTGGAGCCGTTAGTTCCTCTGTGTGTGTTTCTATTGGGAAGCTGAGACATGGGTCAATAGCAACACTCAGCAATACATCTCATACAGTGTTTGTTAAGAGCGGGAGCCTGTCTGTAACTCAGAAGAGCTTTATTGGTGACCATGTTGATTTTTGTTGTTCTGGGATTAGCATAGGCCCTTCTGTGTTTCCAGGGCTAATGGCCCCTGTCGTCTGGCTGTGAAATCAGTGGCCTGAGAGCCTCTAAGAAAACTTCAGATTGGTGTTTTGAATCCCCAATCCCTCTCTAATGCAGCCCAGAATGTCTCAGCCACTCTCTCCATGTTCCAGTCTGAGCATCAGTAGAGCAGTCTCAGCGCCCCTTACGCACCCTGGGTGACCCCCCACTACAGTCTCCTCTCCTCACGCCAGGACCACGACACCCCCACCCCACCCCCGAAGACCACTGATTGCTTGGTAACACCAAAGATGCATTTGTGCAGTCAGGCAGGAAATCCTAGAGGTGGCTGTGATCACATTCCTGATGCAGTGACTGAGGGCTGGAGGAGGGGCCTACATTCACTTCCTGTCTCACCTAACAGAGCAGCAAACAGGAAGAGAATGATGGACATACAGAGACAGCCAGGCAGAGGCAGGGAGACAGAAACCACCAGACAAAAAGATATTGGCAGGCAGAAAGAGACATCCAAGGAATTTACTTTTCTCTTCTGACAAGACTCTCAGGACTCAACTCTCTTAGTGATATTTCTTTACAGGAACCCGTCCAGACTTGCAGACACTCAACCAGTCAAGACACATTGC
Source organism: Esox lucius (assembly GCF_011004845.1). Classification (NCBI taxonomy): domain Eukaryota; kingdom Metazoa; phylum Chordata; class Actinopteri; order Esociformes; family Esocidae; genus Esox; species Esox lucius. Next base: position 16,131,589 of record NC_047570.1, on the reverse strand, counting down.
CATAGTAACAGCTATATACTGTGTTTTTAAAATAGATTTAGAATTTTATATGTGATGCTGAGAAAGGGTGATTTTTATGGTGAAATTGTGTTCCACATGGTTGTTTGACTGTTAAAGCTGTATCGTTTCATCCTGCCAATACCCTCTTGCTTTGAAATAGGCCAGTCTTGCCCTCCCTGGCATTTCTCTGTAATACCATTTCACTGTAATACGTTCCCATCAGATTTCCACTGGAACAGGGCCGGGCGGATACTAGTTTCACAATACCCGTTAGTATCATGGCAAGGAAACAAAACAGAAACATTAAGGGTCACCTTTTCCAAGATATAGCCCAAATTATTTTTTTACGTAACTGGCAGGAACAAACCATTTTTAAGGAATGAACACGGAGGATGAAAGGACAATGAGATAGAGAAGTTGAAGGAGAGAGAAATGTTTTTGGACAGAGATGGAGAGAAGGGATGCGCTGATATATTGACCAACAACCAGCTGATTATAGGCAAAATTATAGCTAATAATCTGTGCTGATTGCTATATATTTTGCCTGATATTTCAGACCGAATGTGCTTTCCGGCGCTTCCGCTGCATTCATTTTACCGTGTTGCTCCTTCATGGCAGAACCATGGCCACAACAGCAAGAAAAAGATACATTCCTGACATAACTTTTTGTAAGACACATGAATTGCAATTGTTTTGGTATATAGATTATTTGTTGTGTTACAATACTGTTCTTAAGATTACTGAGCTCCTGGAGCTATCGTATTCATGTGCGACTTGAGAAACAGAGCACGCTATCCTAGTAGTTTGAGCCAGCCAATGAATCCCACGCACTCGATGAAGACCAGCGGTGTGAGAAAAGTCAGTGTGCCCGGTCTCCAGTGGGGGGGGGCACCCAGCAATGTGCTCAGGACCGGATTAGAACACTGATATATCAATTTGGAATTGACTCCGGTTATGTCACAAGATTAGAGGAAAAATATTAGAGCAGCAATATATCATGTTATTTAGTACTAGAAATATTTATATTCTTTTTTCGAATCATTACACAGCATTCTCATTTGTTGTGTCTTATGGTGTAAAGCGATTGGGTTTGGCTGCCAAAATCAGTGGCTGGTAGATTTTGAATCTACCTGGCACATTTGCTGGTGAACCAAACAGTAAACTTGATGCCCTGCTTAGAAAGAATAAGAAAGATTTAGCAAATGACTCCCTATCCAAAGACCAACAATGACATTTGTTAAAGCAGTTTTGAGAGTTAAATACCTTATTTAATGTATATCCAGCATTAACTATGTATTTTGTAAGTTACAGAAAGGGGATGTGTATTTATCATATAATTAGACTTATGTTGGAGAGTTTTTTTCATGAAAATATATAGAAAGATAACTTTTGTGTGATTGAATTTACATTTGTTGAAATATATATTTTTTTAATTTAATGTATGCCTGAGTACACAGGTACAGAAGTGACAAAACATCGGCATTGGCTGATTTTGGTGTATGAATATCTGCTATCAGTATCGGCCAAGAATGTTCTTATTAATGCATCCCTAATGGCAGGGTTAAGGAGAGAGATAGAGAGGTTTAAGGAGAGATATTAAGAGTTTGATGGAGAGAGAGAGGTTAAAGGAAAAGAGAGATAGAGGGGTTAAAGGAAAAGAGAGAGAGGGGTTAAAGGAAAAGAGAGATAGAGGGGTTAAAGGAAAAGAGAGATAGAGGGGTTAAAGGAAAAGAGAGATAGAGGGGTTAAAAGAAAAAGAGGTTGAATGAGGGAGAGACGTTAAAGGAAAGATAGAGAGGTTGAAAGAGGGAGAACTGTGCTGATCAGAAGCTTGGGTCTGGTGGGATCCATTATATCCCATCATTCCCTGTGTTTGCTCTAATAACAGAACCTGCCACTTATCTTCCTCCTACCTCATCCACAATGAGCTCTCATTCTGCTTACCTGCCAGTGGGTAATGTACCAACCTGAATGTATACCTGCTCTGAAGAACAACAAGCATGCTGACTAGCGCCTGTGTGCTCGTAGCCTGGCCTGATACCAGTAGAAGAAGATGCAAACTCAGCTCATTAAGGCCAGTGGATGACTGGAGCTTCCATCAGCTAATGTTCCAGGACATTCAGAAAGCCTACAGGGAGCTGGGAGATGAGGGCTCTGAAAGCAGCCGAGAGAGACATGGAGTAAATAAAAATAAATAGATAAACAGGTGAATGGCTTGAGAAGGTGAAGGAAACTGTGTCCATTCTCACGCATGTAGCACATTTTTGTCAGTCTGGGGCCAGTGCACATCCAGGCTGATGGGAGGGGAAGGGGTGGGGGGCTGGGGGAGTGCACTGGCTTGTCCTTCATTCTGCATGCCTGGCTTTACTCCCCAGCTTTCATTAAGTGTCATTACCAGGGCTTTCAGCACTAGGGCCAAGCTAAGACCTGACATCCACTCCATAGATATGTGGGCATGCATATGGATAGACCGCTGATCCCCTTTATCCACCACTGAGGAGGGAGAATTAGGCCAGGGAGAGGGATGGGTGGGGGAGTGTGGGGGGGGGGGGTTTGGAGCCATATCTGACTTTAATGGCAGGGATAAAGCAATTACTTAAATGAAGGACAGTATTCATGCCTGATTTGTTGTCATGAATATGTTATACAGGTCAGGTTATCCACATTATGTGGGTGTACACTTCCTGAAATCTGTCTCCTGACTGTAAGGGTCTTTTACAAGTGTGTGGTGTTGTACATATGGATGACTAGCAGTTACACTGCATAGTCTTCCATGGTCAGTAGCAGGAATGAAGGCGTACTGCAGTACTGATGTCAGATGTGCATGGTGTTCATTAGCTATGTCTCTTTCCGCTTCACTTCTTGTTAGAAGGCCTGCTGATTGATGGGGGGTCTTGTGTGTTTATTTGGATATCAGCGAATGAAATATTCATATTGTACGCTTTCCCAAGCAGAAGTTATCTAGATGTAACGTAAATGGTACTTGGTATTCGATTTTCACAGCAGATTGCTGTTATTAATGGAAAAAAGGGGGGAAAGGAGACCCTTCCTGGGAGGCAATTTATTTCTCTTCCACACAGAGCTCCAGAGCACTGGACCAGGCTCTTAATGCACTGGAGCAAAAGTGCTTTGGTCTGCAACCTTTCACACCTTCAACTCCCCTTCATGTGATTGAATAGTTAATAACTTTGTCTTGCCTTTGAAAGCTTGTGACATGGATCGTGCTGTATGACCTGGTGGATGGCTGACATGCCTGTAGCTCTCTTTTGTCTGTCTGTCTACATGTCTCGTCTGTCCGCCTGTCTGTCTACATGTCTCTGTCTGTCTGCCTGTCTGTCTACATGTCTCTGTCTACCTGCCTGTCTGTCTACATGTCTTTGTCTGTCTACCTACATGTCTCTGTCTGCCTGCCTGCCTGTCTGTCTACATGTCTCTGCCTGTCTACATGTCTTTGTCTGCCTGTCTGTCTACATGTCTCTGCCTGTCTACATGTCTCTGTCTGCCTGCCTGCCTGTCTGTCTACATGTCTCTGCCTGTCTACATGTCTCTGTCTGCCTGCCTGCCTGTCTGTCTACATGTCTCTGCCTGTCTACATGTCTCTGTCTGCCTGCCTGCCTGTCTGTCTACATGTCTCTGTCTGTCTGCCTGTCTGTCTACATGTCTCTGTCTGTCTACCTGCCTGTCTGTCTGTCTACCTGTCTCTGTCTGCCTGCCTGTCTGTATGTCTCTGTCTGTCTACCTTCCTGTCTGTCTACATGTCTCTGTCTGTCTACCTGCCTGTCTGTCTGCCTGCCCGCCTCTGTTTATATCTTCATGTCTCTGTCTGTCTGACTACCTGTATCTGTCTGTCTGTCTACCTGTATCTGTATGTCTGTCTACCTGCCTTTCTGTCTGTCTGTCTGCCTGCCTGTCTGTCTACCTGTCTCTCTACATGTCTGCCTGCCTCTCTACATGTACATGTCTCTACATGCCTGTCTATGTATATCTGCCAGCCTATGTGTCAATTTAGCCCAGCTGCCAATGTATTTGATAGCCCATCTCTCAGATGCCAATGTGTTTGATAGCCCATCTCTTTCTTCCACAAGCTCCTTTTCATTTCATTGGCCTGACTTACCATCTGTCTGTCTGTCTTTTTGCCTTATAGAATTTTCATGGCAAGGGATGGATTTTGATCTCTTACTTGGTATCTTTCATTCCTTCTCTCTCCCTCGAGACACTTCAACACAAATAGACACAAATGCAGACCCACACACACACACAAATAGGCACCTACATACACACAGCTAGATCATTAGCGCCCCCCGCGCTCACAGCCCCGGCAGAATGGGACCCTGCCTAATTGTGCACCATGCTCATTTGTTCTCCCTGCATGATGTGGCGATTGCTTATTTATTCTCCTCAGGGCTCCTCTCTCACATTAAAATGATTGACTCATTTTATTCACTGCACATTTGCCAAGCTTTATTTGATAAGCTCATTTCCCTTGGTACCCAGAATCCCCCCTCATTCTCATGCTCAAAGTTATAACGTTCCTAATGCCCATTATTATTCATACTTGTGATTGTTTCTCCAGCTAATTCTGTGTTAGAATAATTTTGCTTCTGTGAGCCTGTTTATCCCGGTGGAATAAAATGGCCCAAAAGGGCACACATCAACAATGCTGCTGAAATAGCCCAGGAGCCAATTGTGTACACACAGCTGGCAGACGCGGTCAACAAGGAGCTCAACAGGGATTTGGACATTGTGGAAGGTTTACCAAAATAAGCAGACAGAATTTGCATTGGGTTGAAAGGCCTGTTGTCAAACAGAGTCATCAACATTTGGACCAGTCAAGTAATGAGACAGGCTCTGTATGGACACATTCAGCTCGGAAAGAAGTGGTAGTCAAGAGGCCATGGTTACAGTGGAGAACACATATCCCTTCTCCTCTACAGAGTTGCAAACCAGAGGACAGCTGTAGACAGACCCCAGAGGACAGCTGTAGACAGACCCCAGAGGTCAGCTGTAGACAGACCCCAGAGGACAGCTGTAGACAGACCCCAGAGGACAGCTGTAGACAGACCCCAGAGGACAGCTGTAGACAGACCCCAGAGGTCAGCTGTAGACAGACCCCAGAGGACAGCTGTAGACAGACCCCAGAGGTCAGCTGTAGACAGACCCCAGAGGACAGCTGTAGACAGACCCCAGAGGACAGCTGTAGACAGACCCCAGAGGACAGCTGTAGACAGACCCTGTAGAGGACAGCTGTAGACAGACCCTGTAGAGGACAGCTGTAGACAGACCCCAGAGGACAGCTGTAGACAGACCCCAGAGGACAGCTGTAGACAGACCCCAGAGGACAGCTGTAGACAGACCCTGTAGAGGACAGCTGTAGACAGACCCCAGAGGACAGCTGTAGACAGACCCCAGAGGACAGCTGTAGACAGACCCCAGAGGTCAGCTGTAGACAGACCCCAGAGGACAGCTGTAGACAGACCCCAGAGGACAGCTGTAGACAGACCCCAGAGGACAGCTGTAGACAGACCCCAGAGGTCAGCTGTAGACAGACCCCAGAGGACAGCTGTAGACAGACCCCAGAGGTCAGCTGTAGACAGACCCCAGAGGACAGCTGTAGACAGACCCCAGAGGACAGCTGTAGACAGACCCCAGAGGACAGCTGTAGACAGACCCCAGAGGTCAGCTGTAGACAGACCCCAGAGGACAGCTGTAGACAGACCCCAGAGGACAGCTGTAGACAGACCCCAGAGGACAGCTATAGACAGACCCCAGAGGTCAGCTGTAGACAGACCCCAGAGGTCAGCTGTAGACAGACCCCAGAGGACAGCTGTAGACAGACCCCAGAGGACAGCTATAGACAGACCCCAGAGGACAGCTGTAGACAGACCCCAGAGGACAGCTGTAGACAGACCCCAGAGGACAGCTGTAGACAGACCCCAGAGGTCAGCTGTAGACAGACCCCAGAGGACAGCTGTAGACAGACCCCAGAGGACAGCTGTAGACAGACCCCAGAGGACAGCTGTAGACAGACCCCAGAGGACAGCTGTAGACAGACCCCAGAGGACAGCTGTAGACAGACCCCAGAGGACAGCTGTAGACAGACCCCAGAGGACAGCTGTAGACAGACCCCAGAGGACAGCTGTAGACAGACCCCAGAGGACAGCTATAGACAGAGCTTATAGACAAACAGCTAGCAGCAGGGGCCCTGGTTGGTAGTGTACTGGTCAGTAGGGGACCTGGTCAGTAGTGGACTGGTTGGTTAAAGCACAGGACTGGATAGAAACCAATGGAGGACATAGTGGGATACTAATAGGTAGGGGATTGATTTGTAGTCTTCCTGCAGCGGGAGGTGAAGAGTAATGTACTAACACTAATTCTCTTGATAATATTCACAGTTGCAAATATGCAGTCAATCGATAGTGTGTTGGCATGAGCATAGCAATAATAATGTGCTCTGTCCTAGACCTGCACTGACTGCAAGAGGAGCCTTGAGTGGTCCAGAGGACATCCACCTCTGTCAGCGCTAGCCTCAGCCTGTGACGGCCTGGAGGAGGGGGTGCCACGCTGCAGTGGTCCCCCGGAAGAGTGGCCCCCACTGCTGGAACAGAACCCAGCCCCTCAACTGGGATGAGAACCCAGCCCCTCAACTACACATCACAGGGAGAGACTCTGATTGGCTGTTAGTGGGAGCAGTTAAGAGGGGAAATACTAATAGTTACAGTGGGGAGAACAAGTATTTGATATACGATTTTGCAGGTTTTCCTACTTACAAAGCATGTAGAGGTCTGTCATTTTTATCATAGGTACACTTCAACTGTGAGAGACAGAATCTAAAACAAAAATCCAGAAAATCACATTGTATGATTTTTTTATAATTAATTTGCATTTTATTGCATGACATAAGTATCTGATCACCTACCAACCAGTAAGAATTCTGGCTCTCACAGACATGTTAGTTTTTCTTTAAGAAGCCCTCCTGTTCTCCACTCATTACCTATATTTACTGCACCTGTTTGAATTTGTTACCTGTATAAAAGACACCTGTCCACAAACTCAATCAAACAGACTCCAACCTGTCCACAATGGCCAAGACCAGAAAGCTGTGTAAGGACATCAGGGATAAAATTGTAGACCTGCACAAGGCTGGGATGGGCTATAGGACAATAGGCAAGCAGCTTGGTGAGAAGGCAACAACTGTTGGTGCAATTATTAGAAAATGGAAGAAGTTCAAGATGACGGTCAATCTCCCTCGGTCTGGGGCTCCATGCAAGATCTCACCTCATGGTGCATCAATGATCATGAGGAAGGTGAGGGATCAGCCCAGAACTACACGGCAGGACCTGTTCAATGACCTGAAGAGAGCTGGGACCACAGTCTCAAAGAAAACCATTAATAACACACTACGCCGTCATGGATTAAAATCCTGCAGCACACCCATGGTCCCCCTGCTCAAGCCAGCGCATGTCCAGGTCCATCTGAAGTTTGCCAATTATCATCTGGGTGATCCAGAGGAGGAATGAGAGAAGGTCATGTGGTCTGATGAGACACAAAGAGAGCTTTTTGGTCTAAACTCCACTCGCCGTGTTTGGAGGAAGAAGAAGGATGAGTACAACCCCAAGAACACCATCCCAACCGTGAAGCATGGAGGTGGAAACATCATTCTTTGGGGATGCTTTTCTGCAAAGAGGAAAGGACAACTGCACCGTATTGAGGGGAGGATGGATGGGGCCATGTATCGCGAGATCTTGGCCAACAACCTCCTTCCCTCAGTAAGAGCATTGAAGCCAGGGCAACTAAGGAGTGGCTCCGTAAGAAGTATCTCAAGGTCCTGGAGTGGCCTAGCCAGTCTCCAGACCTGAACCCAATACAAAATCTTTGGAGGGAGCTGAAAGTCTGTATTGCCCAGCGACAGCCATGAAACCTGAAGGATGTGGAGAAGGTCTGTATGGAGGAGTGGGCCAAAATCCCTGCTGCAGTGTGTGCAAACCTGGTCAAGAACTACAGGAAACGTATGATCTCTGTAATTGCAAACAAAAGGGTTCACAGAAGCAAGGTTTCTGTACCAAATATTAAGTTCTGCTTTTCTGATGTATCAAATACTTATGTCTTGCAATAAAATGCTAATTAATTACTTAAAAATCATACAATGTGATTTTCTGGATTTTTGTTTTAGATTCAGTCACTCACAGCTGAAGAGTACCTATGATAAAAAATTACAGACTTCTACATGCTTTGTAAGTAGTAAAACCAGCAAAATTGGCAGTGTATCAAATACTTGTTCTCCCCACTGTACATTATGACTTAATGAGGATTCTGGGATATTAAGCACACTGACCTTGATGTGTTACAAACTAGATTAAAATGGGCAATTTAGTACAATGATTAGATGACGTAGAACACAAGAACCACAGACCAACTGGGACATGAAGCCTCACCACTACTGGCTGAAAGTGTACAAACCCTCTGGACTGCATCTTTAAGGGAATACAGCGATCACATATGTTTTGTTTATTTAGTAACTTGATAGATATGACTACACAAGTGTATTATATTTAAGATTATTTAATGAGAATGCAAAACTTGACAATTTTTGTTGGGTATTTCAGTGTGTATTTATTTCAAATTCTTACCAAATGTTTTTGTCTGAATTCTGTTCTTGCTGTATGTCCTCAGAATAACTACCTTTGCCTTACAGTTTTCTATAGAATCCACACACTAGGAATGACATTTACAGCTTTAATGTTGTTTTGAAGCTTTTTTTACTCAGTGAAGGTACAGAATCAGTAAACCATCATATTCTAGAAGTAAAGGCAATGTGGAGGGATAAGGACCTTAACTGAAAAGATTAATTTCATTAATTCATGATTCATTTCAATCCATTCATGGGTTTTATAATGGACATTTTTTTTACAAAATATATATATATATAGAGAGAGAGAGAGAGAGAGAGAGAGAGAGAACTATGCTGAGAAATAGTGCCTTAAAACTGACGAAAGCCTAGCATATCATTGTTTTAGGCGGTGTCATCAGTGTAACTGCATTGGAGCATTAAAATCAGCAAGCGGTTCCAAGCAGCTCCAGGCATACCTATCATAGACTATGCCATTGGATTTGCATTAGTAGAAATGCCATGCAGCGTAGTTACCCGTTCAAACACGGGAAAGTGTGTTGTAATCTAAACCTCAATTAGGCTAATGCACCGCCTTGGAAAAAATATGGTAGTGTTATTATTCGGATATAGCCTACACTTTCCTGGTGAACAGGTGGGACCACTGACCAGTTTGACAACTCATGTCCGACATCCCCTACACGCCAACAACAATATTCTGTGCATGTTGGCGCTATACCGGTTCATACAGGGTTAACGCAGAATCAGTGCAGAGACAAAACTGCATTGAGTCTAGTTCTGGTCATCATTGTAGTAGTCAAATGATTAATGATGTCTAGATCAAAGTCATCAACATTTCTTGTAGGGATTTCAGATGTTTTCAGTCACCTAGAGCAATACGTCCTTGAGTTCATGTAAATCCTAATGAATTGTGTGTAGGCAGAGTAGTCTTTGTGGCCCAATAAAGGGCTGGTAAAGGCCTCTAAACCATAACCAGTGTCCCTTTGTTCCAGCAGAGTTCCATTCATCATGAGCTGGCTGTGGACCTCAATCCAGGCATTGCTGCAGCTTTGAGGGCAAATCTTAGAGTTCCATGCCCACTGGCCTTCAATCACTGGGGATGTCGAGTTTGACAGTAGAAAGTATTTTTCTGTCTAAAAGAAAATAAGCGCCCTAAGCTATGGTAGATGAGCTGTTAGTGAGCACACAGTCCACTGGGAGAAAGACAGAGCATGGTAACATACTGTAAAGAGGGCATTGTTGAGGAAGACAACACGGAGCAATTCTAGAAACAGTTCATGCCCAGTATGTGAAGATTAGATATTCATGAATTGATGAAGGTAATTAGTGCTCTCATTTTGTATTTAAGAATGTAGTTAAGTGTAATCTTAATCATTAGTGGATGTAATTATGTGACTGTAAACGCGACATCAAATCTTAGTAATATTCACATGATGTTAAGTACAGTGGGGAGAACAAGTATTTGATACATTGCCGATTTTGCAGGTTTTCCCACTTACAAAGCATGTAGAGGTCTGTAATTTTTATCATAGGTACTCTTCAACTGTGAGTTGAAGAGTACCTAACAAAAATCCAGAAAATCACATTGTATGTTTTTTAAGTAATTAAGTTGCATTTTATTGCATGACATAAGTATTTGATCACCTACCAACCAGTAAGTATTCCGGCTCTCACAGACCTATTAGCTTTTCTTTAAGAAGCCCTCCTGTTCTCCACTCATTACCTGTATTAACTGCACCTGTTTGAACTCGTTACCTGTCTAAAAGAGACCTGTCCACACAGTCAATCAAACAGACTCCAACCTCTCCACAATGGCCAAGACCAGAGAGCTGTGTAAGGACATCAGGGATAAAACTGCAAAAATCAGCAGTGTATCAAATACTTGTTCTCCCCACTGTATCATCACCATGGGTTTTACCTGTATTGCCTCTTCAGACAGTTCAGCCGATGCCATGGGTGTGGACAGACCAGAGGACGTTAAAATGCATAACACCTCAGTGTCACACAATCACACAGTAACAGTCAAATCAGCATGTCTCAGAAGTATCCAACAGCAGTGCATCTTACTAGCAAACTTCTGTTCATCCAGTCAATGAAGTGATTATAGAGGTAGCTGTACATTTTTAGGTCATGCAAGCAAACGTTACCTCCTTATGTAGCTGTTGATACCAACTAACTTTAACTAGCTAGTGCTTGGCGGCTTCAGTGCACATGAATAGTTAATCAGCTATGTAAAAAGATAAAGAAATATTCTGTGGTAGTCAGAGACACTACAGCTCAAACAAAAAGGGTGAAACACGGGGCATCCAATGCCTACCTGGTGGAACCTGTCTGTAGAGAAATGGTTGCTGAACACCTGGCTTGACGATGTAAAATCTTTGGCATGCTTGTCATTTCTCCTCATAAACAAACATAAATAAAGATACATTGCTATAGGCCACAGGTGTCAAACAGGTTCCACAAACATCAGAGTGGCTGCAGGTTTTTGCTCATACCTTGTACTTAATTCATAAGATCACTAATTTGTTAGGATCTCCCCACACCTGGTTGTTTAGGTCACCAATGAAAAGGAACAACCAGCATACACTTGGCCCTCTGTGGAATCAGTTAGACACATGTGATATAGGCTGTATGCCAAACGTGATGATGCCGTTAAGATAGATGTCAACTGAATATTACGACATAATGCGTGGGGAGATCTCATTTGCATTGGGAGCAACACAGTGTAATTGGTGAGCAAAACTGTTCTACGTACTGACCCCTCCTTGAAAATCACAGCAATATAAAAGAGGAGGGAGAAGTGCTTGGAGCAACATTGATCAATATACCAATGCAAGGTTAAACATATTTTGAAGTGGACTGCAAAATTAAATAAAACCTTTTTTTGCTGGTTTTGCTCCCTAGTTTCATTCAACTAGCCAGATCTTACAAGCTGATTTATATGATTTGCTAGTCTGTATGCTGGTTCATGTCAGCTCATGAGTTCTGGCCAGTTGTATTAGGCTAGCTCATACAGTAATTGCTGTAATAAACCACGGTTAATGTTGTAATGCTCCACACCAACCTGCAGGGGGTGCTGTACAGGAGGCGTGTTCCCATGGAAGAGATGCCTGAAGTGGTTCTAGTCAGTCGATGAGATCGAGCAGTGGCTGTTTGCTCACTGGTAGCCTGAAAGGATTAATCCCAGCCTTACAGGAAGAGGACACCAACTCTTTCTGCCTTAGCTGGATCAATAGGCAACATTCTCTACAGCACCGCAGTCAATACCCAACACTTGAGGTGTCTGAGGAAACTAAAGAATGCCAATAATTGTTATTAATGCTTTGGATTTCCCCAAGTACTGCATTTAAGGGTAATTCCAATGTAAGACACATTCAACCAAACATCATTGCCCTCGGGTAAAATATTGTACATAAACATTTGAAGAGTACACATAAAAACAGATCAAAATAAATCAACAAAGTGGAAGCGTCATTTTTTTCTTTTCAAATATGTATAGTGTTTATAACTTGACTGTAAATGTTGTTGCCCTTGGCTATTTTCATTGTTACACGCATAAATGTTTTTATATCAAATTGTCTCAAACAAGGGAAAAACAGGAAATACACACAGATCAAATTAGAAACCTGTATGCTTGTAATAGTAGAAATAGCCTAGTGTTTTGATATGAACATGCAGTACCGGCTCTAACCTTTTGGGAGCCCTAAGCAAAATTTGATTTGGGGCCCCCTCTCCCCTGTAGGTTGGGGGCCCCCTAGTGGGCCGCAGGCCCTAAGCAACCACTTAAGTCGCATAGGACCTGTGAACATGCCTGCACAGCCCACAAAGCTAAAAACAAATGTTTCATATGGGGACCTATCTGAGCACATCGCTGCAGGTTTTTTGGTGAGATTAGGTCTGGTATGCAAAAGAAAACTGACTATCCCTTTAATCACAGTTGCTATTCAGGCCATGCACTGAGGAGTGGATTTCTGTTGATTGTGGAGTGTTATGAAGCATGACAGTTGTTAAATAAATACCACATTTTAATGCCATTCTCCTTGCCTCCTTGATCAAGAGAATTTTTTACTCCTAGATCCAAAGAAAGACACTGATAATTGTCTGATTGCTTAAGGATCATAATTATACAGCCCTGTGCAACTTTGAAGCTGTCCTGTCAGGAAGATAAAAAGATTTGGAAAATATTAATATTTACAATTTTAAGCATTGCCTCCCATATTAACAAGATCTCAGGAAAAGTATCTGTATGTTTTGAATTATGAAAATATGACCTTTTGCACCATCAAGCCTAGCTCCTAAAGTCAATTATCCATCTACTGAATGTCAAGATTCAACTAAACCCTACAACTTAAGTATCTACTAAAGCATGTACCTGTAAAAAAATGTTTAACATTTTATTTTATTTCCTCCAATCAATGTGAGTTTATTCTGCACGGAGGCAGAATTCACAGATTTGAAATGTAAGCCTTTGTCCTTTCACAATGCCTGAACACACAATATACTGTAAACTGGTGCGTGTTGCAAGGACGAGGACTTTCATTGTGAATGCTGTGTGAATTCATTCTGGGCTGCAGCAGAGAAAGTCAGACAGTTTTAGGGAGAGGGTCTCTCCGAATCGCTTGTATTTCACTCAAGCAGCACCACTCCACACGACACAACAGCAGCTTTAGCAGTAAACTACACGCATACATTCCCCAACCTCCTCTTTCCATTGAAAACCACACGTGAGGGGAGGGGGCTGGGTGCTAAATTCAATCAAGTGAAGGCTGTCCCCGGCAGGCAGGGACATAAAGAGAGGGGGAGGGGGGATGGACAGACGGACGAGGAAGATGAGGGGAAACTCAACTTAAGTTTCCACTGGGCCTGCTGGGCTCCTAATGGAGCCTTGGATGTAATTGAGTCCCAGAAGGCTGTTCATTATCTGGGGTGAGTGAGGCAACAAAACAGAGGGGTGGAAAGGAAAGAAATGCCTCTCTTCACTCCGCTCCGTGCCCTGCGCCCAGCACCATTATGGTATTGGAGTTAATTAAAAGAGCAGTTGATGCCACTGTTTTCCTCATCAATCTCACTTGTGCTCTTATTAAGTTTGTACTGACAGATGGGCCTGTCTCCATCTGCCATGTAGCAAGAGAGGACAGCTACAAGGTATAAGGTTGAGTATTTATTTCAATAGTAGACATTAGTGTTTCAGTAAATCTCTCAGTGGTCAACAACAAATGCAGAACCTGGTCCTTTTCCCTTTAAATCTCCTGGTGGAGGTACAGATGGGGCTGGATACTGCAGCGCAAATATTTAATTCAGTGGGTGTGGCTTTAGACACTAATCCTACGACTTTCATTCCAGTCGCCTTGGAGGCCATTTTAATTCCCTTTATCATTACACAGACCTTCCCTGGAAATCTCAAGTAAAGGTGACTGCTGACACTGTCACTCAATGGGACTATTTCAAAATGTCAGCCCATAGCCTAGCTTTGTCTCATTAAAGTTGGTGGAAACCATTATATCTACCACTTCCTTCATCAGTCTACTCTCAAGCAGACTTTTGGAATTGAGGGTATGGAGGAAATGTTCACAATCATCTGTATTTGCATAAAAGTCACTGGGCGAGAGAACTACATGACTAAGTAGAAAGAGAAATTTAAGAGGGAGGTCAAAAGGAAGGCTGCCTCTAAACAGCACAGGGGAATAGACAGCAAGATGTTGCACAGCACTCAAGAAACCCTTCACAACCAAAGTATTTCTTTTTCATGTAGTCATCCATATTGTTGCCAAGCAGAATGTACGGTTTCAACTAAAAAACAAAGACATCAAGACATGTTACCAGAAACACAACGATGACACTGGCACATCATTAAGGCTGTTCGTTCCACACTGCATGTGACCTCTGAGGATTTACATGCTGTTTCAGTAAAGGCTCAAGAGGCATGCTAAACACATCTACAGCTTCTCTCTTCATCTCCAACACAGAGAACTTAAACGTCTCACAGCTGAGAAGAAATCTGAAGCACTGGATTAATTAATGTAGATACATTGTTGCATATACACCGATCAGCCATAACATTATGACCACCTGCCGAATATTGATGCTAGACTAAAGTTGAATCAAAAAATGGACATGAGGCAAAGCTTAGAGTTAGGATTGCTTTTGTGGTTCAGGTTTGGGTTTAACCAGGATGTTAAAATGAAGTTGGGGTCACAGTTTGAACCTGGATGTGGTTGAGAATAGGTTTAAATCTAGTGGTTGAGAATAGGTTTAAGTCCATTAGTGCTGAGCAAATATGTAATGTCACAATATTTTTCACATTTGTGTAACTGTTTGAGGAGTGCAACTGATAAAGGGTTTTCCGTGACTAGATCAGTCGGTTAGAGTTTACCCATGACACATTGTAGTTTTGATGCTTTCAAACACAGAAAATACATAGATGTTTTAGAAGATACTCTGAAAGTATTTGAGCTTAGGTCATAGGGATGGAAAGATGTCTCCTCTTTGTCCTTGCCATTATATCATCCGTGCCAGCAAGGATGGAACAACTGAGGCCAACTTCATGTTGAAGTATTATTTATTTCATAGAAATTTTGTTGGTTCCCTACTGACGGTTGGTGAGGTGGGGGTCAGCTAATCAAGGTCATCAGAAGGGATCAGCCAATTAAGTTGAAAGCCCCGCCCTTTTCACTAAATTAAAATCATGGAGGCTTTTGGTGACAATGTGTTTATACATTTGACTGTGCTAGCAACACCTGAGGTCCCACACTGTTGCGGTTCTAGGTTTAGAAACTCAATGCCCTACGTCATTTTGATTCTAACACAGTGAAATCCCACATCATAACCTTTGAACTTCAACTCCATGGGCAAACACAGAAATTAAATACATGTAGGAAAGCGCATGTAAATCCATGTTAGCTGGACTCGAGAAACATTTAGAAAAGAGCAAAGGACACCGCTTTGTTTGGCCAAGGAGGGTCATCCATCATAATTATAATTAGAAAGTGTCACCTCACCTTTCTGCCCGATCAGCGACTGATTAAATATTCTCTGGCTGTGGCCAGTAATTGAATTGTGTGTGTGTGTGCCAGTATGTGTGTAGGTGTATAAAACCTAAGGGCTGGTGGGGAAAGCAAAAATGAATTAGGCACAGGTCTGACTCCACTAATTAGCGAGCCATGGCTAGCTGCTTATTTATTCACATTGGGTTGTTGGGAAAGGTTCAGTGTTCTCTGGCAGAAAAGCAGTTAATCAGACAGGTTATATTCATATAAAAAAAAACTCTCCACCTGTCAATCATTAGCAGGTGGTTAATCCAGTCCTCCACCATATTTACTGGGACTTGGTGCATTGATCAGCAGCTCAGAGATAATGAACTTACAGGCAACTAGCTAAGAGTTTCGATTTTGTTTTGTAAGGAAATGAAGGACACAATAAAACAAAAGGTAAAAAATAAGACAGTTTATTTTCAGTTCCCAAAAGTCAATTTAAAAATTATATTTGCAAGCCATGGCCTGGTGTTATCAGATCTAAATTTGCCATATATATATATTTATATATATATATAGCACATCACAAAACAGAACAACTAACCATCAACAAGACAAGATAATGGTCTGTACAAAACTATACAACGTCCATTTAATATGCAGAAGAGGGCTTCAGGAGCAAATCTACCGCTTGGCACATCCTGAATTATGTTGTTGCCCCGGACTACCACTGTGACATGTCCTGGACATCACTATCAGTCTACTGAAGAGAAACACACTGAAACAAATATACATCAACCCCAACCATGGCCCTTGTAGAAAACATTTCTCATAACGTTCACACACTCGACTTGGAGGGAAATCTCAGAGGAAATTGGTGGGCATTTTCAACACAAGGACCATGAGAGGTCTGACGAGGCCATTACTTGTTATGTGTATAATCCAGTTTCTGAAATTCATGGGTAAACAGAGAGAAGCTGAGGAACATCACAGTGCTGTGGGTGGGTAATGGGGTTAGGAAAAGCTCAATTGCTAAAGCTTGTCCTCTAACAGGTTTGCATGAAGGGTGTCTGTGCGCACGTGTGTATTAGGGTAGCTCAAGATCTAAGGTATGAGATACTTGAGAGACTCTTGCCACAAGCACAGTTTGGATTGAGCTCCAGCGACGGAAGAGTTCTTCACTACAGACCAGACCATTTACTACACAATATAAAGGACTCCGCAGCCACTCAGTTCTACAATGCCAGATTTGTCTCCTGAAGGAGATTTGAGAGGGGCAAATCAAATGAAAAAAACAAACAAATAACCCAGTCTCTAAATTCTTAGCTGTTGGAAATGGACACATTACATACTATTACTTCTGCCTCTTTGCTCTACTCACACTGAATGACAGAGCCCAATTAACATACAATAGGATCTGAACAGTTTGGATCACTGTCCTTTATTAATGATTGACAGCACAATGTAGCACTAAACACGCTATGTTCATATGGACAAACCAGCAGCATCATTTGGGGTCCAGTTCTGACTGGAGGCTTACGAAACAGATTAAGGTATATCAAATACCTTTTAAAAACAATATCCTCAAATGATGTATCCTAAAGACACCATTGTTTTACTCACAGAAACAGAAAATACAGCATTCTAACAGCCATATCTCTGCACATAACAATGGAGGGATGCTATGCAGATTGGCTGGAAGAATATTATTTTTTGGGAGCTTCAACCCTTATACAAGTTCTCCCTCTGCTGATATCTGTCAGAACTGCACTTGGTTCCAGACAATAGTCAGGGAGTGTTCCAAGACCTCTCAGCAACTCATTTAGTGATGGTATGGCACATGGAGATCATATTTTGTGGAGTCCTGGGTTTTAAGTCTTAACAGATAATCTCTAGAGTCCAAAACGGGCTGGGGTGCGTTTTGGTGTCATGGGAGCCTCTTCTTTCCTTCCCGGGGTGCAGATTTTCACAGCCCTAATGAGAAAAAATTAAAAATTAGCTAAGAGAATGAGAATACTTGCTATGCCAAGACCAAAATGTTCACTGAAATCACACAACTATAGTGTAAATCAAGGCAGGGGAGGTAGCGAGCTTGCCAGCGACAGTTGTACTCAAACTATAAACTGAAAATGTGATGGAACATCCAAGTTTTATTGCATTGACCATATTATGCAATACATAATTGCATAATATGGGGGGGGGGGGGGGGGGGGGGCTAGCAGTGAAGGGGGGAGAGGCTAGCAGTGAAGGGGGGGAGAGGCTAGCAGTGAAGGGGGGGGAGGCTAGCAGTGAAGTGGGGGAGAGGCTAGCAGTGAAAGGGGGTAGATGCTAGCAGTGAAAGGGGGGAGAGGCTAGCAATGAAAGGGGGGAGAGGCTAGCAGTGAAAGGGGGGAGAGGCTAGCAGTGAAAGGGGGGAGAGGCTAGCAGTGAGAAGGGGGGAGAGGCTAGCAGTGAGAAGGGGGAAGAGGCTAGCAGTGAAGGTTGGAACAGGCTAGCAGTGAAGGTTGGAACAGGCTAGCAGTGAAGGTTGGAACAGGCTAGCAGTGAGGGGGGGGGCTAGCAGTGAGGGGGGGGGGGCTAGCAGTGAGGGGGGGGGGCTAGCAGTGAGGGGGAGGGGCTAGCAGTGAGGGGGGGGCTAGCAATGGGGGGGGGCTAGCAATGAGGGGGGGGGGGGCTAGCAATGAGGAGGGGAGAGGCTAGCAATAAGGAGGGGAGAGGCTAGCAATAAGGGAGGAAAGGGTAGCAATGAGGAGAGAGGCTAGCAGTGAGAGGGGAGAGGCTAGCAGTGAGAGGGGGTGGAGTGCTAGCAGTGAGGGGGGGTGGAGTGCTAGCAGTGAGGGGGGCAAAGTTAGCAGTGAAGGGGAAGAAGCCAGCAGTGAGGGGGGAGGCTAGCAGTGAGGGACAAGAGCTTCTAGGAGGACTGGAGGGGAATGAAGAGGGCAGTTTGTCCAGTGAGGCGGTACACCCAAGCTGACGCCACTGACAGCCCAATCTATCATCTTTAATTACAGCAGCGCGACACCCTGACATTCCCTTTCTCATTCCTCTCACACACCCACACAAACCAGCCAATTACAGCCATAAGGCCATAACCCTCTCCTTCACTTTATCCCCCATTCTGCCTCCCCAGCTCTCCCTCGTTCTGTCTCCGTCCACCCCCCCACCACACCCCAGGTAAAGTCACACCATGATGTCCTCAGGACTTCATATTTAATTCTTCACTTGATTCTTATAAACATACCGACGACTGTAATGCTTGTTCCCTGAAGGTCCCTCCTCCCACAGTGTCTAATCATTACCTAATTCATTCCTGCTCTTCAATGAGCCCAGCAGGTGTGGGACCGTACTGATACTTTCCTTGCCATCTCGCTCAGCGAACATGAACTACAGTCGTAATAATGTACATTAAATCGGCCATTTGGTACAAATCAACTCCCAAGCCAGCTCAGCGGACAAAGAATCAATGAGACTAAGGTAGGGGAAACCACCAGACTGGAAGATCTGTGGTGACCTCGGTTGATGCTCTAAGAAAGGCATATTAGGATTGTCCTCTTGCCCTGTGAAATCTGTCATAACTTAATCTGCAACTGAATTAATAGTGGGAGGACAACAACATACCATCTTAAAGTCAACACAATGGCTATTCTTGCAATATTTGCACATTAATGCATTTTTATCACTTCAAAATGAAAGTGATGGTATGACATCAATATCTCATGGTAAAGTTGCATTAGGGCACAAGCTTACCTTAAAATAGTGGCAAATTCAATGCAGGAGGAGTGCTCCAAAAATATGAAGATCCGAAGCAAGAAGCATTATCAATGCCGTTTTTTAAGTCCTGATCTGGTGATCATCCCAGTGTCTGTAACTATGGCCATGTCCCCAGTGGGCTGAGTATGTCTAGGAACCAGTCTGACATGGTGCATATCTGAATTGGAGTGGAGCCATCTACATGGATAAAGGGATTGGCGTCCTGGCGCTTCATTTACATAATCCAACTGTTCTTCTGCAAAACTATTGAAATTCAAAATGTATTCCTTTGATTTGAACAACAATTTATAATTTACTAAATCTAAGCTTATTCTACAAAGAAATCGTGTTTTCTTAATCTTAAATATCTAACATTCAGAGCCAACCCCTCTGGACAAAAGAGAAAACTTCATGGAAGATTGTATCAAAGCGTGGTTTGACTGTGGAGAAAGCCTCAACTGCCACGTATTTTAAGGGCTCTTTGAGGCCCGTTCTCCTCTCCACAAACAGGCGGATGGTAAATCAGGAGCAACACAGAGGGAAGAAAGAAGCACCCGTATAATATTAGAGGAAAACATCAGGCCAACTGCTTCAATGGTCTATTCCATGAAGTTAGTCAAAACAGTTTTGTACCCTGTATATATTACTGTATTTATGAGATATGTCAACAGCAAAGGTCAAAAAATTGCTGGAGTGCATCTTTTAAAGTGAGCCCAGTCATCTGAATGACAAAGAACTGTGGTTGAATGGTGGCCCATCAACCTGCTGAAGCTTGTGTTGGCAGGCAGGAGGACAAAAGAGCCCACAAGAGAAGGCCTAATCTAATTCTTAATCCTCAGCTTTGAATGTGATTATTTTGGGAGATGTCTGTCTGCCCACACAAAGATAAACCTACTGATTAATTAACAATAAAACTGTTATTTCTTTCCAACCAAAGCTTTTACTTTTTTGCGAGCCGTGTGGAACAAAATTAATTTTTCAGTTTAATTTGAAAATGAACGCCGGCTCCTTTCTATCCACAGCTGTGGCACCAGTTAAACTGAGGCAGTAATGGAGGTTAGCCAGGAGTCAATATTATTTCATCTAGTCTTGTCTGGAGGGACTGGAGGTGAGAAAAGCTCATCATTGAGAGAGAGAGAGAGAGAGAGAGAGAGAGAGAGAGAGATAGAAAAAAGATAAGAGAGGCAGACAGAATGAGAGGCAGAGAAGCTGTCAAATGAACCAGTTTCTACATAGACTCCATTCAGCAGCCTGTCTGACTAGATGAGGGTACATGTGATTTTACCTGACGCTGCTTATGTTACTCTTCTTGTCCTGGTCCTCCCTCCTGCTCCTCAGCTGCTGCTGTGCCAGCGACATCTCCTCCTCCATGTTAGTGATCTCCTCCTTGGCCCGCCGACGGTTTTCCTGCACGGAGAGCAAGGAACAGATGGGTGAGTGGAGAGACGAAAACAGAGACGTCTGAAATGAACCTGGAGACATCGGGAGCAGTGGGAGTAAGTAACAAGAACGCACCATCCTGCTCTTCCCAGCCTGTTTGACGCTGTAGAACATGGGTCCCAGCTCCGCCAGCCATTCTCCATCCACGGCTGTCACACACTGCATGTACTCCTACAGGAGGGAGGGAAGACAGGTTAACAACACCCGGAGACGAGGGAGGGACGACACAGGTTAACAACACCCGGAGACGAGGGAGGGACCACACAGGTTAACAACACCCGGAGACAAGGGAGGGACGACACAGGTTAACAACACCCGGAGACAAGGGAGGGACGACACAGGTTAACAACACCCGGAGACGAGGGAGGGACGACACAGGTTAACAACACCCGGAGACGAGGGAGGGACGACACAGGTTAACAACACCCGGAGACGAGGGAGGGACGACACAGGTTAACAACACCCGGAGACGAGGGAGGGACGACACAGGTTAACAACACCCGGAGACGAGGGAGGGACGACACAGGTTAACAACACCCGGAGACGAGGGAGGGACGACACAGGTTAACAACACCCGGAGACGAGGGAGGGACGACACAGGTTAACAACACCCGGAGACACAGGCATGGTTGCGTGGAGGTCAGCCATCTCACCTTAGTGGTCATGACCAGCTCGTGGTAAGTGATGTAGTCGGGGGTGTAGCCCATGCCAAACAGGGAGCTGGTGGGGTGGAGGTGACAGGGCATGCCCGTCCGCACGTTAACATACTCCCCGATCCCCTTCAGTTTGGCCGCCTGGTGGAAGTAGGCAGCGCAGATGCACTTCCGGATGACGTCCCAGTCCGAGCCACAAGACACTAGGTTCATCCGCTGCTGCACCATGATGTCTTTAAGCTGGGAGCGCACCTCACGCACCTGGAACACGGAGGCGTTAGCCATCGGAACGACCAATAAAACAGGGTGTGTAGGCCCCGAGACATGGGCAGAGAGGCGCTCAGAGGCCAGGACCGCTGACTGACCTTACGCATGGCCTTGGTGTGGATGAAGTGCTCGTTGCACCAGATGCTGGAGTAGTTGTTGTTCTTCCACTGCAGGTAGACGTTCAGGTAGGTCAGGTGGTCACTCTCCGGGACAGAGAACTTCTCCCTCACCTGGTCACTCTCCTCCTCACGACCCTGAATGGTCAGATAAGCGGGGGAGTTCACACAACCAAACCAAAACGTGACGGTAATATTCCTTGGCAGACACGAAAGAAGAAAAGCAACATAAGCGACACGCGCTGATTGGCCGGCGATCTGAGCGATGTCTACCTTGGGCCTGTAGAAGATGGCGGGGACAGACAGCATGGAGACGATGATGAGGATGTCAGCACTGCAGCCCATGTCACACGACACAATCAGCATCTTGGACAGAGCCGGGTCCAAAGGAAACTCCACCATCATCCTCCCAGTGGGCGTCAGGGCACCTGGGGGGGGACAAGGTTAACTGCTACACAACGTGTCTGGGGGAGGAGGAGCTGGAGAACATGATACAGGTGACAACCTCCTTTTTAAAGCCCAGAGAGAGAGGATAAAAGGGCTGACATTGGAGAATGCTTATGGGAAGATTTCACATGACATTTTGCCAGCTCTGATTTCAATAACTTGACAGACTAAGGAGCGAGGAGGGTGAAGTGCAGGGACAATATTTTCCTTAACAAGTTAGATTGTATCTAAATATGGAATATTGGGTAATTTGTCTTGTTCCATTGGCAAAACTGTTTGCAGTTCTCTGCTATAGCCTGAGGTACCTACCATTTAACCAAACTATTGCTTTGTTTCATCATCCAACTGTCTCACACCAGGTAGCTATTATTTTGGCTGTGGAGCTACTTATAACTCCGGGAGAAAATCTTCCACTTCATCTTCCATTAAGAGGCCTCGTTTTGAGAGGCCTTGCTTGAGACCCACCTGTGTTGTCCAGGGCCCCCAGGATCCAGAGCTGGTACATGGAGTTGAGCATGTTGTCCTCCGGCGGGGGGTCCATGAAGTGGAAGAGCAGAAGGTCCTGCACCCCCAGGGACTTGAGCAGCAGCACCACATTGGCCAGGTTGGTCCGCTGGATCTCTGGGATGGTGGTGGTCAACATCTCATTCTTAAAGGCGCTCTGGGTGTAAAGCCTGGTCGAACAACGGAGGACGGGGGACAGTAAGTAGTAGTCACCAAGCAGCCATACATTTGGTTCCGAATGCTCCAGCCAGTTCCAGGTGCGGAGGGGCAGTCTAACCGGGGCGGGTAAACCCACTTGGCATGGCCAGTGTGACAATGACATGGTGCCTGACAGACCACCGCGACATCAGTGCTCTGTGTGGATGTCTACAGAACAACTACCGTATACTCGACCAGGCGAAAGTATTTAAAGCAGCACCTGGTCGGGTGGAGGCCCATAGGTCTGGTCTAACAGAGCATCTGTGAACAGTTTCACTGAGTAGTTCATCTGTCTGAAGAGAACACAATGAGGGAGTGGCCCGAGTGTTTGTGTGTGTGTGGATGTATGCTGGGTTGTGTTTGTGTGTGTGCGGATGTATGCTGGGTTGTGTTTGTGAACTCGGGCTGGAGCAGTGCTCTGTGTGTGTGTGTGTGTGTGTGTGTGTGTGTGTGTGTGTGTGTGTGTGTGTGTGTGTGTGTGTGTAGTCACAGCTAATACAGGCTTTAAGTGGCAGATTCTCCACACCAAGTCAAGTCACCCAGCATGACACACACATCACCACCACCCCCCTTAACGCCAAGGCCGCTCACCCAAAAGCTCCAGTCCTAAATTGATTCTTCACAGATCTTTGTGTGTGTGTGTGTGTGTGTGTGTGTGTGTGTGTGTGTGTGTGTGTGTGCGCGCACACGTGTGTACGAGAGAAAGAAATAAACAGAGTGAGAAGGGAAGGGTGTTAATCTCGGTAAAGGGGACTTCTATAAGCATTCACGTCTGTGTGTGTGTGTGTGTGTGTGTGTGTCACCATATCCCCCAACTTGGAGATGTGAGGTAATGTGAAACATCTGAGAGAAGGGGCTTTTGTGTCACATTTTTCCTGCTGTAAACAGACTTAAACTGCATGAAATCCTGTGGAGATTAGGTACCCCCCTCCCCCCCCCCCACCCAACCCCTGTTGACTGAAGGCATGGAGGCAGCACAGAGGACCGAACACTGGCCGTCTCAGACACAGAGGCACTTCAGATCACATCCGTTTGACAGACCACCGTACATCACAGCCCTCACGCTGTTAGTGGGTTTTCTACCTTTTGGGGGAGATCAGCTGAACGAGATAACAGGAAAAGCGGGGAGAATGGCGTAACTGATCCAGTGTCGCCCGGACCCAGACACACATGAACGGGGGGAAGGTATGGATGATCTAAGGGTCGGCCTCAGACTGTAGCACGCGGATGTCAGTGGACTGAAGACTATCAGGGGAAAACAAGTTGTCTTTCTTCAAGAACAGTGTCCGTCCTGATACCTCGGCTGGGCCACGTGGATAACACAGCACGACCTCGCGTTTAATGACATCCTACCGTACGACATCGGAATGTTCTGGTTACGCTGGGGACCGGGACGGAGGCAGACCAACTGAGGATGTGATGCGTGGTGTTTGTCCGTGTGTGTGTGTGTCAGGGTTATTCACTACCTGTAGCACTGGCCCGGTCCGGTACGTCCTGCTCTGCCCGCGCGCTGGTTGGCATTAGCCTGACTGATCGGGTACACCTGCAGGGCATCCATGCCAATGCGAGGGTTGAACACCTGTCAATCAAAGACGACAACACATCAGTAGCAGAAACCCCCTGCAGAGATCGAACAGTCTAACCAGTCTCATCAGTTCCCCGTTGTGGGGAGAAAGGGCACCTTCAGCTTGCAGTATCCAGCGTCCACAACAAACATTATGCCGTCCACGGTCAGGGAGGTCTCAGCAATGTTGGTGGCAACAATGCACTTCCTCACGCCGTCTGGAGCCTTGGAGAAGAAAACAAAGACATCGGCTGATCGTCACTTAACATGAACAGGACGTGTAAGTTGTTGGTGGTACGTCCAAGGTGCCTGTGGGAAACCACAGCATGTTAACAGTCCATGTCACTGGATACCTTCTGGAAGATCTTGGCCTGGAGGTCAGAGGGCAGCTGGGAGTAGATGGGTAGTACCGCCAGAGGAGGAGCACTCTCGAGGTCCTCCAGGCGCTCGATGATCTGATCTGACGTCACCTCAATGTCCTCCTGGCCAGGCATGAAGATGAGGATGTCTCCCCACATACCGCTCAGGTGGATCTGCAGGGCCTGTTTCACTGCTGCCTCCACATAGTCCTCCTGGGGAGTCTATACACAACACACAACACACTGACCATAGTCCTCCTGGGGAGTCTATACACAACACACTGACCATAGTCCTCCTGGGGAGTCTATACACAACACACTGACCATAGTCCTCCTGGGGAGTCTATACACAACACACTGACCATAGTCCTCCTGGGGAGTCTATACACAACACACTGACCATAGTCCTCCTGGGGAGTCTATACACAACACACTGACCATAGTCCTCCTGGGGAGTCTATACACAACACACTGACCATAGTCCTCCTGGGGAGTCTATACACAACACACTGACCATAGTCCTCCTGGGGAGTCTATACACAACACACTGACCATAGTCCTCCTGGGGAGTCTATACACAACACACTGACCATAGTCCTCCTGGGGAGTCTATACACAACACACTGACCATAGTCCTCCTGGGGAGTCTATACACAACACACTGACCATAGTCCTCCTGGGGAGTCTATACACAACACACTGACCATAGTCCTCCTGGGGAGTCTATGCACAACACACTGACCATAGTCCTCCTGGGGAGTCTATGCAGAAAACACTGACCATAGTCCTCCTGGGGAGTCTATACAGAAAACACTGACCATAGTCCTCCTGGGGAGTCTATACAGAAAACACTGACCATAGTCCTCCTGGGGAGTCTATACACAACACACTGACCATAGTCCTCCTGGGGAGTCTATACACAACACACTGACCACAGGCCTGTCAGAGTTAACTCTTCACATGCTCATCTGTAGCCACGTAACTGCATCCCAATTGCATCATTATTTCTTTACCGCATGGAATCTCATAGACCATTTTATATTAAATATTAAATGGCTATGTTGACTAGCTGTAATAATAAAACAAAACATTGAAAAAACATACATACATGATTAGAATATGATGGGAGAGGTTAGAAGAATACCTTGCTGAATAAGATGTCAACAGGGAATGTTCTTCCTGGAATGTGGAATATGGGAACGTTGCCGAAGAAAGCTGCAAATTTGTCAGAGTCCATGGTGGCGGAGGTGACAATCAGCTTGAGGTCAGATCGCCTTGATACAACCTGGATGAAAAAGAGGGTTATAATTCTTACAATCCAACTGAAGAGGGTTATAATTCTTACAATCCAACTGAAGAGGGTTATAATTCTTACAATCCAACTGAAGAGGGTTATAATTCTGCTTACAACCCAACTGAAGAGGGTTTTAATTCTGCTCACAACCCAACTGAAGAGGGTTTTAATTCTGCTTACAACCCAACTGAAGAGGGTTATAATTCTGCTCACAACCCAACTGAAGAGGGTTATAATTCTGCTCACAACCCAACTGAAGAGGGTTTTAATTCTGCTCACAACCCAACTGAAGAGGGTTTTAATTCTGCTCACAACCCAACTGAAGAGGGTTTTAATTCTGCTCACAACCCAACTGAAGAGGGTTATAATACTTACAATCCAACTGAAGAGGGTTTTAATTCTGCTTACAACCCAACTGAAGAGGGTTTTAATTCTGCTTACAACCCAACTGAAGAGGGTTTTAATTCTGCTTACAACCCAACTGAAGAGGGTTTTAATTCTGCTTACAACCCAACTGAAGAGGGTTTTAATTCTGCTCACAATACAACTGAAGAAGTTTAAAATTCTGCTCACAACCCAACTGAAGCCTTTAAATGGAAAAAAAAAAGAAAATGAATTGCAGAAGCATCTCTCTGTTGAATGCTCTGCTCGGTCAGAAGTATCTTCTTTTTACTCTTTCATCATCCAATAAACACAGAAAAGCAGTGAGAGGAAGTCTCCAGTGTGTCCCTGACCTCTCGTAGCAGGCCGAACAGCACATCAGTGTTCAGGGAGCGTTCATGGGCCTCGTCCATGATGACAGCACTGTAGTGATCCAAGTCTGACTCCCTGAGAGACTCTCTCAGTAGGATACCATCCGTCATGTACTTTATTACAGTCTTCTCCGACGTACAGTCCTCAAAACGGATGGCATATCCAACCTGCAAAGCAAAACAATACAGTGGTGAACTACATATTTTTACAATCACCATATATATTAGGGCAGAGGTAATCAACCCGGTCCTCAGCCATTCCATTTCAAAACATCAGGATCGCTTTACAACTGCCACAACATGTTTTCTACCTGCGATAAAGTAATGTAAACCATACTCTGTCATCAATAAGGGTAAGACAATTTTAACTTCTGTGACCCAGTTAAACCCAGTGTGCGATTCCTGTAGTAGTTTAAGAAATCCTGCACTATGCCTGCGGCCTCCCTCATTTAACTCTCTTGTCCTGTCACTCTCCCTGTCTGGCCTTCACTTCCAATGAACAATACTTGAGTAAACTCATCTGAAATCAAGGGCAGTTTAATTTCACCTATCAATGTAATCATTAACCAATTCTGTAGGTAATCTTCTGTGTAGTACATGAAGCCGGAATTAACCAAAGGGTCCATAATCATTTAGAAAATGTTGCTTTCTTTAACAGAATGAACACATCAAAGCAATACTGGACACAAAATAGATCAACTGCTGGCAGTCTCTTCTTTTACCTCTCTAAAGAAAAACAGACAAATAATAAATGCTGACCAAAGAGTAAATCATTTGATTAAATTACATCGTACTTTCTCCAAAAATTTATTTTAATTGAAACAGAGGATTAATGAGATGAATCGTAAAAAAAGCGCAACAGTTAATTAATGTGTAGGTCAGCATTTAAAATTCGGTATCTGTCATTAATGAGATCTGGAACGGTCATGTCCTGTAACGTTTTAGTTCACTTTACACTCTTAATGCTTATTAAAAGGAATTTATTCTAGGGAGAATGACTGCATGTGGGTGAAATAACTGGTACTTTGTCAGCTGAGATGGTGATTAGTTTCGCATGACTCAAATTTGATAATTTCATTTCTCAATCATGCCAACTACCCAAATATTTGGTGAGATGGCTCCCTCATTTCCCTCAATCACATTCAAATGAATGCATACTAGGTGACTGGTGAGAAACGGGATTGAGACCAGCTGATTTACACGCTAATGGTGTAGTATCGCGGTATAACAATGTGTTTAAAATAATATTCTTAATGGATCATTAATGAGACTTAACAAAAATCTTAATGAATTGTATTGTGAATGTATCCCATAAATCTAACTAGCAATAACCTGTTGACATTCCTTTTCCATCCAAAATGATAATTTTCCAAAGGCCCAGCACAGCACAAGCCTGAGACACTGCCCTCTGACCCACTTGTTGGCTTATCTTATTGCAGGTTAGTAATTCATTTATCCTTGGCTTCCGCTTCTCCAAAATGGCTGTTGCTTTCGCTATCAGGTTGTTTTATACTTGTTTTTACCAGCAAGCTGTGATGTTGTAGGTGGTACACACAAAACATGACTTCACCAATAAACTTTTTTCTATCAATATCATTATTTTTTAATCATGATATTGATATTGTTTCAAAGCCTACCCATATGTTAAACTACTGAAATTCATATTCTCTGCAAGGTGACATCAGTCCCATGTTGGGAAATATTTGTAAGAAAAATTTTAAACAATTGAGAAAGACAACGCGTCTCTTGCTTTTAAACTTTGATGTTGACAGCGCTTCACTGCCCCAAAAATAAATCACATTAAGTATGCGCAGCGGAACCAATCTATCAGCCATGGGCTAGGAGAATTAAACTCCGTAAATTGTAGAATGGTTGTGTTGTATCGTCTATGAAAGGCCACTAGATGGTGGTGGTGGGCAATACATAAATTCAACCTTTAAAAAGGAGAAAACCCAAAAACACTCCACAAGAAAACATGAGTTTCACTGTAGATTGCACCGTGAATATTGATATCTGGTGGACAAAACACCACTAATATTCGGGCATACCTCTACACCTTTATTAATTGAATTTATATTCATGAATAACACTACCAATATATTTGAAAGGAATTAGGATAAGAGTGCTACAATGCTAATGTATGATAAGCATACGAAAGTATGAAATAAGTGGGCCTATTTTAACATGCTTAAGTATACACTCACCTAAAGGATTATTAGGAGCACCATACTAATACTGTGTTTGACCCCCATTCGCCTTCAGAACTGCCTTAATTCTACGTGGCATTAATTCAACAAGGTGCTAAAAGCATTCTTTAGAAATGTTGGCCCATATTGAAAGGAAAGCATCTTGCAGTTGATGGAGATTTGTGGGATGCACATCCAGGGCACAAAGCTCCCGTTCCACCACATCCCAAAGATGCTCTATTGGGTTGAGATCTGGTGACTGTGGGGGCCATTTCAGTACAGTGAACTCATTGTCATGTTCAAGAAACCAAATTTAAATGATTCAAGCTTTGTGACATGGTGCATTATCCTGCTGGAAGTAGCCATCAGAGGATGGGTACATGGTGGTCATAAAGGGATGGACATGGTCAGAAACAATTCTCAGGTAGGCCGTGGTATTTAAACGATGCCCAATTGGCACTAAGGGGCCTAAAGTGTGCCAAGAAAACATCCCCCACACCATTACACCACCACCACCAGCCTGCACAGTGGTAACAAGGCATGATGGATCCATGTTCTCATTCTGTTTACGCCAAATTCTGACTCTACCATCTGAATGTCTCAACAGAAATCGAGACTCATCAGACCAGGCAACATTCTTCCAGTCTTCAACTGTCCAATCTTGGTGAGCTTGTGCAAATTGTAGCCTCTTTCTCCTATTTGTAGTGGAGATGAGTGGTACCCGGTGGGGTCTTCTGCTGTTGTAGCCCATCCGCCTCAAGGCTGTGCGTGTTGTGGCTTCACAAATGCTTTGCATTTGTGAAGCCAACAAGTGGTTATTTCAGTCAAAGTTGCTCTTCTATCAGTTTGAATCAGATGGCCCATTTTCCTCTGACCTCTAGCATCAACAAGGCATTTTCACCCACAGGACTGCCGCATACTGGATGTTTTTCCCTTTTCACACCATTCTTTGTAAACCCTAGAAATGGTTGTGCGTGAAAATCCCAGTAACTGAGCAGATTGTGAAATAATCAGACCGGCCCGTCTGGCACAAACAACCATGCCACGCTCAAAATTGCTTAAATCACCTTTCTTTCCCATTCTGACATTCAGTTTGGAGTTCAGGAGATTGTCTTGACCAGGACCACACCCCTAAATGCATTGAAGCAACTGCCATGTGATTGGTTGTTTAGATAATTGCATAAATGAGAAATTGAACAGGTGTTCCTAATAAACCTTTAGGTGAGTGTACATATTACTATATAAATAGTACTCAAACACTATTATTGTACATAAAGTACAAATTAAGTAGTTCCATAATGATATACTTAATTATACTTTATTTTTTGCTTGGGATGTGACCCATAGATTTTGGCCCTTGTGGCTGCTATAAGCCAGCTGAATGCTCACCTCCTCTCCCAGGTTGCTGCCCAGTTCTTCACTGACTCTCTTGGCCACACTCATGGCCGCCACTCTGCGGGGCTGGGTGCAGCCCACCATGCCGTAGCTTGTGTAGCCGTCCTCGTGGAGGTACTGGGTCAGCTGGGTGGTCTTCCCACTGCCCGTCTCCCCCACCACAATCACAATGCTGTTGTCTCTGGAGAAAACAGAATAACTACATCAAAACCCTGGCAGGACCTTTTCAACTGAAATCTGGAAAACCTGATAAAAATGCACACGTCAATGATTTACAAACAGTATCCAACATGATTAATCATGTGGTCAGATTGTTGCAGTTGAGGGACCTTATGTGTGTCTTTTCTCCCGAGAAACCTGGCTGATTTATGCCTGTGTCAGGAGACATCAGCTGTCAGTCTCAGAACCAGGTCTAACAGACATGCTGCATTATGGAAGTGTGGAGGTTTATTGCGGCCTGATCAAAGCTTATATGGATGTGTGTAAGCATGTGTGTTGCTGGGTGCAACGGAAACTTCTGGCATAATTGTCGAATCTGAAGGGTCACGTCTTGTTATACTGAAAGCTCCTAACATAATGATGATATACTGATATGGCTCCTCTTGAGTTTGTTATATTTCATTATCAGTGTGCTTTCAAACCATTAGAAAAGTGCAGATTATTTTCTTATGCTTCCAATTATAAATAAAAATATAAATTGCTAAAATGGGGACCGACCGATTGTTTGAGGGAACAGCTGACTCTCGGTCACCCCAACATTTTTTAAGCGCAAATGGCTCTACTTCCCAAAGTGTCCCGGCCAGGCTACATCCTGTAGGTACCTGATGATGTTGAGCAGCTGCTGCCGGACAGCGAAGATGGGCAGATACTGCCTCTGCTCCAACAGAGTCTTCTTCTTAGCAAACTCACTGCTGGCCTCACTCTTATCTTTCATGTGGTCCGCAAACTTTTGCTCTGTTCTAGAAGGGAGCCGAGAGGGAGTGAGGCAATTACGACAGCAGTTCTTGATGCATTTCGAAACAGCACCTTTAAAAAACATCCCAAAGCTAAACATGTAATGTGCCTTCTGTAAAGTGGTTGTTACCTGTAGTCCACCTTGCCATCCTCTCCAACTGGCTTGCCCCCAGAGATATCCGCCTCCTCAGTCTTCTTCACGCCCATGATGTCCCCCAGCTTGGTGCCCGCCAGCTCCCAGTGTTTCTGTTGAGCCTGCGGGGAAAATGAACCTTTCAATGACACTCCAGTATTCAGAATGACAGTAACCATGCCATCCACTCCACTATCAGGGCTTGGAAATAACGATGGTCCCGGGCCAGTAAAAAGTCCAGTCGGGACTAATCAAACTAGCAAGTCACTGTCCCGATCGGGTTGGTAAAATAATAATGGCATTATAAACTCCACATCCTCCAGTTGTTTCGCACAAATAACTAACTACCTTGCAGCTCCTTTCGCGCGCTGTTGGCCAGTCAAGAGTTGAGCAGTGACGTGACACGCGGCTGTCTGGTATTGTTTTTCAATAAAACATAAAAACCTGCGCGAGTCGCTCAATTGAAGAAGGCAGTGAAGGATAACTACAAGCTCAAATGAAAGAGAACATTTTAACCCCAGTGCAAAAATGATTAACCTGTTTCGACGTCTGTAGAACTCATATGCACTGTGTCGTTCCCGGCAAGAGTGGACAAATGTGGGTCTTTTTACAAAGGCACTGACATTCAACTCTTTTTATTTCTGTGTTTCCCAATCCCTGTCCTGGGGACCCAAAGGGGTGCACGTTTATGTTTTTGCCCTAGCACATCGGTTTTAAATGTTGCCCTACCACTTAAACACTTGCTTGATGTAATCAACCAATCATCAGGACTTTCATTTGGATCAGGTGTGTGAGTGCTTGGGCAAAAACAAAAAAATGCGCCCCTTTGGGTCCCGAGGACCAGGATTGGGAAACACTATCATTTTTATAATTAGAAATGTAATGAAAGAAATACAAATATGTTGTTTTATATATCCAGAATGCATATCATAAATGATTAATCATGTTAAGTAACAAAAGTATTGGTTCTATGTTTTAACACTGATGAATTACAACACTTGGGAGGAGTGGACAGTGAACAATAAAACGTGGGCCAGTAAGTTTCAAACCCATAGGCCCAGTGGCAAAAGAAATGGTAAGGTTGAGACCTGACTATAGCGGGGTATTCCCTCCGCTCGGCATACCTTTTTGCGTTCCTTCTGCTCGCGGTGCTTGCGGACCAACTGGCTGCCCTTGCGGGAGATGATGGCCAGGTCAGAGGTGGGATCTTTCACAGGGATGACCGGCTCCGGCTACAGCAAGGTAAGACCCAGAGAGACATCAGCAACATTCACTGCAGTGGTTTTCAAACTCTTTTTTTAATTTTATTTAAATGACAAAACATTATGACACAAATGACAAAAGGAAAAAGGGCATTCTCAAAACATACAGTATGAAGTTATCTTAATATGCATAATTAATTAATAATAACCTGAGCTAATGCGTTTGCATAATGTCATAATCCGTAATAACAGCTCTATCATTTTCTCTTTTTCTTATTAATAAAAACAGTGGGAAATCTCTAGATGCAGAGTTCTATATTTATTCAGTATATTTCTGTGTCATGTCTCCCTCTTTGTCAGAGTGTAAAATCCACATAGGGTCATATTAGCTGAGCTGGGAATGTATCAGGCAGCAGAGACGGTGTCAATCAAGAGCATGTTACCTAAACAGAGCGATTTTAATCACGTTTGCTACAGTGGTTAGTGTGTGGTGACCACCCGTTGGTTGTTTTGTTTGGTCTAGTAAGCAGGCCTGGTCTATAGGTCACAGTGTGTAGACAGTACATCATAAGGATGTGAAGGTGTAGTGTACATATGTCTGGAGTGAATGAAGCACTGCATTGTCACCTGCTTGGTGAAGACTATCCTCCCATCCAAGAAGGGAGGGACCAGGTTGTGAACCAGCAGGTGGACTTTGGCAGCGTTGTCCTCCTCAAAGTCTTCATCCACCTCCAGCCTCTGAACCACTCCGCTGGTCAGCATACGATTAGTCTCCCAGCGCTCATTATCCTGGCAGACAGGAGGAACACACCATCAGACGGGCACCGCGGCAGGCGGGCACCGCGGCAGGCGGGCACCGCGGCAGGCGGGCACCGCGGCAGGCGGGCACCGCGGCAGGCGGGCACCGCGGCAGGCGGGCACCGCGGCAGGCGAGCACCGCGGCAGGCGGGCAGACATACCTCATTAATTTGCCGTCTCTGGGCAGAGATGCGTTTCTGTGTCTGCTTCTGCAGGATCTGCTCCCTCTTCTTCACGTACTCCTCAGAAGTGGAGGTCAAAGGGTTGTGGAATTCATCATAGCCTTCGTCCATCATGTACCAGTCTCTGTCCGCTTGCTGAAACACCACAGGGGGGAAGTTATGACGTAGAAATGTGCTCTTAAGACTTTTAGCAGACCTGCTGAGACCACATGACCACTAACCTTCTGGTCCTCCTCCCACTGTTCCTTCTCATCCTCATTATCAAAGGCGATGCCATCCTCTCCTTCATTCTTACCTGGGGCACAAAGATAACACGAACCCTCTCAGAGCATTAACAAGAGGTTAAATGTGACTGAAGCAATGGGTCGGGGGAAGGGGGGGGGGTGTACCTTTCCCACGGGACAAACGGGGAGTGGAGCCTAAATGCTTCCGGTCATTGGCCCATTCGTTGTACTTGTATGATGGGGTGGGAAGGGGTGTGTCATCAGGATACCGGCCTCTGACTGACCTGGAAAAAGAAACAAGTTCAGGGATAATGGAATGATTTGCACATATGAATCAGAGTGCAACAACCAAACATTTGCTCTGTCTAAACCAGGGAACAGCAGCCTGCAGCTTCCTGGCCATCTATACATTTCATAACATAATTTCTAAGTATACATTTTCACCTTGCAGTCCCAATACTAAAATAAATGCAGTATAGGCCTGGCAAAGCATAATCGGAGAAGAAACTCACAAATGTGGTGGGGTCACTGGGTTGCAGATGATTTATCCTTGTTTTATGTTAATAGAACAGCAAAACTCTTACATATGGCCCAGTGAATTTATATTCGTACCCCAAAAAATACTATTTGGAGAGTCTAAGGTAACCAGATCATAAAAACAAGATACATTTTGAATGGGAAATGTGCACCGCTGAAACACCCGATGCAGATCTGAGGTGAGACGCGCGCGCATGTTGCTAGTGTTTAGCTGCTGTTGCTTACTTCTCCCTCCTCTCACTCTCCCGTCCTGAGCGGGGGCTGCGCTCCGATCGCTCAGACCTGTCCGAGTCCTTGTGCATAGGGGCCGGAGAGGGAGATTCCCAGTGGGAACGTCTCGAGCTGGCATAGCCACTGTCATCCTCATCCCAGCTGGTTCGCGAGGGGGTGCCATCTGAGTCACAGGGCAGGGGGAATGCAGGGGGAGACTGGTTAGTGTATTCTGCCTAACCACCACTTTAAGAAGCGCCTGTCCCGAAGGCGTGGCAGACTGACTGACCTTTAGGGCGGGTCTGTGGTGTGGGAGGCTCCTCCCTCTTGCTCCCTCTGCTAATGCGCTCAGAGGACCAGCCTTCTCTTTGTGAGCGTTCACTCCTGTCACTGCGGTCCCCGCGCTCTGAGCGGTTGCTGCCACGGCTGTGACTGCGCTCCCGCTCATCTGCCATCAAAACAGTTAGTCATTCCTTTAGTCAGGGAAATCACAGATCAACAACTGCTGCCACCAAACTATTCATAGTCTCTTTACAGACAGATGTACCAATGTCTGGGCTTATGCTTATGTATAGAAACAATAGCAAGGCAAGCCATGTCCACATACGAACACAGCTCAGTTCAGCTATAATTTAGCAAGTTTGACAAGTGGAGAATACATTTGTCAACTAGCTGTCGCTTCATTTGCTTTCAAAAGAGAAGCTGTAAATATGAATACGATAACTTGTGGATACCAGCTTCTCTCTTAGACTATAAACTTGATGATTAGTGTTAAAAATGTCTCAAAAGAATAGAAGAATAAAAATAAATAAAAACAATGGTTAATATTACCACAAAATATTGTTCATGTTCACATTAAGTGGGTGCCATTATACAGAAATATTTTCGCATAGTGTTTCATCTTTTTGTACAAGTCCTAAACTAGCTTTTTTTGATGAATCAAGGGAGCGATAATTAGTTGACGAGTTTAATCTGGGGAGCTATCTCCAAGTTAAAAAAACAAGGAACATCTGCCATAAAAAAGGTTTAAGAATATCAATCTAGCAACTTTTCAGTTCCTGGCCTTAACGGTTAGGCTATTAGCATCCCCGGGTACCGTTGTGACATTAGATCGATGCCTTATTCACTACATTTATCGTCCCTCTGACATTTCAAGCAGCAGCTACCTGCTTCATAATTATCAGAAGAGTTGTCTGAAGAGGATTTTCTTTGTGCCTTGGACTGGGTTTTAAAACATAGAATATTAACGTTTGTGCATGCTTACTTCTGTCTCCCCTCCGATCTCTGTCCTTATCTCTGGTCCTCTCTCTGTCTTTCTCCCTCTCTCTATTCTTTTCCTCTTTGGAGGAGGCATACATTCCATGCTCCCGACGGTCTTTCTCCCTCTGCTGGTTCTTTCGACGAAATTCTTCGCTCACCCCTCCTGGATTAGAGGGTGTCTCTGAGCCAGTCACACGGTACTTTCTGCTACTTTATAAAACAGAATTAATGTCTGTTAAAATATACATACATGACATTATTTCAGACATTGAATTTAATGTATCTTGATAGACAGATAAAGAGGCAATGAAAACATTATTAATGACCGTAATGAAATGATTTCAAAACCATGTACCTCTCTTTTTTACCATCTTGCTCCTCCTCATCCTTGTCCTCTTCATCTGACTCAGAATCACTTTTCCCTTCTTCCCAGTCCTTATAGGAGGATACCTTGGACTTTTTGTTTTTCTGATCATCAATGTCAGCCTCAGTCTGCTCCCTGCCCTCACGCTCCTTTCTCTTTTGAGCTGCCAAGAGATCCAACCCAAGGAGAGAGGTGCGTGGAGTTGGCGCACGAAAGACATGAGGCTCTGCTGCTGCACTCTTCTTCTTTACCATCAGCCCGCCGACCTGCGTAGTGGGATCGTTGCCCTCCAGTCGGTGCAGTGACGCATCATCCTCCATGGTTTCGAAAA
Source organism: Esox lucius (assembly GCF_011004845.1). NCBI lineage: Eukaryota > Metazoa > Chordata > Actinopteri > Esociformes > Esocidae > Esox > Esox lucius. The sequence continues at coordinate 16,094,872 of NC_047570.1, read as the reverse complement.
ACTGTCAGGAGTTCAGACTACTTTTGTTATTGGATTAATTTATAACTAGCTAATTAGCTATTTGTCATGTTGCCAATGTGTCCTATAATACACAAAATCACTTAAAGGTTATCTCCATACGCAAATGACTTAAAATGTAGGAACTAACATAACTAGCTAGCTAATCTATAGAATTCAGGGTTAGGGGATGTATTATATGCTAACTTTAGCTAGCTAACTACGTAGCTAAGGTTAATAACTGGCTTGATGCACAGCATCACATAATTAAACATTATCAAAAAAGTATTTCATCAGCAAATTAACGCTACCTCATGAATAGCTAATATATAGCTCGTTAGCCAACATTTGAAATTAACGTAGAAATAGCAAGCTACGTAACACAGAAAGAAAATGACGAATTTAAATACTTCAGCACAGTTGTAAACCATACTCAATAAAACAAGGGTTACTTACCTTGATGTGCTTATCCAGAGGCTGGCTCTACTAACACTATCTGCAGTACAGTACTGCTGTTGGTAAGTAGACTAACTGGTATTTTTAGCAAGCTGGCTAACGTTAGCTAAGCCGGACACATGCATATACTGTCTTAAATGTAAATACAAAACGATGTTCAATAACATTAACAACACGAGTTATTGTGAAAATACAAGATATACAAGTACTGAAGACTGTGCATCCTACTGAAGATAATTTAAATCATAACGAAATACTACTATCTTTATTAAATTATGCGGGTTTTGTTTACAAAGATAGACGCCGCCATTGCTATCCCACAATGCCAAGGAATAGCCCCCGAAAAACTTTATTCAAATTCTGTATCAGAACAATGCACAATCTGAGTAGCTAACTTCTAACTAGAGGTGAAGGTATTATCTGTGTTTATGGGCAGCAACATAATTAAGTTGTCGATTTAAGTATCATGTATTCGCCAAACCTTCACGTTTAGTCTACTTCAAATTAGTTGTCCTCTCCACTCTTTGCATCCGCATCAAATCTCATGCCCCAATTAGATCACACCCATAAGTACATGTTTACAGTATCAATCAATCAATCAATCAAAAATATTTATAAAGCCCTTTTTACATCAGCAGTTGTCACAAAGTGCTTTTGCAAAATACCTGTCTTTAAACCCCAAGGAGCAAACAATATTAGGCCTACCAAAGACAAAACAAATAAAACATCTCTGAACTTTAATAAACCCTCAATCCAGTATCCCAACTATACAAAGCTTGATCAATCTGTTTGGTACCTTCTTTGGTTAGCTCCCGAGTCAATGACATGCCTCTAAAAACATGTTTGTATTCTTATCACACTGCTTTCTCAATCAGGAAATGTTTGCTGGTATAGCCTACACACACTCAAGGTGAACATATTCATAGTATGCTCCACTGCAGGCCACTCCAGAGGGTGGTAAATCCACAGAGCGCATCATCAGCTGCCATCTCCCCTCTGTGCATACACAAATCTTTAGGAAAGCATGCAACATCATCAACGATCACAGCCACCCAGGCTATAGTTTCTTCACACTTCTGCTGTCTGCTACTGGCGCATTGGAGCACACACTTCCAGACTCAACATTTTTTTCTTCTCAGGCTATAAGGCTTCTCAACCAACAAGACTGATCTATGATCATACTGATCACACACAGACTTTCCAAATGCTCTGACAGGCATTAGAATATTCATTTGCATGTACTACTCATAAGCATATTGCACTCAAATATATCTATAATACTCAGTACTCCCATACTGTTCATACTCCCCATCCTACTTTTTCAAAAATGTATGCTTGTTTACATTTTTATTCAATACTAGGCTACTACTAATTTTGCTGCTAGTTTACAGTACTCTTTTTAAACTGCTGCTTTGTACAGCGTTATGAATACTGTAATATCGCTTTATCTTCTTGCTATATTTTTACTGTGTATATGCTGTTCAGATTGTATTCTTTTTGAATGGTTAGATTTATATGCACTGTTTATATACATTAAAAAGTTATACTTCAAACGCAAATGTTTAGCATTCTTTTTCATACCAAACCAATGCACTTTAAATACATTGTGGTTAAGGTAGTGTATGATTTCATTAAATCATTTAATTAGAATTGTTTTAACACCAATCATAGTCAAACTATCGCAAACTATTTGACTTGAAAAAAAAAAATAGAAGAGCCATTTGGGAGGCAAACGAGCCGGCAAACTGAAAAGATCGGAATGACCATTACTAAAATAAAACAGAGTAGTAATCTCCGTTCATTAAAATTAAACTCACTAAAAGAAAACACAGGGGATTTGAGCAGATATCTCTGCTATAGCCTACAAGCAATTTAAGAGAACTGTGACAGCCCCGCTGAAACGGTTCATTAATGGGTGCATGACATTTGTTTAAAAAAATTACAGTATACAAATTGAGCGATCCTTGACCACGGTATATTGTTTCTCGTATTGTCTCGATAGACCTTGAGTGTGACGTTATAGACTTCCTCCAGTTCTTGTACTAGTAAAATGAACCGTTAGTCCAACGTGTTGGTTAGTTTATGGACTATAAACTTCCGCTTGCAACAAAGACGTGCCGCTTATGTGTGAATGAGGGGTGGAAGCGGAACCTCTCAAAATCTTCCCTGTCTGTAAGCTCTAGCTACTGCACATAGGGTATATCGCTTGTTCCTGAACCCCGTTTGTTTTGTAGCACCATGTTCTTTTAGTTGTTGTTTTTAAAGTAGCTATGGAGACGTTTCAGAAGCCGACCCGGCCGGGGCGCCTGCTAGCTATAGGCGTAGATTCCATAGACATAATAAAGAATAGACGCCGCATTGGCTGCTGGGGCGCGAGAAATACGGCCGCCATGTTTGACCGGTCATACTCCTATTTGTGTAGCAGCAGAAGCAACGATGCCAGAGCACTGTGGAGCATACTCCTGCTCATATCGGCGGACCATCGAAAGCAGGGCTCGTGGGATTACTTTTCACAAGTAAGATTTAACATTACCGTAGTATTGGTTGTATTTTGTGACTAGAATATTACCAGAGAGTTGAGAAGGAGCAAGGATCTTTGATATCACTGTACTGAAATCGTATCCAGCTAGCTAGGCTATGTTTACTGTACCAGCCGGTGTTCACCCAGCGAACTGAGACTTGATAAGTCATATTCTATAACACTGACTTAGATTACAACTGACTCAATAATGCTATTGTAGAAATAAAGCAAATATTACTGGTATAACATTGGCCAGCTAATTATATATTCATATAAATAAAAGACGGTATTATCATTGTTGTGCAGTACTAGCTTAGCTAGTAACTTAGTATTTTGGTGGTAGCTTCACTATTTTCAGAATCAAGTAACTTTTTTCAGTAGTAGTAACTCCTTTATTTACCAAGTAGCTTGGCCACACAAGCTACTTTTCTTGTCATGTGAAATTAGCACAACTTAAAGTAGCTTCCTATGTAATGAACTAGCCTACTGCTGTGTTTGTGTAACTTTTTTTTTTAATATATATTTTTGTTTTGTGTTACTTAGCTTACTACATTTGACTGGGTGGTAGCTTTTGTGTAGTGAAGCTTTATTCATGACAGAGTAACTAATAGCTTAGCTCACTGCAATTTCCAAGTAACTTGCCCAACACTGTGTATTATTCACATGTAATTCACCCTAACAAAAGTAAGTTACCTCTCATGTCTCATACCCACCACACTTAAAATAAAGGCAACAGAACATCTGATAGTAGAATGGTTTTCAAACAAGCTTATTATTTAGTTCAGCGGTATGTGCTCACCTACAGGTTCAGCCAAGATCACTTGGAGCTCCTATTTAATTCAATCAGAGCGTCAGGTAGGGTTGGTGTTCTTTTAATTACAATTTTGAAAATATACCTAATGAATATCTTTATGTCTTGTGAGTAATGTATGTATTGTGTGCCTGTTTTCCATATAAGGAGGCTGGAATAACAATCCATCGGCACTTCCAGGCCATCTTCCGCCGCCTGATGGTTCGGTGTGGTGTCTCACCTGTGTAAAGCACTATATAAATTATAATGTATTTTTTTAAATTATTATTTTAATAAGGTGCTGAGTGCTGCAGAGAGGGTGATCCGCCAAGCTTCACCAATGCCAGCTCCTAAGGTGTCGACAGTCACAGACATCGTCCGGGAGGAGATTGGAACGGAGGATGTTTTTCTGCTTGGGGAACACATTGAGGAGACTCAGTTTGGCATCGACAACCATCATTCTGACTTGTTGTCATTGGTTGTGTCTGTGTTTCTCAAAATAAGGCTGCACCACATTACCAAACTCACCTCTCTTGAACTGCAGAAAGGGAGCACGAGGAAGAACTGTCCTCTTTCAGGGGTTTTAGAGCGTGTGCATGTGTGTGGTTCCACGACAATTCAAGACTTTAATCCTAAAAACTAATTCTAAGCTTTATCTGTACTTTAACCTTACTCATCACACATAGTATCTTTATGTCATATCTGTCATCATTCTGACAAGATTAACACTGAATCTGAAAGCAATGGCTTAAAACTGCTGGAAAACAGTGGTCTGTCACATTTTATGTGAATACTGCTGTAAGTGTTGTTGGGTCTGTAAATACCTCTGTTTGTTTGTGTTTCATGAACTCTAGCCTCATGGTGTGTGTCTCCAGGAATCCAAATGTTGGTCTCCTTTGCCTTACATTAAGTTTGTGAGCTTGTGTATAATGAAGTTTATCTTTAGATTATGTCCTTGTTATTGTCTTAGCCCTGATCCCTTTCCCTCTGGGTTCTGAAAAGCACTTGTAACAGTGTTTTGAAAATTGCTACATTAATTAAGTTTGCAGACTTTTCAAGGGAGTTTCAACAAAGTAAATGTGTAGTTTAAATAAAAACAGTCACTTTTCATTTCATCCTGCTATTTTAGACTGGGACCCATGTGTGTATGTTGGGATGGGGGCTGTGAAATGAGAACGAGAGAAATATATATTTCTGACTTTACTGCCACTATTTACACATTAGGTGTTTCAATCAGAATGATAGTCAAACTGGAAATGTTCCTGTTTTTCTCCCTTTTTGGGGATTATGTTCACAGTTTTGATGAATATAAAACTATGAATATTAAAATACGCTGAACCATGTGTCCTGTATCATAGCTACATGTATGACCTTTGCAGCAAAAAAACCAGTGTGAAAATCAGTAAGGTATTCACTGAGGTATGATTAATTAAATGCGCTGACAGGTCGTTTCACCTGCCAAAACATTACATTGAGTGGAGCAGCTGACCGGTCCAAGATGGCGGTCCCACGGCTCGTCAGCGCCAGTAGGCAGTAGCGGTCGATGCGGCGTCTATTCTTTATTATGTCTAATGTAGATTCTACCACTGGGTAGCTCCATAAGAGGTTTACGCCCAGCTGGTGCTACAGGTATAATTAAAATTCGGCGTGGAGTTCATTTTATGTGCTGGTCATAAAATTAGAATATCATCAAAAAGTTGATTTGTATCAGTAATTCCATTAAAAAAGTGAAACGTGTATATTAAATTCATTCATTGCACACAGACTGATATTTCTAATGTTTATTTATTTTAATTGTGATGATTATAACTGACAACTAATGAAAATTCTAAATTCAGTATCTCAGAAAATTAGAATATTATTTAAGACCAATACAATTATTTTTTTTTAAATGTTGGCAAACTGAAAAGTAAGAACATGAAAAGTATGAGCATGTACAGCACTCAATACTTAGTTGAGGCTCCTTTTGCCTGAATTACTGCAGCAATGCGGCGTGGCATGAAGTCGATCAGTCTGTGGCACTGCTCAGATGTTATGAGAGCCCAGGTTGCTCTGATAGTGGCCTTCAGCTCTTCTGCATTGTTGGGTCTGGCGTATCGCATCTTCCTCTTCACAATACCCCATAGATTTTCTATAGGGTTAAGGTCAGGCGGGTTTGCTGGCCAATTAAAAACCATGGTCCTTAAACCAGGTACTGGTAGCTTTGGCACTGTGTGCAGGTGCCAAGTCCTGTTGGAAAATGAAATCTGCATCTCCATAAAGTTGGTCAGCAGCAGGAAGCATGAAGTGCTCTAAAACTTCCTGGTAGATGGCTGCGTTGACCTTGGACCTCAGAAAACACAGTGGACCAACACCAGCAGATGACATGGCAACCCAAACCATCACTGACTGTGGAAACTTTACACTGGACTTCATGCAACGTGGATTCTGTGCCTCTCCTCTCTTCCTCCAGACTCTGGGACCTTGATTTCCAAAGGAAATGCTAAATGTACTCTCATCAGAGAACATAACTCAGCAGCAGACCAGTCCTTTTTGTCTTTAGCCCAGGCGAGACACTTCTGACGCTGTGTCTTGTTCAAGAGTGGCTTGACAAATGGAATCCGACAGCTGAAACCATGTCTTGCATACGTCTATGCGTGGTGGTTCTTGAAGCACTGACTCCAGCTGCAGTCCACTCTTTGTGAATCTCCCCCACATTTTAGAATGGGTTTTGTTTCACAATCCTCTCCAGGGTGCAGTTGTCCCTATTGCTTATACACTTTTTTCTACCACATCTTTTCCTTCCCTTCGCCTCTCTATAAATGTGCTTGGACACAGAGCTCTGTGAACAGCCAGCCTCTTTAGCAATGCCCTTTTGTGTCTTGCCCTCCTTGTGCAAGGTGTCAATGGTCATCTTTTGGACAGCTGTCAAGTCTTCCCCATGATTGTGTAGCCTACTGAACTAGACTTAGAGACCATTTAAAGGCCTTTGCAGGTGTTTTGAGTTAATTAGCTGATTAGAGTGTGGCACCAGGTGTCTTCAATATTTAACCTTTTCACAATATTCAAATTTTCTGAGATACTGAATTTGGGGTTTTCATTAGTTGTCAATTATAATCATCAAAATTAAAAGAAATAAACACTTGAAATATATCAGTCTGTGTGTAATGAATGTATACATTATACAAGTTTCACTTTTTGAATGGAATTACTGATATAAACTTGTTGATGATATTCAAATTTTATGAACAGCACCTGCATAGGACCAGCACCAATTGGTGTAAAATAAGGTTTTAATTTCAACAGTCCACAATTTAAAGCATAGAATTTCTTGAATTTCAGAAGGGGAGGAGAGATTTGCCCATATAGGCCTATGTGCTGTTTATTTTCTGAGAGGTTAGAGTTCTTCCCATTTCTATTTTATCTTGGACACACATAGTCAACGTCTGACCAATTATGCAACACTGTAGTTCTGGATGCGTCTAGTTCAATGATAGTTCAATTGCAGACAATACGTTATAAAACAGGTTATCTCACTGCCTCGTTTTATCATTGCAAAACCAGGGTTTGAAGCTTGATTAGCCCAGTAGTCCTGTGGAGGGGATTACTGGGCTAGCTGTTAAATAGAATAAAAAATTATAGTTTAAATTTGAACTACTTTATTGGGATAAACTGATTTCTGAACGGAAATGGCAGTCAATATATGCATTTACATAAATTGATGTTAGCAACCTTGGTGGATATCCTGCCGTCATGTCAACAGACCAGGGACAGTAGTCAGTCACAACTGACAGTATGAAAAATATTACAAATTAAGTTTGACTGATTCTAAGTGCTCCTCCACTAGGTGTTGAATAGCAACATTTATATGACAAATACAATTACTAAATATACGGTACTGTTGATATACACTAATTACAGTCGATAGTGAAAGGGAATATACACATGCTTTCAGTAACATTTACCATTAATTGCAAGGTCCTTGTTTCAAATGTAATAACTGATCCTACTTAATCCCACTTATGTCATTACATAATACCTACGCAAATACTATATTGCTTGTTTAGTGAGTAGTTACATAGTAATAAGCAACAAATGTAGTGTTACCAGTTAGGTGACACCATTTAAACACAACATTGAACAACTGAAAGCTTAACATAATAAAAATGTTTAAAAAACATTATGCCTTGAAGAGTAACATTTTTGTCAAAACTCACTAGTTCATTGAGCAGAATTTATGTTCTTGAACTTTAATTGGGAAAGGACGTGCAGAGGAAACGACAATCATATCCTGCACAATGTTTGTAATGCAGTATCATGTATCCAATATTAATACAATTTATATATTACATCAATTCTCATACCTAAAAATGTCCATAGTATCACCAAAGAAATGCTTAAATGTACAAATAATTGCAAACATTTGGTGACTACATTTCACTTAAATATCAATTGCAATCAAATTAATGTATAGAGAATACAGATGTACAACCTTTAATGCAAATAGAATATATTTAAGGCTTACGTTGACTTTATGTATACAATGCAATGAATAGCTAAACATCAAATATTCAGTTTAACTATGATTGTTAAAAATCAAGTAATTGTTTCACTACAATTGTTTCGAAGGAATGATTTACGTTTCCTAAAGAATTAAATTACAATTTGCATGAATTTCTATAACACCATATACTGTTTGCATTGCACATCAATATATTCCGGTCATCAAACTAGAACATAAAGATGGGCCACTAAACATGCCTGAAACAAATTGAGTAAATTAAACAAAGATGGAACAGTTTAGATCACTTTTATATGAAGTAACTTAAGACACCATACAATAAAAGGCAGAATGAGTAAAAAATTTAATGAACAGATTAGAAAACAATTCAATGAAGTTGTGGGGAGACATAATCCGGATCTCGCCCCACTGCCTGCTGGAAGAGGTCAAGGAAGAGAGCTGGGGGAAGGGGTTACTTCATTTCACCCCTTTCCTCCATGGGTAGGACAGTGTGTAAGTTGAATGGGGCAAAGGTTTTCGTCTGAAAAGTACGGGTTTGTTCAAACATGTGAAGCCCTACAGACAGTAAAAGACGATAGCATCAGGGATCAGGAAGACTTGTGCTCCAGCATGTAATATCGATACATGACACCCAAAACAACCGCAGCTATAGCAGGTATCAACCACGCGGTCCAAGAGCTAGAGAAAGAGCAGAGAGATTTTCAGCAAAGAAAAAATGCTCACTGATAAATTATTTGTAGTCATTACACAGTGTATAAACAGAATAAAACATTTTCTATTTCAATGACTGACCTGGAGCCATCTCCCGATGTTGTGATGTGTGCTTCCTGTAGGACAAAAAAATGCAGGTAAAATAAAGTACCAAAAGTGTGTAAAATGTTATAATCTTTACAAAATGTATCTTTAACGTTATGAAACATTTGAAAGATACCGTTGTGCAGTCCTTCTTCCGGTCATCCTACCAGACAGAGTGAGATCATATTTTAGTCTTTCACAATCAAAATAAGATCAAGCCAAACATTTTCAACTATTCAATGAAATTACATTTCAAAGACATTTGTAAACAAATTATTTTGAGAAAATATTTTCACCATATGGAGCTCCCCTATGTAGTACTGGATGAGCATCTCTCTGGCATCTGTAGAGTGGCCTACATCCTCAAAGCTCTCCGTGGCATCTGAGCCTGCCTGCTCCAACAGAACCTCCTCCCCTCCAGGATGCTAGAATAATAGAAACTAGGATTAGACCAAATGTAATTGCCGGCGAGGATATAACGGTAAACCCAACAAACAATCTATAGTTGCCTTTGTACAATGTCAGCTAGTGATGGCTGAAGTGGTGCTCATGAGCTGAAAGGCCATAAATATGTATAGCTTTATGTAGCCACCACCACGCTTGAAAATATGCAGTTACAATTTTTTCTTTCAATTAAAAAAAGTCTCTTAGTGTAGTCCTAGGATCTTTTTCTTTCTTCATTATTACTTTAGTGCCTTGCTGCTTATAGGATACACTCATGTAATATTTTGACTTTGTCATTCAAGTAATTACAGTAGTTACTACAATGTGGTTTATCCAAAGTTCTTTCCCCCCCATCACAACTGAACTCTTTTTTTATCACCAATGGCCAAATAGTGGCATGCCTAAGTAGTGAAGATTTCACTAAAGAAATTCACCTATTCTGGGATTGAGGCTATACTACTGGAAAAACTTAAAAGCCAAAATTAAATTTTGCAGAACCTTCCAAATTTTCTTGCAGAGGAGAATTTTTGTTTCACAATTGATTTACTTAATCATTTTTTCTACTATTTGTGAATATGGCCCCGCTTCTTCAGATCAACTCCCAGCAGAAAGTCCATATTGAGATGTCTCCCGAAACACATCCAACGTTTTTCTGGTTATCACTCAGCTTGCTCAACCAAGAAGTCTACACCAGAATCCTAACGCGTCAGAAGGAACAGACTCTCCAGGCTTCAACCTCCAATGAGCTCAGTTGCCAAAGCTGCCACAAAGGGACCCTAGAGTCCAACAAGGCACGGCAACTAAATTTGATCAGTAAATCCCCAAACCCACACAGAGCATGCCAATTGGTCCTGCATTGCTGCAGCTGTATAGTCCTATAATTTCCATGTTGTGGTGAGAACGCGGACAGAATCGCAGAATGCAAACAAACAAAATTGAAAGAATTATACACATTTTGTTTTGTCATTTGTTTTAATATATAAAAAATACAATTATAATATTGTCTTAATAGTACTAATAATTAAGACTGCAATTGCATATTTTCAAAGGAAAAAATATACGGGACAATTACTTTTTCAATAATACTTTACATAAGGTAAAAAATAAGGTGGAGCATATTCAGAAATTGTTAGAGCCTAAGTTAATGTAGAGGACATGACCAATGTAGGGCGGGATAGTGTTATAAATCCAACCACATTATATTGTCCCTCCCCACTGTAACGTATAAGTGATCCTTTTGTTGCGGAAAAACTATGCAGTGCCGCAGTGAATGTGTTGTACGAAATACTCAGGAGAGTTTGAAAATGAGAGCTTGCTCCGCCAGCTCCGCCTCCAAAAGTAAAATGTAATTTAAGTTCACTATTTGCACTGTATTGTACTAGTACTTTTTCTGAAAGAACTTACAAAAAAACTTCAGAATATCTTATTTTTGTTGTTTGCGTATAAAACGGAATCACAGAAAAGTGAAATGGAAATAATTGAATTTTGAAAAGAATAAAACAGAATTGAGAGAAAAAAAATAGATTTTAGTGAGGCCCTATAACTACTAGGCAGTGACTTTACCGCTGTACCATTCAGCAGCATCCTACCCAAGTTAAGTCACTGGACTCTGGGACTGTACAACTAATCTGGTCTACAAATGTTCTTAGTATAATAATACTTTTTATAGGCCCTTATTTTGTTTACAAAGAATGTCAAGAATTATGCAAGCTAATTGGGGGGGGGGGCGACACCTTGAATAATTTATAACACGAGTCAACAACCCGTCGATCGCGGTCGACCAGTCGATCAAGGAAGCATTTGAAGTCGATCGCGAAGAGTTTTCAAAATCAGTATATATTTGTATTCATTATTATTTATTAATTTAAAATGCACCATGTGTGAGCCTATTGTGTGCAGTAAATGGTGTCTAGGGGAAGGGAGAGGCTGTCCAATCAAATAGCCTAGTTTACATATGAAGAGCTCTCTCTATGTTTTCGGTTCTGATGGAGTGGTGACGCGTTCATGTAAACAGCACCTAAAAATGCCTCAAAGAACCAGCAAAAATAATGATAATGAATATGTAAAATATTTCAATGAGACGTTTTAATTGTTTATTAATAAACAAATGTGTCGGCTGCAAAGATGAAGTTGATTATACTGACCCGCGATCTTCGCAGAACGCGTCGGAGAGAGATGTAATATATACTATTTGTATAATAAATATTTTGCTAGTGACTAACAGGCAACAAAGAATGTCAAACTACATTGTGGCCTCGTTTTTTCATAATTTTTTGCAAGTGATAGATCTTGGTTTACATTTGGACTTGGGATGTGATCGTCTGGCTTGAAAAGGTTGGTGACCACTGAATAATCTATGTTCCGAACAATTCCGTACTGGACGTAAATGGTCTGTGCTGTTACTAGATGTGTTTTTGTAATAAAACTGGCTATTATATTAGCCGGTCTTTCTTTAGGCAACAAAACACTGCAAGACGATGCTTCAACAAATTATTCTATTTCTGAACAATTTAATCTCACTGGGAATTACATGTCTCCCTGTGTAATTCTAAAGTCTAATAATATTGCCCCGGCCAACGTTTGGTGCACAATTTAATGCATCGCCATTGCAAAACTACTACTTTTAGGAAAAACAAGATAAATATTGTATACATTTTGTTTAATATATTATCTTTCGACATTTTCAACCACGCGGATAACGAGGCTGTGGTTAGCTAACTGTCGGGAACTGTAATTCGACATGTGCATTGCCATTGTTATAGTTATTTCGTTTGGTTTTGATATTTAGCTACAGGTACTACTGGACTGTACATGTGAAGCAAGACCAAGTTAGCTACCTGCCCTATCTAAGCAGCTAGCTACCTAGCCAAGCCAGCTAGCAACATCGGTATTTTGATCTTACCTCCTCCAGGAAACTCGTGATATCATAGACTTTATCGTGGATGACAAGCCACGCTTCTTTGCACATATTACGAGACTTAATTTCTTCCAACGTGTAGTATTTCACATCGCAATCTACGGTGTGATTCACGTCCCCCATGTTGTTAGCAATAGAAGCACAATTTGTATTGAACTTATTATCGTTCATTTCCTCGCCCATTCTGTCTTCCTTGCTCCACTCCTATCAGCCGAGTAAGCTAGCCAGCTAAGCTTTTCAATAATTATATTATTCAACGCTGAATCGCACGCCTTATTGTTTGTGACAAACCAATTATTGCTCATTGATCCAACGTGGTCTCCTGTAAGAAAACTTACACAACACAGCCAACCAACCACTGAGAGGCAATAAACTAACCCATCTCAACAGCATATCCTTAAATCAGCAGCCACGTAGCCAATGATTTCAGTCCGGTATAGCCAATAAAATGCAACATAGTTTTCAATTGACCAATCACAATTGTCCATAATGATCATGAGACCTCGTAAGTCAGGGAGTTCCATTAAGCTCACCCGTGGTACACAGGCAATGGCCGGTCACAATCGTGCGGAAGTAGCCTTTCCAATAAAAGGGCCTTCGCCTAACTGGCTCGTGTAGCTCCGTTCAACTGAAACAGCCGGCTCGGTTGCCTGCTTAACTTCTTTTTGTTTAAAATGTCACAAATATCAGTATTTTGTAAAAGTGTACCAGTGAGTATTTGATTAGCTTTATTTCTGTAGCTATTTAACTTGGCCAAAGCTTTTCTGACTGAGGCCGGAGATTTTCATTAATCATCTGTGACGTGCTGAAGCACAAATCTCCACCCAATGAAACGTGATCTCGGGGAATATGAAAAATATAACATCGGTGACAGATTTTGTATATGTAAAGAGTAGGTTACATAACTTGCAAACGAAACAACATCCCACAAACGTAATAAACCACAAACCTAATACACATATGCAGCTTTTAATGTAATAAGTCACATACGTTTACTACAAACGCAATAGCGGTTGCCTACCACAAATGTATAGGTCATAACTATTACTTCTGCAGGAATTTGTTACGTTTGCAGAAAGGTGAAAATCTTCAGCTTTAATTTTTTTTTATAACTTCCCACAAATGTAATAAATCACTATTATAATAAAAATCTGTATCTTAAAGTTTCTAACTACAGTGGGGAGAACAAGTATTTGATACACTGCCGATTTTGCAGGTTTTCCCACTTACAAAGCATGTAGAGATTTGTAATTTGTATCATAGGTACTCTTCAATTGTGAGTGACGGAATCTAAAACAAAAATCCAGAAAATCACATTGAATGAATAAGTAAATAATTAGCATTTTATTGCTAGTATTTCATACATCAGAAAAGCAGAACTTAATATTTGGTACAGAAACAATAACAGAGATCATACATTTCCTGTAGTTCTTGATCAGGTTTGCACACACTGCAACAGGGATTTTTGCCTACTCCTCCATACAGACCTTCTCAAGATCCTTCAGGTTTCTGGGCTGTAGCTGGGCAATTCAGCTCCCTCCAAAGATTTTCTATTGGGTTCAGGTCTGGAGATGCTTCTTACGGAGCCACTCCTTAGTTGCCCTGGCTGTGTGTTTCAGGTGTGTTCCACAACCCATCTTCAATGCTCTTACTGAGGGAAGGAGGTTGTTGGCCAAGATGTCGTGATACATGGCCCCATCCATCCTCCCCTCAATACAGTGCAGTTGTCCTGTCCCCTTTGCAGAAAAGCATCCCCAAAGAATGATGTTTCCACCTCCATGCTTCCCGGTTGGGATGGTGTTCTTGGGGTTGTACTCCTCCTTATTCTTCCTCCAAACACAGCGAGTGGAGTTTAGAACAAAAAGCTCTATTTCTGTCTCATCAGACCACATGACCTTCACCCATTCCTCCTCTAGATGATCCAGATGGTAATTGGCAAACTTCAGACGGGCCTGGACATGCGCTGGCTTGAGCAGGTGGACCCTGCGTGCGCTGCAGGATTTTAATCCATGACGGCGTAGTGTGTTACTAATGGTTTTATTTGAGACTGTGGTCCCAGCTCTCTTCAGATCATTGACCAGGTCCTGCCGTGTAGTTCTGGGCTGATCCCTCACCTTCCTCATGATCATTCACGCCCCACGAGATGAGATCTTGCATGGAGCCCCAGACCGAGGGAGATTAACCGTCATCTTGAACTTCTTACATTTTCCAATAATTGCGCCAACAGTTGTTGCCTTCTCACCAAGCTGCTTGCCTATTGTCCCGTAGCCCATCCCAGCCTTGTGCAGGTCTACAATTTTATCCCTGATGTCCTTACACAGCTCTCTGGTCTTGGCCATTGTGGAGAGGTTGGCGTCTGTTTGATTGACTGTGTGGACAGGTGTCTTTTATACAGGTTTAAACAGGTGCAACGAGTTTAAACAGGTGCAGTTAATACAGGTAATGAGTGGAGAACAGGAGGGCTTCTTAAAGAAAAACTAACAGGTCTGTGAGAGCCAGAATTCTTACTGGTTGGTAGGTGATCAAATACTTATGTCATGTAATGAAATGCAAATAAATTATTTAAAAATCATACAATGTGATTTTTTGGAGTTGAAGTGTACCTATGATACAAATTACAAATCTCTACATGCTTTGTAAGTAGGAAAACCTGCAAAATTGGCAGTGTATCAAATATCAAGTCTTCTGTCAAATCATCAATAAACAATAGTGACCGAGTGCCATTGGAAGCCATGCATTCTCATGCCATCACACTGCCTCCACCGTGTTTTACAGATTGTGGTATGCTTTGGATCATGTGGTATGCTATTCCAAGCTTTCTCCATACTTTTATCTTCCCGTCATTTTGGTACAGGCTGATCTTAGTTTCATCTGTCCAAAGAATGGGCTGGCTTTTTTAGATGTTTTTTGGAAGAGTCTAATTTTGCTTTCTATTCTTGAGGCTTATGAATGCACCTTGTGGTGAACCCTCTGTATGTGCTCTTGTGAAGTCTTCTCTTTATGGTAGACTTGGATAATGAAATGCCTACCTGTTCTTCACTTAGCTATATGTTGTGAAGGGGTTTTTCTTTACCACGGAAAGGATCCTACGATCCACTACTGTCTTACGTGGATGTCCAGGCCTTTTTGTGTTGCAGAGCTAACCAGTGTGTTCTTTTTTTCTCAGAATGTACCAATCAAACTGATGATTTGGCCACTCTTAATTTTCCTGCAATCTCTCTGATGGATTTTTTTTTTTTTCAGCCTAAGGATGTCCTGTTTCACTTGCATTGTGAGCTCCTTTGACTGCATGTTGTGGGTTCACAGAAACAGCTTCCAAATGTGAATGCCACGCCTGGAATAAACTCCAGACCTTTACCTGCTTAATTGATATATGAAATAATGAAGGAATATCCCACAACTGTCCATGAAACAGCTTTTGAGTCAATTATCCAATTACTTTTGGTCCCTTGAAAAAAGAAAAGAGCTGTAATTCCTAAACCCTTCCTCCAATTTGGATGTGATTATCTCAAATTAAAGCTGAGAAACTGCACTTAAAGAAACAAACTCATTATTTCACTGTAACTTGAATATATTTAGGTAAAAAGCCAAAATAACAAGTGTCCAATTATTTCCAGCCCTTACTGTATATTAGTGACTTATAAGTAATATAGAAATATATTAAAATAGTAATCAAGGAGTTATCTACAACCCTGTTTACGAAAATGTTGGGAGGCTGCGTAAAATGCTAATAAAAACAGAATGCAATGATGTTCAAATAATTTAATCCCTCTATTTAACTGATAACACACTGCTCAAAAGATTTAAGTGATCACAAATCACACATCAGATCTCATTGAAGGAAATACATTAAAGATCAAAATCATTACTGTACATTGTGTAATTTGTTGAGAACAAAATTACATAACAACAGTCAATGGAAACCAAAATCATTAAACGATTGAGGGCTGGATTCAAACTCACACCAAAAATCTAAGTAAACAACTGAAATCACATGCTCTTCTAACTTGCGTGAATTTCGTCACGGCTACTCATAATGTGACTCAGTAGAGCATATGACCCCCATGTGCCTGTATGCACTCCTGACAATGTCTGGGCATGTTCCAGATGAGACGGTGGATGGTGTCTCTCCACCCAGACCTGGATCAGGGCATCAGTGAGCTCCTGGACAGTCTGTGGCGCTACTTGACGGAGTTGGATGCACCAATGCATAACGTTCCAGAGGTTCTCAACTGGATTCAGATCTGAGTAAAGTGAGGGCCAGACAATGGCATCAATGCCTTCAACATCCAGGAACTGCCTACACACTCCAGCTAAATGCACCAGGAGGAACCCAGGGCCCACTGCACCAGCGTAAGGTCTAATGATGTGTCTGAGAATTTCATCCCGGTATTTAACAGCAGTCAGGGTCCTGTTGGTTAGCACGTGGAGTTTTGTGTGACCCTCCAAGGATATGCCTCCCCAGACCATCACTGACCCACCACCAAACCGGTCATGCTGGATGATGTTGCAGGCAGTACAACGTTCACCACGGCGTCTCAGACTCTTTCACGTCCTTCATGTGCTCAGTGTGAACCTGCTCGCATCTGTGAAGAGAACGGGGTGTCAAAGGTCATTTTGTAGGGCTCTGGCAGCACTCCTCCTGTTCCTCCTCGCACAAAGGAGCGGATACCTGTCATGCTGCTGGGTTGATGCCCTTCTACAGCCCTTTTCAGCTCTCATGTAATGGCCCGTTTCATTGTATCTCCTGGTATGGTATGTTCTTGAGACTGTACTGGGAGACACTGCAAACCTTCTTGCGACAGAGCTGGACTGCCTGCCTCATACTACCAGTAGTGATAAGGACACTAGCAAAACGCAAACCTAGAGAAGATTCAGTCAGAAAGGATAACAAGTGAGCAATTGTCTGTGACCACCACCACCACCACCACCATCTTGCTGTTGCCTCTCTAGTGCACCTGTTGTCACTTTCATTTGCACCAAAACAAGTGACAATGTCTAATTGACTTGGTGTTATACTGTGATGAGTTGGGACAGGGGCATGTTTATTACTGTGTTGTATCTTGTCTTCTATTAATAACATTCTGTAAGCGTTTGGACACAGTGTAGACCAATTGCTGTAATTATGAAGGTGAATGTTTTCCTATTCTTCCTTGATATAGGATGTCAGCTCCTCAACAGGGTCTCTTTCATCATATATTTCGTTTCATAATGTGTGAAATGTTTTCAATGATTGACAGATCTGGACTGCACGCAGAGCGGTTTAGCACCCAGACTCTTTTACTACGGACCCATGTTGCTGTAATATGTGCAGAATGTGGTATGACATTGTCTTGCAGAAATAAGCAAGGCCTTCCCTTGAAGAGACGTGGTCTGGATGGTAGCATATGTTGCTCTAAGCCGGATGGTCCCTCTCCTCTTTAGCCCTTAGGAGGTGGGATCCATGATTCCCCAAAATTATTTAAAATTTTGATTTCTGAAACCACAGAACAGTTTTCCACTTCACCCAGAGCCACCAGCAAATGTGTGGCAAGCTGGCATTTGCCCCAGTACTTTTCATAATCTCAGCTCATTACCTGTATAAAAGACACCTGGGAGCCAGAAATCTTTCTGACTGAGAGGGGATCAAATACTTATTTCACTCATTAAAATGCAAATCAATTTGTGTTATTTCTGGATTTTTTTGTTGTTCTGTCTCTCACTGTTCAAATAAACCTACCATTAAAATTAAAGACTTATCATTTCTTTGTCAGTGGGCAGACGTACAAAATCAGCAGGGGATAAAATATGTTTTTCCCTCATTGTATCTCTCTCTTTGAATGGTCATTTATATATCTGTATGGATTCATAGAGATAGATAACTTGTGTCCCCTCTCTAGAAACAGCTAGATGAACAGTTGATATGAATCCAAGTTCAATGAGGTTAGACCTTCGGTTTGTATTTTAAAAAATGCAAGTAGGAAAGCCTTAAGATATCAAATCCAGTTGTTTGGAAAGAAACAATCATTTTTGAGGAAATTAGTAATATGGATGAGTGTGTTAGGGGTAATTGTGCAATAGCAAAGTACAAGAAATCTTCCATGTCAATGCATTATTCAATTAATTAGTTAAATGTTAAACTCCAGTTCTGCTTAATGTATTGAATCTTTATTCCATTTGATATTTAAATCCAATTATTTATATTTTTAAGGAATAAAAACAATACTAAAAACCTTTTGCTTATTAATGTCATTTTATTGATTTCATTTCTTTGTATGAATTTACATCTATCTATCATCTCTATGATTTTCATTGTTGATCTACCTCAATTCATAGAGAAAAACAGATGACTAATAAGTAATCTACCTACAACTATTCATTCAATACTTGTAAACTTTCTGCCCTCCTCTATTTGCCTTAAATCCACATTTGGTATTGCCATTTGCACTGCATTTGCCTTCATTGCACATCTGCACATTCCAATTGTAATATACATATACTTAATACTTTTTCTGGCCTCTATTTGAACTTCTGGTAAGATACTAACTGCATTTCATAGTGCTGTACCTGTACTGTTCAATGACATTAAAGTTGAATCTAATCTAATGTAATTTAAAGGACCGCAGGGATTTAAAATATTGTGTAATTCAATTTTTTTTTTATTGCAATCGTATATAATGGAATCTAAGACAAGGAGCAGCAAGAGTAGAATATGATGTAGACAAAGAAAAAGACAGAGACAGATAAGAAAGACAGAGACAGACATCAAAGTTTAGGATATGATGGGAAACAGGCAATTAAAGGGTAGACATAAAACAATTTGACAGCAGCAGACACAGGGTGTGTAATTTAAACACAAACTGGGTCTATGTGGTAATATTTTGTTTGTGCAAAAAAACACAGCAGATCATTGAAAGAAAACAGTGAAATAAACTGTAACAGAATACCTTTAGAACCAGCATAAGGTCTGACGATGGGTCTGAGGATTTAATCCCGGAACCTAACAGCAATCAGCGTACTGTTGGCTAGCACGTGGAGGTCTGTGCAACCCTGCAAGGATATGCCTCCCCAGACCATCACAGACCCACTGCCAAACCGGTCATGTTGGATGATGTTGCAGGCAGCATAACTTTCACCACAGCATCTCCAGACGTGCTTCCACATGTCCAGTGTGAACCTGCTCTCATCTGTGATGAGAATGGGGCGCCAATGGCAGACCTGTCAATTCTGGTGTTCTCTGGTGAATGCCAATCGAGCTGCACGGTGCTGGGCTGTGAGCAGAGGTCCCACTAGAGGACGTTGAGCCCTCATAACACCCTCATGAAGTCTGTTTCTGATAGTTAGGTCAGAAACATGCACACCAGTAGCCCTGCTAGAGGTCATTTTGTAAGGCTCTGGCAGTGTTCCTCCTGTTCCTCCTCACACATAGGAGCAGATACCGATGCTGCCTGGGTTGTTACCCTTCTACGGCCCTGTCCAGCTCCCTTCGTTTAACGGCCCATCTCCTGGTATCTCCTCCATGCTCTTGAGACTGTACTGGGAGACATAGCAAACTTTCTTGCAACAGCACATATAGATGTGCCATCCTGGAGGGATTGGACTACCTGCAACCTGAATAGGCTGCAGGTACTGTCTTATTTTACCAGTAGTGACAAGGACACTAGCAAATACGCAGAATTTCAGAAGAATCTGTCAAGAAGGATAAGGAAAGTGCAGTTGTCTATGGCCACCACCTGCAAAACCATTCCCTTTTTGGGGGTTGTCTTTTTGTTGCCTCTCCAGTTCACCTTTTGTCACTTTCATTTACACCAAAAAGGTTACATTGACTCGCAATCGCTTATGTTTTCTAACTGGACGGATTGATATCCCTGAAGTTGACTTGGGGTTAAACTGTGATGATTACGTGCAGTGTATAAAGCATGCAGACATGGTCAAGAGGTTGAGTTGTACAACAGTGGTGTTCAGAACTTGTCTAACTTTGAAGTGGATGGAGGCAAAAATGGGTCCAACCCGATACTAGATACTAGGTGTACATAAATGATCTGCCCCAATATTTAATTCACATCTAACATATAACAAATAATACAAGGTGCATTGTAAATGTGCAATGGCAGTGTCCAAAGAATCTCAAGCAATCTTCCTCTTCGGGCTACTGGGGAAGAGACGGAGGTGCTTGAGAGGAAGGTGAGAGGGGTGCACTGCTATATGTTGGTGAGACACGACTAGATGTTAGAAAAGAACCTGGGCATTGGGGAGAAGGGCTGAGGAGGTGACAAAGCATCTAATACACCATCTCTCTCTAAAACCTCAAAGTAGACTGAGAATCCATGACAAAACATCTTAGTGTAACACACAGTCTAGCACACACCACAGGGGCCATTTAAATTAATCTTGCTTGTAAAATGTTGTGGAAATGATACTAATGTGATTTAAAGTTAGGATGATAATCTATTATAAAACACATTGATACATGCATTTCCTGAGTTCCTGGGAGCAGTTCAGGAGAAGCATATCTTACAGGGTTATCAGACAATACTCTATTCATTGATTGCACCTCCCTCCCTCAGTCATGTCCTTGTTATTGTTATTGACAAATGGGGCAAATTACTGTTGTGTCTAAATTGCACTAGGGGATTGAATACTTAATCAAGTAGAAAATGTTTTCATCATAATCATGTCATCAAATTTGGATTTCAATAACATATCACCCATGCCAACTGAGGACGCACTGAGCAGAACTGCTAACACAACAGTGTCTGATTTCAGACGTTTCAACTAGCCTAGCTAATTATCACAATAACAAATCAGCCACAGAATATTCCCTTGATATTTCTACCATCCAGAAAACTGCTTATTTCACTTAACTACTGTGGGTCTGTCAACGATAAGATCAAAACCATGCTGCACCAGAAAGGGACTCACCTGTTTGACACAGTCACACAGCCATTCCAGCTACAGCACCATCAGCAGGGTGCACACACCCACAGCTCTAACTCACAAATTGCTTTATTGAAAACTTGATTCCTGAAAGGATAGTAGGCTACATCGCCAATGACAGTGAGGAGGCCTTGTGACCAAGGTAACAACACGACCGAGTGACGGAGTTCCAACAAATGTACAGTATAACTCTTTGGCCACATAACCGAGAAACCTCTAACTAACTGTTCTTCATCCAAATGTATTTTAATGGTAATATAATGTTTACATAAAAATAGAATGTATAAGTTGTCATCACAATAGCTCCTTGACCACATGAAGCGGTCTACACACCTCCAAATCAATGTTGCATGGGGCACACATTGTAAACCCCTAAGATTGTTTTCCATTAAGCAATGTGACGATTTTATATGAACAATGTTAATATCAGACATTTTAATTAGATGTCACCTGTGAGTATTATCGGATACAGCTCAGTCACACTGTAGGCATAGCGATGCCAAAAGTTTAACTGGGCCAATATTTTTAAACAGCGGGCCAATATCTCGAAAACATTGTTATCATGTCATCAAATACATTTTTTAGCAGATGGCAATGCTGCCATTAGTTGGCAATGACAGTAAAAAATATCTAGCAATCCTAATGTTGGCTAGCTCAGATTAATTTTACTCCAGCCCAATCTTAGCTAGGTAATGTTATAATGTATCTAAAAAAATATCAGGCAACATGGGCTGAATCTCAGTTCACATACTTTTACTACATACTGCAAGTAAATACTACTATTACGACTCCAGTGATGGTAGAGAACGTACTCTAAAAGGTGCAATATTTAAGATTTTTACATTACTACTAGTACAAATCAAATAATAATAAATAAACTGCGATTAACGTTTCAAATAATATTTTTCTACAAAATTGATCGAAGCACCAGAGATATTGTCATGTCATGTCATCATCTTCCGCTTATCCGGGGCCGGGTCGCAGGGGCAGCAGTCTAAGCAGAGATGCCCAGACATCCCTCTCCCTAGACACTTCCTTCCAGCTCTTCCGGGGGGACACCGAGGCGTTCCCAGGCCAGCCGGGAGACATAGACTCTCCAGCGTGTCCTAGGTCTTCCCTGGGGTCTCCTCCCGGTGGGACGGGACCGGAACACCTTCCCCGGAAAGCGTTCCGGAGGCATCCGAAACAGATGCCCAAGCCACCTCAGCTGACCCCTCTCGATGTGGAGGAGCAGCAGCTCTACTCTGAGCTCCGCCCGGGTGACCGAGCTTCTCACCCTAAGGGATCGCCCAGCCACCCTGCGGAAAAAGCTCATTTTGGCCGCCTGTTCCGGGATCTTGTCCTTTCGGTCATGACCCAAAACTCATGACCATAGGTGAGAGTAGGAACGTAGATTGACCGGTAAATCGAGAGCTTCGCCTTGTGGCTCAGCTCTTTCTTCACCACGACAGACCGATACATCGACCGCATTACTGCAGAAGCTGCACCGATCCGTCTGTCAATCTCCCGTTCCATCCTTCCTTCACTTGTGAACAAGACCCCTAGATACTTAAACTCCTCCACTTGAGGCAGGCACTCTCCACCAAC
The DNA here is from genome assembly GCF_011004845.1 of Esox lucius. Taxonomy (NCBI): domain Eukaryota; kingdom Metazoa; phylum Chordata; class Actinopteri; order Esociformes; family Esocidae; genus Esox; species Esox lucius. Next base: position 16,071,948 of record NC_047570.1, on the reverse strand, counting down.
CTGAAGTGGGCAAGCCACCCTTTTCCGACTGAGGACTATGGCCTCGGATTTGGAGGTACCGATTCTCATCCCCACCGCTTCACACTCGGCTGCAAACTGTCCCAGTGCATGCTGAAGGTCCTGGTTTGAAGGGGCCAACACGACAACATCATCCACAAAGAGCAGAGACAAAATTGTGTGGTCTCAAAACCTGACACCCTCCGGCCCCTGGCTGCGCCTAGAAATTCTGTCCATAAAAATTACGGACAGAATCGGTGACAAAGGGCAGCCCTGCCGGAGTCCAACATGCACTGGGAACAAGTCTGACTTACTGCCGGCAATACGGACCAAGCTCCTGCTTCGGTCGTACAGGGACCTGACAGCCCTTAGCAAAGGACCCAGGACCCCATATTCCCGAAGCACTCTCCACAGGATGCCGTGAGGGACACAGTCCACCTGTGAGTATTATCTTCTCCAAATCCACAAAACACATGTGGATTGGTTGGGCAAACTCCCATGAAGCCTCCAACACCCTGTAGAGGGTATAGAGCTGGTCCAGTGTTCCACGGCCCGGACGAAAACCACACTGTTCCTCCTGAATCCGAAGTTCTACTATCGGCCGTATTCTCCTCTCCAGAACCCTGGCATAGACTTTCCCGAGGAAGCTGAGAAGTGTGATCCACCTATAGTTGGAACACACCCTCCGGTCCCCCTTCTTAAAAAGAGGGACCACCACCCCGGTCTGCCATCCCAGAGGCACTGTCCCCGACCGCCACGCGATGTTGCACAGGTGTGTCAACCAAGACAGCCAAACAACATCCAGAGACTTGAGGTACTCAGGGCGGATCTCATCCACCCCCGGTGCCTTGCCAACGAGGAGTTTCTTGACTACCTCTGTGACTTCAGCCCGGGTGATGGACGAGTCCACCTCTGAGCCCTCATCCTCTGCTTCCTCAATGGAAGACGTGACGGTGGGATTGAGGAGATCCTCGAAGTACTCCTTCCACCGCCCAATGACATCCCCAGTTGAGGTCAACAGCTGCCCACCTCTACTGTAAACAGCATTGGTAGGGTACTGTTTCCCTCTTCTGAGGCGCCGGACGGTTTGCCAGAATCTCTTCAAGGCCAGCCGATAGTCCTTCTCCATGGCCTCACCGAACTCCTCCCAGGCCCGAGTTTTTGCCTCCACAACCACCCGGGCTGCAGTCCGCTTGGCCTGCCGGTACCCGTCAGCTGCCTCAGGAGTCCCACAAGCCAACCAGGCCTGATAGGACTCCTTCTTCAGCTTGACAACAAAGTCGATCATCAACCTGCAGCCTAGGGTGTCCTGGTGCCACGTGCACTGATGGACACCCTTATGCTTGAACATGGTGTTCGTCATGGACAAACTGTGACTAGCACAGAAGTCCAATAATTGAACACCGCTCGGGTTCAGATCAGGGGGGCCGTTCCTCCCAATCACGCCCCTCCAGGTATCACTGTCGTTGCCCACGTGGGAGTTGAAGTCCCCCAGTAGAACGATAGAGTCCCCAGTCGGAGCACTTTCCAGCACCCCTCCCAGAGACTCCAAGAAGGTCGGGTACTCTGCTCTGCCGTTCGGCCCGTAGGCACAAACAACAGTGAGAGACCTATCCCCGACCCGTAGGCGCAGGGAAACGACCCTCTCGTTCACCAGGGTAAATTCCAACACATGGCGGCAGAGCTGGGGAGCTATAAGCAAACCCACACCAGCCCGCCGCCTCTCACCATGGGCAACTCCAGAGTGGTGAAGAGTCCATCCTCTCTCAAGGAGTGTGGTTCCAGAGCCCAAGCCGTGCGTATAGGGGATCCCAACTACCTCTAGTCGGAACCTCTCAACCTCACGCACGATCTCAGGCTCCTTCCCCGCCAGCAAGGTGACGTTCCACGTCCCTAAGGCTAGTTTCCGTGTCCAGGGATCGGGTTGTCTAGGCCCCCGCCTTCGACTGCCGCCCGATCCTCTCCGCACTGGCCCCTTATGGTCCCTCCTGTGGGTGGTGAGCCCATGGGAAGGCAGCCCCACTTCGCTCCTTCGGGCTAAGCCCGGGTGGGCCCCATGGGGAAAGGCCTGGCCACCAGGCGCTCGCGTACGAGCCCCAACCCCAGGCCTGGCTCCAGGGTGGGGCCCCGGCTGCGCCATACCGGGCGACGTCACGGACCTCAACATTTTTCTCATCATTAAGGGGTTTTGAACCAGAGATATTCTCCATCTAAATGTTCTCGTCGGTCCATTTATTAGTTTGCATTAACTTACCTCTTTACACTTGCTTTAGACACTCACAGTACTATCCTTCCCCCGCAAACCACTCGAATTAAATACAATTTTGGTCCCATTTGCTACGTGAAGACAAGGAGGAGTCAAATTGTATGATTGTTTAGAGGTAGAATTTGACTCGGTGCCCTTTAAGTATAGTAAGCCAGTATTGGGACATAATACCACATCAAAATGACTTCTTGAATTTTGACCGCAGCATTGCGTTTGGTGTGGCATAATGCTTTTTACACCAAATCTTCAATGCTCATTGAGGATTCATTAATGCCTGAAAAATATGCTGGATACCAGAGTATACTCGACCTTTCCAAACATCTAGGGCTCAATTTTACTTCAATCCATACATCCAACTCTTATGAAACCAGTTTTGAAAGCCATATAACCACAACACAAATAGTACTGTAGAATTAGTGATGTATGAACACTAGATGGCACTGCAGTGTCAAGCAAATCCTGCCAACTTGCCTCTGTCATATTAATTGTTACACATAGTCTGTGAAGATGAATAACTGAAAAGGAATAAAAACAGCTCACATGGTTGATTGGATTCATGCATCTAGATTCATTACTCAGATTTACTGTAATATATTCATAAAAGTAACAACCTCTCCAGGAGGCCAGGAACATAGAAAGTGAACACTGTGCCGTCACAGACCTTGAACACAAAACCAAAACCGCAATAACAAACTGCAACCTACAAAGCCTATCATGAGTGACAGTATGGGGGAGCATCATTCATTATCGTCTTGGTTGTTTGTTGTTGCATTCAAAGGTTTGTTTCCAAAGAATTCCCTTTTGCCATCTAATGACAAAATGACTGTGTGACCCAATCATTCCTCCAAGCAGGTAATTTGATGACAACATGTGTTACATCCCTTATCTTGCCTTTCCATGGATTTACACTCCACATACATCACAGATTCTCTAGACCACACAGATTGGTGCCTTTATACATAGAAAATTGGACAGCAAATTTCCTCCTTTGTTTCTCTGCCTATCTGCCATGTGGACTGGGCATTTAGATAATTTATTCTGGTCTGACTGACAGGAAATCAAGAGCAACAACAGTTGCATCAGTAATCCTTGCGTAATCTTTTATTTGGTTACACAGCTTTCACCACACTCAAATCAGCATGCTGGTGTCACCTTTGTTTACATTTCAGAATAAACACATTTTTCACCAAAGTTAACCCAAACCAACCATTTGCAGTATAGAATTGTAAACAATAACCACTGCACTGATTTCCTATTCATTTCCCATGAGAAAAGAGAGTGCAGTATGCTGTAGTCTGTTTAAAATGTCCTGCAGAATTATTGGCACCTTAAGTATGAACAACAAAGGCTGTGAAATAACATAAGCTTGATCTTATAATGAAAATATCATGAATCTAAACTGAGTGAATATTGTTCAAATAATGTATCAATAATTGTATTAAAAACATGGGCACAACAATTATTGGCACCCCTGCATCTAGTTGCACACTCCCTTTGCCATGTGTCATCAACAATATCAACTATATATTTAATGAAGTGGGAGAACACAGAAACCGAGACCATTCTTCCATACAAAAACTCACAGTCCTTGGTCCTCACCTCTGGACCCTCAGCTCACCCCACAGGTTTAAAATGGGATTGAAGTCAGGGTGGGTGTCACTGCAACAGGCACTTTGGATCTTCCTTTTGGATCCAATCGCAAAACAGTTTTAGCACTGTATACATGATGTGAACATTGATCCAATGTACAACCCTGTTTCCAAGAATGTTGGGATGTTAAATGTAAATAGAAACAGAATGAAATGAGTTGCAAATCATTTTAACCCTATATTCAATAGAAAATAGTAGAAAGAGAACAAACCATTTTATTGTTTCATGAAAAATATGCCCACTTTGAATATGATGCCAGCCAAATGTTTCAAAAAGGTTTGGATGGAGGCAACAAAAGACTGGAAAGGTTGTGTAATGCTAAATAACGAAACCTGGTGGAATATTTAGTTTGGGGATCTCAATCTATGGTACATAATATCATTAAACGATTCAGGGAATCTGGTGAAATCTCTGTACACGAGGGACAAGGCTGAAAACCAATATTGGATGGCCGTGATCTTCGGACCCTCAGACGGCACTCTATTAAAAACAGCCGCGATTCTGTAGCGGACATCACTGCATGGGCTCAGGAACACTTCCAAAAACCATTGTCTGTGAACACAGTAGGTGGCTGCATCCACAAATGCAAGTTAAACTCTACCATGCAAAGAAACCATACATAAACAAGATCTAGAACCACTGATGCTTTCTTCGGGCCTGAGTGCATTTAAGATGGACTGAGGCAAAGTGGAAAACTGTCCTGTGGTCTGACAAATCAAAATCTGAAATCCCAGGAAGGCGTTCCAGAGGCATCCGAAACAGATGCCCAAGCCACCTCAGCTGACCCCTCTCGATGTGGAGGAGCAGCGGCTCTACTCTGAGCTCCTCCCGGGAGACCGAGCTTTTCACCCTCTAAGGGATCGCCCAGCCACCCTGCGGAAAAAGCTCATTTTGGCCGCCTGTTCCGGGATCTTGTCCTTTCGGTCATGACCCAAAACTCATGACCATAGGTGAGAGTAGGAACGTAGATTGACCGGTAAATCGAGAGCTTCGCCTTGTGGCTCAGCTCTTTCTTCACCACGACAGACCGATACATCGACCGCATTACTGCAGAAGCTGCACCGATCCGTCTGTCAATCTCCCGTTCCATCCTTCCTTCACTCGTGAACAAGACCCCTAGATACTTAAACTCCTCCACTTGAGGCAGGCACTCTCCACCAACCTGAAGTGGGCAAGCCACCCTTTTCCGACTGATGACCATGGCCACAGATTTGGAGGTACTGATTCTCATCCCCACTGCTTCACACTCGGCTGCAAACCGTCCCAGTGCATGCTGAAGATCCTGGTTTGAAGGGGCCAACACGACAACATAATCCGCAAAGAGCAGAGACAAAATCGTGTGGTCCCCAAACCTGACACCCTCCGGCCCCTGGCTGCGCCAAGAAATTCTGTCCATAAAAATTACGAACAGAACCGGCGACAAAGGGCAGCCCTGCTGGATTCCAACATGCACTGGGAACAAGTCTGACTTAATGCCGGCAATGCGGACCAAGTTCCTGCTTTGGTCGTACAGGGACCTGACAGCCCTTAGCAAAGGACCCAGGACCCCATATTCCCGAAGCACTCTCCACAGGATGCCGCGAGGGACAATATATACTGATTTGGGAATACTTTTTTTTGTTTGTTTGTTCAGGGAAGACTTTGCTTATTTCAGCAAGACGATGCCAAACCACATTCTGTACATATTACAACAGCATGGCTCTGTAATAAAAGGTTCTGGGTGCTATACAGGTCTGTCTGTAGTCCAGACCTAACCACCCATTGAAATCCTTTGTTCCATTAAGACACAAAAAATATGACAAAGGAGAACCCAAACTGTTGAGTAGCTGAAATCCTATATCAAACAAGTATGGGAATACACTTCACTTTCAAAACTACCGGAATTGCTCTCCTTAGTTCCCAAACGCTTACAGAGTACTGTTAAAAGAAGAGGTGATGCAAAACAGTGGTAAACAAGCCAATGTCCCGATTTTTTTTAAACATGTTGCGGGCATCAAACCCAAAATGGGCATTTATTTGTACAAAAACAATAAAATAGTTGATATGTTGTCGTTGTACTATTTTCAATTTAATATAGAGAGAAATTATTTTCACATCACTGCATTCTGATTTTATATGCATTTTACACAGCATCCCAACTTTTTTGGAAACAGGGTGGAATTATAATAAATCCAACTGCAAACATACACAATTATGTGTTCAAACCACATTACCATATTGCTCTGAAGGACTTCGTGTCATTGTCACCCTAAAGGGTAACACCGTAGTGTTTCCTGAAGTGAACTCAACTACCCCAATTTTCCACCATTCCACAGCAGTTTCCCCACTTTTACAATAGAATTACTGGCGCAATTTGATAATAGCAAGCAGATTAGTTATATAATAGATAGATATAGAATATATTACACTTCAATCATGCAAGGGAATCAAATACAGTTGTGCTCATAAGTTTGCATACCCTGGCAGAAATTGTGACATTTTGGCATTGATTCAGAATATATGACTGATCATGCAAAAAACTGTATTTTATTTAAGGACAGTGATCATATGAAGCTGTTTATTATCACATAGTTGTTTGTTATAATGACAACAGAAATCACACAAATGGCCCTGATCAAAAGTTTACATACCCATGAGTGTTTGGCCTTGTACCAGACACACAAGGTGACACACACAGGTAAAAATGCCAATTAAAAGGTGAATTTCCCACACATGTGGCTTTTAAAAATTGCAATTAGTGTCTGTGTATAAATAGTCAATGAGTTTGTTAGCTCTCACGTTGTTGCACTGAGCAGGCTAGATACTGAGCCATGGGGAGCAGAAAAGAACTGTCAAAAGACCTGCGTAACAAGGTAATGGAACTTTATAAAGGATATAAAAAGATATCCAAAGCCTTGTACTGTTCAATCACATATTAAGAAGTGGAAAAGTCAAGGATCTCTTGATACCAAGCCACGGTCAGGTTGACCAAGAAAAATTTCAGCCAAAACTGACAGAAGAATTGTTCATGATACAAAGGAAAACCCACAGGTAACCTCAGGAGAAATACAGGCTGCTCTGGAAAAAGAGTGTGGTTGTTTCAAGGAGCACAATATGACGATACTTGAACAAAAATTAGCTGCATGGTCGAGTTGCCAGAAAGAAGCCTTTACTGCACCAATGCCACAAATATCACGGTTACAATTTGCCTGACAACACCTTGACACACCTCACGAGACCAAAATAGAGCTTTATGGTCACAACCATAAGCACTATATCTGGAGAGGGGTAAACAAGGCCTATAGTGAATGGAATACCATCCCCACTGTGAAGCATGGTGGTGGCTCACTGATATTTTGGGGGTGTGTGAGCTCTAAAGGCACAGGGAATCTTGTGAAAATTGATGGCAAGATGAACGCAGTAAGTTATCAAAATACTGGCAGACAATTTGCTTTCCTTGCATGAAAGCTGCGCATGGGACACTCTTGGACTTTCCAGCACGACAATGACACTAAGCACTAGGCCAAGTTGACCCTCCAGTGGTTACAGCAGAAAAATGTGAAGGTTCTGGAGTGGCTATCACAGTCTCCTGACCTTAATATCATCGAGCCACTCTGGGGAGATCTCAAACATGTGGTTCATGCAAAACAACCAAAGACTTTGCATGACCTGGAGCCATTTTGCCAAAATGAATGGGAAGCTATACCACCTGCAAGAATTTGGGGCCTCATTGACAACTATTACAAAAGACTGCACACTGTCATTGATGCTAAAGGGGGCAATACACAGTATTAAGAACTAAGGGTATGGAGACTTTTGAACAGGGGCCAGTAAAAAAAAAATGTTTGTTGCCATGTTTTATGATTGTGCCATTCTGTTATGACCTACAGTTGAATATGAATCCCATAAGAAATAAAAGTCATGTTTTGCCTGCTCACTCATGTTTTTACATATATTACCAATTCTCCAAGGGTATGCAAACTTTTGAGAACAACTGTATGTAGTTCGGATAAACTTGACTGTGATCTGTAGATCAACGGATCTACAAGCATCTCTTGACATAATGTCCAAATTCTCTGCTGTCATAAAATAATATAAATACATGACTTAAGTTTGCCAGACACCACCGATGTGAAATACAAGACTAGTTAAACCATTTTCTCTGGACAGACAATTGAAAGATAGAGGAGTTGGTTGACCTTGATGGCGGACATTGTCAAAAACCTTACACAGCCTTTGAACAGACGAACCACACCATAGCAACAGAAACTCATATTGGAGGCTGCTTTGCTGACTGGCCAGTTTTCCATGTATCAAAGTATACAGTGGGGCAAAAAAGTATTTAGTCAGCCACCAATGGTGCAAGTTCTCCCACTTAAAAAGGCGAGAGGCCTGTAATTTTCTATGAGAGACAAAATGAGAAGAAAGAAAATTCCAGAAATTCCCATTGTAGGACTTTTAATGTATTTATTGGTAAATTATGGTGGAAAATAAGTATTTGGTCAATAACAAAAGTTCATCTCAATACTTTGACCTCTGTCATTGCCAACAAAGGGTATATAACAAACATTTTCTGTATGTCTTCACAAGGTTTTCACACACTGTTGCTGGTATTTTGGCCCATTCCTTCATGCAGATCTCCTCTAGAGCAGTGATGTTTTGGGGCTGTCGCTGGGCAACACGGTCTTTCAACTCCCTCCAAAGATTTTCTATGGGGTTGAGATCTGGTGACTGGCTAGGCCACTCCAGGACCTTGAAATGCTTCTTACAAAGCCACTCCTTCGTTGCCCGGGCAGTGTGTTTGGGATCATTGTCATGCTGAAAGACCCAGCCACGTTTCATCTTCAATGCCCTTGCTGATGGAAGAAGGTTTTCACTCAAAATCTCACCATACATGGCCCCATTCATTCTTTCCTTTACACAGATCAGTCGTCCTGGTCCCTTTGCAGAAGAACAGCCCCAAAGCATGATGTTTCCACCCCCATGCTTCACAGTAGGTATGGTGTTCTTTGGATGCAACTCAGCATTCTTTCTCCTCCAAACACGACAAGTTGAGTTTTTACCAAAAAGTTCTATTTTGGTTTCATCTGACCATATGACATTCTCCCAATCCTCTTCTGGACCATCCAAATGCTCTCTAGCAAACCTCAGACGGGTCTGGACATGTACTGGCTTAAGCAGGGTGACACGTCTGGCACTGCAGGATTTGAGTCCCTGGCGGCAGTGTGTTACTGATGGTAGCCTTTGTTACTTTGGTCCCAGCTCTCTGCAGGTCATTCAATAGGTCCCCCCATGTGGTTCTGGGATTCTTGCTCACCGTTGTGATAATTTTGACCTCACAGGGTGAGATCTTGCGTGGAGCCCCAGATCGAGGGAGATTTTTAGAGGTCTTGTATGTCTTCCATTTTCTTATAATTGCTCCCACAGTGGATTTCTTCACACCAAGCTGCTTACCTATTGCAGATTCAGTCTTCCCAGCCTGGTGCAGGTCTACAATTTTATTTCTGGTTTGAGGTTGTGGACAGGTGTCTTTTATACTGATAAGTTCAAACAGGTGCCATTAATACAGGTAACGAGTGGAGGACAGAGGAGCCTCTTAAAGAAGAAGCTACAGGTCTGTGAGAGCCAGAAATCTTGCTTGTTTGTAGGTGACCAAATACTTTTACCAATAAATTCATAAGAAATCCTACAGATTTTCTGGATTATTTTTTCTCATTTTGTCTCTCATAGTTGAAGTGCACCTATGATGAAAATTATAGGCCTCTCTCATTTTTTTAAGTGGGAGAACTTGCACAATTGGTGGCTGACTAAATACTTTTTTGCCCCAATGTACTTGTGAATGAACAGTCAAACCAAAATGGATCTCACACAGTGATCCAAAACACTTAGTAAAACCACAACAGAAGAGCAAAAAATATATAAAAAATGGAGAGCACAGAATGCCCATGTCAAAGCCCAAAACTAAATCCTGTGAAACTGCTCAGAAGTACTGAAAGTAAGACATGCCATAAAGCCCTCAAACATCACACAAAGTTGTTCCGTAAGGAAGAGTGGGCAGATATTCCTCATTCAATAGAGAGGCCAAAAATTACCAAAAATACCTACAATAGGTCGTTACTGGGTGCATTATAACAAAATGATTTAACAAAATAATTAAAGTATTTAATGATTGCAAAATGCAGTTTTGTGGGAGCTAGGCTTTTTATCAGTAGTGTTGAACTGAAGATTACTTAAACATAGCCAAAAAATATTAATCTCTTCAAAAAGGGTCACAATAATAGACTGTCAATATTTCAGTCAGCAAAATACCTGGCTTGCTAATAACACAAAGTACATAATTGATATCACAGAAATAAAGCTACATAGCAGGTCTTCACAATCTGCTGGTAGGCAATATATTTTTCTTGAAATTCTTATAGATATTGCTTGATATCAGTGTATATCAGTGTTAATTCACTTGCCATAGAGATACAAAGGGGGAGATAAAAATATACTGGAAACTGAACAATGCTTCCCTCCTACCAAGAATATCTTAATAAGCACTGATTAAGTCAGTGTGTAAAAAATAGCTAAGTAATTAGCCATCAATGTCGCTGAAGAGGAGTTGAGGCATAGATCGACCAGTCTGTTAACCTTTTTACGTGGATTGAAGGGGTCGTTGTGGTACCTATTATCAACCACTGCTATAAGGTGAGAGCACAGTTTTCAGTTCATTGAAACTCTAAACCAAATTTGATTAATCAATGATTACTCTGCACACTACTTGCCCAAAAATTTAGAAAAAGGTTTTTAATAGTAAACGTTATACTCAGATGTAATACATAGTTGGGAATAGTTGCAATATGTGGATTTGATGCTGTAATTACACATATGGGATTTAGCTTTGATAGGCCACTGGGCCATGAAATAAGAAATATTGTGCCAAGATTGGCCAACAGAATCAAACCCCAGAAAATGCAAAGACCTTTAATATTTTTTTCTTTATAGGACACACACTACCAAACATATTAATTAATTGCCTAATTCCACATTTGAGGCATCCCAGGATCGACGTGAGTGTAATCCATCTTAAAATATATCCTCATCAATTACTCAGGAACCAGTGACGCCAGGCTCCATCTGTATTGCATCCAATGGTTCTTTGCAAAATTTCTCATAAAGAATGAGTCACTTTAGTTTTACTAAGATTTTTTTAATCTATACATAACCTGATATGGACCACCTTGGAGGCATTCTCCATTTAAAAGCACCCATCCGGGCCAGTCAGTATAATCACTTAATAGGAACTGTAATGGTGCAACTTAGAGTTTCATATGGGGTATGTATTCCACGCAGAAATAAATGTTGAACCGTGTGCAACTTTACCTGCTGATTCCCAAATTTAGATTTGCACGGAGGGAGGCGCTGCCACAAGCAATGATTAATGGTTAAGGTAATGTCAATCTTCCAGTGGGTAAGGTTAGAAAAAACGGTAAAGGTTAGAGAACGCTTCCAGTGTGGTAAAGGGTAAGGTTAGACACAAAAAACGGTTAAGGATACTGTTTCCAGTGTGGTTAAGGTTAAATATTGTGATTCGAAAATATACCACAACTCCCTAGCAAAACTTCACCTACTTTAAAGCTACACGCATGTACTTAAGCCCATGATCCAACTAAACATACCATAACATTGTACGGTAATGGAGGGCTTTTGCAAATCCATTACACGCATGTGATTTTAACATGTGTATTTCACATGGTTTGAAGTACATTTCTGGGTGGTAAATAAACAATACGCCATATGAATGACTGTGATAAATAACAAGCTTAAAGTACTGCCACCCCCCCCCCCCCCTCCGTTTCAGAAGTTGTGAAATTGCTAGTCCTTTCTTAATTGCCAGGCTTTGCCCTGCTTTGATATCTCTCCTCCTTACATCCCATAATAGGTTGAAACTGCACTATGCTAAACAGTAGGTGGTCATGGACCCTCATGAGGATTGTGAAGTTGCTTAAGAAATGTTCCCATGTTAAATCCATTGCTTAACCTAAATCCAAATGAGAATAAGTCCCCTTCACCTTCTCAGTTGATTTAGAGATTTGGATGTGACAGACTTTGTACCATATTCAATGGAATACCTGATAAAAGTCTAATTAAAAGCAACTTGCCCTTTCCTGAGCTTGACATTTCACAGAAGGGTAGCCACCATGGCAAAGGCTGTGATGCTGGTGCATTGTTTGGCACTTTCAGCGCAACAAATGCTCAGCCATGTAAAATTGCTGCAATGTAAAATCACCAACTTAAAAAAAAAAAAAAAATTGGGATAGTTTTTGCAAAGAGGGTGTTGTATCCTACACAATTTTATAGGGGATTTCCCAAAGTTAACTTTGACAGTGGATTTGACTTCTCATTTGGTTTTAACCATGCAAGTGTGTGGTAAAAACACCACGACAAAGTTTCCAAAACGAAAAAATATGTTGATGCTCATGCAGTGTTACATAATACTTAATACATAATACTATGCAACATTTTCATAAAGGTGTTTCCATTTGTCCAATAAATGAGTAATGAAGAAGCATAAGCTGCTTTTTTTCACATACATACATACATACATACATACATACACTACCGTTCAAAAGTTCAGGGTCACTTAAAAATGTCCCAGTTTTCCATGAAAACATACATGAAATGTGTTTGAATAGGAAATGGCAAAAGGAATAGGAAATAGTCATTTCCAAGGTTAGAAATAATTATTTTTCATTGGGAAAAAAAGTATCCTTCAAACTTTGCTTTTGTCAAAGAATCCTCCATTTGCAGCAACTGCCTACAGATAATCTGAAGAGAATTCACCCCATGCTTCCTGTAGCTCCACCCACAGTTGAATTGGCTTGATGGGCACTTTCTTACATACCATACTGTCAAGGTGCACCCACCACAGCTCCATAGGGTTGAAATCCGGTGACTGTGCTTACCACTCCATTATAGAAAGAATGCCAGTTGACTACTTCTCTAAATAGTTTGTGCATATTTTGGAGCTGTGCTTTGGGTCATTGTACTGCTGTAGGATGAAACTGGCTCCAATGAAAGCCCCATCCAAAGGGTATTGCATGGTGTTGTAAAATGGGGTGATAGCCTTCCATCTAGATCCCTTTTACCCTGAATAAATCTCCCATTTAACCACCACCAAAGCACCCCCAGAGTATCACATTGCCTCCACCATGCTTAAAAGATGGGGTCAAGCACTCCTCTAGCATGTTTTCATTTGGTCTGCGTCTCACAGATGTTCTTCTTTGTGATCCAAACACTTCAAACTTGTCTGTCCATAACACTTTCTTTACAATCTTCCTCTGTCCAGTGTCTGTATTCTTTTGGCCATTTTAATCTTTTATTTTTCATCAGCCAGTGTGAGATATGGCTTTTTCTTTGCAACTCTGCCTAGATGGACAGCATCCCAGAGTCGCCTCTTCACTGTTGACGTTGAGACTGGTGTTTCGCGGGTACTACTTAATGAATCTGCCAGCTGAAGACCTGTGAGGCATCTGTTTCTTAAACTAGACACTAATGTATTTGTCCTCTTATTTAGTTGGGCACAGGGGCCTCCCACTCCTCTTCCTATTTTGGTTAGAGACAGTTTGTGCTGTACTGTGAAGGGAGTAGTACACTGTGTTTTACAAGATCTTCAGATTCTTGGCAATTTCTCCCATGGAATAGCCTTAATTCCTCAGAACAAGAATAGATGGATGTGTTTCAGAAGAAAGTGCTTTGTTTAAGGCCATTTTGAGCCTGTAATCGAACCCACAATCGCTGATGCTCCAGATACTCAACTAGCCTAAAGGCCAGTTTTATTGCTGTGCTAACAATTGCAAAAGGGTTTTTTAATGATCAATTAGCCTATGAAGATATTCCATTAAAAAATCTGCCACTTCTAGCTACAATAGTCACAACATGAACAATGTCTACACTGTATTTCTGTATTTTATGTCATTTTAATGGACAAAACAAGTAAATATCTAAATGATCCAGAGGTATTGAAGGGTAGTGTATAAACAACAGTACCATGCAAAAGTCGAAGTTGAAATACAAACAGAATTGGTACATCAACAAATATAAGAAAGGAAAACCAGACAAAAACATAAACCTGAAGTATGACCTTCGCCCCCATCCCCTCTCACAAACCCTGGAAGACCCTGTCCTATTCTAGGACAAAGCTAGCATGCCATTTAGACTAATCAGGGTGAGATTCAAAAAGTATCTTGTTCAGGCATAATGACACTTCATATACATTAAATGAAAAATAATACATAAATTAAATGTTCATTCAATGTTGTGTAAATCAGGGATATATTCATTCCACCAATTCTGTTCTAAATAGACAATTAAAACAAGTTCATTTTTGACACATTCCTGTAAACCTAGTCATTCTCATTTGCTTATGTTTTAAAAAATGTTTTCAACAGAATTGGCTAAATTACCACACCCCATACCGTTCCCAGACAAAATAGTACCAGCACTATAGCTGAACGCTCATGGTTTCTTCCATGAAAATGACGGAAACAGAGACCCAACCACACAGTGTGACAGGCTGGCAGCTTCTACCTCGCTGTCAGCCGCCTGAATGTTGTCTTAATGACACAGAGACGCCCTATCAGCATGCAGCGGTGTTCTCCTCCCCCGCTGACAGACAACAGGCCCACGCCACAGCCATCTGAAGCTTATCAAAGAGGAAATTAGAGAGGGAATATGTTGTTTGAACAAGCTGTCCCTAAGTAAACATTCATTTTCATTTAAATGTTTCTGACACTTGTCTTTTGTAGAACATGCGCAAAGGCCAGGCGAGCTAGATGGAGGCAATATGTTTCGGTAAATTGAGTATGGAATACGGAGTCTAGCTGACCGGATTTCCAGTGCTGAAGACTCAAAAACAGTCTGGAACAATGGGGTGTCTTTTGTCTTCACTGGACAAAATATTGCCTCAAAAAAATACACTTTACATTGGTGTCCAGAATGTTTGGCAGCCTATGTAAAAATGATAAAAATAAATCTGTGAAAATTTTTTGTTGTTCATCAGTCTCACACTGAAAGAAATGTGAATATTGAATGAAAGGAAAATTGTTAAAAGAAAAACATTTATTCAGAAAGATGCATGCCACAATAATTGGCACCCCTACATTTATGACTCTCTGTACACTCCCTTTGCCAAGATAACAACGGAGTCTTCTATAATGTTTGATTAGGTGGGGAACACATAGGAAGGGATTTGAGAACATTCCTCCATTCATAAACTCTCCAGATCCTTCAGGTTTACAATGTGATTTCAGACTATGCTGGCCATTACCAAAGCTTGACTATACGATCAGTGAACCATTTGTGCTGATTTCAGTGTATGTTCTGGGTTGTTGTCCAGCTTGGAAAACCATCGACGACTCAGTTTTGGCCTCCTGGCAGAGGCAAGCAGCTTTTGGCCTACAGTGTGGCAAAAAAGTATTTAGTCAGCCAGCAATCGTGGAAGTTCTCCCACTTAAAAAGAAAGGCGAGGGGCCTGTAATTTTCATCATAGGTACACTTCAACTATGAGAGACAAAATGAGAAGAAAAAGAAATCCAGAAATTCACATTGTAGGACTTTTAAAGAATTTATTGGTAAATTATGGTGGAAAATAAGTATTTGGTCAATAACAAAAGTTAATCTCAATACTTTGACCTCTGTCATTGCCAACAAAGGGTATATAACAAACATTTTCTGTATGTCTTCACAAGGTTTTCACACACTGTTGCTGGTATTTTGGCCCATTCCTTCATGCAGATCTCCTCTAGAGCAGTGATGTTTTGGAGCTGTCGCTGGGCAACACAGACTTTCAACTCCCTCCAAAGATTTTCTATGGGGTTGCGATCTGGTGACTGGCTAGGCTACTCCAGGACCTTGAAATGCTTCTTACAAAGCCACTCCTTCGTTGCCCGGGCAGTGTGTTTGGGATCATTGTCATGCTGAAAGACCCAGCCACGTTTCATCTTCAATGTCCTTGCTGATGGAAGGAGGTTTTCACTCAAAATCTCACCATACATGGCCCCATTTATTCTTTCCTTTACACAGATCAGTCGTCCTGGTCCCTTTGCAGAAAAACAGCCCCAAAGCATGATGTTTCCACCCCCATGCTTCACAGTAGGTATGGTGTTCTTTGGATGCAACTCAGCATTCTTTCTCCTCCAAACACGACAAGTTGAGTTTTTACCAAAAAGTTCTATTTTGGTTTCATCTGACATTCTCCCAATCCTCTTCTGGACCATCCAAATGCTCTCTAGCAAACCTCAGACGGGTCTGGACATGTACTGGCTTAAGCAGGGTGACACGTCTGGCACTGCAGGATTTGAGTCCCTGGCGGCGTAGTGTGTTACTGATGGTAGCCTTTGTTACTTTGGTTCTAGCTCTCTGCAGGTCATTCACTAGGTCCACCCATGTGGTTCTGAGAATTTTGCTCACTGTTCTTGTGATCACTTTGACCCCACAGGGTGAGATCTTGCGTGGAGCCCCGGATTGAGGGAGATTATCAGTGGTCTTGTATGTCTTCCATTTTCTTATAATTGCTCCCACAGTTGATTTCTTCACACCAAGCAGCTTACCTATTGCAGATTCAGTCTTTCCAGCCTGGTACAGGACTACAATTTTGACAGCTCTTTGGTCTTGGTCATAGTGGAGTTTGGAGTGTCTGTGAGAGCCAGAAATCTTGCTTGTTTGTAGGTGACCAAATACTTATTTTACCAAATACTTATGAATTCATTAAAAATCCTACAATGTGAATTTCTGGATTTTTTTTTCTTCTCATTTTGTCTCTCATAGTTGAAGTGTACCTATGATGAAAATTACAGGCCTCTCTCATCTTTTTAAGTGGGAGAACTTGCACAATTGGTGGCTGACTAAATACCTTTTTGCCCCACTGTAAAATCTCCTGGTCCTTGGAACACATTTGTTCTAGCATCCTAAAAGGGTCCCCAGAGTATTTTGAAGTACAACTGACCTACATCATCACAGATCCACCACCATACTTCACGTTTAGTATTAGGTTGTTTTTTCTGCATGACCATGGCTCTTTTTACACAAAATCAATTTCTGGTGTTTTTTTGTTTTGTTTTATTTTACCAAAAAGCAAAATTTTTGTATCATCAGATCATAGAACATGGTTCCAAACCAAGTTCTAATGACATTTAGAAAACTCCAGAAGCTTATGTTTGTAGTTTGATGAAAGAGGAGGCATTCCGGCACCAAATTATGCAATTCTCACAACTGTGATCCTTGGAGATGTTTCATACCACTTGAACCATCCTTCTCACTGTGTGTGGGGGCAAGATACATGTGCATCCTCTTCCAGGCAGGTTCCTCATCGCACCAGTGGTTTTACAAAACTTTATATTTCCATTAATAGTGGAGATGGGGTATTTTCAGATGTGTAGCTATCTTTTTATATAATATTGAACAACCCGTGTGCCATCTCTTATTTGACCACTTAATAGTTCAGAAACGTAACTTAAATAGGAAATACAGGTGCTGGTCATATAATTAGAATATCATCAAAAAGTTGATTTATTTCAGTAATTCCCTTCAAAAAGTGAAACATGTATATTATATACATTCATTACACACAGACTGATATATTTCAAGTGTTTATTTCTTTTAATTTTGATGATTATAACTGACAACTAATGAAAAACCCAAATTCAGTATCTCAGAAAATGTGAATATTGTGAAAGGTTTCAATATTGAAGACACCTGGTGCCACACTCTAATCAGCTAATTAACTAAAAACACCTGCAAAGGCCTTTAAATGGTCTCGCAGTCTAGTTCTGTAGGCTACACAATCATGGGGAAGACTGCTAACTTGACAGCTGTCCAAAAGATGACCATTGACAACTTGCACAAGGAGGGCAAGACACAAAAGGTCATTGCTAAAGAGGCTGGCTGTTCAGAGAGCTCTGTGTCCAAGCACATTAATAGAGAGGTGAAGGGAAGGAAATTATGTGGTAGAAAACAGTGTACAAGCAATAGGGATAACCACACCCTGGAGAGGATTGTGAAACAAAACCCATTCAAAAATGTGGGGGAGATTCACAAAGAGTGGACTGCAGCTGGAGTCAGTGCTTCAAGAACCACCACGCACAGACATATGCAAGACATGGGTTTCAGCTGTCGCATTCCTTGTGTCAAGCCACTCTTGAACAAGACACAGCGTCAGAAGTGTCTCGCCTGGGCTAAAGACAAAAAGGACTGGTCTGCTGCTGAGTTATGTTCTCTGATGAAAGTACATTTAGCATTTCCTTTGGAAATCAAGGTCCCAGAGTCTGGAGGAAGAGAGGAGAGGCACAGAATCCACGTTGCTGGAAGTCCAGTGTAAAGTTTCCACAGTCAGTGATGGTTTGGGGTGCCATGTCATCTGCTGGTGTTGCTCCACTGTGTTTTCTGAGGTCCAAGGTCAACGCAGCCGTCTACCAGGTTTTAGAGCACTTCATGCTTCCTGCTGCAGACCAACTTTATGGAGATGCAGATTTCATTTTCCAACAGGACTTGGCACCTGCACACAGTGCCAAAGCTACCAGTACCTGGTTTAAGGATCATGGTATCCCTGCTCTTTATTGGTCAGCAAACTCGCCTGACCTTAACCCTATAGAAAATCTATGGGGTGTTGTGAAGAGGTAAGATGCGATACGCCAGAACCAACAATGCAGGAGAGCTGAGGGCCACTATCAGAGCAACCTGGGCTCTCATAACACCTGAGCAGTGCCACAGACTGATCGACTCCATGCCACGCCGCATTGCTGCAGTAATTCAGGCAAGAGGAGCCCCAATTAAGTATTGAGTGCTGTATATGCTCATACTTTTCATGTTCATACTTTTCAGTTGGCCAGCATTTGTAAAAAATATTTTTTTGTATTGGTCTTAAATAATATTCTAATTTTCGGGGATACTGAATTTGGGATTTTCATTAGTTGTCAGTTATAATCATCACAATTAAAATAAATAAATATTTGAAATATATCAGTCTGTGTGTAATGAATGTATATAATATACGTTTCACTTCAACTTTTTGATGATATTCTAATTATATGACCAGCACCTGTATATTAATAAGATTTTATTAATATGATTTTCTAGGGATGCCAATAATTCTGGGATGCATGTTTGGAAGAAAAAAAACTAAATAATTTTTCTTTGAAGAAAAATGTTAGATTAATATGTTTTTTTGTTTGAGATCAAGCTAATAAACCTTTTTTTTTTTTCATATTTACCTAGGGTGCCAAAAATGCTCTATGCACTGTATATTCAGTGGAGCCATTTGCAGAGAACAATTCCTGTGTAAACAGCTTTTAAAATTGGGCTCACCTACTCCATGACTAATTAAAACACATGAATGGCATAATGCTTTATTTTATATTTAAAGTTCAATTTAACAAGGGGAAATATTTTACAATACTTTTTGGGTCAATTTTCAATATGAAACATCATACAATATTCCCTTTCAACTGCAATGTTAACCACCTTTCTTAGAAATGCTGGACTGGCTCAGGGATTCAATCCAGTAACCCTTTGGTCACTGTCTGAATAGTGGTTATATCTGAACATGCCAATAGTGTTTTGTAAAGAAATTGTCTTTTTATCTAAGGTACTTTTGGTAAAGTGCAAATTAACCATTTAATGAAGGCTAAAATCAAGCCCTGGCTGGCCAACATTTCAAGCACCTCTTCAAATGTCATTATTGCAAACCATATCTTCAGATCTTGGACAAACGAGGTGTATTTCACAACAAATACCACTGAACTGTCAACATTACCATGGAAAGTTCCAAACAGTGTAAAAGAGCTGTAGGGCAGACACTAGCAGAAATTGTTTTTCAGTCTTAACTGCTTTAAAAAAACAGGACCATAAATTGGGAGGGAAATGGTAACTTCAATTGACATGACTGTGGAGCTAACCTTTATAAACTGTAGCTGTATAATTACATTTCTCTCTGCACATGAAATGTTGTGACTCAAAGGTTAACCTTGCAAGGCTGCTAGCTAAGCCTTTGATAGAAAAGATATTGAAGCAAAGAGTAGATGGCCCGCTTGACTGAGTCCAATCAAAGACCTTGTAAACATTTCCTACTGAAGTTTTTCTAGTTTGATGTTTAAATATCAATTGCACTAATTAAATATTATTTAGACATGGTTTGTAGACAAAGATAAAATCATAGCTTCATGTAAAACACTGATAATGTAAGTTCAAACAATGTTTGAGACAGGGCTGGACGTGAGTTACAATCATATGGACAAAAGAATAACTACAGTAAAAATTTGGTTTACAAGGTCTTCACTGCTTATGCATGGAATCTTAACAACCCTTGGCGTGACAGTAAATGTAGTAAAATGTAAAAATTTTAAAAATAATTATATACAGAATTGTTTCTACATTCCGGCCTGGACCAAATACTGTCAATTGAGGATAAATTAAATTACAAATGTTTATGGGGTTTAATTCTGTTAAAAAAAAAAAAAAACAACAACATTGAAATAACAAAATCTGCATGGTAAGAGGTAGGAAGTAGATGCTTCAAAGCCCAAAGAACATAGATATCTCCTTGCCACTCTATGTGTAACTAGTCATCATATAATGTGAGCCCCATGTCATTTAGGTGTTTCATACCTCAGAAGGAAGTGTCATCAGCCAGGGTGATTAGAGTGCAGGTTGATGAAACACTGGAGGAGCGTTCAGGGATTGAGTTGTTATTGTCCCATATTCCAGGCTGTAAGCTGTCTGTGCAGCCCAGGGCCTTGGCCACATCTGGGCACACGGTCAGACACAGTCGATGGAAGAGCATGTAGAACTTTCTACGGAAGCTAAGGTTGATCCAGAAGTAGAAGATGCAATTGAGGAAACCGTTGGAGGTTGGCAGCCACACCACCACAAACTCCATCCACTCTGGAACTTGGCGGCCTGAAATGGCTGGTGTAGGAGAAAGCAGTGAAATAGAAAATACAACACTGGGTGAGCTCAGGAAATGTACTCTAATGTGGCATTAAGCACATTACCTACATCTACTCCGAGTCATCTCACACAAAGAACATTGGTGCTTCTACAGTTGAAAATGTTGGTGTCATTTTCCTGAGCTCATTAAGAAGGATGGTGATCGCTTTAGTACCAGAGCAGTAGATGTTGATATTCATTTCTTCTCCTGGTTTTATCAGATTTTTCTCAAAATAAAAAGCAATATCCATACAGCTACAGTACTCAGACAGGTTATAAGTGGCCTTGAGAAAAACATGCACCTGCTCTCTGAATTTCCTTCATCGCCTAATGGTTTGTTGTAGGCCTACCATTGTAGATAATTGTAGCCATGCATGGAGTCCAGCATGTGTAGTACACCGTCATCACAGGAACAAGCACCCTGGCGGCTACGTTGGGTCGGTTGAGGCGACCTAAGTGTTGTGTGCGCATCTTCACCCGCTGCCTTTTTGCAGCCAACCATAGGCACAGGTTTGCGTATGTCATGACGATTGAGCACGGGAAGAAGATGAAGCATATTAACGCTATGGAGTACCCAACGTTAGTAGAGTACGATGGATTGCATACCAGTGACGCCGTAGAAAAGTGGACCTCAATTATACCGTTTGGAAAAGATATTGGTACGAGTAAAATAGGAGGGAAACACCATGCAAAACCGATAAGCAGCAGCGTTCTTCTCCTGGTCATCAGGGAGGAGTACACCAGCGGGTAAAACACTGCAATGTATCGTTCCAGACTTATGGTAGCCAGTGTGTACATACATGTCGAATAAACCGTGGCGTTGAAGAAAGCCACAATATGACATAGGAAGTCTGGACCGTCGCTGTAGTCCTTCATGAGACTAACGCACAAATTCAAAGGCGTAATGATCAGTCCAAACGCCGAATCAGCACCGGTGAGTGACAGTAAAAAGTATCGAGAATTCCTCGACCAACCGGACACGGATGAAGAAATCACCATAATAACTGCAATATTCCCTAACGTAATCATCGCTCCTAAGACGGATATTATAGTTATTTTAATTGGCCAGTGCGATTTAAGAAGCGTTTGCGGATCTGTGCTGGAATGGTTAGTGTCGTCAGACGCAGACAAACTGACAGTTGCGAACATTGTCCTTCACAAACTTGGGCCTCTGTCGGTTATAGGCTATTACACAATTGTCACCTTACTGTGCAAAACTCAAATAACACTATCAACCTCCATGCTCTCAAAATTCTTTCACCTAAATTAACATGATGAAATCGACTTACCAAACGGCGGTAGCCAAACAAATACACCAGACCCGCACTTTGACCACGCCTCTTTTTTGGGACTTACTGCATGCCCTCACATAGGTTTTAGAGGCATGGGCTTATTGCGATTGTCACATCCACATTAGTAAAGGCAAGTTTGTAGGTTTGTGTTGCATATTGGTGGGCGATACATTAGGCGGCATGAAGGCCGGGATTTTCGCTTTTTTCCAGGGGTCAAACTGATCTGTCTTAAATATTGGAGGGGGTCATGACCGCCGTCACTTCCCAAATATATGCACCAGGTCAGATTCAGTTATCATTTGCCTTGATATCTCTCTGCAACAGTTACAAAGACACGACAGTCCATTATTTTGCGACGCTTCATGGCTATTTGATAAATCAAGGTTGTGCGTTATCTTGCCCCTTCGTCTCCCGCTTGCCACCCGAAACAACTACCCGAGACAAGACAGAGAACCGTTTTTCTGTATCTACTCTTCATATATATAACCTTAATATGTTAACGTTTTATGAAATTTAAAAACGATATTCAATGCCTGATTAGCAGTCCAGACTCAGATGCTGTGTAACGTTTCTTCTGCAGCGCATGTATCGTTAGCTTTTTTGACAAAATGTCAAAGTGCTTTATTCTTAATCTCAGTAGAAGGGCCTTATTCGTAATCTCAGTCCAAATTTCAGTAGGCCTACAAAGGCCTTAATTTAATATTTTAACTTTAGGTCAATTTAAACTGTACAATAATAATCGCAGCCCTATGTTTAACCACCATGTAAAGTCTGTAGAGATGGCAGTTCTGGACCAGAATTTTAACAACCTATTGCAATCTGCTTCCTATCCTTCTGCAGCGTAATTTAATTAAAAACCCAGTAAAATGTTAATTTGTGGCCCAACAAAAACATTACAAACTGCACTTAATGATTCTGGCTTAATTAACTTTCTTAATTTAACAGAAGGTTACATAGCATGTAAAATGAAGAACACCAGATTTTCTCAAGTTGATGGATGCAAACCATCTTTCATTTAAAACCTGAAGGAGACTGCAAACTTTAAGAGCCAGGTCAAGCCATTGGGAAATTCCTAATTATGTTCCTAATTAAGACCGAAATGACCTGGTAAAGTCAGTTCATAATTAACCAGTGATCAATGAAATAAAAAGGAATAGTTGAACATGATCTATTAGGGTCGCTGGTTAGTTTTGAACTCTTACCTGGTCCTTTAACTCTTAAAGGGTACATCACAAAACTGGTGAACACATTTGAGTACTTTCCATTTTAGCTTTTACACCTCTGCAAACTACGAACAACAATGCCTTATGGGAATGTAACCCAAGATGGATTGTAACATTGCAGTGGGACTTATCAGGTATACCATATATCCGAAGTTATCTATGGCCTTTCAAAGAAAAACTGCCCCAGTACATCAAAAATCCAAAAATGTACTTGACAGTGGGAATTACCTACTTTTCTGCATGGCTATCTTTCTGTTTACACCAAACCCACCTCTTGTGTTTGTTTCCAAATATATCTATTTTGGTCTCATCTGACCTGAAACCCGGTTCCTTTGAAAGTTCCAGTAACGTTTAGCAAATTATAGGCGCTTGAGTTTGTTGTTTGCTGACAGCAAAGTTTTTTATGGCAACCCAAACAAATTGAGGTTACGTAGGTCCAAAAATCATAGTTCTGTAGACTTTCTGACCCCAAGATTCCTTGCAGATTCTTTGACCACTGAAACCGTCCTCCTCACTGAGCGTGGGGTCAATATTGACACATGTCCTCTTCCAGGCTGATTGTTAACATCTCCAGCTGCTTAAAACTTTTTAATTATTGCCCTGATATTGGAAATGGGCAGTTTCAACCATTTAAATTTATTCTCATAGCCATTTCCTGATTTGTGCGGCTCAACAACCTTTTGTCGCACATTTACTATATTCTCAGGTCTTTCCCATAGTGATGGATGACTATGGGACTTTAACCTGTGCGTGACATCTTACACTGCTAAAATTTTTTTAAGGGAACACATAATGATCACAGTGTAAAACCAAGTCAATTAAACTTCAGGGATATAAATCTGTCCAGTTAGGAAGCATAAGCAATTTTGAATCAGTGTCAGCTATTTTGGTGAAAATGAAAGTGACAACAGGTGCACTAAAGAGGCAACAGCAAGACAACCCCCAAAAGGGGAATGGTTATGCAGGTGGTGACCACAGACAATTGTTCTCTCCTTATCCTTCCTGACTGATTCTTCTCTAGTTTTGCATTGTGCTAGTGTCCTTGTCACTACTGGTAGCATGAGATGGCACCTGCAGCCCATTCAAGTTGCACAGGCAGTCCAGCTCCTCCAGGATGGCACATCCATACATGCCGTCACAAGGTTTTCTGTGCCTCCCAGTACAATCTCAAGAGCATAGAAGATATGCCAGGAGACAGGCCATTACACGAGAAGACCTGGACAGGGCCGTAGAAGTGCATCAACCCAGCAGCAGGACCTGTATCTGCTCCTTTGTGTGAGGAGGAACAGGAGAAGCATTGTCTGAGCCCTACAAAATGACCTCCAGTGGGCTACTGGTGTGCATGTTTCTGACCAAACTGTCAGAAACATACTCCATGAGGGTAGCATGAGGGCCCAACGTCCTATAGTAGGACATGTGCTCACAGCCCAGCACCGAGCAGCTCGATTGGCATTCACCAGAGAACACCAGAATTGACAGGTCTGCCATTGGCGCCCCGTTCTCTTCACAGAAGCAAGCAGGTTCACACTGAGCACATGTGACAGATGTGAATGAGTCTGAAGAAGCCGTGGTGAAAGTTAGGCTGCCTGCAACATCATCCAGCATGACCAGTTTGGCAGTGGGTCAGTGATGGTCTGGGGAGGCATATCCTTGGAGGGTCGCACAGACCCCCACATGCTAGCCAACGGTATCCTGACTGATGTTAGGTAGCTGGATTAAATTCTCAGAACCATCGTCAGACCTTAGGCTGGTGCAGTGGGCCCTGGGTTCCTCCTGGTGCTGGACAATGCCTGGCCTCGTGGCCAGAGTGTGTAGGCAATTCCTGGAGGATGAAGGCATTTATGCCATTGACTGGCCCTCACGTTCCCCAGACCTAAATCCATTTGAGAACCTCTAGGGCGTTATGTATCAGTGCATCTGACGCCGCCAAGTAGTGCCACAGACTGTCCAGGAGCTCACTGATACCCTGATCCAGGTCTGGGAGGGGATCTCATCAGGAGCATGCCCAGATGTTGTCGGGAATGCATGCAGGCATGTGGGGGCCATACACACTACTGAGTCACCTTATGAGATGCCATGATGAAATTCACACAAGTTCCAATAGCCTGTGATTTCAACTGTTTACTTTGATATTCAGTTTGAGTTTGAATCCAGCCCTCAACCTGTTGGTGATTTTGTTTTCCATTGACCGTTGTTACGTAATTTTGTTTTCAACGAATTACACAATGTACAGTGAAGATCTTTGATATACAGCTCCGGAAAAAATTAAGAGACCACTGCACCTTTTTCTTTCCTTTCCAAAATGTTTGAAAAGGAAAGTTTTGAAAGAGGAAAAGAAGGGTTAAAATTAAGAGACCACTGCAAATTGCTTCTGTTCCTCATGATGTGTGATTTAAGTGTTCAAAGTGTATTAATACCACAGTGAAAAAGAAAGTCATGGTTTACCACTTAAGTTTTCCTAATCACTGAGGTGAACTTAAAAATTTAAAATATGAATGAGAATATATTTCAGTGAGGTTTTATTCATAACAATTTCTAGGGGTGCCATTAATGGTTTTAGATGTTTGTTTTTTTGTAGAAAAATATTTAATTTATTTCACAATTATTTTTTCAAAGAATTTTACTGAAATTTAATGTCAGATTTTGTGAATTATTTGAATGAATGGCCAAGAGGATAAACATTGTTTTTCTTCATGTAAAATATTGTATTAGTCACTGACCATGTTCAATAGGTTCCAAACCACAATAGATACATTTTCCTGACAGATCTACAAATAATTGTACATAGTATTTTATGATACAAGGCCAGTCATAGTTTGTCTGCTGTTGTTTTGATCCTGCCATACATGGTCCTTCTATTCCTCTATAGGTTAAACCTAGTTCAAAGATTTCTTATCACCGCACAACCTAGACAAGACAAGAGTAAAATGTATTTCCTATGAATAATCCAGCAGCTCCTTTAGCAAATTGAGAAATTGAATGTGATCAAAAAACTACTTTTGATTACTAGAGTACCTCTCTTGGGATAGTAAGTATAGTTTGTGTCATTCACTCATTTTCAAAAACACCCCAGTGGTGTCTGAGATATTTTGAGGTTATCTAAACCCATCCCTGGGCATGTGTTAATTTGCTGTTAAGTAGCAAATTTGCCCACTCTACTGGTACCTGCGCATAGCTAGCATCTCAGAAATACAGTGTGAGATCAATTTCATTGATTGACACATGCAGAGGCCTAAAAAGTAAATAAACAAATGTGCTTCCATAGTTGGAACATAGAACATTTGCTGGGTAAGTCAAGTTGTTACATCACTCAGTTGTTAGAACAGCTGTCTCTGTATCTGAAGGCTTTGAGTTCATTGTCAGGTCAAAGCCACACTTTGTGTTTTATAAAAATGCATTTCCACAATAATTTAATTATGATTAAATGGTTGCTAGGCTACGATTTTAATATATGATCAAATGCAGTTTTTTTTTTTATAGGCTGCTGTGCTACTGCAGTAGTGGTTTTTGTTATACCATGCTATTAGGCTAATTAGTTTGGTTCTGTAATGTATCATATTGTGACAAAACATGAATGATTGATGTGAATGAGTGATGCTTGCATGTTTGTGTGTGGAAATGTCCTTACAGCACCTTGAATTAATGAAATGCTTTTTGGGCTGTTTTTGATAAAAAAAAAAAATCTTAGTTATTTTGACCAATTGCACACAGATTTGCAATGGTCAAGACCTGCAACCTCTTCATATTGAATCATGATACAGGTTTTAGATAGCCTATACATTTTTTTGTTAGATTTATTTATTTGTTTCACCTTTAAAAATGTATTGCTCTGTCACGGCTTTGGTTGAGGGAGCAAAGGAGGAACCGGAGAAGGCGTGGCGGATGAAGATTTTTATATATTTCAATAGAACAAATAAACAGAACAAGCGTTTACAAAGCGCACACAGCTCTGACATGAGGCAGAGAACAATCACACACAAAGACAGGGGGAGCAGAGGGAACATATATACTGGGGGAAACAGCGATGATGATGAACAGGTGCACTAAACGAGACACAGGTGAAATGCATGATGAGACGGTGGTGTTAGAAAGCCGGTGACGTCGACCGCCGGGGCCCGCCCGCTGCAGGGGGAGGTGAACCAGCAGAGGTCGCAGTTGTCACAGTACCCCCCCCCCCCGACGCGCGGACGACACCGGCCTCGGGGCCGACCCGGGGGGCGCGGAGCAGGGCGATCCGGCCGACGCTGGTGGAAGTCGCGGACAAGGACGGGAGCCAGGACGTCCTTCACCGGAACCCAGCTCTGCTCCTCCGGGCCGTACCCCTCCCACTCCACGAGGTACTGGAGGCCCCCCGCCCGGCGCCTCGAGTCGATGATGGAGCGGACAGAGTACGCCGGGGCCCCCTCGATGTCCAGAGGGGGAGGGGGTACCTCCCGCACCTCACACCCCTGAAGGGGACCATCCACCACCGGCCTGAGGAGAGACACATGGAACGAGGGGTTAATACGGTAGTCGGGGGGAAGGCGTAACCGATATGTTACCTCGTTGACTCTCCTCAGGACTTTAAAGGGCCCCACAAACCGCGGGGCCAGCTTCCGGCAGGGCAGGCGGAGGGGCAGGTCCCTGGACGAGAGCCAGACCCGGTCGCCCGGCCGATACACCGGGGCCTCCCCGCGGTGGCGGTCCGCAGAGGTCTTTTGACGGCGGACAGCGAGCCGGAGGCGGGATTGTACTGCCTCCCATGTGCCCGCTGCCCGCCGGAACCAGTCGTCCACCGCAGGGGTACCGGTCTGGCTCGGCGTCCAGGGCGCCAGGACCGGCTGGTAGCCCAGGACGCACTGGAAAGGCGTCACGCCCGTGGAGGAGTGGTGCAGAGAATTCAGTGCATATTCTGCCCACGGCAAAAACTCTGCCCACTCCCCCGGCCGGTCCTGGCAGTAGGACCGGAGGAACCTACCCACTTCTTGGTTTACCCGTTCCACCTGCCCGTTGGATTGGGGATGGTAGCCCGAGGTCAGGCTGACCGAGATCCCCAGGTGCTGCATAAATGCTTTCCACACCCTAGACGTGAATTGGGGACCCCGGTCAGACACGATGTCCTCGGGCACCCCATAGTGCCGGAAGACGTGTGTAAATAGGGCCTCCGCGGTCTGTAGGGCAGTAGGAAGGCCGGGCAGAGGCAAGAGGCGGCAGGACTTCGAGAACCGATCCACAACGACCAGGATGGTGGTATGGCCCTGGGAAGGGGGGAGATCCGTCAAAAAATCAACAGAAATGTGGGACCATGGTCGTTGTGGAATGGGCAAGGGGTGCAACTTGCCCACAGGTAGGTGCCGGGGTGCCTTACTCTGGGCGCACACCGAGCAGGAAGAGACGTATACCCTCACGTCCTTGGCTAAAGTGGGCCACCAGTACTTACCGGCCAGGGCGCGCACTGTTGGCCCGATGCCAGGATGACCGGAGGAGGGAGATGTATGCGCCCAGTAGATGAGGCGGTCGCGGACAGACGCCGGCACATACGTACGGCCCTCAGGGCATGTGGGCGGAGAGGGCTCGTCGCGCTGCGCTCCGGCGATGTCCGCGTCCAGTTCCCATACCACCGGTGCCACGATGCATGACTCCGGGAGCACGGGAGCATCATCCACTGGCCTCTCCTCCGTGTCATGCTGGCGGGACAGCGCGTCAGCCCCGATGTTCTTACTCCCCGGCCTGTAGGTAAGAGTAAACACAAACCGGGTGAAAAACATAGCCCACCTTGCCTGGCGAGGGGTCAGCCTCCTCGCTGCCTGCATGTACTCCAGGTTCCGGTGGTCAGTCCAGACGAGGAAAGGGTGTTTAGCCTCCTCTAACCAGTGCCTCCACGCCGACAGAGCTCGAACCACGGCCAGCAGCTCACGATCACCTATGTCGTAGTTCCGCTCCGCCGCACTGAGCTTCTGGGAGAAGAAGGCACAGGGACGGAGCGTGTTACGACACCCCGTCCGTTGGGAGAGGATGGCACCGAGCCCACAATCGGACGCGTCCACCTCCACGATGAACTGGAGCGACGGGTCGGGATGGGCCAGGACCGGAGCGGTGGTGAAACGGTGTTTCAGTTCCACAAACGCCCGCTCCGCCTCCACGGTCCACCGCAACCGGGTCGCCCCCCCCATCAGAAGGGAGGTGATCGGAGCCGCGACCTGGCTAAAGCCCCGGATAAACCTCCTGTAGTAATTAGAGAAGCCTAAGAAACGTTGCACGTCCTTAACCGTGGTTGGGGTCGGCCAATTACGCACGGCGTCAATGTGAGGCTCCTCCATAGCCACACCTGTGCTGGAAAAGCGATATCCCAGGAAGGACACAGACGACTGGAAAAACAGACACTTCTCGGCTTTCACGTACAGGTCATGCTCCAGCATTCGAGCCAGTACTCTGCGCACTAACGAGACATGTTTGGCGCGGGTGGCAGTGAATATCAAGATGTCATCAATATACACTACCATTCCTTCGCACAACAAGTCCCGGAATACGTCGTTGACGAAGGACTGGAAGACTGAAGGAGCATTCATCAACCCGTACGGCATCACTAAATACTCGTAATGGCCGGACGTGGTACTAAAGGCAGTTTTCCACTCGTCTCCTTCCCGGATACGCACCAGGTTATAGGCACTCCTGAGGTCTAATTTAGTGAAAAAGCGGGCCCCGTGCATCCTCTCCACCTCCGCAGAGATCAAAGGGAGAGGGTAGCGGAACGGAATGGTGATCTTGTTCAGCGCCCGGTAATCGATGCACGGGCGCAAACCACCGTCTTTCTTTTTCACAAAAAAGAAACTCGAGGAGACCTGTGACTTGGAGGGCCTAATGTAGCCCTGCTCCAACGCTTCCGTAACGTAGGCGTTCATAGTCTCCGTTTCGGTGCGGGACAGTGGATACACGTGACCCTTCGGGAGTGCGGCTCCGTCAACGAGGTCTATCGCACAATCCCCCAGCCGGTGTGGTGGCAACACAGCAGCCTTGGCCTTGGAGAAAACCGTAGCCAAGTCCCTGTATTCGGGGGGAATGGGCACGGCGGGCGCACTGTCTGGACTCTCCACCGAGGTCGAGCCAACGGAAACACCCAAACACCTACCCTGGCACTTCCGCGACCACCCCGACAGACGTCGACTAGACCAAGAGATGATAGGGTCATGTAGAGACAACCAGGGGAAACCTAAAACGACTGGGAACGTGGGTGAGTCGATCACGTGAAATGAAATGGTTTCACTGTGTCCGTTGTCGGTAATCAGGAGGAGGGGAACAGTGCAACTTGTGACCAGCCCTGACCCTAGTGGCCGGCTGTCTAGAGCTCTCACGGGCAGGGGGGTGTCGAGGGCCTGGAGGGGTATGTGCGACCGCAGGGCAAAAGACCTATCCATGAAATTCCCGGCTGCGCCTGAGTCTACCAGCGCCTTACACCGGGCAAGCAGCGGAAAGCCGGGGAACCTAACAGGGACAGTGCACATAGAGAGGGAAGAGGTTAGTGGCGAATGTGCATGTGCTACCTGGGGTGATGCGGAAGTGCCCTGCCTGTCGCCTCTCGACTCAGGGAGGGAGGTGCGGTGTGGTGCAGTAATACGGCCTCGTTGCCCCCTGGAGGCACTCCGCACCTGTCCTCCCCGACGTCTGCCCGGCAGTGCAGCCGCCCCCAATTCCATGGGGACGGCGGTGTCGGGTTGATAGGGTTGGTAGGGTGGAACGGACGGGCCTCTTCCGGGACGTCCTCGGGCAGCCAGCAGGTTGTCGAGACGGATGGACATGTCAACCAGCTGGTCGAGGGAGAGGGACACGTCTCGACAAGCTAGCTCCCTCCGGACGTCCTCGCGAAGGCTACAGCGGTAGTGGTCGATCAGAGCCCGTTCGTTCCACCCCGATCCCGCTGCCAGGGTCCGGAACTCCAGTGCGAACTCCTGCGCCGACCTCGTCCCCTGCCGAAGGTGGAACAGCCGTTCACCCGCCTCTCTTCCTTCGTGCGGGTGGTCAAACACGGCTCGGAAGCGGCGGGTGAACTCGGCGTAGCTGCCCTGGGTGGGCTGCTCGGTGTTCCAGACGGCGGTGGCCCACTCCAGGGCTTTTCCGGAAAGGCAGGAGACGAGCGAGGTGATCTTCTGTGCCTCGGTCGGCGCAGGGTGCATCGCCTGGAGCGCGATGTCCAGTTGCAATAGGAATCCCTGGCAGCGGTCCGCCGCCCCGTTGTAATCCCTAGGCAAGGGTAGATGCAACGGCCCCATGGCTGGCGGTGAGGCTGGGGCAGGCGGAGAGACGGCCGGTGTTGCGGGGTGCTGCTGACTCAGCTCTAGGCGCTGCACCGCTTTCAGAACGTTGTCCATCGCGGCGCCTAGGCTGGCCAGCATTGTTGAATGCACCTGGACCGCCTCCGCAACACCGACCTCGCCTGTGGCACCTTCGGGCTCCATATCCTTGCTGTATTCTTTAAGGTGTGTGATTCTGTCACGGCTTTGGTTGAGGGAGCAAAGGAGGAACCGGAGAAGGCGTGGCGGATGAAGATTTTTATATATTTCAATAGAACAAATAAACAGAACAAGCGTTTACAAAGCGCACACAGCTCTGACATGAGGCAGAGAACAATCACACACAAAGACAGGGGGAGCAGAGGGAACATATATACTGGGGGAAACAGCGATGATGATGAACAGGTGCACTAAACGAGACACAGGTGAAATGCATGATGAGACGGTGGTGTTAGAAAGCCGGTGACGTCGACCGCCGGGGCCCGCCCGCTGCAGGGGGAGGTGAACCAGCAGAGGTCGCAGTTGTCACACGCTCAAAATAACTCTTATACAGGCATATACAGGCATAATCTGACACTTAAGTGTCTGGGGAATTTCCAATTTTTCTCAACTGTAAAAATCTTGGTCAACCAATGGACTAAAAACCAAACAATTGACCAGTTGATTAAATCCGACAGGCCTACCGTCAAGTCACAAAGTATCGACACCCTTTATAAAATTTTGCAAACGTGAATGCAAAAAATAAACGTGACGTCTGCTCTGCCTGGGACCGCAGTTCCTCTTCCTATTCGGCGTTCCACCTCATCAGTGTACTAACCACCAGCTGGAGAGTGATGGCAGCAGCGCACCCCGAGGACGCACCTCTTTTCACTTGGTCATTAGTGTGTAGATTGATCATTCAGTTCCAGATGGGAAGGATTATATGTGTCCTATTTGATGCAAGGAATGTTTTGTGTTCAGACAACTCTTTATTCACCAGCTATAGCAAGGGAGAACACAATCTGAATGCAGTCTGTTAGAGTCTTCCAGTCTAATGGCAACACTGAGTAATTCAGAAGGAGGACCAGGAAAAAGAGTGGGGTTCCAGAATGGGCTGCAGGCTCCATTCACTCTGGAAGTGGACAAAGAGAGAACCCTGATGACCCTAATGACCTCCAGATCATTAGCCCAGCAGTGGAAGGCACACAGGCTTCTCTCTCCTTCATATATTCTCAGACTAAATGGTGGCCCCATGAATTACATTAACGGCAGAAAACGCTTAGGGCATAGGTCAGAAGACATGGTTTGAACAATTCAGCACCAGTTTCTGTGTTGTCATGAGCTATAAATAAGAAACAGTAAAACGTCTGTAGAGATTATGCAGGGATATATAAACTGTTACAAATTTGGGAATAGCATGGGGCCAGTTAATTGCCAGGATATAATCACATGACCAGGGTATGATCCAATGGGCCGGGTATAATCACATGCCTAGGGTATGATCCAATGGGCAGGGTATAGTTGCATGACCAGGGCATGATCCAATGGACCGGGTATAATCGCATGACCAAGGTATGATCCAATGTTCCGGGTATAATCGCATGACTGGGGTATGATCCAGTGGACAGGGTATAATCGCATGACCAGGTTATGATCCAATGTGCCGGGTATAATCACATGACCAGGGTATGATCCAATGGGCAGGGTATAATCACATGACCAGGGTATAATCGCATGACCAGGGTATAATCATTATTTGATAAATAATGAATAGTAAAGAAAATAACTTAAAATAATATATTAAAATACCACTAGTATACTTTAACGCAGGGCTGCTCAATCCTGGTCATGGAGATCAACCATCCAGTAGGTTTTTCTCTCCAACCCCAGCTCATTATTAGAATCAGGTGTGCAAAATTAAGGTTGGAGAGAAAACCTACAGGGTGGTAGCTCTCCAGGAACAGGATTGAGAAGCCTTGCTTTAACGTGTTGGAATTGCAGTAAAGAGGAATATTGAAAGGTAAGACATTGCTGAGAATCTAATAAAAGGCAGCTTTAAAATGAACTGAACTATAGCCTAAAGTACACAGACAGCATTCCTATAATTAAATAAGTTGAGGATGTATTTTGACAGTCATGGAATGATCCATCAAATCAGTAACATGGGGAATGCTTAGTGAGCATGCTGCCACTGTTTATGTAACCTCCATGCATACTCAAGTAATGCAAATTCAACTTTCTTTTTTACATAAATGTGCAACTTGGCAGAGTAATACGGAGCTCTATGAAAAGCAGTTGTTGCAGCCCTATTTCCAATTCAGACAAAATCAGAGGGAGGCCAGCTACCCAGGATAGGGGTTTGGAGGAGAAATAAGACATTCTCTTAAATGGCTGAAAAAAGATGAGGCCATTTTCTCTCTATAGCCATGTGCTGGACTCCACACAGAGACATTTGCTCATTAGGACAGGGACAAGTGTATATATCAGTTATATTCCAGACAGTCCTCCTTTCTCTGAAGGATTTGTCCATGGCTGGCTGCTGATTAGCATGGTTCTGAGCCAAGCTGACACAACTAGCCTTCTGGCAGAGCTGCTTCTCTTACAGGTCCATTACAGAAGCTAAACTTAATTGTTCAAATGTGTGTCCTCTTTATAGTAGTGGCTGGGATTGTATTTGATGTGTCAGTGGGCACTCATGAGAAAAATTTGCTGGAGATCAATCAATGTTTTTTGTCACCCCAAGACAAGGCTATTTCATTTCGATGCCTTATTTTGTGGGTATTCCTTTGCACTAATCACAGATATATTATGGACTTGACAGAAATGACAGAAGTTGACCTTTTTTAATCTTTTCACCGAAAGAAATGGCCATCGTTTTCCATTGGTGTCAGATATCTTCAAAATGAATAACGTTGTTAGAGCAAATGAGCAGTAATCATCTAGAGCAAATTAAAAACACAAGCTGTCAAAAGATTTAGAAGTAATGGCCATCAAACCTTCATGGGGCTCTGAGTTTCAACTGGTGAAAATAACCAAAATACTGTGG
The DNA here is from genome assembly GCF_011004845.1 of Esox lucius. NCBI lineage: Eukaryota > Metazoa > Chordata > Actinopteri > Esociformes > Esocidae > Esox > Esox lucius. The sequence continues at coordinate 16,037,284 of NC_047570.1, read as the reverse complement.
TGATTTTGAGAAAGTTAGTTAAACTTTTGATCCAATACTTGTAATTTATAGTTATTTTCTTGTGAAGCACAATCGGTTGATTCTCTGGAAAATCTTAGTTGCTATCACAGATACTTGATATGTAGCTACTATTTTCCAGAAGATTCATGACATAAATGCTATAAATTTTTGGACTCAGTCATATTTTGAATTCCTATTTTAAGAATTAGGCATTATAGAAAAAGAATTCATTCATATTTTCCCATTGTTACATGGGAACCTTTATCCGTACAGCTCAAACGGATGGTGGAGGTACTTTTAATGAGTAGCTGTTAGGGAAAGATAGGTGTGTATCCACTCTGTGAATTTCAGCTTCTGGGTATGCGTGAATATCTATTTGCTCCTGCATGAGAGGGAGAATGTACTTTTGGAGATGCTTATGTGTAAATGTACATCACGTTTTTTTTTTTGGTGAGTGGGTGAACTAATGGGAAAGGATGTGGTCCTTTTGTGTGGGCTGCATCGCTTTGTGTGCTTGCACAAGTTGGTGAAACAAGAGATGTTTCACCAACTCAATGTTTCTCTCACCTCAAGTTGGAATGGATGGCGATGGGTGGATGTAGCGGTGGAGAATGGTCCACTACAAACTTTAGTTATCACATGTCTATATATGACGGGAAACAAGGCGCACTTTGCCCTCGGTTTCTTTGGGTCTACCTTATTACAGGGCTCTTCCGTTGTGTACCAAAAGGTAAACACTGGTATGTGATCTCTTAGTACTATTCTCTGTACCAGCACATGCAAATCACAGCCAGTGTAATATGATGAAACACAGACAGATTTGGATTGAATCTCCTATTCAAACTGATTATACATGGTCTTCGTGATCATATAAACCATGAAAGGGTACATCAGAAATACAATTAAAGCATGTTTATACTTGACAATTTGATTCATCAAACCCAAGCCGCTAAAGTGCTGTCAAAACAATGTGAAACAGCCGGCAGTGTTAAGTGGTGAATGGTAAGGAGCGGTAATGTAGCCACAACAAGCATATGTGATCTGCAACACATCTCGGCTCACCCATACTCTGATAATATGCTTTCAGTGGAAGTTCCATTTCTTTGGGCGGAGTCAAAGTGGTCTACTGTAAGTCATTGCTTTAGAGTACAGCTGTGTCGTTGCAGCCAGGAATTCCAATCCGAGAGAAAAACAAGGCAACAGTGAACATGACTTTCCCACTAATGATTAGGATTAGGTTGCAATAGATTACAGAAATGGATCTGATGCGTGCTTTAGGAATGAATGCTACATTTTGCTGCACTTCAGGGCCTTGAGTGATGAAAACTAGTACACACTTTAGGTTGAGAGTGCCCCTTAAAGCGAAGTATCCACTCATAATATCCTCCTCTTGTGCTTAAAAGGAATGGACTGGTGGTGTAAAGAAAATGTTGACACCTCCCAAATGTTTTTGAATTGATCTTTGATCTAGACAAGGATTCCAAAAATAATACCAGCAGAAGAATAAGTCTGATTCCAGTGCAGATCACAGTCCCCTTACAGTAAATTGACATGCGACTAACAAAATGTCACATACAAGGATGCAGTGGCAGAGGATAGGAATGAGAAGTTTTTTGGGCCACTTGGCCTTAAGGTGGTGCTTAATTTGCAAGGTCACTGAGGCCATCAGCCAGGGCACTTAGGCTGTCAAGCAAAATAGCCAATTTAATTATTTTGGAGCCAAAATTACATGTATTTTAAGAAAACAAGCAATTACTCTAAAATAGTGATTTAAGAAACTTTGTGTATGCCCACATGCCTTAGTTATATAGGGACTAAGAGACCAAACATTTGTAATTGTCAGACATGGTCCACCTCATTCTTCCATCCTCCTCATGTGTGTGTGTGTGTGTGTGTGTGTGTGTGTGTGTGTGTGTGTAACAACCGGATATATTTTGCTTATAACCAAGATTATAACACCTGAGAGGCTCATCTTATTGGCCTTTAAATGCATGATTACAAAATGTAGTTCAGATTGCTAATGCAGTTAGAGCACGCCCCCCGCCCCTGTTGCCTCCTTCAGGGAATCAAGGTTATCAACATATCTAAAGTTTTCTCATGATTGCATTTTTAAATGTTGCTCAATCGTAAAGCATTTTTCTCACCTGCCACTTGAGCACACAATGGGGAGAGTGAAAGCACACTGCAAAACCTCAAGCCGGACATTGATGGAGTCCAGACAACTGATAATGTAAATGTTTTGAAAGCCCTACCAATTCATTCAATCACTTTGAATCCAAACGAAGGATGAATGGGTGCCATTCAAATAGAAACCTCCTTTTCAATCAGTTCTGTGGGGTGCCCTGATGACCAATAATTGTTCACAGTGTTTCCTCCGGGGTAAGATTGCTACACTGGTTCATATATTGACAGTTATGCAATACCTATGTCATTGTGTTTCTGCCTCTTCTCACTTGCACAGGAATATGAATACTGAGCCTAGCACTTAAGCCTTACGTAATCACTACTCCCCTCTCACTCAAAGAGAGCTTTGCTATGGCATGAGCTATTGACTTTCATTAAATGTCTTCCCTCTTCTGCTGTTTTTTTATGCCACAACATTGATTTCAAACCCTAACCTCTCCTCTCTGCTCTTGGGAGTGCAGAGGCTGGTTGCTAGAAGCTGTGTGCTGCATAATTGTAAGGCTGCTTTGTTTGCTATGAAGGGTGGAGGGCCCGGGCAGGTCTCCAGAACACTGCTTTCCCCAGTTAGTCAACAAGGCTGGAGGAAGCATTGGTGAATACAGTCTAGTCTATTGGCCTTGCCTCTGTGTGTGAATGATCGCTATCCTACAAATATTAAAGAATTAATGAATAAATAAGCGTTACAATGCTATTACTCGTCTCAGAATGCCTGAAGTCCCCTTCCTTCAAGTTTCATAACGTATCTTTAAAAGGAAGGCAAGAAGGGAATGAACCTGTCTTCATAAGAGCAATCCCATTTTTACATTTTGTTGAATTGTAAACATTTCGTGAATACTGCAGCATCTCTCAGTTTTGAAGACAATGAGACTATAAACAGTTTTTGGAACTGGTTAATGAATTTTAACTTAATCTAACTGACTGCACTGTGTGGTCTACCGTGGTCCAATGTTCTAACCTGACACCTGCAAATCCGGCTAACTGCTGTTTCAACTAAAACTCTCATCTATCTTTCCCTACTTTCCTGTCAATTTAAAGTGCAGTATAATGAAGTATCAAAGAAATTGTAAGGCTGGTCTTTGAAATATCTCACTTCATGGACGTTTTAGCAATCACAGCAGCACATCTCTCTAATTGTCTTGCTTCTGAGCAGCTCCCTATTTTGCTTTTTGACTCCCTATCTTGCCATTTCTATCACAGACAGTGCACCAGTCTACCCACGATGATGGAAAAAGAGACAGGAACGGATATTAGCCACTGAGTTTGCTTTTCAACAGCCCGAGGTGCCAGCTCCTGTTAGGTCCTCCATGGTATGATATGGGTGAAATGTGTCATGGAGGGTTATGAAGGGTAGGTAATCTTATCAAAGATCATACTTAAACTTCCTGCTATGTAATTCGCAATGCATGTCTTCTCCCAGAAGTACACAAATTAATTAACCATCTGTGTGTCAGAACATTAAAGTGCGCTATAGTCTACTAAACCTGTGTTCCACATGAGACAGCAGCTGTAAAAAGACCCAGCACATTACACAATATGATAACCCGAAGTGAAAACAAACTTTTCTTAGTGACGCATTATACGCTCTGTAAACTATAGATAACTCTGGTTCAGTATATATCCAACCCCAAGCATAATATTATGCTCTATAATTTGCATTGTTCATACCGTAATACATACAAAACTATTTCAAAACTGGTTCAAGCTGTATATCTTACCTACTACTATGTGAGTATTTTCTAAGACTTTTATTTCTGACTACACAATTAGCACGTCGTTTTAAAAACAAAGAAATATAAAAACAATATTCCTTTCTTAATCTAGTAATCTCTCTAAAACATTATTCCTCTTTTGTAAGAATGCTAAAAGATGATCAAAACTGAGTGCTGGAAATGTAAGGGCACTTTAAGGGAACTAGGCAGTTTCCTGATTCCCTCTCTGGGTTTTTCAGTCTTGTCCTCACAAATAGGATTGCTATATGACAATAAGCACATGTAGTCAGGGAGAGTTGCTTGCAACAGCATCACTTGTATTTCTGATGAAAAGGTTAGTGATATATAACGCATGAAATGGGAGAAAAACAGGCAGCAAAATTAGACATATGGTTATATTAAAGAAATAAATATATATAAAAATGTAATGAGAAACTAGCCTTAGGCCTTGTTGTGTCTTAACATTATTTGCCAATTCCTCTGCTTGTGAAAACATAAATGTCACAATGACATTGGGAATTTCTCATTCTTTCTCCTCTCTGTGTGTTTGTTAAGCAGTGATCACCATTTCACCCTGACAAAGTCATTACCTTTCCTAGCCCCCTTTTCCAACAGCTTATCTGAATAGCTGTGTGCCATTCTCTGTGAACATCGGTTTTGCTCAAGATAAGACTTTGAATTGAGTAAGCAATACCTTGACAGAACTGATAAACACCATCATTCCATAGCAGCCGTGATGAAAACAAGATGAAGAAGGACCTACTCAAGTCAACACAGGAAGTGAAGGAATCATCTGTGTTCACAGATTGTAGTCATAATAATAATAATAACTTTATTTATATAGCACTTTTCTAGTGCAATTACACAAAGTGCTTATTAAATATATATATATATATATATATATATATATATATATATATATACACTCACCTAAAAGATTATTAGGAACACCTGTTCAATTTCTCATGAATGCAATTATCTAATCAACCAATCACATGGCAGTTGCTTCAATGCATTTAGGGGTGTGGTCCTGGTCAAGACAATCTCCTGAACTCCCAACTGAATGTCAGAATGGGAAAGAAAGGTGATTTAAGCAATTTTGAGCGTGGCATGGTTGTTGGTGCCAGACGGGCCGGTCTGAGTATTTCACAATCTGCTCAGTCACTGGGATTTTCACGCACAACCATTTCTAGGGTTTACAAAGAATGGTGTGAAAAGGGAAAAACATCCAGTATGCGGCAGTCCTGTGAGCGAAAATGCCTTGTCGATGCTAGAGGTCAGAGGAGAATGAGCCAACTGATTCAAGCTGATAGAAGAGCAACTTTGACTGAAATAACCACTCGTTACAACTGAGGTATGTAGCAAAGCATTTGTGAAGCCACAACACGCACAACCTTGAGGCGGATGGGCTACAACAGCAGAAGACCCCACCGGGTACCACTCATCTCCACTACAAATAGGAAAAAGAGGCTACAACGAGCTCACCAAAATTGGACAGTTGAAGACTGGAAGAATGTTGCCTGGTCTGATGAGTCTCGATTTCTGTTGAGACATTCAGATGGTAGAGTCAGAATTTGGCGTAAACAGAATGAGAACATGGATCCATCATGCCTTGTTAACACTGTGCAGGCTGGTGGTGGTGGTTTAATGGTGTGGGGGATGTTTTCTTGGCACACACTTTAGGCCCCTTAGTACCAATTGGGCATCATTTAAATGTCACGGCCTACCTGAGCATTGTTTCTGACCATGTACATCCCTTTATGACCACCATGTACCCATCCTCTGATGGCTACTTCCAGCAGGATAATGCACCATGTCACAAAGCTCGAATCATTTCAAATTGGTTTCTTGAACATGACAATGAGTTCACTGTACTGAAATGGCCCCCCTCAGTCACCAGATCTCAACCCAATAGAGCATCTTTGGGATGTGGTGGAACGGGAGCTTCGTGCCCTGGATGTGCATCCCACAAATCTCCATAAACTGCAAGATGCTATCCTATCAATATGGGCCAACATTTCTAAAGAATGCTTTCAGCACCTTGTTGAATCAATGCCATGTAGAATTAAGGCAGTACTGAAGGTGAAAGGGGGTCAAACACAGTATTAGTATGGTGTTCCTAATAATCCTTTAAGTGAGTGTGTGTATGTATGTGTGTATATATATATATATATATATATATATATATATATATATATATACAGTGGATATAAAAAGTCTACACGCCCTTGTTAAAATGCCAGGTTCTTGTGATGTAAAAGAATGAGACAAAGATCATGTCAGAACTTTTCCCACCTTTAATGTGACCTATAATGTGAACAATTCAATTGAAAAACAAACTGAAATCTTTGAGGGGGAAAAATAAAAAACTCGAAAAAAGTTGAAAAGGAAAGTTTTGAGTGAGGAAGAGAAGCGTTCAGTGGTGCAGTGGTCTCTTAATTTTTTCTGGAGCTGTATATACAGTGAGGGGAAAAAAGTATTTCATCCCCTGCTGATTTTGTACGTTTGCCCACTGACAAAATAAATTATCAGTCTATAATTGTAATTGTAGGTTTATTTGAAAAAAAACACTTATTTGGTGGCAAAACACTTGTTGGCAATCACAAAGGTCAGACATTTTTTGTAGTTGGCCACCAGGTTTGCACACATTTCAGGAAGGATTTTGTCCCACTCCTCTTTGCAGATCTTCTCCAAGTCTTTAAGGTTTTGACGGTGACGTCTGGCAACTCGAACCTTTAGCTCCCTCCACAGATTTTCCATGGGATTAAGGTCTAGAGACTGGCTAGGCCACTCCAGGACCTCAATGTGCTTCTTCTTGAGCCACTCCTTTGTTGCTTTGCCCGTGTGTTTTGTCATGCTCGTATGTCATTGTCATGCTGGAATACCCATCCACGACCCATTTTCAATGGCCTTGCTGAGGGAAGGAGGTTCTCACCCATGATTTGATGGTACATGGCCCGTCCATTGTCCCTTTGATGCTGTGTGAGTTGTCATGTCCTGTTAGCAGAAAAAAACCCAAATCATTATGTTTCCACCTCCATGTTTGACGGTGGGGATGGCGTTCTTGGAGTCATAGGTAGCATTCCTCCTCCTCCAAACAAGGCGAGTTGAGTTGATGCCAAAGAACTTCGATTTTGGTCTCATCTGACCACAGCACTTTCACCCAGTTCTCCTCTGAATCATTCAAATGTTCATTGGCAAACTTTTACAGGCCTGTACATGTGCTTTCTTGAGCAGCTGGACCTTGCAGGCGCTGCAGGATTCCAGTCCTTCACAGCATAGTGTGTTACCAGTGTGTTACAAGTTTTCTTGGTGGCTATGGTCCCAGCTGCCTTGAGATCATTGACAAGATCCTCCTGTGTAGTTCTGGGCTGATCCTCACCATTCTCATGATCATTGCAACTCCACAAGGTGAGATCTTGCATGGGGCCCCAGACCAAGGGAGATTGACAGTTCTTTTGTGTTTCTTCCATTTGCGAATAATCGTACCAACTGTTGTCACCTTCTCACCAAGCTGCTTGGCGATGGTCTTGTAGCCCAAAGACCACTGCAAAATTTTCAGTTTCTCTGGTTTTACTATTCATAAGTATATGTTTGAGTAAAATGTACAGTATTTATTTGTAGAAAATAACAACTGGTCAAAATAACCAAAGAAATATGCATTGTTTTCAGACCACAAATAATGCAAAGAAAGCAAATATAACATTTTTCAGCAACAAAATACTAATGTTTTACTTTAGGATGAGTTCAGAAATCAATATTTGGTGGAATAATCCAGATTTTTTATCACAGCTTTCATGTGTCTTGGCATGCTCTCCACCAGACTGTCACATTGCTGTTGGGTGACTTTATGCCACTCCTGGCACAATAATTAAAGTACCTCGGCTTTGTTTGATGGCTTGTGACCATCCATCTTGCTCTTGATCAAATTCCGGAGGTTTTCAATGGGGTTCAGGTCTGGAGATTGGGCTGGCCATGACCGGGTCTTGATCTGGTGGTCCTCCATCCACACCTTTATTGACCTGGCTGGGTGGCATGGAGCATTGTCCTGCTGGAAAAACCAATTCTCAGTTGAGGAACATTGTCAGAGCAGAAGGAAGCAGTTGTTCTTCCAGGATAACCTTGTACTTGGCTTGATTAATGCTTCCTTCACAAAGACAAATTCCAGCCTTGCTGAAGCATCCCCAGATCATCACGGATCCTCCACCAAAATTCACAGTGCGTGCGAGACACTGTGGCTTGAAAGGCCTCTCCAGGTCTCTGTCTAACCATAAGACGACCAGGTGTTGGGCAAAGCTGAACATTTTACTCGTCAGAGAAGATGACCTTACTCCATTCCTCTACAGTCCAATCCTTATGGTCTTTTGCAAACTTCATCCTGGCTCTTCTTTGCTTCTCATTGTTGAAAGGCTTTTTTCTAGCTTTGCATGACTTCAGCCCTGCCCCTAGGAGCCTGTTTCGAACCCTCCTCACCGTGTTTCACCCCAGCTGCTGTTTGCCATTCTTTTTGTAGGTCACTTGATGTCATCCTACGGATGTTGAGTGACATTCTAATGAGTTGACGGTCATTTCGATAAGTGGACAGTCGTTTTTGTCCTCTGCCAGTCTGTAGCTTTATTGTCCCCAATGTCTGTTGATTGACCTTGTTCTTACGAACTGCCGTCTTTGAAATTTTCAGGATGGAAGTAACCTGACGCTCACTGTATCCCTCTGCCAGTAAAGCCAGAATTGACTTTCTTTTCCTCACTCAAAGCTTTTCTTTTCAACTTTTTTCTCATGCGAGTAGTTCTTTTTTATTCAAGTTACCTTTGAGGTACTACTTGCACTGTTTTTGCCATCCAGCTGGTCCTTTTTCAAGAGGATAGTGATGACGACAGCAGTGGTTTTTATATTTTTCCTTGTTAAATAAGTTTAGTTCAGGTAATCACCTAATCAGTACCTCATGAAGTAAAATGTGGTTTGCCTGTTGCCTGTTGCCTGTGTGTTGGAATTTAACAGACACTGGAATGGAATGTCTACCATACATAGTTGTGTGTAGAACACACAACTTGCTCAAGTCAGTTGGCTAAACCAACAAATACAACTGCGTACTATCTGCATAACAATGAACAATGAAATGTCATGCTGACTAATTATTGTCATGCCCTCCACATCCGCCTCCTCATAGCATGCCAGGCTCTTCCTTTCTCCTATTTGTCTGTATGTTTGGACGCTGGATCGGGGCTTATGCAATCCAGTTCTGGCTTTCTCCCACTGCTCTTCAAGTTTCCACACCTGCGGTTCATTCCCTCATCAGCTTGCCATCATATACCCTGGTTTCCCGTCCGCTCGTCGCTAGATCGTTGTTGTTCACTACTCGATCCACCTCATCCCACCTTCAAACCCGTCCACCTGCCCGCCTGCTGCCCCCCTGCTCTGCCTACCCACTGCCCTGTCTGCCTCGCCCTGCCTACCTGCCAGCCCAGCCCTCACCCCTCCCACTCCAACCTACATTAAACACTGCTCTAGTTCCAATGCTTGTGTCTGGTGTTGTGCGCTTGGGTCCACTAGCGGCTGCCCCCCGTAACAATTATACTAACTAATGGAAGCATATACAGAGAAAGCAGGATTGGCCCCATGATGGAACCCTGTGGAACACCACATATAACAGACACAGAGGGAGACATATAATTGTTAATGAACACTAGAAATGCTCTATTTGACAATCTAGTGCAATCCCTGAAATCCCAACACAATTTCTAAGTCTGTCAATTAAAATGTTGTGGTCTATATTGTCGAAAGCTGCACTAAGATCCAGTAACAACAAAATTGAACATCCTCCAGAGTCAGCATTCAACAACAAGTCATTTGTAACCTTAACAATAACAGTTTCAGTACTGTGTTTCTGACGAAATATCTCAAAAATAAAATTGTCCTCTAGCACCTGTATGTTGCTTTGTTACAACTTTTTCTAAAACTTTGGATAAGAAGGGCAGCTTGGAAATTGACCTGTAGTTAAAAAGAGAGGTGTCAAGATTTGTTTTTTAAGAAGAGGCTGAACACATGCTGACTTAAAATAGTCAGGGATACAACCTCTGTGGAGAGAACTGTTCATAATGGCAGTAGTTCAGGGCATACTGTTCCAATAACATATTTAAGCAGTCTGGGTGGTATTATGTCTGGAAGGAAAAAGGAGGGTTTTAAATGAGATGTAATATCTTAAAGATCTCCTAAAACAATTGGAGTTAAAGAGTAAAATACGTTTAGACAGAGGTAAGGAACTTCAATACCCGGGCAGAATATGGTTTAGATCTAATTTTAGCAATATTCTGATTTAAAAAAGGTTTTCACAGTCTGCAGCAGTTTAGGTCATGGCCCTGGTTCTGGATTAACAATAGTCAGTAGTTATAACAACTTGCGGTTATGACAGTTTGCTGCAATTAAGCCTGAAAAATATCAAGCCTTCACATCCTTAATTGCCTTATTGTAAGGTAATAGCAGCTCCTTCACATAGATGTAATGGACATGTCATTTTCCATTTTGTTGTTTTCTTAAGGTTTTGTATTTTCTCATCTAACCAAGCGTAATGGTTAGATGCAGACCTAGAAATTTGACCAAGTAATTTGACCAAGTTTGTTGCATCTGTTTAGTGATACATTAGTACTTCAGTACATGTGCCAAACAGCTTTTCACTATGACTAGGAAATATAGTTTGAAGCTGTATGCACTTTATTTGCACTATTGTTGTAATTCTGTTGAAATATTTTGAAAGTAGAGGTTTTCAATTATGGAAATGTCTGTTAAAGGATACATAGGTATATTCGTTCTTAAAGTAGATCATAAATCAAGGCCACCATATTAAATCCTGGTGATGACATGAAGGTTGTTGCAAATTGCTTTAAATTGTACAGATTAGAATAGATTTTTCCCATTAATCATATCACAATAATTTCTTTGGGAATATTTAGGTTTAATGTTGTTGACATTCCATGACAGGGCTTTCACATACTTTACCTCTCTCCCTATAACTCTCATCTTTATCCTAGCATCCCCTAACCCTTGTCCTCTTTTACCCTACTCTCCTCTCTTTCCACATTATATTACATTCAACTTTATTGTCACTGAACATGTACAAGCACAACGAAATTCAGTTAGCATTTAACCAGAAGATCAAATAGAAGAGGGCAGACATTTACAAGTATTAAGTATATGTATATTAAAAGTTCAATGAAGGCAAATGCAGTACAAATGGCAATACTCAATGTGCAATTAAGGCACATAGAAAATAGAAAAATGTATGTTATGAGTGGGATAAATAGTTGTTCGGGCACAAATGACAATTCTAAATGGCATTCTAAATGTGCAATTGAGGCAAATTGAAGGAGTAAGGTAGCATGTGCATCCGGAATGCAGAGATAGCTAGAGACAGCAGCAATGAGGTCCCAGAAGTAGACATGTATTATGTAACAAGTGAAAAATGCAAGGACGATGGCAATTCTAAATGTGCAATGAAGGCAAATTGAATGTGCAAGGGCATATGCAACTGAAATGCAAGGATAGCAGCAGTGAGGTTCCCGAGGACGACACATACCTGTAACCACTGAAAACGTCCATTGACTCTAACATCCTATGACTCAAAGTGTTTCTTTTCATCTAGGCTGGCAGGGCCCTTGCCTTCAGCTTCGTGGTTCAGGGACTGTTTTCTAGTGATGTCCAGTCCCCTGAAAACCTGCCCCTTTGACTCCATCCCCTCCTTCCTTCTCCAGATAATTCTCCTGTTACTAACCAACCAGACTGCACTGGAACAGATCAGAAGGGGGTTCACTGTACAGCACAGAAAGTGTAATGTGTAAGTTCAACTTTGACTTATTTAACATTTGTGCTGATTAACATTATTTTTGCTTATTTGGCAAATTTATGTTTTTTCTACTGTTAGGCTTGCAGTTCATGACAGTGAGGAGGCCTCTTTCATTTGTCTTAAAAATACTCTTTCATTTGCCTTCAAAAAGGGAAAATACTATATAAATCATTGAAAAGAGGGTATATGAGGAAATCTTTAGCAAAAGGTACTGGAGTTACTATCAAACACAACTGTTAAGCTTAACCTACCAGAATTCTCTTGTTTACTGAAAATAAATATGAACTTGCAAAGTAATGCCTTTTGTGCCTGGCCTTAAAGGAATGCTGGGTCTATGCAGCTTACTTGGTTTTAACCACCAAATTTCAGTATAGGACATATTAGGAAAGGATTACAAAGTAAATTGCAGCTACTCAGATTCATGCCCCTCAAAATATTTTGATTTGGTCTTTGATTTCTCTTCTTTAGCTCTGACCAAATAGCTTGGAAATGTAACTGACAAATTCCTGATACATGATCTTCCCATCGTAACAAAGATTCTGATGGCAATGAATTTCTTCAGTACTTCGTCTTCATATTAGTAATCCTGCCTTAAACATCTTCAACACACATCCAATATTTATTCAAATCATGAGCTCAGTAGAACTGTAACTTCAGAATAACAAATAACCACATCAGAACTGAGCTCTAGGTGGGTGTGTGATTAGAGGGACATTTGTTCTCAGCAGAAAACACCTTAATTCCCTTATCTATTCATGGAATTTCAGAGACTGTTGTACAATTATTTTTTGTGTCTGACATTGGTTGAGGCAAATGCTTGAGCTAGAAATTTTTCTTTTTATGTTGCATTCTAAAATGTATGTAATTTCTTCTGAACACACAAACACCTACAGTATGTCCATTCGTGGTTGGTGGAATATTTCTGTCAGGCCTGCGCTCAGGGGTTGAAATTGGGGCAGTTCAAGACCACACAGAGATCAAAAGCTAGAGTTATTATATCACAGCCACAACTTTCAATCTCCAAGACCAGAGGTGCTGTCAAGGCTGATGGTGTACTGCTGTCTGTAGATATTTCCTGAATTACCTTGCAGCTTTAAGGAAATCAGATATAATCAACCACTGATGACTTACTGCCCAGATAAATAGCATTAACAATGTTCCCAGGTGTCCTTGACGTTTTACACCGTACTGTAGCTCCTATCCACATCTTTAATCTCACCAGTCTGTCTGGAAAGTAACAGTCACTGAAAAATGAGTAGGGACTCTGCTGAAAACACAAAGGATTTCAAGTTTATATGGAGGTAACTATAATGTTCAATGCGATCATCCACTGAAGCATTGTTCAAATATCAAACCTGCATTGCAGTATTTTACGAAGTAGCTCTTTTCCCAATGAGCACACTAATTCAAATACTTGTTAAAGATACTGCATACTATAGTAAAATATACACTATCTCACAAAAGTGACAACACTGAAGAAATGACACTTTGCTACAATGTAAAGTAGTGAGTGTACAGCTTGTATAACACTGTACATTTGCTGTCCCCTCAAAATAACTCAACACACAGTCATTAATGTCTAAACCGCTGGAAACATAAGTGGCTCAGTCCCTGTAATTGTTCTTTTTTGCCAAGCTAGACCAGTGTTGGACAGATGGGGTGTATAGAGGGATGTATACATGTGCCAGAGTCAGCTCTTAGACAACTGTAACGTCTGCTCTGCGTGGCACAGCGGCTCCATCTCACTGTTGTACTAACCACCGGCAGGAGAGTGATGGCAGCGCATCCTGAGGACGCACCTGTTTCCAATCACCGTTTAGTTGGGTTTATATTCTGTTGTTCACCCACCACACATCACAGATTGTATGTCCTTTGAGATATTGTGTGGTGCGTTCCTTTGTTTCAAAAAGAAATGTATAAATCCAATCGCATACTATGCTATACTCGCACCATCACAACAATGCAGGCAACACAGGTTTTAGACCTCTACATCACCCAGGCAACACAGCTTTTAGACCTCTACATCACCCAGGCAACACAGCTTTTAGACCTCTACATCACCCAGGCAACACAGCTTTTAGACCTCTACATCACCCAGGCAACCCAGCTTTTAGACCTCTACATCACCCAGGCAACCCAGCTTTTAGACCTCTACATCACCCAGGCAACCCAGCTTTTAGACCTCTACATCACCCAGGCAACACAGCTTTTAAACCTCTACATCACCCAGGCAACCCAGCTTTTAGACCTCTACATCACCCAGGCAACCCAGCTTTTAGACCTCTACATCACCCAGGCAACACAGCTTTTAAACCTCTACATCACCCAGGCAACCCAGCTTTTAGACCTCTACATCACCCAGGCAACCCAGCTTTTAGACCTCTACATCACCCAGGCAACCCAGCTTTTAGAGCTCTACATCACCCAGGCAACCCAGCTTTTAGACCTCTACATCACCCAGGCAACCCAGCTTTTAGACCTCTACATCACCCAGGCAACCCAGCTTTTAGACCTCTACATCACCCAGGCAACCCAGCTTTTAGACCTCTACATCACCCAGGCAACCCAGCTTTTAGACCTCTACATCACCCAGGCAACACAGCTTTTAGACCTCTACATCACCCAGGCAACACAGCTTTTAGACCTCTACATCACCCAGGCAACCCAGCTTTTAGACCTCTACATCACCCAGGCAACACAGCTTTTAGACCTCTACATCACCCAGGCAACACAGCTTTTAAACCTCTACATCACCCAGGCAACACAGCTTTTAAACCTCTACATCACCCAGGCAACATTGCTCTTTGTCTGCTTTTGTGACTGAAGATAAAAACCAAAAAGTTATATTTTCCTTAGCTTTTAGTCGACAGACTTCTGTAACTATGAAACATTTTATGAATAACTGCTGATGAATTATATAAACGACAATTGCAACCGTGCAGGCAACACATTTTTTTTTACACACTAATCAAACTCACTTTGTAATGAGTTGTACTGATAACATGTTACAAAGAAGTTACATTTACTTCCTAATTTAAAACAGAGTTAGGCCTTTGTACGTTCAATACAACTGAGTTACTGTTTCATATCTGTGGTTAGAAAGTACAATTCATTCAAAGCATTTTTGTTGCCAGAGTGATTAAACGACGCAGAGGCAAGTGGATGTAATGTGTGAACTGAATAACAAACTGAATGAATAAATGAGAACTGAATAAAAATGAACTGAATAAAAATGAGAACGATATGATAGGCATAATGTGGCATGTCTTCTGTCAACACCGTTTGTCATCAGGACAAGGATTTGAACAATGGATGACTTTTCAACAGATTATTATTAGAACAAATCCAGCTAGAAAATATCTGCTTATCTACATTATTTAAAGACATATTCCAAGCACCAGATATGGCAAAGACAGTAAGAGAGGAGATGTCAGTACTGTGAATAATGCCAAGTGTGTCTCCTAAATTAATCAAATGTAAATGTATGACAGCAAGTGTAGTTACAGCAAGGGTTTAACTGTAACTAAGGTGAAAGGAGGAGAAAAGTGTCACTTATCTCCAGAGTTCCATATAATGGAGGATGTAGGGACAGAGTCCATGCACTCATGTCTGACATATATTATACTGTGTCCTGCTCAGCCTTTTATTCACGCAATTAAACCATTGGCTTTTATTACCAATGGTTATATGAAATCGCATATACAAGGCCATTAGTGTTTATCCGTTTCGCAGTATTCAGACAGTTCAGTTAGATGTAAAAAAAAGCATTTACATCACATGTGCAGGTATGTGTTTGTAAAAGTGCAGGTTGCCATTGAAATCACTGGTCCATTTTAGATCATGTGGAAAGACATGTTTGTCTCTGCCTACATGCATGAGTTTTCCTCTGTGTAACTGTACATATGTGGCTACATGGGTGTGTGTAAAAGTCATCTTAAGGAACACTATTTGGAAATATAAATTCAAGAGATTCTTGAACACTGACATCAAGTGATTATTTCAATTTATTGAAAGCATGGGAAATCATTACAAAGTGCCATGTGTTGATCTAACTTTACATTGTTGCTGTTTCACCTTATATACACCCCTGGTCAGCTCCCAAAATATAATGTCTTCTGCTCAAAGTACATACAAGGAAAACAAATTGTCGCACAAACATGAAAATATGCCAAAATGCTACGCTGTCATGGCAACCATAGTTCTAGGTCAGAGTTAACAGCAGCTGCTAATATATGTGTTTCTGTTCTGCTCTAAATGGAAGGACCAGAAGAGGAACTCAAACCACTTCACCTTGGAGACGTCGGTAGCTGTACCCATAGATAGATGTGTTGTGACCACAGTCACATCCAGGAACAGGGCCTGCTCATGTCCTGTCCTCATTCCACATTCATAGCCAATAACGACCTAGTCTAACACAATTCATTTATTGCATTATATTGTTTTAGCTGGCTTTTAATTATTTTACAGAATACATTTCTTTCAGAAGCTAATTGGCATTAATAATGTAATTAATACATGGATCAAAGATAATCAAAGTACTGAATGACTACACATTTTCTTAAAAATGCTTTTCTTTACGAGTGTGTGTATTAATGTACTTGCATCAACATCTTTCATCATCTGGCGTCTTTGTTCCAGTGTGCTGCTCTGTGTATGTACAGTGGATATAAAAAGTCTACATACCCCTGTTCAAATGCCAGGTTCTTGTGATGTAAAAGAATGAGACAAATCGTGCCAGAACATTTTCCACCTTAAATGTGACCTTCAAATTAAATTGAAAAACAAACGGAAATCTTTGAAGGGGAAAATAATTACATGGTTGCATAAGTGTACACCCTTAAACTATTACTTTGCACCTTTTGATTGTATTACAGCACTCAGTCTTTTTGGGTAGGAGTCTATTAGCATGGCACATCTTGACGTGGCAATATTTGCCCACTCTTCTTTGCAAAAGCACTCCAAATCTGTCAGATTGCGAGGACATCTCCTGTGCACAGCCCTCTTCAGATCACCCCAAAGATGTTCAATTGGATTCAGGTCTTGGCTCTGGCTGGGCCATTCCAAAACGTTAATCTTCTTCTGGTGAAGCCATGCTTTTGTGGATTTGGATGTGTTCTTTGGGTTGTTGTCATGCTGAAAGGTGAACTTCCTCTTCATCTTCAGCTTTGTAACGGACGTCTGAAGGTTTTATGCCAAAATTGCCTGGTATTTGGAACTGTTCATAATTCCCTCCACCCTGACTAAGGCTCTGGTTCCAGCTGAAGAAAAACAGCCCCAAAACATGATGCTTCCATGCTTCACTGTGGGTATGGTGTTCTTTGGGTGATGTGCAGTGTTGTTTTTGCACCAAACATACCTTTTGGAATTATGGCCAAAAAGTTTAACCTTGGTTTCATCAGACCATAACACTTTGTCCCACGTGCTTTTGGTGGGCTTCATGTTTGTTTTTGCAAACTTCAGCCTGGCTTGGATGTTTTTCTTTGTAAGAAAAGGCTTCCGTCTTGCCATCCTACCCCATAGCCCATTCAAATGAAGAATATGGGAAATTGTTGTCACATGTAGCACACAGCCAGTACTTGCCAGAAATTCCTGCAGTTCCTTTAATGTTGCTGTAGGGCTCTTGGGATCCAACTGACCAGTTTTCTTCACTGTGTTCCATGGTATATCTAATGCTTTGGAAATTATTTTGTACCCTTCTCCTCACTGATATCTTTCAACAATGAGATCCCTCTGATGCTTTGGAAGATCTCGGCGGACCATGGCTTTTGCTCTGAGAAGCAACTAAGAAAAAGACCTAGGACACGCTGGAGGGACTTTGTCTCCCGGCTGGCCTGGGAACGCCTCGGTGTCCCCCCGGAAGAGCTGGAGGAAGTGTCTAGAGAGAGGGAAGTCTGGGCATCTCTGCTTGGACTGCTGCCCCCGCGACCTGGCCCCGAATAAGCGGAAGAAAATGATGATGATGATGACGCAGCCATTGTCACAGCGGCATTCAGTACAGTAGTAGTACGTTAGCCATTTTGCTGAAAGAGTAGCATTTTTATCAATTTAGTAATTCAAGTAACTTTTATGCAAATGAGTAAAAAAAAAAAAAAAAGAGGAACAAATTCTTATGGAAATATTTTTGATTGGTCACTGGGTGTGACTAGCAATAGCACATTATCAAAGGGCCAGAACACCTTTTATCATTTCAAGTAAAATGTGGCACAAATTTCTAGAAAGGTTTTTTGCTTTTTCATTATGGGGTATTGTGTGTACATTGATGTATAAAATGAAATGTAATAAATTATAAATTAAGCCTATTTTTGAAGAATGTGAATGTGTGAGTGTCAGTGTCAGTTTCTGAAAGCACTGTAAGTAATTTTTTTATAAAAAAATAATAATTACAGTCCAATTGTCCCTTCACTTTAAATATGTAACTTCCATAGTCATGGAATGCTTGTTTCAGTACTCTAGTTTAATAGCTGATCTTGTCCCCAGACTATTGCACATACAAAATAAAAGTATGGAACAACAACCATGCAAAATTCTAATTTAGGGCGGTATTATTGTATTGGAGTGTGGCATCAAATGGGGTGGTAAACTTCAATTACATCCAGTGTGGCCTGAGATAGCCACTCCGAAAGAGAAGCTACACAGCAAAAACCCTACACCTGTATTTTAATCTCAGTGAAGTGGTTTTCATGAACCAAACAGCCTTGCTTTATGCCCAAGTTAATATCTGACCTACCAAGGCAGATTAGCTGCAATATATAGTCAGCTGTCCCACATCAAAGTTACAATTTAGCAGTAATATTGAAGTCAGTACAATGTTAAACATATCTTTAACACTTGGTAGCAACCCAAATATTTTTCTCTGAAATATATGTTTGAAATATCAAAATTCTAAATTAAATTAGTAAGTATAAGTATAGCCATTTGTTTTGGCAGAAATGTGTTTGGTGTAGAGGCAAAACTAGAGGAAATCAAAGGAGTGCTTTCTGTTCACTAAATTAATATTGGATATTGTCAACTGGTGCAGAAACACTAACATTCTGATTCCTTTAGAGACTGCCCGTGGTAATGAATAATAACTGTTACCTTACTTCTTTGTTTGTTTTAGCATCGGACCCTATAGAAATTGTAGCAAGCAGATTTTTCCGAGTTGAGGAGGAAGTCCCTGCTTGTCAGTGTGATGGGAGGAAAGGTGATGGAGTGATGGGCGGAGTGGTAGAGAGTATAGACAGAGGTGTTTTCCTGTCAGACTGACAAAACCCAGGGGATACTGGGTACATTTAAAGCTGACAGGATTAGCCCAGCGGAAGACATAGGTGTTGGGAGAGTTCCTTGTCGAGGCCTGGAGTGTGTCTTGCGTGTGTGTCTAATTCACATCTGGCTGCTAGCAGCAGTGTGTTTTTCCTCCATTCCTCTATCCCCATGCTGTAGGCAGGAGCACCTGTGTGCAGATCGACCTTGCTCCTTCCATCTGTGCCTGATCAGCCCCTGGTGGATGAGAGCAAATGAAACAGACGAGTCTGTTCCTAAATGAAAGAGAACACTGGACAAATCTTGATTATATGTCAAGTGCTGCACAGCAAAATGCCAATTATCCCAGAGATAACAATGTTTTTTTTTGTCTTTAACTGAATACAAGGAAATTCGCACACTGTAGAAGAACACATCTCTGTACTATTAGCCAGGTCAGGGTAAATAGCCTGTTATGTGTTGTATGATACAGTATGATTTGTATCCTGATAGAGTATGATTTGTCTCCTTCCCACTTGCAACCTCAAGGTGAGTGGTGAGTTTAAGCTGTCTTTTAAAGGAACGCATTGAAATCATCTTCAGGTCTTTCTTTGTGAAAGGACACAGAAATTAAATGATACAGAAAGCATTTTCTTTTCATTCTCATAGTTTTATTTCATATTTCTATTTTATTTAGCCTTTATTTAACCAGGTTGAGATTAAAAAGTATTTTCCTTTTGGGTCCTGGCCACAAATAACAGCTATTCCAGGTAGAGGAAGCACAGAACTGGAACATATTTTCCCCTTGTAGCGTACATGCCTTAGGCACTAGAATTAAAATACAGTTTTAGGAGTGCAGGCAATGTTTATCATTAGTCTGCTGGACAATGTAAGAAAATAGGTAAAATGCCTAAGCATGGCCTTGAACGTGAATGAGAATGTACAAATGGCTTAATCTCTTCAGGGCAATTGAAGACCAGCCTGCTCTCGTGTAGAAGGATACACTAAACAACCCATGGTACACTAAACAACCCACGGTACACTTACAGTGTCCATTATACTGAGGCCATAGGGATAGGCATGTACAAGGTACAGTCGGGAGAACAAGTATTTGATACACTGCCGATATCAAATACTTGTTTTCCCCACTGTATCTCCATTATTGTCAGCAGAAAATTGCAAAAACAAGATGTTTTCATGCTTCAAAAGAAAAACAAGATTTAAAATTAAAATAAAATTCCAACTTGAGTTTTCATTTTTACAAGACATCCAGTGTGTGGTTTAAAGGTGAGACACCTTTAAAAAAGTACTTATAAGTGGTTATGTCATAAACGTATGTTCAGTGGCTCTGTTTTAGACTTTATAAAAACCATAAATCTTTTGTTGTCGGTGTTTAAAAAATAACTTCAGTTGGCAGAGCTGAGCCTGAACAATACTTAAAAGAAACTGCAGTAATTCAAAAGCCTTAATAATTGTAGGTGAAGAACAAAAACTGTCATCAGCATGAAATTTAACAAAATATATATATCAAGCGTTTATCGCTTAAAGACAAGGTGGCCATATTTGAACCCGTGCTTCAGCTGTATGTGTGCCTCAGGTAGCGGCTTGAAAATTGTTCTGAATTAGAGCATCTGCTAAATCCCTAGAATGTTGATGCTGAAATGCATGAAATCTGGACTGTCGCTCAGTAAGGTGTTGGCCCAGAGAGGACAACTCCCTGGCCTGTCTCTGACCCCCACTCCCCACTCCTACAGTTGCTCTCACCCTGCTAAGCCTGCTCTCATCACACTTCCATCAGGACTGACAAATCATCCCATCAGTTAGTAATGGGAGAGAATCATGGGTTCCCAAGCTCCTGTGGTTCTGAGAGGGGAGGTAAATTGGCTGCTCCACCCTATCAGCTTAAGTTCAGATGCATGTAATCACTGGTCCTAAACACTGCCTTAGCAGAGTGTGATGGGTTCATGGCCATAGAAGCTGAGGTTTTCTGGGTATTTTAGCTCTGGCAGTGACCTAAAGGTGAGTGCCACGTAATAATCCATATGCACCATTGTATTGAAGAAGGCCTATTGATTTATCCACACCTAAATAACAAACAAAATGTTCAAATAAGGCAAAAATGCATTTATGTCTGAAGGATTTCGGCCAATACTTTTTAGTGATATGCTTTAAAATAGCATGGGAAGTTCATGAAAATGTCAGGGAAGATATATATACACATAATCTTCCCTGATTATACACGTAATATTTGTCCATGTGTTTAATTGACACATTCCCTTTTAATGTGTCCTACACGGCTTGTAAGTGTAATAAAAGGAAACAGACACATTCATGGTCCTCATGCACTTATTTCTCACATAACTGTATGACATAAACACATATTTATTAGCAGACTAGTTAACAGTTTCAGAAGAGTTTGACTGGCAATTGTCCTTGCTACATGACTCATAATGCAATGTGAATAAGAGTACATGCCATACATTCACCTTTACCAGAGATTCCATCTGCCTTGTACTCTCAGGTACAACTCAGGCACAATTATAAATGAATCAGCTCTGTGTAGGGACGGACATCACGAAGACCAGTAGAGACACAGATGACTTGCTGCTAATGGTAAAGAGAACAACTTCAGTACAGAAGGCTGTCCTCTGGTTGAGCGTAGAGATCAGAGATTCTGTGGAGACCTCATGTCCAGTCTAGAACAAACAAACAAAAGGAGGAGTGCTGGACAAGGAACAGAAGCATGTGACAGGAACTGATGCAACTTAATAGATCAAACCTAACGCCACTTTTAAAAGTCTGATCTTTGAGTTTGCGTTTGCTCTACTGTAGCACTTTACTCAATCCCACTATTCACAAGTCGCTATAAAGTATAGTACCAATCAAAAGTGGAGGGTGTGTCCAAACCTGACTGGTACTGTCATTTCTATGCTTAAAAAAAGAATCAATTAAATATAATAGGATTTTGTTTTATCCCCTTTCATTTGATTAGAAATTTGCTTGCTAGAAGAAAATATTAGGGAATTTAATACAATAAGTAAAGTACACACACACAGAAAATCTGATGATCTTTGACACTTTATTTTCTAATTTATTTTCTGACAGTGACTGGCTTGCAGAGACTAGAGTGCAATGAATATATGGGAGGCGCTAAGCAGAGACTGATGAGAATGATGATTTATCCACCCATTAGGCCAAGGGAACAGGGTGAAAGGATGATTAGTTAACTTATGTATCATTTGAGTTCCCCAGCTTTGGTCCCACTGGCTGGTGAAACTAGGTCATCAACACTCTCAGTTTGGATTATTGGCAAGGAAGCCAAGTTGTCCAGCCTACCCATGGCACTGTATGCACCATTAGTCCAGGTTCAACTGCCCATGCCTAGAAGTAGGCCTCAGTGAGTTCATCTTATGTCTTTTTAGCAGCAGTAATGGTTAGTCAAGCATTGCCCTGCGTGGAGTGAATGTGACATTGCCCTGCGGCGTGGAGTGAACGTGACATTGCCCTGCGTGGAGTGAACGTGACATTGCACTGCGTGGAGTGAACGTGACATTGCCCTGCGTGGAGTGAACGTGACATTGCACTGTGTGCAGTGAACGTGACATTGCCATGCGTCGTGGAGTGAACGTGACATTGCCCTGCGTGGAGTGAACGCCACATTGTCCTGCGTGGAGTGAACGTGACATTGCCCTTCGTGGAGTAAACGTGACATTGTCTGGATATATATGCAGGTCTAAACTATGTACATGTAATCAAGTAGTGAATCGGCACCTTGACTGGCAATTCAACCTCTATCATGAAGATGATAGAGGTTGAATCAGGAAGTAATTTGCATTATAAGGTACAGTTGAATAAGCTTACACTGGCAGCTATTACTCTCAAAGCATTAACCTTTTGTGCTGCAGTCGGTCTGTATGTACTTTTGTAAAGTATATGGTACAATCTGGTCCTGAGACATTTGAATGATCAAACTACACCATGAAGGACTTCTGGCTATCTGTACTACAATCCTTTAGGGGCATGGCCATAAAATTTCAACTAAATGTTTCATGCTTTGCTTGCTCCTGTCAGTATGTCCTTGGATAACCCTCTTCTGTTTGGCTAAACTCTGCATCCCCTTAAGCCCTGCTTACAATTAGTGCCATATGAGATCGCAGAAGGCACAGACACAGACCTGCTCTCAGGTGAATTATATATCTTCCATTTTGTCCATCCACACAGTAAACAGTTTTCAATGTAATGTTTTTGCTTCTTCGTCCAGTCTATTGTCTGAAGCGAAGATAAAAGGGCCCAACCTGAAAAACTGTTTCTTTAGTTTGTGATGTAGTTTGTGACTTAACAAGGGTTTGCCCAGTGGTGTATGGAGGAGGTGGGAGTAGAGAGACTCTGCACTACACAGTTAATGAGAGGGAAGAGTGGGGAGAGGTAGAGGGAGATTTATTTCATGACTAAAGAACGGAAATGAGAACATTATTGAATAAAGGATATTAAGCACTGTCAGCGCTCTCGCTCTGCATTCCATATGCTCTGAACAAGGGAGCATTGATATTCATTATATAAATGAATTGGAAAGGCACTAGAAAAGTCTCCAATTCCAGGCGTCACCATAGTGGCCTCGGAAGTCAAACATCTACTGTTTGCAGTTGATCTGAATCTTCTTTCCCTGTCCAGCAGCACCTACAGGTGCTAGTCATATAATTAGAATATCATCATAAAGTTGATTTATTTCAGTAATTCCATTCAGAAAGTGAAACTTTTTATTATAATCATTCATTACACACAGACTGATATATTTCAAATGTTTATTTCTTTTAATTGTGATAATTATAACTGACAACTAATGAAAATCCCAAATTCAGTATCTCAGAAAATTCAAATATTACTTAAGACCAATACACATATATTTTTTTTTGAAATGTTGGCCAACTGAAAATTATGAACATGAAAAGTATGAGCATGTACAGCACTCAATACTTAGTTGGGGCTCCTTTTGCCTGAATTACTGCAGCAATGCGGCTTGGCATGGAGTCGATCAGTCTGTGGCACTGCTCAGTTTTTATGAGAGCCCATGTTTATCTGATAGTGGCCTTCAGCTCTTCTGCATTGTTGAGTCTGGCGTATCACATCTTCCTCTTCCCAATACCCCATAGATTTTCTATAGGGTTAAGGTCAGGTGAGTTTGCTGGCCAATTATGAACAGGGATAACATGGTCCTTAAACCAGGTACTGGTAGCTTTGGCACTGTGTGCAGGTGCCAAGTCCTGTTGGAAAATGAAATCTGCATCTCCATAATGTTGGTCAGCAGCAGGAAGCGCTCCAAAACCTCCTGGTAGACGGCTGCGTTGACCTTGGACCTCAGAAAACACAGTGGAGCAACACCAGCAGATGACATGGCACCCCAAACCATCACTGACTGTGGAAACTTTACACTGGACTTCATGCAACGTGGATACTGTGCCTCTCCTCTCTTCCTCCAGACTCTGGGACCTTGATTTCCAAAGGAAATGCTAAATGTACTCTCATCAGGGAACATAACTCAGCAGCAGACCAGTCCTTTTTGTCTTTAGCCCAGATGAGACGCTTCTGACGCTGTGTCTTGTTCAAGAATGGCTTGACACATGGAATGCGACAGCTGAAACCCATGTCTTGCATACGTCTGTGCGTGGTGGTTCTTGAAGCATTGACTCCAGCTGCAGTCCACTCTTTGTGAATCTCCCCCACATTTTTGAATGGGTTTTGTTTCACAATCCTCTCCAGGGTGCGGTTATCCCTATTGCTTGTACACTTTTTTCTACCAAATCTTTTTCTTCCCTTCGCCTCTCTATAAATCTGCTTGGACACAGAGCTCTGTGAACCGCCAGCCTCTTTAGCAATGACCTTTTGTGTCTTGCCCTCCTTGTGCAAGGTGTCAATGGTCATCTTTTGGACAGCTGTCAAGTCAGTAGTCTTCCCCATGATTGTGTAGCCTACTGAACTAGACTGAGAGACCATTTAAAGGCCTTTGCAGGTTTTTTGGGTTAATTAGCTGATTAGAGTGTGGCACCAGGTGTCTTCAATATTGAACCTTTTCACATTATTCAAATTTTCTGAGATACTGAATTTGGGATTTTCATTAGTTGTCAGTTATAATCATCAAAATTAAAAGAAATAAACACTTGAATCAGTCTGTGTGGAATGAATGTATACACTATACAAGTTTCACCTTTTGAATGGAATTACTGAAATAAATCAACTTTTTGATGATATTCTAGTTATATGACCAGCACCTGTAGATATTCTGCACAAATTCAGACATGGACCATGTCAGCAAAACTCAGTTAAAAGTAAAAAAAGGTCCTGATGCGAGGACAACTTTTTTTTCAAGAAATCAACACTTCAATCTGTTGTCAAAACTACAAATAGGATTTCCTTGCCTTCCTTGCCTTAACTAACAGACACTTTTCTTCACCAGAAAATGTGAGATGAAACCGCTTGTAAAAGTCAGCGAGGGAGTCATCAAGTGAGGGGACTTTGTATTTCTAGCGTGTGCACAAAACATTACATAGCATTTGCTGTTGAGAACAGCGAGTATAAACGCACTGATCGCTACTCGGAACAGGTTTTAGAGACATGTTACAAAATAGACATGTTAAATGGTGTTTTAATGCAAAACAGGTGCCTATAAGTGCCTGATCCCAGATAGCTCCTTAGTGCTGGGAGTGTTAATGTGCATTATATACAGTATCTCACAAAAGTGAGTACATCCCTCACATTTTTGTAAATATTTGATTATACCTTTTCATGTGACAACTCTAAAGAAATGACACTTTGCCACAATTTAAAGTAGTGAATGTACAGCTTGTAAAACAGTGTAAATTTGCTGCTCCCTCAAAATAACACAACACACAGCCGTTACTGTCTAAACCGCTGGCAACAAAAGTGAGTACACCCCCAAGAGAAAATGTCCAAATTGGACCCAAAGTGTCAATATTTTGTGTGGCCACCATTATTTTCCAGCATTGCCTTAACCCTCTTGGGCATGGAGTTCATCAGAGCTTCAGAGGTTGCCACTGGAGTCCTCTTCCATTCCTCCATGACAATATCACGGAGCTGGTAGATATTGGAGACCTTGCGGTCCTCCACCTTCCATTTGAGGATGCCCCATAGATGTTCAATAGTGTTTAGGTCTAGAGACATGCTTGGCCAGTCCATCACCTTTACCCTCAGCTTCTTTAGCAAGTCAGTGGTCGTCTTGGAGGTGTTTGGGGTCGTTATCATGTTGGAATACTGCCCTGTGGCCCAGTCTCCGAAGGGAGGGGATCATGCTCTGCTTCAGTATGTCACAGTACATGTTGGCATTCATGGTTCCCTCAATGAACTGTAGCTCCCCAGTGCCGGCAGCACTCATGCAGCCCCAGACCATGACACTCCCACCACCATGCTTGACTGTAGGCAAAACACACTTGTCTTTGTACTCCTCACCTGGTTGCCGCCACACACACTTGACACCATCTGAACCAAACACGTTTATCTTGGTCTCATCAGACCACAGGACATGGTTCCAGTAATCCATGTCCTTAGTCTGTTTGTCTTCAGCAAACTCTTTAGAAGAGGCTTCCTTCTGGGACG
Source organism: Esox lucius (assembly GCF_011004845.1). Classification (NCBI taxonomy): domain Eukaryota; kingdom Metazoa; phylum Chordata; class Actinopteri; order Esociformes; family Esocidae; genus Esox; species Esox lucius. The sequence continues at coordinate 16,010,725 of NC_047570.1, read as the reverse complement.
ACAGCCATGCAGACCAATTTGATGCAGTGTGCGGCGTATGGTCTGAGCACTGACAGGCTGACCCTCCACCCCTTGAACCTCTGCAGCAATGCTGGCAGCACTCATATGTCTATTTCCCAAAGACAACCTCTGGATATTACGCTGAGCACAGTGCACTCAACTTCTTTGGTTGACTATGGCGAGGCCTGTTCTGAGTGGAACCTGTCCTGTTAAACCACTGTTTGGTCTTGGCCACTGTGCTGCATCTTAGTTTCAGGGTCTTGGCAATATTATTATAGCTTAGGCCATCTTCATGTAGAGCAACAATACTTTTTATCAGATCTTCAGAGAGTTCTTTGCCATGAGGTGCCATTTAAAATTTTTAGTGATCAGTATGAGGGACTGTGAGACTGATAACACCAGATTTAACACACCTTCACACCTGAGACCTTGTAACACTAATGAGTCACATGACACCGGGGAGGGAAAATGGCTACTTGGGCCCAATTTGGACATTTTCACTTAGGGGTGTACTCAAATTTTTTTAGCCAGCGGTTTAAATATTAATGGCTGTAAACTCACATTTACATTGTAGCAAAGTGTCATTTCTTCAGAGTTGTCACATGAAAAGATATAATTAAATATTTACAAAAATGTAAGGGGTGTACTCACTTTTGTGAGATACTGTATTTCTTTTAGTTTTTCTTATTACTATTATTTGTTGTTTTGCGTGTTGAGTTTTCTTTTGTTATTGTTATTTGTTTTGTGTGGACCCCAGGAAGAGTAGCTGATGTTTTATTGCATCAGCTAATGGGGATACAAATAAAATAAAATCTGGGTGTGAAACTAGACACCCTGACAATCTCTGCAAACCTATCATTGGTGATTCACTCCCAGAAGTTCTTTCTATACAACCTTTGTAGAGTACAACCATAAGTAACACAGGAAGTCACAGATAGGTACTAATCACATTTCTGGACAACTGCAACTCACTGTTGGTGGCACTGACTGCTGATAGCTAGTTCAATGTTGAGTTGCAGGATTTTTCTACCTAGTTGTCTTAAAATGTTTGCAATAACTGAGTCTCTCTTGATAAGAGCACTTGCTAAATGACTAAAATGTTAATGCAGAAGCAACACCTCAGCCACTTGGTCTTGGCACTTTGTTCACAAATACAAACAGACCCAACACAGCCCTGGGACGGTAAATACAATTAGACCAAATTATTCAATAACAAAACCAAAACCATCTGACACATCTACCAAAAAAATATGCAAATTGGAATGCTACCTGGCACTTAACAGAGTCCATGGTGGCAGAATACCTGACTGCTGTGACTCACCAAAAATGAAGAAAAGTATCTACAGATTCATTAAACATAGCTTTGCTATCAAAAGAGAGAGAGCCATGCTGTAGGATGAGCTGGCTAGAGTGTTGACAGGTGCACTGGCAAAAAAAAGGGGAGTACAAACAGGTGGAGCACAAAGAACATTGTAAACCAATATTTATGATATTTAGTTTCCCTGGCAATTCATTCCATAAACATATACTATGTATTTAGGCAAAACATTTGCTAAACACAAGGGGACATTCAGTTTTGCATGGATCAGGCAGGGAACACCAACAACCTCAAATAAGGCTGCATAGAGCCTCCCTGTGCAGCACAACCAAGCAAAGAGTGAACGTTGTCAATTAAGCAATATGGGTGTGCCCTTCATAATCGTATCCGTAATCATACCCGTTTGATCCCACTTGACACTTAATCTTATTTATTCATGATCGGAAAACTGGAAAGTGCACTTTATATTCAATGCGAAGTAATGATCCAGGCCAATTCATTATAAAATATAAGAACATGGCTGGCTACTTCATTGCAGACAAAAATGAACAAGTCCAACTGTATTTTTTCACCTTTGAGAGGAACAAACCTTTCTTTCTCAACATAATGCCACATCTTCTGTACAATAAATTTCAATATCTACATTACTCATTATTACTGATTGGTCTGTTCATAAACCTGGGCAAGAATAATTATACTTAGCAGTGGAATTATGACAGAGGAACTAGGCTTATAACTACAACATTGCAAACAGAGAAAAGAAATGGTATGGCCTCCCTCAACAAAGTTGACAGAAAACATTACTAGATTTATAGCCAGAGGAATAACTAGCCTGTTTTAAGCAAGAAGGGAAGATATCCCGGGAACATGAGGGCGGTACTTGTTCTATCCAAGTTGTGGCAGCAGGTTTTATCTACCTCTCACCATGCTATAATCAGTGGCGTATCAAACTCAATAATGAAGAAAAAAAACATACTGACAGACTGATAGCAACACTGATTTACTTTACGTGCCCGACATCACATCTCCCTCTCTAATGCAAGTGAATTAATGTCCAAGTGCTTGGTTTCGCTTGAGTCCGACATTGCTCATCCTGCTGAAGCTCATTTGTTTGTCAAGCTCTGGTGTTTTCCTACAAAGCTTGATTTCACTGAGGTCCTCATGCAAAGATATTATAATGCTTAAAGTCCCACATATTCTACGATGAACTGTTTGCAGAGTGAGAGAGAAATAGAGAGAGAGATGGCTTAATAAATTGAGAGTGGAAACAAGGCCACATTAAATGAAATACACTGGGCATTGTTATGGTTTCACACAGCCTTCCAAAATCTCTGAATGGCGTGTCTAATGGAAGCCGTTCAGCAACACTGTGAGGGTAATTATTCAGATCTCGCTCAGCAGGACAGAAACTACTGTCATCGCCTAGCTGCTTCATTATAGATGGGATTTTTTATTCCAAACAAAATTACCAGTGCATCTTCCTGCAAAGGTTTATGATAGTTTGTAGCAAAACACATTTTCTGTTAAAGGGATAGTTTCAGATTTAGAAAATTAAGCCTTTTATTTACTTCCCCAGAGTTAATGAGCTTGTGGATAATACTTATCCATCCGCTTGCAGTATCAAGGAATGTAGTAAATGTTTTTAATACATATTAAAAGAATACATATATTCACGTCAGTAATTTAGCGGACACTCTTATTGTTTCAACAGCTGATTCCTCCTTTAATGGCTGGTAGTCCTCCTTCAAAGCCAGGGTTCCATAACATAACACATAACATTATACTGTGAAGACATCCTAGTTCATCAACGTACAGGGCCTAAGATAGTTTTTTGACCCCTTCTTCAAATATTGTTGTAGGATGGATGTAATCTATCTTTTTTTGTTGTTGTTGTTTGTTGTCAATCTATGCAAAATATCCAAAATGACAAAATTTGTGTACATTTATTCAAAATGAAAAACTGAAATATATCACGTATAGTGGGGAGAACAAGTATTTTATACAGTGCCGATTTTGCAGGTTTTCCTAATTACAAAGCATGTAGAGTTCTGTAATTTTTTATCATAGGTACACTTCAACTGTGAGAGACGGAATCTAAAACAAAAATCCAGAAAATCACATTGTATGATTTTTAAATAATTAATTTGCATTTTATTGCATGACATAAGTATTTGATCACCTACCAACCAGTAAAAATTCCGTCTCTCACAGACCTGTTAGTTTTTCTTTAAGAAGCCCTCCTGTTCTCCAATCATTACCTGTATTAACTGCACCTGTTTGAACTTGTTACCTGTATAAAAGACACCTGTCCACACACTCAATCAAACAGACTCCAACCTCTCCACAATGGCCAAGACCAGAGAGCTTTGTAAGGACATCAGGGATAAAATTGTTGACCTGCACAAGGCTGGGATGGGCTACAGGACAATAGGCAAGTAGCTTGGTGAGAAGGCAACAACTGTTGGTGCAATTATTAGAAAATGGAAGAATTTCAAGATGACGGTCAATCTCCCTCGGTCTGGGGCTCCATGCAAGATCTCACCTCGTGGGGCATCAATGATTATGGGGAAGGTGAGGGATCAGCCCACATGGTAGGACCTGGTCAATGACCTGAAGAGAGCTGGGACCACAGTCTCAAAGAAAACCATTAGTAACATACTACGAAGTTTGCCAATGACCATCTGGATGATCCAGAGGAGGAATGGGAGAAGGTCATGTGGTCTGATGAGACAAAAATAGAGCTTTTTGGTCTAAACTCCACTCGCCGTGTTTGGAGGAAGAAGAAGGATGAGTACAACCCCAAAAACACCGTGAAGCATGGAGGTGGAAACATCATTCTTTGGGGATGCTTTTCTGCAAAAGGGACAGGACAACAGCACCATATTGAGGGGAGGATGGATGGTGCCATTTATCACCAGATCTTAGCCAACAACCTCCTTCCCTCAGTAAGAGCATTGAAGATGGGTTGTGGCTTGGTCTTCCAGCATGACAACGACCCGAAACACACAGCCAGGGCATCTAAGGAGTGGCTCCGTAAGAAGCATCTCAAGGTCCTGGAGTGGACTAGCCAGTCTCCAGACCTGAACCCAATAGAAAATCTTTGGAGGGAGCTGAAAGTCTGTATTGCCCAGCGGCAGCCCCAAACCTGAAGGATCTGGAGAAGGTCTGTATGGAAGAGTGGGCCAAAATCCCTGCTGCAGTGTGTGCAAACCTGGTCAAGAACTACAGGAAACGTATGATCTCTGTAATTGCAAACAAAGGTTTCTGTACCAAATATTAAGTTCTGCTTTTCTCATCCATCATCTTCCGCTTATCCGGGGCCGGGTCGCGGGGGCAGCAGTCTAAGCAGGGATGCCCAGACTTCCCTCTCCCCAGACACTTCCTCTAGCTCTTCCGGGGGGACACCGAGGCGTTCCCAGGCCAGCCGGGAGACATAGTCCCTCCCGGTGGGACGGGCCCGGAACATCTTCCCAGGAAGGCGTTCCGGAGGCATCCGAAACAGATGCCCAAGCCACGTCAGCTGACCCCTCTTGATGTGGAGGAGCAGCGGCTCTACGCTGAGCTCCTCCCGGGTGACCGAGCTTCTCACCCTATCTCTAAGGGATCGCCCGGCCACCCTGGGAGAAAGCTCATTTCGGCCGCCTGTATCTGGGATCTTGTCCTTTCGGTCATGACCCAAAGCTCATGACCATAGGTGAGAGTAGGAACGTAGATTGACTGGTAAATCGAGAGCTTCGCCTTGCGGCTCAGCTCTTTCTTCACCACGACAGACCGATACATCGACTGCATTACTGCAGAAGCTGCACCGATCCGTCTGTCAATCTCCCGTTCCATCCTTCCCTCACTCGTGAACAAGACCCCTAGATACTTAAACTCCTCCACTTGAGGCAGGCACTCTCCACCAACCTGAAGTGGGCAAGCCACCCTTTTCCGACTGAGGACCATGGCATCGGATTTTGAGGTACTGATTTTCATCCCCACCGCTTCACACTCGGCTGCAAACCATCCCAGAGCATGCTGAAGGTCCTGGTTAGAAGGGGCCAACACGACAACATCATCTGCAAAGAGAAGAGACGAAATTGTGTGGTCCCCAAACCTGACACCCTCCAGCCCCTGGCTGCGCCTAGAAATTCTGTCCATAAAAATTACGAACAGAACCGGTGACAAAGGGCAGCCCTGCCGGAGTCCAACATGCACTGGGAACAAGTCTGACTTACTGCCGGCAATGCGGACCAAGCTCCTGCTTCGGTTGTATAGGGACCTGACAGCCCTTAGCAAAGGACCCAGGACCCCATATTCCCAAAGCACCTTCCACAAGATGCCGCGAGGGACACAGTCGAATGCCTTCTCCAAATCCACAAAACACATGTGGATTGGTTGGTCAAACTCCCATGAACCCTCCAACACCCCGCAGAGGGTTTAGAGCTGGTCCAGTGTTCCACGGCCCGGACGAAAACCATACTGTTCCCCCTGAATCCGAGGTTCTACTATCAGCCGTATTCTCCTCTCCAGAACCCTGGCATAGACTTTCCCGGGGAGGCTGAGAAGTGTGATCCCCCTATAGTTGGAACACACCCTCCGGTCCCCCTTCTTAAAAAGAGGGACCACCACCCCGGTCTGCCATCCCAGAGGCACTGTCCCCGACCGCCACACAATGTTGCACAGGTGTGTCAACCAAGACAGCCAAACAACATCCAGAGACTTGAGGTACTCAGGGCGGATCTCATCCACCCCCGGTGCCTTGCCAACAAGGAGTTTCTTGACTACCCCTGTGACTTCAGCCCGGGTGATGGACGAGTCCACCTCTGAGCCCTCATCCTCTGCTTCCTCAATGGAAGACGTGACGGTGGGATTGAGGAGATCCTCGAAGTACTCCTTCCACCGCCCAATGACATCCCCAGTTGAGGTCAACAGCTGCCCACCTCTACTGTAAACAGCATTGGTAGGGTACTGTTTCCCTCTTCTGAGGCGCAGGACGGTTTGCCAGAATCTCTTCAAGGCCAGCCGATAGTCCTTCTCCATGGCCTCACCGAACTCCTCCCAGGCCCAAGTTTTTGCCTCCACAACCACCCGGGCTGCAGTCCGCTTGGCCTGCCGGTACCCGTCAGCTGCCTCAGGAGTCCCACAAGCCAACCAGGCCTGATAGGACTCCTTCTTCAGCTTGACAACAAAGTCGATCATCAACCTGCAGCCTAGGGTGTCCTGGTGCCACGTGCACTGATGGACACCCTTATGCTTGAACATGGTGTTCGTTATGGACAAACTGTGACTAGCACAGAAGTCCAATAATTGAACACCGCTCGGGTTCAGATCAGGGGGGCCGTTCCTCCCAATCACGCCCCTCCAGGTATCACTTTCGTTGCCCATGTGGGAGTTGAAGTCCCCCAGTAGAACGATAGAGTCCCCAGTCGGAGCACTTTCCAGCACCCCTCCCAGAGACTCCAAGAAGGTCGGGTACTCTGCTCTGCCGTTCGGCCCGTAGGCACAAACAACAGTGAGAGACCTATCCCCGACCCGTAGGTGCAGGGAAACGACCCTCTCGTTCACCAGGGTAAATTCCAACACATGGCGGCAGAGCTGGGGAGCTATAAGCAAACCCACACCAGCCCGCCGCCTCTCACCATGGGCAACTCCAGAGTGGTGAAGAGTCCATCCTCTCTCAAGGAGTGTGGTTCCAGAGCCCAAGCCGTGCGTAGAGGTGATCCCCACTACCTCTAATCGGAACCTCTCAACCTCACGCACGATCTCAGGCTCCTTCCCCGCCAGCGAGGTGACATTCCACGTCCCTAGAGCTAGTTTCTGTGTCCAGAGATCGGGTTGTCTAGGCTCCTGCCTTCGACTGCCGCCCGATCTTCTTCGCATCGGCCCCTTATGGTCCCTCCTGTGGGTGGTGAGCCCACGGGAAGGCGGCCCCACGCCGCCTGTTTGGGCTGAGCCCGGCCGGGCCCCATGGGGGAAGGCCCGACCACCAGGCGCTCGCATACGAGCCCCAACCCCGGGCGTGGCTCCAGGGTGGGGCCCCGGCTGCGCCATACCGGGCGACGTCACGGTACTCAAAATCTTATGCATCATTAAGGGGGTTTTGAACCGCTCTTAGTCTGACCCGTCGCCTAAGACCCGTTGCCTTGGGAGACCCTACCAGGGGCATATAGCCCCAGACAACATAGCTCCTAGGGTCACTCGGGTACTCAAACCCCTCCACCACGTTAAGTTGGCAGTTCTTGGAGGGGAGTTCTGCAGTTCTGCTTTTCTGATGTATCAAATACTTACACTCACCTAAAGGATTATTAGAAACACCATACTAATACTGTGTTTGACCCCCTTTCGCCTTCAGAACTGCCTTAATTCTACATGGCATTGATTCAACAAGGTGCTGAAAGCATTCTTTAGAATTGTTGGCCCATATTGATAGGATAGCATCTTGCAGTTGATGGAGATTTGTGGGATGCACATCCAGGGCACGAAGCTCTCGTTCCACCACATCCCAAAGATGCTCTATTGGGTTTAAATCTGGTGACTGTGCGGGCCATTTCAGTACAGTGAACTAATTGTCATGTTCAAGAAACCAATTTGAAATGATTCGAGCTTTGTGACATGGTGCATTATCCTGCTGGAAGTAATCATCAGAGGATGGGTACATGGTGTTCATAAAGGGATGGACATGGTCAGAAACAATGCTCAGGTAGGCCGTGGCATTTAAACAATGCCCAATTGGAACTAAGGGGCCTAAAGTGTGCCAAGAAAACGTCCCCCACACCATTACACCACCACTACCAGCCTGCACAGTGGTAACAAGGCATGATGGATCCATGTTCTCATTCTGTTTACGCCAAATTCTGACTCTACCATCTGAATGTCTCAACAGAAATCGAGACTCATCAGACCAGCCAACATTGTTCTTGTCTTCAACTGTCTAATTTTGGTGAGCTTGTGCAAATTGTAGCCTCTTTTTCCTATTTGTAGTGGAGATGAGTGGTACCCGGTGGGGTCTTCTGCTGTTGTAGCCCATCCGCCTCAAGGTTGTGCGTGTTGTGGCTTCACAAATGCTTTGCTGCATACCTCGGTTGTAACGAGTGGTTATTTCAGTCAAAGTTTCTCTTCTATCAGCTTGAATCAGTCGGCCCATTCTCCTCTGACCTCTAGCATCGACAAGGCATTTTCACCCACAGGACTGCAGCATACTGGATGTTTTTCCCTTTTCACACCATTCTTTGTAAACCCTAGAAATGGTTGTGCGTGAAAATCCCAGTAACTGAACAGATTGTGAAATACTCAGACCGGCCCGTCTGGCACCAACAATCATGCCACGCTCTAAATTGCTTAAATCACCTTTCTTTCCCATTCAGACATTCAGTTTGGAGTTCAGGAGATTGTCTTGACCAGGACCACACCCCTAAATGCACTGAAGCAACTGCCATGTGATTGGTTGATTAGATTATTTCATCAATGAGAAATTGAACAGGTGTTACTAATAATCCTTTAGGTGAGTGTATGTCATGCAATAAAATGCAAATTAATTACTTGTGATTAATACAATGTGATTTTCTGCACAGTTGAAGAGTATCTATGATAAAAATTGCAGACTTCTACATGCTTTGTAAGTGGGAAAACCTGCAAAATTGGCTGTGTATCAAATACTTGTTCTCCCCACTGTACATCACGTATCTCATGTACAGACTCATTATTTAGTATTTTGTAGAAGTGGCTTTGGTGATGATCACATCTTCAATTCAAATTGAGTATGTTTATACCAGCTATGCAAACCTGGATTTGGGCAGATTTTCATAATTTGGCCATTCATCATTAAATCCTCTTCAGATCCATAAGATTGGATGTGGAATATCAGACTTGTCCCAAAGCCACTCCAGTGTTGCTTGACTGTGTTCTTCAGGTTGTTTTCATGCTGAAAGATGCATCTTTGTCCTAGTTTGAGCTCCTGTGCTCTCGGGTGTTCTTTTGCTGGAAAATTAAAGATGAAACCAAAATCTTGGGTACACCAATTTGCATGATGGGTACAAAATGCAAAATACTAAATTACATAGTCCATAGGTACAACCCGGTTCCCGATACATTTGGGACGCTATGTAAAATGAAAATAAAAACAGAATGCAATGATGTGCAAATCATTTATCCCTATGTTTAATTGAAAATAGTACAAAGACAATATATCAACTGTTTAAACTGAGAAATGTTTTTTTGGGGGAAAAATACATGCCCCTTTTGAATTTGATGTCAGCAACACGTTTCAAAAAAGTTGGGACAGGGGCATGTTTACCACTGTGTTGCATCACCTTTTCTTTTAACAATACTCTGTAAGCTTTTGTGAACTGAGGAGACCAATTTCTGTAGTCTTGAAAGTGAAATGTATTCTCATTTTTGCTTGTTATAGGTTTCCAGCTGTTTGTTAGGTAGAGTTTTAACTTGCATTTGTGGATGCAGCGACTTACTGTGTTCACAGTCAATGGTTTTCGGAAGTGTTCATGAGCTTGTGCAGTCCACTATGCTGGTCCGTCTGAGAGCCAGATGATTATGGACATCCAGTTTGCTTTTGGCCTTGTCCTTTTTGTGCAGAGATTTCTCCAGATTTTCTGAATCTTTTAATGATATTATGTACTGTAGATTATGAGAACCCCAAACTCTTTGCAATTTGACGTTGGATGGGTCTGTCACTTCTGACAGACCCATCCTCTCTGGAATTATCTTTGAATACCCAATTATGTTACTGCCCTGTTGCCAATTGATCTAGGCCTAGGATCCCAAAGAACTAATATAATCGTGAGATGCACATAAGTGCCTCGTTATTTTATTTGTGCATTTCCGGAAAGCATTGTTATTGAAGTGGCACGTAACATCACTTGTTAATTAACGAGCGCTCTGGACCACTCGTTAGTCCATCTTAACCCAAGTACCCCTGACTGCAGTGTGCAGTTTGGGGCGAGGATCAATGTGGGCGTAGTGAAACGTTTGACCTCGCACATATTTGATCATGCCCATTGTTTTTTTGTCCATCTGAGGTTTGACAGTCACACACTGAATACAAACACATTCGTTTGTTCATGGCACCTGTTGAATACAAACTTCTGGCATAAGGAAGAAAAAAAAATCGAGCAGCTGCAGAAAGGCTCAGTCCCTGAGTTTTTTTTACAGGCCGTACCTCACTTATGGTGGCCTCATCCCATCCTGGTTGTGTGCTTATGTCCTCCATACACAGGAGCAGCGCAGTGCGGTTTTCCCAAACTGCATTGACAGTTCTACTTTTAAAGTTCCATCGTACAGTGAGTGGCCTAGGAATGCGTCTCTGTGTTACCTCAGCATGTGCCGCAACACGTTTTGGAACGCCAGAGAAAAAGGTGGCAAAAGCAGTTAAATCTGAAAAAAACACCTTCAGGATGCTCATCCTTGCTGAACAAAGTTGCTGCAAGATCAGGTTCAGCTGGTGACCATAGCAGTGAACAAACTGGGCATGTGGGTATGTCTCTTTCATTAGCGTCTGTACCCCTCGGACGTTTCCAGTCATTACAGTCGCACCATCACAAGTCTAAACGATCAGCTTTCCCCCAGCTTCAGTGGTTCCAGCACACCCTTGATGCTATTAGAGAGGCCAAGTCCAGTTTTACAGGAGACATCAGTTGTCTCATCTGCCTGTATGGCAACAAATAATGTCTCGTCCACTTGCTTGGCTATCTCCTCCCTGTACACTTTATACGTACAGTCTAACAGGTTGTTTTGTACAGTGCTAGATGTCCCTTTGAAGATGGGCTGAGCATCATAGTGCCTCTGAAATCTTGAATCACCCTCACACAGTCTCGAAAATGCATCTGAATATTCCAGGATTCAGGGAGTCCACCGACTTGTCGTACCCCTGCAGTGCGGTTTCACATTTCCCACACAGTTTAATACATGTTATGATCCGACTGAGAATGTACCTGTTTTCCTCCACCTGTTTGTTATGCCGCTCACTGGAGCGCCTGTATGCACTGTTAACTTGTAACCCGTCCTCGACCAAGTACCATCCCCACCAAATTGCAGACATGGAAAACAGAAGAGTGCCTTCTTTTGTATGATAACCACTTTTTCTTCAAAAACCACTCCACGTTAAACCCGCGGTTACTTTTACCAGCGGTTTGAGTGATGAAAATATCCTGTGGCTGATGGGCACCAAGTCGCTTTACTTCAAGTTTCTCCTCCAAATTAAGGTTTTTAAACTGGTGCTCGAGTATTACATCCACTTTATTAATTTTCTCAAGTTATCTGGCGTTTGTGAAGCTTACAAGCTAGCTATGACAATCTACCCTCCTCGCTTTTCTTGCTGACTGATGTTGGCGCCAATCAGGTCATACAAAATGACACTTTAGTGGGGCTACTGGCTGTCTGCCCCACTTGGCATCAAATTTGTGTGATCTACACTGATCACAGTAACATTCTGAGCATGCATATTAATATTTTCACATGTTCAATGTACATTGCATTGTGAGAGAGGGGCTAGCCAATGGAAGTAAATCTGCTGCTTGAATGACCCAAATATTTTTTTTTTATTCAACAATATCCTATTTCTTGGGCTTTAATGTATGCCTAGAATTACAGATGAATAGATCAAGGTTTTTTTTTATTTTTACTTATTTGTAGAAATAAATATATACATAGATAATTTGAGATCCGAGGCAATTCATAAAAGATCCGGGGTTATTGCCTTGGACGCATATGCCTAACGATGACAATGATCAAATTCAAAGGGGGCATATATTTTTCAAGTGTCTCAGTTTTGACATTTGATATGTTGTCTTTGTACTATTTTCTATTGAACGTAGGGTTTAAATGATTGGCACATCTCAACATTTTTGGAAACTGGGTTGTAGATTAAGTATTATACAAAAACTGGTGTACTTTCCCAACTGATGGCTTAAGGTATAAACACCAAGGCAACAACGGTACAGCAAAATGCCAGATCAATCCTCACCCAGAAGAACCTGCTCTCCAACTGGGAAGAAAAGCCCAGATGGAACCTTAACATTGCCAAGAAAGGCTCCCTACAATCCCTTTCCACGATCCAGATCTCCAAGTACACAACGATCCCTGGCAGGCATGTCTGGCTTGGAAACTGAAGCAGCAGAACACTTGTTGGAATCCTGAAGAAGGTTCACATCTCAAGTTACTCATCTAGACACAGTAGGTCCGCATTGAGAAACTATCTTCTTTATTCACTTCAACAAAGCCAAACATTGGTTTTGTTTCAATCAATAGTTCTGTTCAAGATTTCTCTGTTTTTTTGTTTGGGCTGAAGATAATTATTTTCTCACGTTCAAACAATCTCAAGTTCTTTTGTGGATGATTTGTGATCTTAAAAGCTGCATGTGAAATGTGAAGGAAACGTGCCATTATGTTTTTTCACTGAATGCGTAACATGACGACCTGATTATCCCCTGCTTCACTGAGACAAGGAAAGTTTATTTGTATAACACATTTCATACACAGGGCAATTCAAAGTGCTTTATATTAGAAGCGATTTAAATAAATTTAGCATCAAATACAAAGCAAACAAATTAAAACATCACATTAAAGATGGCTACAATTGGCTAAAAGATTAATAAAAAGCACAAAGGTCTAGATTTATGAGTTGTCAGTGTTAGAGCATGTCTAAGATTTTCTGAGTAGTATTGAGCCTGGGTTTCTTCCAAAATGTTGGCATTCTTAGGGAGTTTTTCCTAGCCACTGAAATGCAATGCAACTGTTGTTTGCTCCTTGGGGTTTAAGGCCAGGTGATTTGGAAAAGCACTTTGTGACATCTGCTGATGTAAAAAGTGCTTTATAAATACATTTGATTGATTGTTTGATATTGTTGAGGTATTGTTAAATGTCATCCTAGAGATCCTTTTTCTATCTTGTCTCTCCACTTAGTCAATCAGACCTAAAGGAATCTCCAATCACAGACAGAGCATCAATCAATTCCATTTTTTTATAAAGACATTTTTACATCAGCAGTTGTCGCAAAGTGCTTTTACAAAACACCCAGCCCAGCAACACCCAGCCCCGAAACACAAGAAAACTGTGTCAGTGACACAGTGCAACATCAGTGATTATATTTCATTGCTTTTAATGACTTTATTTAGAGTGTTTTAAAAAACGCTGATTGATTGAGTGGACATTTTTACCAACAACCTGGGAAAGAGTTGCGATGGAGTAAGGACAATGGAATATGGTGACGTGTGCTGTGTGTTCATGGTGTGTTCTGTGTGTAATGGAGAGGTTTTGGTCTGTTAAGAGTCCTGTAAAGCCCCATCTTCCCTACAGCCCTGGGCACAATGTGTTGTTTATTTTACTTTGTTTCCGCTTCAGATGAGCTAGCTGCCAACTTTGATTCAATAACCCTGTTGCCCACTGACCAATCTGTCTTCAGTTGCTGGGCTATTGGCCATCTGATTGCCTTGCTAACGTTGTCAACTTATCCGTTTTATCAAATAGGAAATAATGCCCTTGATTTTATATGGAACATTTAATGTCAATGACAGTGCTAACCTCCTAGCTGTGCTGTGTGCTGGGCAGCAGTACTACTTTTCTCATTACTTCTCTGCCATGAAGCTTATTGTGTAATTATTATCGATGTTCTGTTGCTACCAGAGGTGTCAGTTAATCCTGCCAGGAGGGAAAACACGCTCAAACACTAAATCTAAATCTAAAAAGTTACAAAAAAGATTTGTTTGAATCCTAACCTTAATCCTTACCCTATCCTTAACCTCAACATAACCTAAACCCCAAAATCTAACTTCTGACCCTAAAATTAACTTGGAATTTGTAACCCTAATTCTAATCCTAACCCCAATGTTGAAGTTTCCCCTAAACCCTAGACATACAAATCAAAACAATGACCCCATAAGCCACCTTTTTCCGATTTAACCAAAGTTTGAGGACATTATTGTTTCTGTTTATATGGTAGCTCACATATCACACACAGAACAAACAGTCAAAATACAGATTTAAATGCAGACAAAGCTGTATGTAGCTTTACTTGAGATAGAAGCAACAGGTAAGTATTTGTATGATAATATGGACATCTCCAAACTCAAATGAATGACGGTCCATATAGTCACAACACCTTGTGTTCCAGCGTTATTCACTTAGTGAGAGTACTGAACAGGCCAGGAAGAAAGTCCATAGGGGGAGATGAGATTGGTGAACTACATGACAGATTGAACTGTTCAGGGATGCTGGTTGGAAAACAGAACCTATTGAATCTAATGCTTAATTACCTGGCCGTAGTTGATCATAGTCCTGTCATTAAAATTTTGTTACATCAAAATCAACTGATCACATTGTAGGCAGGCCTTTTCCCTGTTGTCTTATTCAAATGACGTAATCTATCACATGCTAAAGTTTTATAAAGAAAGAATTGCCCACACACTGAATTGAATACAGGATGGTTTCAATTCATATTTTTCAATGTGATGTTGAGGAAACTGTTTAAGATTCTACATGTACAACATACACAATTCTAATGACAAATAAACTTGATGTCTACAAATATCAGATTAGGGAATAGAATAATTTACTATCTAATGGCTGGTTCTGCATATGTGATGTATTGCAAATTGCAACCTAAGCTCAGTGTTTTCACGTAATGGTAATTTTCAAAGTCTCACTCCAGGCAGCTGAAGTACTATAACCAAAACATGAGAACAAGGGTTCCTTTCGGTTTTATGGTACAGGGTCTCTGGTGGAACAGCATTGTAATGGGAGGTTGACTCAAATTAAACCTTTTACATTTTGGAGAACTAAAAGTGGACAACAAAGAAATGGGCCAACAGGCAGTCTACACCAAAAAAGGTGATACGATGTGTTTTTACGCCATGTAAAATAATCAAATGTTGTTGCTTTGCAGCCTGAAATGAAAACGGACAAAAAAATTATTCAGCAGTATTTACAACTTATAACATGCAAGTGAAAGATATAATACCAACTTGTCAGAAAAAAATAATTGAATCTTCATCCGCTTATCCGTATCAGGTCGTGGGGGCAGCAAACTTCCCTTCCCCGAGCCACATTTGCCAGCTCTGACTGGAGGATCCCGAGGCGTTCCCAGGCCAGTGTTGAAATATAATCGCTCCACCTAGTCCTGGGCCTACCCCGAGGTCTCCTCCCAGCTGGACGTGCCTGGAACACCTCCCTAGGGAAACGTCCTGGGGGCATCCTTACCAGATGCAAAGGAGCAGCGGCTCTACTCTGAGTTCCTCACGGATGGCTGAGCTTCGCACCCTATCCCTAAGGGAGAAGCCAGCCACCCTTCTGAGAAAACCCATTTCAGCTGCTTGTATTCGCGATCTTGTTCTTTCGGTCATGACCCAGCCTTCATGTCCATAGGTGAGGGTAGAAAGGAAAATTGGCCGGTATATCGAGAGCTTTGCCTTCCAGCTCAGCTCTCTTTTCGTCACAACGGTGCGGTAAAGCAAATGCAATACCGCCCCTGCTGCTCCGATTCTCCGGCCAATCTCCCGCTCCATTGTCCCCTCACTCGCGAACAAGACCCCGAGATACTTTAAATCCTTTACTTGGGGTAACACCTCATTCCCTACCCGGAGAAGGCATTCCATCGGTTTCCTGCTGAGAACAATGGCCTCAGATTTAGAGGTGCTAATTCTCATCCCAACCGCTTCGCACTCGGCTGCGAACCGGTCCAGTGAGTGCTGAAGGTCACAGATTGTTGATGCCATCAGGACCACATCATCCGCAAAAAGCAGCGACGAGATCCCCAGGACACTGAACTGCAACCCCTCCCCACCCCAACTACGCCTCGATATCCTGTCCATAAAAGTTACAAACAGGATTGGTGACAAAGCGCAGCCCTGTTGGAGGCCAACCCCCACCTGGAACGAGTCCGACTTACTACCAAGAACCCGAACACAGCTCTCACTTTGGATGTACAGGGATTGGATAGCCCTCAAAAGGGACCTCCTCACCCCATACTCCCGCAGCACCTCCCACAGTATCTCTTGGGGGACCCGGCCATACGCCTTGTCCAGATCCACAGGACGGAATATGCATTGTTCCTCTTCAATCTGAGGTTCGACTATCTGCCGAACCCTCCTTTCCAGTACCTTTTAGTAGACTTTCCCAGGGAAGCTGAGAAATGTGATACCCCTGTAATTGGCACACACCTTCTGGTCCCCCTTTTTGAACAGGGAAACCACCACCCCGGTCTGCCACCTCTTAGGCACTTTCCCTGACTTCCTGACATGGAGATTGACGATGCTACCCCATCAGCCTCCAGCTCTGCCTACACTATAGAGGGCGTGTTAGTGGGATTTAGGAGTTCCTCAAAGTGTTCCTTCCATCGCCCAATTACCTCCTCAGTTAGGTCAACAGTGTCCCATCTTTACTGTACACAGCTTGGATAGTTCCCAGTTTTCCCCTCCTGAGGTGGCAGACGGTTTTCCAGAAACACCTTGGTGCCGACCGAAAGTCCTTCTCCATGGCTTCCCCAAACTCCTCCCACACCTGCTGTTTTGCGTCTTTCACAGCAGAGGTCGCAGCCCTTCGGGTCTGTCGGGACACTGCAACCATCTCCGGAGTCCTCCGGGATAACATGTCCCGGAAGGCCTCCTTTTTCAGTCGGACGGCTTCCCTGACCACCGGTATCCACCAGGGTGTTCAAGGCTCCCCGCCGCAGCTTTGGCAATAGAGGTTTTGAACATCGACCACTCAGGTTCAATGCCCCCAACCTCCACAGGGATGCCAGAAAAGCTCCGCCGGAGGTGTGAGTTGAAGATCTTTCGGACAGAAAAAAATAAGAAAAAAATTTAAAAACAGAATCACTGAGTTGGAAAAAGGATCACCCCCCTCCAAAAAATTACTTGTAAACCCAACCAGGTGTAGTTAATCACCTTCTCAATAGCACACAAAGCCAATTGACTTTCAACTGTGATCAGCTGTGGTCATTTTGAATAGCTCAGCATGAAACAAGCTTTTCTTGAAGCATTTCAGTCCTTGGTAGTACAACTGAAGAAAGTAATCAACTATGGGTGGCAAGGCATTGTCAAAAGATCTCCGGGATAAAGTTGTGGACAGGCACAAGTCAGGAGATGAATACAAAAAAAATTCAAAGGCTTTATCAGTGCCTAGAAGCACAGTGAAGTCTATTATTAAGAAGTGGAAGGTATTTGGTTCAACACAGACCCTCCCTCGGTCAGGACGTTGCTCCAAACCAGGAAGAAACTGCTCAGAGTGGCTACCAAGAGGCCTACAGCAACTCTGAAGCATGACAAAGAGTGGTCATTGTGTGCATGTGACAACAATATCACAAATTCTCCACAAATGTGGCTTGTATGGGAGGATTGCAAGAAAACAGCCACTCCTCAAAAAAGGTCACATGCAGTCATGACTGAGCTTTGCCAAAATGCACCTTGAAGATTCTAAGGCCACATGGAAAAGGGTGTTATGGTCTGATGAGACTAAAATTGAATTATTTGGCCTCAACGCCAAACGATATGTCCAAATAAGGTCTGGAGACTGGCTAGGTCTGGAGACTGGCTAGGCCACTCCAGGACCTTAATGTGCTACGTGAGCCACTCCTTTGTTGCCTTGGCCATGTGTTTTGTTTCACTTTCCCCTAGTTCTCCTCTGAATCATTCAAATGTTCATTGGCAAACTTCAGATGGGCCAATACATGTGCTTTCTTGAGCAGGGGGACCTTGTGGGTGCTGCAGGATTTCAGTCCAAATCAATTTATAACATTTTTGACGTGTTTTCCTTTTTACATGTTTTTTTTTTTTATTCTGTCCCTCACTGTTCAAATTAACCTACCATTAAAATTATAGACAGATAATTTCTTTGTCAGTGGGCAAACGTACAAAATCAGCAGGGAATCAAATATTTTTTTCCCTCATTGTAATTCCTTTATACAACTATGAAATTTGGGTCATTGTTCAGACTGTAATATCCCCATCATTTCAGGACAACGTATGACATGCTTTCATGAAAAGTTATTTAAAGAAAAAAATTATTGCATTAAACAAGGGTAAAAGCATGAGTACACATTTTCATTCTCACAATGTATGTTCAATTCAGGGTTTCCTCGAAAGGGGATAGATACAACCCAGCTAACAAAATTACGTTCCAGGACGTGACCTCAAAGTTATTTTAGTCTCCACGAAGTCACGGTTACGTACTTGTGAAACGTAGTCAGCTGACGAAAGTTACGTCCCAAGTCTGTCCAGGACGTAGAAATGTGGGGGCCTCTGAAAGGCCTAATAACGTTATAGTAACGTTATAAAAGTTGTAACGTTATGTGATTACTTAAAATTATGTTGTCAATTACGTTCCTCGAGGTGACCTCAACGGCTTTGTAGTCTCCAAAAAGTATTCGTGAAACGTCGTCTGTACGTATCTGTGGTGTCAGCTGACGAAAGTTACGTCCCAAGTCTGTCCAGGATGTAGAAATGTGGGGGCCTCTGAATGGCCTAATGACGTTATTTATTAACGTTATAAAAGGTGCCTGAACGTGCCCATGATTACGTTCCTTATTGGTACTGTAAGTAATGTTATGAGGATTACTTAAAATGATGTTGTCAATTACGTTCCTTGACGTGACCTCAACGGTTTTGTAGTCTCCAAAAAGTAATGGTTACGTATTTGTGAAACGTCGTCTGTTCGTACCTATGGTGTCAACTGACGAAAGTTACGTCCCATGTCTATTCAGGACGTAGAAATGAGGGGGACTCTGAAAGGCCTAATGGCGTTATTTAGTAACGTTATAATAGTTGCCTGAACATATTGGTACTGTAAATAACGTTATGAGGATGACCTAAAATAGGTACAAGAAACGTAACTGAGACATTTTGTAACATTCCTTTAAGGTCTTACAAAGGTACTGAATGTCACAACCTGTTCAAGATTAGAAACGTAACTTATGGTGCAAAATAACAATGGAAAGCCAATTAAACTTACCAATTTGGGTAATACAAATATATACACTCACCTAAAGGATTATTAGGAACACCATACTAATACTGTGTTTGACCCCCTTTCGCCCTCAGAACTGCCTTAATTCTACATGGCATTGATTCAACAAGGTGCTGAAAGCGTTTTTTCGAAATGTTGGCCCATATTGATAGGATAGCATCTTGCAGTTGATGGAGATTTGTGGGATGCACATCCAGGGCACGAAGCTCCCGTTCCACCACATCCCAAAGATGCTCTATTGGGTTGAGATCTGGTGACTGTGGGGGCCATTTCAGTACAATGAACTCATTGTCATGTTCAAGAAACCTCAGGTAGGCCGTGGCATTTAAACAATGCCCAATTGGCACTAAAGGGCCTAAAGTGTGCCAAGAAAACATCCCCCACACCATTACACCACCACCACCAGCCTGCACAGTGGTAACAAGGCATGATGGATCCATGTTCTCATTCTGTTTACACCAAATTCTGACTCTACCATTTGAATGTCTCAACAGAAATCGAGACCAGGCAACATTCTTCCAGGAAATGGAGCAGAGGTATTGCTTAACAGTATATCAATTTGAGGATCTTAGGCTACACAAAATATTAGCTAAACCATGTACAGTGAATTAACCTAGGCATAGTACCACCTTGTACCCGTGTCATCCAACACAATACATGCCCATTACACACAATTACAGAAAACAGGAATATTGTGTGCTATGAACATGATTTGATATCAAGAAGTATAATGTGTAAATACTCCATGTCTTGCTCTCACATTAATATTAATTATCCTACAGTAAACACACATATTGTTTATTGTAAAAATAAAAGTGCCATCTTAAATCTGTGTGGTACATTATATTCTCAGGTTGCTTCCCTGCCACTCTTTTGCAAAACTGAGCTTAAATAAATGGCTAGGGAGGAATAAAGGTTTGTTCAGAGATAAATGCATGTGGGGACTAATTTGGGGAGAGAAAAGGGTGTTATTTTTGGAAGTCAAATTACAAAATCTGTCAATATAATGTAACAATTTCAATGCAAAAGAGTAACTTCAAATGTGACTGCTATAGTAAACTGTAAATAGTAAAAAAACAAAAAAACATAATACTGCCTTGAAAGTTATATGGAGTGAATAATCGGGTGGGGGTCCCTGGACAAGAAAAGGTTGAAGAGTCTGGCAACTATTTCAAAAAACATGGAAGGTTGCGGCTACAAATTTCTAGATTGAGGCTCCCCCTCTAGGAATGTCTCATTGTTGATATTCCAACAAAATAATATAAACTGATTAAATTATACATCTCTACATTTGAGCATTTAATTACGTGCGACAACATCATATATTGGGAGGTCAGTAAAGGCCCTCTTCTGCTTCCTGCCCTTCAACGAGTAGCCTGCCCACAGCTCCTCGGTTCCAATGTTCCTTAGCATTCTCCTAATCCCCGACCCCAAGTCATGACCACAGCAGAGGGTCATATGTCTGATCTGATAAAGCAGATGGACATTCATTTATTTGGTCTTCAGCTAAAAGAGCTAGTCATACATGGTACGGCATGAGGTGTCTCCAAACTCTGTGAAAAAGTTGCCTAAAGACAACAAAGTCGCAAACCGAAACGCTACAGCGTATCGCCATTGTCATAGTCAAACAGGGCATTCTGCTGGCGATACATCGGACATCACACATTTGCGGAGACATGACTCTGACATCAAGTGAGAGGGTGAGTGTCCAAACTTCTGACTGGCACTTTATATATCTTTTATAATAGTTTCAATTATATATATATCCATCTTTACCATTTTCTTTCGAAAGTGGGCGTCTTTCAGTCTTTCACAGACTTTGTTCAATTCCTCAGGAGTCCTTGCAGGGTTTTGCAGCATTTCAGTCTGTTCCAGGGATTCTGACTCCTTCGGCATTCGAGCCTCTATGGCATTCATCATCTGGCTCAGAGCAGTCCTGAACTCTGTACGGATCATCTCCAGTTGCAACATGATTCTCATCTCCATCGCTTGAAGACCTCAAAAATAAAGACCAAATAAACTGTTTAGCTGCAAGAGGTGCTGTCATACAACATTGTGATAAGCAGGAATTAGGTGTATCAAAGCCCTGATATGTAACAAATGAGTATTTGCTAACCATGTAGCATCTGTGAGACAGTTGTTGATCCATGCAAATAGCGCAGATGAAAGAAGTTGAAAACCCCAAACTAGAAATACCACACATAGAACAAAACAGGAGACGGGACGTGACAGATATACCTTGAATGTGACCAGTGGGAGTTTCATTAGAGGACCCATTGGGCAGCGTTGGGAGCTCTGTGGCAAAAATATGGAATTATATACAATCTACCAAAAAACACTCAATTTTATTTCCAGATCAATATCGTGATGGCTGAAGTTACCTGATTCTGATGCACAATCTTGGTCATCTCCATGTGTGACAGTTGGAATAACTGAGAAAACACAAGTAAAAAACAATGACAAATAAGAAATGGCTATATGTTATAATAATTATAGGCTGAGACACCTGTGTTCCCTGATCACTCCCCTATTAAACTCCCTGTGTTCAATCAAGCAGTTGTCCTTCTGACAGGTACTCCTTTCATTGACCAGAGTTAAAAAATATATATGTTTTTACTGAGGTCTTGTGTGCAGACAGATTGCGAATAAACTATTGTGGAGAATGTGAGGAGGTCAATACTTTCGGAAACCGATGCATACTCTCTTGTGTCTGTTTGAAATGTTTGGAAAGCTATAATACATTTCCTCATTTCATTAACTTGTTTACCCAATAAAGCTGCCACCACATACTTACTGTCTCCAGGGCTTGAGGTGGAACATGGACTTAAGCCCTCTGCATCTGGAACTTCAGAAAATACCACAGATGAATGTGACTTTGAGACCACAATGGCAGAAAATACAATCTACTTTTCCTACTTTGCCCATTCAATACAGTTGGTACAGCAGCTGGCCCAACCTAACCATTTAAAAGTTATTGAAACTTGCAACTAGGCTTGTTAACCAAGCTAGATATGTTGAAAGGTTGGGCATACCTTGTGGGGTTTTATCCAAAGCACAGGCATATGAATTTACTATTAGGAGAAAAAAATTAAAGAATTACCTTACTGTTTAGATAAATATCTGTTACTATTTCTACAGTTCTTGTATTTTCTGTAAGCTTTTTTTCCAACAACATTCTAGAATTTGTGTCAAACTGACATTCACCAGCTGATTACTAATTAAATGATCTATTGGCCAATAAAAGAAGCTTACCAATAGGGGCTGTGGGAAGCTGGGGCAATTCAGGCTGGGACTGCTTGGGTTCTTTTTTCTTTTCTGGAGTGCTTCATATCCATTATCGTCTTGCAAAGGACAATAGCAAAAAAAGTTCATTCTCATATTATCCTTCCATCTACCTACATAAGGTAAACAAGGGGTTAAGAAAAGTTTAGAATTCCTCACCATCTGGCTCTACACGGAATCTGACTGGTTTTGTTACTAGCCTTTTCTCCAGTTCTTTGTCAGATTCAACATTGGACGTGTCCAGGCCTCTTTTTGCTTGTTGTACTGCCAGAGAGTAATTGTCTGTAAGAGTAATTAAAAACATTGTCATAATTACATTCCTTTGAACACTGGCAACACAACTGTGTCAACTGATTATACACCAATCGGCCATAACATTATGACCACTAACAGGTGAAGTGAATAACACTGATAATCACATTATCATGGCATCTGTCAGTGGGTGGGATATATTAGGCAGCAAGTGAACATTCTGTCCTCAAAGTTGATGTGTTAGAAAAATGGGCAAGCGTAAGGATCTGAGCGACATTGAATAGGGCCAAGTTGTGATGACTAGACAACTGGATAAGATCATCTCCAAAACTGCAGCCCTTGTTGGGTGTTCCCAGTCTGCAGTGGTCAGTACTTATCAAAAGAAAAACTGTGAACCGACGACAAAGTAATGGGTGGCAAAGGCTCATTGATGTACGTGGGGAGCGAAGACTGGGCCTTGTGGTCCGATACAACAGACGAGCTACTGTAGCTCCAATTGCTGAAAGGTTAATGCTAGTGCTGACATAAAGGTCTAGTGGAGTCCATGCCTCGACGGGTCAGGGCTGTCTTGGCAGAAAAAGGGGGACCTACACAATATTAGGCATATTGGTCATAATGTTATGGCTGATCGGTGTAAGTATTAATTCAGCTAGGAATACTTCCATGGGTAAACAAGTACATACAGTTGGAAGAGGAGCTTTCATAATATTGACCAGAGCCTCATAATAACCAAATACTCAAGAGGCGGGATAGAGTGATGAAATATTTTACCAGTGGATGAGAAGATTGTAATCTTGTACTTTGTCCATGACATTTTGTCAGGCCTGTCTCCTTTCTTAATCATTCCTGCGCTCACATACTTTGGCCAGTAGCAATACAGAACCTGCAAGATATGACACACAGTTAAACCAAAATATTTATCCATCTGTTTATAAAGGTTAAGCAATTTAACTGATAATCTCACCCCATCTCTCTTCTCCACCCACTGCTCCGGTGCGACTTCGACAGTGTTATCTTTCAAAAACTTAACAACATAATAACGCTGTGAGTCCTGTAAATTAAAAAAAATTTAAACATTGACACTATTCAGTGTCTTGAGTTACTCTCCCCCAGATGACTGAGGCAATGTAGATCAGACAGAGCTTGTAATAGTACAGTGAACATTGGCTGTGTATACTTACTATAGGCTGAGCAAGATAGGAAGAACAACACTATTGCCATAGTCCTCTTCAATTATGATTGCTCTCTTAACAAGACTGCTCTTTGTGATGGTACGCATTCTTGCACTCCTTATAGAGGTGCGAAAAGTCCCATACAATCTGGAGTCACAAGGACTCTGAGTATAAGGCTCCAGATGCTGAAACACCCTGCATAGATAACTGTCAGAGGCATCATCTTTGCTAACTACTTCACAGCATGTCCGATCACCAAGTATGAAGGCATTGCTGGGCCTTCTCATTTTAATGATCTGCTGGCAGGGAGCAGCTCTAATGGTGCGTTCTTGGACTCTTTTTGCTATTTGCACAAGTGGACGCCTCCCTGAACGCACCATCTTCTTTAGTTGTTGTAAGTAGTTCTCAAACTTAAAAGCACTACAGTTGTCAAGGCAGCCGTGTTGTTCAGCATCAGCGGTGAGGTGTAGGAGGGAGTGAACATTATACACAAGAAATGTATCCCCATACAGAACCCTTCCCTGCTCCACAAAGAAGCTGAGTAAAGCATGAGCATATGTGCTGTGGACTGAAGAAAGTTCCGGAGAAACCAAAATGCACATAGCAACACTGAAGGCCATGAAGTGTGTGTACTTTTCTTTAGGCAGGATTCTTCTCAGAATAATTTTCCCAGTGTAGAGTAGGAACGGTCTGAACTCTGTTGCCTTCCAACGTTCAAGTTCATCCAGTCCTCGTGGCTTGCGAGCGAAGCAGTCTGGAATTGAATCCTTGAGTCTGTTTAGCCGTTGACTGACCACTTTGACTTGCACTGTTGATAATCTCGCCCCAGTCTTTCCCCTTGTCCACATCATCAAGAGCTTTCTGGTTACTCCAAGGCAACAAAGATGCATATAGTCAATGGGGAATGACTTCATATCAATGGGGAGGAGGCAAAAAGGAGAGGTTTTACCTTCATGGTGATGTTCTGGCTGTGCAAATTCCCTGAAGGATTTGTCAGTTCTGAGAGTCAAGTTTTTTACCTGTGGGTATGTCATCCTCTGAAAATAAATGCCTTTCTGTGTGCACCTGTCACAGCCATAGTAGCCAGAATACATTTTTATGCATTTTACCATGGCCTTTGCAGGTGCATCACATGTTACAGAATTAACTTTTATTTGCAGTGTTTTGTCTCCACATTTCAATCCAGTCTACATCATCTCTTTAAGCTCCAGCAGAGTAAGTTAAAGAAAGTCCAGGGATCTTGGTTTGGATGATGCCATTGCAAGTGACAGAGGAAACACAGTGGGTGGTGACAGACTAATGGAGCACAAAAGCCATAATGACATTTTGATACTTTTGAACAAAGGGAGACCGTCCAGATTAAGGGATATTTCTAAAACATTTAGCGCTCCAACCACAGATTGAGGATAGATCCTTAGATGTTTTTCTAACTCCACTTTCACATTAAATCTGACAAACTCTACATCAGACATGACTTCAACACAAACACTGGTCTTTTCTAGAAGCGTTCTAGCTGTGGAAGGCCAATTTGGGTGACCATTGGACTGAAGTATCTTGAGAAGTGAATC
Source organism: Esox lucius (assembly GCF_011004845.1). Classification (NCBI taxonomy): domain Eukaryota; kingdom Metazoa; phylum Chordata; class Actinopteri; order Esociformes; family Esocidae; genus Esox; species Esox lucius. Next base: position 15,985,184 of record NC_047570.1, on the reverse strand, counting down.
AACTGCATTGTGCTTCACTTGGAAGTCACTTATCCAGGTTGTCAGGTCGTCTCGTAAAGTTGAGTCTTTTTCACCGTCTTCATCATCTGAGTCAGTTGTCTCCTGAATTGCGCAACCAGCATTGCCTTCAGTGTCTGACTCTTCATTGGTGTGTGTGTGCATCCTTGGAGCAGTACATCCTACAACCTGAAGTTCACCATCTGACTCTTCATTGGTGTGTGTGTGCATCCTTGGAGAAGTACTTCCTACAGCCTCAAGTTCACTATCTGACTCTTCATTGGTGAATGTGTGCATCATTGGAGAAGTACTTCCTACAGCCTCAAGTTCACTATCTGACTCTTCATTGGTGAATGTGTGCATCATTGGAGTAGCCCCCAAGGGTTCAAATTCACTATCTGACTTCATATTCACTTTCAGATTCAATAGCAGCAGTATCTTCATTTGGGTCAAAAACATCTGATTGGCTGATGAGACTAGATCCACTACCATTTTCATTCTACCATAGTTTTCTTTATTTTCTCCCATGACAATTTAGTCCATATTCTGTTGTACTCTCTCTTTCTTGAAGTACCAGACATCTTTGTTACACCAATATACATAGCTGTCAGAAAAATAATTGGCTATAATGAAAACTTTAGCACACATGCAATTGTATTAAAGATATGGATTTACCTTTTTTGATGACATCTTCAGACCCTAAGTAATGAAATGGAAAGAATATGTTATCCATAATATCCATCTTCTATCAGAACTTTAATTTAATTAAAATGCAAGAATTTTCAACAAACTATTATGAGCTTTAAGTGACTAGACAACCAAGCAGCATAAAACATAAAGGCAGCATTACCGGATTCATACGTGAACTGAAATTTTCAAAATAAACGTGAAATAATAAAAGCCTTTGACTTTCATCTGTTGTGTGATCGCATAGCAAACCGAACGTCCTGTACCAAACGTTACGGATACGCGTACCGTTTCACCCCTACTACTTTTGACCAAAACGTCTTCTCTAATTTTATCTCCAAAACATGAACGAAGCTGACAACTAACCCTCACATCTCCCCGCACTTCCCCAACGCTCTCCGTTTCAAGGCCCACTCTTTTACACTGCGCGTGGTTAACTAACTCTGGTGATACTTGCGCCTAAAACCATCCATCCATCATCTTCCGCTTATCCGGGGCCGGGTCGCGGGGGCAGCAGTCTAAGCAGGGATGCCCAGACTTCCCTCTCCCCAGACACTTTCTCCAGCTCTTCCGGGGGGACACCGAGGCGTTCCCAGGCCAGCGGCTCTACTCTGAGATCCTCCCGGGTGACCGAGCTTCTCATCACAGAAAAGCTCGATCTCTAAGGGATCGCCCAGCCACCCTGCGGAGAAAGCTCATTACGGCTGCCTATATCCGGGATCTTGTCCTTTCGGTCATGACCCAAAGTTCTATGGTCATGAGCGCCTAAAACCCCAAAGAAAAATAGGTCACCCATCACACGTAGAATAGCGGTTCATGCAATTTATGAAATAGATGGCCTGCGCGCGTTTACAGCTGTGAAGTAGTAAAAGTATCGACCTCCAACACATATTACCTAGATATTATCACCGACCACATTCTCTCATAACTGTAATTAAGTCAGCATGTAAAATGTGCCATTCAAAATAAAAACTACTTCGCACTCAATTAAATCCTATGAAATACCAAAATTGTCTATATAGAAAGAATACAATTGGCTGTGTGGAAAGTATAGGGTAGCATGTCGTTAGCTTTGGCCTGCCATTTTGCTAGCAAATACATCATATTTTACCTGAGATAATTTTTCTTTATTTCTGGTAAAAATGAATTTGTTTCTTGCCTGAACATCTTTGCAAATTGTTAGTCACGTATATCATTTAAACAAAATTCTGAAACATCCAGATGTTTCCTCCAGATGTTCTCCCGCTCTAATCAGAATTTTTTTGTCTAACTGTCCCCACCTCATTTCAAACTAGTATATGCAACACCATTGTTTCTGAGCAAAACCACGTGGAAAAATAGTAGCATACATTTTTTGCTAAAAGCAGAACACTTTACCTTGAATATAATCACATTATTTTCACAAGACTTTCTTAGGCGGGAAACCTTTCCATCGTGCAGCACTGCGCAGAATGGTTCTAGCCACGCCCAGTTATCGATCGATGGTTACTTTCGTAACCCCAGTTCTATGAGTGGAGCGATATTTGGAGGAAACAAGCCTTTATTTTTGATTTTACGAGCAGAAATTTTGCAATACATGAATACAATATTGGGGTTGAAAAATAGGAAAGCTGCAAAATGTGTTTAAATCTGTAAACATTTTAACGTTTTTGTTTAACTTTTAAACATGTTACTGAATATGTATATGTATTTTTATGCTTATTTATTTGCTTTACTTATTGTACCCCCTGACTGCAGTTGTATTCTCTAAAAGTCAATAAAAAATAAATAAAAAATAGTGGAGCATCGCCTGGATAGAATAACTCACCAGCTGTCTTTGGCCCCCAGCGTCCAGGGTCGTTCTCCTTTTTTCCACTTTTTCCACTTAATTAAGTCTACAGGGCAGAAGTTTAGCTACTCCCAAATTTTTTTTGAAGTTGTCAAAGTTATGGCATTTATAACTTGTAATATCAATGGTGAAGACGCAAGGCTGTTAGAAAATCACGTTGTAAGCTTATTCACATTTTCTTTTGTGAAGTTAACTAACCTGCATCTAAAACAAAAGAAAGCATCGATTTTAAATACATAAAATAATTTACTTTGTAGTTATTGCTTTTAAAACAATGATTTTGCACTTAATGTATTATATGTCAAATTAGGACTAATAGAAAAAAGCTTAGTCCATGATGAACATAAACCTAATATACAGTATCTCACAAAAGTGAGTACACCCCTTACATTTTTGTAAATATTTGATTATATGTTTTCATATGACAAAACTGAAGAAAGGACACTTTGCTACAATGTAAAGTAGTGAGTGTACAGCTTGTATAACAGTGTAAATTTGCGGTCCCCTCAAAATTACACAACACACAGCCATTAATGTCGAAACCGCTGGCAACAAAGTGAAAATCTCCAAATTGGGCACAAAGTGTCAATATTTTGTGTGGCCACCATTATTTACCAGCACCGCCTTAACTCTCTTGGGCATGGAGTTCACCAGAGCTTCACAGGTTGCCACTGGAGTCCTCTTCCACTTCTGATGACATCACAGAGCTGGTGGATGTTAGAGACCTTGCGCTCTTTCACCTTCTGTTTGAGGATGCCCCACAGATGCTCAATAGGGTTTAGGTCTGGAGACATGAGCCTGTCCATCACCTTTACCCTCAGCTTCTTTAGCAAGGCAGTGGTCATCTTGCCCTGCGGCCCAGTCTCAGAAGGGAGTGGATCATGCTCTGCTTCAGTATGTCACAGTACATTTTGGCATTCATGGTTCCCTCAATGAACTGAAGCTCCCCAGTGCGAGCAGCACTCATGCAGCCCCAGACCATGACACTCCCACCACCATGCTTGACTGTAGGCAAGACACACTTGTCTTTGTACTCCTCACCTGGTTGCTACCACCCACCATCTGAACCAAATACATTTATCTTGGTCTCATCAGACATCAGGACATGGTTCCAGTAATCCATGTCCTTAGTCTGTTTGTCTTCAGCAAACTGTTTGCGGGCTTTCTTATGCATCATCTTTAGAAGAGGCTTCCTTCTGAGACGACAGCCATGCAGACCAATTTGATGTAGTGTGTGGCGTATGGTCTGAGCACTGACAGGCTGACCCCCCAGCCCTTCAACCTCTGCAGCAATGCTGGCAGCACTCATACATCTATTTCTAAAAGACCACCTCTGGATATGACGCTGGGCACGTGCACTCATCTTCTTTGGTCAACCATGGCAAGGCCTGTTCTTAGTGGATATCCAATATAGGCATTGCTATTAAAAAAAATATTTTGCACTTAATGCATGTCTGGAACTGAAATGTCTGACAAATTACCATGACACCAGACATTTTGGCAGCATATATGAGACGGGGGACCCCCCCCCCCCCCCCGTCTCAGTTTCCAAGGTGTTACGCTGCTATATTATTGTGCTGGGGGACATGAGGGATGTACTACTAACTTTTCTCAGTTTCCTCCAGTTTTAAATTTTAGAAGGAGATGAGGTCCTGGTCCACACCTGCGGATTACCTGGTTTGGGGGGCCCGTTGCTGTCCCTGTCCTTGTCCACCTGGTCATACTTCTGACCTAGTCTAAAATCAAATAGACTCTGGATTTAGCCCAGAGAAATGTATTTATTATTCCAATTGGACTCTTAATATCTCACCCGGCACAGCCAGAAGAGGACTGGTCACCCCTCTGAGCCTGGGTCCTCTCTAGGTTTTTTCCTAAAATTCGACCTCCTTAGGGAGTTTTTCCTAGCCACTGAAATTCAACACTACTGTTCTTTGCACCTTGGGGTTTAAGGCCGGGTGTCTCTGTAAAGCACTTTGTGACAACTGCTGTTGTAAAAAGCGCTTTATAAATACATTTTGATTTTTGAAATACATTTTGATATAGCGGAACTACTGCCCTTCTGAAAACTAAATCTGTAGGGAAGTGCTCTCAGTAAAAATAAGTTGTTCTACATTTTCATCCCAAAATGGCTGTGATATTCAGTACCTCTCAAAGACCTTAGGGGAACGTTATGAATGTACTTGTAATGTCCCGAAAAGGCTGTGACATTCAGCACCTCTGAAAGACCTTAAGGGAATGTTATGAATGTACCTGTAACGTGCTGAAAAGGCTGTGACATTCAGTACCTCTGAAAGACCTTAGGGGAACGTCATGAATGTATCTAGAACGTCTGGAACAGGCTGTGACCTTCAGTACCTCTGAAAGACCTTAAGGGAACGTTATGAATGTACCTAGAACGTCCGGAACAAGCTGTGACCTTCAGTACCTCTATAAGACCTTAAGGGAACACTATGAATGTACCTGTAACATCCAGAAAAGGCTGTGACATTCAGTACCTCTGAAATACCTTAAGGGAACGTTATGAATGTACCTGTAACATCCTGAAAAGGCTGTGACATTCAGTACCTCTGAAAGACCTAAGGGGAACGTTATGAATGTACCAAGAACGTCCGGAACAGGCTGTGACCTTCAGTACCTCTATAAGACCTTAAGGGAACACTATGAATGTACCTGTAACATCCAGAAAAGGCTGTGACATTCAGTACCTCTGAAATACCTTAAGGGAACGTTATGAATGTACCTGTAATGTCCTGAAAAGGCTGTGACATTCAGTACCTCTGAAAGACCTTCAGGGAACGTTATGAATGTACCAAGAACGTCCGGAACAGGCTGTGACCTTCAGTACCTCTATAAGACCTTAAGGGAACACTATGAATGTACCTGTAACATCCAGAAAAGGCTGTGACATTCAGTACCTCTGAAATACCTTAAGGGAATGTTATGAATGTACCTGTAACATCCTGAAAAGGCTGTGACATTCAGTACCTCTGAAAGACCTTAGGGGAACGTTATGAATGTACCTAGAACGTCCGGAACAGGCTGTGACCTTCAGTACCTCTATAAGACCTTAAGGGAACACTATGAATGTACCTGTAACATCCAGAAAAGGCTGTGACATTCAGTACCTCTGAAATACCTTAAGGGAACGTTATGAATGTACCTGTAACGTGCTGAAAAGGCTGTGACATTCAGTACCTCTGAAAGACCTTAGGGGAACGTCATGAATGTATCTAGAACGTCCGGAACAGGCTGTGACCTTCAGTACCTCTGAAAGACCTTAAGGGAACGTTATGAATGTACCTAGAACGTCCGGAACAAGCTGTGACCTTCAGTACCTCTATAAGACCTTAAGGGAACACTATGAATGTACCTGTAACATCCAGAAAAGGCTGTGACATTCAGTACCTCTGAAAGACCTTAGGGGAACGTTATGAATGTACCTGTAACGTCCTGAAAAGGCTGTGACATTCAGTACCTCTCAAAGACCTTAGGGGAACGTTATGAATGTACCTGTAATGTCCCGAAAAGGCTGTGACATTCAGCACCTCTGAAAGACCTTAAGGGAATGTTATGAATGTACCTGTAACGTGCTGAAAAGGCTGTGACATTCAGTACCTCTGAAAGACCTTAGGGGAACGTCATGAATGTATCTAGAACGTCTGGAACAGGCTGTGACCTTCAGTACCTCTGAAAGACCTTAAGGGAACGTTATGAATGTACCTAGAACGTCCGGAACAAGCTGTGACCTTCAGTACCTCTATAAGACCTTAAGGGAACACTATGAATGTACCTGTAACATCCAGAAAAGGCTGTGACATTCAGTACCTCTGAAATACCTTAAGGGAACGTTATGAATGTACCTGTAACGTCCTGAAAAGGCTGTGACATTCAGTACCTCTGAAAGACCTTCAGGGAACGTTATGAATGTACCAAGAACGTCCGGAACAGGCTGTGACCTTCAGTACCTCTATAAGACCTTAAGGGAACGTTATGAATGTACCTGTAACGTGCTGAAAAGGCTGTGACATTCAGTACCTCTGAAAGACCTTAGGGGAACGTCATGAATGTATCTAGAACGTCTGGAACAAGCTGTGACCTTCAGTACCTCTGAAAGACCTTAAGGGAACACTATGAATGTACCTGTAACATCCAGAAAAGGCTGTGACATTCAGTACCTCTGAAATACCTTAAGGGAACGTTATGAATGTACCTGTAACATCCTGAAAAGGCTGTGACATTCAGTACCTCTGAAATACCTTAAGGGAACGTTATGAATGTACCTGTAACGTGCTGAAAAGGCTGTGACATTCAGTACCTCTGAAAGACCTTAGGGGAACGTCATGAATGTATCTAGAACGTCTGGAACAAGCTGTGACCTTCAGTACCTCTATAAGACCTTAAGGGAACACTATGAATGTACCTGTAACATCCAGAAAAGGCTGTGACATTCAGTACCTCTGAAATACCTTAAGGGAACGTTATGAATGTACCTGTAACATCCTGAAAAGGCTGTGACATTCAGTACCTCTGAAAGACCTTCAGGGAACGTTATGAATGTACCAAGAACGTCCGGAACAGGCTGTAACCATCAGTACCTCTATAAGACCTTAAGGGAAAGTCACAAATGTCTCATTTACGTTCCTTGTTAGCTGGGAAATACAGTCCTTATTGTGATGTTTTACAAGTATTTGTAGATCTAATAGTCCATTCCTGCAGTTATGATAATGTTGCAACCCACCCTCCCCACTCCCATTACACCCCACTCTGAATATCACTAAATTACAATCAGTTCACATACACTATAAAACTATGGTGCTGTGTAATGTCTGCAAAAGAACATGGAACTGCCCCTCCGTATCGCCTAACCCTGCCAAACCCTACATTCCAACCTGAGTACTCTGCCTCCTGTATTGGCACTCCCATCCCTAAGCAAGGCCAGCTCCCCACATCCCAGTCAAATAAAATACACTGCTTAGAGAAGTTATTAAAATAGAATATAATACACTGCATATCATAAAATGTTTCCATTACATGATAACTGAAGCATGGGTGAAAATGTCCCTTCTCATTCTAGATCGTCAGCTAATGGTTTTCTTGGAGGGATATATATTCAGTACCATTTGCCAGGATAATCGTGTTAAATTTTTTTCAATTAACTGAAATCTCCCTTTCTATTTATCCTACCCAGACACAAAAAACACACGAGAGACAAAATATTTGAAACAATTAAATATTATGAGCAGGCATTTGGTTATTTTAAAAGGCCTTGCCATCAGGCATACAATTCTACACAACATCCCAGTAAACGATTAAACATAACCCATATAGTGCATCTTCAGTAGCACAATTCACCCTTCTCTAGCTGCCCATCTTCATGAAATTACCTGAAACTTCTTCAAAGAGTATCTTAAATAACACCCCCCCCCCCCCCAACTATATTACTGAACACAATGTCACATAAGAGGGAGTGGGAGGGGATGCAATTTAAATGAGAAGCATGAAGCATCCGCACATAGCCACAAATGGATTTGTGCAATATATCCACTGGCAGAGAATGAGAAAGAGACTGATGGTGAAGAAAAGCCGTCCAACAGCCAATGATGAAAACAATATGTCTAAGTACTATCTGGTCTGATGGGAATATTCAGCACAGAGGTAAAGCGAATGATTGCGACTCCAATGTACCGGCGAGACAGTCCGCAGGTCATACAGCTTCATGATGGTAACAAGCTCCTAAACAGGTGATTCAGATCGGCAGCATTGGTCTTATTGCTCAGTCTGGAGAACATGGTTTTCTTTTCCAGTGCTTACGGTGCCGAATTTCCTCCAGAGTCTCAGTTAGTCAATCACCTCCCTCTATAGCACCCTGCCGAGGCATCGAACATGAAAATAAGGGCCAGCTTGGGAGTACGTTATACAGATTGCTAGGGCTTAATATCTGACCAGTTAATGGTCCCCTGTGAGGTATGTATGTTGTATGTTCTAACTTAATAAATTGGGTTTCTTGTCAATTGTCGAAGTTAAGCCCTCCCTGAAAACTTGCCAGATGCCAGAATATTTTTTTTTTAATTTGAGCAACATGCTGTACATTTGTAATCAAGTGTGTAGATGGAAAATTGTTGAATCAACTACAAACCCGATTCCAAAAAAGTTGGGACAAATTGTGAGTAAAAAAGGAATGGAATAATTTACAAATCTCATAAACTTATATTTAATTCACAATAGAATATAGATAACATATCGAATGTTGAAAGTGAGACATTTTGTAATGTCATGCCAAATATTGGCCCATATTGGATTTAATGAGAGCTACACATTCCAAAAAAGTTTGGACAGGTAGCAATAAGAGGCCGGAAAAGTTAAATGTACAGATAAGGAACCGCTGGAGGGCCAATTTGCAACTTATTATGTCAATTGGCAACATGATTGGGTATAAAAAGAGCCTCAGAGTGGCAGTGTCTCTCAGAAGTCAAGATGGGTCACCAATTCCCCCAATGTTGCGGCGAAAAATAGTGGAGCAAAATCAGAAAGGAGTTTCTCAGAGAAAAATTGCAAAGAGTTTGAAGTTATCATCATCTACAGTGCATATGTAACGAGGACGCGCATGGAGGACGCGCGCCACCCCTCCCGACATGGTGTTCGGCGCGCGTCATCGCCGGCCTTCTAGCCACGCCGCTCCTCCTCCCACGGCACTGTCCTGTCTTGTTATTGCACACAACTGGTGTCCATTCCCTCATTAGATCGCATATATAAGTTCCTGTGTTTCTGGCTGTCTTTGTGTGGTATTGTTCTATGTGCGGTGTACGTTTGTATCTGAGCTGTCTGCACGCTTGTTTTGCGCCTGTGCGCCTGAGAGTTACGCGTGCTTTTGTTAATATATCTATTGCTATTTGAAACTACCTCCCTGCGTTGGCTCCTTGTTTCACGCACCTACACCGGTTACAGAATACCACACCGTCGAATGGAGTCAGCGGGGAGCGACCTGATTCTGCAGCATGGGACCATGATCGCGTCCCTGGGGGAGGCCGTGACGGAGATGGTCCACGCTATGCGGCGGTTGGAGGCGAGGCTGCCATCTGAGCAGCAACCCCCGACACAAGACCCGGCTGGAGTGCCCCTGCCATCGTCTCCACCGTCGCCGAGGAGGACCATACAGCTGAGCCTTCCCCAGGGATTCGGCGGGGACGCTGCCCAGTGCTCCGGGTTCCTGCTCCAGTTGGAGCTCTACTTTGCCTCCCTCAGCCCTCACCCGGGGGATAGGGAGAAGGTCTCGGCCCTTGTCTCCTGCCTGAGGGGCAAGGCGTTGGACTGGGCCAACTCCGTTTGGTCCACTAACGGGCCGGAGTTGGCCCATTACGGGGCGTTCGTCGGCCTCTTCCGGGCCGTGTTCGATCACCCGCCCGACGGCAGGGAGGTCGGCGAGCGTCTCGTGCACCTGAGGCAGGGGACAAGGAGCGTACAGGCCTTCGCCCTGGAGTTCAGGACCCTGGCGGCGGGGTCGGGCTGGAACGACAGGGCACTTATTGATCATTTCCGGTGCCACTTACGGTCTGATGTCCGTAGGGAGCTGGCATGCCGGGACGCCATGTTGACATTCGACCAGCTCGTCGACATGGCGATCCGGCTAGACAATCTGCTAGCCACCCGCGGACGCACCGGGAATGATCAGCCTCCTCCGGCACACCCCGTCGCCGGACCTGAACCCATGGAAGTGGGAGGCGCCGCACGTAGGGAGACGGTGCGGTCTAGGGAGTGTTCCTTTTGTGGGAGGAAGGGACACTCTGCCTCCTACTGTTTCCAACGAGAGAGGGTCGAGCAGAGGAAGCCTGACACCCCTACACTGAGTCAGGTGAGTAGACCACACACACTGTCAGGGCTCTCTGCGATGCACATGACACTTTTGGTGGCCTTCCCTGATTTTCCTGCTAACTCTCAGTGTAAGGCGCTCGTAGACTCAGGCGCAGCTGGGAATTTTATGGACAGCGGTTACGCACGGAAACTGCGCATTCCGCTGGTGCCATTGTCTCAACCTAGGTCCATTACGGGCTTAGACAGCAAACCACTAGGCACTGGTCTCGTTAAGCACGTCACGGTCCCTATCATGATGACCGTACAGCACGCCCACACTGAACTCATCGAATTCCATGTTATCCACTCACCTGCTTTCCCTGTGGTGCTGGGTCTTCCCTGGTTGTCGGTACACAACCCGACTATTTCCTGGTCGCAGAGAGTATTGACGGGGTGGTCTCAGGGGTGTCAGGAGAGGTGCCTAGGTGTTTCCGTAGGTGCGACCTCGGTGGAAAGTCCAGACAATGTCTCCACAGTGCGCATACCCCCGGAATATGCCGATTTAGCGCTGGTCTTTTCTAAGGCCATGGCAAGTCGTTTGCCACCACATCGGCCCGGGGATTGTGCTATAAATCTAAAGGGGGACGCTGTGCCGCCTTATTGTCATGTGTATCCCCTGTCGCAGGCTGAGACGGCAGCGATGGAGACCTATGTAGCCGAATCCCTGCGGCAGGGGCAGATCCGCCGTTCCACCTCGCCCGCCTCCTCGAGTTTCTTTTTCGTGAGGAAGAAGGATGGGGGTTTGCGTCCGTGCATTGACTACAGGGCGTTAAACAAACTGACGATCCGGTACTCATATCCTATCCCCCTGATTTCCCAATATATTGAGTCAATGCATGGGGCGCGCTTCTTCACGAAACTGGACCTCCGGAGTGCGTACAATTTGGTGAGAATCCGAGAGGGAGACGAGTGGAAAACCGCCTTCAGCACCACCACGGGTCACTACGAATACCTGGTGATGCCGTATGGGTTAATGAATGCCCCGGCAGTGTTTCAGTCCTTTGTGAACGATGTGTTTAGGGACATGCTGGGGCGCGGAGTTGTGGTTTACATTGACGACATCCTCGTGTATTCCGCTACGCGTGCTGAGCATGTGTCTCTCGTTCGCAGGGTGCTGAGGCGGCTGTTGGAGCATGGCTTGTACGCTAAAGCAGAGAAGTGCGCGTTCTTCCAGCGAGCCGTCTCCTTCCTCGGGTTTTGAATTTCCGCCGATGGGGTGGAAATGGAAGTTGATCGTGTGTCAGCCGTGCGTAATTGGCCCGTTCCTACCACGGTTAAGGCGGTGCAGCGGTTTATTGGGTTTGCCAATTTCTACCGTAGGTTTATACGGGGCTTCGGCAAGGTAGCAGCTCCTATCACTTCCTTATTGAAGGGTGGGCCGAGCCAGATCACCTGGACGGCCGAGGCAGACGAGGCATTTCGCACCCTTAAGAGAATGTTCACCTCTGCCCCGGTTTTGGCTCACCCCGACCCGTCACTGCCGTTCATAGTGGAGGTGGATGCCTCTGAGGTTGGGATAGGTGCTGTGTTGTCCCAACTATCAGGTACCCCTCCTAAGCGTCGCCCCTGCGCTTTTTACTCGCGGAAGCTCAGTGAGGCAGAGCGCAACTATGGCGTCGGTGATAGGGAGCTGTTGGCTGTGTTTAGCGCCTTGACTGTTTGGAGACATTGGCTCGAAGGAGCGAGACACCCGTTTGTAGTCTGGACCGACCACCGAAACCTGGAGTATATCCGGGCGGCGAGGAGACTGAACCCTCGTCAGGCCAGGTGGGCGTTGTTTTTCACCCGGTTTGATTTCACGCTGTCATATGTGCCGGGTACGAAAAACGCCAAGGCAGACGCACTGTCTCGGTTGTGTGACGCGGGTGTGAGGCGGGTAGTTGAGACACCGATTCTGCCCACCTCGTGCATTGTGGCGCCGGTTCTGTGGGACGTGGACGCGGACCTTCAGCGGGCGTTGCGTGGCGATCCTGGGCCTCCTGGGTGTCCTGCGGGTCGTCAGTACGTCCCGCTGGATGTCCGTGACCGTCTCATTTACTGGGCCCACACGTCCCCTTCCACGGGTCACCCAGGCATAGACCGTACGGTGCGCTGCCTTACCGACAAGTACTGGTGGCCTGGCCTGGCTAAGGATGTGAGAGTGTACGTGTCCTCCTGTTCGGTGTGCGCTCAGTGTAAGGCACCTAGACACCTTCCGGCAGGTAAGTTACATCCTTTGCCCGTTCCACAACGCCCATGGTCTCACCTGTCCATTGACTTTTTGACTGATCTACCCCCCTCACTAGGCAACACCACGATCCTGGTTGTTGTGGACCGGTTCTCAAAGGCCTGCCGGTTCCTTCCTCTCCCTGGTCTCCCGACGGCCCTGCAGACCGCGGAGGCTCTTTTCACCCATGTCTTCCGGCACTACGGGGTGCCGGAGGACATTGTTTCTGACCGGGGCCCTCAGTTCACGTTTCGGGTCTGGAAGGCCTTTATGGGCCGGTTGGGGGTCTCGGTCAGCCTCACCTCCGGGTTCCACCCCGAAGCTAATGGGCAGGTGGAGCGTGTGAACCAAGACCTGGGGAGGTTCCTACGGTCTTATTGCCAGGACCAGCCGGGGGAGTGGGCGGAGTTCCTGCCCTGGGCAGAGTATGCTCAGAATTCACTCCGCCACTCCTCCACTTCCTTGACCCCTTTCCAGTGCGTCCTGGGGTACCAGCCGGTCTTGGCACCATGGCAGAGCCAGCCCGAGACCGGGGCTCCGGTGGTGGACGACTGGTTCCGGTGCGCCGAGGACACCTGGTCCGTAGCTCATCGGCACATCCGGCGCGCCGGTGCTCGCCAGAAGTCTGCTGCCGACCGCCGGCGCAGCGACGCCCCGGTCTACACAGTGGGCGACCGGGTCTGGCTCTCGACCCGGAACCTCCCTCTCCGCCTGCCCTGCCGGAAGCTGGGCCCGCGGTTTGTGGGGCCGTTCAAAGTCCTGAGGAGAGTGAACGAGGTAACCTACAAGTTACAACTTCCCCCTGATTACAGGATTAATGCCTCGTTCCATGTGTCTCTCCTCAGGCCGGTGGTGGCTGGTCCCCTCCAGCAACCTGAGGTGCGGGAGGTCCCTCCGCCCCCTCTGGACATCGAGGGGGGCCCGGCGTACTCTGTCCGTTCCATCCTCGACTCGAGGCGCCGGGGGGGGGGCCTGCAGTACCTGGTGGAGTGGGAGGGGTACGGCCCGGAGGAGCGTTGCTGGGTGCCGGCGGTGGATGTTCTTGATCCGGAGCTCCTCGCCGACTTCCATCGTCGGCGCCCTGATCGTCCTGCGCGGCGTCCTCCGGGTCGGCCCCGGGGCCGGCGGGGGCGCGCTGCCGGAGCCGCGCGTCGAGGGGGGGGTACTGTAACGAGGACGCGCATGGAGGACGCGCGCCACCCCTCCCGACATGGTGTTCGGCGCGCGTCATCGCCGGCCTTCTAGCCACGCCGCTCCTCCTCCCACGGCACTGTCCTGTCTTGTTATTGCACACACCTGGTGTCCATTCCCTCATTAGATCGCATATATAAGTTCCTGTGTTTCTGGCTGTCTTTGTGTGGTATTGTTCTATGTGCGGTGGACGTTTGTATCTGAGCTGTCTGCACGCTTGTTTTGCGCCTGTGCGCCTGAGAGTTACGCGTGCTTTTGTTAATATATCTATTGCTATTTGAAACTACCTCCCTGCGTTGGCTCCTTGTTTCACACACCTACACCGGTTACAGCACAATATCATCCAAAGATTCAGAGAATCTGGAACAATCTCTGTGCGTAAGGGTCAAGGCCGGAAAACCATACCGGAGGCCTGTGATCTTCGGGCCCTCAGACGGCACTGCATCACATACAGGAATGATACTGTAATGGAAATCACAACATGGGCTCAGGAATACTTCCAGAAAACATTGTCGGTGAACACAATCCACCATGCCATTCGCCGTTGCCGGCTAAAACTCTATAGGTGTCACGGCTGAGGTTGAGGAAGCAAGGAGGAACCGGAGAAGGCGTGGCGGATGAAGGTTTTATATAAGAATAGAACAAAATAAACTGCATGAGCGTCTTACATAAACGCATACATAAACACAGTGGCAGAGAACAATCACACACAAAGACAGGGGGAGCAGAGGGAACATATATACCGGGGGAAACAGCGATGATGAACAGGTGCACTAAACGAGACACAGGTGAAATGCATGATGAGACGGTGGTGTCAGAAAGCCAGTGACGTCGACCGCCGGGGCCCGCCCGCTGCAGGGGGAGGTGAACCAGCAGAGGTCGTAGTCGTCACAGTACCCCCCCCCCTGACGCGCGACCCCAGCCGCGCGACGGCACCGGCCTCGGGGCCGACCCGGGGGGCGCGGAGCAGGGCGATCCGGCCGACGCTGGTGGAATTCGCGGACAAGGACGGGAGCCAGGACGTCCTTCACCGGAACCCAGCTCCGCTCCTCCGGGCCGTACCCCTCCCACTCCACGAGGTATTGGAGGCCCCCCGCCCGGCGCCTCGAGTCGATGATGGAGCGGACCGAGTACGCCGGGGCCCCCTCGATGTCCAGAGGGGGAGGGGGAACCTCCCGCACCTCACACCCCTGAAGGGGACCATCCACCACCGGCCTGAGGAGAGACACATGGAACGAGGGGTTAATACGGTAGTCGGGGGGAAGTCGTAACCGATATGTTACCTCGTTGACCCTCCTCAGGACTTTAAAGGGCCCCACGAACCGCGGGGCCAGCTTCCGGCAGGGCAGGCGGAGGGGCAGGTCCCTGGACGAGAGCCAGACCCGGTCGCCCGGCCGATACACCGGGGCCTCCCCGCGGTGGCGGTCCGCAGAGGCATTTTGGCGGCGGACAGCGAGCCGGAGACGGGATTGTACTGCCTCCCATGTGCCCGCTGCCCGCCGGAACCAGTCGTCCACCGCAGGGGTACCGGTCTGGCTCGGCGTCCAGGGCGCCAGGACCGGCTGGTAGCCCAGGACGCACTGGAAAGGCGTCACGCCCGTGGAGGAGTGGTGCAGAGAATTCAGTGCATATTCTGCCCACGGCAGAAACTCTGCCCACTCCCCCGGCCGGTCCTGGCAGTAGGACCGGAGGAACCTACCCACTTCTTGGTTTACCCGTTCCACCTGCCCGTTGGACTGGGGATGGTAGCCCGAGGTCAGGCTGACCGAGATCCCCAGGTGCTGCATGAATGCTTTCCACACCCTAGACGTGAATTGGGGACCCCGGTCAGACACGATGTCCTCGGGCACCCCATAGTGCCGGAAGACGTGTGTAAACAGGGCCTCCGCGGTCTGTAGGGCAGTAGGAAGGCCGGGCAGAGGCAAGAGGCGGCAGGACTTCGAGAACCGATCCACAACGACCAGGATGGTGGTATGGCCCTGGGAAGGGGGGAGATCCGTCAAAAAATCAACAGAAATGTGGGACCATGGTCGTTGTGGAATGGGCAAGGGGTGCAACTTGCCCACAGGTAGGTGCCGGGGTGCCTTACTCTGGGCGCACACCGAGCAGGAAGAGACGTATACCCTCACGTCCTTGGCTAAAGTGGGCCACCAGTACTTACCGGCCAGGGCGCGCACTGTTGGCCCGATGCCAGGATGACCGGAGGAGGGAGATGTATGCGCCCAGTAGATGAGGCGGTCGCGGACAGACGCCGGCACATACGTACGGCCCTCAGGGCATGTGGGCGGAGAGGGCTCGTCGCGCTGCGCTTCGGCGATGTCCGCGTCCAGTTCCCATACCACCGGTGCCACGATGCATGACTCCGGGAGCACGGGAGCATCATCCACTGGCCTCTCCTCCGTGTCATGCTGGCGGGACAGCGCGTCAGCCCCGACGTTCTTACTCCCCGGCCTGTAGGTGAGAGTAAACACAAACCGGGTGAAGAACATAGCCCACCTTGCCTGGCGAGGGGTCAGCCTCCTCGCTGCCCGCATGTACTCCAGGTTCCGGTGGTCAGTCCAGACGAGGAAAGGGTGTTTAGCCCCCTCTAACCAGTGCCTCCACGCCGACAGAGCTCGAACCACGGCCAGCAGCTCACGATCACCTATGTCGTAGTTCCGCTCCGCCGCACTGAGCTTCTGGGAGAAGAAGGCACAGGGACGGAGCGTGTTACGACACCCCGTCCGTTGGGAGAGGATGGCACCGAGCCCACAATCGGACGCGTCCACCTCCACAATGAACTGGAGCGACGGGTCGGGATGGGCCAGGACCGGAGCGGTGGTGAAACGGTGTTTCAGTTCCACAAACGCCCGCTCCGCGTCCACGGTCCACCGCAACCGGGTCGCCCCCCCCTTCAGAAGGGAGGTGATCGGAGCCGCGACCTGGCTAAAGCCCCGGATAAACCTCCTGTAATAGTTAGAGAAGCCCAAGAAACGTTGCACGTCCTTAACCGTGGTCGGGGTCGGCCAATTACGCACGGCATCAATGTGAGGCTCCTCCATAGCCACACCTGCGCTGGAAAAGTGATATCCCAGGAAGGACACAGACGACTGGAAAAACAGACACTTCTCGGCTTTCACGTACAGGTCATGCTCCAGCAGTCGAGCCAGCACTCTGCGCACTAACGAGACATGTTTAGCGCGGGTGGCAGTGAATATCAAGATGTCATCAATATACACTACCACTCCCTCGCACAACAAGTCCCGGAATACGTCGTTTACGAAGGACTGGAAGACTGAAGGAGCATTCATCAACCCGTACGGCATCACTAAATACTCGTAATGGCCAGACGTGGTACTAAAAGCAGTTTTCCACTCGTCTCCTTCCCGGATACGCACCAGGTTATAGGCACTCCTGAGGTCTAATTTAGTGAAAAAGCGGGCCCCGTGCATCCTCTCCACCTCCGCAGAGATCAAAGGGAGAGGGTAGCGGAACGGAATGGTGATCTTGTTCAGCGCCCGGTAATCGATGCACGGGCGCAAACCACCGTCTCGAGGAGACCTGTGAAGAAACTCGAGGAGACCTGTGACTTGGAGGGCCTAATGTATCCCTGTTCCAACGCTTCCGCAACGTAGGCGTTCATAGTCTCCGTTTCGGTGCGGGACAGTGGATACACGTGACCCTTCGGGAGTGCGGCTCCATCAATGAGGTCTATCGCACAATCCCCCAGCCGGTGTGGTGGCAACACAGCAGCCTTGGCCTTGGAGAAAACCGTAGCCAAGTCCCTGTATTCGGGGGGAATGGGCACGGCAGGCGCACTGTCTGGACTCTCCACCGAGGTCGAGCCAACGGAAACACCCAAACACCTACCCTGACACTTCCGCGACCACCCCGACAGACGTCGACTAGACCAAGAGATGACAGGGTCATGTAGGGACAACCAGGGGAAACCTAAAACGACGGGGAACGTGGGTGAGTCGATCACGTGAAATGAAATGGTTTCACTGTGTCGGTTGTCGGTAACAAGGAGGAGAGGAACAGTGCAACTAGTGACCAGCCCTGACCCTAGTGGCCGGCTGTCTAGAGCTCTCACGGGCAGGGGGGTGTCGAGGGCCTGGAGGGGTATGTGTGACCGTAGGGCAAAAGACCTATCCATGAAATTCCCGGCTGCGCCTGAGTCTACCAGCGCCTTACACCGGGCAAGCAGCGAAAATCCGGGGAACCTAACAGGGACAGTGCACATAGAGAGGGAAGAGGTTAGTGGCGAATGTGCATGTGCTACCTGGGGTGATGCGGAAGTGCCCTGCCTGTCGCCTCTTGACTCAGGGAGGGAGGTGCGGTGTGGTGCAGTAAGACGGCCTCGTTGCCCCCTGGAGGCACTCCGCACCTGTCCTCCCCGACGTCTGCCCGGCAGTGCAGCCGCTCCCAATTCCATGGGGACGGCGGTGTCGGGTTGGTATGGTTGATAGGGTGGAACGGACGGGCCTCTTCCGGGACGTCCTCGGGCAGCCAGCAGGTTGTCGAGACGGATGGACATGTCAACCAGCTGATCGAGGGAGAGGGACACGTCTCGACAAGCTAGCTCCCTCCGGACGTCCTCGCGAAGGCTACAGCGGTAGTGGTCGATCAGAGCCCGTTCGTTCCACCCCGATCCCGCTGCCAGGGTCCGGAACTCCAGTGCGAACTCCTGCGCCGACCTCGTCCCCTGCCGAAGGTGGAACAGCCGTTCACCCGCCTCTCTTCCTTCGTGCGGGTGGTCAAACACGGCTCGGAAGCGGCGGGTGAACTCGGCGTAGCTGCCCTGGGTGGGCTGCTCGGTGTTCCAGACGGCGGTGGCCCACTCCAGGGCTTTCCCGGAAAGGCAGGAGACGAGCGAGGTGATCTTCTGTGCCTCGGTCGGCGCAGGGTGCATCGCCTGGAGCGCGATGTCCAGTTGCAATAGGAATCCCTGGCAGCGGTCCGCCGCCCCGTTGTAATCCCTAGGCAAAGGGAGATGCAACGGCCCCATGGCTGGTGGCGAGGCTGGGGCCGGCGGAGAGACGGCCGGTGTTGCGGGGTGCTGCTGGCTCAGCTCTAGGCGCTGCACCGCTTTCAGAACATTGTCCATCGCGGCGCCTAGGCTGGCCAGCATTGTTGAATGCACCTTGACCGCCTCCGCAACACCGACCTCGCCTGTAGCTCCTTCGGGCTCCATATCCTTGCTGTTCTTCTTGAAAGGTGTGTGATTCTGTCACGGCTGAGGTTGAGGAAGCAAGGAGGAACCGGAGAAGGCGTGGCGGATGAAGGTTTTATATAAGAATAGAACAAAATAAACTGCATGAGCGTCTTACATAAACGCATACATAAACACAGTGGCAGAGAACAATCACACACAAAGACAGGGGGAGCAGAGGGAACATATATACCGGGGGAAACAGCGATGATGAACAGGTGCACTAAACGAGACACAGGTGAAATGCATGATGAGACGGTGGTGTCAGAAAGCCGGTGACGTCGACCGCCGGGGCCCGCCCGCTGCAGGGGGAGGTGAACCAGCAGAGGTCGTAGTCGTCACAATAGGTCAAAAAAGAAGCCGCATCTAAACAGGATCCAGAAGCGCAGGCATTTTCTCTGGGCCAAGGATAATTTAAAATGGACTGTGGCAAAGTGGAAAAGTGTTCTGTGGTCAGACAAATCAAAATTTGAAGTTCATTTTGGAAAACTGGGATGCCATGTCATCCGGACTAAAGAGGACAAGGACAACCCAAGTTGTTATCAGCGCTCAGTTCAGAAGCCTGCATCTCTGATGGTATGGGGTTGCATGAGTGCGTGTGGCATGGGCAGCCTAAACATCTGGAAAGGCACCAACAATGCTGACAGTTATATCCAAGTTCTAGAACAACATATGCTCCCATCCAGACGTTGTCTCTTTCAGGGAAGACCTTGCATTTTCCAACATGACAATGCCAGACCACATACTGCATCAATTACAATGTCATGGCTGCATAGAAGAAGGATCCGGGTACTGAAATAGCCAGCCAGCAGTCCAGATCTTTCACCCATAGAAAACATTTGGCGCATCATAAAGAGGAAGGTGCGACAAAGAAGACCTAAGACAGTTGAGCAACTAGAAGCCTGTATTGGACAAGAATGGGACAACATTCCTATTCATAAACTTGAGCAACGTGTCTCCTCAGTCCCCAGACGTTTGCAGTCTTATAAAAAGAAGAGGGGATGCCACACAGTGGTAAACATGGCCTTGTCCCAACTTATTTGAGATGTGTTGATGCCATGAAATTGAAAATCAACTTATTTTTCCCTTGAAGTGATACATTTTCTCAGTTTAAACATTTGATATGTCATCTATGTTGTATTCTGAATAAAATATTGAAATTTGAAACTTCCGCATCATTGCATTCTGTTTTTATTCACAGTTGTAGAGTGTCCCAACTTTTTTGGAATCGGGTTTGTAGAACTTCTCTTTTAGTATGGAAAACAGCTGTGACCTCAAAATAAATTGGGTGTCAGCTCCAGTAAAGAAGAACTTAGCTCTTTGCGCACTTGTCAGTTTGTCTAGCCAATCTGACTCACAATTTGGCAGCATGCTGCTGCGGATAGGAACCAGAACGTATGTGCAAGGCCCGAGCATTGAAATCCATGATGAACTTTTGCAGTGTTCGTGCATAGCTGGGGAATCCATTGTAAGGGGGATAGGGTAACATCAAATAATAGGTTTTAATACTTTCTTGGGCACTGCTCTCCAATTCCAAGTCCGTCACACTTAATATAACTTAAATTGCATTTCCTACAGTATATGTCCATGAAATTCCAAGGAATAACGTAAAAATTTAAAAGATTGAGTTGACCCAATGTGACATAACAGTTCAGTAAATATTATCCTAAAGAAATCCAGAAAGCAAAAAACTAAATGGGTAAAGATGACCGTAGTATTAGCCTTCCAAAACTCCCAAAACATAATATGGAGTAGATAATCCATCAAAAGAAAATCTCTTCCCAAAGTCCAAAAACACAAGTGACCAATTCGAACTAGGTGTTCAAACAAAAGAGGATCCTAGTCAAGACAAAATTTTCCCCGGAATAATGCTGTCAAAAAATTTGAGAATGTCATTTTCTAAATAGCATGCTCCTCGCTTGCTCTGTCCTCATTTTCTCCAAACAGTGCCAGAGGTCCCTCTCCTCTGACCTCTGCTCCAATTAATGTTGATAATAAGGGAAGGAGAGGAAACAAAATCACCTTTATTCGCTAAGTAAAATCACGCAGACTCATTACTTGGTGAAATGGTGCTGCTAATGTTAGACTAGATATAGAGATTTAAAGCTCAAGATTCACAGTATGGGGAAACACACGTTTCAGATGACCATTTTTTTTACCAGTAACTACCTGCCTACCCTTCGACAGCCAGAGTAGACTTTTTGGAATATGGATAGACATAACATAGGGAGGTGTTCCAAACAGTATTTGGTGTGTAATTCACAGTCTCTGCATAAGTATTCTGTGACAGCTTTTTGAGTTTCTGTTGGTAGAGACTTGTAGTATGGTAAGCAATTTACTTTCAGAAAAATAAATTCTCAACTTACATACTCTGTGTAAGGGACAGACGTCTCTGTGTAAGCCACTCCTGGAACTAATCTTACTAGTAAACTGTATTAGTTGACCTTTAAGTATTTTTTATATAAATAGTTCTTAAAATATGCAAGAGTAAGAGCAGTCTGCAGTAATAAATCCACAATGCTTAGTAGGAAGTAATGTGGAACCAACGCACCCCTGCTTGCTAAGATCAGCATCACACCAAGGCCCCTAAGGAAGAACGCTGTTAGGTTCTAAAATGTTTAAGGGGTAGCCAGTAGGTCCAGACGCGCCCTTGCCTGGCTGGAATCCATTGATACTTCATCCTACTCATCCCACATAAGAGGTCTTCCAGTGAGCAGATGGAGAGGAGAGTCAGAAGAGCCAGAACAGAAGCCATGAAAGGCCATTGGGAGAAAATCAAGGAGTTGAAGAGAAAAAAAAGGAGCTGATGGCAGCACAAAGCGCTGCTGCCCTCACCATGGCTCGAGCCTGTGTGAAACAGGAGCAGACGAGGGACACAGACAGAAATGTAGAGTTGCTGCTGAGTTCGCCAAATATGCAATATTTGGTTATTTCTGGTTGGAGTTAAATGTTCTAGAGATTCCAACCCTGTTTTGTTTAATACAGAGGGACCAGACAACCACGCTGTGTTGTCTGAATGGATGCAGTGAGACCAATGCAGAGGGTGTGAAACATAGGACAAATGAGGGTCTGAAGCCAAACACCACCCATAAATATTCGCACTCCATGCGATCAAATGCCGTCACTGTATCAAAAAGAAAATACTTCACACGGCTGCTGCTGAGCAAAGGCAGCATCTATAAAATATAGTACTCTGAATATTTTGGATTAAGCCAGGCAACCTTATAATGCCTGCCTGGTCCGGATTTACTAGGGGTGAAATACACATTATTTTAAAATCATTGTTCCAATTTGACAAGGGGCTGTAGGTGGAACATTCCGAAGAATTGATACTTCTTAAAAGAAAATAAGTAAAGTTGACCTCTGCAATAAGTTCCCACTTCAACTATTTATTTATTTAGTCCAGAAACACAGAACCAACAATGTCCCATAGGATACCAAGCAATTCAGGTGGATACCATTCAGACCAGATTTTGATTCTCTAATTCTTACTGTTTGTTCTATTATGAAAACTGACAAGAATACTGAGCAAAGGTAGGTAGCACTAACATTCAATGTCCTTATTTTCTTGAGTCAGATATGTATTGTGCCAAAAGCACATAAAGCAGCAGGCTGTAACCCTCATAGGCTTTAGGCTCCGCCCCAGTGACCCCCTGTAATGGTGTTATCTCAATTACTTAATCCTGGCCTTCTCATTTATTACTCCACGGCAAAGAAACATGCAGGAAAGATCACCACCTAGGTCACTGTACAGTGGATATAAAAATTCTACACACCCCTGTTCAAATGCCAGGTTCTTGTGATGTAAAACGAGACAAAGTTAAATCATGCCCGAACTTATAATGTGAACAATTCAATTGAAAAACAAACTGATATATTCTAGGGTGAAAAATGAAAAATAAAACCTTACAATAACCTTCCTACTAAGCATTGTGGGTTTATTACTGCAGACTGCTCTTACTCTAGCATATTTTAAGAACTATTCATATAAAAAATACTTCAAGGTCAACTAATATAGTTTTACTAGTAAGATTAGTTCCAGGAGTGGCTTAGAGAGACACACGTCTGTCCCTTACACAGAGTATGTACACACTCTAGAGGATTTATTTTTCTGAAAGTAAATTGCTTACCATGCTACAAGTCTCCACCAACAGAAACTCAAAATGCTGTCACAGGATACTTATGCAGAGACTGTGAATTACACACCAAATACTGTCTGGAACACCTCCCTATGTTATGTCTATCCATGTTTCCCATCCATTTGTTTTATTCATCTTAGTGAGGGAATTGAACCTGGGATTTAAAAAGAAATTAAGACCATTTATCACAAAGATAGAAAACCATTGGAGGAAGATTTTAATTGGTACTTCGATTTTATTCTTCACATAAAGACAGCTAGAGAGTGGATGTGGTTCAACACATTCTTTTAACCCGTTACTGTCTCTTTCAGGGGTAGTTAGCAGGATTTAGGGGGGGAATCATACAACTCACCCCATCCCTGACTTTTTAAATATCTTTCCCAGTACTATGCAAACAACGGTACATTCTCCTTCATGAAATTAATTTATGAGCTCACTCATTACTATATGAGCTGGCTGCAGACAATGATCTGCTCTCAATTAATTTTCACTTTCTCCACATTTAGTTGTGTTATACACTTGCCATCAGTATTCACACAATGACAAAGTGAAAAGGAACTGATAGGAATGTATGCCAATTCTTAAAGATTATTTATGTACATAAGTATTTACATGCCTTTTTCAGTACTTTGTTGAAAGTATTTGGCAACAATCATAACTTTGAGTCTTCTTGAGTATGTTCAACCAGCTCTGCATGCCTGGATTTGCACCCCTGCAGTTTAGCCCATGTTGCCTGGTAGATCCTCTTAAGCTCCATTGTTGGTACACTGCGATCTTCAGGTCTTCCCACAGATAGTATATATGAGTCCCCTGGAACCATAAGCACTGAAAATGTATTCATTAGACAAGATTAACCCTTTGTTTTGAAGACTGTGTCAGCTGACTAACAGCAACACTCTGTCAAGAACTGGGGTCATCCAAAGTTATAAGGCTGGCAGTTCTTGCCCCTTTTAGATGAAAGCAAAAGATACGTGATAATCATGTTAGTACCATTTCTCACTACAGTGTAAAATGGCTGCAGTATGGAAGAAGAACTGGAAACATGCTTGGATTTCACTGAGATCACTGAGAGCAATCTAAGCAAGTCTTGATATCCCACTTTCAGTGCACTTTCAGTTCAAGCTTATAGATTAATATTTGGTGGTGTCCGCAACATAAATAGGCTAAAATTGCATATGCCTGCCTAAGACTAAAGTAAAGCAACTGGCTAGGTACAGAACTGATCCGAACAGGCGTCAGAACAGATGTTTAGAGAAAAGGCCATTCTGTATTCCTCAATGGCAATGTCAGTGTTTTAAAACCCCAATCTGTAGTTTTCATATATGGTGTGTTGTAAAACTTAAGACACCTGATCAATTCTCCCATTAGTGAATTACAAATGGCATATTGACAATTTGTTTTGTTTGATATTTTATTTGAAGACACTGACACTCAAAATTAAATATTCTATAGTGACATTGGTTTTGTTAAGATTTTTTTAACCCATTTCACTGTAGAAGTGCCAAGTGTACACAGACTAAAGAAATATTCCTAATGAGGATATAATTACCTTACCATTGCCCTATACCTTTGAACTATTACATTTGCTGCAACATTGTCTGGATAAAACAATCCACATTTTATGGATGATTGGTCAGGCTGTGAATAACAAGGAAAATGTAGACCTAAAAGCATTCTACAGAAGATAGAGTTACAAAAGGAATCGGCTTCACTGGGAGTTGGGTACAACAAAACCAGTTGTGCCAAGCCTAGCCATGTGAACATACTCAAGAACACTCCTATCATTCTCTCCCTGTTGTGCTCCTCAGGGATCCTTTTATACTCACCCTGATGAGGGTGAAGTGGTTGCAGGTATGTCTCATCAGGGTTTGTTAGCCGAGCTACATTTAGCATTCTCCCCTCTTGACTGCACTTTCCACTGTGTTAGATAGCCCTGTGTGTGGTCCTGTATCTTCCAGTTCTGCTGTGTTAGAAAGCCCTGTCCGTGGTCCTTTATCTTCCAGGTCTACTGCGGTGAACAGCCCTGTCCACGGTCTTTTATCTCCCAGATCTGCTGTGTTAGACAGCCTTGTCCATGGTCCTTAATCTTCCAGCTCTGTTCTTTTAGACACCCCTGTCCATGGTCCTTAATCTTCCAGGTCTACTGTGGTGGACATCCCTGTCTGTAGTCCTTTATCTTCCAGATCTACTGTTGTGGACAGCCCTGTCCATGGTCCTTTATCTTTATCCGTGTTGGACAGAAAGATTATGTTTTCTTGGAACAAAATGCCCTATTTGGGTCAAACTTCATTATCATTAACAGGTGTGGGTCCATGGATTCTGTCCATGTGCAAAGCACCACTTGTCATTTGGCTAATCTGGAACCAACTGCAGCATCAACTTGTTACTCAAATGCTTACTGCAGTAAAAGGGGACATGGACCCATGCAATCATGTACCTCATACCCAATTGTATTGTACTACATGTTAAATCCTCAAAACGTTGAAAGACCCAGAGAATCTACAACTACCCGAGCCATAGGTTGATCACTCTGCTACCATCAGAAAAAATGATACCAAAGCAATGGCTTTTGGAAGCTCAGAGATAAATTCTACCCTCAAGCCATAATACTGCTTGATGGCTAATTAATGCTATTCACATGTATTTTTTAAATGGATTTGTTTATTCATTATGTTTCATTTTGCAATATTGGAAAGAGCCATTGAGTAAGCATTTCACTGAAAATAATACACCTGTTGTAACTGGCACACATGGAACCGATTATAGCCCATCTCTGTGGGGAAAGGACAACAACACCAGTCTAGTATTCATTCCACAGTAGTCTGAGTCCACATGGTTGCAAAGAAAATGCATCATTCTAGCCTACCTCTAATGTAAATGAATCAATTTGTCTTTTCATTAAGAATGAATCTGCTCATGTCATCACTGTACATTCAATATTCTCCTTTAGACCACTTCGGTTTAACAGATCGGATTACTTTCTCTCCATTTTTCTGATGAAGGCCAGAGAGCAATCTCTGTCACTTTCTCTTGGCAATTTATGCTTGGAAATCAAATTTGGAAAATGTTTAGTACCAAAACTGACTAGTGCGAAAGTGATGAAATCATATCTGAAGGCTTACGTTAATGCACCTTCACCATTTAATACTACTTTGGGCACTGCTTGGTCCATGCCAAAGGACACTGCGATGGATGTGCTGCTTAAAACCAAAGTTGTGTGGCCAAATTACTACAGGATGTTCAATTTACACCTAGTACCAGAATCCAGTGTTACTATAAATTCTAAAATGGAGCAAGGGGTTAGGTTTAGGGCTATGTTTTTATGGTTAGGTTAAGGATATGGAAGATATAATTTTTAATAGGAATAACCTTTTATGTCTTCATAGAATAGAGTTTCCTAAAATGTCTGTGTGATCCTGGTTATCAGTTAGATTATTGTTGTTACTATACCAAAAGTCCCCACAAAGACAATTAAACCAAAACATTTGGTCTCCAAAGTTTAGTCTACTTATAGCTTAGGGGTTAGGTTTAGAGTAAAACTTACATTTGGGGTTAGTGTTAGGTTTAGGTGTTAGAATTAGGGTTAGGTTATATTTAGTCATGAAAGGTAGGTTAAGTTTACAGTTTAGGTAAGGGCTAAGGTTTGGTTTAGGGAACAGTGAATATAGGTTTCCACAAGGACAGAAAAACAAGTGCATGAAAGAAAGAACAGTGAAGAGAGGGAGGGAGAGATCTAGAGATATGATAAAATACTTTCTCTGTAAGTACATTAGAGAACATCAAATGAAGTTGCTGGAAGGATATAAAAGGTAGATCACCTTCCCTAGGGGGAGGAGGAGACAGCTAATTACTCCTAAGCAACTCCCTGCCTCCATCTCCAATCATTCATTTTCTTGTTAGAGCCTGCTTCCAGGCACTGTAATCCACACCAATAAATAACTTGCCCTATCCTGCTTGCCTCTGCTCTGCCTCTATGGCTGTCTAGCTGCCCTAGCTGGGCCTACTTGCATAAATCCAATCATATACACTACATTGATGTGCTATTTCCCATTAAATGCCACATTGTATCACTGGGTGGCTGTTCTGAGTGCTCTTTAATTGTGTCTGGGTGAGTCCAGGCCACTGCAGAGTGGAGAGATAGTACAAGATCAAGGGTTCTACTCAACTTCATTATTCATGGTAATATAGACTTTCACGTAAATTCCAACATTACGTTAGCACCCCTCTGACCTACTATTATTAGGTGTGCCAATTCACTTCTTTACAACCATTGATGCAGAAGGGATTTTAGTGCAAGACTTAAGCATCTTTATCCAGCATAGCTTTTGCCTTGAGCGCAGTGTTCAGCTAGGAAGGCTTGTGGATTTCATTTGCCTTGTGAGGTACTGAACAAGACAAAAACATTTCTAAAAAATCATATAAAAAAACCTAACTATAATCTATTCAGTACAGAGCACTCCACCACTCCCCTGTTAACAGATGCTATATAGTAAGAATTTCGGCTCTCACAGACCTGTAAGTTTTTCTTTAAGAAGCCCTCCTGTTCAACACACACACCTCTGTCGCTAGGTTTTTCAAGAATCCTCCCCTGTTCAACACACACACCTCTGTCGCTAGGTTTTTCAAAACATAAACGTCCTTGCAGGTCACCGTAACCATGGAAACAGATGCTATTCCACATTATTGCACAATCAGTGTAAAAATGAAAGGAACTGTCTGAAGGAGTGGTCTAAACCCAATTACATGGTATAATGCGTCATCATCGCTGACCTGGTCACTAGAGTATCAAGCCCAAATCTTCAGGTACACTACACTAGCATATAATAGAATAGCAGTGATTCAATTTCTCAAACTACTATGCATTCCCCCAATTATATTCCACTTGCTCATTAACTCCTTTTTTATAATTACATATTTTGATTCTATCGCCCATGTCTCTGCTGATGAAAAACAAACCAATGCTGCTGCTACCATAACACTTAACGGTAGAGTTTACTCTGTTGTGTGGCATTGGATTTGACCTAGAACCTGTGTAGTTCAAAAACATTGTTCATAACATTTACAGTATTACTCTGTTGTCTTGTGGTGTTAATTAATGACATGGATGGATAGTGGACGATTTGGAGTGGATTTCTAAATATGAGCTTCCTCCTTCTCACTTTGTCATACAAGTCCAGTAATGAGGAGCAAATGCAAGTGTTGTGGTGGCATGCCCATGTTATTGGAGTGCTTGTCTCCAGCTGTGACTGGAGAGGTCAGAAAAAATATATAGGACCAAAGCCCATGTAACAAGAAAACCTGTCTCTGCCTAATGAAAACCCAGCCTTGAGAAATCTAATTTTTTTCTTCTGTGAGAAAATTTCTCAAATGTTAAGGCTAAATAGACAACATAATAGCATTTCAAATGGTCATGAGTGTTCCTGAAACATCTGAGACAGAAAATCCCTGGAACATCTGAAACATTTGAAATCCTTTTATGATTCCCAACCACATTTACTAAGCAATGTTGACAAAGGCTATGGATATACAGTGCCCTCCAAAATTATTAGCTGCTTTAACCTTTTCAAATATTCCTTAACGGCACCCCAGCGTGAATTTCTTTGCGCGTGAGTTCAGTACTCACTCAGTGTTCCAGCATTTGAACAGTCACCTTGCCAGGTAAGGAACACTACATACATTGCATTGCAAGCTTCTCTCATTGACTCGAATTCAAAGAGCTGCAAAAGCTGGTTGATGTGTAACTGTAGCTAGCTAGCAAACGTCAGTTAACCGCTAGCTAACAAAGCATGACCTGTAATTCAATGCAGTGAAAATGAATAAACTACAGTGGGGAGAAAAAGTATTTGATACACTGATGATTTTGCATGTTTTCCTACTTACAAAGCATGTAGAAGTCTGTAAATGTTATCATAGGTACTCTTCAACTATGAGAGACGGAATCTAAAACAAAAATCCAGAAAATCAAATTGTATTTTTTTATAATTAATTTGCTTTTTATTGCATGACATAAGTATTTGATCACCTACCAACCAGTAAGAATTCTGGGTCTCACAGACCTGTACGTTTTTCTTCAAGAAGCCCTCCTGTTCTCCACTCATTACCGTATTAACTGCACCTGTTTGAACTTGTTACCTGTATAAAAGACACCTGTCCACACGCTCAATCAAACATACTCCAACCTCTCCACAATGGCCAAGACCAGAGAGCTGTGTGAGGACATCAGGGATAAAATTGTAGACCTGCACAAGGTTGGGATGGGCTACAGGACAATAGGCAAGCAGCTTGGTGAGAAGGCAACAAGTGTTAGAAAATGGAAGAAGTTCCCTCGGTCTGGGGCTCCATGCAAGATCTCACCTCGTGGGGCATCAATGATCATGAGGAAGGTGAGGGATCAGCCCAGAACTACACAGCAGGACCTGGTCAATGACCTGAAGAGAGCTGCGACCACATTCTCAAAGAAAACCATTAATAACACACTACGCTGTCATGGATTAAAATCCTGCAGCGCACGCAAGGTCCCCCTGCTCAAGCCAGCGCATGTCCAGGCCCGTCTGAAGTTTGCCAATAGAGATATTCGGTCTAAACTCTACTCGCCGTGTTTGGAGGAAGAAGAAGGATGAGTACAACCCCAAGAACACCATCCCAACCGTGAAGCATGGAGGTGGAAACATCATTCTTTGGGGATGCTTTTCTGCAAAGGGGACAGGATGACTGCACCGTATTGAAGGGAGGATGGATGGGGCCATGTATCGCCAGATCTTGGCCAACAACCTCCTTCCCTCAGTAAGAGCATTAAAGATGGGTCGTGGCTGGGTCTTCCAGTATGACAACGACCCGAAACACACAGCCAGGGCAACAAGGAGTGGCTCCGTAAGAAGCATCTCAAGGTCCTGGAGTGGCCTAGCCAGTCTCCAGACCTGAACCCACTAGAAAATCTTTAGAGGGAGCTGAAAGTCTGTATTGCCCAGCGACAACCCCGAAACCTGAAGGATCTGGAGAAGGTCTGTATGGAGGAGTGGGCCAAAATCCCTGCTGCAGTGTGTGCACACCTGGTCAAGAACTACAGGAAACGTGTGATCTCTGTAATTGCAAACAAAGGTTTCTCATCTCATCTTCATCCGTTTATCCAGTTTCGGGTCGCGGAGACAACAGCTCCAGCAGGGGACCCCAAACTTCCCTTTCCACGAGCCACATTTGCTAGCTCTGACTGGGGGATCCCGAGGTGTTCCCAGGCCAGTGTCGAAATATAATCTCTCCACCTAGTCCTGTACCTACCCTGAGGTCTCCTCCCAGCTGGACGTGCCTGGAACACCTCCCTAGGGAGACGTCCTGGGGGCATCCTTACCAGATGCCCGAACCACCTCAACTGGCTCCTTTCAATGCAAAGGAGCAGCGGCTCTACTCCGAGTTCCTCACGGATGGCTGAGCTTCTCACCCTATCCCTAAGAGAGAAGCCAGCCACCCTTCTGAGAAAACCCATTTCAGCCGCTTGTACTCACGATCTAGTTCTTTTGGTCATGACCCAGCCTTCATGACGTGAGGGTAGGAACGAAAATTGACCGGTATATCGAGAGCTTTGCCTTCCGGCTCAGCTCTCTTTTAGTCACAACGGTACGGTAAAGCGAATGCAATACCGCCCCCATTGCTACGATTCTCCGGCCAATCTCCCGCTCCGTTGTCCCCTCACTCGCGAACAAGACCCTGAGATACTTGAACTCCTTTACTTCGGGTAACGCCTCATTCCCTACCCGGAGGAGGCACTCTATCGGTTTCCTGCTGAGAACCATGGCCTCAGATTTAGAGGCCATGGCTGCGAACCAGTCCAGTGAGTGCTGAAGGTCAAAGACCGATGATGCCATCAGGACCATATCATCTGCAAAAAGCAGCGATGATATCCCCAGCCCACCAAACTGCAACCCCTCCCCACCCCGACTACGCCTCGATATCCTGTCCATAAAAGTTACAAACAGGATTGGTGGCAAAGCCCTGGCGGAGGCCAACTCCCACCTGGAACGAGTCCGACTACGAGAACCCCAACACAGCTCTCACTTTGGACGTACAGGGATTGGATAGCCCTCAGAAGGGACCTCCACACCCCATACTCCCACAGCACCTCCCACAGTATCTCCTGGAGGACACGGTCACATGCCTTCTCTAGATCCACAAAACACATGAAGACTGGATAGGCATATTTCCAGGCCCCCTCCAGGATCCTTGCAAGAGTAAAGAGCTGGTCGGTTGTTCCGCGACCAGGACGGAATCCGCATTGTTCCTTTTCAATCTGAGGTTCGACTATCTGCCTAATCCTCCTTTCCAGTACCTTTGAGTAGTCTTTCTCAGGGAGGCTGAGAAGTGTGCTACCCCTGTAATTGGCACACACCCTCTGGTCCCCCTTTTTGAACAGGGGAACCACCACCCCGGTCCACCACTCCTTAGGCATTTTCCCCGACTCCCACGCAATGTTAAAGAGGCGTGTCATCCAAGACATCCACACCCAAAGCTTTCAACATTTCAGGACGGATCTCGTCAATCCCCGGAGCTTTGCCACTGTGGAGTTGTTTGACTACCTCAGTGACTACTGCCATGGAGATTGATGATGCTTCCCCATCAGCCTCCAGCTCTGCCTCCACTATAGAGGGCGTGTTAGTGGGATTTAGGAGTTCCTCAAAGTGTTCCTTCCATCGCTCAATTACCTCCTCAGTTGAGGTCAACAGTGTCCCATCCTTACTGTACACAGCTTGGATAGTTCCTCGTTTTCCCCTCCTGAGGTGGCGGACGGTTTTCCAGAAGCACCTTGGTGCCGACCGAAAGTCCTTCTCTATGGCTTCCCCAAACTCCTCCCACACCCGCTGTTTTGTCTCTTTCACAGCAGAGGTCGCAGCCCTTCGGGTCTATCGGTACACTGCAACCGTCTCTGGAGTCCTCCGGATTAACATATTCAAAGGTTTCTGTACCAAATATTAAGTTCTGGTTTTCTGATGTATCAAATACTTATGTCATGCAACTAAATGCTAATTATTTACTTAAAAATCATACAATGTGATTTTATGGATTTTTTATTCCATCACTCACAGTTGAAGAGTACCTATAATAAAAATGACAGACATCTACATGCTTTGTAGGTGGGAAAACCTGCAAAATCGGCAGTGTATCAAATACTTGTTCTCCCCACTGTATATAAAAAACTTAGTGGCGCCCACAACGGGTAACGTAACTTCTAGAAGTTTTTTACAATGGTTTTGATCGGTTGTCAGCTCTTCCAGGTTAAGGTGCTCTATAGTAGTCGCTAATATCATTCGTTTTTGTGTATTAGTGTTGGCTGTCGGTTGGTATGTAAGTAACACTTCTTGTCCCGATTTGAATGCTTGCTACCTGGTTAATATAATAGTGTGGTCTTGAAATAATTACAAACACTGTTTGAGCTAAATGTAAATAACAGCGCGGTCTGATCAGCCATTGTTACGTTACTTGTACCTAGGCGTTCTTATAGTGCGTTCTAAACAATACGTTCTAATCACACTGGTGTGATCGTACGCTTCAAAGGGTTAATACACTCACCTAAAGGATTATTAGGAACACCATACTAATACTGTGTTTGACCCCCTTTCGCCTTCAGAACTGCCTTAATTCTACATGGCATTGATTCAACAAGGTGCTGAAAGCATTCTTTAGAAATGTTGGCCCATATTGATAGGATAGCATCTTGCAGTTGATGGAGATTTGTGGGATGCACATCCAGGGCACGAAGCTCCCGTTCCACCACATCCCAAAGATGCTCTATTGGGTTGAGATCTGGTGACTGTGGGGGCCATTTCAGTACAGTGAACTCATTGTCATGTTCAAGAAACCAATTTGAAATGATTTGAGCTTTGTGACATGGTGCATTATCCTGCTGGAAGTAGCCATCAGAGGATGGGTACATGGTGGTCATAAAGGGATGGACATGGTCAGAAACAATGCTCAGGTAGGCCGTGGCATTTAAACAATGCCCAATTGGCACTAAGGGGCCTAAAGTGTGCCAAGAAAACATCCCCCACACCATTACACCACCACCACCAGCCTGCACAGTGGTAACAAGGCATGATGGATCCACGTTCTAATTCTGTTTACGCCAAATTCTGACTCTACCATCTGAATGTCTCAACAGAAATCGAGACTCATCAGACCAGGCAACATTCTTCCAGTCTGTCCAATTTTGGTGAGCTCGTGCAAATTGTAGCCTCTTTTTCCTATTTGTAGTGGAGATGAGTGGTACCCGGTAGGGTCTTCTGTTGTTGTAGCCCATCTGCCTCAAGGTTGTGCGTGTTGTGGCTTCACAAATGCTTTGCTGCATACCTCGGTTGTAACGAGTGGTTATTTCAGTCAAAGTTGCTCTTCTATCAGCTTGAATCAGTCGCCCATTCTCCTCTGACCTCTAGCATCGACAAGTCATTTTCACCCACAGGACTGCCGCATACTGAATGTTTTTCCCTTTTCACACCATTCTTTGTAAACCCTAGAAATGGTTGTGCGTGAAAATCCCAGTAATTGAGCAGATTGTGAAATACTCAGCCCGGCCCGTCTGGCACCAACAACCATGCCACGCTCAGAATTGCTTAAATCACCTTCCTTTCCCATTCTGACATTCAGTTTGGAGTTCAGGAGATTGCCTTGACCAGGACCACACCCCTAAATGCATTTAAGCAACTGCCATGTGATTGGTTGATTAAATAATTGCATTAATGTGAAATTTAACAGGTGTTCCTAATAATCCTTTAGGTGAGTGTATAGTATTGCAAAAAAGGCTATGAAAAAATTTGATTGTTTATCACCTTGATGTTACATTCAAAATATGAATGAAATCCTCAGTCTTTAACAGAACATAGTGTTCAAAGTAAAACTAATTCCTAATTAATAAACTAAAATATTTTTCTCAAAATCGTGTCACAAATATTGCCATCTGTAGAAATTCTAATGAAACAAATCTAACCCAAACCTTTTCATATTTATTTTATTCACGTTCATCTGAATCATTAGGAACTTTTAATTGGTCATCCATTACCTCCTGCCTCACTGAGGTATAATTAAACATATGCCCAACTCTCTTAGTCATTTATCCCCCTGGGGAAGGTTAGAGAACACACAAACAAAATCTGACAAAAGTTAGTTGACCTTCATAGATTAGGCAATGGCTATATGAAAATAGCTACAGGTCTGACAATACCCATCTCCACTATCAGGGGAATCATTAAGGAGTTTAAATCAACTCAAGTTGCCTTGCCTTCCCTGCACAAATTATTATAAGTATCGGAGATGGAGAAATGCACAAGTTAGTTAAATATTGGGGCAACAAAGTCTCCAAAACCCAGCCAACAATCTATTTGGACACTTGTTAGAAAATAAATAGAAAGCTTTTACTCAAGACATAAACATAAACACATTGATTTTGTAAAATGATATTGGATCTTTGATTGGAATTTTAAGGTTTTAGGGTTACATGGGTCCAAAATATTATATATACGTTTTTGACTACAAATTCCAGAGGAGGGTTTAATGTAAAATGCATACAAATGCAGAAGAAATGCCCAATATGGTGTTGGAAATGTGATGATGTTTTGCCATCAACAGCTCTGGGAAACTTGTTAGTACACATAGCAACATGGACTGGAAGGTCCAAGAGATTTTAAAAGCAAATCTGTCTACCTCTGCTCAAAGGCTAACACTGAGTCGTTGTCTTCCATAAAAACAATTAACCATTCCAGATCCAGATGATTAATAAATGGTTTCAGATCATTTCCTATGTGTTCTCCCACCTCATCAAACATTATCAGAGAATTCGTAGTGCTGTTATCATGGCAGGGGGAGGATGTAAAAAGTATGAATATCAGGGGGGAAGGGACAAATTACATTGCTTATGATGACCACCCTTCAAGTAATCATATAACATTTAACAACAATTTTGAGCACACTGAGGTTGAAATAACTTAATCGATCAACCAGGTTTACCTCAAACAAACAAGGAACAAAATGCGGCAACAACGCTTTTGGAGGTAGAGCTGATTACAAATGTAATCATGTGGCATGCAATGGTGATCAGATGGCAAAATGCCAAATGCATTCCAAATGGTGCACTGAATGTACAAGTGATACTGAATTTGTTTTTTGTCTGCCTCACCATACCAGTTGGAAACCATTGCATTACACCAGTTCTCATATCAACCTTTAAAGCCAGTAAATCTACACAACCTGATCACCTAATGAGAGAAAAAAAATGATCCAATCAAATGACAATAAATACTTTATTCAGATGTTACACTTAAAAACCATAGACGAGATAGAGGCAAATATATCCACTTTTTTGAACAAGCATGAAACATCACAGACACTAACATGCAGTAATATCACTGGGTTTATTGGCCAATATGCAAGATAGAGTATCTGCTATATGAACAGATGTTTGTGCAAATGTAGGCTCACATATTAACATATCATACTCAAAAGAAATGTATTACACAGAAGTCAGCATGCAATAAATAATTTTTTCAATATAAAATATATTCTATGACCCCCAAATCATCCAGTGGTTTAGAGAATACACAGCAAGGCATCAGACTACGCTGTATTGTTGTCAATCCACTGTAAAGTCGCTTTCACAGCCTGTGTTTGTCAATACTGATTATGCACTCTGCAGTGCATATGCAATAATGTTTGCAGGCATCAAAGACAGCAGTTCTCCCTCCGTAAATATTTAAAAGAGTCCAAATCAATACTGCTAGACACAGTATACATCAGGGTTAGTCTGACCTGCAACAGACCTGTGCTATTTGCTCTAAAGCATTTTTTCTTAACCTGAACTAAGCAAGATGGTTTGTGTAGATAGAAAGGGAATCAGCCAGGCCAGGCCAGTCTTACCTTGAACATAATGTGCCTTGGCTTGTGCCTACGGGCAAGCATAAATGGTGAGCCATGTTGCTAAGGTTGGGACTGGTGGGAACATAATACATTACAACAATAAAATGTCAACAAAGGTGTGAGCAGCACAGCTGTCTAATACACTACTTTCTAGTGTTGAAGCGCCACTACACCCTGGGTTCCATGCCAGGGTGTCGTGACTGGGAGGCTCTATGGCTGTGCATGTTGGCCCTGCATTGCTCTGCACTAAGGGAGGTGGGGACTGGCAAATCATTACTTGTCTCATCACGCTCTAGCGCCTCCAAATCTGATCTGTGCAACCTGAGCCTGTTGAAAGGTGATGCAATGAAACTACTTACTGTGCATCAAAAAAGCAGAGGCATCAAGCTGCAGCCCTGCGGACCATCTTCTCACTAAAAACTACCTGTCACAAAAATCATCGCTGGCTAAAAGCAATACTTCCGTTTCACCCAATGACATAATTTCCTTGTTTTAAGTGTGTAAAGCAGAAACTGGAAGTAACCATAAATATGTAAGTGAGCCATGTCATTGCTAAGAAAATGATTAGATTTCTGTTGACGTACTGATGTCAGTCTCAAAAGGATAGTAATTTTCAGCGGTCAAGATAGCTGGCAATGGCTAGATAGTCAATAATGTTGTTAGTTCTTAAGTTATCTGGTTAGACTTCAGCTGTAAAGTTGTCCAATTAGCTACAGCAGCAATATGTTGTTTTATCACTTTACCTAGGAAGTTACAGGCTCATGTTCGTTTGGAGAAAAATGACTGCCCTAGTCATTGCAAATTTTAAATAGCAAGATAGCATTAATTCTCCAAAAAGTTGTTCTCGCTAGACACTGTCATTAATTATTACTACATTAGTTGGGTTTTTGTCAATAGAAAAATACTAATGGCATCTATACTTAAATAAGGCTGGATGGTAATTAGGAACAACTTCATGATGGTTGTGTATTGTACTCTCCAAGTAACCTGCCGTATTAGTATTCAGCCCAATTTAAAGAGTCAGTTGTGCTCATAGTCAACATATTCTAGATGGGTTAATACATATATAAACCAGTTTACTATATACAAACATGATATCTATTGCATAACTTAGTTTTTGCAAATTGGATTAAAAAAATACACTACTGCTCAAAAGGTTGGGGTCACTTAGAAATGTCACTGTTGTCGAAAGGAAAGGAAATGTTTTGTCCATTAAAATAACCTCAAATTGATCACAAATGAAGTGAAGACATTGTTAGTGTTGTAAAGGAGTATTATAATTGGAAAAAGCTGATTTTTTTAATGGAATATCTAGATAGGTGTACAGAGGCTCATTATCAGCAACCATCAGTCCTGCGTTCCAGTGGCACGTTGTGTTTGCTAATCCAAAATGATCATTTTAAAATAATAACTGATCATTACAAAACCCATATTCAACTATGTTAGCACAGCTGAAAACTCCAAGTGTGCAGCTGAATGCTGTAGGTGAAAGAGAACAGAATTAAGAAAGATTTCGATAACTATGTCTTGAGCAATAAATATGAGATTCAAATCCGCTTCTACTATAGGAAAAGGAATTTAGTGTATGTGTGCACTATATAAATATTTATTTACTGTGTGAGCCGACTCCTACCAAAGGGGCACAAGGACCCAGGGGTGGCCAAGGAACAACACCCTGCCCTGGGTGAGAGGGGAAACAGGTGCCGCACGTCAGGGAAAGACTGGAAAGGGAGCAGACAACCAGTCAAGAGAGAATAAAAGGAGGTACGACGAATGTATGCCCACCAAGGTGCAAGAAAGTGCATGTTTCTTCCTGTTTAGCCTATAGGGTCATTTTGTTTGTTTTGCTCCGAGGTAAGCAGGAAGCTATTGTTTTGTTGATGATTAATGCTACGGGCCCTTTCCATTTGTACCCCATACTGGGATTCTCAACTTGTTAGTCCTAACACCTGTCCCGCGAAGTGTGAGACCCGACCCGAAGGCTCACAACTGTATGTTTGTATGTGTGTATATGTGAATGTGTGTATGTGTGTATATGTGTATGATGTATATGTTTGTATGTGTGTATGTTTGTATGTTTGTATGTGTGTATGTGTGTATGATGTGTATGTGTATATGTGTACGTGTGTAAATGTGTACGTGTGTAAATGTGTACGTGTGTATATGTGTATATGTGTGTATGATGTGTATGTGTGTATGATGTGTATGTGTGTATATGTGTATGTGTATATGTGTACGTGTGTAAATGTGTATGTGTGTATATGTGTATGTGTGTATATGTGTATGATGTGTGCGAGTGCACAGACAAGATCATTTTCTGAAAATACACATTGTTCACTTGGTGACAAAGACATTGAAGAAGGGGCTGTAACTGATAAGTGTCATCATATCATCTTGCCACTGATGCATACATTTCCCAAAATCGATCTGCTAGATATGGTTTCCTGCCATTGCACAGAACAGTAATCCTAAAAGGAGATATCCATTGATGTGATAAATATATCCAAGACATAAAATATGCTATCATGAAATCATCATGTAATCATATTCAAACAAACACATTTATGTTATGATATAAATACTAAAACTAATAAATAATTGATATAAAGGAGAGCACTTCAATAAATTACTACTGATGTCGTAACTCAGCCCAACAGAAGATTAACAAACGTTCTTCATCCATTTTCCTATCCTACATGTCACACATTCCAGCCCCAGTGTGGCTATCAAAGTCCATCAAAGATCATTTGCAATCAGCTGATGTGTAGACATCCAGAACTTGGCCCCCAGCTTCTGGTTCTTAGTGATGAATAAAACACTCTGTTCAAGAGTTCGGGGCACAGGAGCACCATGGTAGTTGAGCCACAGTTACTGTACAGTACATTAGAGCAAATGGGCCATATAGGAGAGATGCTAATAGTCACAAGTTAAAGTTAGCCTCATAACTACAAAGTCACACCAACAAAGGGTAGAAAGGCAATATCATGAACGGGGTCACATTAATGGTGGAAAAAGTTGTGACATGATTTATCTTTGTCTCATTCTTTTACATCAAAAAAACCTGGCATCTTAACAGGGGTGTGTAGACTTTTTATATCCACTGTAGCCATATTATGATAATTGAAATGGCATGACAATGATGTACTCTGGAGCAATGTACTGAAAAACAACATACGTTGAAGTTTTAGTTGTAACACATATAGTATTTGTAACAATATGGGCAAAATAAAGAAAACATTTTTAGTGATTCAGGTAACCTCTGTTTGCATCTAACGTAAATACTTGATGCACCTCAACTATGTCAGTAGGGTCTTTAGCTTATTTTAAAGGGATAGTTCATCCCAGATTCATATTTGGGTAAAAATCCACTTACCTTGAGTTGTTCCTGAAGGCACATAATTTTTCAAAACTATCCATTATTCATCTCTGTCCCAGTCTGTAATTAGAATTATGAGCTTTGTCCAAATTCATGAATGGAAACGGTCCATCCCAATTTACAAAGGCTGCATTGCAAGCAGAAAACTACTCCAAAATTATGAAGGTAAAACAGCGACATACATTTTTTATAATTGTAAATAAGGTTGCACACTAAAAAAATGTGCTTACTTGGAATTACTATTTTAATTGTAAAAAGGTTTTGTACACTTGTAAAATAAATTTGCAAACTTGTAATTACTTTTCGTTTTTCAAACTTGTAAAAAAGTATAGAAATG
This sequence comes from Esox lucius, assembly GCF_011004845.1. Taxonomy (NCBI): domain Eukaryota; kingdom Metazoa; phylum Chordata; class Actinopteri; order Esociformes; family Esocidae; genus Esox; species Esox lucius. Next base: position 15,945,493 of record NC_047570.1, on the reverse strand, counting down.
TGCACAATTGTAACTAACTTGATATTTGGAATCATGCAACTCATTAATAACAATTGCCAATGTAATATACTGACGCTCAGAGTTTTGTCACAAAAAGCTAGAACTGTGATAAAATAATTTATTTTTGTAAATCAGAGTCTGCGGTAGTACGTTTCACAGCGTTTGCAAGCAGAGATACCCATAAGAAAAAGCTATGCCATGCCAGTCAGTGTCCTCATGGGTATCTCTGCTTGCAAACGCTGTGAAACATACTACCGCAGACTGTGATTTACAAATAAAAATCCTTTTGTCACAGTTCCAGTGAAATTTTTGTGACAAAACTCTGAGCGTTCGTATTTCATGTTGACAAGTGTTTTTAATGAGTTGCATGATTCCAAATATCAAGTTAGTTACTGTTGTGCAGATTTTATACAACTACAAAAGCAATTCCAAGTTTGCTAATATTTATTTACAAGTGTACAAAACATTTTCCAACTACAAAAGTAATGTAAAGTGTGAACACATTTTTAAAACAAAGAAACCTGTGTCGCTGTTTTACCTTCATACAAAACACTCCTAAGACTAGTAGTGTTGTTTATCTCAAAGAACCTGACAATGTTGTATTCCTCAAAATAAAGTATAAAATATAAAACAAATAAATAAGATAATTGATGCACTTTAATAAATGACTACTGATGTTGTAATTAATAAATGTTCTTCATTCATTTCCCCATCCATGTCACCCATTCCAGCCCCAGTGTGGATATCAAAGTTTTCCGCTTGCAATGCAGTTTTTGAAAATTGGGACGCACTGTTTCCATTCATAAATTTGGACAATGCTAATAATGCTAATTACAGACTGTGACAGAGCTGAATAATGGATTGTTTTGAAAATGACTGGGTGTCTTCAGGAACAACTCAGGATAAGAGAACTTTTACCCAAATATGAATCTGGGCCAAACCCTTTAAGTGTATGGCATTGTGTGCCATGCTTCTTACCCTTGATTTGTACAATCATTAAGTCAAAGTGTTAATTAACAAAGAAATGTCAATAGAGGAAAAACAATACACGGCCATTTTCCCACCTCTCTGACCATTATTAATGTCAAATTGCACAGACCAAAACTCTCTTAATATTTGCAGTTCATACAGTATAAAACATTTAATTTCGCCATATAGTATTCAAATTACCAGAGAGTGCAGTGAGGTTTTTCACGTGAGAAATACAGTACGATGGATGGTTAACTAATAAGTTACTGAGACAATATAACACAGCCTTGTGATACAACAACACAGGGAATAGCCCTATTTATAATTTGACTCAGATGAAATAAATAGAAGTAACCTGGGGAGGATTTGGAAAAAGTGAAATCTCTATGTAATGCTTCATAAGGAGGCAACAAGCTGAGTAATCTTAATGTAGACCTTTGTATACTTCTGTATACTCCTCTGTAATATTTTATTTGAATTATCTGTCACAATGCCAGTATAATGTTATTATAAACCTGATGTTGAGATTTGCATAACATAGATTTATGTCACATCTGGAATAAACCACTTCATCTAAATCTGGAATAAACCACTAAGCAATGACACTTTGTTAAGTAAGATATATATTACAAAAGGATTGCATTTACTATTTGTGACTTTGTTATCTATGTCGGTATCGTGTCAGAATGCTCAAATCAAGTGTTACCTGAATCTCTTTCCTCAACATTCAAAGACGCATGTGGTTTGATATGTTAACATCCCCCTCCAATCATCCCTTCCATTGGCAGTCTCTTCAGACAGTAAGCAACTTAGAGAGACATAGCAGGCACAGAAAAACTGCTGAGGTGCCAGTTTCACTGCAATGGGGAACAAAGGGCGTTGTGATCAATAGGTGATAAACTCTGAGAGGGATTCCACAAAACAGGAAAAAAAGGATGAAGGCTCCAGCATCGTGCTGAACAGCAATGAAAAGGATGAAGGCTCCAGCATTGTGCTGAACAGAGAGGAAGATGAGGAAGGCGCCAGTGTCGCGCTGAACACAAAGGATAAGGATGCTGAACAGTCAGACAGATACAGTGCAGAGGGACATGATTCCAAAGGAGAGAACAAAAAACAATCCGAAGTCATACGTTTCCAGTCGGAGTGTAAACACTGTGTGAATGAAAAAGGAATCATCACAACATGACTGTGGCCCTTAGTCCGGAGCAGCCATCCACACCATCTCTCTCTGCTGGACTGGGACATGGTCAGGCGGTGGTTCCCACTGCTGGCAGCTATTCCGTAGGGGTGTTGGCAAGGGAGGCAGGGAAGTCACATGACGGGAGGGGAGGCATGGGGCAGATGGCCTTGTGGCTGTAGTACTCCACCACCTGTTTTGGCACCTCCGCCAGGACACACTTGGCCAAGGCTGCGGGTGAGGCCTGCGACAAATACAACACAGCTGTAATCTGGACAAGTCTGGCACAAGACAGAAAATGTTACTTAGACCCAAGGTTTATGCTTGTAGTCTAACACAGCAAGCTGCTAGCATTTCCATAGGCCAACCTGGCACCCAAATCCAATTAAACCTTTGGCAAAATGGAAAGACGGGGAAAACACGTGTCGTTTGTTGTGTGTTGTATGGGGTCAGTGGCCAAGTGGAAAGAGGATGTTGGAGAGCACAAAGACATACCACATGAACATTTTGGAGGAATTTTTGCATTTTTCCACATCACATTTTCATATTAATGTATTTCCTTGGCTGGTGAGTAAAGGAATTTGAGGCATTTGTGAAGCTCCTCCAGCCTCACCCAACAGAGAAGAGGCAGCCTTCCTCCTAGTGTGTCACCAATGCCCCATTGAGGATTATGGTCTAACTGAATAGGTTTTGGAGGTCACAGTATGAAATGTAATGGCCTCTAGAATCCCTATAAAACGTAATGCTGTAAGACCTTGGAGACCCACACCTCTATTCCATTGACTTGGTTGGAGCATGACAGCGGCATGTGTGAAGAGGAGGAGGGTGAAGGAGACGGGGAGGGTGAGATGGATAAGAAGATAGATACAAGGATTGGAATACTGACCGTTTTAAAGTCTCTGAAGGGCACAAACTGCACGATGTCCCTGAGAACTGGCTCTCCTTTGGGTGAGCGGAGCACCCCATCATCCCCATCCAGGATCTGCATGTCGGTGAAGTCTGCGTTGCCCACGCCAACAATGATGATGGACAGAGGCTGGTAGGAGGCGCGTACAATGGCCTCACGTGTATCTGCCATGTCTGTCACCACGCCGTCCGTAAGGATCAGCAGGATGTGGTAGCGCTGAATAGGGGGACAGAAAAGACAACAGGGCTGCTATTTAAAACACACAGATGCACATTCAGAATTTCACATGGCATAATACAGGCCTGTGTTATGTAGAGCAGTGGTTCTCAACCTTTTTCATTTATTGTACCACGGATAGAATTTTGCTCTGCTTGGAGTATCCCTGAAGTACCCCCTCACGTTAATTTCACTAGTAAGCCTATGGTGTCATGAGTGTTTTCAAGTACCCCCTGTGGAGAGGCCAAGTACCCCTGGTTGGTAACCACTGATGTAGAGCACTAAATCTGAACATTTCCATATCATACATGCCTTTACTGGACATCTCTATATCATACATGCCTCTACTGGACATCTATATATCATACATTCCTTTACTGGACATCTCTATATCATACATGCCTTTACTGGACATTTCTATATCATACATGCCTCTACTGGACATCTCTATATCATACATGCATCTACTGGACATTTCTATATCATACATGCATTTACTGGACATCTCTGTATCATACATGCCTCTACTGGACATCTTTACATCATACATGCCTCTACTGGACATCTCTGTATCATACATGCCTCTACTGGACATCTTTACATCATGCATGCCTCTACTGGACATTTCTATGTCATACATGCCTATACTGGACATCCCAAACCTTTTTTTATTAATGAACATATAAAAGATATTTGAAGAGCAGCTTTTTTACATATCCTATATTTTGCAAAAATGGAAGTCCAGAAATATGTAGAAAAGCTAATCCATGATTTTATTGTTTTGGAGAATAGACTATTGCAAGACTTTTCTCCATGGCTACACCGATAAAACACTTTAATTAGTGCTCAATACAATCTTGATGTATTTTTTTTTAAATCACATTACTCCCTTACTAGTCTCTTTACACCAAAAAGCATTACATGGATCTTTTCTCTCTGAATTGGTCCAGTCATACATACAGTACAGTACCTATACACACGCTACGGTCACAAGACGGACTCCTTACTTAATAAGTACTAAAATAAAAACAAACAGCGGAAGGCAGGACTTTCTGCCACACAGCTCCATTTATGTGGAATGATCTGTCAATTCATATGAGAGACGCAGTCTCAACCTTTAAGCCTTTACTGAAGACTCATGTCTTTAGCAGGGTCAGTGATAAAGAATTGTCTGGCCCTGGGGCTTGAAGGTACTGTATTCATGAACCATCCTTGCTGGCAGGTTCCCCTCTTTCTACAGGGATATCCTGTCCCTAACACTTTTATGGGTGCTGACTAGCTGTCTAAGTCGTGTTACCCCATGTTCCCATCCCAAGTTCCCACCCCATGTCCCCACCCCATGTTCTCACCCCATGCTGTCCCCATCCCATGCCATCCCCAACCATTTTCCCACACCATGTCTCAACCCTTTGACCCCACCCCATGCCGTCCCCACCCCATGTTCCCACCCCATGCCCTCACCCCATGTGGCTTTTAAAAGGTAGATTTTATAGAGACAGATTGAAAAAAATATCTACCATTTCCAAAAGAAGAAAAGAGACACTAACCGAGGCTTCTTTTACGGTGGCTTCTCCTGCTGAAAGCTTGGCTATCCTGCTGATGATGGGAGAGACGTTGGTGGGGCCATACAGCTGAATCTTAGGCAGGCAGTTCTGGTAGGCCTCCACCACCCCCTGGATTTCTGATCAAGCATGCACACAAACATTCACACACACACACACACACACACACAGACAAACACGCAGGCACACACACACAAACGCAACATGCACACGCGTGCACACACACAGACACGCACACACACACATTCTATTGTGAGTATGCACCATCAAGCAGCACTTGGATGTAGGGACACAGAGAGCAAGAGAAGTAGGGATCAATATTTTACTGGAAATGGAAATCTGTAGGTCTCTGTGTTCATTCTAGTTGGATTCAGAGGAGAAAAAGCCCACATTTCTCTGGTGTGCTTGTTTTTCATTGTGAAATATCAGTGGTAAAGACACATAAAGGGTTGGGCCGAGCAGCTGTGGTATTCCAAGAGAAACTCTGACAAGGCCTCGTCTCTCTTACCTTCACATTCATCGTCCTCTGGGTTGAAATTGATGGCAAAGTCATGAGATACCTGTTTCACGGAAAATAAAATATGGTAAATTATTGGAATTTTAATGCCTCATTTGGAATTCTGGGGTCCTCAAGGACACTAAATAGACTATGTTTCACATTTTACAATCTTTTAAATGTCTGACTAGCTGCGGAATAATAATAAAGTATATGACCTTACAGGGGCATTTCACCCTGGAGGACACTTAGGCAGTTTATATCATGTTTGAGAGATTTCTAGGTTACTGAGATTTGTTTCACATATAATGGGCCGAATGGAGTGCAGAAACGGGCTTTGCACACTTCACCACATACTCCAGGATGTTAGAGGTTGTATAGTGGTAAGGGTGAGCATGATACGGAAAAGACTAGTAGTCACGTTTTGTTTCGTAGGGCAAGGCCTCCATGTTCTACGTTGTTTTGTGTGTAGTCACGGTTTAAGATGGAGCTATTCGATGCCTTACTTGATAGAGCTATTTGGTGTCTTTCATAGATTTTCCTGTCAGCAGATATATTGATAAATGTACAAGGTGTCAAATGTTTTCCATAATCTAAAATTACTACAACTCTGGAGGAGTTCTACTTTTGGCTCTGGCCCAGTCTAATTTCCTATTTTTTGATCATTCGTTTTTATCCTCAACAGATGTCTAGCTAGCTAAGTAACTTGATGCAACACAATGGTCTAACATCAAGACTGAGATTGGTGTAATATTTTTTGGTTTAAGTGATTTTACCTATATTAAATTGTAAGATTAAACCATAAATGTTTGAAACGTAACTAACAAATAGGATTTGAGAAACAGTGGGACCTGGGTATTCTAACTGCATCAGCAGCTTTCTTCTGCCGATACCCTAGATTAAATATATTTACTAATTGCATTTGGATAACAACAGTTTTATCAGGACCAAGAGAGCAAATAAGTATGTTCATTCTATTCAATTGTGCATTGCTTATTGCTAAACAAACAATGGCTGTGGGAATTAATTACTAGGTTTAGAAGCGACAGCACCATTTTAATCTTTGTGCGTATCCTTGACAGGGATTTAGTCTAGTGGTAGACTCTTGGAGATTCTTCATTGACAGTTATTTTTACTCTAGAACTAGGCCAAATAGTGCAACATGGGGTATGAATACGTCTGGAGGATGAACACCAGGGATGAAGTCTGTAATATCCAGAACTTGGTGTGTATCCGAGAGGTCTGTTCTAGCCTAATAGGGGTGCATTGGGGTACATCTCCGCCATGCAAACGAAACGCAAAAGAGCATATATGCTTGATTGTAATTAGTACAACCAGACACAGACACAGGTTATATTTCCATTTGTGGTATTTTATGAACAGAAAAATACAGAGGAAGTATATAGTTCAGGATTCTACTGCGAAAATTCAACTTCACTCATATTTTTATGAAAATAATTGTCCTTGCTAACATTTTTAATTAGTACATTTAAATAGGTGAGGTATTGTGATATTCAACTAACTAAATTAAAGTCCAAATAAGGCTTACTTTGAGTATTTACCTAGATAAGACATATTCCATCGATATTAAACAAAACCACAAACAAACAGCCTTTGTGAGCTTTTACTAATTTGTGGTAAATACATCAGCTTTACACTCTTGGTCTATTCTAAGGCAGTGCTGAACAACACAGAATTTCCTAGTGTGGGGTACAGAATTACATTAGAAGTGGCATGTTCCTATCAAAATAACTTTTCTGTCAAGTTTTTTACATTTGCAAAGTCAGATTGATGTTTTTAAAACAGAAATACCGAACACACTGTCGTCAAGACTATTACACCATCAGAAAAGAACACAGGATGATCATGGTAGCCCTGCTTTCTGTTAGTTCTCTCCATCTCTGGATGCGGAGAGTGCCTGTATGTGTGTCTGTTGTGTGCACGTAGCACTTTCCAGGTTGCTAGTTAAAACCACGACTTGTCTGTTTTCTCCAGGTCAAATCTGCTTGAACAAATGCTCCTTTCTCACTTCTGAAACCTTCTGACAACTGGCCTTTAACACCAAGGAGCCTGGCTCCAGACAGCCTGCTGGCAATTATTAGAATTTCCTCAGAAAATGTTATTATCTCACAGACAGGTTGGTATTTTCTGATAAGGGAGTAAAAATAAACTCAATTATGAATTTGAAATGTGAGATTTTGACAGTGATGAATGGTGTCAGGAAATAGGTCATCAGACTGTTCAATATATAGACAAAAGGGCAAAAACCAATGCTAGATAAGAACACAAGCATATGTGTTGAAAATAACAGATGCTCACAGGGGAAAATAAGAAATGGGGTTGGGGGCATATTAACAATTAAACTCACCTCATAATTGGGTGGAATTCTGGCACCAAATCCCAAGGCAGAAAATCTTTTGTCACTGAAATTTAAAGTATTGTAAATCAATAACATATAATAACAGTTGTCGCTATTACAATGAACAATATACTGTCACTTATCAAACGGAAAATAACTGTTGAGAAATTAGCATCTAAACTGCAAATACCTTATTTTTAAGACCAGTTTACAATTCAACCCGTCAGGCCAAAGAAATTCCAGTTGAATAATTGCTTCTATGATCCTGTCTATTTGTACCTATGAGGTTAGATCATTTTATTCTCCAGCACAAAATGACTAATATACAGAAATCAAGATGCATTGAGCACCATAGTACTCTGAGCTATCTCCATAATAACAACTTGGTTTCAGCTGTTAACATTTTAAATTTGATTTATTTATTTACTGCAGCAGGGAAAGATTGATGACATGGGCTAGGAATCCTAAAGCAGGAAGCAATCAGCATTAAAATAAGGATTACCTGTAAACCCTTATTAGGAACAACTAAAGCATTCCCTTTACTTTAAACTTTATTACCCATCACTGGTACATACTCTCCAGCACAATATAATGGAAAACTTAAGAATGATGAACACTGTGCTTTTAATAATCTTTGATTGGGCTTGCTCCGTCTGGTCTCTCTGGTTGCCACTCTCGAGCATGGCACCTATGAAATAGCAAAATACATCACTGCTGTGAGAGAGAAGCTGTGCCCAGAACCAAAATCACAGAAAATGTTAACTGCTTTCCTAATGCGTAAAGAATGCTAACATCTCCCATACACACAGCTTGTTTACGTACTCATACTCCTTTATCTAAAGATTGACAGTGAAGCACCTAAAAAGCAAGTCCATCAAAATGATATGTATATTCTTTATTAATACTGGGCTTGGTACACTACAATACATGTATAACGTCATTCCCCAAAACCATCCTTTATAATGTTCATTATCACAGCCTGGATCAATTAAGGAATGCCGAAGAAGGCATCTTTCTCTGTACCACCAGCTAACTCAATATATTTTTCTTCCCTTCAACACTTTGGCTATTCTTTGAGGGGGAGGACAACTCCATCTTCATCAGCTGAAGAAAGAGGGAAGAGCACACCTCTCTTCCACCTCCCGGCATGGGGAGAATTACAGAGATGCTGTAAATGGCTAATCCTGCTTTTAATTAATCCCTCAGGGCAGAAAGGACCGGAATAACCTGTGGGAGCAACAGAGGTTGCAAAATTGTCTGAGACACAACATGGCGAAAACTAATTTTCTCTGACAGCAAATCCTAACAAATTAGTAGATGAAGTGCAAGCAGGGTCTGGTTGGGCGGAGTTTTTTGTTAATTATTGTCACTTATTTCATGAAGAGCTGGGAAGGAATGGGTCTTCCACATATTCAACTAGGCTGAAAAGAAGTCAAAAGTTGACAGTTTTCCAATAGAATAGCTAAGTGTTGCATTGTGCTTTTGGTGCTAGTTGTTTATTTGTCAGTTATCTTTTTATTCTTTCTTGTCTGTGGTGTTTTGTCCAAACAGGAAATTAATCACAACCCATTAGACTAAACAATTAAAACCTAAATGACTTCTCAAAGTTTCCAAGTCTTGCCAATGCATATTTTCTCTTTGTTGAAGGTCCTATAACATCAAAAGAAAAGGCTGCAAAAATACTTCCAGTGGAGATATGGGATTCCCAAAACAACTAATTTTTATTTCAGTAGAAATAAGGGACGTGGAGATGCCACAGGTATGAAGCACTGACAGTGTGAAAGAGACCAGCTTTCAAATCTGGCAAGGGATTCCTCAGACAAAAAATATGTTCTCTCTGAAGACATTCTCTTTGATTGTGCGAAACATTATAGGATTATTTGGTATCTTTTCCAACTGAGCATGGATCAAACATCATATCTACCTATAGTATTAGAATATCAATGTTTATTCAGTTAGTGTGTGGAGTGGTGGTCTGATTCTGTGTCTAGTTTTCTCAAGGGTTTTCTTATGCAGTTCATGTCTGTACTTATGGGTAAGACCCAGGTACAAAACTAATTATGCTTAACAGAATGTCAGCATACATCTCTGGTGGATTGCCACATCGGCAGTTACACCAAAAATGAGAGATTTAAGCCAGATGTGACACTGTTCCCAGATCTGTTAATGAGGATGGAACCAACGTGTGGGCTTAGTGATGTCTGACACATGGTAGCACCTCTTTCTCAATTCCCCATGACAGGATGTGAGAGTGGATCCTGCATCAAGGGAGGTCTTCACTGAATACACGTTTCCTCTCAGCAGGAGAACCAGCCACTTCCATCTCAGAACAAAAAGGTATCACTCTCCGAATCCAACTCTTACTCTATGAATGTCAGGGCACTCTGTGAATGTGAGGGCTTCACCACACGTCACCAGACGCCTACCACAGACTTGCGTGCCAACATTGTGAACCTGAATAACAGAGGTGTGACGTGTGAAGACCATGCTATATAAAGAAGGAGCAACACCTAAAGGCATGTATGCACCATGTATGTACACACCATGCTGTTAACCACCCACACATTTCTCTTCCAGGTAGCTAGAGTTTGTCACTTTAGAACAGTTTATCTCTTGTGATCTTTAAGCAGTCAGCCAGCGTTCCCCACACTTTCAACAGTAGGAGCGGACCCTGGTGTGACTCATAGTAGAAATCCTCATTTGGCTCTGAGCTGACAGACATTAATATTATTTCCTCAAAAATAGACCAGATAAAATAGAATGTGTCACTAATTAAGATGTTCCTGTATGCTGCCTCTTATAACCCATGTGCATCTTTAACAAATACTAAATTACTCATTAAGAAATAAAAAATATAATATTCATAGTAGTCAATTACTATTATATAGTACAATTACATATCCTGAAAGTGGTTCATTTTCATCTTGTATATCACCGGATTTCCTAAACAAAATATCAGAATAGGTGGTTTAATTATGACAGGGCATATGTTGGCATTTCCTCTGTTGCCCTCCATAACTTCTCTTTTGTCCTCACAAGATAACTTCCAGAATAGATTTACTAAACAGAAATCACCGCCCACACAGATAATATGCATCCAGTCTCTCCAACTCTCCCCAGCCATTAAAACCATTAAAACCATTACCGAAAACCCCTGAGAGCCCTGCACATCCTTATTCTGCCGTGTTGCACTGTTGCCCATGGATCAACTAGTGACTCACATCCGTCCTCTACACTGTCCCGTCCTATCCCTTCCTCACAGCCCATTCTGCTGGGTCGTTGTGGGGGTTCCTCTCCTCTGGCTCCGGGTAACGGTCCCCCCAACCCCCCCCCCCCACACACACACACACACAGCACCCTTCATGGAGAATTTGGCCACTCTGTGGGACACAGACAGAGACTGCAGGCTCAGAGACAGGATATCACAGAGGGCAGAGAGCACCAAGGGACAGAGGACATGCGGCGTCCACCGCCAAAGGTGGGACAAGATGTGCTGTCTACAGCCCTCTGCACCATCCTGCCTTGAGCCAAACACAGAAATGATAGCAGCAGAAAATCTCAGCAGACCAGCCAGATCAGTTAATTATTCTGCATTAGATTTGGTTAATGCCTCAGACCTGGCTTTCACATACATTTAATATATTCAGATACATTTATTTGAAAGCCTGTAGTTTAATATTGCAACTTAATTGGAAATACAATTAAAAATATTTGAAAAATGTAAACGCATTGACTGAGATGTTTGTATGCTCCTATGCATTTAAATGAGGTCTTTTTTAAATATGATTTGAAAAAAGTATTACAAAAATCCTGTTACCTACAATGTGGTTATCTATTGACAAATAACCAATCAAATTCTAACATGTTTTGGTATGTGTATTTAAAAATACTCAAATATACAAAATACTGAAATACACATGTATTTGTACCCAGGAAAGTTTCTTCCCATTTAGAAGAAACTATGGGGCATTTATAAAAGTGTTTATTGATTATACAGTTTCTGAGATTGAGTTTGTTATTGGGATAGTGATGTAGATCACACCATTGGCTATTTAGTGTGTTGGAACAAAAGTGTAGATTTTGGTCTGCGCATGTGTTTATTCTGCTCTCCTTGTAGATAACAGACTCAACCTTAAAGCTGAAAGAATGTCTGAAAGATTTTACATTTAAGACACTTTTACTGAAAGCAACTTAAGTGTATACATTTTCATACTTTTTACATTCTGGCTCCATGTGGGAATTAAACCCACTCTGGTGTTGCAAGAGCTATGCTTTACCAACAACACAGGCCCACTATCAGCATACAGATCACACAATGGCCAAAGCACTCTGCATATAATAGCATAGTAGTCCATAATGGTATAAGCCCCCAAGGTTTACCAGTGAAAAATCCATCCAGCAATATTCTGCATAGTGAACATTTGAAATCAATCAGATTAATTGAGATATGCAGTTACATCTTTTACAGTTATTCACAGTAATTCAGTGGTATTTTATGTAAGGTATAGTGAACACATTTTAGAGCTCATAATGTTAATGTCATGCATGTGGAAAGATTAGGTGGTGTCTTTGTCTTACAATAGTTTAATACTATCCTATTATAGTCTGTTCTGAAGAAAACTGTACTGTAATAATTTGGTGAACTTTCAGACAGTTTTTCAGCTTAGACAGACAATCAAATTACTAGGCATCCGTTTTAAAATGTCCTTGCAAAATATTCAAGTTCATAGTGGAAACGTATGTTATGAAATGGCTGACAATTGTTCAACTCTATCATTTATTTTCCACGCCACGCATCTGTGAGCCACACACTTTGTTAGATTCCTCTTAGAATTCTATTACATACTATGTCAGTGCTTGACAATTTCCATTATAGGCTGATAGCTGGGAATCAGATGAATTAGAGCCACTGGCTAAGTACATTATGAGACAAATGGTATGCAAAAAGAACGACATTCAGACAGCAGCACCGAGATCAGGCTGGGGCTAGGCTAAGACACGGGTTGCTGACTAACCTGTCATAATCCTGACAGATCTCCCCCACCGCTATCAAAGCCTTCAGATACTCATTGGGCTGGTATGGGTTGATGTAGTGTAGGGAGCAGCTGTTCCGAGGGTCCCCGTTGGACGCTGTGAAGTCAATGGCTACCTAGTGCAATTACAAATGTACAGAGTACTGTAAAGAATGCAAGGTAAAACCAAACACCATACTAGGCTAGGGCCTCATTATCAATGTTTTGTTGCAGCATAATGAACAGAATAAATTCTGGGAATTTAAGGAGGTGAAAGGACTTTATTAAGTCAGCCGTGTTGAAAATATAAGTACAGAGAAAACTGGAGACCTTCCCAATCATTACTACATTGTCAACCAACTTCTATAGTGTTCTATATCAGTGTAAAGTAATGTAATACCATTTAAGTGTAAAGTAATTAAAACCATTAAGCAGTGCGATCTCCTAACATCACAGTTCCCCTTAACCAACGGTATTTTACCCAAAGCAAATGCAAATGTTTTCAAGGGTAAAATGTCACTAGTTTAAAAATGCAGAATGCAATGTAAGCTTTCACTCTTCGACAATATAACAGTTCAAACAGTATCAAAACGGTTCTCGATGACACCAGTATAATTATACTAACATGTTGAAACATTCTGAAGTCAAGTAGTAATTAATATGAACAGAACTGTCAGGCAGTCAATCGATCATACATCATTTGAAAGTTAGCATAGCACTGCACCTTGCTGCTAAGTGATAATGACACATGACACTGTCTCCTCAACTTACTGTAAAGTGAATTTGGCATCCTCCCATGATGTAGTCCAGAAAGGAATACACTCTGTGAAGCTGCAGAACAGAGAGAATGTTGGGTTTTAATGAAACCCCAGATGTTGGGAATCAGACTTGGTGGGACACCCTGCAATGTTTTTAGATTAATCTTGTCAAAGAAATTGTATTGCAGTTTTAACCATTGGATGTACCAATTACTAAAAAAGGTTGCAAAACTACAAGAAATGTCAATTTAATCTATTACGTAACAACAATGAATTAGCAATTACGGTTTAGAAAACAGGTACTATGTAGTAAGCATGACAATTAAGACTAAGGATGGTTTAATTTAATCTGAGTGTAGCAGGTAGCTGTGATTTGTATTCCATTTAGAGATCCCACTCCCATTGGTGTTGGCAGGAGATTTGAATTGACAACTGGCAGCAATCGAATGAGGTGGGCTGCAGTAAACATAATGGTGCAAATTAAATAATTCCAATAAAATAGGCTGCCTTAATAAAGGGCCTGAGAGAAAACAAAACCAATATATCAATTTAAAACCATTTACTTTTTAAAAGACATGTGAACTAAAATCGCAGTAAAAGCAATGATAGCTACCCACAGATGTAATATCTTACACAGGTGGGTAATGTTGGTGGACATTAATCTGAAGATGATCACATTTCTAAAACGAGCAGTTGGTAACTATTCCATGTTTTTCGGGAGTTGAATAGAGGACATGGATGACATTGAGGACATGGATGGCTAACCTTAAGTTCACTGAGGATGACCACCCCAGAGTTTTTGTAGTTCTTCTTCCTTAGTTTGTACTTTGGATTCATGCAATCCCATGTGACCTTCAGAACATACAGAAATATAGTTAGAACACTGTCTTCTTTCATCCGTTTATGTCTTTGTCAGGGTTAAATCTGACACAAGAAACAGTCATGTGACTGGACAGCACCCGCTTTCCTTTTGACTAACCTTGCTTCCACTGCCAATTTTTTGCATTTCTCTGAAGGTGGCATAGAACTCTCCGATGAAGTCATGTTTTCCCCTGGAGTCATAGTCCCAGACTAGGCACTGTGATACACAGAAAAAACCCTAAAATAGTTGCTGTTCATTCACCATTTGACCGTTTGAGTTCAACCATCCTTTTCCCGTTTTGTGCGCGGTGGTTTATCGTCCACCTAAAGTCAATAAGGGTTTTTTGACAGACTTCAATGACTTTTTAGCTGCGATTATGTTGGATTACGATTGTTTTTTAATTGTTGGTGATTTTAATATAAATAAAAATAGGCCTTTGGTCAAGGACTTTTCGAGTCTTATAGACTCCTTCAATCTCGTTCAGTCAGTGACCAGTCGGACACATGATAAAGGGCACACACTGGATCTTGTGTTGTCTTACGGTTTATGTATCCATGTCGATAAAATGTGTGATATTTGTAAATCAGATCACCTGCCTGTTTTGTTTACTGTCACAATTCCCTGCTCTAAGGATGAATTGCATGCGATTAACCCCTTGTTGCATTTTTCTAATGCTTTTAATGAGTCTATGTTGTGTAATCTAGATGACAGCTGTGCTCCTAGCGCTGATGATTTTACTACTCTCATGCATTCTACTAGCACTGATATCTTGGACTCTGTTGCGCCATTGAAATCTAAACGCAAAAAGCCATCTTTAGAGCCTTGGCTAAACGACAGTACCCGCACTCTCAGATGTTCTCTCAGACGAGCTGAAAGAAAATGGAAATGGATAAACTCCAGGTTTCCCTAGGAATGCTACGTTACTGCTGTACTAACTATCAGCTGCAAAACTATTAAAGCTGCAAAAGCACAATTTATATCAAACCTTGTTTTCAACAATAATCATAGGCCTCAGGTTCTCTTCAACTGTCTTAACTCTCTGATAAACCCCAGTAGCGCGGCTTGTATTGTTCCATCAGCCAAACTGTGTGAGGATTTAAAAAATAAATGTATTGGATTGCTGCTCTAAAAAAATGACCGACTTCCTCCGCCTTAGACCCTTCTACTCCTTCTACTATCTCAGCTGTCTTCGATCAGTTTGAGTCTGTATCACTCTCATTATTAACAATGGTAGTTTGTACCATGCACCCCACAAACTGTCCCCTGGATTCCAATCTCTCTCGTCTTTTAAAATATATTTTTAATACGGTTGGGCCCAGTATTCTTATTCTGATTAGTAATTGCCTTATTTCTGGGTGTGTTCCAGCTACTTTTAAACATGCTGTAGCACAGGCTCTTAGTAAAAAAAAAATTTTAGGCCCATATCTAAGCTACCTTTTCTCTCTAAAGTACTAGAGAGAGTAGTCCTAAACCAATTGACAATGTTTTTAGAAAATCATGATATTCAGGAAATGTTTCAGTCTGGCTTCAAACCATGTCATAATACTGAAATGGCACTCTTAAGAGTTTTTAATGATCTCCTTGAAACTGTTGACTCAGGGACCCCCGCTATTCTGGTGCTTCTGGACCTGTCTGCAGCCTTTGACATGGTGGATCATAGGATTCTCTTGACATGCCTTGAACAGTCCATTGGCATCAAAGGAACTGTCCTGAAAACGGTTCGAGTCATACCTGACTTATAGGAGTTTTTGAGTCAATCTAGCCAAAGTTTCATCAACCACGGCACCTCTCACTTGTGGGGTTCCCCAAGGCTCCGTTTTGGTCCCATCCTTTTTGCACTTGGAGTCCATTTTTAAGAAACACAATATCTCCTTTCATTGCTTTGCTGACGATGTACAAAATTATATGCCGATAAAAACAACATCTAAAGACTCTGTGCAGCCTATCTTAGATTGTTTAAAGGACATAAAAATCTGGTTGGCGCTAAACTTTCTTACTTTAAATGAATGTAAGACAGAGATTCTTATGTGTGGACGAGGTAACTTGCTGGTTGATCCTCTTGGTCACTTAGGCCCTCTAGCCCCTTGTAGTAGACCGTTTGTTAAGAATCTTGGTTTTATCTTTGATAGCTCCTTCAAACTTGATAAGCAAATTAGTCTAGTAGTGAAATCTAGCTTCTTTCAGCTAAGACTTTTGGCCACGGTTAAGGTCTATCTTCCTCTGAGGGATTTTGAGAAAGTTATCCATGCATTTATTACGTCTTGACTGGATTACTGTAATTCCTTGTACCTTGGGGTGGATCAGAAAACCCTAAATTGGCTCCAGGTAGTACAAAATGCCGCCGCTCGACTTTTAATCGGTATAGGAAAACGGGAGCATATAACACCAATTTTGGCCTCTCTCCAATGGCATTAAATGCATTGGCCCCTTAATATCTGTCTGAACTTTTACATCGTCATTCTCCAGCCCAAGTCAGCTAACCAGTTACTTCTAGTTGTCCCAAAAGCCAGGCTAAAAACTAGAGGGGATCAAGCTTTCGCGGTGGGTGGTCGCATCCTCTGGAATAGACTACCACTGCATACTCGAAATTCCCAAACTATACCCTCTTTCAGTCATTGCTAAAGACGCACCTTTTTACTCTGGTTTTTAATCTTAGCTGAGTGGGCATTAAATGTCTGTGCTGCTATTTTGTCTGTCTTGTTATGCGTATCTACGTAGTTTTTTACATGTAAATTTCATACATTTTGTATACTTTGATATTTTGTCCTGTACAGCACTTTGGTCAACGACAATTGTTTTAAATGTGCTTTATAAATAAAGTTGTCATTGACATAAAGTTGACAATAAAATGAATAATTAATTAATCAATACCATAACAGCAATTCAAAACCATCCCAACATCCCTTCCTTTGTTTCCTACCTTGAGCTTTCTGTCCTCGTCACAGCTGCACAAAGAGATGAGAGATACTTTAAAAGGCTCCCACACAGGGTTCAGGTTGTTTTTGATCACCTGCAACAGCAAGAGTACATGATGAGACGTGAATAACTTTCACTGCAAATGTAGGGGCGGTAGATACATATGGCAGGAATTAACATACAGTATACTTTACCTCAGTTCTGTGAACAAGCTGCTCAGTCCCATCATCGTTGATTCGATATATTTCCAAAAACGGGTCTGACTTACTGAAGAGATCCTGCCAAATAGACAAACTAGTCAGACATATTTCAATAATCCTGGTTTAGACTTTGATGTTATCTCCAACCATCAAATCAACAATCAGGTACCTGAAATCACCCACACAAAGGGAAATGAAATGTCCTGTAAATCCTGGGGCTAAATTTGACCCAGCCTGTGCCATGCCAGCACTAGTGGTGCTTTGTTCACTTCTGTGAGAAATCAAATCAAGAAAAAAGATGTGAAACAGTCATTTAACATTGAGTCTCAAGTCAAGGCTGAGAGCAGCTACAGCGTGTCTGGGTCAACTGATTCTTCAGGGCTCGACAGAGAGTATTTCTGCACATTGTCCAGTGTGTGCGTGTTCAAGTTCATGTTTCAGAAAGGTAAAGAGAGAGAGTGACAGGGGGGACACAAAACAAAATATATAATGCTAAATTTTTTCCTGCATTAGCCTGATCTCTACAGGGACAGCCAGGGATGAAAAGAGGGAGATAGCCCTGTATCTTGTTGTCACGGCAACCCCTGAGCAGTGGCGTCACTGTGGACTGACGTGCGTTACAAGTGCATTCATCTGTCAACATTGAGTCTCTGTCGCGGTAACAGCTTTCACCGCTTATACAAACAGCACCCGTCATTTGGTTACCAACCACTGACCAGCATGTGCAGTAATAGTGAATTATATAATGATTCAAGTTCTATGATGTCCTTGAAAACAGTTAGTCCAGTACCTTGCGTTTCAGGCAGCACGACAGTACTAGAAATGAAATGAAATTAGATGTCATTGCTTGAGCCATGATGGGCATACAGTAGGTTTGACAGTTACGTATTATTATTTCTTCACCTGCATTAAAAACAAAAGGATAAACATCTCATTCAAGATGTTTTAATGGAAACCTTTGAAAAGGTGCTCTTTGTCTGAGCCATCAACCATTGTGCTGGTAAATCAACTGCAATATTCAAGTGCCTCATCACAGCTGATCTTCTTTGTGAAGTCTACAGTATTAATAGCATGTATGGTGTAGATAATGAGAATAGTCTTTATTAGAGTCATATTTTTCAGTGTAATGAGCTCCTCAAAGTCATTAGAATAGACAGATTCCATGAAAAGATAGTAGCCAGGCAATTAATCTGCCTAAACATGTGGCAATGCCCCAGTTCTTGCCTTCTATCTTACTCTTTCCTCCTCTCTCCCACTTCAAATTATCTGCTTACTGTCTGTCTTTTCATACAACCTAACTTTAGTTGATGGAGTTAAAGTTGTTTGTTGACAAGTTCAGGCATCCAAAAGATAATAATAAAGACAACGTTTTAAACAACATAATAACACTATAGATTTTTTTTTTCTGGCTTCATAATACACTGATGATTAGATGATGAATATTGTATAGGTCAAAAATCACAAACATTGCAATTTAAATATTTTTTTTCCACAGGAAAAGGTTACATTGAACGTGCTAGGCATGTATTTCAGTCTCTTCCTGATTCTGTGTACCTTTCTTATGTGGGTAGGAAGGTCAACCCTAATAACCGGGTTTGTAATCCAATTGAGCCTAATAAATATACAGAATAAGTTCATCCATATTCTAGATAAAAATATTTTGAAACTCTAAAGGAAATCAAATATGACTATAATAATGTCAAACTATTTCATAGGTATCCAATTCCAAGTTTATCCCATCCATCCTAAAATCAAATGATCACTTTGTTCATTATATGTCTTCTCTGAACCATTAATATTCTATTATTGCCTCTTTGGAAACATGATTAATTGAATCAAAATCAAATATTTCTAATGTCTCCTTATGATGCTGTTCGCCACTATATTTATAATGTCTCCTCATGATGCTGTTCACCACTGTAGGGCAAGAGGTCTATCCTTTAGTATCATCTGAAAACACTGAATCAAGTCATAGAAACCTTTTGGTGGCAATTGGTTGTGGTTCATTGCCAACCAATACTGGTATTGGTAATTTCCTATTGTTTGACTATTACATTAATTTAATTAAAAAGTGAGACCCACTTACTAACATCTGAGTTTTTTTGTACCTTATACTCAGAATTGGGGTGTAATGCATTACAAAAAACAGTAACTGTAATCCATTACGTTACCAATAAAAATATTGTAATCGAATTACAGATACTTTTCAAAATGGATGATTACTTCTTGGATTACTTCAGCGAGAAATAATTATGACACATTGCATGTTTATTCTTTTAATTTAATGTTTTAAAAACATTGTTATTTGAACCCAAATTACAACTGCGCGGATCAATTGTTGTGTGTGTGTGATCATCATGCATGCAAAGTTGTGCGAGCATAACCAGATTAGTTTTAGTTCACTGGTTTAATTCTCTCCAGTTTTGGTTAGTTGGTTGGCTGGTAAAGAGTCTTTGATAATGTTAGCCAATCCACATAGAATGTTATTAATCTACTATCGACGCATCTTTCTCAGAACAGTGATAGGCGATAGGCCTACCTGGTGTTATAGTTTCAGACAGGAATTGTTTCGAATTTTAGGCAACTATCTGTTAGTTAGCTGTAACATGGTGCTGTCTTCAAGATTTCATCACAATATTTGAGGAGAGAAGGTGTGTCGGGAAGCATTGCCATATTTTTTACATTTACGGCTGTTTGATATGGTAAGTATAGTGTTATCTCTTTGAATGAGACGTCTTGTTGCTGAAAGCCACCATACTGGGAAAGAAGCTGTTCCGGTTGCCTAATTCTTCTGGCCACTGACCTGCTCACCTGCCCATGGCCTGCCGGGGGCAAACATTTGGAACAGTGGGTGACCGGGTCGGTAGTCGTCAGCCATGATCTTTCTTGCACTCCTCCTTGCCCTAGATTCAGGTTTTATTTAGATGGAGGTGGCAGCCAGTGACTCTTTGGGACATACAACGAATCGTAGTTGCTACCACTGTAGTGGGCAGACGCAAACCAGGTGATAGAAGAGATGAAGATGGATTCCACAATGAATGCATGAAGCTGGTTTGACTGGGAGATTTGTAGGCTTTTCCGCTTTTTTGGTGATGGTAGTAATTTTGTCCACCCAGGTGAGGTTGTGGGAGATGGTCATTAGGAATGCTTATTATTCAGACAAACTAACAGCTGAGCCCTCAATCTCAAGGGAGAGTTGGGGGGCATTTTCTTAAGTCAGTTACAACTGCCGTGGTATTGTCTGGGTCGGGTTCATTTGGCTGCCAGCTGGTTGACCTCTTCACGGTACAAAGACACATCACCCTTCAGCGATCGGACAGAGTTGTGTCATCTGAAACTTACATAGATGCATTGCTGGAGGTACAGTCGTTGGTGTACAGTGAGTAGAGAAGGGGTGAGAGCATGCATTCTTGCAGTGCTCCAGCACTCAGGGAGAAATAGCAGATTTGCAAGCTGATCAGAATGACTAAGAGCTAGAAGTTATTAATAGGGTTTGGGCGGACACAAAAATAGAGACAAAAAATATATATTTAACATAGACAGAAACAATACATTTTAGTATACTAAAAATGAAATTGCCTTTAATGTTATGTTTTTTTTTACATTGAATCAAGACCAAATGATATGTGACTTAATGTTGTTGGTTTACATGGAAGGCCTCCCATGTTTGTGGGAATGAGAGATGTGATTTTTTTTTTTTTTACATAGAGTCGAATTTTTACTTCGAACTTAATGTCAAATTCAAGCTAATAGAATGTGACTTAACAAAATGCATTAGTTTCCACTGAAGGAGAAATCTACTATAAAAATCTTTAAGAGCACTATTTTAAACAAATTAAATAAAAGATGGAGCAACCATTCTAATACAGTATTAATATAGTCAAATCTATGGATTATCATGAAACACACATCCAAACAATCAAAAATCTGTTTAGTGTTGTGATCCTGTATTGATGTATCACCTAAGGATTGTTGGTCCAAACGGAAAAGACTGTAAAGTGCCTTATTAAGAATGGACATCTAGTTTGGTGACTACTCATTGTCTCAACTTCAAGTCAAATTATCTTCCACTCTTATTCTATGAAAACAAAAATCTTTAAGACAAGTCAACACAGCAAACCTTCCCAATTATTCTAACTTTTGCAAAGTATTCTTTGTTAAAATTCAATATTCTCTATATTGCTGTCAACCTATTCCTCTGAAGAGAGCACCTGATCTAGAGGGCAAGATATTAGTTATTACACATTTAGAAAATGAAAACCAGCTGTTATCCTAATAGTCTCAAAGAGCAGACTAGAGCATGACTATCATCCTGAAATCTAAAATGCTTTGTATATTATTTAGTTGTGGCTAACACACTGTCATTAAATGTTAACATTCAAAAACATCCTTAAAAAGTGACTTAAGTCCAAATGTAAAGTAACTGTCCCAAATGCATACATATTAGAAGCATCATAAAGACACCAAGCCCCCTTTTGCCAAAGCATCCTGTTCACCCAATCCGGTGAAGGTACGTCTCGTTGTCAGCGTTTCCATCTTTGTCCATAGACAGGTCAAAGTTGATCACCACGGAAACTTGCTCAACATCAGTGCCTCGGGAGCATACGTTGGTTGTCACCAGGACTTTCTCTTTGCCTTCCCTGAAGCGTTCGATGACTGCTGCTCTCTGCTCCACAGTCATCTCCCCAAAGATGTGAGTGATGTGGGACAGTTTGTTACTTGAGACAAATCATGCCGGTGATTGTGGTTTAGATTGTAATAGAGACATGATGATTATAAAATACTTTTTAAAGGCTATACTGATTGTGCAAAACAACTTTGACCAGCTACTCTATATAGGCAGCCATGTTTGTTGTCAGTGTCATAAATCAAAGCATTCTGTATGTAACGTAAATGTCTGTCAAACCAAAGATGTTATATACCAAATAAATTAAGTAAGAACAGTAATTAAATAAATCAGACCTAGCTTGATGTTGTGGTGTAGATCAACCCTAAGACAGAACTGAATTAATTGTCTGAATTTTTTTTATTCATCCTCTTTGATTTTTTGGTTATAAAATATACACTGCTACTTTTTGCTCAGGTGTTACAGGATTTATTTTTAAAACAATATTTCTTTGCTCTAAAGTGCTCACCAGCATTGTGTTAAGTTGTAAACCACTCTAGTTATTGCTTATTTTTTATTAGACAATAATGCTATTTAAACTCATCTGTTGCATCATACTGTATATAGACATCCTGTTCATACAATAATGCTATTTAAACTCATCTGATGCATCATACTGTACATAGACATCCTGTTCAGACAATAATGCTATTTAAACTCATCTGATGCATTATACTGTATATAGACATTACTGCTCTTCTTAACACTGGCTGCTATAGTACACTACACAGACCATTCAGCAATGATCACGGGATCATACAAGTCAAAAGGTTATGTCTGCCCTAATTCATGATAAAACATTTTGGAAATTAATATGTCCTTTAATTCCCCAATGGCCCGGTTGGTGCATTTCTGCACTGTATGTTATAGAGATGTGATGAAGCGTCATGGTCTGATTTCCTCCATTTTCAGAGGATGTGGATAGCACTGTGGTTGGTCACGTTAATAGTGCTGTAAACATGGTACACAACTGTGTCATGTTTTTTGGACATATGAACACGTTTGTGTCCTAAAGCATACTTTATATTGACATTTCTGACCACTTTCCAATATTTCACATCTCTTAGCAGGCTGAAAGCAAAAAGGTGGGAATGGATAAGAGTATTAGCTAAATCACGGTGTCAGATTTCACTCTCCAAAGGATCAAGGAAGCCCAGTGGCCAGGCAGGGGAGCAGGATGGAACCAAGGCAACATTATGCAGTTCTTCTCATTGATTAAACAAATCTGATCTCAATAGTTTTATGTTACAAACATAGTAGATAATTGTGCTAGACATCTTAGGGCTACCCTTTCCAAAGTTTTAAAAAAATAGTGCTGTTTAGAAGAAGGGAATGTCATTTTTGGCTATGTTGTGCGAGGGTACATACAGTGGGAAGAACAAGTATTTGATAACATGCAAAATCAGCAATATTTCCCACTTACAAAGCATGTAAAGGTCTGTAATCTTTATCATAGGTATTCTTCAACTGTGAGCGACAGAATCTACAACAAAAATCCAGAAAATCACATTGTATGATTTTTAAGTAATTAATTTGCATTTTATTGCATGACATAAGTATTTGATACATCAGAAAAGCAGAACTTAATATTTGGTACAGAAACCTTTGCAATTACAGAGATCATAGTTCTTGACCAGGTTTGCACACACTGCAACAGGGATTTTGGCCCACTCCTTCATACAGACCTTCTCCAGATCCTTCAGGTTTTGGGGCTGTCACTGGGCAATACGGACTTTCAGCTCCCTCCAAAGATTTTCTATTGGGTTCAGGTCTGGAGACTGGCTAGGCCACTCCAGGACCTTGAGATGCTTCTTACGGAGCCACTCCTTAGTTGCCCTGGCTGTGTGTTTCGGGTCGTTGTCATGCTGGAAGACCAAGCCTCGTTCCATCTTCAATGCTCTTACTGAGGGAAGGAGGTTGTTGGCCAAGATCTCGCGATACATGGCCCCATCCATCCTCCCCTCAATACGGTGCAGTGTGTTACTAATGGTTTTCTTTGAGACTGAGGTCCCAGCTCTCTTCAGGTCATTGACCAGGTCCTGCCGTGTAGTTCTGGGCTGATCCCTCACCTTTCTCATGATCATTGACCCCCACGAGGTGAGATCTTGCATGGAGCCCCAGACCGAGGGAGATTGACCGTCATCTTGAACTTCTTCCATTTTCTAATAATTGCGCCAACAGTTGTTGCCTTCTCACCAAACTACTTACCTATTGTCCTGTAGGTCCTGTAGGTCTACAATTTTATCCCTGATGTCCTTACACAGCTCTCTGGTCTTGGCCATTGTAGAGAGGTTGGAGTCTGTTTGATTGAGTGTGTTGACAGGTGTCTATTATACAGGTAACGAGTTCAAACAGGTGCAGTTAATATAGGTAATGAGTGGAGAACAGGAGGGCTTCTTAAAGAAAAACTAACAGGTCTGTGAGAGCCGGAATTCTTACCGGTTGGTAGGTGATCAAATACTTACGTCATGCAATAAAATGCAAATTAATTATTTAAAAATCATACAATGAGATTTTCTGGATTTTTGTTACAGACCACTACATGCTTTGTAATTGGAAAACCTGCAAAATCGGCAGTGTATCAAATACTTGTTCTCCCCACTGTAAGTACAGAAATGACAAAACATCAGCATCTACGTCGGACAATTGTATTATGAATATCAGCCACCGGTATTGACCAATTATTGTCTTATTGGTGCATCCCTAATTATTATATCACGTGGAGATGTTTGAGAATCTACAGACCAAGGAGAACTTTACCTCCACCAGCATTTTACTTTCTGTCACATTGTAAAGGTCAATTGCATTATGTGTTTTGTCTTATTCTGAGAGCAAAGAGAGGCAGGAAGAACTTCCATAGTCATTGATCTCACAAAGCTATTGCAGCCTTGTGTACATTTACAAATCTATCTCTGTCTGTGCCATTTTTGCTCAAAGAGACCCATGCTGGATTGATTTCCTCATTTTGTGTGAGGGCGAAGGAGTTAAAAAGGACATGTCGATCATGTCCTTTGGATATTGCACGGCAGCCTTTCAGAGCCATGCTATTTAAAATGCATAAATTCATAAATGGCAAATGAAAAATGTAATGGTAGGGGGAAAAAATTATAATCATTTTAGAGTATTTTTTAGCCTGTGGCAGTGAGAAGGGAGAAAGAGCCGGAGAGATATGTTGAAAAAAGGTGGGAGAGAAGGAAGAATGGGGGGATATTAGTTGAGAGATAAAGAGAGCAAGAGAGTGGGAGGAGGAGGAGGAGCGCAGAGGCGGTTGGAACGGCTTGTTGCTGTCGTAGGAAGAACAGACAGACACCTGCAGAGCTTCAGGGCCACAGTGGTGCATTTTGGGATGCTTTGTGTGGAGGGACTATTCACAAATAGAGAACCATACTGTAACATCCCCAACATTCATGCACAGACAGAGGACCTATTTACATTAAAGCGTTCATGGGATGACATTCATATAATATGTAGATGTACTTTTCTATTCACATATGCGATGGGAATGTATCATGCCTGTAGCAAAGCTTGGCGTGAAATGTCACAAATCGACATGTAGTGCCATGACAATGGCAAAACATGATCACCAATAGAGTCTACTTAAAATCGTTGGCAATGAAAAAAAATCACAAGTCTGCTTTGATAAGGATATTTAGGGGAGAGCAAGTATTTGATACACTGCCGATTTTGCAGGTTTTCCTACTTACAAAGCATGTAGAGGTCTGTAACAAAAATCCAGAAAATCACATTGTATGATTTTTAAATAATTAATTTGCATTTTATTACATGACATAAGTATTTGATCACCTACCAACCAGTAAGAATTCCAGCTCTCACAGACCTGTTAGTTTTTCTTTAAGAAGCCCTCCTGTTCTCCACTCATTACCTATATTAACTGCACCTATTTGAACCCGTTACCTGTATAAAAGACACCTTTCCACACACTCAATCAAACAGACTCCAACCTCTCCACAATGGCCAAGACCAGAGAGCTGTGTAAGGACATCAGGGATAAAATTGTAGACCTGCACAAGGCTGGGATGGGCTACAGGACAATAGGGAAGCAGCTTGGTGAGAAGGCAACAACTGTTGGCGCAATTATTAGAATATGGAAGAAGTTCAAGATGACGGTCAATCTCCCTCGGCCTGGGTCTCCATGCAAGATCTCACCTCGTGGGGCATCAATGATCATGAGGAAGGTGAGGGATCAGCCCAGAACTACACGGCAGGACCTGGTCAATGACCTGAAGAGAGCTGGGACCACAGTCTCAAAGAAAACCATTAGTGACACACCACGCCGTCATGGATTAAAATCCTGCAGCGCACACAAGCCAGCGCATGTACAGGCCCGTCTGTTTGCCAATGACCATCTGGATGATCCAGAGGAGGAATGGGAGAAGGTCATGTGGTCTGATGAGACAAAAATAGAGCTTTTTGGTCTAAACTCCACTCGCCGTGTTTGGAGGAAGAAGAAGGATGAGTACAACCCCAAGAACACCATCCCAACCGTGAAGCATGGAGGTGGAAACATCATTCTTTGGGAATTCTTTTTAGCAAAGGGGACAGGAAGACTGCACCGTATTGAGGGGAGGATGGATGGGGCCATGTATCGTGAGATCTTGGCCAACAACCTCCTTCCCTCAGTAAGAGCACTGAAGATGGCTGGTGGCATCTCAAGGTCCTGGAGTGGCCTAGCCAGTCTCCAGACCTGAATCCAATAGAAAATCTTTTGGAGGAGTGGGCCAAAATCCCTGCTGCAGTGTGTGCAAACCTGGTCAAGAACTACAGGAAACGTATGATCTCTGTAATTGCAAACAAAGGCTTCTGTACCAAATATTAAGTTCTGCTTTTCTGATGTATCAAATAATTGTCATACAATAAAATGCTAATTAATTACTTAAAAATCATACAATGTGATTTTCTGGATTTTTGTTTTAGATTCCGTCACTCACAGTTGAAGTGTACCTATGATAAAAATGACAGACATCTACATGCTTTGTAAGTGGGAAAACCTGCAAAATCGGCAGTATTTCAAATACTTGTTCTCACTGTATGTCTTGCTCCTGATTATTCTCATTCATAGTCCAGTACTGAACATTTCACATTCACAGTTCCCAAAAATACACACACATTGACTCATGAACTATATCAGTATTTACATTAAGAGATTAAAATCCCTTACCTTATCATCCAGTTTCTTTGCACAGAAGAACAGTTCAACATATCCATTGTTGCCAGAAATTTCCTCAGCATGTACCTGAAAACAGATGTATTACAATGATTTCAATAAGTTGCAGTTTTGTCTAATGACAATATTTTCTTTTCGGCAGGCAAACAGCATTCAACATGCGGAGAGAACTTAGAAGCCAATCTATAGAGAAATGTCCCTGAAAATGTTGCTGAGTTACTTCTGAAGTTCAATAGAAAGCTCCCACAAACCCAGAAAAAAGAGGTGGTTGTATTATTGTAATGGAGAACTACTGTCTAGGGACTGGGGCTAAAATTAGTCCACAAAACTGTTTGGTTGGCCCCAAAAAGGAATACAGGGAGAGAGAAAGAAAGTAAAAAAGGACAGAGGCACCACTCTATTGCAGACACTAAAAGTGGGCTAATTGTGTGGTCAGGGTTTAGAGAGTCTGAGATACATTACAGCTCCATTGAAAATGCCTTACTGCTCACCTTCAGAGCCACTATATTTGAACTATACAGAAGTTTAATGCCATGTGAGCACATTTGGACACGCTGTATTTTGCCTCACACCTGCAAAATCTATGTAATTGTACATTGCTAATGCAGTAATTTAACCGCTATTGATCTAACTGGACTTTGTGTGTGTTAAAATGCATAACTGTTACAATAATGACATAATGCCTGAATATACCTGTTGACTCAAATCACCCAGAAAGGGTCTCCTGTAAAGCATGGAGTGGCAATGGTCCAGAAACAGACTGTATCGTTCTCATAAAAGCTTATCAATAATACAGCACAGAAAAGCTCAAACACCTGTTCTAAGTGATGCATCAGCATCTAATTTGTCAAGCTTTCTTTTGCTGGAACAATTGAAAATATTGTAAGATGAATATTTACTGAATTAAGATATCTCTTTAACCTAAATACATTTATGGAGGCACATAATTACGTCTTCTTTCTAAAACATTTATTTTTTAACACAAACAGAAGTGAATTTGAGGAATTAAAAAATGCATATGTACACACATGATATAAACAGAAAATAATGAAAGATGTGGGGAAAAAAGTGTCCCATTACCCACTCACCTCTGCCAATACTAAATAATGAAAAATTTATACGATTCGGACAAAGGAACCAGCACACAAAGCTTCAAACTAGATGGAAAAACATGAACCCATTAAAGGCACAGCACAGAATGTGACATATTATAGTGGTGAGTGTTGTAAGTGGGTGAGGAGAGGTTGCCAGAACTTATTACACGTACATACTGTAGATAGTCAGAATATTGAATTCTCTTTATATGTAGTGTGTTTGCCAAGCTAGTTTTGCTAAGGCATAGTGTGGTTTCTTGGATCTTTCTTTGTCATTTTTTTTTACCAAATATAAGACATTACTGGTCAGTGGATGTTGCTTGGATCTAGGTAGTCTGTGCAGGCCCTAAAACTCGCATGATAATTAATAGCAGGACTGACTCAAGTGTAGTCTCAATGACATCCGAGAGGATCTCAGACTTCAGACCAATAGCTGGGCATGTTAATGCACAGGGCAAAGCAGGGAAGCAGTGTCCAGGAAACTCCTTTGTAATTTGGTTTTGCAATAGCATAAACTTTGTCAAACCAATGTCTGGAGTTGTTTAAAAAGGTATGTTTATCAATGTTATCCTTCCATTCTGCTATGGAGATTTCAGTGCCTGGATCTTCGTCCCATCTTAACATGATGGCATTTGCTTAAGGTTTTTTGACAGACGGATATCTGTCATACAAACAACATATCTGGTTTGGTGGATGTGGGGCATGTTTTAAGTACCCATCAAAAAGAGGATATGGCATTTTCAAATGCTGAAAGATGTTTGTTTTTTAAACATAGTTTCTAATCTGTAGGTATCTTAACATTTCTGGCAAAGTTATATTTTACCCTCAGTAGTTCAAATGAAGTCTCCTTTTATGTACAGATCATATGAATCCACAAAAACATGCTCTAATGCGATCATTTCATAAGCAATTTTAGCAGTAACTCTTTCATGTATTTATGTTCAATTTCCATCACACTACTAATAACAGTCAAACAGTTTAATTTCCATTTTTTATCTGCCTAAAAATATCAGTATTGCAGTGAGTATTTCAGACACACACAAACAATCCAAGTTAATTATTTATTACTAGCCATGCAACATTTTGTTGCAGGAATGATACTTACAATAATAGAACAAACCAAGCTAACAAAGAGATCCCACAAATTGTGGTTTTAGAGGATTTGCTGGTCAGAAACTGAGCAACAGAACTCACAGGTTGAACAGCGGTATAAGACGCTCTTATGTAGCACCAAGCTGACTACCACAGTCTAAGTTAGGGTCTTGACTGCCCTGCCAGCTGACAAGTGATTAGGAGCCTGGGGTAGAAATTCACCAATTAGAACAATTTCCAAGGCAGGTAAGACATAATAACAGTTTTGGCTGATGCAAATACGCCAGCACTGTCTGGAAGGAGGAAGCATCATCAGCAGGGATTTCCTGAATAAATTGTGTTCTTGCATCTCCCTCCGTTGGCTCGGGAGCCCACAAAGCTATCTGAGGTTGTCATGGTCAGTGAGCATTCTGGTTGAAAGTGCTGTGTGGAAAAAGCTAAATTACTTGGCATGGATTCCTTTGAGGGAATAGCTTGCCATGATTTTCAACTCACCCAAATCCATAGGGAGTTTATGCTAAGAGGGACATTGATACATTTGCATATTAAACCTAGGGGAAATGAGGATATACGGTCACTTATCTAGTTGTCATTGGCAGTTGTCTTGTCACATGGAAAATCCCCATGACCAAATGTTTGGAGCTACAAACCCATCAGGAGAGTCTCTGGAACATGTGGATGTGTTCAGTTTTGCTGGAAGATGCCCACAAGCATCACATACTATTAACCAAAAGCTAAACCAAGGAGTCAGTGGAAGATCACACTCATTAGGTGCTCTTATAAATAACAAATACAAATTATAAAAGGATGTTTTATATACAGTACAGTCTCTGGAACAAGGAGGTGGTATTGGTTTGGCTCTAGGACACCCACAGGCTGATCTACAATGGTAAGGGTAAGCACAGTATACTGTAGGAAAATGGCCATTGAGAGTAAAAAAAATACTTTTACCAAACTTTTATTCACAAAATAACTGCTTTTATTCATATCAAATAATTTTCCATATTTTTTTCAAGAAAGCTACCTCTAGTAGCTCCTACAACTCTATATCAAAATACAAAATGATGTATGAAAATTCATCTTAATACAATTGCAAGTGTTAAATTTGCACTAATGGAATTTAATGCCTTGGAGCTGGACAGTAACATATTAAGAAACAGTTTGTGTGTCACAAAGTATTTCTGTTTTAAAACATTTCCTATCAAATTACCTATATTAGGTTGCAGTACAACACCAGATCTCAGCTTAGATGCAATACTTTTCATGGTTTCATTATAAAGTTGTGGTGTTGTCAGTCATTCTATGTTTGCAGTACAACGAAATCACAAAAACTTTATTAACATTCCTCCACATCCCATGTCCCCATATGATAAAAATCTAAGAAATATATTACAAACACTGGATCTATTATTATTATTTTACACAAAACACAACAGTTGTTTGTTGTCTCTTGTCCTGGCACCTTCCAAGTTAGCCAGCAGATACATCACATACTAATGCCATGTCATTGAGATCCATCTCACGGACAGACTTGACAAAGCCCAGGTCTATTATCATATCAGTATAACCCATTCCCAGCAGTGCTACGACAAAGGTTGCTCATTTTAATTCCTTCCAATTCATTGAGCCTACACTGCAAAAGGAATTTGCTTAAACAAACACATTATACACTCGTAACTGCCCAACAGCATGCGGCTATCATGTAATCTCATCCAATCAATAGTCACATTGAGTACAATAGCGGAAGGACATTATCCTCAAATATCATCTTTACACAAGCAAGTCATTCTGGTCATTCAAGTTCTGTATCCTCTTAAAGGACAATACGTGCATAGTTTGTTAATATAACTGCCTATTGAAAATCTAAAATATTGTATTATGTTAACTCATCCCCAAATAATGTCTATACCAAATTGATTGACACCCCTGATAAAGTTTAGCAAAAAAACTGAATAAAATAAACAACTAACATTATAGATTTAAATGTGTGCTTGGGGTCAACTAGTAGTAATATCCACTTGTGTACAAGGTTCAGCCAAATGTTAGATGCATACGGGGATTTTGCCAAAATATCCTCGTACTTGGTAAAGTTCATAATGCTGTTTAGGATAATAAGGGCCCCATGATCAGTGGAAGCCCAGTAACCCCAAATCATTAACAGTCCACCAACATCAGAAAAAATGTGCTAATCATTTTGGCACTTACTTTTTGGGGAAATACATTAATAAAAAAAAAATATATATGTTATCATGGTTGATTCTCCTGAATCATTAATGAAGTACAATATGCACATGATGTTGTAAAATTTAAATACAGCTCACTACCTGTGTTGTTTATTTTATACCACTCAGTTTGCTAACCTTCATCAAGGGTGAAAATCATTTTTAAGGTTTCATTGGAGAAAACTACTTGGGTAAAGATACTTATTTTTTCATCTCTGCCGTTAGCCAAAACACACAGTGAAAGGGAGAGAAAGAGACTTCTGAGTGAACAGGAGCACTGATGAACAAAGTGACTCTTCCTCCTACTCCACAGACTTGTTAACCAGTTTTCTATGTTGTTCCATTTTTAATGGCACTAAAACATCAGCCTGGATGATGCTAAGCCCAATCAACAGAGAAATTGCTCTCTTTCATTTTATTACCTCCCTGTCTTAATTACTACAGATACAGTTACCTATGAAACTAGACTGTATAGCACGACCATGCCATAATTCCTGCCCCTTATTTCTTAACCCTTCCAGGATCTGGACAACATACCCTCTGTGGCTAATGGCTAACATGAGCAAAAATAGTAATTCATAGCCCTATGTAGTTCATATGATTTTGGTGGTCATTATGCTTCTTGACAGTAATACACTCCGCTCCTTATTACACATTTATAAGCATTTCATAAATGTCTTATAACAGGTCCAAACCACATTATTAAAGGTTCATTAAATATGTCCATAGCATATCTACAGCTGTGACATTTAACTGACTTCTCGCTACAGTCTATCCTTTTGAATGTACAGGTATAATTGAAAGAACTTCGTCCTGATGTTCCTCTTAATATGCCCTATTGTTAATTGTTTGTTGTAAGGTGTTCTTCATCCTCTAACGTTATCTAGTTTGTTTAAGTTGACTAGCTTAGCAAGCTCATTTATGTTACATTAGTGCCGGGTTTGGCAATAGGCACCTTTAGTTGTTATTGTTGTTGTTCTTATAGAATTATTTTAACATTTATTCACACAACAAATGTCACTATAGTAGGTTTCTTCTAGGATGTCCTAAGTCATTTTCCTTTGCTCAAACGTTTGATCTGGAAAATGTCAATTAAATATTTATATATTCTTAAACATTGTGACAGTTTCTTTTTGATAAGTGAGGCATGTTTGCCTTATCTATGTGAAAATATAAATGACTTCACCTTGTATGCATAGAATGCATGAACAAAGCCTTTAGTGAGGTGTTGTACTACAGATTAAAGGCTAACATCACAGTTTATTGCCATGAAGTGCTTAACCATAAAAACTTCATGCATGACAAAAAGGTATTTGATTCACATTCACTATATAGAATTTATGAATAGATATTTCATACGTGCTTTAGGGACCAGTTTCAGGGCATATCAACTTAATTTAGGTGTGGGTTAGGGCTGTTTGGGGGTTACGACAATACATTATGATTTCCTCAATCTTCATGCACCACTGTATTAAGGAGAAGGTAAGTCCCAGGACTCTTCTGGTCAGTGGAGGGTACAGAGCAGGCCTTACATGGTCATGAAATGCTTACAGATGTGTAATAAATGCTTTATTAATATACAGTGTAGTCAGATTACCACCAACTTTACCTGTACTGCATAATGTAGAATTCATACATCAACCTTAAATATTTTGTTACATAGATCAGAGGGGCAAAGTGTAAAGTTAATTACAAGTAAGTGATTAATAAGTGACAGCAGAAGATTGATAACATCACACCTCATTCACTATATTGAGTCAACTGGTCCCTCACACACCAAAGTCACCAATGAATGAACCTCTTTATCCAGATGAAATCCTGCAACTAGTAATGTCCGGTTGACTGACAACCTTCTCGCTCATCCCCATCTCCTCCGCCCATCTTTGGAGAACTCCCATTCCTCTCTCACCTCTTTAATTCATCCCTGACCGTTGGCTACATCCCCTCTGAATGGAAGATGTCCAGAGTCACTGTCCGCCTCAAGATACTGCAGACACTTGACATTACTGACATCAAAAACTAGAGACCTGTATCCCCTTCCTTTCAAAAACACTTGCGTGTGCTGTCTCTGACCCACTCTCCTGTATTCTACTTTAGAACGATCTCCTCGACTCTGACAAGTCAGGCTTCAAGACAGGTCACTCAACCAGGACCGGTCTACTCGGTGTCACAGAAGCTCTTCACACTGCCAAGCTGACTCTTTCTATGGTTTTCTCATTCTCCTAGATCTATATGCTGCCTTTGATACTGTGAACCATCAGATCCTCAACACTCTAGGGCTGGTGTTTCAAGCTCAGCATACTCTTCAAATGCATTCTTCCTTGCAGAATGATTCTACTAAGTGACAAGAAGATACATGTCTGCTTTGCAGGCTTTAATTACTGGTGCCCTCCATTGCTCTGTGCTATGCCCTTTCCTCTTC
The DNA here is from genome assembly GCF_011004845.1 of Esox lucius. Taxonomy (NCBI): domain Eukaryota; kingdom Metazoa; phylum Chordata; class Actinopteri; order Esociformes; family Esocidae; genus Esox; species Esox lucius. Next base: position 15,911,378 of record NC_047570.1, on the reverse strand, counting down.
TCACAATACGCCAAGTGACTTGGTTTCATCAGATTTTCACGTGCTTCTTCTTGAAGCTTGGACAGCAGAGCCCCAAACCATGGCACTCTTCATAATCTTCATAAAATAGTTTCAAAAAATTGGAGGTCCACAGCTTATATTCCTCAGCAGTAGTATATTGGTACCACAAACCCATAAGATGCCTTATTGCAATAAACCAGTTACCAACACAGACTATTTAAAATGTATGTGATGTCAGATTTGTGGTGTATGTGTCATATACCTCAGCATTGGATAAATAAGGCATGGGGGGTGTGGTATATGGCCAAAATACCATGGCTAAGAGTTGTTCATTGGTGTAATGCATAGTGGAGTGCCTGGACACAGCGCATAGATGTGATGTAGTGGCAATATACCACAAACCACAAAGTGGTAAAAAGTGATGTGATGTACCTGTGGTATACTATCTCATACAATGGCTATAAGATAATCAGTATTTAGAATTCTAACCACCCAGTTTATAATGCTGAGTAATGTTTCCAAAAAATGGGAAACCATGTTTACCTTTGCAAAAATAAAATATTACATTACTAGTATTCAGTTACACTAAGTTCCTGCTACACATCGGTTCAGTGCTAATGATAAATATTCATATTTATAGGATAATACTTTTTGACATTTTAACATATATTTGGTTTTGTCAGCAATAAATATCTATAAACTGCAGCCGCGAATATGGGAATCCCAGATAGATGAAGCACAGATAGATGAAGTTCCCAATTTTATTCATTTGTAAACCTATTTTGATATTACCCCAAACTTTTAATTTGAACTATGAGAGTAAAAATATGTTTGAAATGTAATAATATTTTAAACTAAAGGAAGTAAGGTTTAAATCAGGCAATAATTGGGTATGATCTTCTGTGTAGAAAAGAACATACAGTAATTGATGATGTTCTTTCGTCCCCAGTCTGAATTACTGCCTGGTCTTGTCCACTCTGTTCTAAAGGTTTCTGAAGGAAACAAGAAGACACACAGGTGTTCATGACAGTCTTATCTATTATCATATTTTCTACAAATGGTAGAGCAACATTTGTAGAAAAAAAAGAAACCACTCTGTTTAAAAAGGCATTATGTATAATTTCTATAATGCAATACAAATAATATCTGCTGTAATAGTAGAATGTGTTTCATATTTCACATTATTTTGGGTGCAAACAAAAGCTCCTGAAATTTTAGATTTCTATGGGTCAACAGAAGGCGCACTCTGGTGTCAAGTAGAAAAGGTGCAAACACCCATTCTTCCATCTGTGTCACTGGGACAACTAATCATCTCTCCAAACATCAGTGGCAAACAGGGGCAAGCAAAATTCTTTAGTCATTTCCTTGCTATTCGAGTGAGAGAAGTACTGAATAGTGTAGGGAATCATTCTGCAATCGAAATATTTGAAATATCACTGAGTATAAATGCACAGCTTTTGTAAACTTGTTGACCAAAAACGTAAGTAACCCTTACAAATTGGAGGAGAATTGAATGCTTGCTTAATCCTTGCCTGTTGCTAAATGTATACATCCATTTCAAACTACAATAGTTAACAAACAAGTAAGATAGCCAAAAGTGAGTTGCTAGGATTCAACTAGGTGCTCTAGGAGAGGAGGGGAGAGTTGGACTTCCACAAGGTGGGAGCAAATTATGACTATCCCCTTTAATACATTTCACGGCTTCTAGATGTTACTGACGTAATCCTGGTTCTATGTACCAACCAGTTTTTTCCCCCAGTGGTTCTTGTGACCCAGTTTTCACAAAAGGCAACCCCACATAAAGTCACAACCCCTAGTTTGGAAAACACTGATCCAGCGAAATGCAGATTTCTAGATTGTCTTATTCTGGTAATTGACTGGGTGCAACCTTTTTAAAGGCAGCTATAGGGTGCTCAAAGTCTGCATGCAAAGCAATACCTAATCAGACAAGCTGACGGTTTCAAATATTTTTCACAATTTAAATTATTATGTGACATCACCCTAAACAAAAGGGACATGAAACACCAATATTTAACAGCAACAGAAAAAAACTGATGAACAATTTCCCTACATTTTCCAGATAGAGTAATCAATTCTTTTTTTTGTGTGTTGTACCAAAGTAACCCATTAGTAGTCAAACCTATTCTACTTAGGGGAAGCAGGCGAGATGTGCATAATGCAATCCATTAATTATTATAACAATATTGAAACAGACATATATATCTAATTTGAAAACAGACTAGCTTAAAAACAAAATGAGAAGGATGATGAATAGTTAAAGCCTACTGTGATTGTGGATTTCCCAGCATACTTCCCATACTTCAGGAATAAAGGCTTTATGATCTTCTTCTGGGCCACGATCTGTGGATCACAGGACAACTATGAATGAACATTGACAATATGAAGTATAACAGTATAACGGTACAAAAGTATAAGAGTATAACAGTGCATTTGGAGAGTATTCTGACCATTTCACTTTTTCCACATTTTGTTACATTACAGCCCTATTCTAAAATGCTTTAAATGTGATATTTCAGTTTTTTTGTTGTATATAATTGCAAAAACATATACAAACCAGATTTTTTTTTATGGGGTATTGTGTGTACATTGATGAGGAAATTATCAGTTCACTCTATTTTTAATAAGGTTGTAACATAAAACATTCTAGAAAAAGTGACTGAAGGTTCTGAATAATTTCAGAATGCACTGTATGAAAATACAATAACATATTTTAGGCCAGCGCTGGGCATTTGTTTGCTGGATGCGTTAGCAAACTATAGTATGAATAAGTGAATTCAGGTGCAATATTTAGCCCCACAAGTGACTAAAATAGTTAACTAGACAGTTTTTTATAAGCTCTCTAAAGTATTCTGGCTGCCTACTGTAGTAATTAAATTGTACAGATCCTGACACAATCCACAATGCATATTAGCATGCTGCAGTACCATGCATCTATTCTAAGTTCTTCACCTTGGGGGCATATAATTCCTTCATAGCACATTCATGTGTGTATTATAGAACAGTATGTGTAACATTATAGGTAGGAGGCAGGACACAGATGCAGGGAGAACTTTTTAGAAAATAACTAAAACGTATCAAACCAAAAAAACAGAACAACATTACAAAAATACATTAAAATCAAAACAATGACCGAAGATACAAGAGGGAAGAAGGAACTTAAATAAGGACAACAATCAGGAACACAGATGAGAGAAAAAACAACAGACAGGCATCCATTCTCTAAATGAGGGCGAGAGAGAGGGCATTGGACTAAATTGTGGTTTGGATGAGGGCTGTTATTTGGTTATATCCGATTAACAGCCCTCATCCAATTATGATACATGTTTGATATCTAAAATGTACACTAAGAATTCAATCCTGTGGTGTACTTCATTTACCATTGACTTGAGAAGAAGATAAGACAAAAGCCTACACTGGCCTGTGGGCCCATATATATATGCTGTGGATATATTTCAAAAATCTTAATGAATCAATTTCAGACCTGTTATGAAAGAATAATTAAATATATACGTGTAATGAAAATGTAGTCATTTTTTTCTTTCACAATAATAAGAAAACATTTAAAATAACCACATTTAGTTGAAAATGTTGGCATTAATAGATTCAAATAGCAAATTTGCTATTTGACATTAGATTGAGTTGAGTTGCACTTCATTATGCAGATGTTGCATTAATTCAAACTTTATTTTGGAACTTTTAGACATTTTGGCGACCGTTAGTAACAAAATAGTACACCGAATGAGTGGTGGGTCAGTACCATACCTGGCCAAGTGTACACTCCACACCACCGAGGAAGTCGTCATCTCGGGTGCCAATACTGTGGGTGCCATGGATGTCGTAAACCTCAAACCGCAGCTTCTGCACCTCCTCAAAGTAGTAGTCAAGGGTGAAGACCTTGGCAAAGACCGGGTGGAGGTTGCTCTTGATCACCTCTGTCCGGTCAAACTGGCAAGAGGGGAGAAATACTTACGGTAAATACTTAGGCCTCCCTGGTCTCTATAATTAATTTCCCGTCAATCAACATCAATTAAAAAGTGTCATTTTATACGCACTATACATCATATGAGTAAATTTGCCATGCTATAAATAATGGATGGTACATGGCAGGGCAGGAACTAGAGCAGAAGAACCAACTGCACCGGGATCGCTGCTCTTCCTAATGATTGAACCCACATCTTCTTCAGAGTGACAGCAGAGAGTTTAGTGGCCCATACATCAATTTTATCTTGCACATCTGATTCATGCCAGAGCTCACATTTCCACATGCTTTTCATTGCAGTTTATGTACACTATCAGATAAATTGTTTCTCACAGTTTAATTACAAGCAAGGTATTATAAGTTCAGCCCAATCAGCTAATCAAGCATACAATTCCATGAATTATTTGTGCATGAAAAGGTACACAATGGAAAAATGCTCTCCAATTTACTCTGCTATAAAAATTGTTTAGATTTATATGCAATGTCTGTGTTATTGAGGCTTTAAAAGTGAATTAATGTTCAAAAAGAGCTTGAGCTTTCCCGATTCATATTTGTTATTTACAAAAATCACAAAAATATACAGTAGGCTATCTAAGAAGAACTGAACATTACAACAGCTTTAGGTTCTAAGAAAAGGTGCTATATCATGATATTATGTAGTTGAGTGGTACCAGAGCGAAACGGTGGGACAGATGGCTCTGTCCCTTGCTGCACTCCAACTCCAATGTGCTTCCAAACTCTGGCAAACCCCAGTTTGATTCATATAGCAAGTCATTCAAAAGAATTGATCGTCTTGCATTAGTTAGGAGTCATGTCGGGCATGATGAGTGATTCTATGATTTTTCTTGAATGCTTAGATGGATAGAACATTTTGGAGAATTTTCCCAACAAAATGCAAGGGTCCAACACTCAGAGCAATACAGAACACTATTGTCACTGGTAGCTTGCAATCTGTTCAACAATAAGTACAAAAAGAAAATTAAGATTGGTCTTAATCTGATGCACGGTCTATGTATGGTGTTATCGCCAGCAGTCAGCCGTTCCATGTGTTTCTCTGCCTTGTGGAGTGAAGAGATAAACCATTGCTGACCATAAGACATTGTGCACAGACTTGTGGGGAAGAGAAGATTCAAAGTCAAAGGTCAGTGAATCTTGTAATTCTTCAGATCAAAACAGTACCATAGTCAAGTCATTAAACCTTACGTCCGAATCCTACAGAGATCCTATGAAAGTTCAATGCATTAGAGTTCCAAAACAAAACAAGGCTACAATACCCAACATGGATAATAAGTTAGAATAAGTTATGGAAAATAACAGATCGACTTTCGGTCGGCACCATGGTGTTTCTGGAAAACTGTCCGCCACCTCAGGAGGGGAAAACTGGGAACTATGGGTGTGGAGGGGATGTCTTGGATGACCGTTTTTTGTGTTTTGTGGATCTGGAGAAGGCGTATGACCGGGTCCCCCGGGAGATACTGTGGGAGGTGCTGCGGGAGTATGGGGTGAGTAGGTCCCTTTTGAGAGCTATCCAATCCCTGTACGTCCAAAGTGAGAGCTGTGTTCAGGTTCTCGGTAGTAAGTCGGACTCGTTCCAGGTGGGGGTTGGCCTCTGCCAGGGCATCGCTTTGTCACCAATCCTGTTTGTAACTTTTATGGACAGGATATCGAGGCATAGTCAGGGTGGGGAGGGGTTGCAGTTCAGAGGGCTGGGGATCTCATAGCGGCTATTTGCGGATGATGTGGTCCTGATGGCATCATCGGTCTGTGACCTTCTGCACTCACTGGACCGGTTCGCAGCCGAGTGCGAAGCGGTTGGGATGAGGATTAGCACCTCTAAATCTGAGGCCATGGTTCTCAGCAGGAAACCGATGGAGTGCCTCCTCCGGGTAGGGAATGAGGCGTTACCCCAAGTAAAGGAGTCCAAGTATCTCAGGGTCTTGTTTCACGAGTGAGGGGTCAATGGAGCGGGAGATTGGCCAGAGAATCGGAGCAGCGGGGGCGGTATTGCATTCGTTTTACCGCACCGTTGTGACGAAAAGAGAGCTGAGCCGGAAGGCATGACCCAGGTCATGAAGGCTGGGTCATGAACGAAAGAATAAGATCGCGAGTACAAGCGGCTGAAATGGGTTTTCTCAGAAGGGTGGCTGGCTTCTCCCTTAGGAATAGGGTGAGAAGCTCAGCCATCCGTGAGGAACTCGGAGTAGAGCCGCTGCTCCTTTGCATCGAAAGGAGCCAGTTGAGGTGGTTCGGGCATCTGGTAAGGATGCCCCCTAGGGAGGTGTTCCAGGCAGTTGAATTTCCTGGCACATCAAAACATACAGGCATTTTACTCTAAATGATAAAGCTCAGATTTGCAGACATTCCCAGCTATAGTACTATCTTCCCCCACTCTCTTTTTTCATGGCTTAATTCAGACGGTTTCTCACAGTTGTCTGGCCACAACCTTTCCTATCCCAAGTGCATATTTTCCTGAACAAACACAAACACACACACAGACACACACAAATCTATTTTCTATGCTGTTACTTTTTTGGTAGGTGATTCCTGCCCAATGTCAAGGTTGCAATTATTTTCAAACCCTGCTGATGTGTTTTAGAATTTATAATATATTGTCATGTTCTTTCTTGTGATGCTCTCTTATTTAAATTATTGATATTATAATATTAATTTTTTCAAACATTTCCAGTCAAATCATTTTAAAGTTGGTCATTTCTTTATCCTCCAAATTTTGAATAGTTGTTTTCTCTAATAATTGAGTGTTTATAGTTAATTATTAATTTAAAGCTTGTCCAATAAAAGCGGCATGCATTCCATTGAGCCTTGCTCTGTGAGGAGATTTCTATAATATTTTACCTTGATTTGCGATTTCTTTTGAAAGTGGTCATTCCGTCTAACTTGGAGCAGGACAATCTCTTTTCTAGTCTTTTGACCTGTGTTTTGCCATTGAACCAGGCACGTTTGGGAACTAATAAGTGGTTATATAGTTGTTCTGGAAAATACATTTTTCATAATGGTTTGCCATCACTACCCTATGGTCTACTGCTATATTTAACCTCACAGTGAAGTGTTAAAAATTTTACTGTAAGTCCTGGACACGTTGGCATGTCCTTAGGACTTATGGAGTAACAATGTTACCACAGCAAAGCCAAAGCCATCCTGTCTTCATAGAGCACCATTCAGGATGAATAAAGCTCACTGATAGTAAACTCTGTCATAGCTCTCCAAAGTCAATATGGCCCCCACACACCACATGCCATGGATCAGACTGCACACACTGAACAAACATGCCAAACAGCACACAATTGCTTCCACATTAACATTCAGATATACATGCATTAATCCTACAATGGTTGAAGAAAAGCAACAGCGCAAATATGTATCTTTTCTCACTGTGCAATAAAGTGCCTAGCGTGCCTGTCAGTCCTAATCAGGGACACCTTCTCAAGAGTGTTATTAATTATATGGATACAGTTGACCTCAAGAATGAGATTGGGTTTCTTGTTATTCATTATTGACCTGGCAAACATGACAAAAGTGGTTAATTTCTCAGGAGATAACAGCTAAGACATGCTTTAATTTGGCCCCCAATCCAACCTCCTTTTGCTCTTTTTCTCATTCTGTCTACATATCTCATTCTGTCTACATATCTCATTCCATCTACATATCTCATTCTGTCTACATATCTCATTCTGTCTACATATCTCTGTGCCATCTGGTAGGATAGATTTGTGAACACAGTTGAGGGTGAGTATAATAATAACAGTAATAATAACCCATAAGTATGTTTTTGTGCTTTTAGGGAGACCTGATTTTTGCGAAGTTGTACGAATTCTGTGTTTTTTGTTGTGTTTCATTTTTGCTAGGGCGCTGTGGTCGGGGATGGTGGACATAGTTAATAAACACAAACGACTCAAACCCCATTGCTTGCAAATTGAAATCGGAAAGAGGCATGACATTTAGGTTGTCAAACCCCTAACCTTAACCACACAGGAGTAGTTATCTAACCGTAGAACATTTTGTTGTGCATCCTTATCCCTAACCTGCTATTTGTTCAGTGTTGCCAGATGGGGCAGTGTCCTGCCCAATTGGGCTATTTTTAATGACAGTGTGCAGATCGATTTACTGATAGGCTTGTATAGTAGAAATATCGTTTTTTTATGGAGTCCGCAGGTGGTTTACAGTCAATGAAATCTGGCAACCCTGTTTTTGTTGTCGATAACCTTACTGGAGGAGTATTACAAAGCGCAGCAATTCCATCCGTGGTATACTTCCACATTTGGGCATCGACAGCAACAACCTCGCATTTGTGCATAATTCGGTTCTTACAAAAATTCACAAATATTGCACGGAATATGCACAAAAACGTTGACATTACTTTTTGTATGTTTTTGCCTGAAGGAAATCAAACAATGAAATGCACAGCATTATACACTTACTAAAGAAGTTGATTTATTTTTTAATGGCCCATTGTAGTCTTAAACCTTATTCTCAAATGTATTGGATGATATTTCCACCATGTAAGAAAAAAGTGCAATTTTAATTGTGTACTTTTTTCTGTTCATAATTTTTATGGACAGAATTTCTAGGCGCAGCCCGGGGCCGGAGGGTGTCAGGTTTGGGGACCACATGATTTCGTCTCTGCTCTTTGCGGATGATGTTGTCGTGTTGGCCCCTTCAAACCAGGACCTTCAGCATGCACTGGGACGGTTTGCAGCCGAGTGTGAAGCGATGGGGATGAGAATCAGTACCTCCAAATCCGAGGCCATGGTCCTCAGTCGGAAAAGGGTGGCTTGCCCACTTCAGGTTGGTGGAGAGTGCCTGCCTCAAGTGGAGGAGTTTAAGTATCTAGGGGTCTTGTTCACGAGTGAGGGAAGGATGGAACGGGAGATTGACAGACGGATCGGTGCAGCTTCTGCAGTAATGCGGTCGATGTATCGGTCTGTCGTGGTGAAGTATGTATGTACTTTTTGTGAAATAAGCATTGGAATGTTGGAATGTAAGACTTTTTGGATAGGATGGTACTTTTGATCAAATGTAGGATTTAACCTGATGTGTTTGGTCAAAAGACATAAATATAGTAATCTTATTAATATATTTTAATATTGATAATGCTTTAAAGATAATAATGATGTAACACATCAATGTAAGCATAACATGGAAGCACGCCTCACACTTTGAAAACCTGGTTTTGGTGTGTGTTTGGTTTCCAAACACCCACACAATCAGAGTGAGCATTTTAAGGGCTAAAAATGTCCAGGGAAAAAATACCCTACAAAGGTTTTTAGGTGGAATAAGGATAGACATCTGTTGTTTTAACTGTGTGATTCAATTAATAGAACAAGTTAGGCAGAGCTCAAGTGTTTTCTTGAGGATGGTTTATGATTGAGAAAATTGTGCATCCAGGCTCTAACTGTTTAAAGGGAACCATGTAGTTGGATCATATAAAAGGTGTCAGGTTTTCTTCTGATGTGTATCCCAGTGTCGTTAGTGTACTGGTGGTAGTTAAGTCCATTGCCTTAAATAATAAGCCTGAAGGGGAGCATATAGAAGAACAGCAGAAAGCAAAGGATAGAGCACTGGGCCCACACAGAACAGTAATTGGTGGTGGATCTGAGACCGTCAGTGGTGACAAATCGTTGTTTGTTTGTGTGGTCAAGACCAATGAGCTGCCCCAGTCTTTCCAGTAGGAATTCAGAGCAAACTTTTGCGCAGATGACCAATCAGATGGATGGGATGCTCATGAGTCAGCAGCCGGTAGAAGGACATTGGTAATGGAATTGCTGTTCAGTGATGTGGGGACATTGGGTCAAGGCTGCAGGTGGTGTGGTGCATTCCAGGTTAGTGTCGAAGGCCTCATTTACTTGTGTGAACAGTGCAAGCAAGCATTCTTGGGGTAAAGAATGACTGGTCAGGTGAGGACAGGAATAAAGCATTGAAGTACATGTACATTTCATGTTGAACAAATACTATGAATTGCTCTCTTGTGATGGGTCCAGTAGTGTTGCTAGCAGGTGTCAGTAGGGAGGGGAGCTTTAAATCCATAGATATTACCTTGCTGTCAGAGAGGCTCAAATCAGACCCAGTCAGGTTGCCAATGGTAATACCAGAGAGCACACCAGATATAGTCTGCAATAATGACTGTGTTTGGCCAAGTCAACAAGCTGTGTAAAGCCAAGAGAGTCAAGCAGAGCATATCTGTGGCATTGTCAAAATGAGTGTGTATGTTGTATCAATAACAGCAAGGCTGAGCAATGGTGATGAGATCAGTTGAGTTAGAAACTCTGTGTTTGGTTGTGTAGGGTGTTGGGTTGTCTCTTTGTATGAGTATTCAGAGGTACAACCCTGTTACCAAAGTAGGGACGCTGCGTGAAATGGAAGTAAAAACAGAATGCAATGATGTGCAAATCATTTAAACCCTATATTCAATAGAAAATAGTACAAAGATAACATGTCAAATGTTGAAACTGAGAAATGTTTTTGTTTCTTGAAAAATCTATGCCCACTTTGAATTTGATGCCAGCAACACGTTTCAAAAAAGTTGAGACAGAGGGAACTAAACCTGGTGGATTATCACAACTAATTAGTATTAAAAGATCATTCCAGAGAGGATGGGTCTATCAGAAGTGAGGATGGGGAGGGGTTCACCACTCTGTGAAAGACTGCACAGGCAAATCCTGCAGCAACTGAAGAATAATGTTTCTCAATGTAAAATTGCAAAGAATTTGGGGATCTCATCATCCATGGGACATAACATCATTAAAAGATTCAGAGAATTTGGAAAAATCTCTGTATGCAAGGGACAAGTCCGAAAACCAATACTGGATGGTTGTGATTTTGGAGCACTCCGACTGCACTGCATTAAAACCAGACACGATTCTGTAGTGGACATCACTGCATGGGCTCATGAACACTTCCAAAACCCATTGTCTGTGAACACAGTAGGTGGCTGCATCCACAAATGCAAGTTAAAACTCTACCATGCAAAGAAACCATACATAAACAAGATCTAGAACCACTGCCACTTTCTCCAGGCCTGAGTGCATTTAAGATGGACTGAGGCAAAGTGGAAAATAATTTTTGGGAATCATGGATGCCGCGTCCTCCGGACTAAGGAGAGCGACCATCCAGCTCCATGATGCATCCGTGATGGTATGGGGGTGCATTAGTGCACATGGAATGGGTGACTTGCACATCTGTTAAGGCACCATAAATGCTGAACAATATAAACAGGTTATGGAGCAACACATGCTGCCATCCAGACAACTTCTTTTTCAGGGAAGGCCTTGCTTTTTTCAGCAAGACGATACCAAACCCCATTCTGCACGTATTACAACAGCATGGCTCTGCAGTAAAATAATCTGGGTGCTAAACTGATCTGTCTGCAGTCCAGACATGTTACCCATTGAAAATATTTGGCACATTATGAAACAAAAATACGACAAAGCAGACCTCGAACTGTTGAGCAGCTGAAATCCTATATCAAGCAATAATGTGAAAACAGCATTTGGTCTCCTCCGAGACTTGCAGAGTGTTGTTAAGAGAAGAGGTGATGGAACACAATGGTAAACATGCCTCTGTCCCAACCTTTTTAAAACGTGTTGCTGGTATCAAATAAAAAATGGGAATGTATTTTCCTAAAAACAATAACATTTCTCAGTTTCAGTATTTGATCTGTTGTCTGTGTACTAATCAATTAAATATAGGGATCAATTATTTTCACATCTTTGCATTCTGTTTTTATTTGCATTTTACGCAGCGTCCCAACTTTTTCAGGAAAGAGGGTTGCAGATAACTGTATGAGTTGACATTCCGATAGTTCCTACTGTCAAAATCACCAGAATAAGTAGGTTAACAATGGACAGCAATAACCTTTAAAAAGAAAAGGATTTAGCACATCCCTTCAGGGAAAGTTAGGCTAAAACAACTGTTTTCCAGACTGCTCTTGTTGCTATCCAGTCTCACTGAGATGGTGGCTGCTCTGCGGCTCCTGTGAGGTGGGCTGGCCGGCCATTGAAACATCTTGCAGTGTGCTGCATCCTCTTTGCCCAAGTGTACATTATCATATAGACAGTCCAGACAGGGGGGATGGTGGGATCATTTTACATTTGGCCATTAGGAACAGTCCCAGGAGGGGCTGACATTTCTCTAGTCAATGTTGGCTCCATCAGAGCCTGTGGACATTATTAGAATCCTTGCATCTGGCATGATGAAAGCTGAACAGAGCCGCAGAGGAAAAACCTGTGTGATGCTTAACCCTGTGATTGTCTCGTTTGCCAGGCACAGTCAACAGTGAGTTGACCTTGTGATGTAGGTAGGGATCACTGAGGTCCCAGGAAGTCATTGCATGACATCTTCAAATACAAAAGTAGTTTGTTTGGTTTCACCATGAATTTACATAATTAATGCAGTAGATACTGCAACATACTGCTAAATGTCATGATGAGGCAAAACAACCAAGAGGCGGTGCTGTGTCACGACTACTGTCCCAGGTTAACACTGTGTTTGCCACCTTATTGCTCTCATAAACTGTTGCCCACCTATAAAAAGAATGTTGCAACAGTGTGGATGTGGCATCAGATATTGTTTGGAAAACGTACCTCAATCCAGGAATAGTTCATGTCAGTGTAAAAATGGAATTGGGTGGGTTTTTAGTTGAGTCGGGAGGATTTAGGCTGTGATTGCGCAGTATACTGGCAATTAAATGTGGCAACTCAGTGTCCCTGGAGGGAACATTCGGTTTTCAGGGATGTAGTTAACTTCAAACTTGTTTCCTTTACACCAGAAATAGGTTTGTTGGAACCAATCCATGTGTTTATTTTAAGCGTCCTCATTTTATAATGAAAGGGTGGGTACCACTAGCGTAGCTATGTGGGGTGCGGGGGTTGCGGTTGCACCAGGGCCCCACAGTGTGTAGAGGGCCTGTGTTTGGTGACGAGTGGGCCCGCGCTCTGCCTTTGTTATTCGTTATTGTTTGTATTTTCACTTTTATAATGTGTTTCAGTGGGACGAGCACAATGCAACGTCAGCTGTGCTGTTAATGTATGGCAGGATCGCCAGAATGTTGTACAAAGTGTATATACCGCATACCTTTACAACAGCTTGGACCTCGGCATCACCACGCTACGCCAGTGGTGGGTACAGCATTTTCAGTCTTGGGCTCTGAATTCCTCAACTTCCAGTCCACAGTTCAACGAACACATTAGTGATGTGAAGGCCTGCTTGAGATCCAACTACATTGTGTTTCTTTCCGTTGATATTTGAACAAATAAAAAGCCACGTACACTGACCACATACATTGCTTTCCATGTTTAAAGTCAGGCCCATCTTTGTTTGCTGAAAAATATATTTTTATAAACGTGAAATACAACCATGGACCATTTCTCTAATTTATTTGCTGCTCAATGACATCTATTACCCTAAGTAGGCTGGGATTACATTTTCACGTGCATTCAGGCTGAGTTGCCATATTTCAGCAACAGAACCAAGGAAAAAGGCCGAAGTTTCAAACAGACATTTTATCAGGTATCATTTGAAAGCGACTCGGAGTCAGAGCTCCAACCCACATACAAATTTTGCCACTCAACTTTGTAGTACTAGAAGCTAGTAATGTGGACTGGGGGTACAGGTACTTAACTAGACATCTCACAGTAAACTCATTACCCTATAAGAGTGATGGGAAACAGAGCCTAGGCAGATGAGAGAGAAATGTGTGTGGGTTCAGATACTCTCACTCAGCCTTTGGTATGACGAGCAAACAATTTGCATGACAATGTTACTTCCCCGTTCAGATGGATTTGAGAGCAAAGGAGTGGGCAACCAAAGACTCAAAAACAGAGCAGTACAAAACATCATTTCACAGTAGAGTGTTCATTCAAGGGCCTCTTCCCCAGCCCAGCTATCTTGACACAGCTCTCTGTTTAGCTCAATTCTATCTTTAGAAAGCAAAAACAGCAAAGTGACTGCCACATCAGTGGTTTTCAGCCAGTGTGTTGGTTCTGCACTGTTGTGGCTTGAGGAACTCTTAGGTGTTTTGCCAAACTTCTCCTAAACTTGATGCATTATTGGAACAGTTTGTTAAAAACATCACATGTGGAAAGCACATGGAATTTCTACTCTGGGGCACCAGTGCCAATCAATTAATACACTCAATTGTTCATTGTTAAATTTGTATTAGTCTTGCTGCCATACTTCTAAATATGTTGTCATGCCTCCTATAGTATTTTAGGGGAGCCAGGGTCTCAACAGGGCTACACCTGTATTGTTATTTTAAGCCCAATGCCCTGAGGCTGTTGTTACATTTTTACAATCTGAGGGGGATAATTTGCAAGATAATTTGTATAATTGTGAGAAGATTAGCACAAGCAAATTTTGATTCTTCTGACCACAGAACACTTTTCCACTTTGCCACAGTCCATTTTAAATGATCCTTGGCCCAGAGAAAACGCCTGCACTTCTGGATCCTGTTTAGATACGGCTTCTTTTTTGACCTATAGAGTTTTAGCCGGCAACGGCGAATGGCATGGTGGATTGTGTTCACCGACAATGTTTTCTGGAAGTATTCCTGAGCCCATGTTGTGATTTCCATTACAGTATCATTCCTGTATGTGATGCAGTGCCATCTGAGGGCCCGAAGATCACAGGCCTCCAGTATGGTTTTCCGGCCTTGACCCTTACGCACAGAGATTGTTCCAGATTCTCTGAATCTTTGGATGATATTATGTACTGTAGATGATGATAACTTCAAACTCTTTGCAATTTTTCTCTGAGAAACTCCTTTCTGATATTGATCCTCTGCCCATCTTGACTTATGAGAGACACTGCCACTCTGAGAGGCTCTTTTTATACCCAATCATGTTACCAATTGACAGAAGTTGCGAATTGGTCCTCCAGCTGTTCCTTATCTGTACATTTAACTTTTCCGGCCTCTTATTGCTACCTGTCCCAACTTTTTTGGAATGTGTAGCTCTCATGAAATCCAAAGTGAGCCAATAATTGGCATGACATTACAAAATGTCTCACTTTAATTAAATATACGTTTATGAGATTTGTGAATTATTCCATTCCTTTTTTACTCACAATTTGTACAGTGTCCCAACTTTTTTGGAATTGGGTTTGTATATGATTTGCTCTTGGACTGATTGTTACAATGACTTAACTGAAATAATTGCACTATATTATGTTTTAATGACTTGTTGTATTTCACCAAAAACTTGACAAACCAAATGAAAGCAAAATCAGTTAATTTGAATGCTAAATTTTATGGTTTACAAGTATGATCTGTTTGGAGTTTTGGATTAAGTATATTTAGTTTGGAAAATGCGTAAAATGCAAATAAAAACAGAATGCAATGATTGGCAATTCATATAATCCTTATATTTCATAGAAAATAGTATAAAGACAAAATATCTAATGTTGAACCAGAGACATGTTACTGTTTTTGGAAAAATACATGCTCATTTTTTAATTTGATGCCAGCAACACATTTAAAAAAAGTTGGGACAGGGGCATGTTTATTACTGTGTTGCATCTCTTCTTCTTTTAACAATACTCTGTACGCATTTGGGAACTGAAGAGACCAATTGCTGTAGTTTTGAAAGTGCAAGTTTTCACATTCTTGCTTGGTATAGGATTTCCGAGGCTCGAGAGTTCGAGGTCTCCTTTGTCGTATTTTTCGGCAAATGTTTTCAATGAAAGGTCTGGACTGCAGCCAGTTTAGCAGCCAGACTCTTTTACTACGAAGCTATGCTGTGGTAATACGTGCAGAATGTGGTTTGGCATTGTCTTGCTGAAATAAGCAAGGCTTTCCAGGAAAAATACATTGTCTGGATGACAGCATATGTTGCTCCAAAACCAGTATATATTGTTCAGCATTAATGGTGCCTTCACAGACATGCATTAATGCACCCCCATACTATTACAGATGTTGGCTTTTGAACTGTGCACTGATAACAAGCTGGATGGTCCCTTTCCTTTTTAGTACGGAGGATGCAGCATCCATGATTCCCAAAAAGAATATAACATTTTGATTTGTCAGACCAAAGGACAGTTTTCCACTTCACCTTAGTCCATCCTAAATAAACTTGGGCTCAGAGAACGCGGCAACGTTTCTGGATCTTGTTTATACAGTGGATATAAAAAGTCTACACACCCCTGTTAAAATGCCATGTTTTAGTGATGTAAAAGAATAAGACAGAGATATATCATGTCAGAACCTTTTCCACTTTTAATGTGACCTATAATTTGAACAATTCAAATGAAAAACAAACTGAAATCTTTAAGGGGGAAACATTTTAAATAAAACCCTTACAATAACCTGGATGCATACGTGTGCACACCCTCTTATAACTGGGGATGTGTGTGTGTTCAGAATTAACCAATCACATTCAAATTCATGTTAAATAGAAGTCATTACACACCTGCCATCATTTAAAGTGACTCTGATTAATCACAAATAAAGTTAATGGTCCGCAGAGAGCTTCCAAAGCATCAGAGGGATTTCATTGTAGAAAGATGAAACCAAGGTTGAACTTTTTGGCCATAATTCCAAAAGATATGGGCAGCAAAAACAACACTGCACATCACCCAAAGAACACCATAACCACAGTGAAGCAAGGTGGTGGCAGCATCATGCTTTGGGGCTGTTTATCTTAAGCTGGAACCGGGGCCTTACTCAGGGTGGTGGAAATTATGAACAGTTCCAAATACCAGGCAATTTTGGCACAAAACCTTCAGGGGTCCGTTAGAAAGCTGAAGATTAAGTTTACCTTTCAGCACAACAATGACACAAAGCACACATCCAAATTCACAAATGCATGGCTTCACCAGAGGAAGATTAATATATTGGAGTGGCCCAGCCAGAGCCCAGACCTGAATCCAACTGAACATCTGTGGGGTGATCTGAAAAGGGCTGTGAACAGGAGATGTCCTTGCAATTTGGAGCGCTTTTGCAAAGAAGAGTGGGCAAGATGTGCCATGCTAATAAACTTATACTGATAATGCAACCAGGTTAAACTTATGCAACCAGGTTACTTTTTTATTTTTATTTTTTCCCCCTCAGTTTGTTTTTCAATTGAATTGTTCACGTTATAGGTCACATTAAAGGTGGAAAACTTTCTGACATGATTTATCTTTTAACAGGGGTGTGTAGACTTTTTATATCCACTGTATATGGTTTCTTCTTTGCATGGTAGAGTTGTAATTTGTATTTGTGGATGCAGCAATGTATTGTGTTCACAGACAATGGTTTTCAGAAGTGTTTCTGAGTCCATGCAGTGATTTCCACTACAGAATCGTGACTGTTTTTAATGTAGTACAGCCTGAGTGCCGAAGATCCCAGCAATTCTATATTGGTTTTCTTCAGATTTCTTCAGATTCTCAGAATTTTTTTATTATATTATGTACTGTAGGTAATGAGATCCCCAAAATCTTAGCAATTTCACGTTGAGAAACATTATTCTTAAATTGTTGCACTATTTGCCCACACAGTCTTTCCCAGAGTAGTGAACCCCTCCCCATTTTTACTTCTGAAACACTCGTCCTCTGTGGGATGCTCTTTTTATACCTAATCATGTCACTGACCTGCAGCCAATTAACCTAATTAGTTGTGAGATGTTCCACCAGGTTATTTTTTTTTACATTACACAATTTTGTAGACTTTTGTAGCCCCTGCCCTATCGTTTTTTAAACATGTTGCTGGCATACAATTCAAGTGGGCATATCTTTTTCAAGGAACAATTAAAATAATCAGTTTCAACATTTGATATGTTGCCCTTGTACTATTTCCTATTGAATATAGGGTTTAAATGATTTGCACATCTCTGCATTCTGTTTTTTTATTTCATTTTACACAGCTTTACACAGTCAACTTTTTTGAAAATGGGGTAGTAAAAGAAACTGTAGGATAGTGAGTGTAATGCTGCCAGGTTGCAGGCTGGATGCAGGCACATACATTAATGCATAACATGGACTATAATGATTAATCACCCCTTAGATCACTGACAATAAAACACAACAGCGTCTTGTTCATCTTCCCCAATTCCCTCAATTAATCTGATGGACAGATACAAGTACTGAATGGAGTGTGTGTCTACATGTATAGTACTATGTGTGGGTGTGTGTGTATAGTACTGTGTGTGTGTATATGTAAAGTACTGGGTGTGTGTGTGTGTGTGTGTGTGTGTATGTGTGTGTTTGTGTGCGCATCAAATGTACCTGACTGCCGTGTTTGAAACTAAAGGTATATTCAGTAGGTAGCTGTCAAAAATACTGATTAGAAAAATGGTAAGGTCAAAGGGTTAAACAGACTGTAGATTCTATTTCTTTCACTCAGATTGTTCCCTCGCCTTTTCCCTCACTCAGTCAGTCAAACCTTCTACCTCCACCCTTCCACTCTTTCTCTTCCTAGCTATTTCTCACTCCATCTCACTCCATCTCACTCCATCTCACTCCATCTCACTCCATCTCCCTCTCTCTCTCATTCTGGATAACTAGGAATCTCTCCATCTCTGGGTCATCATTCAGGGTGTCAGACATTATTTGTCTTCCAAGAATATAACAATAATACTTTTTTAAAAGCATGTATTGCATGCTCTCTGTACACCCTCAGACTAGGCTTTAGATCCCATTGCAGTGACTGCCTGATGAAGGGTCTAAATGTTGAGTCTAATATAAAGGCTCCTGGGATCATTACTAGCATTGTGTGGCATTATCCATTTGATATGTTAGCTGTCAGAAAACATCCCATTCGTAACGGGAAGGGATGTTCAATAGCATGTTTCTGAAATACACAAACAGTACATTATCTGCATTATGATTGTACAATTGTACATTAACATTCATAATGACTGGGTTTGACATACAATTTCTAATTCTTCGGCTAGAACAATTTCTTCTATTATAACAAACTGTGTCTTCTACTGACACTGGCAATATGGTTATTATAAGTATTATGTACCTATTATTAGGTAGTCTGAATTATATAATCTCCACTATAGCTGCATTAAGGGGAGTTATATAAACTTCTCAAAAGCTCAGCTGCAGGTCAATTTTCTTCCTGCAATGTTGTATTGTGGTACTACCACTACAACGAATTAGTGTATGCTTACACCCAATCAGCTACGCTTTATTGTTGTCCTTGTTATCATTTCTCACCTTGCCTCATTCAGTAAATGCTTCCTATCTCAAAAGACATTATCACAATTTATCATTATGTGGCAATATAAAAAAAAAAAAGAAGAGACTTCATTAGCTGCAAAATTGCACCATTAGTTTACAACAAGCGTTGCAGCATACCATCACACACCCTCATGCTCTACTCCCTTTGTTAACATAAGCCAATCTAATATATGGCTTAATTAACAAGGATATGGAACGGGTAGGCTACTGCTTCCTACCACAGACTCATATTAACAGGAGAGTAACCTCTAATCATCTAATCTCATGTGGGAAGACAATGGGCTGGAGGAACAACAGATAATACAGATATGTATATATTTTACAATGGGCTATGGCAAGCTTCAAATAGGCATATAGATATACAGAATAGCAGTCACATTGTGGACTTCTTCATTTTGGGAAATATGCTATAACACACACCTGCTCATATTGCGGATAGTGTACCTGTGTAATTTGAAGTAATTTAATAAACTATGATCTGCAAAGTAGAGAGAGAGTGAAAAAGGAAAAGAATAAATGAAGAGCTGTGAAAAAGAACAGAGAATTATCTGATCCTATCTCTTGCTGTGAACCACATTTACAGTGATATTATTATTGTAATTCAGTTTCAGGTAGCTATAGTCTAACTACCAGTGTTCTTGGCTAACATTTCGATCCCTGCCACGCCTTGACATTCCCAATGTGTCTTTGACAAATTACATGAAGTACTGGGAGTGGACTACCAGCTAAAGAAATTGATACCCAGGCTGAGGTAGCTACTATATAAATAAGAATACATCTCAAAAGAAAAGAGAGCAGCAGTCAGATACTACTTGTTATTTTTTCTAAATGTGACTCCAATTTAATATGGCGAAGGACCTCACTGTGCCATAGGGCCGAGTAACAATGGCTTCCTTTCAGTAGAAACAAGCCCTCTGGTACATCTCATGCCATTCAAAGCTTATTATTTATACCAAGAGAACAATATTGCATCAGTACTGAGCTGTGGTGTCCAGCAGTACTACTCCAGGCTTCATGCACATACGCTAGAGTCCAGGGTTTAACAACTGTCTCCATCCTTCACCACTATGTCTACACTTCCCCAGTCTCCACATAACTACAACTGTCAAAAAAGCGTTGAGATCATTTTATTTGGAATTACTGGTTAGTTACGGTTTTACCAGCCCAATGAGTTAAAGAACCTATACAGGGGAAAGCGGGACTCACCTCTGTCCACTGTCCCTGGGCTTGCACCATGAGTATGACGCATGGATCAGACTTGTTCAGTGTGTCTCTGTCCAGCAGGGCCTTGCAGGCAACACGCAGCTCCACTTTGGACACGCAGGCAGCAGGACCACCAAGGGCTGCCCCTGGGGAGGTGCCATCCTGGACGTCATTCATCCTGGCTCAGGAACCAAAAAGAAAAAACGACCAGTAGCAGATGGAGGGTGCTGCAGGGAGCTCAGAGTGATGTGAACTACTGGGGATGGCTGAAATCTCACAGAGCCATAAACACAGAAAAAATGAATCCTTGGACTTGGTTAATGAATGTTCGAAAATGACAAAAGAGCTCTCTCAGAAGTCTATCTTTGAGAAGGAGACGAGTTTCATTTCATCTCTGAACAGCCGCTGGAATGGGTGCAAAGCTGGAAGGAGGCAGGGTAGTCTTGAAGATGACCAGAGAGCTGTGGAGTCACTTAAGGGTCGGGTTCAGCCAGTGCGTTTTCATGTGTTCTTCATGGAAACGTTGTCAGTGAGCATCACAGGGTTAGAAAATAGCCTCCAAATTGTCCTTCTCTTCAAAGTATACACAGGTATCTACGTGACAAAACAAAACTCATTAAATATCTGCAAATCTCTGTGTGGAAGCGATTGTATATGTGACTGTGTCCCATGGGTGTAACTAAATATTTGTTTTTACTGTTCTAATTGTTCTGGAAATCGACTTATGACAGCAATAAGATGCCAAAATGATTGAATATAATATATCCACAGAGATAATATTAAAATACTGATGTTGAAGGACAGGTTTAAAAATCCACATTGCCCTATTTCAGAAACACTGCCATGGATATTGTTCAACACCTAGTTTGCAATTTCAGCACCACCCTAATGGACAACAATGTCACTCGGCTTCTGCACTCCAGTGGGTTTGAGGCCATAGAGATATAAAGAGGTATCCTCTGTGTATCGCTACCAGTGTTGAAACAAGGGCAGTGCCCTTCTGGCCATTTCCATGTTGAAGTGGTGAATTTACTGTATGTATAATCCTCGGCTGATCCCTCCTGATGACACATTGGGATCACATGACCCATCAGGTCATTAGGAGGCATCAGCTAATGACCAACTGACTGGCTCATCAGAAAGGAATCAGTGGATTTCACCCATTTGACTTCATTTAAATGGCATATGCTTTCAATGGCAATGTTCTTTGCAAGAATGTGTTTTTTCAGGCTCAGTTAAAACAATTATGTTATATGAAGTCAGGCAGCCTCAACCTTAAAAGTATGACACATCAAATTGATAAGCCATTAACATTGTGGATTATTGGCTTCTATACTATAAATCAATAACCCAATGAGCTGTAATTAGTTTGACACTCTGGGATGTCTTGTAATGTTCAGTTCTATGTTCTTCTATGGACAGTAATTACTTTTTGTCCTAGTTCTAGAAAATCTGGTAAAATAACTTTAATTATTTTAGATATTGCATTTATATAATATGGTGGAAGATATAATAGTTACAGTGTTAATCAATTAATGTTTGATTGGTGAATCAGTGTTACATAAAAGAAAATGTGAACAGGACATCGTCACTGTTTAGAGTTTACGCGTCTAATGCCTGTTTTATGGCAAAAGAACCAACAAGTGCCTAAGCACACACCGTAGGTCATGTTAAACAATGCGTAGAACATGCAATTCATTACTACACTGTCTATTTTATTGGTAGTAGACGGTCCGCCATAGACAGCTGCCATTTACAAATGATAACTCAATACTGTAATGTCAAATTATAATTGGCATTACTACCCAACTAAACGATTAATAACGCTTGTTCTCAACTTAGCCTACTTTGGTAATAGACAAAATCATTTCCTAGCATGATTCGTAGAGAGTAAGACTGCATTTTCAGCACATAAATATATTTAATTACATGCATAACTGTTCGTTTGTTAATGCTACTCTGAAGACTAAATATTTCCTATAATTTCACAAAGAATGATCATACAAAAAACGAATACCAATTACAAAAATGCTCTGCAAATGTTTAATCATTAATCACTGAAGATACTAATTGCAACCTTTATTATGGATGAAAATAATCTATCCAAACTATTGAAGCTTGTTCCTACCTCTCATGGTCCTCTGGATATACTCTTGTTGTTTAAACCTTTCCTTCAGCACACTGCTTGATTTTCCGAAACTCAGAAACAGTGGACCGGTGGGGAAAGACGCAAGGGGTGTGTGATAGTGGAGCGACAGAGTTAAATCGCCCGAACAGCACCAATAAAGCTGCAATGTCACCATGATCCGCTGGAGGGAGCCGTAAATGCGCGACAGCTGTTAATTAAACTTAAAAGTAATGATAAATATAGGAAAATCTCCTTTCGTTGATTAACACTAAAATGATCGCCCGTTTCTGCTAATTTTCATGTGTGTCTAATTAATAGCATGTCCAGTTTTGTAAGGGAGCAATTTATGTTACGACAGCACTTCACTGAAATATATTGTAAAATATATGTTGATTAATCTTTTTGAAAAATGTAAGCTGAAATATTACTGTAGCATATCATAATGACGTAAGTCTTTCAAAATGAACAATACAAGAATAGTTACAATTATTGAATTTTATAATGATCTGATGCACTCTTTCAAATTATATAAAGTAAATGTGGCTTACATTTTCCCATTTCTCCACCATATTTGTCAGGATCTTAGACTATTTTAATTCCTCCATACAACAGCTTATCTTTCCTGATGGTTGAGGTCCTTCAGCCCTGAGTAAAACTGAATGTTTTTGTTTCATGTTTTGCATTCATGGAGCACAATTCCATGTCCAAGGAGGTCTGGTGTGGTGCTGGGAATTGTAAATTATGAGCCCACCAAGCCTGTATCCAGGTGTTATATTGTGATTTGGGAAGTGGGGGATCCCTAGAAGTACAGGACGAAGTACAGGAGCTCAGGTCCTTCTAGGTCTCATTTCAACCATTTCTGCAGCAGCTCAGCTCATGCTGTTGGGTCCCGCCCACTTTAACCCCTGGCTGTACCCCAGGACAGCCATACCACTTTCACAAGAATTACTCTGATTAAGTGAACATGGCTTGCACGCACACACACAGACACACAGACACACAGACACACACACAACACAAACATTCAGGTATTTATTTGAGCCTAATTGTCGTTTGGTTGACAAAGACCATTTAGCAGAGGGTAAAATAATAATAAAAAAAATATTTATGTTTATTATTACTTCTGTCAAACATGGCAGTGTTCCTCTCATTGTCTCAAGGTTTATGTTCTTTTTCAGTCTGTAACAATTCACCCTAAGCACTATTACATTCAGACCATTGGGTAAATTGTCAACATTCACTCCGTGTATTTAAAGCAACACCATGCATTTGCAGTTTGATTTATATACATTAACTACACCAGTTTATAAAAGGAGAGATGTACTATTACTCAGATTTTGAATACTCTATAAACAATAACACTGAGAAACTGACAAAAAGTGAAAAGTGTCCCAGCCAGCCCTGGTCTTCCCTAGGGTGTCTCCATTCCCTGAATAGGCCAACTTTCTTTAGTGGAAATTTATTTTTTATTGCTGTAGATGCCCCATATGTTAATCCATTTTGTAGTGCCAATAAAACACTTGGCATTGCTGACAAAGACCTGCTGTATAGTTGTTCTTGGCTGTGGTTGCACTTTCACTTTGCAAGAATATGTGAGCCACAATAAACCCTATTAACTGCTAGCTAGAAATGTAACAAATAGAGATAACCAATTCATACCTCTTGTATAGCTCATAACGGTTGGTGAGTATTCAAGGAGAACAGCCATGTGTTGCCAAGCAGATCCCTGTGGCACGCCTAGTGTGGGGCAATGGAAGCTGACAGATGAGGAAGCTAAACTGTTAACAGCAAGATATTTATGTCGGTTTGATGTCTTGCTGTTAACAGTTGTTTTTTTTATGTTGGATGTCATTGATGTCTTACTGGTGCTGTGAGTTGGGTTGAGTTCGGGGTAGCTCACTATGTAGTGTAGCGAGTTTAGAAGGCCTGAGTATAACAGTTAAGAATGTTATTAGCAATTCCCTTTCCAGGGAAGATATTTCTTTGGTTGCTTGAATAATATTATTTAGACATTTTTGGAACTGCATTCTGGTCGTAACAACATTATATAAAATAGTTGCTCAGACCTATAGCTTACAAAACACATACTTTACCACATCTACAATATACTTTACAATATTTACAACACAAATGTTGAGTAGGTTTTCAAATCAGAAACCTACACATATATTTTACTCTCTCTGTATTATTCCTATGAAGCCTTTATCTGCCCACCCACAAGACCTATATAATTGCTGTGAACTCTCTAAAACTAGTGAAAGATAATAGTGTATGACTTGATAGCTTTTCATATGCCAAGTGCATAGTCATATATTTTCCACTCAAAGCGGCTATACCAATAATATCTGGTTGGGGTCCCACCTACAGCACATACATGGATGACAATAGGCTGTGTGAACAAATGAAGGTGCCTACTCCCAAGCTTTCAAGGGATAACTTATTTTGGGAAGCAGTGGAAATGTCTCAATTAGTGATTTCTCTCCAAGTGTTCTGTTAAAAAAGGAAAAAACATAATTTGTGCCGTTCTGCTTTTGTGGCTCTGTTGCTTAGATTTTTTAACCTAATCTTTTATTTCAGTGGATGCTTTGCTTAATTTATTGAGTCCTTCCACTAGTGGTGGCCAGTCAACAAGTTCTCTAAAGGGAAACAGTGCCTACGTAAAAAGCTATTGGCAGCAAACAAGGAGGCCAATCAAAATTAAGCAGAGAGAAATACACTCTAAACGTTTTACGTTTTTTTCATTACTCGCTTTACTGAATTGTTTGTTCTCATCATGATCTCGCCAACAAGCACTGCTGAAGTAGACATCCTCTGCTAAAAGGCTTTCTGCATCTTTCATTGAAATGTTTAGAGCACTTAACTGAGAAAATATGTTTTAACATGGACATCTGCATGTAAGGTATCCACTATTTTAATGCTGTCAACTGGGTGGAATGTCAACATTTAGGGGCCAGATTAAGGTCCTGGCTCATTCCAGCATTTTCCAGAGAACTTGGGACTGTAACTTAGGTGGAGTCGAGATGTGTCCACCTAAGCACATCCAATGCCGTTCTGATTGTTATTATGCTCATTGTTCAACCAGGAAGTGCAGTGTGGAATCTTTTATATTTTTCCCCGTTAAGTTACTTGAAATAGTAACTTAACAGTACTATTTCAATTGCCTGTGGCCCTCTGATGGTGCTCAACTGATCTACTTATTTCAGCAAATTATGTTGTTTGTATTAGTACAGTCTTTTTGCGTTACCAGTCTCAAAGAAATTTGGGGACTGGAGAGAACTCAAACATAGCGATGGGTTTCACGCAATAGAGGAACACACAGGCTAATAAATAGCAAACTTGTTATGTAGTAATACTAATAGTAATTAGCTACCCATAATGTATCTCTGTCCACCGCCGCAATAGCAACATGTTAGCTACCCATAATGTATCTCCGTCCTCCGCCGCAATAGTCTGGGCAAAGTTTACAAAAATGGTTTGCTCGTTTATAGTTATATTCCAGGCAATAAAATGGGTATTCCGAGCCACATGTTGTATGTGGTTGGCTAACATGCCAAGCTAGTAAGCTGTCATCTTGTTAGCTCCTAGCAAGGGAGAAATGTTATGTTTCATAGAGGGGGAGTCAGGGTAAATGGTTCCTGGGATTTTTTTTATTTTTGGGGTGGTCAAGTTGACCTGTCTGTAATATTGGGTGGGTCATGACTCCCTTTCTTCCCCTTAATATATGTCCCTGGCTCCTTGGCTAAACATAAGAAGCTGTACCACTACCCTAGACACACAAATATAGTTATTCTTTAGTGCACTGCTAAAGCTATATCTAGTGTTGAAAATACAGTTTCTGCTATATGTTTCTGCTATTCCCCTTGTGAACAACAGGGTAAGAACTTACCAACTTATCCTTTAACTGACATGATTACCAGAATAAACTGGGTTTTGATACCACATGGCCTACATTATTCTTTTTTAAACGTTTCCCCTATCTTTTATCTTAGATCTAGTGTGGCTTGCTGTTCTTAGCTCTGGTATCTCTATGGTCACGCTACAGGAATTCAAAAAGTAGGAACTAACAGTGCTCTAGGTCACACACCTGAGCTCCATTATAAAGTGGCTCTGAACCACAACCATCTGCTTCTACTGTGCCAACAATAAAGACCTCTCTCTCTTCCTCTCTCTCTGGAGTCCTTTATTCATCTGGAGGCATCTAGCTGATTTCATCATTCTAGCTCTTAGGCACATGCCTAAGAGACATGCCTTGCTGAAGTTGAAATGCCTTCTCGTAAATATATTGAATTATTTTGGACAGACATAAACATAAATGGTGACTTTGACTTAACACGTACTGACCTAAAACATCAAAGGAAGCTGATCAATTGTGCTACACTTAAGTTCTGGGTTTATAACATAAAGAAAAAACTATTGAGAAAGATAAATATACCAATATCTGCCATTCAGTTAAAACATGGAACTGAGAATAAAATAAAAATGGAATTTGTGTAGGCAGTGGTAAGCAGTTTGTGTAACCTCATATGTAATCCTCAACTCAGCAGTTCCTCTTTTGTAGGATATTCTTAGACACCTTGACTTACATGTAGGTGTTTCGGCTAACTCCAAATGTGTATAGATTTATAATACAGACTAATATTGATTCTAGAATCTTCCATAATGATCATGGATCACATCAACACCATCAGCCTGGATATCCTGCACTCAAATAAACTCTCAGACTCATCCACAGATGACAATTGTTATTGCCCTCCTCACTGCTCTCACCCACCCATAAGATGAATTCCTATTTGGCAATGCTATTCATTGACTAGAGCTCAGCATTCAACGAATACACTCCAAGCTCAACACATAGCTTGGGACCCTGGATCGAAACACTTCCTTTTCCCCTCTGTAAATGGATCTTGGACGTCCTGACGGGCCACTAGTAAGTGATTAGGGAAGGAAACAACACTGCAAATCTGTGTTGAGTCTATGAAGAAAAAGGTTTGTCTTTATGACTTATTAATATTGAAAACTATAATGTTATTAATTAGAACCCACATTAGTGGAACAAATTCAGAAAACTGGGATTGAAATAAGATGAGGCTCAGGAAACAGTGGAAAAATCTGAAATCTGGTCACAGAAGACTGGAAATATTGTCAAAGACCCCAACCACCCAAGCCATCCTGATTAACCTGTTACTGTGCGGCAGGTGGGACTTGAATATTAAGTCTAGAACCTATCGAATTGTGAAAAGCTTCTACCCCAAGCCATAAGATGGCTAAAGAGTTATTCAACAGTTACCTCACCCTCCGCATTTCCTGTAACCTCACAAAAGCTGATCCTATTTAGATCTGTTAATATTGTCCCTTTTAATACGGACAAATGTTCACTCCATTCATGGTGGCATGCACATTTCATATAGCCAATGCAGTAGACAGGAATTCAGAGAGGTGGGAGGGGCTTACCACTGTCTATTCAGTGATGTAGTCCAACACAAGCTCAAATAACCAAAGTCTAAAACATTAAATATGTTAATAATGTTGACATTATATACGTCTTAGTTGTGCTATTTTACATATCTAATGTGTCCACTGATTAGATTGCCATCAACCGTTAAGGAATGCCTCCTTTGAAATAAATGACATCTGCTATGCTACCCCACGTGGCATTACATAAAGCTTTACGAACCACGTGGTTCAATTTGTCCTTTTTGTAACCTCAAACCTTATTTTAACCCAAGTATTATGATGCCTAACCTTAACCCTAATTTCAAATTAAATTTGCAACGTGATAGGTTTTAGTAGCGTTCGTATCATATGATAAGTTTCAGCAAATACGTAACATTTCATGTTTTGGTAGCACATTTTAATATAAGCTAATGTGACAAATTCAAAATCAGTTGTGACATAGAAAATAAAGCTAGCAAATCATTGATGCCATTGTCAAATAGGAGTACCCGATACCTGCCCATAATGACATTACAGGAAAACCACCGTGACTCCACCTCCAACACGACACACACAGGATCAACAATGAAGGATATTGTACAAATAGACCTGATAATGGTGAAAAAACGGCATTTGCCAACTAACGTAAACCTTGGAGTGAACAGAAAAACTATTAAATGAACTATACATTTTCTTTTAAATTGACAAGCTTTGAACGTAAAGTGGCAAATCAAAAGTAAGCTAAATCTGGATGACATGGTCACAGACCCTTTTTGAAAAACAATGAAAAAGTATAAGAATAACTTTTATCTTATAATGCAGACTGCACAAATGGGTAGAAAGCTTGGTAGGCTGTTTCTGTTTGACTTGATATTGCTTCTTTGACCAGTGCAATGTATGCCAGTTAGCCTGCAGAAAAACCTTGAGGAGGGAAAACAACGTAATTTTGTCAGAGTGAATAGGCTAAAAAAATGGCACGTCTTTGCAGGTCTCTCACAGGGATAACGAGTTGATTTCAACGCCAATGCTTAGGTCCAAACCCAAAGGAGTTTTAGGGAAAATATGACTGCTTAAATTACGAGCCTGGTCCTATGCACTTGCACTGAAATTAACCCACTTCAAGCTCCCAAAGCGAATAGAGTCGAGGCGAGTAGAGTTGAGCCGGTACCATGCAGTGGAAAAGGGCCACTAGGGAACTAGTTAGATTGTGGGTTGGAGAATGCTGTGAGACACTATCCTATTAAAATCATAAGCCCCTACCAAACTGGAGTAAAAATCCTTGAAAGTCTACTCAAGAATTGTTTATGGGTGGTTCAGTAGAAATCACCAAATGTCAACCAGGAAACATTAGCAGGTAATTCCCTTCTGGGTGGAGGCAATAAATGTGGCCCTCTCAGATCAAAAGGTCATTGATTGAAATACTATGAGTCATAATCCCCATACAACCTAGCGGCAACATTTAAATGTGTTATTACACAATTAATTTCCTCCATGGGTATTTTTTTTGATCAACTTCCAATAAGATGTTTTATGTAAGCTTACATAAGGACAATGTGTAGCTATGGACAATGTGACTGTATTAATATCTTTTTGTAGAGCAAATTGACACAAATAAGTTGACACGCGCAACCTTGCCCTGACAATATTTACTTTAAAATGCTGAGCTGGGGTAAGCCTGAACAAAACACATACCTTATCTGAATTGTAGTGTACCTAAAATCCTTTATGGGATAAAGTAATGATTTAATGCAAAAAGACAAATTCAGATTTTGTTGCTCGGTTTTGTGCGTATTATGATGCCATCTACCAGGACGTTTTAGAGCACTTCATGCTTCCTGTTGCTGACCAACTTTATGGAGATGCAGATTTCATTTTCCAACAGGACTTGGCACCTGCACACAGTGCCAAAACTACCAGTACCTGGTTTAAGGACCATGGTACCCCTGTTCTTATTTGGCGAGCAAACTAGCCTGACTTTAACCCTATAGAAAATCTATGGGGTATTGGGAAGAGGAAGATGCGATACGCCAGACCCAACAATGCAGAAGAGCTGAAGGCAACCTGGGCTCTCATAACACCTGAGCAGTGCCACAGACTGATCGACTCCATGCCACGCCGCATTGCTGCAGTAATTCAGGCAAAAGGAGCCCCAACTAAGTATTCAGTGCTGTACATGTTCATACTTTTCAGTTGGCCAACATTTCTAAAAACCATTTTTTTGTATTGGTCTTAAGTAATATTCAAATTTTTGGAGATACTGAATTTGGGATTTTCATTAGTTGTCAGTTATAATCATCACAATTAAAAAATATATACATTTGAAATATATCAGTCTCTGTGTAATGAATGAATATAATATACAAGTTTCAACTTTTTGCTGATATTCTAATTTTATGACCAGCACCTGTATAGTTGTTTTGGGCAGTTTTCACTGCCGAGGTCTGTTTATGCAGGTGCAACGCAACAGGCACAAAACGTACTTGGCAGAAACTAAAGATTAAATAAAAAACATACTTCAAACAGGAAAAGTATAATATCAGTACAAGCAATTGTGATTATGTTTAGCCTCACCTACCTAATTAAACACCTTTCAGTGGCTATATGCAACATATATTTATGTAGTAAGTGACATTTTC
This sequence comes from Esox lucius, assembly GCF_011004845.1. Taxonomy (NCBI): domain Eukaryota; kingdom Metazoa; phylum Chordata; class Actinopteri; order Esociformes; family Esocidae; genus Esox; species Esox lucius. The sequence goes on along the minus strand of NC_047570.1, from coordinate 15,880,804 downwards.
TGCGGAGTATTTGTGCTTCTACTGGCTCTTCGAGAAAAGGACACGCACAGTCTGACACATTCAGATGGCAGGTTTTACTGAAAGAGTAGGACAAATTCAAGGTTAGTTAGATAAAACCTGCTAGCGAGCAGGTTAGCTTCACAGAGAATGTTGCCGTAGTAACTGACTCAGAGAAACTCAGAACTGGCTCTTTGAAACCGTAAACACAGTTTCCATCAACTCTGAGTCAACCAACTGTAGGTTTTCACTAATACTGCCTTTTGAAATACCCCGTACATGTTTAACGAGAGGTTTAGCTATAGCCTCACTAACGTTAGCTAAGCCATTGGAGTTGGTAGCGTCGGTGCAGACGAGAACAGAGAATGTCATTCATTACAATGATTACACGTTGATATGATTGCAAATACAATATATGCGGTTATCGCATCTAATGGAACTGCAACTATCTTGCGACGGAAGGCGTGTTTGTTTTGCCCGCCAAGTGGGCGTTCCTATATGCCCTGACGTCACGTGAAAACTCAATTTAGGACTATAAAATCCAGAAAACTATTGGGTAAAAATGCTGAAAACTAATTGGCATGATCTCTGTAAGAAATAAGGCATGAGGTGGAGTTGTAGATGTTGAATTTATTACGTCTAAGAGCTGTTCTTAGCCAGGATCCAACGCGGAGTTCCTGGAAACATTTTGCTTGGCAAAATGCAACAAACCCTATTGATGCCTTATATATTTGATAAATCGGTTACCAAGGCTAATAGAGCAGTAAGAATTGCTATGTCATACTCGCTGTATATGGTCTCATATACCACATCAATCAATATTGAGGTTTCGAAGTTTATAAGAGACCCAATACCACGAGTATGACTTCACATTACATTTTACTGCTCTGATTTTGTCTGTTGCTAGTAAACCACAACTATGCGGTGTACAGGCACTCAATGTGTTGTGCCCAAGAACAGCGCTTAGCCATGGTATGTTGGTTATATACCACACCCCCATTGTGCTTTATTGCTTAAATAAACCAGAGTTTTAAATCCTGATGGCCTGAAACCGGTTGTGTAAGACCGTATTAAGACACCTTTTCCTATATGAAATGCCTTATTGCTTAAATATCAAGGGTTCTTTTGTGCTTAAATGCACATCCTTCGGTCGCCAGGATGAAATGACCGAGGGGGCAATTTATCAATAGGGGGATATCGAGTTCATATACTATTTGCAGTGTTTAGGGGAAACAAAACTGGGAGCAGATTTTATCTGGGGAGGCAATGCCTGGCTTTGCCACCCCCACGGATCCAGGCTTTCATTAAACTGTAAATTAACATTTAAATGCATTCGGTGACTGCGTAAAGAAATTTTAGCAAATGTATTGCTATTCTACCAGCAACCCTGCAAAGGTCACTAGATAGCTAAGGGGTATGTGCTCTGCACAGGTTGAGTCTTACCTGAGCACATGCCTGTGCCACCCCCCCAAAAGACTAGTCGCCTTCCCATTCACAAAACTCAACGCACATGTCACCCATTGGGAATTGAACCTCCTGTTTGTGAAGCTTTTATACTGCAATCGCATTTCACTCAAACCTAGTATAGCAGCTGTCTTATTTCAACCCGCAACACCAGACATTTCTTCAGTGTAGCTTTTGGGTGAGTGCAAAAATAATTCAACACCAAAAACAAAGCACTTGAAAGCAAACAGACATTTGTTTTTTGTTTATTTTGCAAGGTCCAGAAAAATGAACTGTTTATTTCTTCTTCTCAATACTCTCTGCTTCTGCTTCCTTTGCCCTCTTGGCACGAATGCCAAACAGACGAGCATTGGCACGGGCCATACGCAGGCTGGCAAAGGCTTTGAAGTTCTTCTCATCCTCAGAGATCACCCTGGCCTTCTCCTTTTTGTGCACCTGCAGCAGTGGGAGCAGGGAAAATACATAGTTCATGGAAAGATCTTTAGGGTTAAGGCATTTCAGACCATGCATTTTGTTATTACTGAATTGCAGCTCCTTCATTTACAGGGGAATAAGATCTGGCAGTCATCAGATAATAGGTTCAAATGAAATCATCAAAGTAGTACAGAGATTCCGGAGAATTTGTCATCACTTGACTGTTGAAAGCTCTAGGAGCAAAAACTACTTATCCTACATAAGTAGTTTTTGGGGAATACGTACATTCTTAATGGGCATGACGCCACCAGAAAGTTGTGTGGCCATCTTCAGTTCCTCCTCCTGGAGAAAAAAAAAAATTTATTGCATGAAAGAATTAACATTTATAATATGCAGGTATACTGTATGAAGACATTCCAAACATTTCCTTTGATGCATGCATAAACTGAACCTGAAATTACAACTGAGTAGATAAATCTCATTCACGATACTTCACACTATGGCCCATACTCCACCCTGTGTATAGGGATGTGAGCAATTTTAAAACAGGCAATTTGTTGCTATTATTCAGGCAGATCGTAGTTTCCCTTGAAACCCCCGGTCAACCCTACAAGAAACTGCATTGTCTGTATCTGCTCAAGTAAGGGATACTAAAATAAAGGGCATCTGTCTGCACAGATTCTTTGATTTTCACAAGCATTTCTCCTGGTTTAGCATTTGCTAATTTTAATTACAAATGTAAATGAACTAAATAGGATGTTCTGGGTCAACGTGAAATATCAAATCCATTTTATTTTGGCGGAACAGCTTTAAAAGTTGCATAATTACATTTTATTGAATTGGTTAACAGTATCACACTGATCTCAAAGATTCCCTATACTATCCAGTGCTTGTTTTCTCAAACAGAAATTCAATTAAAAGCAATGAGGAAATTAGAGGGATATTGCTCACACCAATCTAACCACAGATGAGCTTTGGGAAATGATCATGATCATGTCTTTCAGTGACATCAACGGGAGATATCTTTAATAAATAAAGCTGAATTGTAGCAGTGTACTCCAATTTTAAATGTAGTTCTACATCTGGATGGTACTTGTCTATAGAAGTCCTGTAATAAATCCTGATTGCAACTGCAAGTAGATAATTGGAATCAGACATGTTGGCCCTTTAAGTAGAATTGTACAAAAAGCGGAATAACACAGACAATTTGTCATGACAAAGTTTCTACAGCTGCCTATTCCTGCTTGTGGACTATATGGCAGGCTAAATATTTTGTGACTGGTCCACAGGAATTAAGACCGTAAATAAGTGTTTTCTGCCTCGCTCAAGCCTGGTTAGGTGAGGGCCTGGAGTGATGAGTGGGCAGACTAGAGCACAGATGTCTTAATCAAAGTTTCCATAAAAATAAGGGTCAACACCCAAAACCTTTACAGACCATATGTAAATACAAGTGTGACAGAGCACCTGCCTGGCAACACTTCCACAGGTCCAATGTAAATTGAGTTAAATCCACCAGTAAATTCAATGCAGAGCAATTTTACTCTGCAGGGAATGTTACTTCCCAAAGGCAAATCAAAACATCTCCACACTTTCCAACAAGCCATTTCTACTTACCTGCAGAATTGAACAGCAGTCATCAGATACAGGTTCAACAATATTCAACAAAACAGTACAGAGACTCTGGAGAATGTCTGAAATTGACCGCCGTTTTCCACAACACATTGGTGTTTATCACGCATTGCCTCAAGTATCAGCAAAAACCCTGCAACTGCTTAACCCCTGCGCATATAGTTATACAACCCATAAATCTAGCCATGTTCTGAAACATGTTGAGCGAGGACAACATCATCATGTGTCCATATTAACACTTACAGTGCTGTCTCCCTTCTTGGGTACAGAAGCCTTCCTGGGGAAGATGATGAGTTTGGAGCGGTACTCTTTCAGACGCTGTACGTTGGCATGCAGGGACTCTGATGACCTGTTACGACGACGGGGGTCAACAGAGATGCCAATGGTCCGGGCTGTCTTCTTGTGGATGCCGGCAGCCTGGAAAAGGCAGAGCAACAATGAGACCACAAAATCCGGACTATTGAGGCCTATAGTATGCCAGAAACGCCTTGGCACAGCATACATTAATCTAGCAGTCATCAGCTAATAGGTTCAAAAAGATTCATCAAGGAAGTACAGAGATTCCGGAGATTTGTCATCACTTGACTGCTATACAAGGTAATTTTCCCTTCACTGATTCGTTATGAATGACCTAAAACTAGGTCTACCTGACAATATTAGAATGTTAGTTGTTAACACTACATACCTTGAGCTCCTCCAGGGTGAAACCACGTCCAGCACGCACTTTGGTGTGGTACCGGATAGTGGGACACCTGACTTGAGGCCTAAGGGGTCCAGCCACAGGACGTGGAGCAATCCGGCGAGCCTTGATCTGACGGGCCTTTCGTCTATAAAAAATAAATAAAGGGGGGCAGTTAATATAAGAGGTTGATGAGCAGTTAATACAAGAGGTTGACTACCACTAGACCAGGGGTATTTAACTCTAGCCCCGAAAGCCAGTTCCACCCCATTTTTCCATTGCAACTTTCTAATCTCAAGGTTAATTCCATGCACCCGTCAGTGGTTTAATGAGGTACAACAGAAAACAGGCTCTGGCCCTCGTAAGGTAAGTTGTATAGTCCTGAGGTAGATGTCCATGGTTAATGCTCAGAAATATCCATCCCCATAATGTGAATAGATGCTGTGACAAACTCATTCCAAATACAAATAAGCCACACATTTTGGAAACAGTAATTCATTTTCCTTGGCAAGAGGTTACACCTTTGAAAAGTTCATTAACATATGTCTATAAATGATCATTCCCTATAATCTAGCATGCTAACAGGGAGGATGCACAAGTGTTCTGAAATGCAGTGCACAACACTATAAACATTTAGACACTTAACTTTAAAAAGCCATATTTAAAAAAAACATCCACTAAGCAATATGCTTAATCACAAACATGAGGCTAGTGCTTTGAGTAAGCTAGGTAAAACGAATAGCTATAAAGGGTCCAGCTATGAGTAAGGTTAAAGTAAGACCAACAACTGAACTCAGCCATCATTCACACCTCACTAGTAGCCAACTACGTTGTATACAGTGCCATTTCGACATGCAAACAGGTTTCCACAATGCAAATACCGTAGACGTCAGAAACACCAAAAGTACTCATTACATTGTTTTCTGAACCAAAATAACCAATAAATTCATACCTGCGGGTCTTCCTTGCGGGCTGATTGAACCAGGTGCGCACCCTCTTCTGCCAGTCTTTGTGGAAGTGGGGGTTCAAAAGCATGCCATTCCGGCTGGGTGCCATGGTTGCCTACTTTCCTGAGAAATTTGACAAACGTAGTTGAATGAGTCCACAACGTTTATCCATCCAGTGGAGAGCTAACTCACCGGCCAGAACACAGTGGCTGCTTCTAGTCAAGGCTAACCTTAGGGCAGATATGTGTTCTTAAACACAAAACGGACAGAGACATTTAAGCAGAAACTACTCCGTTACGGAGTTCATATTCCCTCATATACAACTCAATAGCAGTTTAAGTGACAACACTAAAGATCCCTGACAAAACAGATGCATGCGCTTGCAAACCCATGTAGGCCATCACTATTAAACAATACCAATTAACCAGCCTTTCTGAATACACTCCGCATCAATAATCATATTTTCGGAAAGACGACATCAGACACTTGAACAATATATAAAGACAAGTGAAAAAAAATATGATAAACTAGAGGATTACAAACGATTTACTCTTAAAGACAGTAAGCTTATTTTCACATACCGTCTTGGGCGGAAAATGGCCGAAAGGAAAAAGGAAGTCCAATAGCAGTGAATTGTGGGATATATAGATGGTAGCCAATCATAGTAAAGACTAAGGGATTATCAACCGGATGTGCTACAGATTCTTCACGTGTTACGACGAGTTTGTATAATTTTTTTCTTCAGGAATTTTTAACAATCACATATGCATACATTACAGCAAAATGTAAAATGTGTTGTATTTACATTCATGAAAAGTAAACGATTAAAGAGGTTTAGTCAGGAATTAATATGCGTAAGTTATTATAAAGACGTGGTGCATGTTTGTAGTTAAAGGGCCATATGTAGAAGTGTTACTGTATGAGCATAAATAAAGCATAGATATATGCAGTTAATGTCTTACAATAGTTCTAATATTTTTCGTGGTCATAAAAAATAAATAAAGTGAATAAAACACGTTGCCATTAAAACTTAATTATTGTATAAAAATTCTACATTTCTATCCTAGATAATATGTCACCATGTCCGGAAGGCATTCAGAATAAAAAACCATTCAAAACCACCGACAAAGCTTTTTCTTAATTTTTTTTGTTTTTAGTAAATAGAATATTGCAAAACATGCAATTTACACCTTAATCAAGTCCCATATATACATATAAAAGTGGAGTCTGAATACTTTCCAGAAGGTGTCACTACTGCCCCACACTAAAAGACCAACAATTTCAACTGTAGACCTGCTTCAGTGTATTATTTATGTAGAAGAGCCTACAAACCCGATTGCCCACTCTTATTGCTGTATTGACAATAATTATACCAACAGCAGCACCTACGCTCAAGGGATCATTCCAAATGATCCTTTCTTGCCAACTGCAGCATTCTGTTCTGCTATCAAAGTTGCAAAGCCCTATGCCCCTTTATAATCAGGTCAAAGATATGCTTAGTTTTTTTGCGGCCCTGATTATCTGAACACTATTCCCATTAATCATTGATATCAACCCTCCTCTGCACCTCACCCCCTATCCTAAGGGCAAAAGTCAAGGCATACCAACTTCCAAATACAGCAACAAGACATGCTCTGTGTCTTCAGCATGTGTTACAGCAGTGCTCTTCTAACCCCCTTATATGCACCAGATAGCAATCATAACCTAAGTGTATAAGGTAATGTGTAATCAAACAGAGAGTGTCTGTGTGTGTGTTTCATTTTGCGGTACAACAAAACAACAACATTTTCTAATCAGTCTTTAATTCATTTCTTTAGATTTCTTTCCCAAGAAAACTCAAACAGGTGTAAAAACACACTTTCCCACTCATCCCATCCCAACTTCCATAATTGGGAGAAAAAAAACTTTAGACCACAACATTTAAGTATTGATCCTAACCATCTATCGTTCAATGGTACAATATGGTGTCAATAGCTAATCTCAACTCCAGCCCTCAAATATCAACTGATCAGCCCATCTTTCCCAGGATTTGATAATATTATTTACTCTTTAAATACATCCTTCCATATTTATATTACTTTGAAGGGTCTTGAGCCTCTGTAGTTTTATCTCTCTCAAAACTGCACCAAAAATGAACACAAAAAACACAAGTGTTTCCTACTGACTGATGCAGGTCCAACTAGATCCCCCAACAAAACAGATTTAAATGCAGCCTGATATTACAACATAGCAGCCATTGAGCAACCAATAAACCAGAAAAGATTGGTACCTCAAAGAGCTGTTCCCAGCTGACTTGAATTTCACACAGCACAGCCGTCAAACATTTTGAGCTGAAATGACAATGTCATTTATCCTAACCAGGTTCCTAGGGTTTTTGGAACCACAACAGCTCCACAACATCACATATTCATCACCTTAGGTTTTTGGATTCAATAAATGTTTCACTATGTTAAGCAAACACCATGTCCTGACATATATGTCTAAATCCAAATAGCTTGTTGGTATGGAGAAGCCATCTAATTTAGGTTTTGGAGATATTATGTCCCCAAGATATATATATATTTTTTTAGATTTTCTCCATTAAGAATTGTTCTACCTCTTGAGCATTCTCTTCACTGATGTTAGGGGGAAAATACACTTGTGTCATATTCCAGAGAGGTTTATCACAGTTCCAGTTGGTTTAATCCTCATAATTATTGCCCAATTAGTAGAGATGGGAATGTTTCTATTTTTTACAGTGACTGCCTTAATTATGACAACAACCTTTTGTCTGATTTATTTTGTGTTCTCTGACCTTCACTGCATTGATGGAGAAATTAGTGATTATGGCCTAAAGTCAATATTGACATTTAACACATGACATTTAACACAAAAACTAGGAGAGTTCAGAAGAAAAAATGTTTGCCTGCCAGGAAGTTAAAACTGTATGGTTGCAGATCCCTTGCTATGTGGTCTCCACCTCTTCTAACATTATAGAAGACTCAGTGCTATTATCTTTGTATGGGGAGGGTGCACAAAGGATTAAATGCTGGTGTACCAATAGTTTGTATAATTTATATATTAACTGATCAAGATGTATCATTAGATTGCTCTGGTGAACAGCTAATAAAAAAAATTCAATTTTGGCTCCAATAATTTAAGGACTCAGTAAACAACCCTGATTTATTGGTTTCCCATTCCAGATATCCAAAAATGAATCACATGACTTGAAAAAGGTTTCTTTAGGCATCTGTAGGATTCTCTTGGGCTTAACATGCCTACAAACATACTAAATATGGGAGAAAATAACCTTCAAGGGTTGAGAAAGTGTGCCTAACCAGCTATGGCAACGGCACAAACATAGCAAACGCCACTGCACTAAATGAGTATACTTCAATGTTTTGACACAGGCTGCACCTTCAAATATGTTATGTGTTAAATGTTTCAAAAGCATTTAACTTTAAGAAGGTTTTTATTCAGCTTAATAGCACATTATGTAGGCTATGATTTCTATATTTAATTGATATTATCTACACTGTTTACACCTATAACTTATTGACAAATGTACCCCTACAATGATACAGATGTTTTAAGTATTGCAATTGGCACTGTGCAGGAATGTCCACCAGAGCTGTTGTCAGATAACAGAAGAATTCCTGCCAGACAAACATTGTGTCATAGAAGCTAGTAAATGTGCTCAATGTTTCAGTAACTGACTTCAGTGGGCAAAAGCTTGCCTTCGATTGCCACTGGTACTCTGGAGAAATCATTTTTAACCAATAAATCACACTAGGATGATGGCAGAGAGCTGCCCATGTCATGTGGGCTAGCAGTTGGATCATGTCAACGTAATGAACTGAGTAGCCTAAGCTACAGAAAACACAATTGCATTTTATCAATTTGAATGCAGAATCCTACCCAATGAACAGTGCAAATATCTGTAAAGTATTGCTTGAGGCAGAAAATGTCACAGCTCTTCCATTGCCTTCATACATGCCACCCACTACACGTTTGGAATGCTCCAGATCATTGTACAGCAGCATATTCCAGTTCCAATAACACACATACACTGGAGACAATATTTAATAGGCCACAGTTAACAGCCTGATCAACTCTATGTGAAGGAGCCTTTAACCTATTTATTTTTATTTAAATCTTTGCAACTGTAGTCTTTGGAGCTGCCAAGCAGACAGCCAAGGTTAAGTTTTAACCTACTTTGTGATTGTGAGAAACCAAATAACGTGTTACAAATTAGTTATTTAACATACCCATGACATCTTCTAATTTATTTATTTCTTTTAAGATAGATAGCTTGTAAACCTTAAGTGTTGGACTTGAAGAAGTTAATGCAAAGCAGGTTAACATAACTGAAAAATATTTCCATCATAAAATAATGAAAAAAAATTGAGTATTGTATTGAGTTTATTGTAGCTTATATACCATCACTTTCCAATCAGTTGCCACTTGGGTATTATTTTCAGTCTAAACAAAGCCTCAAATAAGCCCTTAACAATGTGCCAACAGGATATGTCAGCAGCCCTTCAGGTGCTCTAATTTTAACAGCAGTAAACACCCAGCTGATCATTGTTACTTTGAAAGCATAATATTTTGAGTATCATGGTGATTAAATAAATCACCATCAATACAGTCAAAATAAATATGGCTGTTATATTAGCTCATTTGAGCTGAGATTTAACAGCCAACCCAGACATGATTAGTGGAAAAACCTGTAATCATGATTAACGTGAACAATAAAAAAAAAAGAACATCAAGAGTAAAGCAGTCTACTCAAGTGATTTGATAAATGTTTCATAGCGGTCTTCATCCATCAGGCCATCAACCTCTACAGGGTTGTCAATGGTCATCTTTATTAGCCAGCCTGCAAGACAAAGAAAATAGTAAATTAATTGTAACATTGTCAAGAGATGGTCTTGTATGAGTTCTATGGATATAAACCAAGAAATTACAGAAAAATAATTATAAATACAATGGTTATAACATTGGGCTGATTTATCATGCAACTTGACATCTGGCATGTGTAAGATACTCACCCTCCTCGTAGCAGGATTTATTTACCAGTCCAGGGTTGTCTGCCAGCTTTGTGTTGATTTCAGTTACCTCTCCAGTCAGAGGAGAGTATAGCTCACTAGCAGCCTTTACACTTTCCAAAGCACCAAACTCCTCTGTAACACAACAAAAAGACATGCATGAATGTCTGATCAATTAACAAAGCATATGGTCGTAGTAGTAATTTGCTGGCTAAAAAAAATCATAACTGAAAAACTCACCCATTTGTTCAAGTTTTTGCCCTACCTCAGGAAGTCCACAGTATACCACATCACCCAATGCTTCCTACAAGAGGGACACAAATTAACACACTTATTAGATATGTACCAATTTCGAAAACCGCTCAAAACAAGCAATAACTAGACCAATAAATGTCAGTTTTCAATAAATAAATCCAGGACAAAAAAACAAACAATAGAAGTGTTTATAAAGAAAACTGCCTACCTGAGCAAAATTGCTAATGCCAACTGTGCCAACTCCACCCTCTACTTGTACCCACTCATGCTTGTCTGTGAATTTGAGAGCTGTAAAGACAGACATGCACATTAGATAAGGTGAAGCATTAACACTGAATTACTTCATTGACTAAAGGCAGTTCTTGAAAAAACTTAAGAATTTGAAGTTTCCTTTGTTCCTTGACTACATCGTCACTGAAGGGTCACCAAACTACAAAGAGTAGTATGTGGTTTTAACCAAACAAAATACTGTTTTAACCACACATTGTCCTCGTAATTGACTGTCCAAAGGACACTTTAATGTACTATGGACCAGAGAAAAGTATTGTGCAACACTGCAATCCTAATTTGAAAAACTGTAGTTGGCAAAGTGTACTACTTGTGAGAAAAATCTGTGCAATTCACTGTCCTACGCTCCACCTTGTTAAGTCAAACAAGATGTGACTTGTTGATACAATGTACCAAACGTTCTATTGCTAAACATTTATAGTACGGTTCTGTCTGTTACATTATGGTGGTGGGAGGGAGCACTCAAATTAATAGGTTGAAACTGATTAAAATAAAACATTTAGTCCTATCTGCTATGTGGGCTGTTCATTTAATTTTGACACTGACAGAAAACATTTGAAAATATTCTAATTGTATTTCCTATTGATAAAAACAAACTTATGCAACAACAAAAAAATACACATTTAAATGTGGTTTGTCACATTGCTGATACACCCTGGGAGGAATGAAATGCATCAACAGTTGCAGCCGATCATGCAGAAAAATACAGGTTTGAACCAGATTGTGAACTGTGCAAGATGCTGAGGCATGGCTAGATTGTCAGGGGGACTCCGGGGGAGAAGCTGACCACAAACATACATAACCATACTTGAGATTATATTTTTTTGACCGTAACGCCATCACATATTACAAAATACATACATTTGCAAGATGCTGAACTAAAGTTAAAATGATAAATATAACTGTCTAGCGTCCCTGCTCCAGCGTGACAGCAGTAATTACTTTGGGCATGAGACCTGTGACCGGTGCACAGTAGCCTAATTTGGTGAACATGAATTTGCTAGCCCCAGTAAAAGTTTACCCCTGTCAAACAATGCCATGCTTTACGGTTTCTGGGAAGCTATACATTGCAGGTTGGGTTAAACCAAACTATTGTCATTCAATCGTGTTGAGTTGGTCAAATAATCGGAATTCCATACATTCCATAAATAAAAACAGTTTGATTTCCGTCTGGGAATATCTGGAGAGTGCAGTTTACGTTTGAACAGCGTTCCGGACGTAAAATAAAAAGTAATTTTTTATACTTTTTATTTTTCAGATCTACCAAACTTAATCGTATAAGGGCATGATTCTAAACTACGAGGAAAATTGGACATGCCGATCAGAAAAAAAAAAAAAAAATCGCAGTTTACTCTCTCTCAAGCTGACGTGTAGAAATTCACCGTGGGAAAGTTCCCAAAACAGCGCGAGATTCACCCTAAGGGTCTGGAATGTGGATTCAGAAAATCGTACATCTATCCTGAAAGAATGCCAAGTTGTGTCAACATTCTAACAAATTGTTACCTGTGTTAAGTCGCGAGGCCGTGCTCAGTGTCCGTTCGGTGTTAGCCTTCCATAACAGCCGATGAGCGGGTATCTGTACAGGTCGAGAAATCTGAAGCAGTATTGTGGAAAAGTTTGCAGTAATGCATCGGAGCGCTACCCTCATCGCCATCTTCACAGTGTCGGCCGAAATGATTACACACAGAGGCACTTGACTGAGGAGCGCGCATCAGCCTTTGCGCGCTCCCGAAATACAAAAACATTCGTGAGTGAAAGTCTATATGCACTTCATATTCTGCAGCAATAAAATTTAATGTAATTTTACAATTTACAGCAAATTATTAGCAATTAAAGAAACCTACCGTACAATCTAATCCAGCGGTTAGTTGGACGGCACTTTCTTAACAGTGCCCCAGATTCTGATTGAAACCAGGAATTCCACTGGACCACTGTAGAACAGTGGTCCAGTGGAACAGTTCGTTAATCTCAAGGGAAGTCGAGGTTTCTTCCAGTTGCACATTATAATGGATACATAAGTGAACAACTGGGCCTACCGAACATAATTTTACGTAGGTTTTACGTACGTTGAAGAGAATTTGGATGTTTTTTTATTAAGAAAATCGTTTTGTTCTGTTGCAAAACATTTTCAGAATGTTGTCGGGTCAATGTGCTTTTTGCGTCCCTGGTACAAATAATGTTATATTTTGTCTATGTTTGGACAAATACTTATTCCATTTAGTTTTTCATGTACGGTCAATTGTCATCTATTATGAATACAATGATAAGGGCATCTAATTTACACCAACCTAACAGGGTGGACACCAACCTAACAGGGTGGACACCAACCTAACAGGGTGGACACCAACCTAACAGGGTGGACATGTGTATAGTAATGTTGACAAGATTTGTTGCCATATACAGTGTTTCCCCTATATGCATTCAACAGCTAACATTTGTTATATATTTTTATATTTTTGGATAATCCGGGTCTGACGATGGGTCTGAGGATTTCAATCCCGGTACCAAACAGCAGTCAAGGTACCATTGGCTAACACGTGGAGGTCTGAGCGACCCTCCAAGGATATGCCTCCTCAGACCATCACTGACCCACTGCCAAACCGGTCATGCTGGATGATGTTGCAGGCAACATCTGTCTCTAGACGAAACAGTTCCCTTTTTTGGAGGTTGTCTTGTTGTTGCCTTTCCAGTGCAGCTGTTGTAACTTTCATTTGCATTTCATTTTACAGGTGACATGGATTCACAATCGCTTATGCTTCCTAACTGGACAGATTGATATCTCAGAGGTTTGACTTGGTGTTATACTGTGATGGTTACGTATTCCCTTATGTTTTTTGAGCAGTGTAGTTACACTGCCTGTCCCAAAAAAAGTTGCACAAGTTGCAATATTTTGTTGGACCGTATTTAGCTTTGATTACAGCGCCCATTTGCTGTGGCATTGTTTCGACAACCTTATGCAACATCACAACATTTAATGCATTCATTTTTGAGATCTTGTATTGACGAAGGGAGAGTCGAACCACTCCATGAAGTCTTCTGCAGCACATTCCAAAGACTTTCAATGGGGCTAAAGTAAGGACTCTGTTTTGGCCAATTAATGTGTGAAAATGATACCTCATGCTCCCTGAACCATTCTCGCATAATTTGAGCCCGATGGATCCTGGAATTGTTGTCCTGGAATATGCCCATGGCATCAGGGAAGAATATATATATTATTGGGATAACTTGGTCATATTATTCTACAATAGTAAAAAATTTAATAAAAATAAAATGTAACCAAAGCCCTTGAATGAGGGGGATACTGTATATTCCTCATTTCTCTTTTAATGTTCTGTCAATTAACTTCTGAATAGAACAAACCCCTAAATGTGTAACCATTGAGCTATAAGGCTAAACTGTGGTCACTCAAATATGGAAATTCAGGTCAAGATCGCTCATTTAACTGCTCCAGTTAAAAAGCGATGTTGACAAAATTTTATTGCTTCTTTGTAAACATCTTCTACTTTGTCCTAGAAATCTGTGCCTGTGACCATGGCAACAGTGACATTGAGGCAACCTGGGAATAACAGTTTATTAGCTTAGTTTATACAATTCTTAAAATTCTCTCCACATGTTGCATTGGGAAAACAGTGCATGGAAAGGCTATGATTTCCACCTTATAATGGTGTTTTTCATGGCTAATCGGGTGCGAGAATTCAATGCCCAGATAAAGCCCCGCCTCCACGCCAATAGAGGCTCAATACTCGGTTTTGAGAAAACATGACTCCAACGAAGTTGGGAAGAAATTGTAATCGTAAGAAGAAGCAAACGTGGAAAAAACATGTTTGAACAAATACATTTTAAAAAAGATCGGACGCGAAAATCCATTTAATGATTTTAGCAATACACTTTTTCCATGCAGACTGCGTTCTTCCGATTCAAGATCGCAGTAGTAGGCCATAGGCTAAGTTTGAATCTGGGGCTAGCCCCTCTCTCACAATGCAATGTACATTTTACGTGTGAAAATATGAATACGCATGCTCAGAATCAATGTAGATCACACAAATTTGAGGCCAAGTGGGGCTGACAGCCAGTAGCCCCACTGAAGCATCATTTCGTATTTCAGACCTAATTGGCTGTCTGTCTGTCTGGCGCCAACATTAGTCGACAAGAAGAGGAGGGTAGATTGTCTTAGCTAGCTTGTAAGCTTCACAAACTTCAGATAACTTGAGAAAATGAATAAAGTGGATTTCATACAGTGCACCAACTTGAAACCCTTAATTTGGAGGAGAAACTTGAAGTAAAGCGACTTGTTGCCCATCAGCCACGGGATATTGTCATCACTCAAACTGCTGGTAAAAGTAACCGCGGGTTTAACATGGAGTGTTTTTTGTAGAAAAAGTGGCTAACGGTTAGCATACAAAAGAAGGAACTCTTATGTTTTCCATGTCTGCTTTTTGGTGGAGATGGTACTTCGTCGAGAACGGGTTACAAAGATTTGAAACATCTTTCTGAGAGGACTGCAAAACATGAGAGAAGCGGGAGTCATCTGGACAATGCTGTGAAATTGGGCTTGCTTGGAAGGGTAAATGTCGCAGCCCAAGTTGAAATTGCATACAGGCGCTCCATTGAGCAGCATAACAAACAGGTGGAGGGAAACAGGTACGTTCTTTGTCGAATCATGACCCCCTGAATCCTGGAATATTCAGATGCATTTTCGAGACTGTGTGAGGGCGATTCAAGACTTCAGAGGCACTATGACGCTCAGCCCATCTTCAAAGGGACATCTAGCACTGTACAAAACAAACTGTTGTACTGTATGTATGAAGTGTTCAAGGAGTGGACGAGAAATTATTTGTTGCCATACAGGCAGATGAGACAACTGATGTCTCCTGTAAATCACAAATGGTGGTTGTGTTGCGATACATGTTGCCTGACAATACAGTGACAGAGAGGTTTTTGGAGTCAAAGATAAAACTGAATTTGGCCTCTCTAATAGCATCAAGGGTGTGCTGGAACCACTGAAGCTGGGAGAAAAGCTGATCGCTCAGACATGATGGTGCGGCTGTAATGAGTGGAAATGTCTGAGGGGTACAGACGCTAATGAAAGAGACATACCCACATGCCCAGCAGCAACTTTGTTCAGCAAGGATGAGCATCCTGAAGGTGTTTTTTGCAGAACTTTTGCCACCTTTTTCTCTGGAGCTCCAAAACGTGTTGCAGCACTTGCTGAGGCAACACAGAGACGCATTCCAATGGAATTGACAGTAGAACTGTCAATGCATTTTGGGAAAATCGCGCTGCACTGCTCTGGTGTATGGAGGACATACGCACACAACGAGGATGGGATGAGGCCACCATAAGTGAGGCATACAGTCTGTCAAAAAAACTCTGGGTCCGAGAATGTCCAGAATATGCGGAAGCAAACTGATGAATGGGCTGCTACCGTTCACGATGGAACAGATGAGCCAGGCCGACGAGTAACCAACACAGCACCGGTGATGAAGGAGGCATGTGACACAGTCATCTCCCAGGTGAAGCAGTGGTTTTCACAAAGTTACCACCTGATCGATGCCAAGCTGGTTGACAGCTCGCTCTTCCCACAATTTGTCCTGTCATTCCCTACATTTGAGCTTGATTGTGCGGTGAAACTATGGCCTCTAGGAAATGAGGAAAAGTTGAAGTCTGAGCTGACCACTCTTTAACGCCACACTAAGCTTCACACTGGTAAGACGGCCCTGTCTCTGTTAAGATCCATCCATGAGAACAACCTAGAGGAGGCTTTTGCTGAGACCGTCACTCTGCTGAAATTTGTCATAACAACACCTATGATGACATCTGAGTCAGAGAGGAACTTTTCCACCTTGAAGAGGGTAAAAACCCTCACTCGCAGTACCATGGGACAACCGCGACTCAACGCATTTGCCATGTTGTCCATTGAAAGCCAGCTGATTCAACAGCTACATGACTTCATTCCCAAAGTCTTTAAAATTTTGCCCAGAGGAAGAACCGCCGTGCTACTTTTCTCTACAAGTGAGCCCTCAGCCTTGGAGAGTGAAAGCATATTTTATCATCCTGCCTTTGTGGTGCTGGATGATATTGTTCATATTTTTGTGCTGGATCGTTTGATTTAGATGGTGACGAGTCAGTGTGTCCATGCTTATCTATTAAGGTTGTTGTCATTGAATGGATCTGTATCTCTAAAAAGTTGTCATTCCGGCCTTCATTAATTGTGGCCTTCAGTGGTGTTGAGCTCATTGCTGTTCGCGTATGGCCCTGGGCCCTGTAGGCACATTGGTTCTGAGCTTGGTTGCATTCCTAATTAAGGTTTTTAAATGTGACAGTGGTAATTTTACATGTGTTTGAGAAAGAGAGCAATTACACAAGGTCTTTCTCTCTCTCTTTCTCTCTCTCTCCAGTATGTGTACTACAACACCTGGTCGAAGCAAGTCTCTCTATCCTTAAAAGTGTTTTGTGGAGCCATGCTGTTTGTTGATGTGTTAAATAAACATCAGTAGCAAGAGGGAGTTTTGTAGCTTTACTGGTATGTATCCTATATTTTGAAATGGTTTGTGCCCCACCATTTTTTTACATATAAAAATGCCACTGACAATACAGTGGGGAGAACAAGTATTTGATAACCTGCTAAATCGGCAGTGTTTCCTACTTAAAAAGCATGTAGAAGTCTGTAATTTCTATCATAGGTACTCTTCAATTGTGAGTGACAGAATCAAAAACAAAAATCCAGAAAATCACATTGTATGATTTTTAAGTAATTAATTTGCATTTTATTGCATGACATAAGTATTTGATACATCAGAAAAGCAGAACTTAATATTTGGTATAGAATCCTTTGTTTGCAATTACAGAGATCATACATTTCCTGTAGTTCTTGATCAGGTTTGCATACACTGCAGCAGGGATTTTGGCCCACTCCTCCATACAGACCTTCTCCAGATCCTTCAGGTTTCATGTCTGTCGCTGGGCAATACGGTCTTTCAGCTCCCTCCAAAGATTTTCTATTGGGTTCAGGTCTGGAGACTGGCTAGGCCACTCCAGGACCTTAAGATGCTTCTTACGGGCCACTCCTTAGTTGCCCTGGCTGTGTGTTTCGGGTCGTTGTCATGCTGGAAGACCCAGCCACGACCCATCTTCAATGCTCTTACTGAGGGAAGGAGGTTGTTGGCCAAGATCTCACGATACATGGCCCCATCCATCCTCCCCTCAATACAGTGCAGTCATCCTGTCCCCTTTGCAGAAAAGCATCCCCAAAGAATTATGTTTCCACCTCCATGCTTCACGGTTGGGATGGTGTTCTTGGGGTTGTACTCATCCTTCTTCTTCCTCCAAACACGGCGAGTGGAGTTTAGAACAAAAAGCTCTATTTTTGTCTCATCAGACCACATGACCTTCTCCCATTCCTCCTCTGGATCATCCAGATGGTCATTGGCAAACTTCAGACGGGCCTGGACATGCGCTGGCTTGAGAAGGGGGACCATGCGTGCGCTGTAGGATTTTAATACATGATGGCGTAGTGTGTTACTAATGGTTTTCTTTAAGACTGTGGTCCCAGTTCTCTTTAGGTCATTGACCAGGTCCTGCTGTGTAGTTCTGGGCTGATCCCTCACCTTCCTCATGATCATTGAGGCCCACGAGGTGTGATCTTGCATGGACCCCCAGACCGAGGGAGATTGACCGTCATCTTGAACTTCTTCCATTTTCTAATAATTGTGCCAACAGTTGTTGCCTTCTCACTAAGCTGCTTGCCTATTGTCCTGTAGCCCATCCCAGCCTTGTGCAGGTCTACAATTTTATCCCTGATATCCTTACTCAGCTCTCTGAGTTTTGTGGCAAGGTTGTGGCGTCTCGGAGAGGAGAGGTTGTGGAGTCTGTTTGATTGAGTGTGTGAACAGGTGTCTTTTATACAGGTAACGAGTTCAAACAAGTGCAGTTAATACAGGTAATGAGTGGAGAACAGGAGGGCTTCTTAAAGAAAAACTAACAGGTCTGTGAGAGCTGGAATTCTTACTGGTTGGTAGGTGATCAAATACTTATGTCTTGCAATAAAATGCAAATTAATTATTAAAAGATCATACAATGTGATTTTCTGGATTTTTGTTTTAGATTCCGTCTCTCACAGTTGAATTGTAGCTATGATTAAAATTACAGACCTCTACATGCTTTGTAAGTAGGAAAACTGGCAAAATCGGCAGTGTATCAAATACTTGTTCTCCCCACTGTATATATTTAAACGAGTGGCCACGTTAATATATTGGAAAAACAGAGTGCCTTATCAATTGATAATAAATACTTATGAAAAGATAAACACTCTGTTATGATTTGATAACCTTTCCGTTTTTAGCTTCTGTCTTTGAATTCTTTCAGTCCCCAATAAATGGTTCATGCGGGGGGATTGGAGTTGCGAATCAGCCACTCCAAGAATGTGCACAAAGCACACTCTCTGGATGACTAAATAATTGCCCGTTGTTTTTTTTCCAAATGACACAACTGATAGGAGAATGTTACAGCAAAATAAATTTGAATGTAGACTACTTCAAAATGTACTTTGTATGTTTAGAAAATATGCATCTACCCTACAGTAGCTTGTGTTCGCAGCCAAAGCAGCGGCGACGTCTTATCTTAAACTGGTTTAACTTACCATTTACCAAGTGTTAAAGTTAGCTTATTTAAAAATCATAAATTGACAAGGCTGTAAAGGAAAAATATTCATTATATTGTTAATGTTATGAAGTTCCGTCAAATTTTGGAACTTCAGATATTGAAAAAACAAAGGATGTGCATTGTTCCTCACCCTCCCCTGATCAATAATATATACTTTTCATAGTTATTGTATACTTTATGTAAGAGCTATTGAAACTATAAGTTTGAAGAAGATGGCTGCATTTGTACACAATTTGAACGCTCCCACAAAGCAGCACCTGCGAAGATCGCTTCCTTTTCGGTTTCGGCTCTGATACACAGCGGTTAGTTCTCCGTGGCTCGCTAACTTTATGCTCGGTTAAAATATAGGGGAAATAAGACCTGTGCAACATCGTATGCACTTTTTTAATCACAATGAGACCAATATTGGATTTCATTAATTCTTCGTTAAAGAGATTTTGAGATTTGAAGAGCCGAATGTCTGTCGAATGTCCAATCTGAAACTAACTTCACCGCAGTGGAAATAATTCAATAAAATGGGACTTGACAGGTTATCTTTCAATTTATGTTTTTTTCGGTATAGTAAGAAAGTTTAAGTTTTAAGTTTCACTTTATTTATCAAATGCATTGGTTGATGATCGCTTCATTCTCCATTTTATTACGTTCAAAATATGCTCATACACAAGACATTCTGTTCGCTTCAATGTACACTCACCTAAAGGATTATTAGGAACACCATACTAATACTGTGTTTGACCCCCTTTCGCCTTCAGAACTGCCTTAATTCTACGTGGCATTGATTCAACAAGTTGCTGAAAGCATTCTTTAGAAATGTTGGCCCATATTGATAGGATAGCATCTTGCAGTTGATGGAGATTTGTGGGATGCACATCCAGGGCACGAAGCTCCCGCTCCACCACATCCCAAAGATGCTCTATTGGGTTGAGATCTGGTGACTGTGGGGGCCATTTCAGTACAGTGAACTCATTGTCCTGTTCAAGAAACCAATTTGAAATGATTCGAGCTTTGTGACATGGTGCATTATCCTGCTGGAAGTAGGCATCAGAGGATGGGTACATGGTGGTCATAAAGGGATGGACATGGTCAGAAACAATGCTCAGGTAGGCCGTGGCATTTAAACAATGCCCAATTGGCACTAAGGGGCCTAAAGTGTGTCAAGAAAACATCCCCCACACCATTAACCACCACCACCAGCCTGCACAGTGGTAACAAGGCATTATGGATCCATGTTCTCATTCTGTTTACGCCAAATTCTGACTCTACCATCTGAATGTCTCAACAGAAATCGAGACTCATCAGACCAGGCAACATTCTTCCAGTCTTCAACTGTCCAATTTTGGTGAGGTCGTGCAAATTGTAGCCTCTTTTTCCTATTTGTAGTGGAGATGAGTGGTACCCGGTGGGGTCTTCTGTTGTTGTAGCCCATCCGCCTCAAGGTTGTGCGTGTTGTGGCTTCACAAATGCTTTGTAACGAATGGTTATTTCAGTCAAAGTTGCTCTTCTATCAGCTTGAATCAGTCGGCCCATTCTCCTCTGACCTCTAGCATCAACAAGGCATTTTCGCCCACAGGACTGCCGCATACTGGATGTTTTTCCCTTTTCACACCATTCTTTGTAAACCCTAGAAATGGTTGTGCGTGAAAATCCCAGTAACTGAGCAGATTGTGAAATACTCAGACCGGCCCGCCTGGCACCAACAACCATGCCACGCTCAAAATTGCTTAAATCACCTTTCTTTCCCATTCTGACATTCAGTTTGGAGTTCAGGAGATTGTCTTGACCAGGACCACACCCCTAAATGCATTGAAGCAACTGCCATGTGATTGGTTGATTAGATAATTGCATTAATGAGAAATTGAACAGGTGTTCCTAATAATCCTTTAGGTGAGGGTACATCCATGGTGCTGACGTCCAGGCCACTTTCCTGTACTGCTCAACATCCCGCTCAACATCCTTCATCGCCCGTGCGTCCGGCTCAAATTCCAGCACAACATCCCTCGTCGCTCATCCGTCCTGCTAAACATCCTCTTGAGTGCTCCCCCTAGCGAGGACGTCCATGTGACGTGGTGGACGTCCGGGTCACTCTGAGGGATGTAGCCCCTACTGAATTTGGCTCCATACCGCAACGCTTGTGATGTCACACCATCAAGGTATGAATGTTAGCTTGAAATGTCTAAAAAGTGTGTGTTCAGTTTACATTTTGTATAGCTCAAAGCGTTTGAACACAGGTGGGCAGTCACCTGTAGCCCCTACTGAATTTCTCTTGGGGAAGGGACTCAGAAGGCCACAGGTTTGTGTCCTATGTGGGAAATGGTAAGGTGTGTGGGGTTAGTTTAGGTGGGGGTGCGAGCTTAGTGGTGGATGAGTTAACAGCACGTTGACGATGGAGCTATACAATTGGTCGTTTTTTTGGTATAGCTGGAAGGTCGTCAGGGAACGTGGTGACGTGTGTTATGAAGTATAGGCCCGCAAGTTCTCGTCCAGTATGGTACCGGCGAACTGATTGTGGAGGAAGTGATGGCAACAGCACACTGACGTCGACATCACTGAATAGTAGGGAAGGGCTAGACATTATTTAAACCCAATAATAATATCTGGGAGCGGACATGCAATCTCAGAGAGAAACCTTGTCATTTACATAAAAAATAACGTTTGTTAATGTTTTCCAGTGTAAGTAAGTTCACATCTCAAAAAAGTTAAGGGAACACGTAGTCATCAGAGATTAACACCAAGTCATTTAAACTTCAGGGATATCAATCTGTCCAGTTAGGAAGCATAAGCGACTGTGAATCAATGTCACCTGTTTTGGTGCAAATGAAAGTTGTTTTGTCGGTGGTGGGCACAGACAACTGACCTCTCCTTATCCTTCCTGACAGATTTCTCTCTAGTTTTGTGTTTTTCTTGTGTCCTTGTCACTACTGGTAGACTGAGGGGGTACCTGCAGGTTGCACATCCATACGTGCTGTTGCAAGAAGATTTGCTTTGTCTCCCACTACAGTTTCAAGAGCATGGAGGAGATACCAGGAGACGGGCTGTTACAAGAGGAGAGCTGGACAGGGCTGTAGAAGGGCATCAACCCAGCAGCAGGACCTGTATCTGCTCCTTTGTGCGAGGGGCAGGGAACAGGAGGGGCACCGCTGGAGCCCTACAAATTGACCTCCAGCGAGCTTCTGATGTGCATGTTTCTAACCAAACTGTCAGAAACAGACTCTGTGAGGGTGGCATGAGGGACTGATGTCCTCTAGTGTAGTGTTTTTCAACCCTGCTCCTGGAGGCACACCAACCAGCATGTTTTAGATCTCTCTCTGCCCTCCCATACCCGATGTAGCTCATCAAGGACTTGATAATGAGCTGATCATTTGAATCAGGTGTGATAGAGCAGGGAGAGATCTAAAACATGCAGGGTGGTGTGCCAGGAGCAGGATCGAAAAACACTGCTCTAGTCGGACTTGTGCTCACAGCACGGTGCAACTCGATTGGCATTCTCCAGAAAACACCAGAATTGGCAGGTCCGCCATTGGCATCACAGATGAGAGCAGGTTCACACTGAGCACATGTGACAGATGTGAAAGTGTCTGGAGATGCTGTGGTGAACGTTATGTTGCCTGCAACATCATCCAGCATGACCAGTTTGGTGGTGGGTCAGTGATGGTCTGGGGAGGCATATCCTTGGAGGGTCGCACAGACCTCCACGTGCTAGCCAACGATACCCTGACAGCTGTTAGGTACCGGGATGAAATCATCAGACCCATTGTCAGATCTTACGCTGGTGCAGTGGTCCCTGGGTTCCTCCTGGTGCAGGTCAATGCCCGGCGTCATGTGGCCAGAGTGTGTAGGTAGTTCCTGGTTGACGAAGTCATTGATGCCATTGCCTGGCCCTCACATTCTCCAGACCTGACTCCAATTGGAAACCTCTGGGACGTTATGTATTGGTGCATCCAACACTGCCAAATAGTGCCACAGACTGTCCAAGAGCTCACTGATGCACAGGGTTCAAATTACAGGGGGATTGCCTGGGTGGACCCCCCTAATTAAGACTTGCCCCCCGCCCAAAGAGGTGAAAACAACAGGTCGGGGGGTTGAAACATTTATTTATCGTTCTTACCTGTAATCGCAAATATTACAATACATTTTCCATATTCATGCCTGGAAGAATCTTGTCATAAGATTTCAGACACCCCTAAAGTGGACCATACAATTTCCTAACCTTGACGTTAGTTAAACGTCTTGTCTGTCTGCCTGCCTGACTCCCAACGTTGCAGTGGAGTTCTTAATGAAAGCCCCCCACAGAAATGTTGACTTAAAGGCAGAGGATATTACACTGCCATCTTGTGTATCGCCAGCCTTGTATTGAATGAACGAATGTCTTCATAGTTTCGGTTTACCTGTTGTAGTAGAGGGGGGTCTTAAATTAATGACACAGCAAAGACATGTGAGTGAAGTCCCGCAAATTCTCAGCAAAAGTTGAACAGCTTTTGAGCTAGTAAGATGTTTTGTGATGCTCTCTCTCTCTTCAGTGGATTCCCTTAAGCTTGCACGTTTAAAAGTAATTTATTCTGGATTAAACTACATGGAAATGGTAACGATAGAAAATTGCTAACGTGTTCTTGAGTTTTGCCCTTCGTTAAAGTCGGCAAAAACAGACGTTTTTTTCTGTTTAATCTGTAGGAGATTGCCCCTCATTTGCCTGTTTTCTGACACGCTGTGTGCCTATGGCTTGGCATTTCATTACAAATATAAAATGTAATATATGATCTAATGTTGGCTAAAACTGATGCTCAGTCATGAGCAGTCAGACAATGGAGGATTTGTTGTAGATTGACATCAATAACACATTTGCCTACCTCTTTGGCATGTTGATAGTGTTTTTGGTTCTGGTACAGCATTGTGTGGGTCTGAGCGCTGCTGTTGGGTCTCTGGGTCAAACTTGCTGTCAGTTTTGCTCTTGAATACTTTCTTGCTGACCACTGAATACAAAGGTTGTGCGGTACGTGCCCCGTGAGGTTTAATGGATTGGATTAATCATCATCTACAGACCAGGCCTGGCGCCACGACTTAGACCAGGTCCAGTTATCACAGTCACATGTTACGATTGACTGTATATACCGCTTCGGTGGACAGTTTGCGTGGTGATTAGATGTGCCCCCTAATTTCTAAAAAATGCCCCCTCAGTCATACCCTTCTGCAGGGCCTGCTACTGACTGTAGACATTACCTTAAACAAGCAAGATACACTGAAACATTCGCCTACGCTGTACTGGGTTCCCTTTATGCCCTGGAGAAAAAATTTACCCCTGAGTGTTCCTGAGCCCACGCAGAATGACTGACAGGACGGTAGAACATGAAAATTAGATTTTCATTAAATAAGGAAAACAGCGTTAGAGCGTGGAAATTCATTTGCAAAGGATGGTGCTGTTTCTCACTTTTCACATTTGAATTAACATTTGAATTATGTTATGTGTTATTGATGTCAATCTGCTACAACAAATCCTTCATTGCCTCACAAAGCGGGGCATGACTGAAGAAAATGACATGCTATATGGCTTTTCATTAACATTTTAATATTGACAGCTAATGTGCATACCAATACATGAAAATTCAAATGAAAATCACATGATTGCATTTTAATTTTCATGTTGCCTGAAATAATGGAGGCAAAAGTGGAAAATGAAAATGCAATGTGGGATTGCATTAACATTTGAATTAAGTTAACTATATGCTTCCATAGCTCTGTCGGTGAAATGACTCTACCATCATTTTAAGATAAAATTTGATCGTACGCACGCTTCATGAATGAGGACCAATGTCTTTTTCAGGGATGACAATGCCAAACCACATTTTCTATGTATTACAACAGCATGGCTCCGTAGCAAAATAATCAGTGTGCTAAACTGGCCTTCCTGCAGTCCAGACCTGTCATCCATTGAAAACATTTGGCGCATTATGAAACGAGAAATGAGAAAAGGAGAACCCGAACTGTTGACCACCTGAAATCCTATATTAAGCAAGAATAGGAAAATATTTCACTTTCAAAACTACAGCAATTGGTCTCCTCAATTCCCAAATGCTTACAGAGAATTTTTTAAAGAGGTGATGCAACACAGTGGTGAACATGCCCCCATCCCAACTTTTTTGAAATGTGTTACTGGCCTCAAATTCAAAACAGGAATGTTTTTCCAGAAACAATAACATTTCTCAATTTCAACATTTAATTTGACTTTGTACTATTTTCCATAAAATATAGGGATAAATAATTTGCACATCATTGCATTGTTTTTATTTGCATTTTAAACAGCGTCCCAACGTTTTTGAAACAGGTTTGTAGAACGTCACGTTTTCAAACTCGATCAGCACTGATCAATGTGAGTGGAACTGCAAGCAGCACCTTGAAAAATGAAAAGCTTACTTGTACTGTATTCATTCCGGAGTGTCCAGCAGTTACCAAAAATTAAACGGTTTTGAATACAATGACAGACCTTGATCGATGACTTGGTTGACACCACCTTGTCTGTTGATTGTGATTACTTTGGAAAATGTGGTTTTGGAGACTGAGTGGCATTGACTTAAACTAAGATTCTATGATAGAAAAAGGGATTTATTTAGACAGCCAGAGAAAAATCACTGAGTCCTACGATGTATACTCACCAGCCACTTTAGGAAGTTAGGAACACAGTGTTGTCTTCTGTTGTTATAGCTCATCCGATTTAAAGTTTGACGCATACCACTGTTTATTACTTTGAGGTCTTTGTCAGCTTAAAAGGAGTCTGGCCATTCTCTCAGCCATTTCATTAGCAAGGCGTTTTCACCCACAGAATTGCCACTCACTGGATGTTTTCTTGTTTATTCATTTTCTGTAATCCCGAGACCGTAATGCACAGATACTGGAACCACTACCTCTAGCGCCAACAATCATACCGCAATCAAAGTGGCATAGATCACGCATCTCCCCATTCTAATGTTTGGTTGAATAACAAAAATCACTTGATCAATTTAAATTGTGTTGTGGCACATGATTTTTCATCTGGCCATTTGCTTTAATGAGCAGGTGTATTAAAATTAAAGGCTGGTGAGTGTAACCATATAATCCCCAAAAGAAAAACCAACTATTTTTAAAGCCCATAAAATTGGTAGCTTTGCTTAATACAGTTCTGTAAGTGAACTGGATTTCAAAAGATCATTATAATTCACAGAACTATATGAAGATATTTTGACACAGGACTACAGAAGCACATTTGTCATTTGTCAAGTTTATTTGTGATAATGGCAGGTAATTGCAGATGAACATATTGTTTTATTTAAAAATAATTAAGTTGTAGAGCATACATAACTTTTAGAACACGAGAAACCTTCAATCGCTAACATACGAGACTAGAATGTTAATCACACTTAAAGACAAAAAGGGGAAAAAGCCTGAAGTAATTCCATGCAACAGCACAGTTTTGATACTTTCTATTAAACTGTAATTGTTGAAAAATATATTTAAAAGTCCCTTATTTTCCACATTAATGCAGATTGCAAGAATTAAGTAAAAAAAAAATGGAAAACTTCAACTCCATCATGACCCACAATGAACGAACCAATTAATGAACGAACCAATTAAGTTCATTCCACAGGTCTCATCATGCCATTGTCGGTAGATATCAGCCAGGTGGTGAGGTCACAATACTAGACAGAAGTGCCCTCTGTGGGAAGGGCTGTCTTGTTGTCATCAGGCTTCATGGCAGGGAAGAGCAGCACCTCCTGTTTAACAAAATCACCCCCATCAGTTGGTCACACAACACATACAAAAATGAAAATTATACAAATGACAACATTTGCACAACCAAATATAGATTAATATAGCTACATGCTAGTGAAATGTTTGGATTAGTTCTGCTAATAAGATTAGTCCAATTATGTGCCCTAACCTTACCGTTGCTAACATTTACTTGGCTTATAATAGCCATATAAGCCTGCTATTATCTTACAATAGGGCAATTAAAGATGTGTAGGCTTGATTTTTTTCTGGCTTAATTGCAGCAAACTGTCATAACTGAAAGTTAGAAATCAAGTAAAATTTCTGGATTTTCTATTTTACACTTATTACCAATTTTAAGGTGGAGCCTTTGTCGAACTGTTCGTTTAACTGCTCATTTAATGCAATGGAGTTTGCAGCGTTCGCTATGTTTGTGCTTATTGCCATAGCTGGTTAGGCAGTATTTCTCAACCCTTGAGGTAGATTTTCTTCCATATTAGGTTTGTTTGTAGGCACCGACATTGAAGACGAAATTTAAATAACCATGCTGTTGTGTATGTGGGACAATATCTTGGTGGCACTCACTAACTTTGATTAATTGTGCAGCTCTAATCCAGACTTACAATTTGAATACAACACAAAAAAAACTGGTGCATTCATGCTTTTACCAACTTAGAAATATTGCCAAAAGAAGATTTATCTTTTGATCGTGTCAAAGGGGTTTTATCTTTTGTGGACACTGAGAAAATTATACACACTTATTTTATCTTGCCTAGACTACTGTAATGCTTAGTTTACATGCCTCAACAATAAGTCCCTAGGTAAACTCCAGGTTGTACAGAATTCAGCTACCAGATGTCTTACAAGGACTAAATCAAGGTCTCATATAACCCCAGTGTTGGCAGCTCTACATCGGTTACTTGTAATATTCAGAGTAGATTTAAAATGCAACTTATCCCTTTTTAGGCACTACATGGTCTGACACTTGATTACATTAGTGACATGCTATACCCATACTGCACTGTTAGGCCTCTCAGATCAGCTGTAAAATGACTTCTGGCTGTCCCAGAGTCTAGACTGAAAACTATCTGGAACCGGGCCTTTGCTATACGAGCCCCTAGACTCTGGAACAGCCCACCACAGAATGTCAGAGATGCTACGTCACTGCATTCCCTCAAATCTTACCTAAACAAAATTTTCATAAGATTTTGATTTTTTTTTACCATTGTGATTTTATATTTTGTTCATTCTTTTCACTTCATTTTTTGTATTTGTATTTTTTTATTATTTTAATGCATTTAAACTTATGTTAAAAACACTGTACTTGTACTAGAAAAGCTCTATGCAAGTTAATATTATATTATCTAGATGGAGATTAAGTCAAAAAGGACCCTTTAAAGCCATCAAAACAGTGTTTAAACTATTATTTTCTCCTTTTGATTTTTTACCAGCTGAGTATGCAAAAAACATTTTCAGCAACGACCTGGAAGCAATTAGGATTGATTTCTTATTCAGGGCTAGAATGACAGGGTTTTTCCACCTTTTGACCACTAGGGAACAAAAGTCACCCATCCAGATGTACTGGCTGGAAGGATGACAAGACAATAGGGGTGGGATGATATTAGAATTTCATGCCACGATTAACCTGGCCAAAATTATCCAGGTTAATCGGCCAGAATTGTTATTATCCCGATTAATAACAATTCTGGCGTCTAGCTCAAAATGGTTGATTGGAAATGCTTCCATTACATAAATATTGTTCTTGTGCATTTAAAAAGCCATTACAATAAAAACCAAAGAAGGTTTTTAATAATTAACTAATACTATAACATGTACATCTCTAAATGTATATGGTTGCCAGCTTCACTGAGGATGTTTAGTGGCATTTAGTGAGGTTTACTCAGGTTTGACATTTCTGTATTGTAAATGTATTAGAATATTTTGAGATACTGGATTTTTGATGTCCATGAGCTGAAACAAAAAAGGCTTGAATGTTTAACTTTGTTTAATTAATCTAGAATATATGAAGTTGTCACTTATTGATTTGAATTACGGCACAAAAACTTTTCCATGATATTCTGATTTTTTTAGATGCACCTGTATGTTTGGCTGTGCCCATAGAACACTACAGACAGTCCTTCACTCCAGTCAGAAAAAAAGGTAACCATCCTATGCCGTCAGTCATACATGCATGCAGGAAAAAAATATTTGCCCTCTTTCTAATTTTCTAAGCCTTTCCATATTTAAATAAGTAGTGACTGAAATCTCATTTTAAATAAAGGGAACTATAATGACCAAATACATGTGAAAAAACAAACCGTTCTATAGTTATTTATTGAACTGCAACACCCTGAGAAAAAGTGGTTACCCTTTTATACTAAACTTGTTAAGCTGCAATGACCTCAACTAACGGCTTCCTTTAGTTGTTTAATCACTCTCACCACTTTGGAGGTGTGTGTGTAATGGCATAACTTAAATATATATTTATTTTTTTACACATTACCTTTATTTAAATTTAGGTTTTGAATGAAGATCTGAAAACATTCAATGACAAAACTATGCTAAATACTCTTCCAGTATTGTTTGTTAGGAACATTAAAAAAAACACTCTCTCCCCACAACTGATGCTAACTCATAATTCAAATTTCCAGGTTATGCGATTAATGTCTAATAGCCTTCTTTTCTATAAAGATGTCCAGTGAGAGCAGGCATGCAATTTGTTGAATCCCCAGTACAGACAGATCATCCCTATTGCTAATCAGTAAAACATTAAAAAAATTAAAAAATCTAATTTCAGCATGGCAGCCGTTCTAAAACCATGCCAAATTCTTATTGATTGCTCTGATGCCATTGTATTTCATAATAATAAACAAGTCCCAGAGATCAAACAATAGATCTAAATTGCCCTTTGTATGTTTGTATGACTGTACCTTGATGTTGTTAGAGTCTGTGAGGAACATGGTAAGGCGGTCAATGCCCATGCCCCACCCAGCAGTCGGTGGCAAGCCATACTCTAGTGCTGTGCAGAAGGTTTCATCAATGGACATGCTCTCCTCATCACCCTCTGCCTTGGCCTACAAAGACAAACATGAATAAACATATTAGCTAGACGAAGAAACAGTCAGGTCAGCTAAAAGTACATTGTCGTGACTCAATCAGTGAAGTTCCCAAAGATTACATTTATAATTTTATGTTGATCAATGATAATGTACGTTTATTCTGGAGACATTTCATCAGTTCATTTCTCACTATTACTTTCTACCCTTGCTTAGTCAACACCGCCAGGCACACTGACCTTAGCCTGTTGCTCAAACAGCTCTCTCTGTCTGATAGGGTCATTCAGCTCAGTGTAGGCATTACAGATCTCCTTCTTCATTACAAACAGCTCAAAGCGCTCCGTCAGGCCTTTCTCTGACCGGTGCCTGTATGGGGACACATCAAGGTGAGGATCCACAAACAGGGGCACTGCTAGAACCACCTCGACAATGCATCATGTGTGTCAAAGGGTAAAATTCAGTCCACAGAATTGTGGATTAAAGCATTAATGCTTGTTTTCAGCTGAGTGTAGGATAGGCTCACCATTTGGCTAATGGGCTCATGATCTGTGGGTGGTCACAGATGTATGTGGGGTTGATACATGTGACTTCCAGGAAGTCTCCCACCAACTGCAGATACAAACATCAACTTCAGTTTAGTCATTATGTCAATACCATTCAGGGGGTAGAGTTATGAGGTATTCATGATGAAGATTAGAAAGGGTACCTTGTCAAGGAGGCGGGCAGTGGTTCTAGGAGGAGGACACTCCACTCCTTTCTGGGTACACAGATCATCAAAGAATTTACGGGTCTCTGTGTTGGATAGGGGCAAGCCAGTTAATCAACACCGATAATGATTACATACATAAAGCAGAGATACACTTGACCAGCATACATTCTCTTACCGTCACTGTCATATGTGTCAGTAGCTGGGAACTTGACACCCATCTCCTTCTCCAGGTCGTGTGTCATGCTGATTCTCCTGAATGGAGGAGTAAAGTCAATCTCAACAGCCTGACCCTCTGGCCCCTCTGGATGATACTTTACTTTGTACCCTCCAGTGATGTGCTTAACCATCCCTGGTGGGAAGAAACAGAGGGGGGGGGGGGGGGGGGGATAAAGAATCAGTTACTAATGGAGGCCAGGAGCTACACTTACATGTCACAGTGAGTGGACAGTACTTAGCAGCACTAACACCATAAACATTCAGGAATGTGAATATAAGTCACCTGAGAGCAGCCTCTCTGTGATGTCCATCAAGTCATGGTAATCGGCGTAAGCCATATAGAATTCACAGGTGGTAAACTCAGGATTGTGGGTAAGGTCAATGCCTTCGTTTCTGAACTGCCGTCCAATCTCATAAACTCTGTCAATCCCCCCAACCACAAGCATCTGGGGAAAGAAAACATAAGCATGGAGCTAAAAAATTTTCTCCTCCCCTTGTTGTTATTGTGTCTTCCTAACAGAAGGTGTTACCTTGTGATAGAGCTCAGGAGCGATCCTCATGTAAAGGTTCATGTCAAGGTCGTTGTGGTAGGTGACAAAGGGTTTGGCCACAGCTCCACCAGGAATCAGATTCATCATGGGTGTCTCAATCTGTAAGAAACATGTGTTGTGGTCTCTCAGTTTCAGTTAACGCTCAATTAAGACCCTGTTTGTGTAAATGGCGCTACTTTAAATGATTTTACAGCGTGGTGCAAGTCGTCTTTTATGAATATCAACGCGGCAAAAACTAAAGAAATGCTGATCGATTTTAGGAAGAATCCCCCCACCCTCTCTCCGACCCTTATTAATGATCAAGCTATCGAAGTGGTGAAGCAATACAAATACCTCGGTATTATAATAGACGACAAACTCACCTTCGAACCTCAGGTTGACGCTGTCTGTAAAAAAGCACACCAGCGTATGTTTTTTTATCGTAAACTTCGCAATTTTAATGTCGATAAGACTTTTATGAGGATGTTTTATTGTTGTTTTATTGAAACTATTCTTTCCTTTGCCTTTGTGAGCTGGTTTGGGTCCCTCACTCTTAAAAACAAAAACAGGCTGCAATACATTACTAAAGTGTGTGGAAAAATTTCCCTGAACTCTCTGACTGACTTAAAATCTCTATACGAGACAAGGACCCTGAAGAAGGCCCAGTCAGTCCTGGCTGATATAAGCCACCCTCTGAACAGCTGCTTCATGTTGTTGCCGTCTGGCCGCAGATTCTGTCTGCCTAAATGCAGGACAAACAGACACAAAAACTCTTTTGTTCCTGCTGCTATAGGTTTTGTTAATTTACTTTACTGTTGTATTTACTTGTGTTCTCCTTCGATAGTATCTGTTGTATGTATGGCTTATGTGTCGTTTATGTTGCACTTTATTTTGCTGCAAAACGAATTGCCCCTCGGGGATAATAAAGACTCCTTGAACCTTGAACTAGGGTGGGTCAGCAGTATATGCTGGGGCCTCCAGTGCACATGTACTGTTGTGGCGTGAAACAATAAAACAATGAATAATATGTTTTATATGTTTTAATAATGAATAACACACACACACACACACACACACACACACACACACACACACACACACACACACACACACACACACACACACACACACACACACACACACACACACACACACACACACACACACACACACACACACACACACACACACACACACACACACACACACACGGCGCAGCCGGGGCCCCACCCTGGAGCCAGGCCCGGGGTTGGGGCTCGTTCGCGAGCGCCTGGTGGCCGGGCCTTTCCCCATGGGGCCCGGCCGGGCCAAGCCCGAACGAGCGACATGGGGCCACCCTCTCGTGGGCTCACCACCCACAGGAGGGACCATAAGGGGCCGGTGCAGAGAGGATCGGGTGGCAGTCGAAGGCGGGGGCCTAGACAACCTGATCCCTGGACACGGAAACTAGCTCTAGGGACGTGGAATGTCACCCCGCTGGCGGGGAAGGAGCCTGAGATCGTGCGTGAGGTTGAGAGGTTCCGACTAGAGGTAGTCGGGATCACCTCTACACACGGCTTGGGCTCTGGAACCACACTCCTTGAGAGAGGATGGACTCTTCACCACTCTGGAGTTGCCCATGTTGAGAGGCGGCGGGCTGGTGTGGGTTTGCTTATAGCTCCCCAGCTCTGCCACCATGTGTTGGAGTTTACCCCGGTGAACGAGAGGGTCGTTTCCCTGCGCCTACGGGTCGGGGATAGGTCTCTCACTGTTGTTTGTGCCTACGGGCCGAACGGCAGTGCAGAGTACCCGACCTTCTTGGAGTCTCTGGGAGGGGTGCTGGAAAGTGCTCCGAATGGGGACTCTATCGTTCTACTGGGGGACTTCAACGCCCACGTGGGCAACGACAGTGACACCTGGAGGGACGTGATTGGGAGGAACGGCCCCCCTGATCTGAACCCGAGCGGTGTTCAGTTATTGGACTTCTGTGCTAGTCACAGTTTGTCCATAACCAACACCATGTTCAAGCATAAGGATGTCCCCATCAATGCACGTGGCACCAGGACACCCTAGGCCGCAGGTCGATGATCGACTTTGTTGTCGTTTCATCTGACCTGCGGCCACATGTCTTGGACACTCGGGTGAAGAGAGGGGCGGAGCTGTCAAATGATCACCACCTGGTTGTGAGTTGGATCCGATGGCGGGGGAGGAAGCTGGACAGACTCGGCAGGCCCAAGCGTACTGTAAGGGTCTGCTGGGAACGTCTGGCTGAGTCTCCTGTCAGAGAGATCTTTAACTCCCACCTCCGGCAGAGCTTTGACTGGATCCCGAGGGAGGCTGGAGATATTAAGTCCGAGTGGACCATGTTCTCCACCGCCATTGTCGAAGAGGCCGCTCGGAGCTGTGGCCGTAAGGTCTCCGGTGCCTGTCGAGGCGGCAATCCCCGAACTCGGTGGTGGACACGGGAAGTAAGGGATGCTGTCAAGCTGAAGAAGGAGTCCTATCAGGCCTGGTTGGCTTGAGGGACTCCTGAGGCAGCTGACGGGTACCGAAAGGCCAAGCGGACTGCAGCCCTGGTGGTTGTGGAGGCAAAAACTCGGGCCTGGGAGGAGTTCGGTGAGGCCATGGAGAAGGACTATCGGCTGGCCTCGAAGAGATTCTGGCAAACCATCCGGCGCCTCAGGAGAGGGAAACCGTGCCCTACCAACGCTGTTTACAGTAGAGGTGGGCAGCCGTTGGCCTCAACTGGGGATGTCGTCGGGCGGTGGAAGGAGTACTTCGAGGATCTCCTCAATCCCGCCCTCACGTCTTCCATTGAGGAAGCAGAGGATGAGGGCTCAGAGGTGGACTCGTCCATCACCCGGGCTGAAGTCACCGAGGTGGTTAAGAAACTCCTCGGTGGCAAGGCACCGGGGGTGGATGAGATCCGCCCTGAGTACCTCAAGTCTCTGGATGTTGTGGGGCTGTCTTGGCTGACACGCCTGTGCAACATCGCGTGGCAGTCGGGGACAGTCCCTCTGGGATGGCAGACCGGGGTGGTGGTCCCTTTTAAGAAGGGGGACCAGAGGGTGTGTTCCAACTATAGGGGGATCACACTTCTCAGCCTCCCCGGGAAAGTCTATGCCAAGGTTCTGGAGAGGAGAATACGGCCGATAGTAGAACCTCGGATTCAGGAGGAACAGTGTGGTTTTCGTCCAGGCCGTGGAACACTGGACCAGCTCTATACCCTCGACAGGGTGATGGAGGGTTCATGGGAGTTTGCCCAACCAGTCCACATGTGTTTTGTGGATTTGGAGAAGGCATTCGACTGTGTCCCTCGCGGCATCCTGTGGAGAGTGCTTCGGGAATATGGGGTCCTGGGTCCTTTGCTAAGGGCTGTCAGGTCCCTGTACGACCGAAGCAGGAGCTTGGTCCGCATTGCCGGCAGTAAGTCAGACTTGTTCCCTGTGCATGTTGGACTCCGGCAGGGCTGCCCTTTGTCACCGGTTCTGTTCGTAATTTTTATGGACAGAATTTCTAGGCGAAGCCAGGGGCCGGAGGGTGTCGGGTTTGGGGACCACACGATTTCGTCTCTGCTCTTTGCGGATGATGTTGTCGTGTTGGCCCCTTCAAGCCAGGACCTTCAACATGCACTTGGAAGTGTGAAGCGGTGGGGATGAAAATCAGTACCTCCAAATCCGAGGCCATGGTCCTCAGTCGGAAAAGGGTGGCTTGCCCACTTCAGGTTGGTGGAGAGTGCCTGCCTCAAGTGGGAGGAGTTTAAGTATCTAGGGGTCCTGTTCACGAGTGAGGGAAGGATGGAACGGGAGATTGACAGACGGATCGGTGCAGCTTCTGCAGTAATGCGGTCGATGTATCGGTCTGTCGTGGTGAAGAAAGAGCTGAGCCGCAAGGCGAAGCTCTCGATTTACCAGTCAATCTACGTTCCTACTCTCACCTATGGCATGAGCTTTGGGTGTCCTCGGTGTCCCCCCGGAAGAGCTGGAGGAAGTGTCTGGGGAGAGGGAAGTCTGGGCATCCCTGCTTAGACTGCTGCCCCCGCGACCCGGCCCCGGATAAGCGGAAGATGATGGTATGGTATAGTTAGCTAATTAACGCAACCACGCGAACAAATGACAGGTACCTGTAACGCGTGTTCCTCTGGCGACTGGCCTGATGTCTGTATCTATAATGCGTGTATTGGTGGCTCTGACTACTATGACGCTATCAACGTTTCTCAAATTGCATGCAGAAAATAGTTCAACGCGCTGAACACCCATAAGAACGGTTATATACACTGACAAATTTGGTGAACGTTGTCTAACAAAACGGTTTTATTCCCATTTGTTTTTCTTGATGCGGTGGCAATTTTTACTTGGCGCCATGGCGGGGCGCCAAGTTAAAATGAACACAACAGAATCTCTGGTATAAATATTTGTATAGGAAAGAAGCAGGCGATAGCAGCTTAACATGAACTCCTTCACACATGATCACTTCCCTGACAGAAAATAAAAATAAACAACATCCCCCAGTTGCCATTGCCCTCACCTCCAGGAATCCCAGCCCGTCCAGGAAACTGCGAAGATAAGTGATGATCTTGGCACGTGTTAGAAACTTCTGCCTCACAAAGTCATTGAGAATTAGATCAAGGTAACGCTGGCGGAATCTTGTTTCCTGAAAAAAAATTAAAATTACACAATGACTCTGAAAATCTGGAAGTGCACTTTAAATGTGGTAAGGCTTTCTTGGCTAGTCTCTTGGGAATATGTAAGTTAGTATATGTAAATCTTTGAAAACCAAAGACTTAATATATATGTATGTTACTTTAAGATACAGATCAGTCCCTAGTTGCAGGGACTGGCCGAATGGCTGTTTGGGATGACGCTGTAGTTAGGGACGGTGGACCAACTGAAACACCCCTGACCTTCGCTCCATCGACCTCAACCCAGGACTCCATACTGCATCAGTGTAATGTGAATTACTGTTTACATTCCAATCCTGATATCAAACTCCATTGTGTCTGTTTTGCGAGTTATGCTTATAGCGAAGTATAAGTCACTGTCCCTACACAATTACATTTTTCAGAAACAAGTCACAAGAGAGGCAGAATGAGAGGAAACCTAGCTAGTGAGGACACAAAGATCATGGCAAATTTCAACATGTAATATGCAATATAAAAAGTTCAAACCAGAGATTGGTTTGAATCTACAAAAAAACTGCTCCCTCTAAATCCAATGTATGCTAATTCCGTTGTCACAGATTTACATGTACTACGTTACATATTTCCCAGGCCAGGTTGGGCCCATACAAGTTAAAATACAGCACAGTCACTCAAAAAGCATTAATATGTTCCTTCACTCATTCACACATTGTTTAAAGCAATTACAATTTCCTGATAGCTAAAAACAAGGTTTTGCCAGTTACTTACAATAAACAGAACCGACAAATGCATAATGACTGGACACAATGCTGGCAGCATTTATTCCAGGCATATTTGCTTGTCCATATTATTTTAACTTAAAAAAAAGCAACTTAGGCTATGCCAGATTTGTAAAATATAAATAAACAATGGACAATTTAGGGAAGGGAGAATCAAAATGTCTGTTTAAAATTATTTTTCTTTGCCACAGTTTAGTTAGTTATATGGACCACATTTCCATGAAAGCAGCCTCTAGTAACCTGTCTCCTGGTGGGTCACCTTCAAAGAGTTACACATTTACCATTACTGTACCTACATTCCCCCATAAAGTAATAAAACCACAGTGAACAAGTTTAGTGGTGGCTCCATGCAGGAAAAAGTTAGTGCTGAAGCAACACCAAAAAATACTGAAAGGAATGTTCTCATTTTTCAATATAGAGAATTAATCTTCAGAATCCTTTTTTCACCAGCAAGCTTTGACTGCTCAACAAGCCAGCACAGCCAACACAGACGCTTTTCCCTTCAGTGTGAAGATCCCAGAAAAATAATAATAATTTTCGATAAAAAAGATTTGCTCTGCACACCCCCAAACTACATCATCACTCACTCATATGAAAGCAGACATGCATTATGTATCTCACTACAGGAATGTGAAGTTGCTCACCTTGTCTTTGAGGCCAAAGTGGAGATGGGGAAGCATATGCAAGCAAGGTGAAAGTAGGGTCATCTCTATGGGAATGATGCTCAGCTCGCCCTTTTTAGTTTTCCCTGGGTTACCACGGACACCAATAATGTCACCACGCCGTAGCTTGTTGTTGATGTGCCCAAACTCATCCTCAGACTTGTAGTTCCTAACAGTGAAGATAGACAGATGGGGTCAGAAAAGATTCATATTTCAGCAATTGGAGCTCCCATGAACAGTAAGTACTAGGAAGGGACAATTTCTATACCTGTTGGTTGCCATAACCTGCAGCTTGACACCTTCCCCTCTCAAATCATAAAATATCAACTTGGCCCCGGATGCCCTCTTGGCATGGACACGGCCTGTCAACAGCAATAGTTTAACAACGGTTAAATATACAGAAAGACCAGTCAAAGACAACATCATCCAATTCATAATGTCAGTGGTTGAAAACAGTGGTTGTCAGTACCTGCTACACAGAGGACAACGTCTGTAAGCTGGTCTCCAGGCTGTAGGTGGTTGTATTTTTCAATGAACTCTGTGAGTGACAGATCTACATGGTACTTGTGTGGGTAGGGGTCCTCTGCTGTGCCTTTTAGAGCCTGGATGGCTTGGCTACGGATCTTAAAGTATTGCTATTGGGATAAACAACATAAAGTGAGGTCAGTGCAAATATTCAATTACTGCAATTATTGTGTGTGTGTAAAACTGCAGACAACATTCTGAAAGCTTAGAAGGGAGAAAGGATGAAAATACACATATATTAAGCTCACATTAGGGTCCAAGGTCTCTTCCTCTGTCCCGTATGCATTCTGATCCGCCTGGTCATTGGTTTCCTTCTTCTGCTCCACTTGCTCTTTGACTTTGGCTTCCTTCTCAGCTGCCTTCTTCTCAGCTTTCATTCGCCTCTTCAGCTCACTGACAACACCGACACAGAGGGTTACATTAGAGTAGGCACTCACAGAACTGGGGGTCAGGGGAGACTACTCAGGAGACAAGGCTGCTCCGAAAAGACATGCAAGTAAAACCTAGATGGGAAGTATCCACAAAAGGTTGGTTGTTTTTCTCATCAAATGGAAAAGCCACCAACCTTTTGTCACCTCTCCAGCGATTCCCCTGAATTAGAGCTGGGACTGCTGCTGTGCAGGGGAGAGCAAACTTTACTCCTTGAGCCCTGACCCCAAAGGCTTGGCACACTTGGTGCCGGGCAGCCCTGACCATCAAAGTCAGCATAGTGAGGCAGGCTGACCTACTGATCAACACCAATCAATGACCATACCTGGAGAGACACAAACACAGAACACAGCTGTCTTTGGCCCACGTCATGTGACTTTGGCCTGTGTCATTATTTCTGCCACACTGAATTTGAGTCGTTTTTCAAAGGGGATGTACTACAATAATGGGGAAGTCTATGTAAATGATGAGTGGTTCTGTTGATGGGTTTATTAGGGTAGCGCAATCCATCCCTCTCTTAAGTCCCCCCTAGACATACAACATTATTACTTTAAACACACCTGTTTAAAATAGTCAAGGGTTTGATTAGCTGAACAACTACATTTGGTGTAGCAGTTTGGGATTTAAACTAAAATGGATGCATCTGGGGACCACATTCTCACTTTCATTTGAGCAGATCAGTCGTTAGATAACTCAATCTAGTAGTAGTAAATTATATGGATTTCGTAGTTCTTTCCGTTAAAAAAGTAGTCCATTTGTACAATGACATGTCAGGACTGCAAGCACCACGTGCGATATGCCAGTTAAAACGAATTGAAGATATGGAACGCTGTTTTATACAAACTGATGCAACTGTGTGCAACACTATCTTTCAAAACGTATCGAATACTTCTACAGGACTGATCCACACACACCATTGAGGTGTTGGCAACGGTTCCATTCATTATTTCTAATATACTACTGAAGCTACATTAGCTTACTTTTTGCTGAGTTTCTCTCCGTCCACCTCGGTAAAGTCAGCCATCTTCTTCGTGCCACGGTTAAATCGAATAAAGCTAGAGATGTTAGAAAATGGAGAAGATATGAACGACTCAATCAATGTATGATGTAACGTTTAAAACACTCCCACCCCGCATATTGTCGACCAATCGCGTGCATGTTGTCATGTAGCGTCACGCAGTTTCTTAAACAATTACGAAACGATTGAATAATACAAATGAAAAGTTACGAATCGCCGATCTTTTAAAATATTCTTAATTGTATTTTTCTTATTCAAAAGATTCGTGCTCATTTTTCGTTCATGAACTATCGCATAATTGACTCCTATTCGATTTTAAGTCCCGGAATTACCCAGAATGCACGCGCTACAGACTGGTTACGTAAACAGTCGTGCTTTAGAGCCTTTGTTTGTCCATCTCCCAAAATTATCTCTGGTAATTGTCCCACTTTCTGACGTTTCATTGTAGCCACGCCCCTCTACTGGGATAAGGAAGTAAAATCCTCAAAATGTGCAGTTGACACCAGTTGCCAGTGTTGCCAGATGGGCCGATTTCGAGACTATTTGGGTTATTTCTAATGACAGTGTACGGGTAAAAATGGGCTGGGTGGGTTGATTTACAGATAAGGTTGTATAAAAATCAGTTTCTGGCGTATTTTTGTAGTCCGCGGGTGATTCTTCGGTTTTTTGTAGTCCGCGGGTGATTCTTCTGTTAATGAATAACAGCTTTGGCAGTTATTCATTTAGTTCTAATGAGGAGTTTGCACCCCACATCATTTGCCACCTGGTATTACAGTATTTATTTTTACGGATGATGAAAACAGGGTGTCATAGGACAAACTGCATCATTTTTTTTTTTACAAAAATAGATAGTATAGTTAAAAAGAACATCCTCAATTTTGACAGGATTCAATCAAACGCCATTGCCTACCTTCTGTGCCCCCGCTCAGTAGCAACGTTTGGTAACTATTGTACTTAAGTTGCTAAATAAGGTGTCCAGTAGAGGTCAGCATTTAAAAGCAACACCATTTTAAGATAAGCATTGACCATAATAAGTCACGTGGATTTGCTACTTTGAAACAACCTGTGTACGATAGTGGTTTAATTACTGAACTGAGCGTTCAATCGTCTCATCACAAAAGACCACATGACAGAGTTTGAGTGTTCTAATGAAAGAAGTTGAACGCCTAACTCCCGTGACCGCTTTTTTAAGATGGATATTTTTTAGGCATCACCACTCATGTGTGCATGCTCAAGGTAGTAACTATTGATATATTGTATACCAATCAGCCATAACATTTTTACCACTGACAGGTGAAGTTAATAACACTGATAATCTTGTTATCATGGCACCTGTCATTGGGTGGGATATATTAGGCAGCAAGTGAACATTCTGTCCTCAAAGTTGATGTGTTAGAAGCTGGAAAAATGGGGAAGCTTAAGGATCTGAGCAGCTTTGACGAGGGCCAAATTGTGACGGCTAGACGACTGGGTCATGGGCGGCCAAGGCTCACTGATACATGTGGGGAGTGAAGACTGGCCCGTATGGTCTGATCCAACAGACAAGCTACTGTAGCTTAAATTGCTGACAAAGTTAATGCTGGTACTGATAGAAAGGTGTCAGAACATACAGTGCATCACAGTTTGTTGCGTATGGGGCTGCGTAGCCGCAGACCAGTCAGGGTGCCCATGCTGACCCCTGTCCACTGCCGAAAATGCTTACCACGAGCATGTGAGCATCAGAACTGGAACACGGAGCAATAAAAGAAGGTGGCCTGGTCTGATGAATCACGTTTTCTTTTACATCACGTGGATGGCCGGGTGCGTGTGTCACTTACCTGGAGAACACATGGCACCAGGATGCACTATGGGAAGGAGG
Organism: Esox lucius; assembly: GCF_011004845.1. Classification (NCBI taxonomy): domain Eukaryota; kingdom Metazoa; phylum Chordata; class Actinopteri; order Esociformes; family Esocidae; genus Esox; species Esox lucius. Next base: position 15,839,309 of record NC_047570.1, on the reverse strand, counting down.
CAAGCTGACGGAGGCGGTGTGATGCTGGGAAACCTTGGGTCCTGCCATTCATGTGGATGTTACTTTGACACGTACCACCTACCTGAGCATTGTTGCAGACCATGTGCACCCTTTCATGGCAATAATATTCCCTGATGGCATTGGCCTCTTTCAGCAGGATAATGCGCCCTGCCACAAAGCAAAAATGGTTCAGGAATGGTTTGAGGAACGAGTTCAAGGTGTTGACTTGGCCTCCAAATTCCCCAGATCTCAATCCAATCGGACAACTGTGGGATGTGGTGGACAAACAGGTCCAATCCATGGAGGCCCCACCTCGCAACTTGCAGGACTTAAAGGATCTGCTGCTAATGTCTTGGTGCCAGATACCACAAGAAAAACCTTCAGAGGTTTAGTGGAGTCCGTGCCTCAACGGGTCAGGCCTGTTTGGTGGAAAAAGGGGGACCTACACAATATTAGGCAGGTGGTCATGATGTTGTGACTGATCAGTGTATACGGCATAGGTTGGAATTATGGATCTATCTGACATCCCCATAGTTCCATCATCTTACCTGGGATCAGTTCGGAAAAGTCAAGCCATTTAACATTAGCCATGGTGGTATTTTGTGGAGCAGCAAGTAGCTCTATCAAAGAACAGTCGGTACGAGAGAGGTTGGAATCACCTTTCATGCGTCAGTAATAGTGTAAATATGATGTGATAATATGATAACATACTTCATTTTATATAGCATGTTGTTAAATCATGAACAATATAACCATTGCTGGGTGCGTAAACTAATCAGAAATCTGTTTTTGGTAAGCAAACAGCAGCATAGTAATTGGAGGGCAGAAAGAGTTAAAGCAGGCAATGTTTTTTCTGGAAAATAGCATCCCAACATCACCACCTGCTGATTATGAACAGTAATAACATTACTTGACTAAAATAGTTATTTCACATAGGTAATGAGCGACACGGGCAGACCTATTGGTATTTCAGTTAGAACTACCTGTCCCATTAATTCTTTAAATCTAATGGTAGTACCTCTCCCATTAGAGTGGCTCAGCCTGGCAGGTGATGCTGCGTCAAAGTATTTACTCAATAACGTGATTACGCACTGCATCAGTGGATACAAAATAGGGATGCCAGGTTACAAACATCTGTTTGCTGTAAGCTAAGGCCAGATTAGGCAAATCAGTGCAGCATCAGTATTGTAGGTGCTACTTACATTCCACCATGGTGCGCAATCCGTGATGAAAATAAGCTCACAGGAACAAATTAACTTGAAAACAACTAATCCTTCATATCACATTTTTATTTAAAGAAAATAAACATGTTATTTTAATTTTGTTCAGCTGTAGGTGATTGGCAAGGTTATAACTAACTACTCAAGCAATATAAGGCCCAAGAGTTCTGCTATTCTGGAAATTCAAGCATTCAGAAAAGCAATAAAAGACATAAAAAGATGTGAATATGTACTAGCTGTCTATCTTCATATTTGGAAACTAAAATGAGATCATCCACTGTAGGACAGGAATTCCTCTGAGTTGGGCCTTAAATATAAAGTTAGTTTGGTATGAAATTCCCATTTAAACGAATAAAAACAAGTTTATACAGATAGTTTATGTGCAAACCAATACAATAGGGAAATACACCAGCTTCGCTGATAGCAGCTAGAGCATTACTTTGATTATTAATTCGACTTTACTATAGATTACAAAATGTAACCAAAACCAATCATTTGGAGGGTAAATAATAAACATGCTAAGGCAAAATTAAGATGTATCTTTTTATATATATATATATATATAGATATATATATATAGATATATATATTACACTCACCTAAAGGATTATTAGGAACACCATACTAATACTACATACACCATACTGTGTTTGACCCCCTTTCGCCTTCAGAACTGCCTTAATTCTACGTGGCATTGATTCAACAAGGTGCTGAAAGCATTCTTTAGAAATGTTGGCCCATATTGATAGGATAGCATCTTGCAGTTGATGGAGATTTGTGGGATGCACATCCAGGGCACGAAGCTCCCGCTCCACCACTCTATATAGATGCTCTATTGGGTTGAGATCTGGTGACTGTGGGGGCCATTTCAGTACAGTGAACTCCATTGTCCTGTTCAAGAAACCAATTTGAAATGATTCGAGCTTTGTGACATGGTGCATTATCCTGCTGGAAGTAGCCATCAGAGGATGGGTACATGGTGGTCATAAAGGGATGGACATGGTCAGAAACAATGCTCAGGTAGGCCGTGGCATTTAAACGATGCCCAATTGGCACTAAGGGACCTAAAGAAAACATCCCCCACACCATTAACCACCACCACCAGCCTGCACAGTGGTAACAAGGCATGATGGATCCATGTTCTCATTCTGTTTACGCCAAATTCTGACTCTACCATCTGAATGTCTCAACAGAAATCGAGACTCATCAGACCAGGCAACATTCTTCCAGTCTTCAACTGTCCAATTTTGGTGAGCTCGTGCAAATTGTAGCCTCTTTTTCCTATTTGTAGTGGAGATGAGTGGTACCCGGTGGGGTCTTCTGTTGTTGTAGCCCACCCGCTTTAAGGTTGTGCGTGTGGTTATTTCTGTCAAAGTTGCTCTTCTATCAGCTTGAATCAGTCGGCCCATTCTCCTCTGACCTCTAGCATCAACAAGGCATTTTCGCCCACAGGACTGCCGCATACTGGATGTTATTCCCTTTTCACACCATTCTTTGTAAACCCTAGAAATGGTTGTGCGTGAAAATCCCAGTGACTGAGCAGATTGTGAAATACTCAGACCGGCCCGTCTGGCACCAACAACCATGCCACGCTCAAAATTGCTTAAATCACCTTTCTTTCCCATTCTGACATTCAGTTTGGAGTTCAGGAGTTTGTCTTGACCAGGACCACACCCCTAAATGCATTGAAGCAACTGACATGTGATTGGTTGATTAGATAATTGCATTAATGAGAAATTGAACAGGTGTTCCTAATAATCCTTTAGGTGAGTGTATATATATATATATATATATATATATATATATATATATATATATATATATATAGCAGCAGATTTAAAGAAATAACTGCAATAGTGTACCAATGCCTTAAACAGCAAAAATATATGTGTGTATATGTATACCAAAATATACAGATGGGTGACAAATGAAACATAGTGTCTCAGTAAGGTGTTGGCCCACAAAAAGCCACCAGAACAGCTTCAATGCACCTTGTTATTAATTCTACAAGTCTTTGGAACACTCCCAGAGGGATAGAACAACAATCATCCAAAGTATATTCTCTCATTTTATGTTTTGATGATGTTGTTGGAGAGCATTATCTAAAACATTGGTCCATAATCTCCCAAAGGTGTTCAATTCGGTTGATATCCATTGACTGCGAAGGCCATAGCATATGATTCACATCATTTTCATACTCATCAAAACATTCAGTGACCCCTTGTGCCCTGTGGATGGGGGCTTTGTAATCCTAGGAGAGACCCTATTTCAAAGAAACCCTCTTTCAAGATTACTCAGATCCTTTCATCTTGCCATCTTGATCCAAAATCGAGGTCAACTGGGCCTGCACAGGATTTTTAAACATGCCACAGACCATGACAGGATGCTAATTGCTTAATCATATGATGTAGTACACCTGTATGGAATAATCTGCATTCTTTATGCTCAGGTTTTTCCTTTGATTTGTCAGCCATCTGTACAAATACAGTATCATTCAAAAGTTTGGACACACCTCAATGAATGGTATTTCTTTATTTTTACTGTTTTCCACATTCTAGAATAATAGTGAAGAAATCAGAACTCTGAAATAACACACATGGAATCATTTAGTAGTCAAATATGTCTTAAACAAATCAAAATACATTTATAGTTTAGACTGTTCAAAGTAGCCAACCTTTGGTTTGATGACAGCTTTGCACACTCTTTGTCATTTTCTCAACCAGCTTCATGAGGTAGGCATCTGGAATGCTTTTCCAACTGCTTTTCCTTTACTCATACCAAACCATCACAAATGGGTTGAGGTCGGGTGTTTCTGGAGGCAAGGTCATTTAATCTTATTTCCTAGTTTTGATGTCTTCATTCTCTTTATTCTATAATTTTGAAAACTGCAAAAATAAAGAAATACCTTGAATAAGTAGGTGTGTCCAAACTTTTGACTGGCACTATTTGTATATATACATTTTCTTCAAAAGGTAATATTACTTCACTACTGATGTGAAACAAACACCTCTATGGAAAATTAAGCAGAATGATTTCTGCAGTATTGTTTGGGCAGTTTTTCAGGGTGGGACTGAGTTCGAGTTGTCAAATGCACAAGTTCTTTGCGTTACCTCAGCTCAGACATTGCCTTTAAATGCAACAAAAACACAACCGACTGAGGAAAATCCAAAGCAGCCACGTTACAAGTTTAAACACACCCCCAACACCGGCAAACATCTACTGTTACAAATTGGTCTGATTGAACCCAGGCCTTTCAATATCAAACTAAAGACAAACAAATCAAGGTGACACTGACTATCTGATGACAAAAAATTTAAACAAAACTCAATCTCAATTACAACTTTGAATTTGAATACATTTTTGTTTGTCTTGAATGACATACGTACTATGACTCAATAAAGTAGATTCCCTGGAACTATTAAAAAAAGAGGCATAAATAATTAACAAAATAAAATATTAATAGTTTCCCCTTAGCAGTGAAGAATCAAGAGATTCCAGACAGAAAAAAAAAATATATATATAAAAAGTAACACAATTATATTGAATCAAGCTGCACAGCAGTTTGATCCTAAACATCAAATGCACCTACAGTGGATAAGGAGTCAACACACCACTTGCTCAGTCTTTTCATTGTGCAACACAACCTATTCCACATTTTCGAAGAAAGTTTAAGTTAGGACTAGGGGTGGTACACTTAGGAACACACAACACCTCTTGGAAAACCAAAAGTGGTACATGTAGGAAAACTCAACACCTCCTGGAAAGCCTGGTGTTTTTGGCAAAAATGTTTTGCACAATTGTCTTACTGAGATGGATTTTTCTTTTTACCTTTGCTCCTTTTATATTTACCTTGATCCTGAGAAACTATGCAGATAACAAGCATACCCATAACATGATGCTGCAACCACAATACGTAGAAAACACAGTGGGTTTCAATTGGTATTGTGTTAAATTTAATTTGACCCCAAAAAATTTTTATATCTAGCCCAACAAGGAAATCATTGAAGGAAGTCTTTGTTTTGTGTTGTCTTGCTGAATTGGGTGACACATATATTGTAAACATAATAAATTATTTGGAGTAGCCCTTTTAATCCAGTCCTTTTCACTTTGTCACGCACATAAGTAATATGGAGTTAATGCAGTGTTTTTTTGGCGGTGGTGTTGGCATCATGTTTTGGGGATGCTTTTTACTGGAAGGAACTGAGGAATCAAAGTAAATGTATATGCAAACGGACTTCTACATTATGAAAACCAAACCCTGGAACACAATTTCATATTTCAGCAGGATAATTAAAAATGTTAATCTGTTGAGATCTCCTGAATGGTCCAGTCTCTGTCCTGACATAAATTCGCTTTACAATATCTATTCAAATGTTGGTTTCCATCAATGATTTCCCACCAAATGTATTGAATTTGAGCAACCCTGAACAAACAGTGGATATATGTTGCCATACGAGAATATTATAAATATATTAATTTTGCAGTGATCTGTTAAAAAAGTGTGTAGACCTTCACTAGTTACTGTATTTATACAACACAAATATAATTTTATATTTTAGAAAAAAAAAATCTAAATATTCATATCCCTTAGGTTTTTTCTTCTTATGTTTTTGCATTACAAAGTAGGATTAAAATGTATTTAATTGTATATACAGCTCTAGAAATAATTAAGAGACCAATGCACCTTTTTCTTAACTTTCCAAAAAGGTTGAATGTTTTGAGTGAGGAACAGAAGCGTTCTAGTTGCAGTCGTCTCTTAATTTTAACCCGTCTGTTCCTCACTCAAAATCTTCCTTTTCAACTTTTTTGTAAAGGAAAGTAAAAGGTGCAGTGGTTGTTTTTCTACCAAAATATCAAAATAATACACTTAAGTATACTTCTGTTTTGCCTTGGGAATCTGGGCTAGCCTAAATTGCAAGAAACAAATGAGCAATCATAAAGGGGCAAAATCTCCCCAGGTACATCTCACACAATTGTAGAAGTCTGTGCCAACCTGGTCAAGTACTACAGGAAATGTATGACCTCTGTAATTGCAAAAAAAAGGTTTCTGTACCAAATATTAAGTTCTGCTTTTCTGATGTATCAAATACTTATGTCATGCAATAAAATGCAAATGACTTATTTAAAAATCATACAATGTGATTTTCTTGATTTTTGTTTTAGATTCCGTCTCTCACAGTTGATGTGTACCTATGATAAAAAGATTACAGACCTCTACATGCTTTGTAAGTGGGAAAATTGGGAGTGTATCAAATACTTGTTCTCCCCACTGTAGAAAAACATTACATTGAATTCAATTGTATCTACAACTTTTCAAAATACAAAATATAGATCAACTTAACTCAAAATGTATTTAAAAGAATTACAGTTTTTTTTTCAGTAAACAAATTAGATTTTTAGTTTCTCAAGTCTAGAGGCAGCCAGAGAAAATATGTATAAAAAATACTGGGAAGGGGGTATAATACCTCAGGGGCATCTTATCCCATGTTGCCCCACAAGTACAAATATAAAGCATGTAGTTGTTATTTTAAATCCCTACCAGGAGAAGAAGCCCAGTGGTCAGGCACTGGAAGCATACGGAGAAAAACAGAACTGGGAAAACAATCAATCAGCAGATTTTCTCATAAAACAAAACCACTGTGGACTATGTTTTATAGACTTCACTCGTCATTTTCTGAAAGTTTCAAAATGTGGTGTTGATTAGGAGTGCAGGGCAAGGCAAACTGAGTTACTGTATATGTGCACCAAAAGGATCTCATTAGCTTGTATTTGGCTCTGCCCACTTCCTGTCTGCCCACTTGGGTTCACTAGCCTCTGATTGGAAGCGACAGCTTATGGTAAATCTTCGGTTAGTTCTAATAAATATTTGCCTGAACTAAGTGTTTATCAAAAACACAAACAAAATTCCTGAGTGGCCAAGTTACAGCTTTGACGTAAATCTACTTAAAGATCTACGGCAAGACTTTAAAATTGATGCTATGATCCTCAACACTTTGACAGAGGTTGAATACTTTTTCTAAAGAATAATGGGCAGATATTGCTAGTAATAAAAAGTTTAATGCATTTAACTCCTACTTTTTAATGCAAAGAAATTAATAAAAAACTTAAAGGGATCAATACCTATACCCACTGTACAACACAAATTGCAAAACAATATAAATGTATCTGGTCATTGAAACACATTCATTAATCACAAGTCGTATGGCTTGCAAGATAATAGTTATTAGCCACTTACACTATTGTCACAGTGGTGAATGAAACAGGCAATAATGGTACAAGATAGATCTGGACTACTACCAAAGTTTATAAAGGCACAAGTACATTATCTAATGTACTGAACAAAACAAAAATATATTTGCTCAATGCTCTGATTTTATAAATAACTGGTTTCCTTTCGGTTGGTCACTTGATAAGAAACTATGGGTTTGCAACTCTAACCATAGAATCACTTCAAACCCAAAAGAAGCCAGGCAATATAAATTACAGCTCAAAATCTCTGACACTTTGGTCTTCGTTGCACTGAGCAAAACGATTCACACTTCTGTAGAATACAGGCAATCTAAGGACTTGAATTGTAAAGTAACGGAAATGTCATTTTTTCCAGTCGTTGTGTGCTAGGATTTGTTTTGTATCCACATTCTTCGTTAAAACCACTGCCTATTCTTACACCTGTTTAGCCAGGCTAACTTCTGACAACAAAATAGTTGGCAAAACCAAGTGATAAAGTTACCACTAAGCTGGGTTGGAATTTGATTATTGACTCTTCCCGAGAACAATACAGTGGTTCTCTCATCTAGGCTTGATTCACAATCGCAATGGTCATGGAACACTGCTCTGGCAGGAGAACATTGCACATTGCTGGAAGGACTTAAAGCTACCAGTGGGGCTAAGGTCAGACATCATAAAGCCCCATGTCAAGTATTGCACCATGACTATATGCTGCAAACATGATCAAATTCCTATTATTTGTCTACTATTTTCTGGCAGAGGTACAATAACTGGCTAGCTGGATACAAAACTGTGAGTGTGGTCCAATCACATTTATTTGTCCTGAAATGGCAAGTACCAAATCTGGGCACATTTTACCATGGATCCCAAGTCTTGTGCAAATGTTTCCCCATGCCAAGTTTTTTTTGTTGGCATCTTTGCATGACTCAAAAGTGGTGTCGTACAATTTTGGATACCAACATAATCAAGCCTCAGCCATGACAGGTTGCTAATCAGCACAAAACCTGTCTGCTGTCTCTGATTGGCCACCAGCTGGTGGCAAGAGGCAAAAGTTGAACACTTTGGCAAGGCCAAATTTTGTGAATGCTCTCGTGGACAGCAGCTGCTTTGCTTCCTCTTGCCAGTCCTGCTGTGGTGAGAGTTAACCTTCCGACATGTGTATATTGAAAACAACAGAGGTGGTAGCATCACTGAGTGTCGTTGTGAAAGGCCCTTAAAGGAGGTACAACCAGTTGAGTGTAAAATTTAATAATTTAAACAAGTATAACAACTTTGTTATATTTTCACCCAGGTTCTCTATTAATTATACACTATTGGTCGAAGATCTGACAATGTCAAGTGTAAAATATCTGCAAAAATGTATTACAATCAGAAAGGGGGTACCACTGTACATGGACCAGATGTGGCATCGGCTTGTGACCAGCTTCTTGTCTGTTTTACCAATCTAGGTCTTTCAAAAAGGCGCCTTTCACACTGGAATGTGGATCTTCATGTGGTCTAACAACTAAGGTATTGCCCAACGGTGTGCATGCCCACTCTACTACTGGGTTGGCAACACATTTCAAACAGTTCAAAGGGTTGCCCATGTCAGAGATTGTGTGGCAGTGAACCAATGTGCAGTTTTATTCAATGGATGTCAAAAATCCCAGCCTGGTGGATGACTTGCACTATGCATTACAGACTGGAAGGGGAAAGGGTGAATAGATTGAGTGCAGGTTGCGCATAACCTAGGCACCTTCCCGGTGTAATTGGATAAACCCATTTGTACAGTACCAAGTGAGTGACTGAAAGGGAACGTATGTTCATAGGTAAAAAGAAAAAGTGTGTGTGTGTGTGTATATATATATATATATATATATATATATATATATATTTGAAAACAAGTTATGAAACATCTCTAGCTGAACATTCATCAGGGTCACTTCTGAATCATTGTTTGGGTTGATAAATATAAAATTCTTAATTTTGAGGTCTTAAATTAATGGAAACAATACACTGAATTTACAGACACAAGAACATGAAGTGCCACCCAATTACAAAAACTCATCATCATCAATGTAAAATGTACTCTACTTGACAAATAGACCCCCATGTTATCAAAGGTACATTTTGTGGGTTATTTCTGAATGTTTTACTCAATATGCTTACACTTGAATATATAATAATCTCATTGGTTATTCATAACACAAAACATTCACATACTGCTGCTAAATTATATTGGCATATGTAATACATATCCAAAATTTACTATAATCACAATTGGTCCATTGGTAAGTAAGGTGGCCTGATAAGCTACCTTGGGTTGAGGTTACAGTTTTGGAGTTTGTCAATCCTATTAACAGGAATATATGGGATGCTGTTAAAATGTCTGTATGGCTTTATAACCGGCGCAGTTATTGAAGGGCTTGCTGTGTTTTCTTTATTCAAGAGGTTAAAACAAAAACAAAATGCTGCAACAATACTGTTGTATCTATCCCTGTCCTAACAAAGTAATCAGCTTCACTGACAGAGAAATCGCAGAAGACCAAGATAATATTAGTTTCAACAGGAGGGGAAGGACTAAATCTTCAATTTATATGAATACAATTAAACCAATGAACCACAACCAAACGTAGACATCAAATCATTTGTTGCAAAAACAATTGTGGGACACAATTTAGACAGTAGCGAATACAAAAAGACAAAAAAATAAATTATGTTTTCTGAAACGAGGTATTAGATATTATAGATAGATTTTCTACATCAGTAAAAAAGATATTGATGATACATTTTTTGTAAATCTTATAAAAATTCACATAAATACTCATACTATTGGAAACAAAAGTACTACTACTTCAAGAGTTGAAGAAAGCCAATCACAGACAGCTCTTTTCTCCAAAGCAATGGTTCATTCTTCATAAGTAGGGTCCCTTTAAATATCTGAAAGAGCAGTATGCTCTGGGATGGGTAATATGGGGCTCACCATCGGCCCAAACAATCACATTTCTAACGAGAGTTTCAATCCTCCCCATTTCAAAAAGCTGCTTGTTTAAAGTGATGTAAAGGTTATGATGTTAAAAACACACAGAAAATACCACTAAGAAAGAATGATGGAGGCACTCAACTGTTCTTGTTGCCTTCACAGAGACCAGCCCCTTTTCACGTGTATACAGAGACGCAGACTAAAAACCAGACCCAATCTTAGTGGTGGCTCAAATGCAGCCCAATACTATGTAAAGAATACAAGCGCAAACCAGTTTGGCAGAAGTACATCGTGCCTGACAAAAAACTAACTACAAACAACCATAAATTGTGAAAGCTCAACAGAAAACTTCTCCAGTCTCTTTTACCACTTTCTCCCTGTCATAACACGGCGAGTCTCAAAGGACAATATGAACACATCAATCCACATAAGCCATAAAACTGGCCATTCGAGAAGTAGGACACGGCTCTGACTTGTGGCCTTGACTGAGGTCCGAGGGAGGCCCACTGTTAGGATGGAAGTTAGTATTTTACAGCCAGATAAACATATGGAACTATAACCCAGTTTCCAAAAGAGTTTGGACGTTGTGTAAAATGCAAATCAAAACAGAATGCAATGATGCGCAAATCATATATCCCAATATTTAATTGAAAATAGTACAAAGACAACATATCAAATGTTGAAACTGAGAAATGAGAAAAGTTTTTGGAAAAATACATGCCCATTTTGAATTTGATGTCAGCAACACATTTAAAAGAAATGTACTACTGTGTTGCATCACCTCTTCTTCAACAATTCTCTGTAAGCGTTTACTCTGTAATACTCTGTAAGGAGACCAATTGCTGTAGTTTTGAAAGTGAAATGCATTCCCTTTCTTGCCTGATATAAAATTGCAGCTTCTCAATAGTTCAGGGTCTCCTTTGTCGTATTTTTAGTTTCAGATGTTTTCAATGGGTAACAGGTCTGGACTGCAGGCAAGTCAGTTTAGCACCCAGATTATTTTACTATGGAGCCATGCTGTTGTAATACATGCAGCATGTGGTTTTGGAATGTCCTGCTGAAATAAGCAAAACCTTCCCTGAAAAAGACATTGTCCAAATGGCAGCATATGTTGCTGCAAAACCTGTAAGTATTGTTCAGCATTAATGGTGCCTTCACAGATGAACATGTCACCTATGCCATGTGCACTAATGCACCCCCATACCATCACGGATGCTGGCTTTTGAACTGTGCGCTTGTAATGAGCTGGATGGTCCCTCTCTTTAGTCCGGAGGATGCGGCATCCATGATTCCCCAAAATAATGTCACATTTTCAATGGTCAGACCACAGGGCAGTTTTTTACTTTGCCTCAGTCCATCTTAAATGAGCTTGAGCCCAGAGAAGGCGGCGGTGTTTCTAGATCTTGTTTATTTATGGTAGCTTATTTGCACGGTATAGTTTTAGCTTGCATTTGTGGATGCAGCAACATACTGTGTTCACAGACAAAGGTTTTCAGAAGTGTTCCTGAGCCCATGCAGTGACGTCTACTATGTATTTAATGCATTGCTGTCTGAGGGCCCAAAGATCATGGCCATCCAATATTGGTTTTCGGCCTTGTCCCTTGTGTAAGGAGATTTATCCGGATTCTCAGAATATTTTAATGATATTATGTACCGTAGATGATGAGATCCCTAAAGTCTTTGCAATTTTACGTTGAGAAAAGTTATTCTTAAATTGTTGCACTATTTGCCTGTGCAGTTTTCACAGAGGGGTGAAGCCCTCCCTTTCTTTATTTCTGAAAGAATCATCCTCTCTGGGATGCTCCTTTTATACCCAATCATGTTACTGACTTGTTGCCAATTAATCTTATTAGTTGTGAGATGTTCCACAAGGTTTTTTTTTTTTTTGCATTACACAAGATTTCCAGTGTTTTGTTGCCCCTGTCCCAGCTTTTTTGAAACGTGTTGCCAAATTCAAAGTAGGCATAATTTTTTCAATAAACAATAACATTTCTCAGTTTCAACATTTGATATGCTGTCTTGGTACTATTTTCTATTGAATACAGGGTTTAAATGATTTACACATCATTGCATTCTGTTTTTCTTTACATTTTACACAGCATCCCAACTTTTTTGGAAACAGGATTGTATATTTCTGAATGATGGGCTCTACTGCTGCATTTAGCAACGTAAATACATGAACCCATTTATGAAATAATGAATGGATGAAGCCTTTCTGTAATATGGCATTATTATTAGGTTGGCACAATGTGACACTCTGGACTATGAAGAAAAGGCCAGTTTCAGTCTAACGAAGGCAAGCTAATACATGCTCTACATCATATAATGATACAAATAATATATTCCTGTAGTATGAACAACTGTGCACATTTGTACACATATTTTTAGGATCTAGGTATGAATGTGTGTATACACATACATTTAAGAACAGTACAAATACCAATAATGGCAGGATGATGTTTTGTCTTAGCCCACATTCATCCTGATCTAGGCTGGAACATCTCTAAAGTAAACAGATGAGTTTAATGTGGGAGAGAAATCCATAGTGTAACACTCAATCATCAAAAGTTACTATGATGGATAGGTAATGGCAAATGAGATAACCAAATTAGATAAAGTATTCCATGAAATGAATAATATAAAACTCATGAAACAATTTCACACACTTGAGTAATAAAGTTGTTGAGATCCAGTAAACATGGGAAGAGATACATTAAATAGTTGACTCGTGAGTGCATGGAGAAAGACATGGGCCAACTTGTCACAGAGGAAAGCATTGTAAGTGCTGAAAAACCTTTGCCAAAAATGTCTTTAAACGGTTCCTTTTTCATGAACTCTAAATAAAAAAAATCCTATTTTGTTTTCCTAAAATACTTTTTATAAGGTATAAAAAGGACAACAATAAACAGATCCAATACAGAGTCCAAACATGTCTGGAAAATGCAGAATGCCGTGCTACCCTGTACCAACATCTTTACAAAACCGCACTGCACATTTACGTACTAAGAATGGATGAGTTATTAAAACATTCTGAAGTGTGATATGTTTCATTCACAGTGACTAGCTGCGAGATACACTCACCACTCTGACACGTGGGGTGACAACAACCTATGTCCTATTTTGTGGGTATATAGCAACTCCTCAGCGTCAGTGATACTTTGGTGCATGACACATGAAGACTGTCCTTAGAGAAGGTAGCTGCTGAGGCATACGTGTAACTTGGAGCACACTGTTGAGTTTATTTCCATACATCTGCCGTCTGTAAAGTAGATCCCAGCTGGATGTCTTCTGGGCATCTAAAGGGAGGGGCAATTAAATGTTCGAAAGATATAATGGTAGATTAAAAGCATGTGATTTGTGGTTCATATTTCAGCTTGAAATCCATTTTGTTAAAATTGCCTTAGAGAGGTACCCAAACATTTTTTAACCTGAACAACAAAAGTGCAAATGTTCTAAAAAATGTGAAAATCACACTTGCGCTTCCATTTACAGAATTTACATAGAGATGAGCATTCACCTGAGACCCACTGCAGACCTAGTAGGAGCGAGTGAGGTTGTTGCCCTGTTCCTGCAGGCTCACGAGCAGGTCATCAATCTTCTCCATGTTCTGGGAAGTGGTCATGCTGTTCTGCATGTTCACTGACTCAGACATGGACTGGTTGAGCAGCGACTGAATTTGGGCCTCACTCTCTCTCTGGTTCTGACCAGACTGACTGATGGCAATGATTTGATCAGACAGAGTTGTTCCGGGGGAATTTATCAGCTGACCACATTCTATATGGAGAGGAAATAGGTAGTTATTGATTAAATGCTGTATTACATTTGAAAGGTTGGCAAAAACTTGATGAAATTTGATAAAAGGGGTGAAATTCTATTAATAAAGACTTACCATTCTGAATCCCAAAGAGGAAGAGGCCTGGCTGGTGGGCCTGGCTGGTCTGGTTAAGGCTCCCACTGACGGGTGTCTGGAATAGAGAGCCTGGCTGCTGCACTGGGGAGGAGGTGGAGGTCTGTAGGCCTACCACGCCCTTTTGGGTGCTGAACATGCCCGTTTGCGGAAGCTCCTGGGCAGCCATGCCACCTTGCAGGGAGGCTATACCGGATTGGGGCATGAAGAGGGAGACAGGCTGCTCCGGGCCATTGTTGGAGCTGGAGACCAGCTGCATGGGCTGCTGCTCCTGGAACAGGGTTTGCTGGCGAGGCTCAGAGGGGTTCCCCACAACCTGGCTCTGGTCCTGGAAAGCCATTGGCTCGGAGGGCTCCTGCTGACTTACTGTTACCACGCTGGCCTGAGAGAACAGCATGGAGGGGCTCTGTGGCTCCTGGGAGTTCAGGTTGCTGCTGCTCATTGGGGGCATCTGACCCTGGCCACTGAAAAGCAGGCTGGGGGGCTGCTCTGGGCTGGACAGGGGGTTGCTGCAGAACAGTAGGCCAGCCTGCTGCTGGTGGCTCTGAGTGTTTGCAGGTGGATGAGGGGAGACGTTCTGAAACATGGAGCTCTGTTGAGGCAGGTGAGACTGGGCTTGGGAGGGCTGCTGCTGCTCCATGGGGGTCCCCTGCTGAATGGGGGAGAGGTGGGTCTGAGCCTGGAAGACTGTCTGGGACTCGGGGACCGATGTCTGCAGGGCACTAAGGAAAGCCAGCTGCTGGCTGCCGTTAGCCGAGGGCTGCCCAGGCAGAGCATTCTGTGGGAGGAACAGGGTGGCGGCAGAGGGAGGTTGCTCTGGGGAGAGGCTGGTACCACTCAACACTGTCAGGCTGTTCTGGAACAGGGCAGCCTGGACCTGCTCCTGGGTGGGGGAGGGCTCCTGAGTGTGAAACAGCTGCCCTTGTGAGTCCTGCACTTCGGCCAGTGGGCTGGGGTTATGGAACAGGGGTGGAGAGGGGTGAGCAGGGGCCTGCTGGAGAAAGTTAGTCTGAATGGAGAGGAGCTCATTGGCTTGCTGAAAGAGCGATGCTTGCTGCTGCTGTTTCTGCTGCTGTTGGTGTTGCTGCTGGGCCTGCTGAAAGAGGGAACCATGGTTCTGCACCATGCCCTGCTGGGAACCCCGCTGTTCAACGTTATCCCCATGAGAGCCCCCCTGAAAGATGCTACACTGCATGGGCATCTGGGACTGAAACAGCTGCTGCTGAAGGCTCTCCAAAACTTGCTGCTGCTGCTGTTGTTGCTGAAGTTGCTGTTGTTTCTGTCGAATTTGTTGCTGTTGAATTTGTTGCTGCTGTTGCTGAATTTGATGTTGCTGAATCTGTTGTTGCTGGAGCTGTTGCTGCTGAAGTTGCTGTTGCTGTTGAATTTGTTGTTGCTGTTGCTGTTGAATTTGCTGTTGCTGTTGTTGCTGAATTTGCTGTTGCTGTTGAATCTGTTGCTGCTGCTGGCTGCAATACCCCTTGGCGTGCAGTTGTCTCACTGCCTGTTCAAGTTGGGCCACATCGTCCACGGGGAATAAAGGAAGCTGGTGCTGCTGTGGGGCCGGCTGTTGGGGCTCTGCTAGTTGACTGAGCCTCCCCACTGCCCCTTTGTTGTTACCGGCCCTGTCCTGCCCCAGACCCTCTCTGGCCTCCAGGAGGAAGGGTTGAGGCCCTGACGGAAGCAGTGAGTCTGCAGGCACAGGGAAGGAGCTAGTGGGACCAATGTCCTGCTTCTGCATGGTGCTCAGAGCCTCTGCACTGTTAAAGACAGCAGTTTGGGATTTGTCAGGGTCATTTGTAGGCCGCGGCAAGGTGTTGGAGAATGGGCTATTGTTGGAACCCAAGTCCAGCTGGGACATGACATCAGGGGTCTGCTGAGTATACGTGAAAGAGAAAATACACCACTTTATATTTGGGGGAAGATATGGTTAATATTGTTTCAACTATATATTATAAGTCATTATCACAGCCATGGCTTATGAATGCGTTTGTAAACACTTTACCTTGAACAGGCCAGCAGAAGGGAGGTTGCTCGAAACCTCCATTGGAGTGACCTCTTCTCTCTTCACAAGAGGCAACATTGGCAAGCCACTGTCAACAACTGTAGGGTGAGAATGACAATGTTAGAATGTTGTTATACTAAAAGCCAAGATGCCAAGAGTCTAATGGCACCTCCCAGTCACACACACATATACACATCTATACATTAAGAACAAGTCCTCAGTGTAAAACATGGTATGGTACATAATACGATACCTTTAATCCGTTCGTCAAAAGAACAGGACTTGCCTAGAGATTCTTTCTTTACAGATATGTCCACTGCTTTTGCTGTGCGAGACAAAAAAGCATTTGGAATTATTGACTTCAGATAATAAATGATCACATTTTTCATAATCTTTTTATTTACACAACATGTAATAGTTGTTGACATAGTTGAGTGAAGTTAAGGAACAACAATAAGTATAACTGCAGTTTCAACAAGGTGTATCATCTATATTTTTATTGTTTTTGTTCATTTTTCTGTCATTTCCCACACTCAGTGATGGTTTGTGTCAAGGTGCCCAAAGGACCATTTGCTGACAGGAAGTGATGAGACAAGAAAAGGAGGTGTCAAATACCCCTGAGTTCCAGGTTGTGGATGGCTTCCTTTACCAAGGACAGCGATGGCAAATTTAGAGAAGGCTAGGGTATTCATTCAACAAATCCGCTAGTAGTGGTAAAGATTGTGATTGACAGTGCTAGGAGAAATGCTCAGAGGAAATTCTGCTTTAGTCCTTATGTGGCATCAGAGGAGTAAAAGGAAAATGCTTTATCCATTGACTTATCACAGACCTGGTTCTGGAGTGTATGTAAAAGGCTGCATGTCGTGAGATCGGCCAGCATTGGTCACTACATAGATCCCCACACACACTGCCGATGCAATGGCTAGGTTCTGGTATGGAGGAACCTTCACAATCAAGTGATTCTGAGGGGGAAAACAAAATAGAAATATCCACTTAACAATATTTTACAGCAGTAGCAAAAACCGCGCAAAAAACTTTACACGTTGGTTTGGGGAACAGGGCTGGATCGTTGGCTAGCTTGCTGGTATTTCCTTATCCATTACATTATTTTCATAATCTAAAGTTTGATTTCAATAGCAGAACTGACTATATTCAAATGAATTACTAAATCAATCCTAAGAATTTAGAAAATGGCTGCAGTTTCTCATAATTTCTTTCAGCTGGTACCAAGATACAACTAAAACGAGCTATCCCCCCAAAAAATGTATACTACTGTATGTATGCACCGAGCTTGCCCCTCAGAACTACTCACTTTCAAACTTGGAATTGTTTGGCTAACTCAGGTATGATAGTAGTTCAACTAACTAGATTTGACCTACCATCCAAGCTAACAATGTAGCAGAGCCAGCCAGTCAACCTTCATGTTACACAATAGAGAATAGGGTGCTAGCACTGTTTCTGCATTGATAACTAGATAACTCATGTTAACTAGCCTTTCATAAATTAGCTGTTGCTACCCACAAGCTGCTGTAATTGACAGGGAGGCAGACTGATATTTGAAAATGTTGTGGCAGTGCCGTTTAACGGGAAGCTTCCTTTGACCTCTGACAGATGACAGATTTGTTCACACTGCAATAATCTGTGAAGAAGATTGTCCTCAGTAAGAGACAGCCGATAATTTACATTTTCACCAGTTAACAGTATTAAAACGTGAATCTAGAAACAATCTAAATTAAACATTTGTTGTGAAAATAGGTCCTAATTCATAAATGTAATGTTTTTATTTTATTTGTTGACTAGTAAAATGTCTGGTGTTGACATGCACACTTTGGCTGGTCACACATTGTGAATAGTTATTTGAGATTGGTCTAACATCTCAAGGCTCAGACATCTGATTGAAGCTTAGATATAGCTTCAACCCTTGTTCTCTGAAGGGCAAAGGTTTACGTAGGACTGTTGGGACATACAGAATTACCAGTGGCTCACAGAAATTAGGTCACAAAACAATGAGTCCAGTCACATTTCCTTAAGTTGGCAGCAATTTAAGATGATTACATACAAACCTTCTACAAATTTTAAATAGTTGCTTTCATATACGGCCAAAGTAAACAAAAACATATAAATATACCTGGTGAAACAGTTCCATGTCAATTTCTGCCTCTGCCTTCCAAGACGTCTCATCTTAGAGGGGAAAATATGTAATAATTATGTTAGATAAAGGAATAAACACCAATACATTATTCACAGTTATTTAATACAATAATTTGTTGTGTAGGCCTACCTGACACATTTTCCTGAAATATGACTTTGGTGTCCTTGAGGAAGTTCTTGCCAATGATGAACACTTCACCACCCCCCCTTACTGAGTAACTGTGTAGGGACTTCTTAAGAATTTCAGGCACACCTGCAGGCTGTGCTGTAGACAGGAAACAGACTGTCAGGCTCAGAGTTCTGCCTGACTTAGCCTTTTTACCTAGTGTTCTGTCACAAATACACAAATGCTGGCATTTTCTGAGGACCCAAGGGAGGCCAAGAGAATAGCTTAAACCAATAGCACCTTGTAATTACTTGGCACATGTTGGGGAAATTGTATTTTGCAGCTAGGAAAAATATTATCTGAGCTGAGCATAAATAGTATTAATCTATTTTTGTTGTTGTTTTTTTAAATAAACTGTGATAATTATCAAGACAGTACAAAACATGTAGGTGATATTTTTACACTACCTTTGCAGACTGACTTTCTCATATGCACTAGAAATGCCAAAGTTCCTATAAATAAATAAATAAGACTCCTCCCACTGTTTTTCTCCAGTTTTCACAGGCCTCCCTGAGTCCTACCACCCTGCTCCACAGCACTGAAGGAGAGATGCCACAGGAGATTCTTATTTTTTATATTCTGGCCAGAGTTTCTCCAGGTCAGATTGCATTCTGGTTCTGTAAACAATGTAAGATCCCCCCAACCTGCCTACATACTTTCCTGTTCTTGACAGTTATGGCCACACCCGTGCCCACAACGGGAGGACTAGAGAAAGGGTAAGAAAAAATGTAACTGCAAACCCTGGGTTATATGACAGATCAAGATAGAAAATTCAACATTCAGGCAAAATGACAAAAAGACACAACTCATTCGTGATCAAGAAATAATTTATGAATTGATCAAATGCAAGTTTATCTCCAGATCAGATTTGGAGATTTGCAGAAGTTGACTGAATCTCTAAATCTCCAAGACTACAATTGGATGCCACCTCTTTTTACAACAATATAATTGGACGTCTTGCCAGAAGAAAGCCTATACTTGCATCATGACATAAATGTCAATATTATCAAACGCCATCATTGGAACTTCAATTGGAACTGGGTTCAGAACAGGGTTAGGTGGTTAAATTAGATAAAAATAGGTAGGTTTGGTGAAAAAACAGGGATGATCATGCAGATAAAAACTCCCCACTGTGAAGAGTGGCAGTGAACATGTGTTGTTGTGGAGCTGTTTGGCTTTCAAATGCCCTGGGAACCCAGTTAGGATACGCTGCATAATAGACTACTTGTCAACAATTTATAAAGTACCTGAATGTTTTACACCAAAATCTGTCTACTTTTGCCAAGTGGTTAAAACTGGGTCATCATTCTATCTTCTAGCAGGACAAAGATCTAAAGCATTCCTCCAGATCCACACAAAAATTTCTCACTGACCACAGAATCAAGCTTCTGCAATGTCAATCCCAGTTCCAACCTGAACCACATTGAAATCCTGTGGGGTGAGCTGAAAACCACAAATAAGGTCCACAAATAAGGACCAAGGACACTGAAGGATACGGAACGATTCTGCATGGATGAATGGTTTCAGATTCCTTTGCTGTGTTCTCCCACCTTATCAAACATAGGAGAAGGCTCAGTGATGCTGCCTTGACTAGGGGTGGGTGCACAAATTACTAAATGCCGGGATACCACAATTGTGCCACAGGTTTTTAAATAAAATAAAAAAATCTTTATACTTCCTAAGAATTAGGGGCAATTGTACATTCTGAAAACTACTCACTGCACAGTATTGGGGAAGAAGACGTCTGTAATGTGAGCACCGAGCCATCCGGCCGGGGAATGTTGACCCTAAACACTAGCCTGGCACGCGTGCTCTTCTTTTTAGAGCCGGCCACACCAATACGAGCCTCTACATCAGCATTGCGTAGCTTCAGGATTCCCACGCAGTCCACCCTGCACAGAGAGACACAGCACAACATTTAAACAGGCTGACAGGCCTGTTGGCCAAGGTCCCAGCTGCCACAACAACTCCTAACACACTAAAACACTTCACAGCAGAAGGTGACTAGAAGGAGCAGTCCTCAGTATGTGGATTTCACAGCAGGACAGAAGTTTTGTTTATAAGCAGAAACATACGCCAGGGTCATGTGGTTGCTGGGGTCCAGGGACACCTCAATGACAGTGGTGCCCTCGATGTCCACCTCCTTACAGGCGGTGGTGTTGCGCCCTGTCACTCTGCAGGCCTGGTAGAACCCATGTGGCTTAACACGCCCAGCGTCATTACCCACAAACACCTGCAGCACCGCCGCCTCATTTACGCCCTCCAGCTGTTGATGACAAGGAAACACATAAAAACAAACAAATAAGAAAACAGCATGGCTCCTCCGAAAGTCATGTATTAATGTGAGTCTTCACAACAGACTAAAGGGTGCAGCGGAAATAACATCAAAAAGATACAGTTCCAGCTTTTTGTTTCTTCAAGATGAAAAAGTTACAGATCTTTGTTTTTTGTGGAAGGTTTAGCGATCCATGGTAGGTCAATAATTCTACAACTGCGTCTATCTTCTGCTATTTATTTTGAGAGTAAAACCTTATAAATATCCTATACATGCTGAGTAGCATTGTGAACATGACAAGGAATTGCAAAGAAAGACACAATTTCCTTTTGTAAAGACAAGTTCTCATAAAGCCTGAAAAGCCAACGGTTGACAGAATTCTTTGCAATTAACATCAGTTGTGTGAATTTATCACGTCACGGTTTGCCTTGTTTGCTGCCACACATCACACATGCAGGCACCTCTCATCATATTTTTATTACCAAAACTACAGTTGCAAACATAACAATGGGTATGGTTAGACTGCATGCATTTGTCTTGTGAAAAGAGCAGGGAAAGCACATTTAGCCAATATGGACTACGTTTACAGTCTCAAAATGAGGTATTCTAGAAACATAACTTAACAGTCAGAAACTAATAAGACACAAGTTAATAAGTAATATCAAAGTTTTTTACTCGCGTTGGTTCTATTTTCTTCATTTTAAAGGGAAGGAAGAGACGAGTAATGTCATTGTTCAAAATTCAGTCTTGTAAATGTTAGTCAGGATTATATATATTTTATATAAAATACCTTCTATACCTTTGTTTTTTCACCAAACCCACCTATTTTTATCAAATCTTTATCTAATACCCATGGTCGATAACCATGTGTGCAGCCATATCCGAAGATGGGATCAAAATTATGGAAAATATTTTCAGTCATTTATGATGTGTACTGTACACAGTGTTTCCCCTATTTTTTCCCCCAGCAGCGGGAGAGTGGCACGCCGACATCAATGACACAAAAGGCTGGATGTGAAAAATGCTACAAAATGTATTACAAAATGGTCAAAAACTTTCTCTGTGTAACATTATCTCACAATAATTTCTTAACATCATTTCCTAATACCAACGTAAGTCCTGCCCCTCAATTAACCATTCTCAAACAGTAAAAAATTCTCAAAAACTAAACGTCTACCAGACTCATAACAAAACCAACTAGCTAGCTAATAATGCAATATGTATTCTGTGTACATTATATTACAGGATGTGGCATTGGGGGTTAAAGAGGGGGTAGAAAATATAATTCTGCTGGATGTAGCACCTAATGCCACCTAATGATTTCACATTATATTTTCAACTTTACACACTCCTGAGTACTCCATACAATACATTCACTGTGACACAGAATTATATTTCCTCAACAATGCAAAATGTATCCCTTGTATATTACAGTGGGGGGAATATAGTGTTGTCACAATCCCTTTCCAAAGCTAATAAGCAGAAGCAAATTAACAACAATTTCAGCAAAATATGCTTCTTTTACATTTTTTTATGTTCTCAACATTAATTTACTTAAAGATGCCTTATGCACCATTTCCCATTTAAAATATTCAATAATAACATTAATTGATGATATTTAAGGGTAAAAAAAGAGTCTATGTGGCAGAGACAGTGGCGGTTCTAGCTTGTATGGCTCCCTGGGCAAACCCCCCGTTCAGCAGCCTAGATGGCTCCTCATCATGGTCAGTGACAGAGGGTGCTCCAAAATCAGAACTGCCCCTGAAGCAGCATTGAAATACAGTATACGAGTCTGACACCCTAAATGCATTTGTTGCACAATTAAATATACATGTCATTATGCAGAATTTATCAAACATTCAGAATAGGAACTAATCATATAACCAATCATACAACCTCCTTTGCATAAGACACCCCAAGAGTCAATATATCAAAAATATACAAAATATCAGCATAAAATACATTTATTTTAAGTTAGCCTACAGCATTGGAAATTCCCCTTACTGAGCTCAGGATCTACTCAATACAATCACATAAAACCTTTTGTGATGTCACCTCAATGAAAGTTAACCAGGTCAATAATGTGCTAGTTAGATTGTAATTTTTAGCTGCAGGCTACACACATTATCATGATGAAACTGTTTGAAATGATATCCAATGTTATGTAAGCTAGTTGGACAGAAAATGGAATATTGTCACCCTATGTGTAATAGTGTAGCAAGCAACAAAGGCTAAGCGTTATGCAAGCCTATTTCATTACATGCATAACATTATACTCAAAAATGACATAGCTGCATACCTTTATCTTTTGCACGTTTCTCCTGTTTCCTCTTTTTTCCTAAACTGGGTACCTGATGGTTAGACCTTTTCTTATCGGAAATGAAATACAGATACTGATAGCAAAAAGATCATATATCTTTGAAATATGTCCATTATGTAAAATATATACAAATTAATTAATAAATTAAACAACTATGTTGTCAAAATGTTGATTATTTTGTTAGTTTAGTATTTCCCATTTTTACCCGGCAACATTTTTACCCATTTCTATTGAAAAAGTCTGAAGCAAACTGTGTCAAAATTGAGGTTGGCTATAATGATGCTGTCTGCACCCAACAAGCGATTCAGTTTTATATCTAAACAAAAAAAAGATAAAAACTGACATTACAATCACATAAGTGTCTGTTACATGGGATGTGGTGTTATACTGCAGTATGTCTGCTAATGTAACCACCCTATCTATAAGGGAATAACTTGTTAAACCGGATTCAACAGGAGTAGTGAGACCTTACGCTTCAACTCAGCCAACTGTTGACAGAACAAGCTTCTATCAAGGTTGTTTGAATGGGTGAGACTGCAAAGACACACCTTGCCAAAATGGCCAGCCCTAACACCAGTACTAATACTGCTCACACATCCTATTGTATCATAACAGATCTATAGTACAATTTACTGAATGTGTTTGTACTGTGTCAGAGATTACAGAACATTTTTAAGTACAACTTAAATGAAAAATACATGTTCAGCCCTCTTATTTTTCACTTATTAGTTAGGTCTTACCTGTAGAAAATTAGTTGGGTAACATGCTAATATTTTTCCTACATAATTACTATATTTATGATGGGTGCTGTGCTAGTCTGAGGCAATTGGCCATATGGTGTTGGCTACAACATCTACCTTCATATTACTAAAATAAATATTGGTTATGACTGCTTTAGAAATATGATAATTTAAACAACATCTCTGTATTTGGAGGTCCTCGACATGAATACGTTTTAAAACCCCAGGTCTAGGAGCCCCCTGCAGGTAGTCTAATCTGGCCTTTGAGTAAGGGCATACCTTTATGGTGGGGAAGCCCTGCTGAGTGCGGTCTTTTACTGACCCCCTGCTGCCCTCAGTCAGGTAACGGGCCCGGTGCTGGGTCTCAGGCTGGACCAGCATCTTGAGCTCTTTGCCCTCACTCTTCTGAGGGAACTGGCATGCTAGGGTCCCCCCTTTTTGATGGGTGGTTTGTGGGCCATCCGCCGAACTGGAAGACAAAACAGGCACAGTTAAACTGCACCTTTAACAACCTACATTTAAAAATGAAACACTACCCCTGGCTTAAATACACATCCTTCCATGCACAGAGCCATTTCCTTCATTTTCCCACGCTAACCTGTACCCAGCATGTAATCAGTGGGGAGAGTGCCGCTGAGGTGGAACCACCAGATCTTGGGTGGAACTGCTAACAACATCCATTGCTGACACCAAGCGTCCTCTCAGTGGAATTGGACTTAACATGACTCGGAGGCTTTGAAGTTACTATCAAAGTTCCAGCAAAGCTAAGACCCCAACAGAGTCAGCCTGAGTCAGAGATAAATGGAAATTGAGAACAACAGGACTAGTGACAGATCCCCAAATAGTTGCCATGGTTGTTTTATTGATACTAGTGAGCGATGCAGAGTTGGGAGGCCCACAGGGGATTCTACGATTCTGTTTATTTAATCTGCTCTGCTTTCTCAACACTTTTCTAGGAGCCTCATTGTGATTCACCATGGCTGACCATTGTTTGTGCTGTGGTATCCTGCACCTCCCTCTAATATCTCCACCCTTCTTAAAGCACAGAGGAAAACACTGAACCAGTGATTTGATTCTTGTTCCGCTTGCAGTACAGAAGTCCTTCCTTACTCATTCTTTCAACAATGGGAGTAAGTACAGAGGTAATTAAAACTGAATAGAAGGTACTGAATGAACAGCTCTCTGCCTATTCAGAGGACAAGTAATAAATGACAACAGCCAATATACGGTAAATACAAAAGCTGTCAACAGTATTCACCCACTTGGACTTTTTTTTGCCACTGAACAACAAAAAAGTCCATTATGTCAGAAAAATAAAATCTACAAATTATTCTAAATTAATTACAAAAACAAAAGAACAATTGATTGTATAAGTATTTACCCCCTTTATTCAATATTTGGTCGAGACGCCTTCAGTAGTAATTACGTCCATTAATCTATATAGCATAGTGTCTACCAGCTTTGCACACCAGGACACAGCATTTTTCCAGGATTTCTCTGTAATTTGCTGCACTCCAATGGGGTGTAATTACTTTTGAGAAGTGAAGTCAAACAGTTTTTTTCCCCCCAGCATTTACACTGTCTCTCAAAAAGATTCAAATGGGGAAAATATTTACCAAATAGTGCTAATCTCAGAGGTGTAAGAACAGTGAACACTAGAATAGTCTAGACATTATTATCCACTCTAAAATATCCAGGTGACACCCACCTTCCTTTAGGGCAGGTCTTGTTTTCTGAACACAGCTGAGAAAGCACAAAGTGTGGTGCTTTGGCACTGTCAGCATCAAACACATCCATGCTGGCCTCCTCGGCTGCAGCATGCTTGGGGCCCGGTCGCTGGCGGGGGGTGCGCTTACGGGACTTCCGGGGCACCTCTGTGTTGTCGTTGTACGAACTGGAGCTGACAATGCTGAAGTTGGAGGCAGATTCATCCATCCAGATGCTACTGCTCTGCTCTGAGTCCTGGAACTGCTCCTCCTGGCAGGACATGCGGCTGTCGTCAAAAAGGTCCTCGGGTGGGGGCGAGATGTTCAGCACCGTCCGCCGCTTGGAGGGGGTCATCTGGTGATGCTGCTGGACCTCCTGAGATGCTGGACCCCTTCCTGATCCTTCTTCACCTAGGGATCCGGCCCCTACTCCTTCACCGCCGCCAGCCCTGCCGCCACCAGCACTCCCACTGTTGCCAGTCCCACCCTCCACGCTGCGCATCTCCACAACTGCTCTGCTACTTACAGCTTCACCTGGTGCGCCACCGGCGGTGTGAGCAGAGGTCTGGTCAGTGGCTGAGGTAGTGGAATGCATGGTGGAGGCGGAAAAGGTGGGACAAGCACTGCGGAGGCCTCCAATGGTCATAGAAGAGGTGATGGTGGTGGCATCTACAGTGCATACAATTGGATAGTGAATAAAGGCATCTCAACCAGCATTGGCTAGCAGTCCCATTCAAGAAGCGAAATTAGTGCATGATTGTTCTTTTGTTTTTCTTTGGTCATCCAATTATAATTTTCACGTTTATTTTATTGCATCATGATGTGTGAGTGCATGTGTGTATGTGTGCGCGCATGTAGCAGAGTATGTGTGTATTCTGAGAAAAAAAAAAAAGAGGCAAACGGTCATAGATATTATGTAGGGTGTGATGTCTGCCCCAGTCTTCTAAAATGATTATCCAATTATCTGATACTGGTACTCAAATTGTTTCAAATTCAATCTGCAAAAAAAGTGCCCCATAATGTGCAGTAATCCAATCATTTAGCCATCTTTCAGTGACACTGGAATGTTGTTTTCAATAGAATTGCTATGAACAGAAAGTAACTGGGAAATCTTAATGATGTTCAAGGATGTTCATATGAAATTTAGATGATCTGGTGTGTAAGATGATGCGTGCCAATTGGAGCTTTTTCACACAGGTTCAAACAATTTA
Organism: Esox lucius; assembly: GCF_011004845.1. Classification (NCBI taxonomy): domain Eukaryota; kingdom Metazoa; phylum Chordata; class Actinopteri; order Esociformes; family Esocidae; genus Esox; species Esox lucius. The sequence continues at coordinate 15,812,418 of NC_047570.1, read as the reverse complement.
GTTGGGACTGAGCATAGCCACATAGACAAGATAAACAAGCTTCTGACCTATGAAGCAGAGAACTGCAGACCATTTTATATGCAGACACTCCCTGCTTCAGAGGGAACTTCCTGGAATAAAAATGAGACAGCGAATGAGCAATAAGAGCTGAACAATAAAATATAATCTGGAAACAAAATAAAAAACGTTGTTTGTGAAAATGGAACTTGCATTCCAGGTTTTGGTACAGTACTACTCCTGGTCAATGTTTTCTTTTCCCCTAAAAAAAAGGCCACCTCATGAAACCTTAGCCGGAGGTGAAAACAGTAGCAAATGTGGACTAAATTTAAAGCATTCTTAGTTATCAGGTACTCATTGCAGGGTACAATACAGTGCAGAGTTGGAGAAATCTGAAGAAACCATGGTAAAACATTAAAACGAACAAGCAAATCCTAACTGAGTACTGGAGAGAATATGAAGATATTAAAGCCTCCGTGGCTTAAGGGCATAGGCTGAGACTGGTGCAGGTGAAGGGAGAGGACTTAGAGTGGAAAAAACAAACATGCTCTTTAAATTTGTATTAACTATATCTGTAATGATGCTGATGGTGGCAGGACAGAAGCGCAGGGAGAATGGATGGCTTTATCTAAAACAAAACAGTACTTGACAACAGAAAATGAAAACAGGACATGAAACCAAAACAATGTCCATCAAGACTCGAAAGAAGAAGGAACCTGAATAGGGACCTTGAACAAAAACACAAAAACAACAGACAGGTGTCGATGCTCATGAGGGAGAGAGGGCGTTGGGTCTCACTGGCATGACAGGCCTGCAGTGCCAGAATGTGACAATATCTTTACTTGTTATTGAAACAAAATAGGCGCAACTATATTAAACTTCATTCAAAGCAGTAGCTGCAGTGCATACAGTTGTGGATAAAAGTATTGGAACCCTTGCACTTTCTTCAAAATCCTCCCAATTGTCTCTACAAAATATATTGAAATTGTAGATAGTATTTGGTCACCACAGTTCTTTACTTCACTGTTAATATATTTCACTTCTAATATAATTTTTCAGTTTTTGATTTTGGACTTACCTCAAAGGTAATTTGAATTAAAAAAAATTAAGGGAACACTTAAATCACACATTAGGTCTCGATGAACAAAATATATTAAAGATCAAAATCTTTACTGTACATTGTGTAATTCGTTGAGAACAAAATGACGTAACAATGGTCAATGGAAACCAAAATCACAAACCGAGAGCTGGATTCAAACTTACACTGCAAATTAAAGTAAACAATTGAAATCACAGGCTACTCCAACTAATGTGAATTTCATCACAGCCACTGATAATGAGTAGTGTGTATGGCCCCCACATGCCTCTATGCACACCTGACAACATCCGGGCATGCTCCTGATGAGATGGTGTCCTGGGGGATCTCCTCCCAGACCTGGATCAGGGCATCAGGGAGCTCCTGGACAGTCTGTGGCACTACTTGGCGGTGTCGGATGCACCGATACATAACATCCCAGAGGTTCTCAATTGGATTCCGGTCTGGGGAACGTAAGGGCCAGTCAATGGCATCAATGCCTTCGTCATACAAGAACTGCCTGTACACTCTGACCACATGAGGCCAGATGTTGTTCTGCACCAGGAGGAACCCAGGGCCCACTGCACCAGAGTAAGGTCTGATGATGGGTCTCAGGATTTCATCCTGGTACATAACAGCAGTCAGGGTACTGTTGGCTAGCATGTGGAGATCTGTGTGACCCTCAAAGGATATGCCTCCCCAGACCATCACTGACCCACTGCCAAACCGGTGATGCTGGATGAGGTTTCAGACAGAATAAGCGTCACCATGGCATCTCCAGACTCTTTCACGTCTGTCACATGCTCATTGTGAACCTGCTCTCATCTGTGAAGAGAATATGGCGCCAATGGTGGACCAGCCAATCCCACTAGAGGATGTCGGGCCCCTCATGCCACCCTTTTGTAGGGCTCTGGCAGTGCTCCTCCAGTTCCTCCTCACACAAAGGAGCAGATACCGGTCCTGCTGCCTGGTTGATGCCCTTCTACGTCCCTGTCCAGCTCTCCTCTTGTAACAGCCCATCTCTAGGTATCTCCTCCATGCTCTTGAGACTGTACTGGGAGACACAGCAAATCTTCTTGCAACAGCACATATGGATGTTCCATCCTGGAGGAGCTGGACTGCCTGCGCCTCTTTTTCCTATTTGTAGTGGAGATGAGTGGTACCCGGTGGGGTCTTCTGCTGTTGTAGCCCATCCGCCTCAAGGTTGTGCGTGTTGTGGCTTCACAAATGCTTTGCTGCATACCTCGGTTGTAACGAGTGGTTATTTCAGTCAAAGTTGCTCTTCTATCAGCTTGAATCAGTTAGCCCATTCTCCTCTGACCTCTAGCATCAACAAGGCATTTTTGCCCACAGGACTGCCGCATACTGGATGTTTTTCCCTTTTCACACCATTCTTTGTAAACCCTAGAAATGGTTGTGCGTGAAATTCCCAGTAAGTGAGCAGATTGTGAAATACTCAGACCGGCCCGTCTGGCACCAACAACCATGCCACGCTCAAAATTGCGTAAAATCACCTTTCTTTCCCATTCTGACATTCAGTTTGGAGTTCTGGAGATTGTCTTGACCAGGACCACACCCTTAAATGCATTGAAGCAACTGCCATGTGATTGGTTGGTTAGATAATTGCATTAATGAGAAATTTAACAGGTGTTCCTAATAATCCTTTAGGTGAGTGTATATATATATATATATATATATATATATATATATATATATATATATATATATATATATATATATATATATATATATATAGCAGCATATTTAAAGAAATAACTGCAATAGTGTACAAACGCCAAACAGCAAAATATGTGTGTGTATATGTATACCAAAATATACAGATGGGTGACAAATGAAACATAGTGTCTCAGTAAGATGTTGGCCCACAAAAAGCCACCAGAACAGCTTCAATGCACCTTGTTATAAATTCTGCAAGTCTTTGGAACACTCCCAGAGGGATAGAACAACAATCATCCAAAGTATATTCTCTCATTTTATGTTTTGATGATGTTGTTGGAGAGCATTATCTAAAACGTTGGTCCATAATCTCCCAAAGGTGTTCAATTCGGTTGATATCCATTGACTGCGAAGGCCATACCCATTCTGACATTCAGTTTGAAGTTCAGGAGATTGTCTTCACCAGGACCACACCCCTAAATGCATTGAAGCAACTGCCATGTGATTAGTTGATTAGATAATGGCATTAATGAGAAATTGAACAGATGTTCTTAATAATCCTTTAGGTGAGTGTATGTAAATATACAGCTCTGGAAAAAATTACATGTATGGCAGCCATTTCTTTCAAGTGTCTGTTAAATTCCAACAGTCACACCTCATTTTACTTAATGAGGTACTGATTAGGTGATTACCTGAACCAAATCTAATTTAACGAGAAAAAGTATAAAAAAAACACTGCTGTAGTCATCACTATCCTCTTGAAATAGGACCAGCTGGATGGCAAAAACAGTGCAAGTAGTACCTCAAAGGTAATTTGAATAAAACAATAGCTATTCAGCATGACAAAAGCATTGAAAAGAAAGGCTTTGAGTGAGGAAAAGAAGGGTTCAATTCTGGCTTTACTGGAAGTGAGCATCAGGTTGCTTCCATCCTGAAAATTTCAAAGACGGCGGTTCATAAAAACAAGGTCAAGCAACAGACATTGGGGACAACAAAGCTACAGACTGGCAGAGGGCGAAAACGACTGTCCACTGACCGAGATGACCGTCAACTCAATTGAATGTCACTCAGCAACCGTAGGGTGACATCAAGTGACCTATATAAAGAATGGCAAACAGAAGCTGGGGTGAAGTGCGAGGCGAGGATGGTTCAAAACAGGCTTCTAGGGGCAGGGCTGAAGTTGTGCAAAAGCCCTTCATTAATTGAGAAGCAAAGAAGAGCCAGGCTGAAGTTTGCAAAAGACCAAAAGGATTGGACTGTAGAGGAATGGAGTATGGTAATCTTCTCTGATGAGTCAGATTTTCAGCTTTGCCCAACACCTGGTCATCTTATGGTAGTTTTTTGTTCATCCTAACTAGAACAAAAACATTTGAACACATTACTCCTCTCCTAGCGTCCTTACACTGGCTGCCTGTTAGGGTTAGAGCTGATTTTAAGGTTTTACTCTTAACCTATAAATCAATACATGGACTTGCTCCAACTTACCTTGGTGAAATGATCCAGCCACACATACCTACACGTAACCTACGATCGCAAGATGCAGGCCTTTTAATTGTACCTAGTATTTCTAAACAAATAGCTGGCGGCAGGGCCTTTTCTCATAGAGCTCCACTACTGTGGAATGAACTGCCAATTAAGGTTAGAAATGCAAACTCAGTGCAAACTTTCAAGTGTCTACTAAAAACTCATCTCTACAGCACGGTTTATAAGTAGGTGTAGCCTGGCCCGGGGTCGTGAAGGTGACCAGTAGGCTTGATAATGTACACCCTTGCTGTCTTGCCAGGTGGGCTCTCGTCGCCACTGGGATGCCCTCCCTCCAATGCCTTTCGGGGGAAGAGTCACTGGCTTGTTGTTGACTCTCTGTTGCGCACTTGTGCAATTGGGCTGTACGCTGCTGGCAAAACTCGGCCCTCATTCAGGGGGGTTGCGGTTGGTGGGTGTCCTTTTGGTTGATGCCTAGCAATGTGGGTGGATTGATTTCCTGCCCGTTGGGCCCTGTCCAGGGCCTCCCCCGGGTAGGGCCACAGTGTCGCCGGACCCCCCCGTCTCAGTTCCAAGGTGTTACGCTGCTATATTATTGTACTGGGGGATATGAGGAATGCACTTTCTAACTTTTCTCAGTCTATTCCAGTTTTCAATTTTAGGAGGAGATGATTTCCTGGTCCACACCTGCGGAGTACCTGGTTTGGGGGGTCCGTTGCTGTCCCTGTCCTTGTCCACCTGGTCATACTTTTGACCTAGTCTAGAATCAAACAGACTCTGGATTTAGCCCAGATACATTTATTTACTATTCCAATTGGACTCTTAATATCTCACCCGGCACAGCCAGAGGAGGACTGGTCACCCCTCTGAGCCTGGGTCCTCTCTAGGTTTCTTCCTAAAATTCGGCCTTCTTAGGGATTTTGTGCTAGCCACTGAAATCCAACACTACCGTTGTTTGCTTCTTGGGATTTAAGGCCGGGTGTCTCTGTAAAGCACTTTGTGACAACTGCTGTTGTAAAAAGGGCTTTATAAATAAATTTGATTGATTGATTATGGTTAGACGGAGATCTGGAGAGGCCTACAAGCCACAGTGTCTCGCACCCACTGTGAAATTTGAGGATCAGTGATGATCTTGGGATGCTTTAGCAAGGCTAGAATCGGGCAGATTTGACCTTTATGAAAGACTCATGTATCAAGCCAAGTACAAGGTTATTCTGGAACACCTGTTTCCTTCTGCTTTAAAAATGTTCCCCAACTCTGAGAATTGTTTTTTTACCAGCAGGACAATGCTCCATGCTACCCAGCCAGGTCAATAAAGGTGTGGATGGAGGACCACCAGATCAAGACCCGGTCATGGCCAGCCCAATCTCCAGACTTGAATCCCATTGAAGTTTTATCAAGAGGAAGATGGATGGTCACAAGCCATCAAACAAAGCCGAGCTACTTGAATTGTTGTGCCAGGAGTGGCAGAAAGTCTCCCAAAAGCAATCTGACAGACTGGTAGAGAGCAAGACGCATGAAAGCTGTGATTAAAAATCAGGTTTATTCCAACAAATATTGAATTCTGAATTCTTTCTGAACTCTTGTTGAAAAATGAATATGAATTTGTTTTCTTTGCATTATTTGAGGTCTTAAAATAATGACATTATTTTTTTGTTATTTTGACCAGTTTTCCACAAATACTCTAAATTACAATATTTTTATTTAGAATTTGGGTCTAATGTTGTCAGTAGTTTACAGAATAAAACAAAAATTGTAATTTTACTCAAACACATTCCTATGAATAGTAAAACCAGAGAAACTGATAATTTTGCAATGGTCCCTTAATTTGTTCCAGAGCTGTATGTGCATATACACTCACCTAAAGGATTATTAGGAACACCTGTTAAATTTCTCATTAATGCAATTATCTAATCAACCAATCACATGGCAGTTGCTTCAATGCATTTAGGGGTGTGGTCCTGGTCAAGACAATCTCCTGAACTCCAAACTGAATGTCAGAATGGGAAAGAAAGGTGATTTTACTAAATTTTGAGCATGGCATGGTTGTTGGTGCCAGACGGGCCGATCTGAGTATTTCACAATCTGCTCAGTTACTGGGATTTTCACGCACAACCGTTTCTAGGGATTACAAAGAATGGTGTGAAAAGGGAATAACATCCAGTATGCGGCAGTCCTGGGGGCGAAAAATGCCTTGTTGATGCTTGAGGTCAGAGGAGAATGGGCCGACTGATTCAAGCTGATAGAAGAGCAACTTTGACTGAAATAACCACTCGTTACAACCGAGGTATGCAGCAAAGCATTTGTGAAGCCACAACACGCACAACCTTGAGGCGGATGGGCTACAACAGCAGAAGACCCCACCGGGTACCACTCATCTCCACTACAAATAGGAAAAAGAGGCTACAATTTGCACAAGCTCACCAAAATTGGACAGTTGAAGACTGTTGCCTGCTCTGATGAGTCTTGATTTCTGTTGAGACATTCAGATGGTAGAGTCAGAATTTGGCGTAAACAGAATGAGAACATGGATCCATCATGCCTTGTTACCACTGTGCAGGCTGGTGGTGGTGGTGTAATGGTGTGGGGGATGTTTTCTTGGCACACTTTAGGCCCCTTAGTGCCAATTGGGCATCGTTTAAATGCCACAGCCTACCTGAGCATTGTTTCTGACCATGTCCATCCCTTTATGACCACCATGTACCCATCCTCTGATGGCTACTTCCAGCAGGATAATGCACCATGTCACAAAGCTCGAATCATTTCAAATTGGTTTCTTGAACATGACAATGAGTTCACTGTACTGAAATGGCCCCCACAGTCACCAGATCTAAACCCAATAGAGCATCTTTGGGATGTGGTGGAACGGGAGCTTCGTGCCCTGGATGTCCATCCCACAAATACCTATCGACTGCAAGATGCTATCCTATCAATATGGGCCAACATTTCTAAAGAATGCTTTCAGCACCTTGTTGAATCAATGCCACGTAGAATTAAGGCAGTTCTGAAGGAGAAAGGGGGTCAAACACAGTATTAGTATGGTGTTCCTAATAATCCTTTAGGTGAGTGTATGTTTTTCATGAGTTTTCCATGTGGGAGAGACCCAGCTTTCTGACACTGGGTTCAGCATGCCAAAATGCCTTAGCATTCTGCTTATTTCACATTCTCACACATTTCACATATTCAAGGCACCCAGAGCCAGGGGTAGCAAAGCAACCCCAAAACATAGCTGAAACTCTTCAATGTTTGACTGTGCGGAAAGTTTTCTTTTCTTAATTTAGTTTTCTGTAAACATAAAGATTGTGTGCTTTACCAAAAAAAAACTCTCATTTGGTCTCATCTGTCAACAGGAGATGGTTATTATTTCTGGAATAAGCTAAGATTTAGTGAATGATTCTGATTGTTTAAACCTGAATACAGTGTGTGTAGAACAGGACAAATATAAGCACCCCATATTTCACCTTTGACTTATGACTCAATTTGATGTTTATGTAGCAATTGCAGTTATATTCCTCCCACAATCCCCCTACATTTCCCATTCCAAATGTACCAAAACAGGCATAATGTGTGCAACAATGGTTAAATTGCCCCATCCATGAATAAGCTGCACATTTCACTGCCCTTTATAATGTCTTGTTGTCTCCAGAAGAGAATTTTGAATGCAATGAACGTAAAGACAACATGTAATAAACATGGTAAACATGTTTTTTACAAGGGTACCAACACTTTCGGCCTCGACTGTATGACTGAAAATTAAGATGGCTTTATTTTGGAAAAGGAAAAATGCCTGATATCTATGACACACCTGCACAAACCATGTACCAACACACCTGCACAAAATGTGTATGTATGTGTGTAGAACAGGACAAATATAAACACCCCATATTTTACCTTTGACTTATGACTCAATTTGGTGTTTATGTAGCAATTGCAGTTATACTCCTCCCACAATCTACCTACATTTCCCATTCCAAATGTACCAAAACAGGCATAATGTGTGCAACAATGTTTTTATTCTTTTTTTTTTTTCTTCTTCTACAAAATACATTTTTCATCTCCAAACTGACTGGACCCATTGAAGAGTAAGAATGAATAAAGCTGAATCATTGATTTATGCCCTGATAAAAAAGAATGCTTTCAAAATGTACAACACATTGCTTATGTTTAGAAAATTCAATAACATTCAAGTATGAAGAGACAAATAAATACTGATTGCAAATTGTAGAGGGCAACTTTTTTACCCAAGCAAGCGTTGATTCAACAAACAAGAATAATTTCAGTTCTATAGGGATCCAGCAAGAACATGATTTTTTCCCCTATGGAACTAATCAAAAGACCCCACATGAAGTTCCTAATAGATGCCAAATAATTAGTTCCATTTTCACAATGATGAAATATGAAATGAAAATCTGTGTAAAAAATAACAGAAGTGGATTAGAAATTCTGATGGTTTATTTAAATTACTTATATAATTATTTGAAATCAAAATGTGATGCTTTCCTTTGAAAAAACAATACGCTACTCATGCAGATTTCTTTTGAAAACAAACATACAGGCCCCTAAAACTGGAACCACACTTGATTTGCAGCCACTTTAAGTTCTCCCTCACCAGAGTTAAAGGGCAATTCTGCCACTTGTCGACTTCACATAATCTCAAGGCCTATCTTAATCTGCTCCCTCATGACTTTGCTTTGGTAGATTACTGACGGTTAAATTGCCCCATCCATGAATTAGCTGCACATTTCACTGCCCTTTATTATGTCTTGTTGTCTCCAGAAGAGAATTTTGAATGTAATGAAAGTAAAGACAACATGTAATAAACATGGTAAACATGGGTACAACCTGTATGCAACAATCCAAAAAAGGTGCTTACCTCTAGAAAATAGTTGAAACTCAATTCTGCACTGGACAATAAATTATTTGTTGGTGTGAAGACAATGGGTTCACATTCTTACTGACCCTGACCTTTTTTGAGAAGTTCTGTCAAAATAACAAATGTTTTGCCTCATTTAGTTAATTTCAGTACCGCTCAATGTAAGCAGTACCCCCTTCCATGAATGATGAATAAAAATGTATTGCTGTCATTTCTGACAGGGACTTGTGTGATTTATGTATATTTCTGATTGATATGAAAAATATTTTGTATAAGCTGCAGCTGCTGCAATAGATCGTGAGTTACTTTTGCATGACTGCTGCAAGGTTGAAAATCACAAATTGTTTGTGATTAGCAGAAGTTCCATAAATGTATTCTTGAGGTTTTTGTGCAGAAGCTTTGTATATGTTTATGGTTCTACAAAGATGCAGGCTAAATGTGGGCCCAGGAAAACAACACTTCTAACATCTAGATTTTAACCTTTGATCTTGAATATTACACACTACCGTTCAAAAGTTTAGGGTCATTTATAAATGTCCTTGTTTTCCATGAAAACATACCTGAAATTAGTTTGAATAAGAAATATAGCAAAATGAATAGGAAATAGTGATTGACAAGAAATTATGATTTTTAATTGAAATTATAATTGTGTCCTTCAAAATTTGCTTTCGTCAAAGAATCCTCCATTTGGAGTAATTATAGCCTTGCAGACTATTGGCATTCTAGTTGTCAAATTGTTGAGGTAATCTGAAGAAATTTCCCCCCATGATTCCTGAAGCACCTCCCACAAGTTGGATTGGCCTGATGGGCACTTCTTACGTACCATACGGTCAAGCTGCTCCCACAACAGCTCAAGAGGGTTGAGATCCCATGACTGTGTTGGCTTCCTCATTATTGACAGAATACCAGTTGACTGCTTCTTCCCTAAATAGTTATTGTATAGTTTGGAGCTGTGCTTTGGGTTATTGTCCTGTTGTATTGGGTCATCAACCACCAGTCCACAGGGTATGGCATGGTGTTGCAAAATAGAGTGATAGCCTTTCTTCTTCAAGATTTATTTTACCCTGTACAAATCTCCCTCTTTACCAACACTAAAGCACCCCCAGACAATCCCATTGCCTCCACCATGCTTGACCGAGGACATCGCACTCCTCCAGCATCATTTCATTTTTTCTTCATCTCAAGAGTGTTCTTCTTTGTGATCTGAACACCTCCAACTTAGATTTGTCTGCCCATAACACTTTTTTCCAGTGTCTGTGTTATTTTGCACATCTTAATATTTTCTTTAGCCAGCATCCGGAGTCACCTCTTCACTGTTCATATTGAGACTGGTATTTAGCGCATACTATTTAATGAAGCTGCCAGTTGAGGACCTGTGAGGCGTCTGTTTCTCAAACTAGACAATCTTACGTATTGGTCCTCTTGCTCAGTTGTGCCTCGGGACCTCCCACTCCTCTTTCTACTGTGGTTAGAGCCAGTTTGTGCTGTTCTCTGAAAGGAGTAGTACACAGTGTTGTACAAGGTCTTCAGTTTCTTTTGGAAATTCTAAGTGACCACAAAGTTTTAAACGTTAGTGTACATGCGAACAGAGTAGTATATCTGATAACCTTAAAGCATTGGCGCCTATCAATTGAAAAAGAAATTACAGCTGGCCATTATGTCAGCTGTAACCACAAAAATCATCTGCTCTCTTAGTGCATAAGACCCTGGTGAATAAAATGTATTATTCAAATGGAAGATGGCAATAAAATGAAGAGGAATTTATGTATATATGTTTTGTTTCCATACGGAGATAAGAGGAATTAAGTCTACAGACAGGGTGAAGTAAGAAAAATGTATAGATTAAATCTTTAATGTTGCAAATTATGAACAGGCTAGTTCTTATTTGTACTATGAGATGTTGTTTAGTTTGGGTGGTTTTATACAATAGATGTTTGAATGGTGAGCTTTTAGGAAGGAATTGTATTGTGGCCATCCATGGCTTTCTGTTTTGCTGTGGTTGAAAAATGGGGTAACATGCACGAAAACCCATCTAGGAAAATAACTCCGTAATTAATGTGTAGTGTGTATAAGACAGTCAAACTAATATTACAATTCTACTATAAAATTCTATTTGTTTAACCTGTATTTTTACCAGTAATATACAGCATGTTATTCAGTCAACTTTAAGGCAATTTCTTCCACAAACACTTCCAATTTCCCTTTTGAGTAAAAATGCTCAAAGTAGCTGCAAATCCCCATCCTCTTAAATCCCACGTGACACTCCCAACAAATGAAGGCAATGGGATTCATGGTGTACTGTATAATGTTATTAGTGTAGACATATATAGAAATGATAAAACGTTGTGTATTTAAACACACACAAACACTGAGAAATATTTTAATATTTACTCTTATTGTAAATAATGACATTACCAAGAGACCCATGCCCCCAGTTATTGGACCATAACATGTTTAGTCCCAGATCGAAGTCTGATTTTAATATAAACTCTTAAACCCACCCTCTTCTACACTTGTTTTCCACAAACATTTAAATGCAGAAACAAAACATAAAAAAATCAGTTGCAATGCAATACACGAAACTGTAAATGCAATACATTTAAAGAAAATAAGAAGTCTAAAGGTTTAGACGGACCTACTCAACAATCTGGGTGATATTTTTGATGGGTTAAGAGCCCTTGGAACTAATATGTCTTCACTACTGACAGACAGATACAGTCACACAACCCATCACGACACCTGTGGAACCCAGCTAAAATGCAAGTTAAGTTAATTAATAGCAAAACAACTTGCATCCAATCAACAAAAAAGCAATTCACTCTATGCATTTGCAAGACAATTGAAACATATAAAAGAAGAAAATATTTTAAAGAGTTTGTAGAGTATGTTCATTAACCATCATATTGCTGAGGTGTGTGGGTGCTGATATTGTTCAAGTGCTGTCCAGTGTACTTTGTGAGTGTCCTTTGGAGCTTGTAAAATTATAAGCAGCTTTTTTGAAATTCATGCAGAAGTTAAATTAGCACCATACCACAGTGACCCTCCAGCATGGGTGTGAACTAATCATTCATTCCAAAAGATAAACTGGGTGAAATTACAGGCAAAAGTAAAGAATTGTACTTTGTTTCTAATTTGTGTTGCGCTATATAGCCTGTAACTGCTATCACTCACTTAATACTTAAAGAACCGCGGAGTAGTTGATTTTCTTTTCTACCAAGGAGTATTTAACAATACTGGTAAAGTAACAACATTGTTTTTTTGTGTACTACTTGAAATTATCTCCCTTACACAATGGCCTAGCAATAGGACAAAAATGTGGATTTAATTTAATGAAATGGTTTCCATAGATTGACTGAACTGCAGAGAAGGATGTTGACCTAGGACAATGTCAAATGCAAGCTAATTTTAGACTTCAAGATGGAAATAAATAACATTTTACATTAATTAGAAAGAAAATTCAAAGGGGAAAGTGGATCAACGAAGTAAAAGAATATTAATTATCTTTAGTATTGACTAACTACAGGGGAAAATGAGCAGCCTTTGCTACGTGGCAGCTGAAGCCAACCAAGAGCTATGCGCCTTCACCATTCAACCATATCTTAAAGAAGAGAGATCAGGTGAGGTGAAAGGAGGGAGAAGAAACAAATGTATAAAAGTAATAAAGACCTACAGTTGGATGCAGAGTTAGGACAGGGAAAGGTGCAGCCACATAGAGCTAAACAGTAAGGAGACTGGCTTCAGGGTTGTGGCGACAGCCATGCCAAGCTATGAATAGCAGAGTCAGTAGCAGGGCAGGCGAGAGACGGGTGATGGGAGTAGGGTAACAGCCAGCATGCACCTGCCTAGTACAGTACAATAACAGCACAGTACATGTTTAATGGCCAGAATGGCAGCTCGAGCTCAGAGCTTTTCAGGGACACTGTGATGGCCAAACTCCAGTGGAAATCAAAGGTCTACACAGCCTTACTGAAAGTCCAGATTTGTTTGTTATAAAAACAAATCATCTCAGACCTTTTTACACCTTAATAAGATCTTGTAACCAACAATATTTAACTGTGAATATAAATGGATAATAAAAATATTTATAAAACTTTTATAAAATAAACTAATACTTTGTGGAAGCACCTTTTGCTTCAGTAAGTCTGTTTGGATAGGTGTCTACCAATCTAGTGATATTTGTACTTTTATCTAACTCTGAAGCTTTGTCAAATTGCAAAGGGATCTCCACTGCACAGCCCTCTTTAGGTCATTCCACACATTTTGTCCGGGCTTGATCTAGGCAATTCCAGGACAATGATCTTTCTGTTTTTCAAGCCATTCCTTGGTCAATTTGGCTCTGTACCTCAGATCATTGTCATGTTGAAAGCTAAAATGTTTCTATAACTTGAGGTTTCTGGCAGAGGCATCAAGGTTTAAACATCTAGATATCTGGAGTTATCCTGACCAGACCCTGATGAAGAGAAGCCACCCCATAGCATGATGCTGCCAGTACAATGCTTGACAAGTTTGTCCTGTGTACTTGTGATGTACTTGTGATGAGCACATATCTTCTGGAAATAAAATAATAAATTATACAGGCTTGGCTCTGTGTAAACTCCCTGAGCGTTCACTATATTGGGTCTTCAAAGGGACATTCTGATGATTGCAATATACTGGTAGTGCCATCTTGCCTCCACTTATCAAGGATGGTCTTCACAGTGTTCCATGATACCTTAAAATGCCTTTAAAATTATTTGATATCCCTTTTCCGAAATGTAACTTTTAACAATATGATCCAGTAGATTTGGACTATGGAATTCTCGGAGGTATGTAACAAAGAAGTCTTAAAAGAAAAGCTGATTTCATTTAGGGCTAATCATTGAGAATCATGAGAAATTACCTTTGTACATTATTTTAATGTGCTATGTTAAGTCTGAACATAGTTACCACACTCATTAAAAAGCACACATCCAACCAAAGTATTGATGGTTATTTTAATTATTATTTTCTTTCAGAAATGTTTTACTTTAAAAGGTGAAAAAAGGTCTGACATGATTTGTTTTGATTTAAGCCTTTAAATAAAGATGCATTTTCAACGATTGGTGTAGATTTGTGATATCCACTGTATTTGAGCAGAGAGCCAAAGTGACAGTCAACATTGGCTAGTGTGAAAAACAAAAACCTACAGTAACCTCAACTGCCGGTCAGCCTAAAATATAGTTCTCCTCATTTGACAGAGAACCAATAAATACCTCAATTTAAATGTCATACCAATTTTTGTTTGTTCCCGCAGTACATGATTCCAGAGATTTGAGGTAAAAAAAATAAAGTACACAAAAAAGTTCAAAGAAGAGGAGATAGCCAGAAGAATTAAGGCCAATTTGCAGTGAAACCTACAGTCCCAAATTAAAATGTCATGTAAACTGAAAAATACTTCACCTTCCTTCAGCTACAGCCAGTATGTCCCGCCTTGTCAGAGAGCTGCATTGGCTGCAGTGAAGCACTGATGTCCGAAGGCAACAGACTTCTGGTTCTACTGAAACTCACTCTAAACCTGGGCACTTTGGTAAGGGGCAGAGTAAAAAGAACTAAAGTGAATTGCATTTTGAATGTTCAGGTTCTGACAAGTTTGACCTGAAATGTTTTGTTTTGTTTGATCTTTTCCCCTTCTTTTGAAAAAAGTATAAGGTTAATTAACAGTAAGACCTACAGTTGCAAATGTATTAGTTTCAGGGTTTCAGTACGACAGTAGATGTACTATTTAGCCTTACACAGACTGATGCATGGTGCCAGAAGATAGTTTAAATAATGGTATGGCAATAACTGCTGAAAAAAATAAAAAACAAGTAAACAAATACTGTATTTCTGATATTTTGGAAGAAAATATTACTGAATTGTTTAAGATTTCTGGAATCTTAAACAATGCTTTTGTGAGCAGTACCGAAATGGTTTTTTACCCGGCTTCTGACTTGTGTCTACTCTCAAAGAGAGATGGTTTGCATTTTGTTAATGTTTATCTTTACACATGTACAATAACAACAGACTGGGAGCCAATTGCTATTGTCAATGAATGGCATTAATTTAGCTTTTCATAATTTACTGGACCTCAAATAGTCTGGGACTGACATTAAAGGTCTTTCAGACTGCCCAACAAGATCTGGGAATCTGTAGGTAATGCACCCCGTAAGATTCAGGTGTCTCCTCTAATGGCATGGAATGAAGAATGTTTCCTTAGACTTCAACTGCAAGGCACAGAGCTCCCATCAAGGACTGTAGGCATAACTTTGTAATGGCATAATTTAACCACTCAATAAAGTGCAAATTCTTTTGGCCAGTTGTTACGCTGGGATCATAATGCTGGATTTCTATGGAGAGCAAGAATTACCTCTCAGTTTGTGTGTTTACAGCCTCTATTCCATGATGGGAACACCTTTTAAGATTACTACTCTAAAGCAAATACAAAACTAAAGGAAGCCTTTCTGAACTTCTTCCAAAAATAGATGTTTGGATCCTAAAGTCTCTGTATAAAATCACTGTGTCAGCATGAAACCAGGTAATGGTTTTCCAGCCTTCTGATTTGGGATTCTAAATGGAGCAAGCTGGGGTAGATTACATCAGAGCTCCAACCAAAAACAATTCATCATACAACGGGCTCATGGTATTGCATGTCTGCAATAATTAGTTATCCCTGTGTAAAAGACAGGGGAAAATGCACATCAAAACAAAATAACAGGATCAGGTAATCCTCCTCCCTTACAGTCAGAACTGTTCACAGTCTTCAGAGACGTGAGGAGCCTCAGGGCCCAGGGATGACTGGCTGGCATCATGTGCAGTGTTTTCTGAGGGCCACAGGACACCCAGAGGAGAGGTCAGTAAGGCCTCATAACTGGTCTTCAGCAGCTGCTCCTTGCCTGTTTGTCATGGCATTCAAGGCACGCATAATATAAAACGGTGAGGGTTTGCTGTCCTCTCTACATGCAGGCGTAAAGCCTACCAGTGCACACTGTGTGTTGCCTACCCCTACTGTAGTTGGAACTGGTCTTGCAGGTAGCCTAAAGAAGGTGGACTCCAGGAAACAGGATGGAACCATTACCAGCACTGCTCACTGCTACCATTGAGGCAGTAGAGAAGATGAAAGGAGATGGAGGAAGAGGACGGGCTTACCTGAGGCAAGGGCAGCTGAGGGAGGGGGGCCCACCTCTCCACCGCTCTTCTGGCTCATGGCTGCTGCCGGGTTTCGCTGAGTGGAGGACGGCAGCTGCAGCTCTTTGGGGAGAAGATCGTACACTGACTCTGTAGAGGGAGACAGAGGGTTTCTAGTAGGTCAGACCCTTTGTTAGCACTTGAAAGGCAGCTCAGCACCCCCCCCCCCCCATTTTACCAGGAAGGTATGACTGAGAAATGTTGGTTAATTGCCTTGCTTTCAAGGCAGAACAAATTATTTAAACTTGTTATCTCAGTGTTTCATCCAAAGAACCATTTTGTTATTTGCTAGATTCTCTCCAATAGCCATTCTGGCATTTGAAAGGGTGAATATTTAGAAAATTGCACTATTTTGAAAAATACAACCTCATTTCCAAAATAGTTGGGACACTGTGTGAAATGTAAAGAAGAACAGAATGCAATAATGTGCAAATCATTTAAAGCCTATATTCAATAGAAAATAGTACAAAGACAACAACTCAAATGTTGTGTTACGCATGCAGGTACCCTGTATGGGCGTTTGTGTTTTTCCCCTCCTGATGTCCCCAGGTGTCCTTTATGTTCCTGATTGTGGTCGTTGGTGTTTCCCACCTAGCAGTCATGAGTGCATCGCCTGACTGCTGAGGTGGACCAATCAGTAGACACCCCTCCTAATTCATTTTTCCATTACCCAATCACATCCCTGGTTTAAAAACCCAGTCACTTCGTTCTCCCAGAGAAACTTTTTTGCTTTACCCCACATGCACATACTTTGTTAATTCATACATCACTTAGTTTAGCGCATACATCTCACTTTGTCCTGTTTCATGTGAGTATATATTGCTGTGGAGTTTTGTTTGGTTTTGTCTAGTCAATTGTTTGCTGTTTAGTCCTTGTTCAACCTGTGTTTTTGTTTGTCCCTGTGTCCTTGGGAAAATGGGTTCTTTAGCAAGTCACCCTTGGTCATACATAACCTGTAGGAAAACTTGGTCTAAAAACAATAGTTCGGACTGAACAGACCACCCACTGTATTTTTGTATTGGGTAGTAGTCAGCTAAGCGATTTTTGAGGCAGGCAAGTTCAGTTTAGGGGTGTTTAGACTATATTATTTCATTTCTTGGGTCCAGCTCAGCCCCTTTTCCCAAACCCCTTTACCGTGTGTTTATAATAAAAAATGTATGTTTGATGGTAGCTTTGGTAGTCTGTGTTGTTTGTTGTAACTGTTCATTTGCACTACACTAATTTGCTTATGTTATGGGTCTCTGTACCATCCAACCTAGACTGCTAGAGCCACAGCATTCATTACATAACATGGGGGCTCGTCCGGGATCTCTCAGTGATACCCAGCCCACTCATGCGACTTGATTTAAGTGTCTAGTTCAGTGTTGAACTGTGCAGCTATAATTGTATGATCGGCTGGTGTGGTGTTCGGTATTTGTTGGCTTGTGTTTCTGGCTTACGATAGCTACTTTTGGTTTGGTTGTCTTTTTGAATAACCCTACATGGCAGGATTTTGATAGATGCCATAGAGTGAATCTACAGGCTCTGGCTGACCATTTTTCCATTCACATACTGACAAGTTTAGTTAAAGCGGAGGTCAGAATTTATTTTAGACGTGTTGCCATTGCCTGAGCCTGCTGATCCTGTACAGGATGTGGCTGCAGCTCCTGTAAGCCTGTCCATGTCTGAGGACAAGGCCAAGGCTCCAGCCACATTGCCCCGTTTTCACCCACTCTCCCCGCTGTCAGACAGTGATGCCAGAAGGGATGTCCGTTCGACACTGCTCCAAGTGGAGGCAGAAGAGAGAGCACAGATCAGGCGAGAAACTCTCCAGTTGGAGTGTAAACTCGAGGCAGAACAGGAGTCACGTAGACGATCAAGAACTGGAGATGCGTAAGCTTGAACTGGAGGCGGAGACAGCGAGGTTAGCCTCTGCTCGTGCAGTGCCTGCTAGTGAGCCATCCTTACCAGCGGGGTCTTCTACTACTTTTGATATTAGCAGACAGATCGCCTTGGTACCAGTGTTCAGAGAGTCAGAGGTTGACTCTTATTTTAGCGTTTTTGAGCGTATAGCGATAGCATTGAAATGGCCTGAAGAGGTGTGGTGCTTATTGCTCCACTGTAAATTGACAGGCAAAGTCCAAGAGGTTTTGTAAGCACTACCCCTTCAAGACAGTTTGAATTATGACGTGGCTAAAAGCAACTGTTCTTCTTGCCTACGAGCTTGTTCCTGAGGCATATCGGCAGAGATTTAGGTTCCATAAAAAGTTATCTACGCAGAACAGAAAGTGCACTCACTGTCGGAAGCTTCTGTATTGGCAGACAAGAGTGTATTCTCGGCTCGTACAGAGAGCAGGGCTGCGAACCACCGGCTCCTAGCCCTAGTCGACCAACAGTACATCCAATTCGGCCGAAAGATGTACGTCAATGCTTTTATTGTTATCAGCCAGGACATACGGTTAATTAGTGCTTCCTACTGAAACCCATACAAGGGACGCCTCTGCATGCCAAGCAGCCAACAGGTGTTGGGCTAATTCGTACTGTTAGGTCAGAGAAATGACAGGTGCCTCATGGTAAATGTGGCTTGAAGGTCCCAGTCCCAGATTGCAGTTATGAACCATTCACATTTGAGGGATTTGTTTCCCTATCAGGTAACGATGCATCTCAGCGTCCGATTAGAATCCTTAGAGATACTGGTGTGGCGCAGTCATTCATCCTATCTCACGTGTTGCCCATCTCCAAAAATACATAGTGTGTAAGTCCAGGGAATTTAAATGGGAATTGTCCCAGTGCCATTGCAGTTTGTGAACATACACTCTGAGCTAGTCAGTGGATTGTTCAGAGTTAGAGTATGTCCTATGTTGCCAGTAAAAGGGGTGACGTTTGTAATGGGCAACGATATTGCCGGTGGAAAGGTGATACCCATATTGGAGATATTGGATAAAAGTGACCAGTCTCTTTCGGAGGAGCTGGCACAGAGTTATCCACTTGTTCCCCGCTTGTGCTGACGCACGTGTTCAGGCACAACGAATGAGTGACGTGATAGAATTGTCAAACACTATTCTGTCTTTTGACGAAAAGGATAGCTTGTGTGCTACCTCTGGTAAACTAGTGGGGTCTGAAAAACAGCCCAGGATCGGGAAGAAGAATGTGGACCATGTTGCTGATGCAATACAGTTACCAGTAACTCATGAGCAGCTGGTTGATGACCAAAAGGGTGACAAAAGCCTTGCTAAATGTTTTTCCAGTGTTCTCGGTGGAGGAGCTTAAGAAGAAAAACATGGCATACTTCATTGATGGTAATCTCCTCATGCAAAAATAATAAATTAGGTAAATGTCAATGTGCCTCAGATTAATGTGCATGCTACAGCAAGAATAACAATGAATTCAAATGGGATTCAAAGGAGGGTTGCTAGGAAGAAGCGTCTGCTGTCAAAAAAGAACCAAATTGCCCATCTTCACTTTGCCAGAGAACATCTGGACAAACCTGAAGGTTTCTGGAAGTCCATTCTGTGGATTCCTTATTGGTCACAATCAAAACCACTATGTTTGGCAAAAACCCAACACTACGTACCACCAAAAAAAACATATTATTGTAAGTTGACACTGTTTGAAAACATTTTGTAAGAAAAATAAACTGAAATACATATGTGGCTTCAATAAGTATTCAACCCCTGTGCTTTGGAAGTTCCAGTTTACAAACATGAAAGAAATTGCCAACTGAATATCAATAATCAGGAAGTGGTAGCTGCATCATAATACTCTGGTACTGCCAAAGAAAGAATGTCCCTCAAAACTCAAGACACCCCACTCCTATAGTGACGTATGGCAGTGGCAGCATCATGTTGTGGGGATGATTCACATCAATAAGGGCATCTCGAAAAAAGGTAAGGAAAGAATGTATGGTCAGTCAAAGTCTGGTCTCCATCCCTTTGAGAACCGGTGGCACTGTTGCAATCCACAAGTGTCATCCAACAAACCTGAACAACCTGCAACAAATCTGCCAAGAAGAATTGCCCAAAATCACTCCAACACTGTATGCAGAGATGGTGCATACTTACCCTGAAATACTTAAAATAGTTATTATTAATAATGGTTATATCTACCAAATATTTTTGTGTGAGGATGGAATACTTATACAATCACCATATTTTTTTTCTTACAAATACTGTATGCATGCTGGTAATACACAATAAGGAATTCACATAATTAACCCCAATATAAAATGATATTCCTGCATAGACCAGCATTGCCTATCTGCTGCTTCTTAATGGCCACACCACCGCACATCCAGCTTCACCACATGTCTGTGTTGGGTGCCCGGGACTGGTTGCTCTGCCTCCTCCCTTCATGCTTTTTAGGGGAACATTAGCACAATGCCCTCAAGCCATGTTTAGTATGCTGATGAACACCACACCGAAAACCAAAAGTTTAAGAATGACTAGAAGAGGGCAGTTTTGGGCGGAGGGCCAGCACATTCACACATCCTATTAATCTACAGACAGTTAGCCTAAACAAACAAGTCCTGATGAGCATCAAATTCTCCAGCTCAAATATCACTTCAATTCAACTTCTGTATCCTAGTAAAGCCACTGTTGATATTTTATATCTCAGTAGTTACTTTATTTTCATGAATGAGCATGCAATACCAGATCTGAATGAATCTTTGCAGTCAAGTCAAACTAGAATCAGTGGAATGGCCTGCGGAGTGCTTCTATGAGGAGAAACCATCTATTACTTTCAAACCTGAGACAGTAACTAGGCCCGGGAACCTCAGGGATAAACAACTTCTATGGAAAAAATAATATGCCTAACAAGACTATGCAGGTCACAGCAAAAACTCTGACATGCCAATAACTAAGGTTTCAGATCTGATTACATTAGAGGGAGCAGGATTTACAGAGCGGACTTTCCCCTTAGGGCAAACAGGACACAGGGAAGGGGAGCTAGAAAGCCTTAGGTCAACAACATGACAACACGTTTACTACCAGACCCTATTCATCAACCAAATATTATGGTATGAACTTACAGCCGCCATTACACTCGCCTGACTTTCTGCCAACTGCCAGCTTTAATTACTTGCAGCTGACTCCTGGGGTTTGGTGTGTGTATCAGATACTTAACCCTCCTATTGTTATCACTGGCAATCTACTATAGTACAGATGAACCTGGGAAGCAGGCAGTGAAACCAGCCCACAGGCCTCCAGAGTCCCACAACAATGCTCATTCTGGATGAGAACACATTTTCCCACACAGAGGGTCCTAAAAATGACAAACTCCTCCACCACCTCTGCCCAGCTCCACACTGCAGCAGCACAGCTAGACCTGTTGTAGTTTTAATGCTTCTGTGTTAACTAACCTCTTCAGAAAATAAAGGCATAAAAACATACTCTCTAACTCTCTGCTCCTCCATTTACTGTTTCCTTTCTGCAAGTCCACCCTGTACTCACTGACTGCACATGCAAGGACATGTGCTTTCTGCGCGGGGCCCTTCCAGTAAACAGATTGCTGACCGCACAGACTGAAAATATGTACTCTGCTCTCAGAGCTCTGCTCTCGAATCAGTGACTGGCCTGTTTCAAAGTGTTTCCACAGTTCCAGGACTTTATAAAGTCTGAACATTTCTATTCTGCTGCATAGTTTCCTCCCTTGCAAACAGAGCACAGTGCTTTTTCACATCGCAAAACACGATTTCCCTTTTGCCCAGTAAAAAGAAAAACAAGGGTCAATATCATCAACTAGCACAATAAACACATTGACTCAACACCATGTGACGCCTACATTCAAACACACTATTTTCTGACACCCTTTTTTGCTGTGCTGTGACTTATATCAAATCAGATTGCAAATGGGGATTACTGTTTTTATTTACTTCCTCTGCTTCTCAGATGTAATGGTTGAAAATGAATTAAGGACACCAAGCTCCAATCCCATTTCTTATAAAGAAAACATGCTGTTTCTGTACATGAATTGATGTGTGTGTATATATATATATATATATATATATATATATATATATATATATATATATATATATATATGTATATATATAATACACACCAGGTATTACATTCATTAAATAACCGGTACAATGTATTGATCATAATCTCTGCCACATGAAGTTCTACTCGCCAAAGATCCACCTTCTTTAGGCAAGGTGGATCTTTGAAGAGTAGACAACACCAAGCAAAGTTGATCTCAAAACATCCACACAATTAAATATCATACCCATACCATGTCCCACGCTTGTTTTCAGTTTTAACCTAACCCTAACTCTAAAATTGCAGTAATGGTACAAAAAAGAAAGCACTCACCCAGTGAAAGGCAGGACTTACACTCCCATTCATTTCCCTAACATTCCTGCTGCTTGCTCTTACTAGCCCTGGCACCTGGGGCGTGGCACTGTGTTTTTGGCCAAGGGTCTGCTAACCTCCCTTCTGTCCCCCTCATCTACCCTCCTCTCCCTACCACTCTCCTTCCACTTTTCTTGTTTACGGTGTTCACCCACTGTTTTCTATCAGCTTGTTCAACAAGTTGGTGGCAATGTTATTGGAAGCTTGTAAAGCAGACAAATGGAAGCCATTGAGAAAAACAAACAAAAAAACAACCAAAGCAGGAGACAACCAAAGCAGGAGAAAGGTTAGAGTGGCTAGGCTACATTGTGGTGGAACACCATTAAACATACAGACCTAAAGAAGGATAAACAATAGGCTTACCTTTACAACAGCACATCTGATGGGTAACCCAGGCAGGGAGAAACCCATTCAGGGGGCTGGCACCTGCAGTGAGCTATTTACAACACTCCTGATATGTTTACAACCAAGCCTACATGAGGGCTGCCACTGACACCATAGCAACAGAGAACACGGGGGCACTTTCCATCAGAGTTGTCTCCTCTCATGAGCTAATAAGGAGAAAAACAGCTTCACATATCCCTAATATATATAAATGCCAAAATAAATACATTAACCTGTCATTACAGGTAGATATTTCAAAAACTAGAAATTAAGAGCTGCTACAAATAGGCTACAGCAGATCAATCTTAGTAACATGGTAACCAAGGTTGAAAAACAATCTTGCCTATGGCCTTCTTTGACAAAACTGAAAAAAAACTTCCCACCCCTTAATTCTATTTTCAAATAAAGTTCTACTCTGGTATGACCCAAGAGGAAAAACAACATTTTTGCAAAAGACACTCCCAAAGACAAACATACGAACCATTGAAACACAAGAAACATTGGATGAGATATCAAAAATCTACACCTTTCCTTTGCATGACTTTCCTTTGCACTTCTCAAGTTTCAATTCAGAATGACATGATGCAGGTGCACAACACACTCTACAGGTACCACTAATTTGTCGTATTGAATACATTTAATTTAATTAATTTTAATTGAGAAAACTCAATGACAGATTTTCTCCAGGAGTTTTCATTCAATTGGGTTAACAGTAAAACATGCAAAAACAATAATAAATAACAAATACAAAGTACAGCAAATAAGTATTTTTTGAAACCTTACATTTTCTGTGGTATGTGTAATAATGTTGTTTATATGTGGCTATGAGTAGAATCACTACACCTCAGTTAGCCAAGAAATGCTGATGACATAAGGCACATACTGTATACTGTAGACACATACAATAATTAAACACGTTTGTCTCACTTTCAGTAAAGATTTTTGTATAGTAAGTGTCATTATACACATTTTGTGTCAGGCTAGCCTCCTAGCAGAGTGTTTGGTCAATTACCAGAAGGTTGCTGGTTTGAATCTCAGGGGACTATGAAGCAAATCTATTGACCTGCCCTTGACAAGCAACTTACCCTACTTGTTCCCATGTCAGTGTAAATAATGGGAGCAATCCCTGGCTTTGAACTGACTTTCTGAAGAGGTCACAGGGAGTGGGTAATGGAACAGAAATACATCTTTCACACCTAGTGGGTCTGTGTGGAACAGCACAAACACCTCTGGTTTTCCATATTACTGAGGGTTAGAAAAGTTGCCCCACAGGGGTTAAATTGGGCCAGAGCCAGTTGGAGCACAGCTGCAAAAGCGTGAAAATGGACAGACAGAACAAATAGCATGAAAAAAACAAAGAAATCTCCATCTGCAATTGCTCGTTTGAAGAGATGTAATCATGTTACAGCAACACCAATGAAAAAGACGGTACCAATTTAACAAGAGGATTTGTATGCATTCAAAATCATTTCTGGTTCTCATTATGAAACAGAGATAAACCGGTTTCCTACATGTAAGACTCCATGCTAACACTGCAAGGTAAAGATGAATGTAGTATTATTCATGATTATTGATGTCTGATAAATTTATGTTTATTGCAGATAATCTTTTTGGCCTTCAGAACTAAGCCTGTGCCTTGGGTTGCAGAGATAAACCTGTCCTTCTGTCTGGAGGGGTTCTCAGTACAGATGTAAGCTATAGGTCTGAGGTAAGACTCCAAAAAAACAGTGCAGAACTACCATAAAATTTATAACAATATTTACTTTTTTTCAATCTACGTAACAGTAATTTTTTTAAGATCAGTTCTTCAGTTCTCTAACCACACATGAGTTTTGTTAATGCAGTTTTATTGTCTTATGTGTACTACTTTGATAGATCCCTTTGACTAAATTCCTGCTATTCCTTCGTTGAGAATTCAGAAATAGTTGCTTGCTCCAGTGTAACTTTTATCCTTCTGATGTTAACCACCTCATACAGTATAACATGATTTTACTATATTTTCTTGCTTTCTTGTTGTTCTTCTCAGGTTTTCATAATTAAAAATCTTTCTCCGAAACAACAACACTCACCATTGTGAGGACTAAAAGCCTGTCACAGTAAGCCTATTGAGCCTCCCACCTAGGCCAAACCACCCATGTAGAACATTTTCAAAACAAACTTCATGAAACAGTAGAGGAGTGTTTGTGGTTTCCATGCTGTGATGGTTCTACCTCCTCGACAGTTCTGCCATACCCTTCTTGTTGCATGGACAGTATGGCTCACAAAAACATTCACATGAAAAGCACCTCATACTGAGGAATAACATTAGCTGAAAAAAGGTCTAGAAAGCAACATGCCTGTGTCTCCAATGCGTTTACCCCGTGGCTTGAGTGAGGAGGACAGACACTGGGATGAAAAACTTGACTTTAAACTCAGAAACCTGTGGAATTCAACCCATTTAAAAAAAAAATTAACTCTATACACACACACACACACACACACAGGTCAACTGAACTATGGATGGCATGCCATCTGGTCCGGGCTGGTAGTCATCAGCATAGGGTCGATCAGCTAATTTATATCAGGTGACTGCCTCATTCAAAGAGCACAAATCACAGGACTGCCATTCCCCCACGCCACCATTATCAAAAGGACACTGCTGCACAATGAGCTTAGTGTACCCACATAGGCATTTCTCCATCCAGTGGGAAAACCATGGTGAGGCAACAAGACAGCTTCTGGTCACAAACATACTCACTGTAAGACATCACCAAACAATGCTCCCTCTGATAACTTTTGATAACTTTTCTTAAAACACAAGCTATACCCACTTTAAATTAAAGTTTTAACAGTGGCTGAGTAGGCGACTGTGGCTAATTAATAATTTAGTTTCATTACAAATGCTGGGATTCACATTAAAAGGTGTCAAACTATTATTTTGATACGCATGAAACAAAAGGCTTCAGTAAATAACACATGATTAAAAACAAAAATACAAAAATCTTGGAAGGATAACTACCAGGAAGTATGAAAAGACAGGATGAGTGGGCAGGGCACTTGTATTTATGAGCTCACCTTGACTGACACCCTTGCGGTAGTTGCCAGGTAACTAGTTAAACAATGGGAGCCTGTAATATTTCAGAACCTATTTTCTCTGCAAAATGCCCTCACAGTCGTTCTGTTAGGCAACTGAAACTCAGCAGTAATACCCAATTTTAAGTCAAGCTGTAGTCACCTTAGAAGACTAGACATAAGGGAATGAATGTAAAAAAAGCTTACAAGAAATGTTCTGGACAATTTATTGGAGCTTCTGTATTAGTAACTGATAATTTTCAATAGTCCAGTACAACATAAATTTTCATCAATTTGAATAACAGACACTTTCTTCGATAAATAATGCTCTTTATTATAATTTATTTTAATAATTTTTCATACAGTGGCTCTAAAGGTTATTCACCCCTTGGACTTTCCAAATGTTATTGTGTTACAACATGAAATCAAAATGGATGGATTTTTTTGGCACTGATGAACACAAAAACACTGCAATGTCCTATTTACAGGGTGGACACATACTGGATATGTTTATGGTACAACAATAGTACAGTTCCCTGTTTTACATGCATTTGTACACGATTTCAGAGTAAGTATCACCACTAGGGGCAGTAGTACACACATGTAGCTATAAATAAAGTACATTTTTTCTAGAGAGTCATGGTCAGGGATGTGGGCAATAAACCGACTTGGACACCAAAGCCTGCGAGCTTAAATCATGAGATGAACAATGCACTTTTTCCTGGAGGTAATCTCACCATAATCCCACAGACGCTCAATTGTATTGGGAACTCTTCATAATATTCCTCAAACCATTCCATACAATATGTGCAGTGAGACAGGGTGCATTATCCTGCTGAAAGAGGTCACTGCCATCATGGAATACCATTGCCATTGAAGGGGTGTACCTGGTCTGCAACAATGTCTAGGTAGGTGCAGAGTGTTCATGTCCATGGTGGTTATCAATGTTATTTTGAGTTTAAATTGCAGCTGCTACTGATAACATCAAATTACTAACAGTGTAGTGAGAATTTTGCTAGCCAGTAACAGAGGAATACAATTCTCTCACAGATGCAAGTGCAGTTGTCTCCGTTACCACTGTAACATCCTTTCAGCAGCAGCTTAAAATATTTTGGCTTAGACTCAGGTCACAAGCCATGTGTATGATTATCAATGTCAAACAATGTGGAGCAGAGGATTAGAGGGCACTACACAACACCAAAACCAAAATATACAAGAGAAAGTCATTGGAAAGACAAACTCTACTAACTGTAGCTACACCATCAATAACAAACTAATTTTTCTAATACCCTTTTGAATGTAATTAGCCAGCTAATTACCTCTTCTGACTTAAACAACTTGCTTAATTATGCATTCAATTTACCCTAAAATTGTAAACATGCTGCCTCAGTGTCTGTTATTGTAAGTAAGTCATTAGATCAGTATTTTTATGGAAAATTACTACATCTGATCAGCTGTGTATAGAAGCAACTGACAGGAGTTTACTTTAGTAAAACATGGCATCAGGTAGACTGCAAAACTGTATAATAATGTAAGCTAGTATACGCAGGTAGCAACTGTAGCCAGGTAGATAGTGAAAGAAATTTAACATGTGTGTTACACTGAAAAGCTGGATTCTTTTAAAAAGTATAACTCAGCTAACATTAGCATGCATAAGAAACTAACTCTGACCAAATTATGCTAGTTGTCGCAATTGCCAAACTTTCAAAACACAGAAACAAAATTGCGAGATGTAAATGGTACAAATAAGACTCCCATCATCAAATATTGTTCACATTATCTACAGATTTATTGCTTAAAGGTTTTTTACAATAAATTCTGCCGTTGTTAGCAATGGAGACCTAAAGAGTCCTAAAGAGAGCGCAAATATGCTGTTACATAATTTGACAGTTAGGACGAAGCATTAAGGAACACTGTCACCAAGGCAGGCCTTGACTCATGCTTTTAGCTTGACAGCTTTCTAAACAAGATAGCCATTAAAACAACCAACAACCTTACAACATCAAAATAACAGATAATTTCATCTCTGTTTCAAAAGACAAAAGGGCAGAACTATTTTCCCAGGATCATATGAAGGAGAAAAATGTTCATACATCTCTTCCCAAGTGAATGATTGATGAACAATGGTTAGTGGTTGAGGCTCTATCACTACCAGCTATGTTGACATAGGAGAACTATGAAAGACTCCAAACCATTTACCCAGCAGCCCATGAAATCCACAGCCAAACATCACCTCCAGAGTATGAGGGAAAATAAACTAATGTCTTACCACCCATTTAAAAAGCCCAGGGGCCTCATTTACAAACATTAGTTATGAACAAAACTGAATAAAATTAGCTCAATCTGTCCTTTCCTCCACGCAAACCTTTAAAGTACCTTCTTAAGGGGTTTAAGTATGATCAGGCATTAAGGATGAATAAAATATACTGGTAGCTTTTATAAAATATTTTAAATGATGTAGTGTTTCCCTTCTGTTAATTGAGCCCACCGCTGTTTAATAGTTGGTGCGGTTCCAAATGTTATTCCTTTATTGTGTCTGAAATATCGTCGGAATTTAAAGCAATCTGCTGATACCGATTATTACATTCTTACTATAATCAGCGTGTACTGACTGCTGGCCGATATATCGGTGAGTCCGTACTTGTATGTTCAACATTATTCTGAACAGACCACAAAAAACAAAACAAAAAACAAAAAAAATTGGTTTTCTATTCATAAGTCTTTTAAATAAACATGTATATATTAATTACATTTTTCAACGTTAAGTTGTTTGACCCTCCGTACTTCTGGAAAATGTCAGTCAACAAACCATACCAGAACAACCATATGGAGCACTACCTGTAGAAGAACACTCCGCAATGCATGAGAAGCTATGTGTGGCAATCATAGGAAATCAAGACACTGATTGCAGGCCTAAACTCAAAATTGGATAGTAATAACACTACAGTACCCTCACTATGGTAACCGTACATCCATTTCACAGATGGAAGAGTGCATCACAAGGAGAAATTAGTCTAACCTAATGGGCAGTTGACTCCATCATCAAAGACCTGCCCACAACCACAGGCGCAAATAAACCAATTAACTGCTGATTGTTGAGTTGTGGCTTACAATGTGGCTGTCAGTGAACTGCTGGCAACAACAAAATGGCCTTAAGTGAAAATTCGAAGTACATACAATTGCTGGAAGGACTGTTTAGATGAGTTTGTTTTTCAAATGGCTACTGCTGCCAGTTAGGGTACTCCTTTGAAGACCATGAGGGGTGGCCATTATACCAGGAAAAGGTGTTGTATTTTTAAAAAATTATAACGTCACTTGTGTTATTTATTGATTATTTAGTACACTGAAGGTAGGTCAGCGTGGAACCAAGTGTTTTGGGGTTTGTTTGTCCTGAGACTGGTCTCTCTTTAGCTTTAAAGCTGGCATACCATTTTTTTAAGATCTGGTACACACAGTCCAAGACGAGTCCTAATACATTTGTCCACGGTTTGTCAACAGTTACTGCATTATTTTATGTGGGCAATCTCTATTTGAAATATGGCTGAAGGCATCAGAAATAACTAATCTGAACTTGTCAGTGAATTTGTTAAAAATACAGAATGATTCGCTGGCTTGAATTTTTGTAAAAGTCCTGTTACTATTAAAGTGAAACAGTTGAGTAGGCTTCTATTGTAATCTTAACCTAATGGTCAGGCCTGCTAATTGGCATTTGTGCCATTAAATGCTTCATTCTCTGCCTGATGCTGGCTTAGCACTCTGATATTGTGATCTGGCCTCAACCATAGATTGTAATAAGCTTGAATTTTCACATTTGAGGGTAACTGAGCATTCATAATCATGAACCTTGAATGAATTACCTCCCCATGAGCATTTTAGGGGTCCAATATAATAATGTAATTTGCAGTTATTCAGAGACCGTTTGACTTTAAAATGACTGCACTGAACATACGCACCATTCATCATAGACACCATGATCATACATCAAGCCAGGGAATAGGCTTGCCTACAGTACAGGTGCTGGTCATAAAATTAGAATATCATCAAAAAGATCAGTAATTCCATTCAAAAAGTGAAACTTGTATAATGTATACATTCATTCCACACAGACTGATATATTTCAAGTATTCATTTCTTTTAATTTTGATGATTATAACTGACAACTAATGAAAGCCCCAAATTCAGAATCTCATAAAATTAAAATATTGTGAAAAGGTTTAATATGGAAGACACCTGGTGCCACACTCTAATCAGCTAATTAACTCAAAACCCCTGCAAAGGCCTTTAAATGGTCTCTCAGTCTTGTTCAGTAGGCTACACAATCATGGGGAAGACTGCTGACTTGACAGATGTCCAAAAGATGACCATTGACACCTTGCACAAGGAGAGCAAGACACAAAAGGTCATTGCTAAAGAGGCTGGCTGTTCACAGAGCTCTGTGTCCAAGCACATTTATAGAGAGGCGAAGGGAAGGAAAAGATGTGGTAAAAAACAGTGTACGAGCAATAGGGATAACCGCACCCTGGAGAAGATTGTGAAACAAAACCCATTCAAAAATGTGGGGGAGATTCACAAAGAGTGGACTGCAGCTGGAGTCAGTGCTTCAAGAACCACCACGCACATATGCAAGACATGGGTTTCAGCTGTCGCATTCCTTGTGTCAAGCCACTCTTAAACAAGACACAGTGTCAGAAGCGTCTTGCCTGGGCTAATGACAAAAAGGACTGGACTGCTGCTGAGTGGTCCAAAGTTATGTTCTCTGATGAAAGTAAATTTTGCATTTCCTTTGGAAATCAAGGTCCCAGAGTCTGGAGGAAGAGAGGAGAAGCACAGAATCCACTTTGCTTGAAGTCCAGTGTAAAGTTTCCACAGTCAGTGATGGTTTGGGGTGCCATGTCATCTGCTGGTGTTGGTCAAGTGTTTTCTGAGGTCCAATCTCAATGCAGCCGTCTACCAGGAAGTTTTAGAGCACTTCATGCTTCCTGCTGCTGACCTACTTTATGGAGATGCAGATTTCATTTTCCAACAGGACTTGGCACCTGCACACAGTGCCAAAGCTACCAGTACCTGGTTTAAGGACCATGGTATCCCTGTTCTTAATTGGCCAGCAAACTCGCCTGACCTTAACCCTATAGAAAATCTATGGGGTATTGTGAAGAGGAAGATGCGATACGCCAGAGCCAACAATGCAGAAGAGCTGAAGGCCACTATCAGAGCAACCTGGGCTCTCATAACACCTGAGCAGTGCCACAGACTGATCAACTCTATGCCACGCCGCATTGCTGCAGTAATTTAGGCAAAAGGAGCCCCAACTAAGTATTGAGTGCTGTACATGCTCATACTTTTCATGTTCACAGTTTTCAGTTGGCCAACATGTCTAAAAATCCTTTCTTTGTATTGGTCTTAAGTAATATTCTAATTTTCTGAGATACTGAATTTGGGATTTTCATTAGTTGTCAGTTATAATCATCACAATTAAAAGAAATAAACATTTGAAATATATCAGTCTGTGTGCAATGAATGAATATAATATACAAGTTTCACCTTTTTGAATGGAATTACTGATATTAATAAACTTTTTGATGATATTCTAATTTCATGACCAGCACCTGTATTCAGACCAGCCCAATAAAATATCTAGAGCAGAAGTCACAATCCAGAGGTTGGCAGGACAATGCTGGCTCGTTTAAATATACGAAAAAGAACGTAAATTAAATAAACCTTCATTACAGCCACTTCTGACTATGTCCATTTAATATGAGAGCATGACTGATGGAAACCACAACAAAACCGTCCTAAGTAAATGAAGTGTCCATGTTTCCATCTGTGAGTGTTGCTAGGGGCGCTGGAGATAAAACAGCTCATGCATTAATTGGGTAGACCTGAAACAAAGTCACGAGTACGCATGAAATACTGGATGATGGATAATTGGTCATTTTTATAGACTTTATGTTAGTGGGAGAGGCCACGGCAAGGTTAGCATCAACATAAGAAATGCTATTAAGCGTGATGCTATCAAGGCACAATTAGTAAGGCATTTTGATATTTCTTAAATTGTTTATACATTAAAATGGATTTTATCAAATGGTATTCATTTGTACAACAAAGCCTTGCTGTTGCAAATTCCCTTTTTTTATACCAAAATGTATCAGTTAAACATTAGCAACATGTTTTGAATGAATGACTGAACATTAGTTGAAAAGGTTGAATGTATGTATGTATTTCAGGTATTAGAATTTAGTCAGTACTCCTTTATCTGTGTCCGTTACTGAAAATCTATATAAGATACCTTATATTTTATTAACTTATCTAAACAATACACATTTCTAAAAATATATATATTATTAAATTGTTAAATGTGCACCATATGAGGCTTTATTCAATGGACACCAAGCATCTATGACCTTTTGTCTTGCACCTCTGCTATTGATAAAAGTGACTAAGAATTTGTGCAGGTTTCAGAAAATGATTTCAAATCAGACAGGCACACAAGGTAAACTCAACACAAGATAATTAGATAAAACAATTCCATGGTAACAGAATTACATAGTTGGCCTCTGATCTGTTCTGTACAAAAATATTAAGATACAATATAGTTTTTACATGTTAAGGCATGACACACTATCCATTCAATATATGATAATATTATAATCAGCTTCACCACAACCCCAGCCCACTTGTGGTAGGCCCAGACTGGGTCAGATCTGCACCATCATAAACTGCAGCAGTATATGGATCTTGAAAATGGACCTTGGGCAGCGACTATTCCAAGGTCGATGAAGGATGATTTCCAACACCTCAACTAAGTTCACATACTTTGGTGGTGACAGACAGCTATCCACACCCAGACAAATATGTCAGCAATGAGCTATACAGATGGCATAGCATTTTGTAGTCATTGGATGAATTCAATACAAAGAGTGATCTAGATATACAGATTTGTGTCAAAGCTATAGCTGGCTCATTGAACATTCCTTATCTCTAACCAGCAATTCATGTACATGACCATGACTCTTTTAAAATAGTTTTTCATTAAGATAATTCTATAGAAGGAAATAGACCAGAAAAAAAACTATCGTATTACAAATGTTCAGACCACATGCGAAACAAAAAACTGCAATTTGACTCCTGCAGTCAGAGTCCTAAACTAAGACAATTTTCATCAATGGAAATTCAGGAACAGTTAAAGCCTAAAGCAATCTTTTCATCATTATTCTCATTTACATCAGAATAATTGATACAGTATGAAAATATATAGTGTAGTTTGTAACAATGTTCCTACTGTGATGATACATAAAAGCAGCAGCCTAAGGCTAAATATGATACGAAATAGCATGATAATATTGCACGCAAAAGCCGGTGGACTTGGCAGTGAAATTAGGCATAAAGAAATGCATCCACTTTGGAAAATAATTAACAATACGGTCACTCCATACTTGGCTGCAACCAATGGCGTAGGTTTAGGGTGGGACTGTAGATAGATTTAGGGTGGGACGGTAGATGTCGAACATCTAATCAATGTAGCTAGTAAGTAAGCAGATGTAAGAAAAATATGTTTTAGGTAACTACATGACTATGTGAACGTGCGCGCATAGGCTTTTTGTCTGCTCATGCTTTAAACGACAGGGTAGGGGAACCTCTGCCCTTGGCCGTAACCAACGGGGGGATCCTGAACTTGAAATGGAGGGCCCTTTAGCAGCCTTTTGTGGTCTCTGTGCCCATAGCCCTGGAACTGCGAGTCTTATTATACCTTGCATGGCTTATCATAATCTGGCAGTAGAAACACTAACACCTTTCTGTATGCCTTAAGAATTCAAAACGAGAGAACAAAACCACTTTCAAGCCTTACAATACCAGGAAAACACAAGCAACAATCCAGCAAACAAGATTATTTCATAAGGATAGGTCTGAGAACATATAACCTACTCCTTATTCTGCACATAGTTATTATATAGCTGTAGATGTTTCACAAGTGTGTCTGTGTTGCAGTGTGAAAGTGATACCATGAACTGCTTCGAATAGGCTACATAGAAAGAGAGGGGGAACTGATTTCTTTTAGATTCCAGCAGCTTTCTAAAACCAGGCTAATCCCAAAGGTTAAAAAGAGGGGAAAACTAATCCTCCCGGCTTTCTTTGTGTATTCCATTCCTGATGATTTGAGGCAGGAGTGCAAGAACGGGACTGTGGGAATGATTGTGTGTGACTTTTTAAGAGAGAGCAAGATATAGACAGAACATTTGAATTAAGAATTAAGAATCAAATCAAAAGCTGTCAGCATTTGTTATCCTTCTGAGGTCTTTCGTCTTTCGTCATCAGAAATCTATGCACATTCAAGGCAATTAAGAATTTTTAACCACACGATACCAGGTTTGTTTAACATACCAGAGTCAATATTAATTGAGTGAAAGCAAAGGTTTACCCACAAAGCCTCCCGCTCCCCTTCTCCTGGTTAATGATTGACCCTATGGGCTCTGGTGGGACAGTTGAATTAAGATTTTGCAGGCCAGTGAGATCTGCTGTCCACAGTAGAGATAAGACACCAATACTCACAGAAAGCATCACTGTGAATAAACAGCAATTAAAAGGAGAATTTCACTATTTTACAACTTGTTGTTCGATGATTCCACAACTTGAAAGTAGTCTATTGCCCAAAAGACACATTAATCCATGGTAAATTTTTCTTTAAACGCCATAATTCACTTCAGTAAACTAGCCACTGCTTGTTACAAAGAAATGGGAAAGCGCATACTAATTTTCAAGCAACACTATGCTCTGACAATAGAGTTGACTGCTTCTCGGCTCTCCCTTGACTAGTCCTCTGGTCTCTCTGTTTGATTTTCTACAATTTAGCTACTGGTATTTCTCCTCTCTGAGCTTGAGTTCCAGCAAGTGTGGCTATAATATTTTTCTTTGAAGTGGCATCTGCACTCACATGATTTTTCAGCCATATTTGACACCATATGTGAATGAAACTGTCACACTGTAGACCCCTGTTGTAGGCTTGTTGTTAAATGTCAGACAACATGAATTTAGCTTGGATTTGGATTATACACAATGTTGTTCACAATTACAATACATAACACACACAGCTAACATTCACACTTGACATGTAGTAGCTACATGAAATGTGTGTTTTTGCAAGGTGGTAAATAGTAGCTAAATCAAGTTTCTATCCTGGTACTTCTGTACAATATGAAAATAACACACTTAAATTATTCAAAAATAAACCCGCTGGAATTTAGTTGTCATTTTGATCTCATGTTGATGATGTACAAGGTAAAGTAACAGACATTATCGACCAGTTTGCAACGATCAAAGGATAGCCTCATGAATAGCCGTACATAGGCCTAAAGCACGTTTGCTTGATGAACACGATAAATTTGATAAAGTAAAGGATGATTTACAGTAGCCTTCACTGTCACGGTGCCTCCTGTGATCATGCCAGCCTCCGGCTGCTAGCTCTGCATTCACGGATCACCCTGGACTCTCCACTATTACGCACACCTGTTCCTCATCACATCACCCCAGACTTCCTATCATTACGAACATCAGATCCTCATTACTACAGCTTATAACTGCCCTTCACGGCCTTCCCTTCAAGTAAACACATTGCAGTGTATTATTCAAAACATTTTATTTGTAAATTACATTAGCAGAGTAAAAGGATGATCAAACAATGATTTACAGTAACCAACATGAATAGCAATATTGACAATTTTATAAAATATATAAAATGTGTTTGTCATTGCTTTGGACGATGGGGGCTACAAGAACCCATGCATTTATAAATCTTGCTCGAACTTCAAACATCTACCCCAGTCAGCACACAGTTTGTGTGAGCAAGACCGGCAAACAAAACGGTTGTACTGCACACAGTTCTCATTGTTCTTGTTCCATGTGCACTTGCCGACTTGACACTGTGTCTGTCTTCTTGCCAGGTGTGAGCTGCCGAGGCTTTCAAAGAATGATTTACAGTAGCCTACATGAAAATATAGAAAAGTCATTTGTCGATTGTATTGATGAAAAACAATAACGCGTAATATGTTTGCTGAATTGATAATTGGTGCTCGTTGGTATTTTGTTTTGTGAATAATTATTTAGCCTAATACATTTGTAGAATCTTACTCTTCAGTAAAATAAGCAGAGAAAATTCAAAGCGAGATGATAGGATGTGTATGTTATTTTGTCTTGTCCTCTAATGAAACAGTAACGGTGTAATAAGTTTGTTGAATTGGTCATTGGTGATTGCTAAATAATTTCTGGTATTTCGTTTTGTGAATAATGATTTACATTTTAGATTTACATTTGATGAATTGGCCTACACAAGAATTTGAACATAGTTTCAAGAATAGCCAAATGAAATTGTTCATGGAAGTCTTGTATATCATATGTAAGTTAATTCAAATTCATCCAAGAGCCTCTCATTCATCTGGGAGTATCGCGCGTTCATCCATTGACATCATGCATGATTAGCGCCTGGGTTCCATTAGCGGTTTGCCTGTGTACCAACGCTAAGTTCTGTGGGCTATTGGCCCGATTAAGTCGGAAAACATGGTAAAAAAACAGGTCTCTAAATAGTTTTCTGTTTGTGAGTTTAGAATTCTAACAATGGAACAATGTAATATAAGCCTATTTAGGAAAAGTAATGGAAGGAGGAGGGTGTAGCTTTCAAAGTGGCAGTTTTATATTAATTACAAACTCAAATGCCAATTCCTGTAGGCATTTGGTAGTCTTAGTGTTAATAATGAAGATACCCCAAATGATGCTGACAGTCCCCATATATGAATTGCTTTGTATTACAGAGGAGACAGGTGCAGTGGAGGTACCTAGGTGAAGGGTGGAGATTAAACCATGGCGGAGACGCACATGGTTCACTGTATTTTAAACCATGGCGGAGACACACATGGTTCACTGTATTTTAAACCATGGCGGAGACGCACATGGTTCACTGTATTTTAAACCATGGCGGAGACGCACATGGTTCACTGTATTTTAAACCATGGCGGAGACTCACATGGTTCACTGTATTTTAAACCATGGCGGAGACGCACATGGTTCACTGTATTTTAAACCATGGCGGAGACGCACATGGTTCACTGTATTTTAAACCATGGCGGAGACGCACATGGTTCACTGTATTTTAAACCATGGCGGAGACTCACATGGTTCACTGTATTTTAAACCATGGCGGAGACTCACATGGTTCACTGTATTTTAAACCATGGCGGAGACGCACATGGTTCACTGTATTTTAAACCATGGCGGAGACTCACATGGTTCACTGTATTTTCTTGAAATAATCAACGAATCCCATTTTACACCTAAAAGCAGTTTGGCTTGTACATTTCATGAAAGGCACTTAAATGGCTGTACCTTGATCTCACGATCCAAAAACCTCTACATATAGACAGTGAATTACATCAGAAACAGATGTAACAGAATAGATTATATAAAAATAGAACAGCCTCATAAACGTCTCCATGGTTCAGGGCAGCAGACACATATGTAATAGAATAGATTATATAAAAATAGAACAGCCTCATAAACGTCTCCATGGTTCAGGGCAGCAGACACATATGTAACAGAATAGATTATATAAAAATAGAACAGCCTCATGCACTTCTCCATGGTTCAGGGCAGCAGACACATATGTAACAGAATAGATTATATAAAAATAGAACAGCCTCATACACTTCTCCATGGTTCAGGGCAGCAGACACATATGTAACAGAATAGATAATATAAAAATAGAACAGCCTCATAAACGTCTCCATGGTTCAGGGCAGCAGACACATATGTAACAGAATAGATTATATAAAAATAGAACAGCCTCATACACTTCTCCATGGTTCAGGGCAGCAGACACATACGCAAAGGTTTCCAAAGGATGCAAAACTCACTAGGCCAGAGGGATAAACACTACAAGCTGATCACCATCTTTCCACGAAGGACTAAAAAGTAGCTACTGTATTATTTTCGCAACATTCATTGTCTTCTGTACTGTCTTTCTAATGCTCATTACTGTGCTTCAGCTGCTAGCAACATTTAGTGTATAATCCTTCTCCTACCTTAATGGAAGGGTAGCTGAGAATTGGATGCATCCATTTTAGTTTTCAGGTTATGGGTAATAACAGACACTGGTTTAAAATGCAAGTCTGTTAACGTTTTAGTTTACAGATCATGGGTAATAACAGACACTGGTTTAAAATATAAGTCTGTTAATGTTTTAGTTTTCAGGTCATGGATAATAACAGACACTGGTTTAAAATGTAAGTCTGTTAACGTTTTAGTTTTTAGGTCATGGGTAATAACAGACACTGGTTTAAAATGTAAGTCTGTTAACGTTTTAGTTTTCAGGTCATGGATAATAACAGACACTGGTTTAAAATGTCATCATCATCATCTTCTGCTTATCCGGGGCGGGTCGCGGGGACAGCAGTCTAAGCAGAGATGCCCAGACTTCCCTCTCCCCAGACACTTCCTCCAGCTCTTCCGGGGGGACACCGAGGCGTTCCCAGGCCAGCCGGGAGACATAGTCCCTCCAGCGTGTCCTAGGTCTTCCCCGGGGTCTCCTCCCGGTGGGACGGGACCGGAAACAACTTCCCAGGTAGGCGTTCAGGAGGCATCCGAAACAGATGCCCAAGCCACCTCAGCTGACCCTTCTCGATGTGGAGGAGCAGCGGCTCTACTATGAGCTCCTCCCGGGTGACCGAGCTTCTCACCCTATCTCTAAGGGATCGCCCAGCCACCCTGTAGAGAAAGCTCATTTCGGCCGCCTGTATCCAGGATCTTGTCCTTTCGGTCATGACCCAAAGCTCATGACCAAAGGTGAGAGTAGGAACGTAGATTGACCGCTAAATCAAGAGCTTCGCCTTGCGGCTCTTCAATAAAAATGTATAACAATTTGCCAGCCAGTCTAAAGAAACATAATAACTTTGCAGAAGAACAATACTAGTTCTTTTTCCCCAAATTGTTCCTTATCATTAATTCCACCCTAAAACAAGTGACAAAATTACACTCATAGCCCACTATAATGAAAGCAATTTCTAGGCCCTCAAAGTCCCAGTGAATACACTAGACCTAGATACATTTGTTTTATCTTGCCATTGCTTTTTCCTAAGAATACTACGACCAACACCTTTGCATTAAAGGCTGATGGCAGTCAAGATAGATTTTTGTATTTCCTTGAGACAAAAACATACTGAAAGAATAGAAGCAGAGTGATGACCGTCACCAAATAACTCTATATTTTGTCCTCAAGGGGGGGCCTCCTGCCCATTATCCTGACTGACCAAGGGACTCATGAAGGATCTTTGAAGTTGTACAAAGTAAAGCAAATCAAGACCAGGGAAAAACTAGAAACTAAGGTCCACAAAAAGGTTCCCTTTGGAAAGACATTAACAGAACAACAAAATGTGACTTGGAAAAAGCAGTCCTGCAGTACTAACGGAAGTCTTTCAAGAACCCCTGGGCAGACAATGTTTTCTCCAAAACCTCTTTTGCCACTCCAGTTGGGCTACTTCAGTAGAGCTTCCCATTTGGGCTGCACAGATCTGCAGCCATGTTCCAGCAACTAATGGATACATTGCTGCATCCTCAACAGTCCTTTGTCCTTTAACAGTCATATAGAGCAAGGACTGGGAAGACCACCTGTAATGTTTACGCTTGATGTTGGCAAGCCTGGAGACGGCCAGGCTGACAGTGAACCCAAAGTAGAGCCACCTGGGGTTTGACAAGGCTTAATACCAAGGGTACACCATCCATAGCGAACTGATCCCCAGGTGGAGAAGACTCAAGCCATGTGGAGTGGCCACATTCCAGGGACAAGAAGAGAGCCTGCTCATTCTTAGGAATCATTGGTTAATATAGGCGGTTTATTTTTGGGTATGTCACCATGAAGATGGTGTGGAGCCCTGAGGCTGAGAAGGCATTCCACCGCCTAAAGGAAATACTCTGCTCCAAGCCAGTGCTCAGAGCATCCGAATTTTCACTGTCCATACAGATGCATCAGACTCAGAGTCTCTTCTAAGCAGACTCTGCGGAAGTGAACGCTACTATACTATACTATATTTTTTTAAGACAAAGGTGTAAACTAAGGAAACATTACTCTTAATTCAGATTGAAAACCTTATTCTTGCAAAGGTGTACACTGAACCTTTTATAATTTATCACATTAAACAATCCTCACATGTGAGCTAGCATGACAACAAGATTGGTTCTTGGTACAGCAGCACAATTGTTTTTTATTTATCCACAGCACACACAAAGACACACACAACAGAGACACACACAACAGAGAATATCATAAAGCAGGTTGGGGTCTAGAGGTGCATAGGTGGAACTAACAGTTTGATATGACCAATATGAAATGGCAAAGAAAATAACACCTTTAATAAAACAAAGAAAACATCCAACAGTCATGAACAGACAACTTCATTTTCTTTTTATGAATATAGGAAGCTCCATTGCAAATGGTTTAGGAACAGTGGTTTCACAAGAGGCTTTGCCAGAGGTACTTTATGTTTAAATGCATAAAACCGGTACTTAAAATGTAGTCAGACCCTTTATTCAGAACCTCTGGCAAAGATCACAGCTTCAAGTCTTCCTGAGCATACTTTACCAGCTTTGTAAACCTGTATTTGGGCAGTTTTTCACATTCCTCCTTGTAGATCCTTTCAAGCTCTATCAGATAAGATGAGGAGCATCAGTGAACAACGATCTTCAGGTTTGCCCAAAGATGATCAATGAGGTTTAAGTCCAGGCTTTGGCTGGACCACTCAAGGACATTCACAGACTTGTCCCTTCTTATGCTGAAAGATTAACCTTCGCCTACATTTTAGGTCTTGTGAGCTACTGTAACGATCAGTTATTTTTCTTATCTCTGGAATTTGATGAGTGCATTCTTCTCTCAATATTGACCAATCTCCTTGTGATCAGACATACATTTTTTTATTGTATACAGGAGAACACTTAATTGTCGAACACTACCTTCACAAGG
Source organism: Esox lucius (assembly GCF_011004845.1). Classification (NCBI taxonomy): domain Eukaryota; kingdom Metazoa; phylum Chordata; class Actinopteri; order Esociformes; family Esocidae; genus Esox; species Esox lucius. The sequence goes on along the minus strand of NC_047570.1, from coordinate 15,771,370 downwards.
TTATGTGGAAAACGTCCCTGACATAATCTCCTCACGGCTAAAGAGGTCTAAAGATGATTATTGCACAGTGTGTGTTGGAGTGGACAAATACTGTTCTTTCTCCTTGTATAAACAGCCATTTTATGTTTATGTTATTTAAATGATCTATGTATATATCCTGTAAAATTTGTGCAAAAGCCTTCTTAGTTTGGCCGAATGGCCACCACTAAGAGAAGACTTGGCGGTTACAAACTTGCTATAATTCACAATGAGGGAGCCAGCTGCGGTCTTTTGAATTTTCAGTGTTTTAGACATTTATTTTATAACCTTCCCCAGATGTATGCCTTAAAAAATTTTATCTTGGAGGACTACTGAAAGTTCCTTGGACTCCGTGGCTTGTGTTTATTCCTTGGACATGATCAAACAATGCAGGATAGAATTTGGAGCGCCATGGCAAAAGGTCTGAATACTCATGTAAATGAGATATTTCAGTTTTAATTTTGAATAAATTGACACATATTTCTGAAAACATGTTTTCACTTCTTTGTTATGAGGTATTTTGTGTGATTGATGAAAAAATAATCTATAATCTATACATTACTCCATAACAATATAAATGTGGACAAAGTAAAGGGGTCTGAATACCATGTGCCACATTGAAAAGCATATGAAATTGTCAAGCCTTAATATACAGTACCAGTCAAAAGTTCGGACACACCGAGTCATTCAAGGGTATTTCTTTATTTTTACTATTTTCCCCAGAGTAGAATTAGTGAAGACATCAAAACTATAAAATAACACATACGGAATCATGAAGTAACCAAAAAAAGTGTTGAACAAAACAAAATACATTTATTTTTTAGATAATTCAGTAGCCATTCTTTGCCTCTACGAAAGCTTTGCACACGCTTGGTACTCGCTCAAACAGCTTAATGAGGTAGTCACCTGGAATGCATTTCCAACTGTCTTGAAGGAGTTTCCACTTATGCTGAGCTGCTTTTTCTCCACTCTGTGTTCCAACTCATCCCAAACCATCTCAAATGAGTTTAGGTTGGGTGATTTTGGAGGCCAGGTCATCAGATGCAGCACTCCATCACTCTCCATGATCAAATAGACTTTACACAGCCTGGAGGTGTGTTTTGGGTCACTGTCCTGTTGAAAAACAAATGATAGTCCCACTAAGCGCAAACCAGGTGGGATGGTGTATCGCTGCATAATGCTGTGGTAGCCATGCTATATGAGTGTGCCTTGAATTCTAAATAAATCACAGACAGTGACACCAGCAAAGAACCCCCGGTTGAAATTAAATCTGAAAAAAAATCTCAAATGTTGACTCATCAGACCAAAGGACAGATTTCCACTGTTATAATGTAAATTTCTTGTGTGTTTTGGCCCAAGTCTCTTCTTATTGGTGTCCATCAGTAGTTTCTTTGCAGTAAAGCCTGATTAATGCAGTCTCCTCTGAACAGTTGATATGGAGATTTGTTAGTTGCTTGAACTCCATGAACCAATTATTTGGTCTAAAATCTGAAGTGGAGTTAATAGCCGATTTCTGAGGCTGGTAACTCGGATTAACTTGTCCTCTACAGGAGAGGTAACTCTGGGTCTAGCAAGTTTCATATTAGAGCTTGATGTTTTTTGGGACAGCACTTTAAGAAACTTTCAATGTTCTTGAAATCTTCTGGACTGACAGACCTTCATGTGTTAAAGTTATGATGGAATGTTGTTCTCTTTGATTATTTAAGCTGTTCTTGACATGATATGTGCTACTACAGTACCAACCCTACCTTGTCAAAACACATTCATGTCTCAAACGCTTGAAGAAATACAGAAATTCCACAAATCAACTTATAAAAAGGCACACTTATTTAAAGAAATGCATTCCAGGCGACTACCCTGTGAATCTGGATGAGAGAATACAGTGTGCAAAGGTGTCATAAAGGCAAAGGGAGTCTACCTTGAAGAAACTACAAAATTAAATGTATTTTCAATCTGTTCAACACTTATTTTGGTTGCTACTTGATTCAGTATGTGTTATTTCATATTTTTCATGTATTCACTGTTATTCTACAATGTCGAAAATAGTCAAACTAAAGGAATACCCTTGAATGAGTGGTATAGTATTTATTTGCCTTTTTGAAATTGCATAGTCCTCAAATATCTAATTACAGAGCAACCGACTGAGCATGAACTTGCTCCAGTGTTACATGAGTATTGTGATACTCGCGTATTATTTTTTTTTACAGACTTATGACTTTGCTGTGGTCGACAAGCAACGCAGAAGGATGCGTTCACGCCAATATAGGCGGAAAACATAACGCTACGGCAGTGCTCTCACAACACACATGCACATGCACGAGAACAACAACATATATTACAAAGAATAAATACAGAGAAAACAACAAGACAGACTCTTTATGTAAGAAACATATAAGTATTTTCCTACCTTTGGAATATAGGGATTTGGGGGAATTCAGGTCGAGGTCCGCGCTGAATAGGGATATGAAATCAGAGGGCATCGCTATGCTTTTGAAGAGGAGGGGAAATCGGACACCCTCGGAGATGAACGTCGCTGAGTTAACACATATTTTAGTGACACTAAGTTCTTGTAAAAATAAACATTCCGATAACAAACAAACCAGTATTTGACATATACCTATGTTTTCAAACAGCTGTTGTTAACACAATTATTCACGCCTTCGTTGAGATCCGTGTTTTGGCAAATGCACCCAGTCCGACTATTTTCTAAGCAGCCCCGCCCACCTTCCATTACGCAAACGCTAAGAGAAACAGACACTAGTCAACATTCAGATAAAAAACGTTCTCGAACGTTGTAGATAGGCATGAAAAGAGCAACATGATTCCTACTTGCTGTATACGCGTATTTGTTTTACATAGCATTATGTCTGTTTGAACGTTCCAAAACGTTTAAACGATTCTGCTATATGTTTTTAGGCTTACAAGAACTCGTTTGATGTTTGCGTAATTGAAAGTGTAAAGACACAAATTAGCTTACCATTTGGAGCAGCAGTTAAGTGTTGAGCTGGTAATCAACAGGTTGGTGGTTTGAATCCCTACTCTGGCAAGGTGGAAAATAAGTAGTTGTACGGTTGAGCAAGTTAATTCACCTAAATAGAACGGGACTAACTCCACAAAATATGATATTAGTGGTGAGCATAAATGTACACAGATTTACAGTTTATGTACACATTTAGAGTATTGGAATAGTAGATCTAGATACAGCTGGCTGAGCAGTATTTGAGTGTAATTTAGTGCAGCTATTTAGTTTACCGTTATCTGAGGTGGCTTGATGTGGTGCGCAATGTCTTATTTGTCCATGAGGGAAAGATGGCTTGATGGTTGCTGAGATGGTTACTGAGCACCATAGCACAGGAAAATATACTGTTCAGTTGGCTGGATTCTTTGGTCAGCACTGACCTGTACTGCCCCCCAGTGAAAGTGATCACATCACTTTCTTTCATTCTTCCTTGGCTCTAGGCTATGCAAGTATATCAAAGTCATCAGTTTGGGTTTTCTAATGTGATATTATTTTAGTTTAGTACACAACTAAACCAGTACAAATACTGTAACTACTATACCTTTCAAAATTACTAAATTGACTTTTTAGTCAATATATCACTCATGCCAAAGGCTTTATGACTTGTCACCTAAACTAACCTATCACATATCAAAGTCTTAAATTGTTATAATGATCAAAGCATAACATAAATTCCACATTTATTTTGACTATGCAACATAATAACTAACATAAAAATAGCAAACCAATTGAACAGTTGTGTGAGACCCAGGTTTCACATTAGTATCTCCTATTTAGCAACACATCTGTAATGCACGTCTCCTACTTAGCAACACATGTGTAATGCACGTCTCCTACTTAGCAACACGTCTGTAATGCACATGTCTCCTTCTTAGCAACATGTCTGTAATGCACGTCTCTCCTACTTAGCAACACGTCTGTAATGCATGTCTCCTACTTAGCAACACGTCTGTAATGCATGTCTCCTACTCAGCAACAGGTCTGTAATGCATGTCTCTCCTACTTAGCAACACATCTGTAATACACGTCTCTCCTACTTAGCAACATGTCTGTAATGCACATGTATCCTACTTAGCAACATGTCTGTAATGCACATCTCCTACTTAGCAACACGTCTGTAATGCACGTCTTCTACTTAGCAACATCTGTAATGCACGTCTCCTACTTAGCAACAAGTCTGTAATGCACGTCTCTCCTACTTAGCAACACATCTGTAATGCACGTCTCCTACTTAGCAACGTCTGTAATGCACGTCTCCTACATAGCAACACGTCTGTAATGCACGTCTCTTACTTAGCAACACGTCTATAATGCACAGGTCTCCTACTTAGCAACACATCTGTAATGCACATCTCCTACATAGCAACATGTTTGTAATGCATGTCTCCTACATAGCAGCATTTCTGTGGCGAACTGTGGCTAATGGCAGTTGTATAATATTGAAGGCCCACAGAATTCAACACAAATCACCAAAATGACTGGTTATTTTGAATATGACAAATATGAGTAAATTTGTCCTGTAATAGTACTTTCAATTTTGGATATGAATTCTGAACAGACTTAACCAACCACTGAAATATAGACCATAGATGACAGTTCCAATTCAATTCAGTAATGCTAACCATTGGCAGTGTGTCCATTTCAAAACAAAATTGTTTCCAAAATCTTCTGAAGAAAACCCATCTGTGGATTATATGGTATGTTTATGGACACAATGCAACAACTACGCAACAAAATCTTCCATGCAGTGTTACAAAATTTGCGTCTGACTCTTGGGCTCTAAATGATTCCGACCTGGAACCGTTGTGCACCAACTGAAACCTGAATGTAATTCATTATGGACTTAGACTACATTCTATTTGTATTCTATCATTTTACAGCCCATGTTGACAACAATACTAGTTTGCTGTTGTTTAAACACCATTTTATTACTTCCACAAAGGTATCACTAACATAGCTTGGGAGTTATCTTTGTATCCTGCTCTTTGACATTATTACATGTTTCTATACCTACATGTATTTATGACAGAAATGTTAACGGGAAAGCAGTTTTTTTCTTCTAACATATTTGTAAAGCTGTACAAATGGTCTCATTTATGCATGCTACTGTTTTCAGAAAGCATTCAATCCTCTTTTTTTCCCACATTTTGTTATTATATCCTATATTTAAAAAGGACTGAAATTGTGTCACTCCTGTAAACACTACATCCCAAAGTTATGTGAAACATTATTGTTTTGGGGTGAAAATTTTACAAACAGTGAGTTATAAACTCCTTTGTTATGGCAGGCATTAATATGTTCAGGCATAAACAATTATCTAACAAATCACATAAGATGAATAAACATTAAAAAAATCATGTAAAAGTTTTAAGGTAGGCTTAAACAACTAAAAATCAAATCATGGTCTGAGAACCTCTTAGAAACGTAACAAAAAAGACTCAATAATGTACATGCCGCCATGGTGTTTCAAGCAATAGGCCTATGTATTGTCTCAGGGGGTTGAATACTTATGGCATATCATTTTTTTTATTGAACACAAATATTTTAGCATGAAGTCAATTTTAATCCCACTTTGTAATGCAACAAGAAAAGTTAAGGGGGTTTAAATACTTTCTGAAGACACCGTAGGCATTAGATTAGCTAATCAAAAAGGCAACAGGTCAACAACATGAATCTCCATGCCTATGAAATTACAGCTCCATATGAATATAATAAACCAATAATAGTAATTACAGTATCTATAAGTTAAAAGACAGTTGGTTGTTAGAGAGTTGTTTGTTAAAGTAGAAGATTTGTCTGAAGCATTCTTGACATTCACCTTTCACATATTAACACATTTTCTCCTCTTTCTTAACTTTAATCCCAAACAGGCTGCAGAGCTTCATCATCATCAGATCCACTATCTCCTCCTCCTCTGAGGGCTGTGGAAAAATGAACAGTCAGCTCAGAAAGGAGAGTTAAGTGGCAGCCTTGATCCATTAGATCTATAAGTCTTACATTAATGAATCATGAAAAGGTCCCTGTTGATAAACTGATGTTCCATTAAAGGGATGTTTAGTTATATTCTCCACTTTTGCCGTTGTAGCTTCATGCAGACAGTACACTTTGTAAAATATCCATTACTGATCTTTTTTGAATAACTTAGTCGCTTGCATGAGCCATACTTCTGGTAGTTAATGGACTCACAAAAAAAGCCACAGCAATGTCCTTAAAAATGCTCTCACCAGAAACATCTAATGCCTTGTGGACTATATACACACATCAGTATCAAAATACACAGATCAGCCATAACATTATGACCAATGACAGGTGAAGTGAATAACACTGATAATTTCATTATCATGGCACCTGTCAGTGGGTGGGATATATTAGGCAGCAAGTGAACATTCTGTCCTCAGAGTTGATGTGTTAGAAGCTGGAAAAATGGGAAGCATAAGGAGCTGAGCGACTTTGAAAAGGGCCAAATTGGGATGGCTAGACAACTGGGTCAGAGCATCTCCAGAACTGCAGCCCTTGTGGGGTGTTCCCGGTCTGCAGTGGTCAGTACCTATCAAAAGTGGTCCAAGGAGAGAAAAGCATTGACAGGGTCATGGGCGGCCAAGGCTCACTGATACATGTGGGGAGCAAAGGCTGGCCCGTGCGGTCCGATCCAACAGACGAGCTACGGTAGCTCAAATTGCTGAAAAGGTGAATGCTGGTACTGATAGACAGGTGTCAGAACACACAGTGCATCACAGTATGTTGCGTATGGGGCTGCATAGCCGCAGACCTGTCAGGGTGCCCATGCTGACCCCTGTCCACTCCTGAAAGTGCCTACAATGGGCATGTGAGCATTAGAACTGGACCACGGAGCAATGGAAGGTGGCCTGGTCTGATGAATCCCGTTTTCTTTTAAATCATGTGGATGGCCGGGTGTGTGTGTTTCGCTTACCTGGAGAACACATGGCACCAGGATGCACTATGGGAAGAAGGCAAGCCGGCGGAGGCAATGTGGCGCTTTGGGCAATTTTCTGCTGGGAAACCTTGGGTCCTGCCATTCATGTGGATGTTACTTTAACATGTACCACCTACCCAAGCATTGTTGCAGACCATGTGCACCCTTTCATGGCAACGGTATTCCCTGATGGCATTGGTCTCTTTCAGCAGGTTTATGCGCTCTGCCACAAAGCAAAACATTTTCAGGAATGGTTAGAGGGACACAAGAATGAGTTCAAGGTGTTGACTCGGCCCCCAAATTGCCCAGATCTCAATCCAATCGAACATCTGTGGGATGTGCTGGACACACAGGTCTGATCCATGGAGGCCCCACCTCGCAATTTACAGGACTTAAAAGATCTGCTGCTAATGTCTTGGTGTCAGATACCACAGCACACCTTCAGAGGTCTAGTGGAGTCCGTGCTTCAACAGGTCAGGGCTGTTTGGGTGGCAAAAGGGGGATCTACACAATATTAGGCAGGTGGTTATGATGTAATGGCTGATCGGTGTACTGTAATTAATTAATAACAGGGGTTTTCTTCACCGGTCCTGGAGGGCTAAGCACTCCTTGTTTTCATCCTCTCTAATAAGACACTAACTCAGACCTGGGATACCAGGTTAATTTTATAAATTGATTGGTAAAATCAAAAACGGAACAGAGTTGAATATCCCTGAAGCTATGCTGCTATTTTCTAACAAACGATTAGAGAATATTCGCCTTATGACCTTCAATATGTTCCTTAACCTCTGAAACCACTGACATGTTACACACTTGACTTAAAATAAAAATATTATTTAAATTCAGTAAAAATTTGCTTTCTATTTGCTTTCTAGTTAAGAAAATAAAAACGTGTCATATCTCTTAACAAATTGGAATTCCTGCAATAGACATTTATTTTGGGGACCTTGTTGAGCACAATGCGACGTCTATTTACCACCACTAGTTTGGCTCATGTAAGGGACTAAGCCAACAAGACACAGATATAAAAAAAGCTAAAGTAAGTAAATATAAGTTCTATCTTGGCAACCTAAAGATGGAACCAGCTCGTCTTTGAATCAAGGGCATTTTTCCCAAACTTCTGAAACCCTTCCTTTTTAAAGAGAACTCTCTGCTGCCTTTTGTGAACTAACGATTTTTGATTCTGTGACTATGCTGATACAGTAGCTACGTTATTGACTAGGTTGTATTGTATTTTCTAAGACTGGGTTGTGTGCTGGTCCCACCTAAATGTTTTAGAGTGAATGCACCAAGTTGCTCTAGATAAAACTGTCTTACTAAATTGCTAAAAAGTAAAACTGTCTGCAAGCTAAAACTAAATAAAAGAAGTGGACAATTAGGTAGTGGACATGATAAAACCTGGAAAATCCATTTAAGATCTATTGCATTGTGTTAAATTATGATGCATGGTACCTTGTGATGTATTTGCTCTTGACTGAAGGCCACCAGGATGACAGAGATGAACAAGTTCAGCACCACAAAGGTCATGAATATAATGCAGGAGCCAATGAGAAACGCCCCGAGCACCGGGTTGTAATCAAGAACCTGGATTAGGAGAAGTTGAAGAATTTAGAAAGCTACTATTATTACTAGGCCACAGCTGTAATCAGAGTCTAATAGTCATCTTTACTTACCTCTTCATAGTTAAAGATGCCCAGTTGCAAGCTGACCATTGTTAGAGCAGAATCCAAGATAGTCCTATATGAGTACAGCTTCCAGCCATACATCAGATTAGACTGCAGACCAACAACAATGATCACAATTTACACAGGCTCCCAGTGTCAGTAATGGGTACAACCAAGTAAAACACATCACAAAAATGAAGAAGTGGTTGGAGACTGACATTACCATGTACAACTTACAGTCAAGACGTTTCAGCAAGACACTTACAGCGATAGAATAAGCCAGAAACATAACGGTCATGACAACAAGGAATCCTGATATGTCGGTCCAGGCACGTTGCAGAGTAGCTGTGATCATGTGTAGTTTGGGGTTGAGCCTCAGCAGGTGCCACAGTTTGACCGTAGCCAGAAGCACCAGGAATGCAATCAGATACCCCAATATAGCATCTGCTATGGCTGTCTCATGGAAACTGGCAAACCTGGACAGAGCAGAAAATGTAATCATCATACAGGACACACTGACCAACAGTAAAAATGGGATTGAATGAAGCAGCTGGGAAACAAACCATGAAACCCCAACACAGCGTGAACTCACTGGTCTTTATGGTTCTGATAATATTCCATATCCCGGTTCCCTAACAGGGCCCTCTTGATGAAGACAGACAGTGCGCTCCAGCTCAGGAGGATGATGGCCAACTCGAGCATGTTCTGCTTGGTCTTGAAGTAAGCCCACCTCTGTTGTTTCATTAACTTGCCCTGTCAGGAGATGTAGACAATCAGGCTGAGAAGAATGTCTGGAGCCTTGTAGCATTACGCCACAGGGTTAATACCTACAGTGCAGTCAGAATGTATTTAGACAGTGACACAAGTGTTGTGGTTTTGGCTCTGTACTCCAGCGCGATGGATTTGGAATGAACAAATTGAATGAAATGAAACAAATAATTTGAGGCTATTTACAGGACATCCAAAAAACAAATTAAATCACTTTTACACATTGTCCATCCACATATTTTAGGGGACCAAAAGTAATTGGACAAGTTAACAATCTTACATGAAGTCATCATATTTTGTACTTGGGTGCAACCTAAAAACAGTGGATATAAAAAGTCTACACACCCTGGATAAAATGCCAGATTCTTGTGATGTAAAAAAATTAGATAAAGATAAATCATGTCAGAACTTTTTCCACCTTTATTATGACCTATAACGTGAACAATTCATTTGAAAAACAAAAACAAATTTTTTTGGGGGGGAAAAATACAAAATAAAAAACTCACAAAAAACCTGTGTGCTCACCCTTAAACTAATACAGTGTTGAAGCACCTTTTGATTTTATTACAGACATTTTCCCACGTGCTTTTGGGGTACTTGATGTTTGTTTTTGCAAACTTCAGCCGGGCTTGGATGTTTTTCTTTCTATGAAAAGGCTTCCGTTTCTTGACACGCTACCCCATAGCCCATTCATATGAAGAATACGGGATTGTTGTTACATGTAGCACACACGAGTAAAACATGAAACGAGAAAAAAATTAGCATTCCTAATGTTTTGGCTGTGTCTGTGATATAATTATTTTGATTAATCTGCAAAAATGTAAAGTGTTATTGAAATACTCTCAACGCTGACAGTCTGTGCTTCAAACCCATTTTCATTTAATCATTTAACATGTGCTGGCGTGCAGAGCCTCAACAACAAAACTTGTGTCACTGTCAAAACTAAGACAGTAGTTATGGACTACAATGTAAATTGAGCAGTATAAGAAGTCTGTGTCAAGAAGTGCTTACCTGAACATACATGTAGTAGAGGATAAACAGGAAATAGATTACTTCAGATGCCATGACAAAGCTGTGGAGGCCACCAGTAGACTGGTACAATCGAACACTCTGCAAATCACTGCGAAACTGGAATGCTCCTGAGAGAATAAGAAGGTTCTGACAATCTGTGCTTTAGGTGCCTTAATTTACTGTCTGTGTAGTGATAACTGTCTCACCTACAGCTGCGGTCTCCAGCATTAGTGTGACAATGCAGAAGAGGTTGACATTGGCATTGTACACAGTGAACTCAACAAAGACTGCTCGGGTGAACATGTCAAGCCAGGTGCTGTCAAACAGGTACTGAAGGGTACTATATGGACAGAAAACATGCAGGTAAATAAAATATTTCTAAATCATTAAACTTACTTGGTGTACTTCAGATAATTATGAAACAGTTGTAAATATTAATTTACCTGCTAGCGTTCTGTGAGTCAGGGCCCAGTTCCACCACAAAACCCCCTCCTCTGTAAAGAACTACGCTGCCCCAGATGGGCTGGGCTCTGAGGCTGGCCTGGGTTTGGTACTGCCAAGGGCTGCGGAGTGTCTTTGAGGTGTTTACACTCACAGAGCGGTTCCAGCCAGGCCCATAGGAGCCCATGTCCTCCACCTCCCATGAGTATGGAGCATTGCAGTCTGGTACAGCCTGGCGCATGGAGTGAGCAACGCCACAGGAGTTCTTCTGCACCCTCACCTGGCGAAGACGGGCATTACCAACCAGTTTGGAGTTCCCATCGGTGATGAAACCTATAAAAAAACATTGGCATGTGTTCACACAAGATTCAATCAATATATTCATTTGTCAACATTCCTTCAGGATTGTTTCCTTTGGACATTATTTGAGCATTCTCCAATAAACATTTTTTTGGTGCCTTCTCTATAACTCTGTTGAGTAACAGAGAATACTACCTGGGTAAACTCCAAAGAGGTTGCGGAGAAGAGAAGTATTTGCCCAGGTGAACACATCTCTGTGGGTCATGCTCTCTGAGATTCCATGGCTGAAGCTCTGCCGAATGTGCTGAGTCAGGAAGAAAGCGTTTGGGTCCCGCTGACCGTACGCCACCAGGAGCAACATCCACATGAACCCCATGTAGGCTGCAACAGAAGCACAGACCTTAAACGTCCATGTTAACAAAAAAGTGTGGTGAATGACAGTCTAGCTAATCAGCTCAAACAGATCTTCTTACTGAGAATCTCTTTGATAAGGGCAAATACTTTCTGCTCCTTAATCATGTTGTTTTTCATCCTCTCAATGTCTGAGGGAGGAGGGGGCTGATAGAAGCTACATGTGCTATCCCTCCTGGCAGCCTGCACTGCATCAGGGTCATCTGTGGACAAGATGGTTGTAAAAGTTGAAAACAAGTTGTAGGTAGTCTTAGCAAGCTCATATATAAATACACACAATATCCCCAGAAATATAAATAACGAAAGCTGAAAGAATATGCATTTATGCTATGCTCATGGAAAATTGAAGTACCAGGTTTTCGGAGATCCCCCTCGAACTTTGGATACCCATAATCCTCCTGATCAACTTTCTTAAGAACGAGAGCAAAGAAGGTTGCAAAGCCTAGCACCTGGAAAACAACAAATGAAAACCCAGATTCCAGATACATCATGCAGAATGTTTTTCCTTTGACTGTATAGTGTGCAGGGTTGGAATAAATATCATTTACATTTCAGTAAATTTTTTAAGTAAATCAAACCAAATTATTCCTCATTGAAAAACATTGAGAATATAAATGAAAATGTAAGAATAGAATAGAAATGATACCATATCTGTCTCACCTTTAGCGGCTGAGTGATGAAGAGGCTCTCAAAGAACGATACAACCATGGAGATCAACCAGCTTATAGAGCGGTCCTTCCCATAGGTCAGCCCATACATCATAGTGAAGTACCCCGATACCCCACTGGTGGCCAACACCAGAATCCAGCCGATAAACACAAACCACCAGGGAAGCCCGCCCTGCTTCTTACTACTGCTGTTTCCGTCACTGCTCTCTGGGCTGAGGCTTCGAAGTAGCTGGTCTCCTCCTAGGCTGGAAGAGGAGTGGTGGGACTCTAGCAGCCCCTTCATACACTGAACCTGCTGCACTGCTCGGCGGTACCTGTCTGGATTGGGAAAGCGACCTGGCCCCAGTAGACTCAGCTCCTTCTCTACATGGCAGAGCTGCCTGTACAAATACTGACTGTTGCTCCTTTTCTGACTCCCATCACCGGGACTCTTGACTGGGCTCCCAGATAAGCTGGTCTCTTAAAAATGGAACACACACGACAACACAGCAATGATTATTCTATAGCTGATTGACAGCAAAGGCTGGGAAATGGGAGTAGAAATGTACATATCTCCATTACATATTTCCACTACTTGACATTTTATTGAACTTCGGCCACTTTGAAAATGTACTGCACCTATTGAGAGGATGAGAGATCCCTCTTTCTTAGATGCTTCAGAATAGAACTCCCCACCAGATCGGTTCTGCTGCCGGATGATTTCTTCCACCAAATTGAGCAAAGTGTTGATATCAGTTACCTGTCCAGGCATCATCTCTAATTCCAGACGTGGAATTGGGCTCTTCATAGCTTTAGAGAGTGACTGTGCAATTCTCTTTATGTCCTAGAGCATATAGTACATTTTTAATTAACAGCTTGCTATTGCAATTGGTCAAACAGTCTGCCAATGTTTTTTCCTATTTATTTTGTACCTTTGTGACAGTGTCCGGCGTGAGTTCTTTGTCCCTCTGTGGGGAGGGGGGCTGTGAGGGAGAGACTCTGCCAGTCTTGCCCTGATTGGACACCTCTGGCTTGGACTTTCCTGGCTTGTCCCTAGGACGAGTGTTTCTGAAGATACTCACGATGAGGAGATTAACTGGAAACATTATGATTGAACTCTGAATGCCAATCATCACCTGCTGCCATGTGAACTCAATATGACCTATGAGAAAGAGAGTGAGGGAAAGGATTCATGTTCTGCCAAACTACCATTACCATTCCACATCAATATTTCCCATGTGTTCATACCCAGATCCATTGTCTGTTCAGAGGGGTTGGTAGGGATGCCCCAGAACATGATGTTGGTCAGCATGGTGCAAAGGAGTAGAGAAAAACAGCAGGACACTCGCTGGACACATGTGAAGGTGCTCGTTGGGGGGCGGCTGATCACAGAAAACCAGATGTGGCCATCACGGAAATCCTTTGCTGTCTTCATGAAGAAGAGATTACTGAAGAATAAACAAAGGAAGAAGCTTGAGTTCGTCAACAGATAAAGGCCTAGGAATTTATATTTTGCCTTAACATCGAGCAACAATATTATACCAGACCTGAATTTCTTCAAATCCATCTCGGTGGCAACAGTGAAAACTTTATCAAGAACACACTCGCCCATATCTATGGCCAACCATGAGTTACACAGGAAATGCCACTTCTGTCCAGTTTCTAGATCCTCCACCACCACTTTGTTTATATACCTGCAATGAAACATGATTACATCAACAAGTTCAAATGTCAACTAATGTAAAATCGTTAGAGTGTGTTTATAACCATGAGGAAATAATGTATGAAACTAATGGGTAAACACTTGGGTGGGTGAACACCTTAGTGCATTGAGGAACTTATTAAAATCACGCTTTTAGAGATTTGGCCGCTTTTCATGGCAAAAAGATGGCACAGACTACATAATGTCTTTCCCCTTTTTGCCTCCTTCAGAAAAATAGGTTACAAACATCAGCTAAACATGCTAAGAAAGCACTTGTAGCTTTGTCGACTTTGCAAAAATAAAGAGCTGGTTGCACAACCGAAAAACACAGCTACAGTTCACATAGGGTATTCTTCAAGGCTTGGTATTGGGTCCATAACTGTTTTCACTATATATGCTGCCTCTGGGTGATGTCATCCAGAACCACAGTGTACATTTTCACTGTTAAACTGATGAAATAGTTGTATATTTTTATGAAACATGGAGAAGCCCCAAAATTAGCTACTTTGGAAGCATGTGTTTCAGATATTAGGAAGTGGGTGATGGAGAACGTCTCGCTTCTAAACAGAGGATAAACAGAAATGCTTGTGTTAGGTGATGAAAAAAAATATTGAGTACCGTGACGTCGCCCGGTATGGCGCAGCCGGGGCCCCACCCTGGAGCCAGGCCCGGGGTTGGGGCTCGTATGCGAGCGCCTGGTGGCCGGGCCTTCCCCCATGGGGCCCGGCCGGGCTCAGCCCGAACGGGCGACGTGGGGCCGCCCTCCCGTGGGCTCACCACCCACAGGAGGGACCATAAGGGGCCGGTGCGAAGAGGATCGGGCGGCAGTCGAAGGCAGGGGCCTAGACAACCCGATCTCTGGACACGGAAACTAGCTCTAGGGACGTGGAATGTCACCTCGCTGGCGGGGAAGGAGCCTGAGCTAGTGCGTGAGGTTGAGAGGTTCCGATTAGAGGTAGTCGGGATCACCTCTACGCACGGCTTGGGCTCTGGAACCACACTCCTTGAGAGAGGATGGACTCTTCACCACTCTGGAGTTGCCCATGGTGAGAGGCGGCGGGCTGGTGTGGGTTTGCTTATAGCTCCCCAGCTCTGCCGCCATGTGTTGGAGTTTACCCCGGTGAACGAGAGGGTCGTTTCCCTGCGCCTACGGGTCGGGGATAGGTCTCTCACTGTTGTTTGTGCCTACGGGCCGAACGGCAGTGCAGAGTACCCGACCTTCTTGGAGTCTCTGGGAGGGGTGCTGGAAAGTGCTCCGACTGGGGACTCTATTGTTCTACTGGGGGACTTCAACGCCCACGTGGGCAACGACAGTGACACCTGGAGGGGCGTGATTGGGAGGAACGGCCCCCCTGATCTGAACCCGAGTGGTGTTCAGTTATTGGACTTCTGTGCTAGTCACAGTTTGTCCATAACGAACACCATGTTCAAGCATAAGGGTGTCCATCAGTGCACGTGGCACCAGGACACCCTAGGCCGCAGGTCGATGATCGACTTTGTTGTCGTCTCATCTGACCTGCGGCCGTATGTCTTGGACACTCGGGTGAAGAGAGGGGCGGAGCTGTCAACTGATCACCACCTGGTGGTGAGTTGGATCCGATGGCGGGGGAGAAAGCTGGACAGACTCGGCAGGCCCAAGCGTACTGTAAGGGTCTGCTGGGAACGTCTGGCCGAGTCTCCTGTCAGAGAGATCTTTAACTCCCACCTCCGGCAGAGCTTCGACTGGATCCCGAGGGAGGTTGGAGATATTGAGTCCGAGTGGACCATGTTCTCCACCGCCATTGTCGAAGCGGCCGCTCGGAGCTGTGGCCGTAAGGTCTCCGGTGCCTGTCGAGGCGGCAATCCCCGAACCCGGTGGTGGACACCGGAAGTAAGGGATGCCGTCAAGCTGAAGAAGGAGTCCTATCAGGCCTGGTTGGCTTGTGGGACTCCTGACGCAGCTGACGGGTACCGACAGGCCAAGCGGGCTGCAGCCCGGGTGGTTGTGGAGGCAAAAACTCGGGCCTGGGAGGAGTTCGGTGAGGCCATGGAGAAGGACTATCGGCTGGCCTCGAAGAGATTCTGGCAAACCATCCGGCGCCTCAGGAGAGGGAAACAGTGCCCTACCAACGCTGTTTACAGTAGAGGTGGGCAGCTGTTGACCTCAACTGAGGATGTCGTCGGGCGGTGGAAGGAATACTTCGAGGATCTCCTCAATCCCACCGCCACGTCTTCCATTGAGGAAGCAGAGGATGAGGGCTCAGAGGTGGACTCGTCCATCACCCGGGCTGAAGTCACCGAGGTCGACGTGGTCGACGTGGTCGACGTCCGCGATCCCGCGGACAGTGCTAATTTGCATACATATTTCGAAAAATAGATTCTCCATAATCGTCCGATTCCAATGGTATATTATTTGTAGCCACTTTCCTGAAGCGTTCCGTGTATAATTGGGGTTTTCCGTGTATAATATGGGTT
This sequence comes from Esox lucius, assembly GCF_011004845.1. Taxonomy (NCBI): domain Eukaryota; kingdom Metazoa; phylum Chordata; class Actinopteri; order Esociformes; family Esocidae; genus Esox; species Esox lucius. The sequence continues at coordinate 15,755,001 of NC_047570.1, read as the reverse complement.
GTATAGTTGTATAGTTTGGGTTGCTATGAGAACTTTTCACCAGGCAACGACATTGCCTATTCATCTTAGAAAGGCTCATTTGTACATCAGTATAAATATTACAAGCGTGTACATCACTATATATGATGTTTTTAACCATAATACATCGTTTGTATTATATATAAGATATAAAAATTAATATTTAGTCAAAATAGTATGGGGATGTTCTTGAGTTTTTGGGAAGAAGTTGGTAATTTTTCTGAGTTTATAAAATATATAAGTCCAAACGTAACTAGCGATCTAGTGCTGCCATCTGCTGGCCGTTTTGAGTCATTACACCTATTACATGGGATTTTACATTCAATCTTATTTATTTCATAATGTTTTATTTCTAGGTAGAAGAACCACATTTTTTGGGGGTGCCTATATTTTTTACCTTCTATTATATTATTTTTCATTATTTTCAACCCAATTACAGTGTAATTTGATAGTAAAGGCATGAAAGTATGAGGAAATACCATTGACACAAAATCTAATAATGCTTTAAAAAAAAAATCTTGATGCTGAATGGCAGAAATGTTTTCCGAAAACATTTTTTTTGCCTGTCAAACAGATGAGTTTTATAAATATTGACCCAGAAGTCTGTTTTTATGTGTTTTTATTGTAGCCAGAGGGGTTGCTATTAAAAGGATACATCATAATAGGTTGTATCTGTTACAGAAATGAATCTAGGACCCAAAATGTCCCACTAGTGAAATCCGGCCGAAAGCCCCATAGGCTACCAAGGGTTAAGAAACTCCTCGGTGGCAAGGCACCGGGGGTGGATGAGATCCGCCCTGAGTACCTCAAGTCTCTGGATGTTGTGGGGCTGTCTTGGCTGACACGCCTGTGCAACATCGCGTGGCAGTCGGGGACAGTGCCTCTGGGATGGCAGACCGGGGTGGTGGTCCCTCTTTATAAGAAGGGGGACCGGAGGGTGTGTTCCAACTATAGGGGGATCACACTTCTCAGCCTCCCCGGGAAAGTCTATGCCAGGGTTCTGGAGAGGAGAATACGGCCGATAGTAGAACCTCGGATTCAGGAGGAACAGTGTGGTTTTCGTCCAGGCCGCGGAACACTGGACCAGCTCTATACCCTCTACAGGGTGATGGAGGGTTCATGGGAGTTTGCCCAACCAGTCCACATGTGTTTTGTGGATTTGGAGAAGGCATTCGACTGTGTCCCTCGTGGCATCCTGTGGAGGGTGCTTCGGGAATATGGGGTCCTGGGTCCTTTGCTAAGGGCTGTCAGGTCCCTGTACGACCGAAGCAGGAGCTTGGTCCGCATTGCCGGCAGTAAGTCAGACTTGTTCCCTGTGCATGTTGGACTCCGGCAGGGCTGCCCTTTGTCACCGGTTCTGTTCGTAATTTTTATGGACAGAATTTCTAGGCGCAGCCAGGGGCCGGAGGGTGTCAGGTTTGGGGACCACACGATTTCGTCTCTGCTCTTTGCGGATGATGTTGTCGTGTTGGCCCCTTCAAGCCAGGACCTTCAGCATGCACTTGGACGGTTTGCAGCCGAGTGTGAAGCGGTGGGGATGAAAATCAGTACCTCCAAATCCGAGGCCATGGTCATCAGTCGGAAAAGGGTGGCTTGCCCACTTCAGGTTGGTGGAGAGTGCCTGCCTCAAGTGGAGGAGTTTAAGTATCTAGGGGTCTTGTTCACGAGTGAGGGAAGGATGGAACGGGAGATTGACAGACGGATCGGTGCAGCTTCTGCAGTAATGCGGTCGATGTATCGGTCTGTCGTGGTGAAGAAAGAGCTGAGCCGTAAGGCGAAGCTCTCGATTTACCGGTCAATCTACGTTCCTACTCTCACCTATGGTCATGAGCTTTGGGTCATGACCGAAAGGACAAGATCCCGGATACAGGCGGCCGAAATGAGCTTTCTCCGCAGGGTGGCTGGGCGATCCCTTAGAGATAGGGTGAGAAGCTCGGTCACCCGGGAGGAGCTCAGAGTAGAGCCGCTGCTCCTCCACATCGAGAGGGGTCAGCTGAGGTGGCTTGGGCATCTGTTTCGGATGCCTCCGGGACGCCTTCCTGGGAAGGTGTTCCGGTCCCGTCCCACCGGGAAGAGACCCCGGGGAAGACCTAGGACACGCTGGAGGGACTATGTCTCCCGGCTGGCCTGGGAACGCCTCGGTGTCCCCCCGGAAGAGCTGGAGGAAGTGTCTGGGGAGAGGGAAGTCTGGGCATCCCTGCTTAGACTGCTGCCCCCGCGACCCGGCCCCGGATTAAGCGGAAGATGATGCGATGCGATGCGATGCGATGCGATGCTTGTGTTAGGACCCAAGAAACAAAGAGCGTTGTTAGCAGATCTCACAGTGAACCCCGGCGGTTGTATGGCCGTATCCCAAAAAACTGTGAGAAACCTCGGCGTTACCCTCGACCTTGATCTCTCCTTTGATGAGAGGTCACAGGGTTTTACGCTGCTATATTATTGTGCCGGGGGAGTAGAGTCTCTCCTTCCCCATTGTAAATCCTTGTAAATGTAAGAAATGCACTCTAAAATGTTTCCTTGTCTCCTGCTCCGTTAAAACATAGGAATACATGAGGTCTTGGCCCATGGCTTAAAAGACTTGTTGCTGTCCCTGTCCAAAGTCCTCCTGTTTGTGTTGCAGATCAAGATGATACCTGATCATTCCAGCTGCCACTCCGCTGTCCACCCTCCCCCCCCGGGTGCTTGTCCCTGTTCTTGTCCATCTAGTCATGCTTCTGACCTGGATTAGGTTTTACAGACACAGCCAACATGCATTTATTAATTATTACAACTTGTAGCCTTAAAATGTTCACCCGGCACAGCCAGAAGTGGACTGGTCACCCCTCCCAGCCTGGTTCCTCCCCAGGGTTCTCCCTGAATGTTGGCCTCTTGTAGGGAGTTTTACCTAACCTCTGTGTTTCAACACTGTTGTTGCTTGCTCTTTGGTGTTTCAGGCTTGGTGTTTTGTAAAAGCACTGTGACAACTGCTGATGTAAAAAGAGCTTTATAAATACATTTGATTGATTGATTGATTGATAAAACTTCCAAGGGAGAGAGCTTATAGCTCTGTTGATCCTCGGAAGCAAATGAAGGGAGGAAATAAGGCACCAGCTCGAAATAAAGAAACTGGAAAAGACAGGTTGTGCCTACAGAAATGTTTCGAGCTTACCTACGAATTAACCAAAACCAGAGCCATAAGCACTATGGTCTTGTATGACAGAATCCTGAGGTCCACTGTCCCAGCTCTTCAAAGGAATAGTGCATCCAAAATCATAGCCAAACCCCATGTTGGGGCACTACGTCTAGAAACATGATGCACACCTGTCAGAAATTATATAGCCATGCTACATAGCCACCAAATACACATTCGGCTTAGAGAAAAACTTTGCTTGTACAGCTTCTGTAGGAACAAGAGATCTCCAAGTCTCCAACCAGGTTCTGGGAATAAACAATACCATGTCACGGAAGCCTGCCATACATAGCCTGCTTACATAGAGACTCCTTAACTGGATAGTGGCTGTGTAGATTGGCTTGGAAGACGGCACTTGCCGTCAGAGTGGACCTTTCAGGAACCATGGCCATGGGTTCAGGGGTTGTACCAGCCTTCCTGGGTCTAAGCCATAGGTACTGACCAGATAACCAGTTTTTGAAAATATTTTCTCCCTCAGAGCAGGCACTAGGGCTTTGGGAACAAATGGCGTATCCATCATACCCAGACAATAGCCTGTAACACGATGTAAGCATTTTCATAGATAAGTCAGACAAAAGGCAAATGATGCCTCTTCTGAACTGGCCGTCTTCAGTGTGATAATATAAAGTTCTTCCAGTAAATGTGTGTTTTTGAGTGTTGAGTGTCCCATTAGTGTCCTACCTAGTGACTGAATGAAAGAGAATGACCCCCGTCCCCTTTCCTCTCCTACCAGGCAGGGTGCCCCCCTGAGTTGTCGTGCCACAGCCTGATGCTCTGCAGCTCCCCCAGGGAGAAGGGTGTGGTCAACAGGAAGGTATCCACTGCACCCCTCTCAAAGACAGGCTTGTCAGGGTCGGTGAGGTGATGTGGCTCACTCTCTCCCTCTGTGCCCAGTAATGTAACGGTAACCTGCAGCAACAACACAAGGTCATGGTGTCTGGGTGTGTTTTACCTGGGAGACGGCTGTAATGTGGCAGTGGTAACAGTTGGCCCTGACCTGAGAGGAGGTGGAAGCACCTCGCCTATGCCCAGTGCTGACATTCAGCATGTAACGGTACTCAGCCAATGGGTCATTGTCTTCCAGCACTGTTACCTTCACCTATAGAAAGTAATACTTGAAGGTAAAGCTCATTCAAAGCACACATTCATTTTATATAAGCACTTGGCATTAATAGCAAAACCAACAGGATCATACTTCTCAAATCGTTACATTTAAGAAATAATCTCAAGATGTCAGTATAGTCAGGACAAATACAGTAGACAATGTCATCTGTGATTGTTTTAGAGAAACCTTTGCTACATCCTGGATGTCCTTCCTGCGTGCCCACACGACCACCAGGAGATAAGCTATGAAGATGGCACCAACAAAGCACACCACCACGGGGTTGTCTGAGAAGGTGGCAAATAGCTCAGCCGTACGGGACACATCCACGAGGTTGGGCATGACGAAGAAAGAGCTCCCGAAGAAGGTCAAATGGTTACATAAGCACTGGGTGACCAATGGTGTGGTTAAAGGACCGACCTAAGAAGACTACAGTCAGTTTATACATTTCACTTTCACAGTGCCTGGTCCAGCTATATGCTGTTGTTTTATTATAAGGTGTTGTGTTGTACTTTTAGCACTCACCCTGCAGCCATCTTCTTTCCAGGTGGATTTGGTTTCATCCCAATACTTGCACTGGGCAGCAATGGAGGTGACAGTAACAGTAACATTGATGGATTTAACCCCTGGCTCCACAATGGGCATCAACACAACATAGTGGACCCCCACTCTTCCTATCAGATCGCTGAGACCCAGGACCCAGGTGTATCTCTCCTCTGTACCCAAAACAAACAAGCACATTTATATTTCCTAACACCTTTTTATATTTCTAAACTTTTTAGTTCACGCTTCACAATAACTAGGACATTCAGGAGATTAATCACCTCTTGAATTGCCTTGGTGAGGCATCTTGGTCTTAGCTACATATTGCTTATCATTTGGGTAGTCTTGATACCCGAGCAGCACTAAAAAATGTATGTCCTCTGAGGGCTCCATCTTCAGCACTAGGGTTACATCTGGTGAAGGGACGTCAATCATCAGTGTGCTGTAGTTTCCCAGGTCGAGGATAGTGCTGTTGACTTGCCCTTCTTCAAGCCTTGGCAAGAAGATCTAAGAATCATACGCCAATTTCAGACAAATAACACAGTACCATGTCTATGGTGACAGTTAATAACCTGAGGTGATTATGTATTGGCATTTGTAACGTTAATTAAATAACATTTTTATTGGAAGGAAACACTTTCAACATGGCACATTTTTTCTCTGAAAAGGTTTATAGTGTCACAGATGTTACAAATACTCTTCATTGTTGGGAATGCTTTGGCCCAGGTGCTCCTAATCAATGTGTTGTGTCACCTCTTATTCATTTGTTAAGTCAATTGTTTCCCTGTGTTTCCCTGCCTTCTGGAGTTTTTTTCTGGTTTCCTAACCATTTAGGAGGTTTTTCCTAGCAACACTGACATCATATTGCTTATTCTTTGGGTTTTGGCGGGATGTCTGTATAGATAGGTAGGGTAAATATACTGTAGGTTTCACGTCTGTCACGCCAGTACTACAACGAGCACAGTCCTCCGGTTCCCAGCGCACCATGCCCAGTACCGCAGTTTCCCAGTAGCCACGATCGTCGTCTCCTGTTTATTGAGTGCACCTGTTACATTTGTTTTCCTCCACTATTTTAGGTACACCTCTGTCACGGATTCATTGTTGAGTATTGTTTCGGTCAGAACCCAGGTCACTCTCTGTCTCAGTTGTTTATCCCTTTGCCTAGACGTTATATTGCTCCAAGGAGTGTTTTGTGTTCGCTGGAGTATTTGTTTATTAAAACCTTTCTTTGAGCACTTGCATCCTGAGCATGCAACATTATTCGTCACAGTAGGAAGCCGTGAATAAATGGCATGAAATTGCTTCTGTATATAGCCAGAGAACTCATTATCTACAAAGAGGTGATAAATATATTTCATAAACCTTTGTATATAAACTGTCTAGTACTGTATTTTGCTAGTTATAAACATCTACAGTAAGTGCTGTCTATCTTCCCACATAGCTGCTAGTTGATTGTTGACAGATAAGCTAGTTTTCAAAGCAAGGGAAATGTGTAATAGTCTGCATTGTAGGGGCAGTGATGAAAACAGGAAACATACTGTTGACACATACACTCACCTAAAGGATTATTAGGAACATCATACTAATACTGTGTTTGACCCCCTTTCACCTTCAGAACTGCCTTAATTCTACGTGGCATTGATTCAACAAGGTGCTGAAAGCATTCTTTAGAAATGTTGGCCCATATTGATAGGATAGCATCTTGCAGTTGATGGAGATTTGTGGGACGCACATCCAGGGCATGAAGCTCCCGTTCCACCACATCCCAAAGATGCTCTATTGGGTTGAGATCTGGTGACTGTGGGGGCCATTTCAGTACAGTGAACTCATTGTCATGTTCAAGAAACCAATTTGAAATGATTCGAGCTTTGTGACATGGTGTATTATCCTGCTGGAAGTAGCCATGAGAGGATGGGTACATGGTGGTCATAAAGGGATGGACATGGTCAGAAACAATGCTCAGGTAGGCTGTGGCATTTAAACGATGCCCAATTGGCACTAAGGGACCTATAGTGTGCCAAGAAAACATCCCCCACACCATTACACCACCACCACCAGCCTGCACAGTGGTAACAAGGCATGATGGATCCATGTTCTCATTCTGTTTACCCCAAATTCTAAGTCTACCATCTGAATGTCTCAACAGAAATCGAGACTCATCAGACCAGGCAACATTCTTCCAGTCTTCAACTGTTCAATTTTGGTGAGCTTGTGCAAATTGTAGCCTCTTTTTCCTATTTGTAGTGGAGATGAGTGGTCCCTGGTGGGGTCTTCTGCTGTTGTAGCCCATCCGCCTCAAGGTTGTGCGTGTTGTGGCATCACAAATGCTTAGCTGCATACCTCGGTTGTAACAAGTGGTTATTTCAGTCAAAGTTGCTCTTCTATCAGCTTAAATCAGTCAGCCCATTCTCCTCTGACCTCTAGCATCAACAAGGCATTTTCGCCCACAGGACTGCCGCATACTGGATGTTTTTCCCTTTTCACACCATTCTTTGTAAACCCTAGAAATGGTTGTGCGTGAAAATCCCAGTAACTGAGCAGATTGTGAAATACTCAGACCGACCCGTCTGGCACCAACAACCATGCCACGCTCAAAATTGCGTAAAATCACCTTTCTTTCCCATTCTGACATTCAGTTTGGAGTTCAGGAGATTGTCTTGACCAGGACCACACCCCTAAATGCATTGAAGCAACTACCATGTGATTGGTTGATTAGATAATTGCATTAATGAGAAATTGAAAAGGTGTTCCTAATAATCCTTTAGGTGAGTGTAAATAAACCTATAGCAATACCCCCAGTCCTAAGATTTACCATTGTTTTAATAGAGACATAGATTTCAAATTTAATGTAATGTAAGTTTGGAGTGTGTATTTAGAGGGTTTAAGTCCTGTTCATCAGTTAAGTCCTTAAGTCCTGTTCACCACTTGAATTGCAGCATTCTGACCTGAATCTCTTCAGATAGGTTCTCCACAGTGATGACCGATCCATCCTCTCTGGTGAGAGACAAAGACCCCATGGCTCCAGTGATATTACCCCCCTCCCTCCAAGAATATGGATTCTTCTCAAAACTCAGCATCTGTAAAAAGAAGAACACAAGTGTTCAGACCACAATGAGCTGAAACAATTACTATATATAACCAATGAGAAACATGTTGCTGACATATTTGATTTGATAAATCCATCCTTACATTTACAGACACTTGCAGGCATTCATACTTACTCTGACATCCACTGGCATATCTGGAGAAAGAACATCAGCACCCAGGGAAGGGAAGGAAAAGCTGGCTGATGAGCTGTCTGGGATGTTTATAGGCTGCATCTGAATGCTATTTGGAGACATTCTAAAAAGGAAGAGTTCATGCTAATATACTGTAACTCCATATTGACGTAATTTAACAGAAGTGTTTTCTTTAAAATAATTGTAAAACAGACATTTGGAGGTCACTAAAAGTTCAGTATAATTGTTACAGATCTTTAATTTTTTTTAGAGCATTATCTGTTCTATCATTCCGTTTTCCATGTTCCTCTTACCTGCTAGCATACACACTGATTTCCGAGCTTTTGATAATGGAAGGCTCTTGACCAACCATTTTCCCATTTAAAAGTGCACTCTGCACATTGTCCAAACTGCTGAGCAGAATCTTTGAGACTTTTCTCTGTAAAGACAAAACAAGTTCAGTAGGGCTTCTTGAGTTGTAAAGTAAACTCTTTTAGTAATTTAGCAGACACACTTATCAAGAGCAACTTACAGAAGCAATTAGTGTTAACTGTCTTTATCAAAGACAAAAAAAACTGATGTTTCACCTAGCCTACTCAGGGATCTAGCAACCTTTCAGTTATTGCTCTGATGCACTAACCACTTGGGTATCTGCTGTCAACACCATAGCAATATCCTAGGTTGTCGGTGTTGTTGCAGAAAGGGGCAGGACACAGGCGCATGGATAATGGGGGACTTAAATAATATAACCATAACATAACAGAACTAAAAATAATAGAACAGAACAATGCACAGAGGGCAATAACAGCAATGATTGGATGTCATGCTCCACATGTTGGGTCTCACTCACACAGTGTGAAATCCATAGAAAAAAAGTGAATAAATAAATTCAAGACAGTGGCCTGTAGGACCATGGCGTATTTATGTTGTAACGCAGTTGAAGCATTGTTTTAACCCTTTGCTTGTTATAATCCTGAATCGTCTCAGTCAAACAGCACAAAACATCCAGATTTGAAATAATTGGCTCCTCAAGAAAAGGTTTAAATCTCTCATAGATGTGTGATGGCTTTTAAGAACCACATTACTGAAAAACAATATGGAAAATGACTTGGCTAGAAAAGGTAAACTCTTAGAAGGTTTTACAAATGAGCTTAACTTACTAAAACTCTGGAAAACAAGGTCCATACAGTATGACATTTTTTTCATGGAAACCTAAAAGACTCTGAGCAGGTCATTTTAATTTATGCCATCATGCAACTCAGAGAAGGTGAAGTATGTCACCTGTGTGCTTGCATTTGAAGAGACTCCCAAGATATTGCTGGCAGCCTCCACAATTGATGTAGCTGCCTCTACCATCTCTACTTCTCCTCCAGTCATGGAAGCTAGGGAAGAGCTGAGGTCTGCCACCAGGAAGCTAGCTTGTAGCTGGAGAAGACCCATATTAGGAACAACTTTCTGGATTTCAGAAATACATGTTAAGGAAAAAGTATGGTAATGTGCTTTCATTTCCAAGTGTACCTGAGCAGCAGAATTGACCTCGTCCACCTGCTTGGTGAGTCCTGCCACGGCTGTGGCTGTCAGCAGCACCTCCTGAGGAGATGTGTTGGGGACATTCTTCAGCCCTGCAGTCATGCTGTTCAGCATCTGTTCTCGTAGCTGGAACATTAATGTAATACCTCACCAACAAAGTATGAATTCTGACATGAGCCCCCGAAATGCAACAATCAGGTTTTTGCAACTTAGCTTTTTACCATTTGGTTTTGTAGGGTAAAAAAGCCCTACAGGCGGCAATGCAGGCTATATATTTTACTAACCAGAGCATATTTGTGTAAATCATTTAAATGTATACTGAAATTTTATAACTGCAACTGAGATAATCTATTGATATTGCTAGCTAGATGTGAGTTGTGTATTAGATTAGAGTTTTTGATTTTGAAAATTCGGCATTCGACTGTGTCCCTCGCGGCATCCTGTGGAGAGTGCTTCGGGAATATGGGGTCCTGGGTCCTTTGCTAAGGGCTGTCAGGTCCCTGTACGACAGAAGCAGGAGCTTGGTCAACATTGCCGGCAGTAAGTCAGACTTGTTCCCAGTGCATGTTGGACTCCGGCAGGGCTGCCCTTTGTCGCCGGTTCTGTTCGTAATATTTATGGACAGAATTTCTAGGCGCAGCCAGGGGCCAGAGGGTGTCAGGTTTGGGGACCACACAATTTCGTCTCTGCTCTTTGCGGATGATGTTGTCGTGTTGGCCCCTTCTAACCAGGACCTTCAGTATGCACTGGGATGGTTTGCAGCCGAGGGTGAGGCGGTGGGGATGAAAATCAATACCTCCAAATCCGAGGCCATGGTCCTCAGTCGGAAAAGGGTGGCTTGCCCACTTCAGGTTGGTGGAGAGTGCCTGCCTCAAGTGGAGGAGTTTAAGTATCTAGGGGTCTTGTTCACGAGTGAGGGAAGGATGGAATGGGAGATTGACAGACGGATCGGTGCAGCTTCTGCAGTAATGCAGTCGATGTATCAGTCTGTCGTGGTGAAAAAAGAGCTGAGCCGCAAGGCGAAGCTCTCGATTTACCGGTCAATCTACGTTCCTACTCTCACCTATGGTCATGAGCTTTGGGTCATGACCGAAAGGACAAGATCCCGGATACAGGCGGCCGAAATGAGCTTTCTCCGCAGGGTGGCTGGGCAATCCCTTAGAGATAGGGTGAGAAGCTCGGTCACCCGGGAGGAGCTCATAGTAGAGCTACTTCTCCTCCACATCGAGAGGGGTCAGCTGAGGTGGCTTGGGCATCTGTTTCGGATGCCTCCGGAACGCCTTCCTGGGAAGGTGTTCCGGTCCCGTCCCACCGGGAGGAGACCCCGGGGAAGACCTAGGACAGCTGGAGGGACTATGTCTCCCGGCTGGCCTGGGAACGCCTCGGTGTCCCCCCGGAAGAGCTAGAGGAAGTGTCTGGGGAGAGGGAAGTCTGGGCATCCCTGCTTAGACTGCTGCCCCCGCGACCCGGCCCCGGATAAGCGGAAGATGATGGATGATGGACTTGGTGAGACATTTTTTTTTTCAGTAGAACAGATCTTTTGAGATTGATTTCCTGATCTCTATTTGTCCCAACTCCAACTCTAGAAATGTAAAAAGTGTGGTTCCTACAGAGCTACAAGGTTATATGAAATACCATGTCTTCTCTGTCTGTCTCAATGTGTCTGTGAGTTAATGTGTTTAACAGTATTTTTGCTGCACAGGTATCCTACTTCATACATCATAAATATTGTGTTCATGCTACATAAAAAATAAATACATTTTTACTATTGAATGATAGCAAAGTTAGCACCCCCCGCAAAGAAAATATCTCACTGCACCCAAAAGAGATCCCTCAATGTCACATAATTCATACTCTTCTTACAAATACCCATCTAAGCATACAATTACTTTTTGTCTGTTTTCTATCATATTTCTTCTTTGTCTTTAACTATGAATGTTTTACCGTAAGACACCCATGCTGTATTTGCATACTAAAAACTTGAAGTCAATCCGTTTGATGTGATTTAGATCACATTTAGATACACATTGTAAAATAGTGTCTTGTAGATAAACTGATGTACTGTGAGCTAAATTTTAGAGCAGCTGGTGCTAGGAAACTGCATCACAGCGTACCACTATATTTTGCCTATTGATGAGAAAAATAACAGTTTTTTGTATTACAATAAATGTGATTAGCTTTCTGTTATGTAAACTGATTTTGTTACATGATCCTCCATTAATTAAGTTTTGAGCTAACTTTATTAAACAAGCACCAATCGCAAGAGTAGTCTGTTCTCTTTGACCAAACAGATATATGGAAGCTTTAGATTTTTGGCAAGGAGAAGGAAAGGTCCAGAAAACTGTGGAATGTAAATTATGGCTGTTTTTATTTTTCATACCAAATGTAATCTTACATTTGTGATTCATATTATACTGATGAAATTGATTAATTGTGTGTCTTAGAATATAACCATCTAGGCATGAACAAACCAGCTACATAATGGTTCTGTTATAAGTTTATTCTGTGAATAGGCTACATCTTGATGATTCATCAGTCAGGCTAGTTGGAGTTGAATTAACAAACCTGAGAACCACTAAACGAGTACTGTGTAGCCACTCTTATCAACTAGGTACACATTCCAATCTATGCTTCCCTGTATTATATCATATGGCAGAGTGATCGACTCATGGGTCAAGATAGTGTGATTAAGGCATGACCTTAGAACCTGTATTCAGACTCTACAGAGGCATCTGTGTAGTATTGCCAGTTCAGTGGTGGCATGTGATCAGACACACAGGGTGGAGGTTAGACAGGTATGGAGGAGCTGAATTAGACTGGTCAGATAGGCCCTAAACCAAGACTAGACACAACCACGGTCAGTGAAGAGGTCAGTGGGAGGTAACTTGGAGTTGGTTAACATTTCATTGCAAAAGGATTCCTAAACTGTTTTTTGTTGTCATACACTTTTGTCTTGCACTGAGGTTGTGCACTGATGTCATATGTTGCTGAACACTTTCTGTAACAACTGTCGTATCACCTACAAGCTTGTAATACATTCTCTTGAGTAGATTATATTGGTTTCCTGAATCGTTTATTTATAGTTTATAGTCTATAACATTTTGTTACGTTTCTGGGAGAACTTGCTAATGAACCTAAAGTTGCACACAGAGTTTTGACCGCATCAAAACATATACTGCCTAGACATTCCTGGTGTTTTTTTCACATTCCCAGCATATTAACCCCTGTTCTCACCTCCTCTCTGGCACCTTTCTGATCCTCACTAGATCCCTTATTCAGCATATCGGACACGGACTTAAACATCTGTCCCAGGACCTCCCCGCTGAACAGCCCTCGCTGCTGTAGCTGAACAACAGTGTTCTCCACCACAGACTTCAGATCGGTCACGGAGGAACTGGAGTTGGCCGGCCGTACCTTGAAAAACAGCAATCAAATCACAGCTCATGATTCTAAATGATTAATGCAAGTGTCATGGAGTGGAAAGACAAAAACATGTAAATAATAATTATGCAATTTATTTAACTTGATGAGTATTAAGTAATGACAAACCTCAGTGGTGAGTGTGGCATTTGTTTTTCTATTCTCATTTACTACAGTAACCACCACAGACAAACTGTAGTTGTAACTACTGTTCCCAAGAGGTAGGAAGATGGACTTCACTTCATTTTCATAACTGCAGTGCAAATAATTACCTGTAACATAAAGACATTTGATGTACACTTTTCTCATAGAGCGGATGAAGCGATCTATAACTTAATTTCAATACAGAGAACTACATTTCCCGGATTACTGTCCTGTTGCTCAACTTTTGAATAGGGCAAAGTCTCATGAAAGAAACAACATTTCGAATACATTTCCGAGAACTCACCGTTGTCAGTTTTGAAACAATACTGACATTTGCCTGTGGGGCAGGAGGCTTTTGAGCAGGCGATATGGAAAGCGTCTAGAACAGTGCCTGACTGAGGTGAAATTATACAAGAAGGGGTGGTGGTGAAGGTAGCTTTAGGTCCAGTTAGAACAGCAGTTGCCGGTATGGACACATCAGCTGGTTCAGTAGTAGCTGACAGGGGGATGACTGTTGGAGCCTGAATGGTTGTGGCAAGTGTTGCCCCATCAGGTATTTGAATGGTGTACCTGACGACGCCAGATGTCGTCTTACCTACAAAAATAGGTGAAAGCTTAGATGAAATGAGTTGTATAAAGCTCCGGAAAAAATTAAGAGACCACTGCACCTTTTACTTTCCTTTCCGAAAAAGTCGAAAAGGAAAGTTTTGAGTGAGGAACATAAGCGTTCAATTTGCAGTGGTCTCTTAATTTTTATCCTTACAGGTGCTGGTCATAAAATTAGAATATCATCAAAAAGTTGATTTATTTCAGTAATTCCATTCAAAAAATTAAACTTGTATATTATATTCATTCATTACACACAGACTGAAATATTTCAAATGTTTATTTCTTTTAATTGTGATGATTATAACTGACAACTAGTGAAAATCCCAAATTCAGTATCTCTGAAAATTAGAATATTACTTAAGACCAATACAAAAAAATTATTTTTAGAAATGTTGGCCAACTGAAAAGTATGAAAATGAAAAGTATGAGCATGTACAGCACTCAATACTTAGTTGGGGCTCCTTTTGCCTGAATTACTGCAGCAATGCGGCGTGGCATGGAGTCGATCAGTCTGTGGCACTGCTCAGGTGTAATGAGAGCCCAGGTTGCTCTGATAGTGGCCTTCAGCTCTTCTGCATTGTTGGGTCTGGCGTATCGCATCTTCCTCTTCACAATACCCCATAGATTTTCTATAGGGTTAAGGTCAGGCAAGTTTGCTGGCCAATAAAGGGTACCATGGTCCTTAAAGGTACTGGTAGCTTTGGCACTGTGTGCAGGTGCCAAGTCCTGTTGGAAAATGAAATCTGCATCTCCATAAAGTTGGTCAGCAGCAGGAAGCATGAAGTGCTCTAAAACTTCCTGGTAGATGGCTGCGTTGACCTTGGACCTCAGAAAACACAGTGGACCAACACCAGCAGATGACATGGCACCCCAAACCATCACTGACTGTGGAAACTTTACACTGGACTTCAAGCAAAGTGGATTCTGTGCCTCTCCTCTCTTCCTCCAGACTCTGGGACCTTGATTTCCAAAGGAAATGCAAAATTGACTTTCATCAGAGAACATAACTCAGCAGCAGTCCAGTCCTTTTTGTCTTTCGCCCAGGTGAGACGCTTCTGACGCTGTGTCTTGTTCAAGAGTGGCTTGACACAAAGGCATGCGACAGCTGAAACCCATGTCTTGCATACGTCTGTGCGTGGTGGTTCTTGAAGCACTGATTCCAGCTGCAGTCCACTTTTTGTGAATCTCCCCCACATTTTAGAATGGGTTTTGTTTCACAATCCTCTCCAGGGTGCGGTTATCCCTATTGCTTGTACACTGTTTTCTACCACATATTTTCCTTCCCTTCGCCTCTCTATAAATGTGCTTGGACACAGAGCTCTGTGAACAGCCAGCCTCTTTAGCTATGACCTTTCGTGTCTTGTCTCCTCCTTGTGCAAGGTGTCAATGGTCGTCTTTTGGACAGCTGTCAAGTCAGCAGTCTTCGCCATGATTGTGTTGCCTACAGAACTAGACTGAGAGACCATTTAAAGGCCTTTGCAGGTGTTTTGGGTTAATTAGCTGATTAGAGTGTGGCACCAGATGTCTTCAATATTGAACCTTTTCACAATATTCTAATTTTCTGAGATATTGAATTTGGGTTTTTCATTAGTTGTCAGTTATAATTATCAAAATTCAAAGAAATAAACACTTGAAATATATCAGTCTGTGTGGAATGAATGTATACATTATACAAGTTTCACTTTTTGAATGGAATTACTGAAATAAATAAACTTTTTTATGATATTCTACTTTTATGACCAGCACCTGTATGTTCCTCACACAAAACCTTCCTTTTCAACTTTTTTAGAAAGGAAAGATTTTTTTTTTTCTTCCAGAGTTGTATATAAATAAATACAGTGACCTTAAATAGGTGACTGTCTGCCAAGTACGCACTGCAGAAGTGAAGACAAGTGAGCCTGTTCCAGCTGCAGCTATACATGCCCAAGCAATAGATGTAGTTTGGACCAGGAGCAGTTCCTTTTCTATCACCACTTTCCACTTTACATCAGTACAGGGTAATCTTTATCAAATCGAACCATAACAACATTAACAAACATTTTAGCTAAATGAAACTGGGCCACTCTCTTCTTGTTTACTTGTGATTTGCATCTAAAGATTTACTAGTGTAAACTCTATGCTGCATGTGGTAGTCTTTGACACATGAATGTCTGCCTCCCGGAGAGTGATGCTGATCTTTCTTGGGGGATTTGTGTTCACCACTGGAAATATTCTTCACTCATCCACTATAGTGGTCTTCCTTGGTCTACTAGGTTGCTGCCATTGCTGAGGTCACCGGAGCTTAATTTTTTCTCCTTAAAGTATCAATTAGTTAATTTCGTTGCCCCAAATATGTTGGCAATTTGTCTGGTTAATTCTGATTCATCTGCCTGATGACTGACAGCTTCAGTAGCACTGACACTTCTTTGGTTCCTAATTTGTCAGACACCAGCAAATGCATTAACAATGCTGTGCTCTAACCAAGCTACGAATGTTCTACTCCACCTCTACTGCACTCATAATATGCCTTGGGGCTGTTTGATCAATTTACCATGTCATCAAATATAATTGATTGTCTTGCATTACAGCTTAATTACATATCAGGTGCATCAAGTAAATGAGTGCTGCTGTGATTCTGTGTTCATTTCCCCCCACAGAAGACCTTGGTTCAGTAGCCATGGTTTGCTGCTGGTTACCTGTATATATATTGTGTAGATGTGGATCTTTGAATTGTAGGGATGTATTGTATTTACATTAAATATCCAGGAAGTGACCTAGATTTCCAATGACAAATTGAAATTCCTTCCTTGATTATATGGATAATTTGACATTTTGTCAGGTTCAACCTTAAGTGATGCTTTTTTTTTTGTTTTGTTACTATTACCAGTAACTAATGCACATTTAACAACACATACTATAAAGTCACAGAATACCTACCATATGCTATCACACTGAGATTCAGAGACTGAGACTGGGCTATCTTCAGGTTTTCACTTGACACTATGTATTCATTGCCACCTTCTTTTCTCTTGAGCAGTGGTCTTTGATTTGCTTCTTTGTAGCAGTCTTTGAAGGTCTCCTAAAACAATTTTGCTCAAAATGTAATCTCCGTACTTCTGTTGCTCAGGATTATTACAGCATTTATTCACATTAATTTTAGAAACATACTTTACTCATTTCACTTCTTTTAAACAATTTAAAGATTGGTGTCAGACAAGCTGGGCAAAAGTAGAATGTGTTTACGTGTAATATAATCCACAATTACAAAAAAAAAGTTTATATTTTCATGCAAAAATAGCAAAAATTCCAACATATTAAAGTGCCACAGTCTTACTGTCAAAGGTCTTGTGTCCTCAATATGCCAAACTACTGTTGGGCAACTCGTTGATGTGGTACACTCCAATGTTAGTCTTACATCACTGTTTATGTTTACTGGGTTACAGTTAGAACAACTACAAGGACAAATGTAAAATGTTATCATACAGCACCATAGATCTTCTGGGGTAGATAACTGTGACTTTTAAGTTGATTGAAATAAGCCATTTGGCTTCCTCCTTTCATAAAACGTTCTCAGTGCCAATCAGTGTTACATACGTTAGCTGTGCCATTACTTACCTTATGGCAACGTCAGTGAATTCAGGAGGAATAACAATGATGCATTTCTCTGCTTTAGTCACTTCAGTCAGATTTTTCACTGTGAAACTGTAGAGATAAAAATGAAATGGATCTGGAAGACAGGCTGGTTTAATCACATACGTCGTCTGGTTTGTTTTGTCTTTACATTTACATTGCTCCTCTGTGGAAAGGAAATAGGGAACATTGTTGAGTGTCACATCGATATTGATAGGACATTCAAGGTAATACACAATCAATACTTTAATTGCAAAACTGGGGAAATATCATTGTTATTTTGAGTTATGAAGGTGGCTTAAAGCTCTTCAGATGTGTGACTAGCACAGGCCCAGAAAATAAGACTTGATCAAGTGAACCACATGCTTAGCCTTGACAGAGTTTGTTACGAAAGCCTACTATTGAGTTGAACTGAAAAGTGAATGTTCTCTATGATAGCTCTGGTACTTACTGCATTCCCATTCAAATTGTATCCCAGGTTCACTCAGTCCACTCAAGTGAGTTAACCCAAGTGTGACACTTTGTCTGAAGTCAGATGGACTTTCCGGATCAGAAGTAATTTCCATATTGGCCCTCGGAAGTATTTTATGTTCTTCTATCTGAATGTCAGATTGATTTTGACAAACATCTGATGTGCCCCCCACGTTTACATCCATGTACGAGAAGACATTCCAGGCCTTGACTTTCACTTGCAACGCCCCTGTTAGAAAACAGATCATAGAAATAAGCAATTTTTTACATTTACATTTCCTATGTCAATATTAATGATTATATTTGGTTGGGTACCTTGAATTGAGTTTGAGATATTATAAATCTGCATGCTGGTGGTTTGCATGTCTCTGGTCTCAGACAGACTGTCATTGGTTCCAGACACCTGGAAGAGGAGCTGCACTGGTGCCCCTCGTTCTAGAGAGACACTAATATAAAGGTCTGCTTTAGAACATTCAGCCGTGAGTGAGGCCAGCAGGCCCTCCACAGGCTCCAGCAGACACACCTGCAGCTCAGTGGACATGCCCAAGACTGAGACCCCATTAGAGGCATGAAGTGTCAGCTGGTGGCAGCCAGAGCCCAGCTGTAGCTCTACATCTGGACCCACAGTGATGTTGTGGGGGATGATTCCTCTGTTTACTGATGAACTGGCCACCAACATCTTACCACTGTGGATTTCATAGGTCACATTCGTACCTGCACATAAAAAAGACCTCATTCTACCACTGGTTGTTGTGTCAGAAATATCAGACTTATTCCTATACATCACAGGTGTCAAACCGGTTCCACGGAGGGCTGAGTGTCTGCAGGTTTTTGCTCTCTCCTTGTACTTGATTGGTTAGTTTCTACCCTCACCTGGTTGTGTAGGTATGAACTAGGAACCAATTTATAGGAAAAACCAAAAACCTGCAGACACTCGGCCCTCCGTGGAACCGGTTTGACACCCCTGCGTATACATGAAGGTTTTATTTACCTGCTTCTACTTCAACTTGGATTTGAAAGGGGCTGTCATACAGGGCCTTGCAGTTCCTGGCATCTGTTGACTGATTCATGCTGTAGCACTTGAGGACACCAAACTCCCCAATGGGCTCCTGGATGGTTATAGCTTTCTGAGCTGTCACATGCCAGTCACTGGTGGAACACTCCACCCCGACCACGAAGACTCCCGGACGGGTGTACTTATGAATCACACTGCTATCCAGCCTGTCCGAGTGGAAATCCCATTCATGGTTAGTGAATGAGAGACTTTGAATGCCTCTGCTGGGGGATTTACATTTCTTAGTAACTCACATTTCTGGATTATATGGATCAATGTCATGCCCATCTCCAGTACTTAGAGTGCAGGTAAGGTTGCCCTGGTATGGATGAAGGAGCCACTTCACTGTGATGGTGACATTGTCAAAAACAGCAACTGACTGGCTCATTAATATGCGGAGACCTGTTGATCACAGACATGGCTGCTGGTTAAATTGTGACTGTGTGCTACTGTAGCCACTACTCCTAATTTCTGGTAACTAAATTAGGTAATCCAGATAAGCAAAAAAATGTGTTAGAATATTTAAATGTAATATTAAAAGGGAGAAAGGGAGTGTACTGTGATCAGACCGTCTTTGCAGTGGTATTCCACCGACAGATAACTTCCCAGCCCTGGGCATGGTTCACCAAAAGAGGCCACATCAGCAGTGATCTGGCAGGCCTGTAGCCCATGGCAGTCTTCTGGATAGGATGTCAGGAGAACAGAGGTGAATGCTTTTACAGATGCTGTATTTTAATTTGACCCACATTTTAAATGAAAACTACAAACTATATTGCAAATTATATCCTATTGTGCAGAATAGTTCAATAACCTTCAATAACAGGATGACCATATTAAGATACCATCTGTCAGAGAGTATTCCATACATGATTATCAAAATTATTAATAACATTATTCACATCATTATTGAGACACGTTCTGTTGTGCTTTGCAATATCTTATTGCTTAAGTGGAATTTTATTTCT
Source organism: Esox lucius (assembly GCF_011004845.1). Classification (NCBI taxonomy): domain Eukaryota; kingdom Metazoa; phylum Chordata; class Actinopteri; order Esociformes; family Esocidae; genus Esox; species Esox lucius. The sequence continues at coordinate 15,735,149 of NC_047570.1, read as the reverse complement.
AGCACAAATAATCTAATCCCTTTGTTTAATCTGTGTTTGTTTTACAATATTCACAGGTCTGCTGTGTGCATCCCAAACCAAACCATGTTATACGAACTGAATGTTTAAATGGTGTACATCCAGTAGTTGTTTCAGAATAGCTTCTTGCTAAAGTAGAATTAGGTTTCACTGCTGTTTCATCACAACTGAGCCCTTTGTTGAGCCTGTTCTGTATTAAGCCTGTTTTAAAAAGTACCAAGGATCCTAAGTGGCGCAGTGGTTGAAGGCACTGCATCACTATTCTGATTTTGGCACATCACAGCTTTCCACCACAGTCATGGTTTAAGTCTTGGCAGTTCCATTTGTGCCATTGTGTCATTTTGAGCACCATGCGGTGGTCAACATTTGCCAGCATACCCCAAGGTGGGAGGATGCAATGTTGCAGTAATGTCCATCGACTGTTGTATACTACTGACTCCCTCAGGTGAGCTGGGTCCCTGCAAGCTAAACTAAGGTGGTTAGTGTTGTAGTGTGAAGTGTGAAAAGAAGCAGAAAGGCTTGGTGTGACATGTCTCAGAGGAAGCATATAGTAAGCTGCAACTTTTTTCAGCTTGTTTGGAGTTGCAGCAATAAAACAAGGTTGTAGAATTAGAATACAGCTCATTACCTTTATTGATATTTTACACAGACTTTTTGGCTAATCTGCATTTGTGCTACTCATAATTTTGCAGCAGACTGTATTTTTTTGTAAACTGTCAAAACCAAAGCAAATATTTATATCTAAGTATGGAGTAAGATGAATAGAGAAATGTACATATTTCAACACTTTTATAACCATTAGACTTCATACCTGTCACTGAATCTATAACATCTATCCAGCTACACTCCTCCTGTGTGGAGGTGGCTGAAGACCCAGAACTCGTCCTGCAGTAGTGAACCGTCTTACGACCATAGAAGCTGTCATCAATCTCTATCACCTCGCCGGACCCACATTGCAATGTGGCATTGTGGTCAGCACAAGCAATGGAGCGCACGGACTCTGAGACAAACAAACAAATAACATTTTAGAGGGACCGAGAACAACAACCATGTTCCCTATCCACTAACCTTGATCCTAACCTTAACCCTAATCTTAACCTAACCCTAACTTAACTTCAACAGTCTAATGTTCATGCCTAAACTTTACCAGTAATGCATAAACCTAAAATAACCCCAATTCAAACACTTTTTAGGATTTACCCTTAACCTAACCTCTCTACATTTTCCTAGTGGGGACTGATTTTCAAGTTTTTTAATCTTTGAATCTTTGTGGAGAAATCTGGTCCCCACATCTACACATATAGAACAGGATGAAACACACACACACACACCAAATTGGCAGATGAAGTGCAGCTCCTGGCTACAGCTGTCTGTTGCCTCCCACTGAAACCCTGAGTTCCTCAAGATGTGGGCACAATGAGCTCCTGGAGCAGGGTCATTCAACCAGTTAGAATAGCTGACATCAGAGCCATCAAGCCAGGAGAGAGGACCTGAGGATCACACAAACACACACACCAATCCATGTTTTCTATATCCTGTATTATTTAATTGCATTCATTTAAATCTGTTCTTACAAAATGATACAGCTGTTTAATCCTGGATATCAGACTGTTAAGGTGTGTGTAATGAGTTGTTATTCAGGCTAGGTAGGTTCCTACTCATACTCAATTTGTTAGGTTCTGGTGTACAGTGGTGTTTTGCTATAACAACAATCTGACAAAGCTAAATAACTAAATAGTCAGTGTTACTGGGCTGTTCTCACCTTTTTCTCCATCTGAGAAATTCTACATTTGAAATTTTACAAATCCTTGGCATTAAGAAGGATACACTATATCTGACAATGAATACCAGTAAGCTGGTATACAGGGGGTTTTTTTTATGAGAAGGGAAACCAGTGTTATTATGTAAGAATTCTGTTGAGTAAATTTATATATTTTAATATTTGTTGCAATTATTAATAAATGATGGCACACAGGTCCAAATTTGACAGTCTTGCTCAGGGTGATGAAGATACACAGCTGCAGTAGTGTCCAAAGTTAGTGAAAGACTGTAAGTGTTTTAAAGTGGTACATTTGAGTGTGGCTACATTTACATTGAGACTCACTCTAAGAAATCCTAACTGTTTACTGCATGCCAGCAAATTACAAAGGTAGAAAGATACTAGTGAAAGACAATCCTTTATATCAATACAGTGATTGACCCTGAGGTTAATTTCTTGACTGACACAGAAGTAAATGAAAGGATACAGCAAATGTTGTATAATTTTCTTGCATTGGGGAAGGCAAGAGGATAAGTGATGAGGAAAGAGAAATAGCAGATATTGTCAGGGAAGAGACACTCACATTTTAGTCATTCTGGTATTTTGAGTGGGTATTTTTATAGAACAGATATTAATAACATAACAATGCATGTTCTTCCATTTTTAAGTTTAAAAAGCTTTACAACCCACAACCCACATATGTAATTACACGTGTTTATAATAAAACAATTGTCGAGAGAGGAGTCGAGAGAGGAGTCGAAGAGAGGGGAAATTGGCACAGACTATTGACTTGGTCATAGATAAATCCCAAATTGAATCTCTCTTTTGTGACAAAGTTTTCAAAGGTTAAGCTTTTTGTATTGATTCAAGTGAGCAGAGAGCAGAAATTGTTGTTACCATGGCTTAAATTGAAAATCAAAATCAAAGGTTATAAAGCATTGTAGAAATTTTTTTTGAGAAGAGATCAAGTATTCAACGCACATTTTTAACAACTTTAAAACTGATTATACTATTCAGTTTTTGCCCTCAAAACTCTCTCTCATTTTCTAGCATAAGGAATAGGTTGCTGCAACTCATGAGCTCAGTATTTCTAGGCCTAGATACAGCCTTGGTTATCTTCTGGCTCAACTTGCATCTGAATATCACTGTTGAACAGCACTGGAGGAGTCATGCAGTGATTACATAAAACACTTCCCTAGCAAGTTAGTTGTACAGCAATATTGCATGGTGATTCACAAATATTTGTTTGGGTATTTAGTTAGCAAAATTGTATGGAAACCAGTAGTCAAAAGAATAGACGCTATAGGCTTAATCATATGTTTATATTTTAACAATTATTTTCTGAGTTGAATTGTCTGGCTGTTTGAGTTCTCTTTATGATGTTACCCCTCTGTAAAAATTTTCTGATATGTAAATCTGTTACATTTTTGATTGATTTTATGTAATAAATAGAAAAGCTGGGTGTAACTTGCATTTAGAAGATGGATGTATAAGCTAATCCAAATCCAATATTACACGTGGTTATATTAAATTTGACCTACTCTTAAACAGCCTCATATACCTAATTACTAAATAGTGTAATAAGGTATATGACATTATAAAACAAAATAATTAGCCACGGGACCTGAGATTGAAAGGTTGTTTTTTGTCTGGGAATTGAAAAGGCCTGTGTAAGTCAAAGGACTGGACTGCCAGCCCAGTTGAAAACATATATTGAATGTCAAGTGTTCCTCATCAGCCGAGGGCTGCAAAAAGGAGATATCCAAATGTGTCTCCTATCAATGGTGCAAGATAAACACATACATAAAACAGATATATATCACTCAGCAAGAGACAGACAGGCCAGCTGACTTGTGAGATAGCCACTAAACACAGCTGTCTTTGTTCATTTTTACTGCAGATCTAAGAGGGTGCACTGGTCATACAAGACCAAGATTAACCATCTTTATCTCCAGAGATCTGATGTGGAGGTGGGCGGATCATGTAAGTTTAGCAGACATCAGGGGACCTTTACTGATTTCTCAGTAAAATAATCATAAAAATATGTTTCCACCACAGCTCAGGAAAGGGGTAGAAATATTACTGCAATATTTACTGTCATCAAGTCCTCATTAGAAATATCTTATTTCCATAAGACCTTTAATAAACCATACAGTGGACAAAATCATAAAATATTTTCAAATATGTTTTTGCATATTAGATTTCCATCCAATATTCATACATATTATTATAAAATATGTTATCAGCAATTTGGGTTTTCTTCAATCATCCTCTTACCCTCAGCTGCAGAGTCCAGTGTTAGGTTCACAGAGGCAGGTGCCAAACCCAGCCACCAGTCCTTCTCCGGCTGCAGGTGCTTCTGAAGGAACTGCTGGGTTTCATCATTCAGGATAAAGGCTAGGTGTCCACCACCCCGCTCACACCAACTCTGTGCACTGAGGAAAGTACGCTGTATAACCACAAATTCATAGCAGGATCCGTCAAAGCCCTCTTGGTACTCTGGACAGGATAGAACCACTATCTCATCCTCTGAACTACAGATCCCTAAGAAAACAGCCATCAAGACCAACACATAGCGATGAGTGCTGACCATGTTCACTTCCATGTTCAGTGTAGCAAACTGCCTGGTGACATGCCGTATTTAAAGGGGACTGACGTCAGTTTCCCTGACATTATCTCAGCATCACTGAATGACATGATCTAGCTCCAAAAAGGATGTCACCTTACTGCCTGGCTTTGAGAGGTACCATCATGCATTATCCTTGTTCACACACAATAGAACAGAGGTCGACAGTGACTGGGCTGTAATAAGGACTTAAGGCCCCTCTGTCAACAGCCTTTGGATATTCTCTGTCTTTGAATGCTGACAATGATTTATACAGACAAACCAGTGTTGGGTATGTTACATTCTAAATAGGCCTACAATCAATCTCGTAATTTTTTTACTGCTCAACCATTTTAATCAGTTATGTACATTATGGTTCACCCAATCTCAGTATTTTGAGATTAGAATCAAACAGGATTTGGGAAAAAAATAACAATTTCTACTTTGCAAATATTGACTTAATTTTTGTAAACCTTAATCCCTATCCTAGCTAATATTAGCCACCTAGTTGCCTAGCTCATGTTAGCCACAACAAATTAGAATTGACAATATATGTGTAACATATAGTATGAATTGCAATATATAAAAAACAGTATACAAAAAGTAAATATGTACCAAATCATACAAAATGAATTATCATCATCCAGAAATAAAACATATCAGGTAAAATCATACCAAACTGATTGACCTTTATTTATACAGAGCAATCAACTGAGAATAATTTGTCTTTTACAGCAATAGTCCAGTATTACAACAACAAAAACACATGCAAAACAAAACAATCCCAATTGACAATTAAAACATAATTAAAAATAAATGTAAAATGTCTTACAGTCACTAAAACATTCAACTTGGGGTAGTTCGTCCAAACTTCTTATTTTTCTGAGGTTTCACTTACCAAGAGATGTTCCAGAAGGCCCATAGTCCTTTATTCAAACAATCCATTATTGAGCTCTGTCCCAGTATGTAATTAGCGTTATTAGTAGTGCTGTGCCAATACAACGATTTCATGTAAAATCGCGATTCTTTTGTTTCACAATATTGTATCGATATTCTGATCTTTAGAATATATGTTCATTTATTTACTATGCTGTCCAAAGCCGCCTTTTAAATTACTTTAGCGACCGTTGAACTGGCCTGCTTCATTAACATTAGTTGTGTATCACAAAATCTACCTGATAAAAGCCTATGACTGTATTCCCATGGATGCCATCAATAAATCCCCTTCAGACCCTGTGTCCATTACAATGGACATCACATAACAGTCAATTTATTTTGCTTCTGGAGCATTTCTCCTCGTTGAAAGCTTGAAGTCCATTATATTTGACCCTTGTAAACCAATTAGGTGGCATGGCTCTGCATGTTGTAAAAAAATCCACTACATTTAAGAGAGGCATGGCACACTGTAATAATTAACATTTTCAACAGTTTTTTTTTTCATATTTATTGATGTTTTTACAAGATTTGTTGCCAAAAAGGAGACGTATAGGAGAGAAGAAATTTGTATATATTTGCTGTTTTTTGATTTTGGTATGTTGTTTGTGAAGTACGACTGTTACGACCTGACATCCACTGAAATGGACCAAAACATTTTACTAAAAAACTTTTAATACAATTAAAGATTTGAAATTTGTGTTATTACATTTGGTCTAATTTATGGATGCCTCAGGAAAAAGACAAAAAAAATCTAAATTGTTCAGAAGTGGTACACAATTCAGGTCTGAAAGGATTAATAAAGAAACCAGAAAATGGTATGCTGTCATCTGAATTTATTTTATTTATTTCATTACTCAAAATGCTAGCGCCAAAGCGGCCACAACTTGTTGCTTTAAAAGAGATTGTTTCTGTGTTGTTTGGTGATACGAGGTTAGAAACGTACTTAAAGCGATAATGATGTCGAGGTGAGTAAAACATAAACTGTGGCCATAAGTTTTGTGTTGTCCATACTTCATGCTGTGAAATGTTGGTAATATATTTTAGATTACAACAGCAACCCTGTCATGATAACTTGATAGACAAGCACATCTGCTGTGAAGCTCATACGGTTGCTTGGTCAGTCTTCTAGCTATGGAAAACGTTGCAGTAGGTGTAGTCGGCTGATTAGTAAGTTGGTTGTTTTCTCCCGTTTCTTCTAAATTCATTCAAATATGCAAACTGTCATTGCTAAAAAGACAACTAATTGTCCGGTTTGTTTCGTCTGTCAAACAAAAATAAAGTTGTCTGCCCGCAAATGTTCCGCAATTTCACTAGCTAGCCAAGAGGCAGTAATGTGCTTCGCTGACGAATTCGTCACTTGATCGCGATGATGTCCTTCATCTGCCAAAAGATGTACACCACACATTTCCCCTAATAATTTATAAACACTTGTATGTCTTGAGATTTGCTTGTTCTTACTTTATCATGGTCATATTAGCTGTACGGACCTAGTTTAACTGCTGGCTGAATCTCGTCGCAAAATGTCGTTTAATGCAAACCTAGACGTTCGTTCGTTCAATTGCTTGTTAATGGGAGAAAACAAATATTATTATTCCAAGTTACATTAACGTGTTGTCAAATTAAAGTATGTGCTCTTTAAAACAAAGTTAACTTGTAATTGTAATTTTGTTTTGTGTGTTATTAAGTAACGCCCCCAAATTGCGGTCTGCAGATATACCTTATTGGACTGTGGGGCTTCTAGGCCAAAATCTTAAAGTTAATGGCATAACCTAAGAAATACAAAATTAAATGATATGCCAGTTAGACAATTAAACATTTAATTACCCCATTAAATATACTAAACATTACATTCCAACACTGTCAAAACTAAACTGTTTCTTTGTGTACTGTGTATTCAGCTTTGCCCAGATTCTGTAGGCTTTGGATTCATCCTATCATGTTGTATGGCCAGGTGAACACTTCCAAAACACTGTCCAGTTTACTCTTGCTAAATAAATGATGTTCCTTGTCTCTTTGTCTCATCAAAATATATTGTGTTTTCTGGATCTTGTAATTTTTGTTGTGTGGAACCCAGCATTAGCTGATGGTTTAAAGACAGCTAATAGGTATCCTCATCAACAAACATAATTAACAGGGAAGCTCAAAATTATCACTAATTCCTCTTTTGTCTATTTCGTCTATGAATGTTTCAGTGTCTTCAAAATTATTAAACAAAAACATGAATGGGAGAGAGCTTCTTGTTCTTCCTCTGGAGTTGAAGCCTCTCTGAGCATCTGCAGAGCACCCTGTATTTCCTCATCATTCAGGGGTGAGGACTACCCAGTCTCAGAAAAGGCCCATGTTGGCATTTACCCAGGCAACAGCATCCCCCAGCTCAACAACGCATCTTTGGAACTGAAATGAAAGATCACAAAAATCACATAGAAGTAGAGGTGTACAAAGTGCAAAGTAAAAGTACTCAACTGTGTTCGGCTTTGTTCACCACTTTAGGGAAGTATCTAATTAAGATCTAAGTAACCAGGTAAAGCAAGCAAATTTATTTATACAGCACAATTCATACATCGAGCCCAACTCAGTTTATATTCTTCAAACATATCAGAAATGTAACCATTCAGAGATTTATAAACTAAAAGCACCATTTTGAAATCTATTCTGTAACTGACTGGAAGCCAATGCAAAGATTTAAGAACCGGAGTGATGTGCTCTTTTCTCTTGGTCCTGGTTAGCATTCTGAATGAGCTGCAGCTGTTTTAAAGTATTTTTGGGGAGTCCAGTTAAGAGGCCATTACCGTAGTCAACCCTACTAGAGATAAAAGCATGGATGAGCTTCTCTGGGTCTTTTTGGGGCACCAAGCCTGCTAATCTTGCAATATTTTTAGATGATAGAATGCTGTTTTGGTAACTGTTTGAATATGACTATTAAATGTGAGGTCTGAGTTTTATCAGAACACCAAGATTACGCACTTGATCCCTGGTTTTAAGGGCCTGAGAATCCAGCTCTTTACTAATACTTGTTTTGTTTTTTTTGTTGCCAAACACACTAATCTCATAATTGTACACAATTTTGGGAGTTCAAAACTAACCAGTGATCAATAAAATTAAAAGGAAGAGTGTAAATAATCAATTAAGATCACTGGTTAGTTATGAACTCTGTTTAGGTAATTTAGCTCATCCTTAGCAACTTCACAAAACCGGTGAACACAGCCAAATACTATTTTTTACACCAATGCATAGAAGATGGCCATGAAAAAATATTATTTTGTTTACATTTCTAAATAATGACAACATAGTATATATTAAGCTACAAAATAAATGGATCTTGCCTGCTTGCATAGAGTGACAGGTGCATCACACATCTTTAGCTAGTTATAACGTACCCTAATAGACTAGACCTGGCTTAAGCCCCATGTGGTGCGAGACAAGGCAACCGTGTTTGACATCCACCTGTCAAATCCCGTGTACATTTTGCACCACCCTCTGTTGGAGCCTCATGCACTGTCAATACGCCTCAACCAGAATTCGATTGAAGCAAAGTTGCAGCTGCACTGCAAGCTGGAACGCTGCGGTACGTTACCGGTAGGTTTTAGGTAATAATCGCAATCCATGTGCCACATGGCAGAAATAATAACAAGTAGCCTACCTCGTCGCGTAGCTAGCTATCTTTAAACGTAACTATAAGGGTTGTCGTGTAGTCGGTCTCTGGAAAGCTATTCGATTCTCAATCGAATCTCAATCTCAATCTGCAATTGGGACAATACCACTGCCTCTCCCAAGTCATATTGTGTGATAGTCAATGGAGCAACCTCGCCAACGAGACATAACATTTTTGCAAGAAACATATTAATACAGAGGATCGTGACCCACGTTCACTTAGATGAAGAATAAAGGCAAATGCAATTCCATCAATTTACCCAGTTCAACCCATGGAGACAATTTGTAAGACTGATTGTAAGTAATGCTTCTGATTGCTATGTTATAATACACAAAAGTACACATTGCCTCCGGATATTCTGGGTAAGAATTGGGGATTATTGTGTTCACCATACGGAGGTGACTTTCCAAGGTGAATATCAAAGATATATACAAACAGATAATTTGCTTTCTAGCAAGCGAAATGTTGGCCAACTGAAAAGTATGAACATGAAAAGTATGAGCATGTATAGCACTCAATACTTAGTTGGGGCTTCTTTTTGCCTGAATTACTGCAGCAATGCGGTGTGGCATGGAGTCGATCAATCTGTGGCACTGCTCAGATGTTATGAGAGCCCAGGTTGCTCTGATAGTGGCCTTCAGCTCTTCTGCATTGTTGGGTCTGGCGTATCGCATCTTCCTCTTCACAATACCCCATAGATTTTCTATAGGGTTAAGGTCAGGCAAGTTTGCTGGCCAATTAAGAACAGGGATACCATGATCCTTAAACCAGGTACTGGTAGCTTTGGCACTGTGTGCAGGTGGAAAATGAAATCTGCATCTCCATAAAGTTGGTCAGCAGCAGGATGCATGAAGTGCTCTAAAACTTCCTGGTAGACGGCTGCGTTGACCTTGGACCTCAGAAAACACAGTGGACCAACACCAGCAGATGACATGGCACCCCAAACCATCACTGACTGTGGAAACTTAACACCAGACTTCAAGCAACGTGGATTCTGTGCCTCTCCTCTCTTCCTCCAGACTCTGGGACCTTGATTTCCAAAGGAAATGCAAAATTGACTTTCATCAGAGAACATAACTCAGCAGCAGTCCAGTCCTTTTTGTCCTTAGCCCAGGTGAGACTCTTCTGACGCTGTGTCTTGTTCAAGAGTGGCTTGACACAAAGGAATGCAACAGCTGAAACCCATGTCTTGCATACGTCTGTGCTTGGTGGTTCTTGAAGCACTGACTCCAGCTGCAGTCCACTCTTTGTGAATCTCCCACACATTTTTGAATGTTTTTTTTTTTACAATCCTCTCCAGGGTGCGGTTATCCCAATTGCTTGTACACTTTTTTCTACCACATATTTTCCTTCCCTTCGCCTCTCTATTAATGAGCTTGGACACAGCCAGCCTCTTTAGCTATGACCTTTTTTGTCTTGCCCTCCTTGTGCAAGGTGTCAATGGTCGTCTTTTGGACAGCTGTCAAGTCAGCAGTCTTCCCCATGATTGTGTTGCCTACAGAATTAGACTGAGAGACCATTTAAAGGCCTTTGCAGGTGTTTTGGGTTAATTAGCTGATTAGAGTGTGGCACCAGTTGTCTTCAATATTGAAACTTTTCACAATATTCTAATTTTCTGAGGTTTTCATTAGTTGTCAGTTATAATCATCAAAATTAAAAGAAATAAACACTTGAAATATATCTGTCTGTGTGGAATGAATGTATAAAAATTTCACTTTTTTAATGGAATTACTGAAATAAAATCAACTTTTTGATGATATTCAAATTTTATGACCACCACCTGTACACTTGCTTTTTCCGAACAAATGCGTGGATTGATATAACTGTGGCCAAAACAGAGGAAGTTCCCGTTTATTTGAAATGAGAATTTTGCGAAAATTACAACTTTATTTCAAGGAATACAACATTGTCATGTTCTTTGAGGTAAACAACACCAGATGATCAGTAGTTTTTAAGACTGCCTTATATAAAAACATCAACCAAAGTCTGGTTCTCCTGGATTTCAGTGACTCCCAGACAACTGAAGCAATCTATTGGCAACATAAAAGTTGCTTACACATCTTTCTATGCTGACAGATATGATTAATTCAAATTTTTATCATTAGCTTTTTCACCAACTCTCTATGCTATATAAAAGAAACATTTACATTAGTAATTTTAGGTTCATCCAAAGCTAGATTCTGTGACCTAGAAAATAGCATGCACTCAGTTTTATTGGCATTTAGAACTGACCTATGGAACAGCTTTTTCAAGAAAGGGAAACAGTAGCGTATAGTAATGTGTCACCAGAAAAAGTGCATAAAAATGGACTGCACAATTTACATTTTTCATTAATATATAGAGTGAACAATATAGGACCCCAAACTGAACCCTGTGGAACTCCTTTGTGGACTACAGGAAATACAAGCAGATTTAATACCATCAGCTAGTCAGTGCCAGCTTTGAGAGTCCTAATCCAAATTTTATTTGGGGCCCCCTCTCCCCTAGCAGTTTGGTGATCTCTCGCCTCTTAAACTTGGCCTAGGTTGTCACTAAGCCTGGGGAATACCTATGGGATTTTTGTATCAAAGGTGTTAACCAAATCATATTAATTGCTTGGGCTAATGCCTCAAAACATGTTAACTCAATCAAATGCATTGCTTGGGAGGGGCTCATGAGAATAATGTCTTCAGTGCAACAGTAGCTAGCTAAGTAAAGATGGCAGCAAAATCGCTAAATAAAACCCCATTGAAATCTGTGGATGTATGTCGTGTTGGTGGTGAACAAAAATGTCCTAGGTAAATCGTTGTTATTGTGACCAGCCTACACAATCGCTTAGGACCGGTAACGCTGAATGAGGGGTTTTCTAAAGCGTTATGTGGCTCTTGCACACACCCCAACTCTCCCAGAAGAGTTGAGTTTCTGCAGGTTGGGGTGTCTGCTCTTGTCTTCTGCATCTTCTACTAAAATATAAAACAAGTATGGATGAGTTGGAAAGAATTAGCGGTTTTGTGGAGGGGAAAATCTAATTCTAAACTCAGAATGGAGAGAGATGGCGCAGGGGAGTCTCAACCCCCAGATGTACCAAAAGATTTTCGCCTAACGAGCGGACAGTCCCAATATCACTGACTTGCCAGCGAGAGACTGGAGACTGGAATATGACTAGATAAAACCTGGTTTTGATTGCTCTAGTCTGTATTCAGCATTGAGGGTTATACAATCAATCTATCCCCTGCATGTTTTTAGACACACCCTTCTCTTTATAATATGATGAGAGCAGCCCATCCGGGTACTTTGCTTCGCGTCATGCTCCCAGTCCTTTTTGGGGTTAAGCAGACCATTTAAATTGGCGATGAATACAAAATCAGTCGTCTTTGCCAATTCATTCAAACAGAATAAGAAAAACATATAGCTTTTTTGCTATTATGTGCCAAACACTATGGCCAGTCAGGCAAACAATTATTCTATGTCGTTGTCGATCATTGATTGTTGTTAGATTCTGTCCATTTCTGATCCATGAACAAAATGAATAAAACCGGAAGTCAGGGGAGGACCTTTATTCAGCATGAGGTTTATGATGATAACCTTCCATAGTTCTTACATTTTCTCTCCAAAGATTACAATGTTACCATAGTCTTTTATGCCAGGACACATAGTAGGCGGTCAGTTTCATAGCCAACCATTACATAGACTATTATAAGAACTAGTTTATCCTACAAAATATCTTGTATGGCGTATTCCAACCTATGACCCAAGGGTCTATTCAGAGAGTCCTATGACAGTCACATACACAGTTCCTAGCAGGTAGTATGGACAGGGTGTTTGAAACCCATCAGTAATGGGGCATCACATTTCCTACCTAGTGTCCTCCGTACAGAGATAGTTAGTACTCTCATACATTGTGTCATGCTTAATTCAATTACTTTTCATGCTCAGTATCTCTCATCGTTATATAGAGAAAACTCAAGAAATAGGGGTTGAGTGTCCATTCAGTCTGACTCCATCGAAGTGGACAAACGACCCAACCCAGTGCCCGGAGGTGTCATATCCTGATATATACAACTACCTTATTGAATCTCCAGGTAATGTGTTTATGAGTTAAGGTTAAGGTGACCAGATGTCTGAAATGGAAACCGGGGACATTTCCAGTTGGCGGTCAATATATCATTGAAGTATTTGATGTTGTTATCTATGAAAAATAAAAGGGGACAGTTCCGCCTTTTTGTATTTAGTCTAACAGGCACATTGTGATAGACAGAGAAAACAACTATATTACAGAAACACCACAGACAAGTCTGAACTGTCCAATCTGAACAGCCATTGTAATGTAGTCAAAGCTCTTCCATTAACTTAATAGGTGCTCTCTACATTGCAGATAGTGGCTTCTTCTGTTTGCTAAATAGCTTGCTTAATCAGCCAGTCACAGTCTACTAGGTAGCTCGTGCCATCTTTGACAGTTGCCATACCCTTTATTGTTAGTTTTTCCTTAGCAAGGTCAAGACACCCATGTCAGCCGTTCCATGGTGCTCATCTCATAAACTTGTTAAAAGTGCTGGGAAATGCTTCGCTTTATTTTAAAATGTTTGCCTCTTTTTCCTGTCTTCTTCCCAAAACGGCACTGCTACACCAATATTTCTCAAGAATCTTGTCGGCCAATGAGAATTCGCTTCCCCTTTCGCTCATTGTCACTGATATTCAGCACCTCAAAACTTTCTTTCCCGGTCCCCCAATCCATAAATATATATATATTTTTAATGAACTTAATAAAAAAAAGAAATATTTTACAGAGGTACAGTTCATAAGAAAATCTGTCAATGAAACATACCGTTAGTTACCGGGAATGTAACTCTGGTTATATGAGTGGAGCCAAGCCCCCTAGAGGCTCATTATGCAAGATGCAACACCCAATCAGGGCACGCCTTTTCCCCATTTTGGACCAAAGATGTACTCCCAGCTTGCAGGGTCCAGTAGAACTCTTCCCCTAAAACCCCAAGATGGAACATCCCGATAGCTGACAAGGTCAGAAAGGGATGATTGAATGTGTTAATGATGGAATCCCCCTTCAGAGCAGGCCCATGAACACATAGGCCACCCCAGGGAGAAAGGATGTTGAACTCGTATCCGTTCCACATAAGCACAACAATAAACATTCATGCACCACACATCACAAGATGAGGGGCATGGGAATACAAAAACATTTAACATGAGGAATGCCCCAAGGAGGAAGCAAACCCACACCAAGTGTATTGGCAGGGAGTGACAATACCCATAAACCAAGCAGGCTAAAGGATTCTGCAATTTTAGGGAAATGATAAAATCAAGGCAAAGCACGAGATTCCCTAGCAAAATTCAGAGATCTTGGGCAGCAGCACCGAGAACCGAATGAACAAGGGAAGACGGAGACACGTCTAGTAAATAGAAACGCACAAACGCCGAAATCAACGACCACGACGCCGCAGCACAAATGTCATCCACCCTGACCCTGTGGAAAAGGGCAGAGGAGGCAGCAACACCCCTCGTGGAGTGTGCACGGAGACCCTCCGTAACAACAGAACCAGACGCCCCGCATGTCAAAGTGATGCAGTCACAAAGCCAGTGGGAGAGACGCTGCTTAGAAAGCGGACCACCCAACCGGGAATCCAAATAGCAAATAAACAGCTGGGGAGATAATCCTGGTGCGCTCTACGTAAAGGGCGAGAGCGCGTATCGGGCACAGACAGTGGAGCCTCCTCATGGACTTGGGAGGAGGGAAGAAGGCCTGTAAATCGATAGTCCTCGACCGAAAAGCGCTTGTGATAACCTTGGGTACGAAGGACGGATTAGGTCTTAGTATAAGTCCTCTTTGATAGCCAGGCAGCCCGGGCGCACAGAGAGCGCGCAGAGATCACTCACTTGCTTAGCACAAAGCGATGAGCAAGGCAGTCTTAAGGGAGAGCAACTTAAGAGAACACTGCTGTAAGGGCTCGAATGGGGGTTCACAAAGAGAGCCCAGCACCTTAGCAAGGTCCCATTATGGAGTGTCTAGCCTGGCCACCGGGCACAGATGGCGCATACCCAAAAGGAAATGGCGGAGGAGAGGGTGGCTGAAAACCATGTTTCCATCAAAGCCCTTGTGACATTGCATATACAATGCATATACACGGATGGTCGAAGGAGACACTGCAGAAATGACAGAATCTCCTCCACAGGACAGCACGAAGGGTCCGTTGTCTCTCCCACTTCTGATCCGAGCCAGCAGACACGCTATGCAGCGCTGCGGGGAAACGCTTAAAGGAGGCCCCGAGGCCAGCACAAATGTGTCCACCCCCAGAGGGGGGCTTCCCCAAACCTCTACCAGATGAGAGAGACAATGTCTGGGTGGAGACACCACTCGTCGTGATGAAGGCCACCCCGAGACATCAGGTCCGTGCCCACATTCAGACAGGCCGTAATGTGAGTCGCAGTCAGGGAGCGGAGGTGGGCATGCGCTCATAGCCAAAGACGTGTCGCCGAATGGTGGAGAGCAGGAGACCTGATCCCCCCCTTGACGATTGATTTACGCGACCGTAGCACGGTTGTCCGAGTGAACCAGGACATTGTGGCCCTTGACTAGGTCAGAGAAGTGCGTCAGCACCAATAAGGCTGTGTCCAGTTCCAGCAGGTTGATGTGACGAGGGCCGGGAGGCCATACGCCCCCAACAGCCTGACCCCGGCACACACCGCCCCATCCAGGTCCCCTCGTAGGTGAGCTGGCAGAGACATTGTCCGGTTACGATGACGTACTGGGTCGACCTGCTGGCGAGTGAACCAGGCCTGTAGGCTGCGCATGTGCAGTAGACCCAGGGGGCTACCGTGTGCGCTGTGGCCATCATACCCAACAGGTACATGGCGGCCCGAACACAGGTTGAGCCAGAGCCTGGCGAACGGAATCCTCGTATACTTGTAGACCCTGCCCTGAAGGCAAACCGGAATAACTTCCTGTGTCTGTGAACATGGAAGTAAGCATCCTTGAGGTCTGTGCTCGAACAAAAATCTCCCGACAGGAAGGCTTCTAGCAGGCGACTGGTGGTGAGCATACAGAATGGTTGTTTGGCTAAATGCCCATTCAGATTGCGCAAATCCAAGATCGGCCTCACTCCTCCAGTTCTTTTTGGAACCAGGAAGTAACAGGAGTAAAAACCATTATCCCGGAAAAGGGGGGTGGAGCTGAGCGAAACTGAACCAGATAACCCAATCTGATCATTCGATCGATTATGACAGTGGTTCCCAACCAGGGGTACTAGGACCCCTGGGGGTACTTGGCCTTTCCACAGGGGGTACTTGAAAACACTCATGACACCATAGACTTACTAGTGAAATGAACATGAGGGGGTACTTCAGGGGTACTCCAAGCAGTGCAAATTCTTTTTGGGGGTACAGTAACTGAAAAAGGTTGGGAGCCACTGGAGTATGACATGGTGATGACCCCACTCCCAATAACGCTCTGAGAGAGGAAGAGCATGAAGTTGGGGGCATTGGTCAGGACCCGAGAGGAAGAAACATGACCCAAGGAGGGCAGGGAGAGAAAGGGATGAGAAAAAACAGGAGAAAAACTTGGAGCCACATCAGGAGGCAAACCCGGGTTTACTGAACAAGAGCTGAATGCACTAACCACTGAGCTATCATGCTGCCCAATTAGCACCACGCTCTCACTCATAGGAACCTGTGTGAGAGAGGGGCCCGGCATTTGCATACACGGACGTTTCACCCTGAGTGGGGACGCGTTGCTAAGGAGACGCTGAGAAGTGCAGACGGGACTGGGGTGATCAGAAAGAACAGGTAGCGAGATACGGAGGCGAGAGACCGCAATGTTACCTGGCGATTGATCCTGTCATAGCAAGCGGGTTGAGAAGCAACCACAGTGAACTTTTAGGAGGCTCGGTAGCCTGCGAATTGCGGGAAAGAGAGGAGCCCAGCATTTGCATACACAAAGTTTCACTGATGGCGAGTGAATGTAAACACAGTCGTGCCGGGCAGAACTCTGAGTTATATTGCGACTGTTTCTGACATGGAAAAGTTCATCTTCAGTCTCACTATCAATTGCTCAATTCTTATGATTATTCCTAGGAAGTTAGTGGACACTAGTAAGTTTATTACTGGCTAATAATCTGTTAAAATGGCCATTAAAAAAAGCCATAGACGCTATGGTGGAAGTAAACGTAATAAGAAATGTTAGTCATTTTAACACAATCCTCAATGGACTCTAGCGACTGCTGAAAAGTGTAATACCTTGGCGTAGTGGTTAAAGACAGTGCCTCTCATGTGGAAGACCTGAGTTCGAATCTATAGAGAGCAATGACGTGTTCATTATATCTGGTTAGATTCCCTTTTCTTTTCACTTGATGAAAAAGTTTCAGTGTCATTCACGAATGAAAGACAAAAGTATGTTGTTACGCCATGAAAGAAAGAAATAAGTTCTTATGCCATGAAATCAAATAGCTTTGGCAGACTCGCAAGCAATTACTCAATTCTTATGAGTATTCCAGTAAGTTAGTAGATACCAGTAAAGCTTATTACTGGCTAATACGCTGTTAAAACAGCCAGTGGCAAACGGCATACGTAGACGCTATTTGTGGTGGAGGTAAATTTAGTAAGACACGTTAATCTGTTTAACTGTATCAATGTCATTCGTGGCATAAGAGGATTTGTTCAGGATAGACACAAGAGGCTATACTGACACCCAGCACATGTACAGCTCTGTGGTGTAATGGTTTTATGACACAGCTTTGCATGTGGGCGACCTGGGTTTGAATCTCGAGAGGGCAACGCTTTCTATTGCAGGCCGGCTGAACTAGGCTTGCCTGGTGTCTTGTTTAATCCTGCTAATACTTTCCCCTTAAAAACATACTACTGTGTGTGTAGTCACGTGACTCCACCCCGTCTAGTCAGCGGCATGGAAGCAACGTGGAGTAGAACTCAAACGCAGAGTCAACTGAGCAACTTAAAGAAAGACGCAGTGTCTGTGGTTTGGACACATTTTTGGCTTCAGTTCAGACACCTAAAAAAATGAGGTCAAATGTAAACACTGCAGAAAAACTGTTTCAGCGACCAAAGGTAATACCACCAATCTGTTTCAACACTTGGAGCACAATAACGTTACTGAATATGTGCATGGCTCAAAAAAAAGAGACTGACAAGCAACCAAGCAACATGTGACTCCACAAAGCAGGTGTAGATAACACAAGCATTTCCAAATGCTGCACATTATGAAAAGGATTCAAGAAGATGGAAAGAAATAACTGATGCCATTTGTTACGACATTGCAAAGGGCATGGCTCCCATAGCTACAGTGGAGTGCAGTGGTTTTAAACACCTTGTTAAAACTCTTGACAGAAGATACACTGTGCCATCGCGACCATATTTTCCCTAAACTGCGCTGCCCAACATGTACAAAACATGTCGTAAAAAGGTAGCTGCTGAACTGAAGTCTGTTAAGCACTTTGCAGCCACATCTGATCTCTGGTCAAGTAGGACGATGGACCCATACTTGAGGCTTACTTTGCACTACATTGAGGATGAATGGAAGCACATTGCACATTGCAATCGGTACGTGCACATCAGCTTAACAGACACAATGCTATAATATTCAGTAATCTACTTGGGGATATCAGGGTGGTGATTGGGTGCTATATTCTTTCTCTGTTTGTTTCTATGTGTCATAAATGATGTCTATGTGTCATAAATGATAATGTTTTTATATAACTTTTTTAATTCTCCTTTTCTTTCTGTGCTGATGTTCTTGTTAAGCACTTTGTTACATATGTTAAAAAGGTGCTAGATTTTAGTTCAGGACACTATGTAAATTCTGTGACAACAATAAAAAAAACTGTTCATATACCACCTTTTTTAATGTTACACTGTGCTTGATATTACAGTGTTACAATGTAAACGTCACATTACAAAATGAAGCAAAATAAGTCAATATCAAAATTGATATGTAATCGAAAACACAATATTGCATTATGATCTTGCACAAATAACAATGTTAAGATTCTGCACACTGCTCAATTAGTGCAGAGTATTATGAGGTTCACCCACGTAATACTCATCTCTTCAGCATGGTCTATGATTAAGTGCAGTCTGGCCCAGGGGTGTGAAGGTGACCGCAAAGGCTTGATACTGTCCACCCTTGCTGTCTTGCCAGGTGGGCTCAAATCGCCACTGGGATGCTCTCCCTCCAATGCCATTCCGGAGGGGAGTCACTGGCTTTTTTTTTTGTGTCTCTGTTGCACCCATCGTGCAATTGGGTTTAACTCTGCTGGCAATTCTCTGCCCTCATTTCAGGGTGGTCGCGGTTGGTGTGTGTCCAAAGTCCTCATGGTTGTGTTGTAGATCAAGACGATACCTGACGATTTCAACTGCCACTCTGCTGACACCACTTTGCTGACAACTGTTGTTGTTTGCTCCTTGGGGTTTCAGGCTGGGTGTTTTGTTAAAGCATTTTGTGACAACTGCAGTTGTAAAAAGGGCTTTATGAATACATTTGATTGATTGATTGATTGATTGATAATAACTCTACATGGCCTAGATACGGGAGTTACTAGGTCTTACTTGTACAAAAAACAATGAAGCTTCAACACCGGTCTATGCCCCACTCAAGTAGACCGGACTTTCAAATACCCACACAGAAAGGATCTACACAATAAAAATTGTGGCCTAGGCAAGGGAATTAACTAGGGCTTGTTCAACTACCAAATGCTCTTGCAATCTTGACAGTTTGTTATATGGTCTGACTTTACGACTTTGTATCCAAAACCAAGAACTCCGTCGGTTAGCCAGTTAGCAATTAGCTCGGAAGTTCAGACAAAACCATAGATCTTCAGTAGAATCAATAAGATTATCCATCCGGTCGTGGCAAAATGCTGTTAGAAATCAGCTGTTCGTAATCAGCTGTTCGTATAGTGGTGAAATAATGACTGAGAATCCAGTTGTCAAGGGAAAGAGTAATTCAATTATGTAATGCAACATTTGATATTTTATTGTTCATGATGTTATAGACTCGGTCTTACAAACTCAATCTCATCTCAAAGAACTTCCAGTTGTCCTCTACTTTATAGACATCAATGGACGGAATACACAATACAGTACTTTAAGCCCACTGGCTGATTACTGTCATGCTTTGACTGAACGTAACTTCCTGTGTACGGATAAACAGATGTTCTTTTGTGATCTAAACATAACAAGCATACATTCATATACCTCTACAAGGGTGAGTAAATAATAAATGGAAGCATAAAATACAATGTTTTAATTTACTTTGTTGGCTTATAGTAAGCAATCGAAATGATAAAACATGTTTTTATATTTAACTATCCTTTTAAATAATTTAGTCATCAAATAGCCTTTTACTGACTTTCCATAAGGTAGATTATTTATTCCTAGAGAGATTACTAGCTGAATAATATAATAATATCATAGTAATATAATAATATGATTATATTATAATAAAATTATAATGATATAAATTCATAGAGATAGATGAGCAATGTATTAGGTAGATGACTAATTCATAGATATACATAGATTACCATTGCTACAAGTAATCAAATTATCTTTATGAATTCATAGAGATCGATGACCAGTTCATATAGATAAATAGATTAATCAATAATTCAGTGAGAGAGATTTCTTTCCTGAATCCATAGAGATAGATAGATGACCAATTGATGGAAAGATGCCAAATTCATAGAGATAGATAGATTGCCTTCAGAATAAGTTATTTATCTAGCTTTATGAATTCGTAGAGGTAGATGGCCATTTCATTGAGATGGATGCCAAATTCAATGAGATGAATTCATAGAGCTAGATAGATGATCAACAAATAGATGATCAATTCATAGATAAACGAATCCACAATGAAAATCATTAAATTAGCTAGATGACAATTCATATGTAGTAGTTTAGATGCTAAAATCAATTAATACTATACATAAATTATAAAATCATAAATCGATTAAAATGGGATGTTTCAGCAGTTTCTTGTATCTGTGAAGATCCTGTTATATTCTTGTGTGGTTAAATTCCCCCATTGATGTACAGCAAGGGCGGACTGGCCATCTGGCAATTGTGGCAAATGCCAGAAGGCTGGACCATTTTTCTGGGGTGGGCTGGTCAGATTTATTTTGAAATATACATAAATAAATATGTTTTACAGGCCGGTTGCGCATAGGAAAGGTTTTCATGATTTACAAAATTTCACAGTGGTTTTAATAATCCATATTAAGCATTTGTCCAAGTGGGCGCATCGGCCGGCCTGGTCCCAAGGATGGTAAGTCCAACGTGTCATCAGAGAGAGTGCAACGCAAGCTGATTTTAGGAAAGCTAGGTTAATATTGTCAGAACAGAAAAATATAGCTAGATAAGTGACCGCAGAAAAGGAAAGGTGGTGCTGAAAAAGTTTGAGAAAGCAAAGAAATTGCTTTTATTTTTTTATGTTCTTCTGGTTCGATTGCTGCAGCAGGTACCGTTGTGCAACGGAGGTAGGAAGAAAACAGAGAAAAATTTATTTTCACGCTGCTTCTGCCTGTTAGCTCCAATGTTTTTTTCAAGGTATATTGTATTAAACTGCTTAGGCTAGCGTAGAACTCCCATATATAAATGTTTTATTGTTTCCTGATTATTGGTTAAGTAATTACTAGTGTTAGCTAGCGTGTTACTGAATCGCATGACTGAAATCGATAAGGCAGCATTTGGGGCAAACAGACTAGGCTACTTGCAATATACAGGTGCATCTCAAAAAATAAGAATATCGTGGGAAAGTTATTTCTTTTTCGTAATTCAAATCAGAAAGTGACACCATTCATGTATTCTAGATTCATTACACATAAAGTGAAACAATTCAAGCCTTTTTTGTTTCAATCTTGATGTTTACGGCTTACACCTCATGGAAATCAAAATCCAGTATCTCAAAATATTAGAAAAAATGAAAAATACAGAAATGTCATTCTAATCAGCTAATTAACTCCCCGAGCCTTCAGTACACACAACCACAATCATGGGGAAAACTGCTGACTTGACAGTTGTCCAGAAGACACCTATTGACACCCTCCACGAGCCACAGAAGGTAATTGCTGAAAGGGCTGGCTGTTTGCAGTGTTGTATCAAAGCATATTCATGGAAAGTTGACTGAAAGGGAAGGGAAGTGTCTTATATAAAAGTTCAGAAAAATTCCCTTTATGTGCAATTAATCTAGAACATATGACAGTGTCACTTATGATTTGAATTATGAAAGATAACTTTTCCACAATATAACATTTTTTTTAGACGCACCTGTAGTCTAACATGTTGAAAACATAACCTGTAGTAATAGACGTCAACTACTGTAAACGTTTGTACCGAACATTACATTGAACACAAGCTAGTCATGATTTAAAATAAAACATTGAATAAATGCATACATACAATATGTAATAAATCCTTATGCAGGGTAGGCTTCCATGAAAGGCGCTCATTTGCAGTAGTTGTATAGGTTGTTAGATACAGTATTATAAGCCATTGCCTTACATATGTTCTTCTTTGTCTGAATGGTGTGTTCATCTATTCACAACTAGAATGTTGCCTGGAGCAGACAGCCAAGCTTCTGCAGCAGAGTCGAGTGCGGTAGAGGTAGGACGACAACATTGAGAGAGAGACACATGGACACATGCTGCCAGAGTCTTAATATTGTGGCTCTAATTAACCCTTAGGATATGAGGTACCTGTATGTGTGTCACACACACGGATCACACTCACGCACCTACCCTTACACCACACCAATGCATGCACTCGCAACTCACACTAGGACACACAAACTCTTTAGCATACTTTAATTCACAAATAACTGTATAGCATAAAGGATTTAACATTTTTAAAGACTGTTGGTAAACACAAACACACACATAACTATTACTTTGCATATTTTGTAGTATTTATTTTCTATTTTATTCTACACATTCCTATGTATATGTTCCTATTGCCTTTTGTACAGTTATGATTACTTGTTTGTATTCATGTGTATTCCAGTGTGGAGAGCAGTCTGTGAGAAAGCATTTCACTGCAACATTTACATCCGTCACTATGGGCATGTGACAAATAGGCTTTGACAGGGAGTAGTGTGGTAGAGGCAGGAAGAAAACAGTGAAAAAAAGTGTACTTTGGATTTGTAATTAACTCCAGAGTAGAGGGGAACACATGGCTATAATCCTAATGATATCTAAATGTAGATACATTTAAACCTAACTGTACATGATAACAAGGAGAATCAGACGGACAGACAAAGTTCATAGAGAATGACAACAAAGATGAACAAGTAGAACCAAACAAACAGACAAGTGACAACAATGAAAACATACTAACAGTGGTATAACAGACTCAGATGAACAGCCATAGTCTACCCGTCACTTATAGATTAAAGGTTTAAATAAATGTACTGCTTATATGTTATTTTAGTAGCACTACCATCTGTACACAAACGTAAGTAGCGAAAGCGTGTGTCCGTGGGTGGGGTTGTGCAGGCGTGGTAATGTGGGATGGTGTGGCTACAGTGCCAGGGCAGAATTTTTGTCCCAGTCCGCCCCTGATGTACAGTACTGTATCTTTAGCTTGATAATAACATAGTTCAACTGTGAACTGCTGACGTAGCATAACGTGCTGTTGGCTGACTACTGACAGATCAATTGACATTGCAGTGGATTACCAAATAACTGCTCCTCACACTGTTCATCAACCAATAAAGCTTAACATTTTTATCATCTATCGTCCACTAAGTGCTCTTGGAGACTTCCTCAATGAGCTTGACATTAATCATCTAATTTCCTGATGATGGTTCACCATTCCTATTACTGGGCAACTTTCCACCGCTTTGATTTTTTCTGATTTCCTGATGTCTGGAAATGTCTTGCTTAGATTCCTGTCACCCAAGGTCTAGTCACGTGGCTAACAGATTTGGTAAAAACCAAGGCTGAAAATGGAATTGGGGAGAACTAAGTGACTCACCTTATAAATATAATTTTTTCCTTCAGAATAAGTATGTACAAATGGAGGACATGTAATTAATATAGCATGTTTTAAAACTCCTATTGTATGGCAAACTGAATGTCCTTTCTATATAATTGTATACAGATCGGTAAGGATTTATGAAGATATAGTCATGTATTACTTTTTTGTAGAAGATACATTCTCCTTAATGTATTTTCTCCTCTTTCTTAATTTTCATCCCGAACAGGCTGTAGAGCTTCATCAGCATCAGATCCACTATCTCCTCCTCATCTGAGGGCTGTGGAAAAGTAAACAACCAGTTAAGAACCATCTAAATTGAATGTTAGTGTTTAATGCCAAAATGTTGCACGCAGTGATCAGACATGCCCCCTCATTTATACAAAATGCACCCTCAGTCATGTCATCCTGACACCGGCCCTGGCCACATGCATGGAGCAAGATTATGCTGAGCTAACATTCACATTTTTCATTAGTAGCACAGCAGCTATTACATGATTTATACCAACGTTTTGTTGAGTACTTGTTGCTGGTTGACAATAATGAGTTCTAGAATGTATGTTCATTCCTGACATATGGAACGGTTGAATGTCTTCAGGTGAAATATACGGGACACCTAGTCATGATGTAAAAGACCATAAAACCACTACATTTAGAAAGAGATAAGCAGCTATATTTATGGAACAGTTTACACCACATTTTCCAACAAATTACAACATTAGCACACAGATATTAGCAAAAATTATGTGTTTTTGTTTATATTGACAGGTTTTATTACTGGATTTATGTTTTTGCCACTTTTTTGGCTGCTACAGACACGATCCAGTCACTGATTAGTTCTATATTTATCAATGCTACCCAGTCTAACTCTACGCTGGCTGGTAACATTATTCTCATGTCAGTCTCTAGTCAGTCTTAACATTTCAAATGCAGGACAATTTGATCAGTTTATATGCTTAGAAGGCACAAACAACAACATAAGCAAACATTTACCGTAATTTACTTTCTTTTATATTTACGTGTATTATGAATTCATGCTTTCTCATGTTTTGGTTGCTACAGATGCAACCCAGTCATTTGTTGATTATTTCTATATTTATTAAACTTTAGAACAAATATAAAGAATGTCTGTTGCTACCAAAACCTGAGAAAGCATAAATTAATTAACAAAATGTTGGTTTTTAACCATTACATGACTCGTAGTACCTTGTGATGCTTTCGCTCCTCACCAAATGCCCCCATGACGACAGCAACGAACAGGGTCAGCACCACAAAGGTCATGAATATAATGCAGGAGCCAATGAGAAAGGCAGCAAGCACCGGGTTGTAATCAAGAACCTGGATTGCAAGATGTTAACAATCACAAAGCTTCCATTATGAACATAGAAGTAATCAGATAGCTGTCCTTGACTCACCTCATCAAAGTTAAAGATGCCCACTTGCAAACTGACCATGGTCATTGTAGCATCTAGGAGTGTCCTATATGAGTACAGCTTCCAGCCATACATCAGATTACACTGCAAACAATGATAATATGTAAGATTGAAATACAGCTCCGGAAAACTTTAAGAGACCACTGCACCTTTTTCTTTCCTTTCCAAAAAGTCGAAAAGGAAGGTTTTCAGTGAGGAACGGAAGCGTTAAAATTAAGAGACCACTGCAAATTGAACGCTTCTGTTCCTCACTCAAAACTTTCCTTTTCAACTTTTTTGGAAAGGAATGAAGAAGGTGCAGTGGTCTCTTAAATTTTTCCAGAGCTGTATATTTAGTCTCAAAGTTAAATTAATCATCAGCTGTGAAGAGAAAGCTTCAATTAAGACATTAAAAAAGCATATCAGGAATTAGAATGTTATTAAGATCACAGATGCATTGTTGCCAAGAACATTTTAGGAATTAAATCACAATAAATTACAGTTTCCAGGAAGACCCTTACAGCAATAGAATAGGCCAGGAGCATAATAATCATAATCAAGATGAGGCCAGATAAGTCTGTCCAGGCCCGTTGTATTACAGCTGTCATCATATGTAGCTTTGGGTTGAGTCTCAGCAGGTTCCACAGCTTGATTGTAGCCAATAGCACCAGGAATGCAATCAGATACCCCAATGTGGCATCTGCATTTGCTGTGTCTTGGAAACTGGCAAACCTGGACAGAGCAGAAATGCTTAACATCACACAGGACACACTGACCAACAGTAAAGATGGGATTGAATAAAAAGGCTTGGAAATAAACCCACGAAACCCCAACACAGCGTGAACTCACTGGTCTTTATGGTTCTGATAATATTCCATATCCCGGTTCCCTAACAGGGCCCTCTTGATGAAGACAGACAGTGCGCTCCAGCTCAGGAGGATGATGGCCAACTCGAGCATGTTCTGCTTGGTCTTGAAGTAAGCCCACCTTTGTCGTTTCATTAACTTGCCCTGTCAGGAGATGAGATGAGTTAGACTGAGAAGGAATTCCAGAACACTGATTGTGTGATGTGATGAAGATGTGTGAATAAAGACTTACCTGAACATACATGTAGTAAAGGATGTAGAGAAAATATATGACCCCAGAGGCCATTAAACAAAAGGAGAGGCCACCAGTAGACTGATACAATTGAACACTCTGCAAATCACTGCGAAACTGGAATGCTCCTGAGAGAATAAGAAGGTTCTGACAATCTGTGCTTTAGGTGCCTTAATTTACTGTGTGTGTAGTGATAACTGTCTCACCTACAGCTGCGGTCTCCAGCATTAGTGTGACAATGCAGAAGAGGTTGACATTGGCATTGTACACAGTGAACTCAACAAAGACTGCTCGGGTGAACATGTCAAGCCAGGTGCTGTCAAACAGGTACTGAAGGGTACTATATGGACAGAAAACATGCAGGTAAATAAAATATTTCTAAATCATTAAACTTACTTGGTGTACTTCAGATAATTATGAAACGGTTGTAAATGTTAATTTACCTGCTAGCGTTCTGTGAGTCAGGGCCCAATTCCACCACAAAACCCCCTCCTCTGTAAAGAACCACGCTGCCCCAGATGGGCAGGGCTCTGAGGCTGGCCTGGGTTTGGTACTGCCAGGGGCTACGGAGTGTCTTTGAGGTGTTTACACTCACAGAGCGGTTCCAGCCAGGCCCATAGGAGCCCATGTCCTCCACCTCCCATGAGTATGGAGCATTGCAGTCTGGTACAGCCTGGCGCATGGAGTGAGCAACGCCACAGGAGTTCTTCTGCACCCTCACCTGGCGAAGATGGGCATTACCAACCAGTTTGGAGTTCCCATCTGTGATGAAACCTGTAACACCAAATTGGCTTGTGTTGACATAAGATTTAATATATACATTTATTGGACATGCTTCTCATGAAAAAATGTATACATTCTAGAAATCACTATCGCCAACTATAAGACATCTTCTTTTTGAGTACTAGAGAATCTTACCTGGGTAAACTCCAAAGAGGTTGCTGAGAAGAGAAGTATTTGCCCAGGTGAACACATCACTGAGGGTCATGCTGTCTGAGATCCCTTGGCTGAAGCTCTGCCGAATGTGCTGATTCAGGAAGAAAGCATTTGTGTCGCGCTGACTGTACGCCACCAGGAGTAACATCCACATGAACCCCATGTAGGCTGCAGCAGAAGCATAGACCTTAAACGTCCATGTTAAGAAACCAGAAAAGGAACCAGGCTAGCCTAGTTCAGCCGGGCCATGATTTTAAAGTGATAACTGTTGTTCCTCTCAATGGACTTGAACCCAGGTCATGTGAGATGTTGTGTCCTGATCCACTACACCACGGTGCAGTAGTTTTGTCTATGGTGCAATACATTTGTAATATCAGTATAGCATCTTGACATTAGATAATTTTGTCATGCATTTACATCACAACAAGTTAAAATATTTTAGACACCATTAAACTGACCAACGTTTCTTATTAAGTTTACCTCCACCAGAAATAGCATCTATAAAATGTATAGCTTTTGCCACTGGCTGTTTTAACAGCTTATTAGCCAGTAATAGGCTTACTAGTATCTACTAACTTACTGTTTGGAATAGTCATAAGAATTTAGCAATTGCTAGCAAGACTGAAGATGAACTGTACACTACCAAGCTACTTCATTTCATGGCACAAAAAAAATAGTCATGAATGACATTGATACAATAACTATCAATATAGGTGACGATAACTGACTTTTTCGTGGAACTGTGGAAACCCCACAGTCTAGCCTCTATTACCCCAAAAAGCATGCACGGATGCGTACTTCGAAAATCCACAAGTAATAGTCACAAAATAACCGTAGCCTAAACAGTTTTGCTAATGAAGTTTGCAGCCAGCAAAGTTTTTGTCAATCCTGACCAAAAAGCATGCACTGATGCGTACTTTGAATGTCCACCAGAAATAGTCGCAATATAACCGCAAATAGTTTTATTTTAGGCTTACTATAATGTAGCTACTGAAGGTTGTATCCAGCAAAATCTTTGTCAATCCCGAACAAATCCTAATGCATAATCTGTTTTGACTGTGATGAAATTCAAACGTGGGACCCAATGTTTGCAGGTCCGTGTGTCTAACCACAACGCTATTTAAAAAATGGTAGTCAGTCACTCACCCACACACTCAGTCAATCAGTCAGTCAGTAAGTTATTACGTAAGTAAAGTCAGTCAGTCAGTAAGTAAGTCAGAGGAATTGGCATTTCTTGGCCGGCTCTGCTTATGTGGCAAAAAGTGTGGTGAATGACATTCTAGCTAATTATATTTATTTTTTTACCTATAATCTCTTTGATAATGTCAAATACTTTCTGCTCCTTAATCATGTTGTTTTTCATCCTCTCAATGTCTGAGGGAGGAGGGGGCTGATAGAAGCTACATGTGCTATCCCTCCTGGAAGCCTGCACTGCATCAGGGTCATCTGTGGACAAGATTGTTATTTCACACCTATTACAGTTATAAAGTGAATGTAAATATAATTTCCTCTGAACTTTGAATAAGAAAAACAGAAAGGACATTTCAATTGAAAATTTGTTTTAAAATAATACACCTGGGTTTCTGAGTGCCTCCTTGATTTGTGGATCTCCATATTCCTCCTGATCAACTTTCTTCAGAACAAGAGCAAAGAAGGCCGCAAAGCCTAACACCTGTTACAGGAAATCCCAAAACCAATACCCAGTTTCCAGATACATTACTTTTTTTTTTATTGTACAGTTTAGCATGGAGGGTTAGGGTGAAAGAAATTACAAATTATATATCGAAGTAGAAATGTTGGTGTAGAATTGAAACTGTACAGCTTCTACGGTAGAACCATATCAGTCTCACCTTTAGTGGCTGAGTGAGGAAGAGGCTCTGAAAGAACGATACAACCATGGAGATCAACCAGCTTATAGAGCGGTCCTTCCCGTAGGTCAGCCCATAAATCATAGTGAAGTACCCCGATACTCCACTGGTGGCCAACACCAGAATCCAGCCGATAATCACAAACCACCAGGGAAGGCCGCCCTGACAGCACTTCTTCCTGCCACTATCCCCATTACTGGTCTCTGGATCCCCATTGCTTCGTACCAGCAGGTCCCCTCCAATGCTGAAAGGCTCTAGCAGTCCATTCATGCCCTGCAGCTGCTCCACTGCCCTGTGGTAACAGTCTTGGTTGGGGAAGTGGGATGGTCCCAGTAGATGCAGCTGCTTCTCTAGGTGACGTAACTGCTTGTATAGAAACTGGCTGTTGAGGCTCAGTTTTCGGCTTCCATCCATAGTCTTCTCTGGGCTCTCAGAAACACTATTCTCTGAAATCACAAAGGCCAATTTGTGTCAGACCTCTTGTCCAACTGTTAATCAATACTGATTATCATCTTTAACAATGTAATATTAGGCTGTAAAGATCGACTGCCCCTAGTGGGAAGATGAGAGAGCTCCTTTCTTAGAGGCAGCCTACCATCTCGATACTGCTGCCAGATTGTTTCTTCCACCAGAGAGAGCAGAGAGTTGATATCAGTTTGTTTTCCAGGACTGAACTCTAACTCCTGCCATGGAACAGGTCTTTTCATAGCCTTGGAGAGTGACTGCACAATCTTCTTTAGGTCCTGACAGAATACAGTACAATAAAGCATTGTTAATATTTTGAGTCCTGCTCCGCTTAGTGAACTATACGTGCCATTGTAATCAGAAGGATTAGCTTTGTTGATGTCTATTGACTTCTTTCACCTTGACGACTGTGTCTACCATGAGTTCTCTGTCCCATTTTGGTGATGGGGCTTGTGAGGAGGACTTATTGCCATTCTTTCCTTGCTTGGACACCCTTGTGGACTTTTCAGGCTTCTTTTGGGGACGGGTGCTTCTGAAGATACTCACAATGATGAGATTAATCGGAAACGTTAGGATTGAACTCTGAATGCCAATCATCACGTGCTGCCAAGTGATCTCAATATGACCTATAGGAGTAGAAAGGAAAGAAGACAGAATTAATGTTCTGACAAACTACCATTACCATTCCACATCAATATTTCCCATGTGTTCATACCCAGATCCATTGTCTGTTCAGAGGGGTTGGTAGGGATGCCCCAGAACATGATGTTGGTCAGCATGGTGCAAAGGAGTAGAGAAAAACAGCAGGACACTCGCTGGACACATGTGAAGGTGCTCGTTGGGGGGCGGCTGATCACAGAAAACCAGATGTGGCCATCACAGAAATCCCTTGCCATCCTCATGAAGAACAGGTTACTGCAGAATATATGGTATTGACAGCTTGTTTCATTATGGACATTGTGTTATTAGTTATATTTTACCAATCCAAGGTTTGTTCAAGTCCTATTTCACCTGAATGTCCTCAACTCTGTCTCTGTGGCTACATGGAAAACTTTATCCAGAGTGCACTCGTTCATACTGATGGCCAGCCATGAGTTACACAGGAAGTGCCACTTCTTTCCAGTCTCTACATCTTGCACCAAAATTTTGTTAATGTACCTGCAAAAACAGATTTATTGTCTGAAGTTAAAACGCCAAAAGGTAAACTTTAGTAATAGATTCCGTCCCCCTTCATCTCCTACCAGGCAGGGTGCCCCCCTGAGTTGTCGTGCCACAGCCTGATGCTCAGCAGCTCCCCCAGGGAGAAGGGTGTGGTCAACAGGAAGGTATCCACTGTACCTCTCTCAAAGACAGGCTTGTCAGGGTCGGTGAGGTGATGTGGCTCACTCTCTCCCTCTGTGCCCAGTAATATAACGGTAACCTGCAGCAACAACACAAGGTCATGGTGTCTGGGTGTGTTTTACCTGGGAAACGGCTGTAATGTGGCAGTGGTAACAGTTGGCCCTGACCTGAGAGGAGGTGGAAGCACCACGCCGATGCCCAGTGCTGACATTCAGCATGTAACGGTACTCAGCCAATGGGTCATTGTCTTCCAGCACTGTCACCTTCACCTATAGAAAGTAACACTTGAAGGTAAAGCTCACACACGCAACAACATGTCCCAAAACATGTAACAATTTCAAGTCATACTTTGATTGTGTCATGGATGTCCTTCCTGCGTGCCCACATGACCACCAGGAGATAAGCTATGAAGATGGCCCCAACAAAGCACACCACCACAGGGTTTTTGGCAAAGGTGGAAAAGAGCTGAGCTGAGCGTGAAACATCCACAAGGTTGGGCATGACGAAAAAGGAGCTCCCGAAGAAGGTCAAATGGTTACATAAGCACTGGGTGACCAATGATGAAGTTATAGGACCAACCTAATGAGATCACAGTTGGTTTATATATTTCATTTTGGCCAGATAAGGGGTAACAATGATGCTGTGATGTGACTTTGTTTTTATTATAAGCTGTTGTGTAGTATATATTGCACTTACTTTACAGCCATCTTGTTTCCAGGTGTATTTGGTTTCATCCCAATACTTGCACTGAGCAACAATGGAGATAACAGTCACAGTGGCATTGACGGATTGAATCCCTGGATTCACAATGGGAATCAACACAACATAATGGACCCCAACATTTCCTGACAATTCACTGGGACCCAGGACCCAGGTGTATCTCTCCTCTGTACCAAAGAAAGAAACAAAATACCCACATATATAAATGTTTTACAACAATGAAATGTATTCATCATGCCAAACATACAGCTCTGGAAAAAATTAAGAGACCACTGCAAAAGTATTAGTTTCTCTGGTTTTACTATTCATAGGTATGTGTTTGAGTAAAATGAGAATTTTAGTTTTTTTCTATAAGCTGACATCATTACTCCCAAATTCCAAATAAAAATATGGTGATTTAGAGTATTTATTTGTATAAAACAATAACTGGTCAAAATAACCAAAAAAAGATTGTTTTCAGACCTCAAATAATACAAAGAAATCAAATTCATATTCCTCTTTCAACAACAAAATAGTAATGTTTTAACTTAGGAAGAGTTCAGAAATCAATATTTGGTGGAATAACCCACATTTTTAATCACTTGCGTCTTGGCATGCTCTCCACCAGTCTGTCACATTGTTGTTGGGTGACTTCATGCCACTCCTTGGCACAACAATTCATGTAGCTTGGCTTTGTTTGATGGCTTGTGACCATCCATCTTCCTCTTGATCAAATTCCAGAGGTTTTCAATGGGGTTCAGGTCTGGAGATTGGGCTGGCCATGACAGGTTCTTGATCTGGTGGTCATCCGTCCACACATTTATTTACCTGGCTGGGTGGCATGGAGCATTGTCCTGCTGGAAAAAACAATTCTCCTAGTTGGGGAACATTGTTAGAGGAAGGAAGCAGGTGTTCTTCCAGCAAAACTTTGTACCTTCAAAAATACAAATCTGTCTGATTCCAGCCTTGAAGCATCCCCAGATCATCACCGATTCTCCACCAAATTTCACAGTGGGTGCGAGACACTGTGGCTTTTAGGCCTCTCCAGGTCTCTGTCTAATCATAAAATGACCAGGTGTTGAGCAAAGCTGAAAATTTGACTCATCAGGGAAGATTACCTTACTCCATTCCTTTACAGTCCAATCCTTATGGTTTTTCACAAACTTCAGCCTGGCTCTTCTTTGCTTCTCATTGATGTAGGGCTTTTTTCTAGCTTTGCACAACTTCAGCCAAGCCCCTAGAAGCGTGTTTCAAACTATCCTCGCTGCGCACTTCAACCCAGTTTCTGTTTGCCATTCTTTATATAGGTCACTTGATGTCATCCTACGGTTGTTGAGTGACATTCAAATGAGTTGACGGTCTTCTCGGTCAGTGGACAGTGGTCGTTTTTGCCCTCTGCCAGTCTGTAGCTTTGTTGTCCCCAATGTCTTTTGCTTGACCTTGTTCTTATGAACTGCCATCTTTGAAATTTACAGGATGGAAGCAACCTGACGCTCACTGTATCCGTCTGCCAGTAAAGCCAGAATTGAACCCTTCTTTTCCTCACTTAAAGCTTTTCTTTTCAACTCTTTTGTCATGCTGAATAGCTATTGTTTTATTCAAATTACCTTTGAGGTACTACTTGCACTGTTTTTACCATCCAGCTGGTCCTATTGCAAGAGAATAGTAATGACCACAGCAGTGGGTTTTATACTTTTTTTCATTAAATTAGATTTGGTTCAGTTAATCACCTAATCAGTACCTCATTAAGTAAAAACGGGTGTGCCTGTGTTGGAATTTAACAGACACTGGAATGGAATGGCCTCCCATACATGTAGAGATGCTGATTCAAGAAAAATTAGGAGTGGTCATTAAAAAAATTCCAGAGCTGTATATACAGTGGGGAGAACAAGTTTTGATACACTGCCGATTTTGCAGGTTTTCCTACTTAAAAAGCATGTAGAAGTCTGTAATTTTTATCATAGGTACACTTCAACTGTGAGAGACGGAATGGAGAAAAGAAATCCAGAAAATCACATTGTATGATTTTTTTTAGAATTAATTAGCATTTTATTGCATAACATAAGTATTTGATCAACTACCAAGCAGTAAGAATTCTGTCTCTCACAGACCTGTTAGTTTTTCTTTAAGAAGCCGTCCTTTTCTCCACTCATTACCTGTATTAACTGTATCTGTTTGAACTTGTTACCTGTATAAAAGACACCTGTATACACACTCAATCAAACAGGACTCCAACCTCTCCACAATGGCCAAGACCAGAGAGCTGTGTAAGGACATCAGGGATAAAATTGTAGACCTGCACAAGGCTGGGATGGGCTACAGGACAATAGGCAAGCAGCTTGGGGAGTGTTATAGCAGGTTAGAAAGGACCCAAAAGCGAAATGTAATAATGCAATGTCTTTAATAATGAGTAACAGTCCAGGTGAACAGAAATCCTCTTCTATAAATAACAAACAGAAATTGCTGTCGATACGGGCGTTAGGCGAACTACAGAGATATTCCAGAAACAGAAGCAGGGTACAGTAAAAGGTCCCGGTCTAGCGGCGTATAATCTCGGGTCTCACAGGATACAGCAGATCCAAACAGGACTCAGGCAGGAAAGGGAAACAAACAGGTGAAAGGGAGCGCCTCTTGCATAGAAAACTCACGGAATAATCTGGCAAAGAAGCAGGGAAAAGGAGAGCTAGAAGTAGCAAACAAAATCAGGGGGGGAGAATTAGCGAGATCGCTGGTTGCAACAAGAAACAGCTGAGGGTGAATGAAGGTGAATGTGGTGTGTGTGTGCGTCGTGGGGAGTGTGCGTGTGTGCGCGTGTGTAAGAGCGAGTGTGGCCAGAAGAGGGAGAAAGGATACCAGAACCATGACAGGGAGAAGGCAACAACTGTTGGCGCAATTATTAGAAAATGGAAGAAGTTCAAGATGACAAACAGTCTCCCTCGGTCTGGGGTTCCATGCAAGATCTCACCTCGTGGGGCATGAATGATCATAAGGATGGTGAGGGATCAGCCCAGAACTACACGGCAGAACCTGGTCAATGATCTGAAGAGAGCTGGGACCACAGTCTCAAAGAAAACCATTAGTAACACACTAAGCAGTCATGGATTAAAATCCTGCAGTGCACGCAAGGTCCCCCTGCTCAAGCCAGCGCATGTCCAGGCCCGTCTGAAGTTTGGCAATGACCATCTGGATGATCCAGAGGAGGAATGGGAGAAGGTCATGTGATTTGAAGTAAGAGCTTCCCTCAGTAAGAGCTTTGAAGATGGGTCGTGGCTGGGTCGTCCAGCATGAAAATGACCCGAAACACACAGCCAGGGCAACTAAGGAGTGGCTCTGTAAGAAGCATCTCAAGGTCCTGGGGTGGTCTAGCCAGTCTCCAGACCTGAGCCCAATAGAACATTTTTGGAAAGTCTGTATTGCCCAGCGACAGCCCCGAAACCTGAAGGATCTGGAGAAGGTCTGTATGAAGGAGTGGGCCAAAATCCCTGCTGCAGTGTGTGCAAACCTGATCGAGAACTACAGGAAACATATGATCACTGTAATTGAAAGGTTTCTGTACCAAATATTAAGTTCTGCTTTTCTGATGTATCAAATACTTATGTCATGCAATAAAATGCAAATTAATTACTTAACTCATAGAATGTGATTTTCTGGATTTTTGTTTTAGATTCCATCACTCACAGTTGAAGAGTACCTATGATAAAAATTACAGACTTTTATGTGCTTTATTAAACCTGCAAAATCAGCAGTGTATCAAATACTTGTTCTCCCCACTGTACATACGGTACATCACCTTGCGTGTTGCTCTGCAGAGGCATTTGGGTCTTGGCAATATATTGCTTATTATTTGGGTAGTACTTATATCCCAGGAACAGTTGGAAGGGCATGTCCCTGGATGGTTCAATCTTTAGCACCAATGTTACATCCGATGAAGGGATGTCAACCTTCAGGGTGCTGTGGTTTCCCAGGTACATTATTGTGCTGTTTGCCAGCTCTCCTTCAGGCCTTGGCAAGAGGACCTGAGTGTCAAAGCAGAGATTGTTTTTCAAAGAAAACATAATGAGGTCATGATTTCTTAGATGAAACACTCTGCTCAAGCTTCCTCACATCGATGCCCTGAACTGTCCAAACTGATGAATTCATGCATGTTTCTGTCTGTGCCAGTGTCAACTGTTTGTAGTTTAACAACCACAGGGCAAATGTTTTGCAACATTCTCAGGAATGATACACCCACAGATATAGCAAGCAACTGATTAAGATATCACTGATGTCAACCATGCATACCTATGCCAAGTTTCAAACCTTCATTAAACTAAACCGATTGATCTAAGGCGAGGTAATTAACTGCACATTGTTAGTCATGTGATATCTCAGACACCACAGGCTTGATTTTGACAAGATGTGGGTGAATAAGACATCTTGCCATTTACAGTAGATCTTTCAAATACACAGTTTGGCCAAATGGGGCAGGTGCTTCCTTCTCGGAGGACTCCTTTTATTGTAGCCCATAGGGTTTGAGTTGTTGCATTCTCAGAATGTCAGTGGAATAGAATATGCAGTGATATACAGCGCTCTGACCTCAATCTCCTCAGATAGGTTCTCTATGGGGATGATAGAACCATTTTCTCTTGTCAGTGAGACAGAACCAACAGTGCCACTAATATCTTTCTCCTCATTCCATGAAAATGGGTTATTCTTCAAACTCTGCATCTGTAAGTGGGAAATAGTGGGTCAAAGAAGAGTTTAAAAACCTGACTAACTGTTTGTTCATCAACAAAATCAACATGAACAAAAAGATCAGTTTGCCAAACAAAAATAACTAGTGATGAAACAAAAACGATATTACCACATCCACACTTACTCTCACATCCACTGGTTTATCTGGAGGAAGGACATCAGCATCCAGGGGTGGGAAGGAAAAGCTGGCTGAGGAGCTGTCTGGGATGTTTATAGATTGCATCTGAATCATTTTGGGTGATACTCTGAGAAGACATATATACATTCACTCAATAGTTAAGCCGCATTCTGTAAAAGTTGCAATTCATCATAGAAATTTCTAGAAACCTTTTATTTTTCTTTAGGCGTAGATCTGCCTTAGAGTTGAAAATACATATCTTACAAAATGTATTTTTCTTTTTTATCCCTCTTAAAAAATATATTGTACTTTGTCTTCTTTTGTTCTCCCCTTATTAAAACACAACATCTAGAACAATCCCACCCCATTTATATTGCTAAACAAGTAAAAATATTTCTTATATATACTCAGCGCTGCTTGTCTGTGAAACAGAAGTTCCACCTCTTATACCCTGCCCACATTCTTCTTACCTTTTCACAAACACACTGATCTGAGCGCTGCTGACAATCACAGGAGCTTCATCAACTTTCCTCCCTTTTAAAAGTGCACTCTGCACATTGTCCATGCTCATGAAAAGTAACTGGGAGACTTCTTTCTGTGAAAGACAAACTGTTCAGTAAAGCTACTTCATTTCTGTTAATCGACTGTCGGTCATAGAAATAAAGATGTGCTCACGTTTAAGCAGACATTCAGGATATTGCTGACTGCCTCCACAATTTGCGTAGCTGCATCCATCATCACCTCACCACCATCCTCACTGACATTCATGGACAGGAGGGAAGAACTGAGATTTACCACCAGGACGCTTGCTTGTAGCTGGAAAAGATCAACCAAATAGCATTATGTTTTCCTTGGCCCCTTTTCATCAATAGGTCTGTGTGTTTCTATCCTGTAATCCATGTTATCGTGCTTAATGAGGAGATTCAAGTGTACCTGAGAATTGGCACTAAGCTCATCCCCCTTGCTGGTGAGTCCTGCCACAGCTCTGGCCGTCACCTGCACTGTCTGAGGAGTTAAACTGCTAGAGGTGTTCTCCAATGCTTTCATTATACTTGTCAGCATCAGTCCTCGCAGCTTAAGGAACAATACCAACAGTAAATAAGGGTGCATGTAGATCTTACAATAAATCAAAATACTTTCATTGCACCCTACAAAAATTGCTAATTCCATGTGGATCAGCCATGGTAGATCACAAACATCTGCCTTTTAAACCTTACTAAAAATGATGTGCAATTATCTTTGTCAAAATCTAGCATAATTTATATTTTCCCCCTCCTAACACCTGCCCTCATACCCTGATCCTGTCATTTTTCTCCCCTCTGGAACCTTCATTTAGCATGTCACACACAGACTGGAACAGTTGTCCAAGGGCCTCTCCAGATAGTGTCACTTGCTGCTCTAGAATAGCTACTGTGTCTTCCACAGTAGACTGGAGAGCCTGTATTGGGGTTCTGGAGCTGGCTGGCCAAACCTTTGTGGATGAATTAAACGAGTGGTCCAATTACTAAATGAATGCAAACTCTACCATACTTTAAACCATTATTAATACATTCTAATAATTACCTCAGTCCTGATTGTGGTACTTCCCATGGTTTTTGTGTTCAGTTGTGTTACAGTCACAACTATCAAAAGGCTGTAGTTGCTGCTCATCTCCCCAAGTGGTAGAAAGATTGATGTTACTTCATTTGTAGAACTGCATCGCAGATATCCACCTAAAAAATAAAGACTAACAGTCTGATATATTCTCCTTCTCTCTTCATCTCTGTATATACAGTTGTGCTCATAAGTTTGCATACCCTGGCAGAAATTGTGACATTTTGGCATGGATTCTGAAATCATTTGCGTGTTCATATGAAGCCGTTTATTATCACATAGTTGTTTGGCTCCTTTTTAAATCATAATGACAACATAAATCACTCAAATGGCCCTGATCAAAAGTTTACATACCCTTGATTGTTTGGCCGTGTTACAGACACACAAGGTGACACAGGTGAAAATGGCAATTAAAGGTGAATTTCCCACACCTGTGGCTTTTTAAATTGCAATTAGTGTCTGTGTGTAAATAGTCAATGGGTTTGTTAGCTCTAACATGGAGGCACTGAGCAGGCTAGATACAGAGCCATGGGGAGCAGAAAAGGACTGTCAAAAGACCTGTATAACATAGGGTAACCCGATGTCCCGTTTTGCTCGGGACTGTCCCGGTTTCAAGCTGGGTGTCTCGGGTTCTGACAAATATCTGCAAAACACTAAAATGTCCCAACACAATAATAATAATAATACTGTTTCCACATACGAGTCGGGGCCAAACAAACAACTGAGTAGAACAGCGTAGCAAAGCAACAATTCTCATCAAAGCTCAAAGCGCCCCCCGCTCCAACCACAAGCATCCGTGATGACCAACATGTGCATTAGTGCGTACATTTGCGTGTGGATTAACATGCGGTTATACAAGGGTCCCAGTATGGGGATGTGAAAATATGGCCACCCTAGTGTAACAAGGTAATGGAACTTTATAAAGATGGAAATATATCAAAGGCCTTGCAAATGCCAGTCAGTGCTGTTCAATTCCTTACTGTTAAGAACTGAAAATTTGGGGATCTTTTGTTACCAAACCAAGGTCAAGTAGACAAAGAAAGATTTCAGCCAAAACAGCCAGAATAATTTTTCGGGGAAACCGAGAAAGATCCACAGGTAACCTCAGGAGAAATACAGGCTGCTCTGAAAAAAGATGGTGTGGTTATTTCAAGGAGCACAATACAACGATACTTGAACAAAAGTATCAAGAAAAATCATAAGAAATGAGCTGCATGTTCAAGTTGCCAGAAAGAAGCCTTTACTCTGCCAATGCCACAAAAAAGCCTGTTTACAATATGTACCTTGACACGCCTCACAGCTTCTGGCACACTGTAATTTATAGTGACATGAGCAAAATAGAGCTTTATGGTCACAACCAACAACAAACAACCAGGATCAACAAGGCCTATAGTGAACAGAATACCATCCTCACTGTGAAGCAAGGTGGTGGCTCACTGATGTTTTGGGGGTGTGTGAGCTCTAAATGCACAGGGAATCTTGTGAAAATTGATGGCAAGATTAATGCAGCATGTTATCAGAAAATACTGGCAGACGTTTTGCATTCTTCTGCACGAAATCTGCGTATGGGATGCCACTGGACTTTCCAGCATGACAATGACCCTAAAGCAAAAAAAGGTGAAGGTTCTGGACATCACAGTCTCCTGACCTTAATATCATCGAGCCACTCTGGGGAGATCTCAAATGTCCGGTTCATGCAAGACATCCAAAGACTTTGCATGTCCTGGAAGCATTTTGCCAAGACGAATGGGCAGCTATACCACCTGCAAGAATTCAGGGCATCATAGACAACTATTACAAAAGACTGCACGCTGTCATTGATGCTAAAGGGGGCAATACACAGTATTAAGAACTAAGGGTATGCAGACTTTGGAACAAGGGTCAGGTCATTTTTGTCTTTGTTGCCATGTTTTGTTGTATAGTTGTGCCATTCTTTTATGACCTACAGTTGAATGTGAATCCCATAAGAAATAAAATTAATGTTTTGCCTGCTGACTCATGTTTTCTTTACAAATGGTACATATATGACCAATTCTCCAAAGGTATGCAAACCTTTGAGCACAACTGCACATACAGTATATTTACTAAATCAATTAACAATGTTCATTTTATTCTGGCTTTAGTTATGAACCTATTTGAAGAGAGGAAGTGTCCTGAAAATAAACTACTGGTTAAGAGGGATACTCACCATGGTCAGTTTTAAAACAATATTGGCAGTCAATGCCATTTTGGCAGGATGCAGGGGTGCTGCAGGTGACATTGAAAGGATCCAAAACTGTGCCTTTCAGAGGGAGAATACTACAAGAAGGGGGACTTAAGGTGACAGCTGGAGCAGTGGTTACAGTTGGCTTGGTATTAGCTGGTGGAGGTTTTGTAGCACCTGGTATCTGAATGGTGTACTTGGCATATTCAAAAGTCTTCTTACCTACAGAAAGGTAACATAAACTGATATTAAAATGTTATTTCCATTCTTTGTGGAGTTGAATCAATACAAAATTAATATGAATAAGCCATCACCTCCCACAAATGGCTCAAACAGAACAACATTAAATGCAATTGTGGGAATCGGTGGGAAGGTCTGCACAGTATTTTTGTTTTAGCTTTTACTGTATGTTATTTTTCAACATTCTATGTTATTTTATTTTTTTAACGTATTAACAAACATTTAGCAGTACTTTCTTTTGAAACTGCTAATGAGTAATACTCACTATAAGCAATCACATTGACAGTTTGAAACCTATCTGAAGCTTGTTTCAGGTACTTCCGCTTGACTATGTATTTTTCTTGACCATCAAGAACTTCTATTTCCATTAGTGGCTTTCTCCCTGCGTTTTTGTAGCAGTTTTGCACTGTGTCCTAGAAAACAACAGAGTTGAAAAGGTTCATCTTATGAACACCTGTCAATCACATGAAGTCCACAAATGTGTCTATGTATTTATTGCTTTATTTACCTAGTATGTAAAATGCAAATTAGATGTGTTAGTCAATTTGAAGTAATCTCATTTGTGTATTTTAACCAATAGAACATTTGTATTGAATTTAGCATGCTAAAATATCTCAGACTTACTTTAAAAGGAATAGGGTCTTCGATATTCCAAATAACTTGTGGGCACTTGGTTTTACAATCCAATTGTAAGATCACATCTTTTTTTATATCCACTGCCTTACAGTTATCAACACAACTGAAAGAAAATAAGAACATTGAATTAAATTCAAAAAGAAATATGAACAGTGATTTTCTGTACTATGTAATTACAATGCAATTACTACATTATTATACAAATAAGGCATTTATTGCAGTATTATTACAGGTGTGTTTACATCATACTACACAGGCATATAAATATATATTCCTGTCATACAGTGATACTGATATGAGTTATATCCGCTCATTAAAATAATAAATGTAAATGTGTTTTAATATAATAACTTTTCTGTTTGAAACCTATAATACCTTATTGTGAATCCTGTTGATTCTGTTGGAATAACCGCGATGCACTGAGATACTGACATCCAGTTAACCAAATTGTCCTTTTCTCTCGTCTTTACAAAAAAAGTATATTCAAAAAACTCAAATGGATTTGGAAGGCAGTCTTTTTCAATTAAAATAATTTTGGTCGAGGATTTTTCACTGCATTTACTACATTTGCATTGTTCTTCTGTAGGGAAAGGCAGAAAGGGTTAGAAAGCACCACTATTGGCCATGCTGCAAGCAGACAGACACCAAACAGAAATATTTAATTAAGCTACATTGATAAAACAAAGTTTACTGTTATTGTCATAAGGTGAGGTGAAAGAATGCTGATTGCCCTCTGGCTTTAAATGTTACTTACTGCAGTCCCATTCAAATTGGAACCTGTTTCCATTAGATATTCCTCCTAAGCCAGTTACTTCAAGTTTGACACTTTCAGTGAATTGGTTGACAGTTTTTGGAGTGGCAGTGATTCTCAGGTCATAATCTCTGCGAACTCTAACATACAAAGATGTCTGTGGAATATAAATGAATAAAGTATAATATTTGTGAACAAAGGGACCCTTTTGAGGATGGGCAAAAAGATAGATAGTCAGAAGTGTTGTACATGTTTACATTTTTCACTTACTTTGTTTCCATGATCATGCTGCATGAGGTCAGAAGTTTTGTGGCAAGCAGCTGTTTTATTCCCCACATCAAAATCCATGTGGGAGAAGTAATTCCAGGCTTTTACTTTCACTTGAAAATCACCTGTTACAAAACAGTAGATGCCCCCATGTAGTCAGTGTCATTTGATGTTTAGATCATCACTTTATCAAATAAATCTCTTGTGTTTTTTGTTTTTGCTGTACTGTATTGAATGTTTTGATATACAGTAGCCATGGGATGGTCTTTAACATATCTGAATTGTTATAACAAATTCTTTGATGTCCTTTTTTATACATTTAAATTCAGTTTCACACAAGAATCACAATAATTTTATTGTACAGGATGATGCTGTGTTGTTTAGTGAATTTGACAAATAAACCTTGAAACCTTGAGTTAGGTCTGGAAGTAATTGGACACTGACAC
Organism: Esox lucius; assembly: GCF_011004845.1. NCBI lineage: Eukaryota > Metazoa > Chordata > Actinopteri > Esociformes > Esocidae > Esox > Esox lucius. The sequence goes on along the minus strand of NC_047570.1, from coordinate 15,692,402 downwards.
ATTTTGTTATTTTGGCTGTTTACCAAAATATATTCAAGTTACAGTTAAATAATGAATATGTGCTTAAAGAGCAGTCTCTCAGCTTTAATTTGAGGGTACACAAATTGGAGGAAGGGTTTAGGATTTACAGTTATTTAATATGTAGCCACCTCTTTTTCCAGGGACCAAAAATAATTGGACAATTGACACAAAAGCTATTTCATGGACAGGTGTGGGCTATTCCTTCATTATTTCTTCATCAAGAAAGCAGGTAAAAGATATGGAGTTGATTCCAGGTGTGGCATTCACATTTGGAAGCTGTTGCCGTGAACCCACAACATGTGGTCAAAGGAGCTCTTAATGAAAGATAAACAGGCCATCTTTACGCTGCAAAAAAAAAAATTATCCATCAGAACATCCATCAGGAACATTAGGAGTGGCCAAATCAATTGTTTGGTACATTCTGAGAAAAAAAGAACACACTGGTGAGCTCTGCAACCCAAAAGGTCTGGACATCCACGGAAGACAACAGTGGTGGATGATCGTAGGATCCTTTCCATGGTAAAGAAAAACCCCTTCACAACAGTCAGCCAAGTGAAGCACTCTCCAGGAGGTAGGCATATCATTATCCAAGTCTACCATAAAGAGAAGACTTCACAAGAGCAAATACAGAGGGTTCAATACAAGGCATAAACCATTCATAAAACTCAAGAATAGAAAGGCCAGATTAGATATAGCCGAAAACATCAAAAAAGCCAGCCCAGTTCTGGAACAGCATTCTTTGGACAGATGAAACTGAGATCAACCTATACCAGAATAATGGGAAGAATAAAGTATGGAGAAGGCTTGGAACGGCTCATGAGCCGAAGAATACCACATCAACTGTAAAACACAGTGGAGGCAATGTGATGGTATGGGCATGCATGGCTTCCAGTGGCACTGGGTCACTAGAGGTCATTGATGATGTGACAGAAGACAGAAGCAGCCGGATGAATTCTGTAGTGTATAGGCATATATTGTCTGCTCAGATTAAGCCAAATTCAGAAAGTTAATTGGACGATGCTTCACTTTAAAGATGGACAATGACCCAAAACATACAACCCAGGAATTTTCATAAGGCAAAGAAGTGGAATATTCAGTCACCTGATCTCAAACCAATCAAGCATGCATTTCACATGCTGAAGAATAAACTTAAGGCATAGAGACCCACAAACATACAACCACTGAATACCGCTACAGTAAAGGCCTGGCAAAGCTTCAACAAGGGGGCATATGGTGATGTCCATGTGTTACAGACTTCAAGCAGTCATTTCCTGCAAAGGATTCTCAACAAAGTATTAAAAATGAACATTTTATTTATGATTGTGTTTATTTGTCTAATTACAATTGAGCCCCTGAAATAAGGGGACTGGGTATGAAAATGGTATGAAAATTCCTAAATGTTTCATACAATATTTTTGTTCATCCCCTTGAATTAAAGCTGAAAGTCTGCACTTCCATTGCATCTCAGTTGGTTCATTTCAAATGCATTGTGTGTACAGAGCCCAAAATATGAAAACTGTGTCAGTGTCCAAATATTTTCCGGACTGCTGGTATCTACTTTTCAAGTAGATACCAGCAGATACCAGCAGTCTAGTTGTGCAATAATTTACAATATATGGACTGGTTAATTGTATCCAACTCATAGTGTTTTCCCATGAATGTTACAAGGAAGGAAGCAGCAGCTGTTGACTCAGTCAGTTTAATTTGCGTCCCACAATATATTAACCATTGTTTAATTATTTTTACGAAAAATGCCATGTCCAACATTATTCATACCCCTTGAAATTGTTGCAAATTTATGAGAAAATGCAAGTTTCTATACCATTTAAAATGGTCCTGTAATTTCCACCATGAGAGAGCATTCTAATCCCCTATAAATTGAAAAAGCTGAACAGCAGTAGTTCTCTAGTCAGTTACTAGTCAACTGCAAGTCATGGCTAAAAACAAAAGTTATGTTAGACATTTGTATTTCCAGCACAATGTCTTACTGTGTTTTGTCACTTGTTTATGTAATTTCCAGCCAGAAGAAACCTATTGGTCAAATAAAAATTCACTATGGCAAAATGTTCGGCATGGGTATGAATACTTTTGGGCTTGACTGTATGTTATAGAGAGGACCCTGTGGTAGCCCACATATTTCCCCCAAAAATGCATAAAAAAAAGGTATAACGCCCTGGACAGGTCCAGCCTGTGTCAAGCACTGCAAATGCCATAGTTAGCCTACTCCGATTTAAGCTTATTATTAAGTATTAGGCATCCATATAGACACACTGTTTTAGTGTCTGATTAGGGTTTATTGGAAGAGAGCTTTGAATAGATTTGGTACCTTGGATAGTGGTTGAGATATGGTGGACCTGCATGCTGGTGGTTTGCATGTCCCTGGTCTCAGACAGACTGTCATTGGTTCCAGACACCTGGAAGAGGAGCTGCACTGGTGCCCCCCGTTCTAGAGAGACACTAATATAAAGGTCTGCTTTTGAACATTCAGCCATGAGTGAAGCCAGCAGGCCCTCCACAGGCTCCAGCAGACACACCTGTAGCTCAATGGACTTGCCCAAGACTGAGACCCCATTAGAGGCATGAAGTGTCAGCTGGTGGCAGCCGGAGCCCAGCTGTAGCTCTACATCTGGACCCACAGTGATGTTGTGGGAGATGTTTCCTCTGTTTGCTGATGAACTGGCCACCAACATCTTACCACTGTGGATTTCATAGGTCACATTTGTACCTGCAGATAAAAAAGAACTAATTCTACCAATGGTTGTTGTGTCAGAAATATCAGACTTATTTCTATACATGAAGGTTTTATTTACCTGCTTCTACTTCAACTTGGATTTGAAAGGGGCTGCCATACAGGGCCTTGCAGTTCCTGGCATCTGTTGACTGATTCATGCTGTAGCACTTGAGGACACCAAACTCCCCAATGGGCTCATGAATGATGATGGTTTTCTGACCTGTGGACCAGAGACACAGATGAATATGACTGGACTGTATGCTAGGTGCTTTTTCTCTCTTAATCTTTTAAATAAAACAGCTTTTAAGTAGGCTTAATCTCTGTGGTTCAGTCAGAAGCCTGAATTAATTTCACCATCTCTAAAGGTCCTAAACGTCATCATATCTGCTTTAGACAAAAAGCGGTATGTTGTTGTTTTTATTGTCTAATTGATTTGTCTAATGCCTCTGACTCAACCATTGCATCTTTTTGAATTGACACAGCAACCTAGAGTTCTCAGAGGACTGTGTAGCCTGGTTTGAATACAATATTGATAATGCATCAAAAATTAGGGCCTGCTTTCTGTAGCTTTGGCACACCACTGTGGGTGTTCCTCAGGGTTTCCATTCTGTTTATGTTAATGACATTGTGCTTGCTACTGGAAACTCCCTCATCCACCTGTTGATGACACTATCCTGTATATATCTGGCCCCTATCTAAATATTGCACTCTCGAATACTGTGCTCTCTCCTCATTACTTAACATTTATTCAACAATAAAATTGTGTGGATGCGCTGAGCATAGTATTTGCATGCCAGCACCCTAACAGACAGAAACAGCCAGTCTCAGCTGGTTAACTCCAAATTGGATGAGCAGATCCTAAGCACAAAATAGTGAGTACAGCCCAAGCTGGAAAGTGGGAAGCTATAGATACAAATCAAGAAATCACCAAGCAAGGATTTCAAAGGATACAGCATTCACAGTTAGCTGAAGCTGACATGGCCTCAGAGATCTATTGTTCCCACTTATCACCCAGGCACAAATAAGGAAAAAGGGGATTAAAATTCACATAATTATGTATATAATGACTAATAACAAGTCTTTATCAGACGATTGACGTTGAACTGCCTTAGATCTTCGTATCCTATTTTATCTCTCTGTTTATGTTAGGTACAACCCTGAGGGAGGTATAGAGACAGCCTGGAGCGGTGATAATTCATTGAGAGGAAGTAAGTGCACAAGTGAGAGTTTGAGGTTATCCAGGCAGTGCTCGTAAAAGCAGGGTTTCCTAGATACATGGTATGGAGAGGAGCTGGATTAGACTGGTCAGATAGGTCCAGAGCCAAGAACAGACACACCCACCATGGTCAGTAGAGAAAAGTCAGGGGAGGTCCCCTGGAGTTTGTTTCTGTTCCATTATAAAAGGATCCCTGTATTTCGTGGTCATACACGTTTGCCATTCACTAATGTCATAAAGTGATGTCATACATTGCTGAACACTGTGTGTAACAGCCCTTATGTAGATTGTATTGGTTTCTTGAATGGTTCATAGTCAACTTTATCAAGTTTCTGGGTGAACTCACCGACAAACCTAAAGTAGTGGACACCGAGTTTTGACCACATAACAGATCAGCTCCAATGCAATGACCCTGGGTTGAAGTAAATCTATGATTCTGTGGCGATGCAAAGCAGATGTAGTTGACATGGCCTCTGCTATAACATTTAGTTCAAATTTCAAGTGCGATACAGTATCTAATGGGCAGTAAAATAGATTTGCCACTGTATGTGGTTACACCTAGTGATGGCCAAATGAGGCTTCATTAGCGTTATTTTAGCAGCAGGATATTATGCTGGCAGCACTCAGATTTACATTTTCAAAATAAAAGCCATCATCAAAATTTACAAGCCAATATAGTTAACAATCTAGTCTGTAAAAAAGAACAGACAAGACCAACATTGGAACGGACATTAAACAAAATGTACCAACTAGATTGTGACTATATTGCCTTATATATTTAAATGATGGCTTTAATTTTGAAAAAGTACATCTGAGTTAGCGTTGCTAGCATAATATCCTGCTGCTAGAAGAACGGTAATGAAGCCTCGAATGCCCATCACTAGTTACTCCATCTTGGAGCTTATCACTGGACAACTAACTTAGCACGTCCCTGTTGCCGGAAGTCTCAGGATGGGTTTATTTACCATATAGGTTCCATTAAGTATCAGGTCCTGGCTGGGGGCCTCTAGGCATCTTCATGCGCCTGGGGCCACAGTCAGGACCTGACCGCAGAGGGGCCTCTAGGCTCCCCGTTAGCCTTCAGTTTGCGGTGTGCCTCTTCTTTTGTTGTAGAGCAATAATAACAGGATGATACCCTCTCACTCTGCTCCATGTGTCCTGCCTCACATGCACTGTACTCTCCACATTAACACCATACGTGAGCATTTTCTTTTAATACTGTGTAGATCCAACATTTAATAGACTATAGAAATATCCTTGTTTTTTGTGTTTAATTTGAAATGCATCACATTGCATTTTGTTGGTAAAGTGAGTATTTACAAAAGCAAAAACATCTGTGTTTGGAAGGCATAGTACCTTTGGCCAGTTGCATGATGTTGATCTGGATCTTGATCATGGTGTTGTACAGAATGCCTACACAATCAGACTTAGCATGTTAAAGGCCAAGGGTGGCTCAATGATATTTAGGAATTGAGAGGAATACAAAAAACTCTGTGATTTATGAGGCATGAAGTGATGATTTATTGGCTAAGGATACTGTTATTTTTTTTCCAAATTGTGGTTGAATCTGAAAATGCATTGTTCAGTAATCCATCTGATAAAAGATAACAACATTAGGTTGAAGCAGAGAGGCATGTAGCACACATACTGTCTATTGACCACCCATAAACCACAGCTTGCCTCTATATGGTACAAAATCCCATACATAGTACATATTGTAACTTAATAGCATTATCTTTGCAAATAATATTTTTAGGCTTATTATATGGTGGCCGTCTGATTTTGTCACTAGAGCTAGTATTATTACAAGTTATATTATTATAATAATTGCTGTCATCATTAGGCTTTCATTTTTTAAAGAACCGATTCATATAAAAGCAGTAAAATGTTTGGGAGGGGTATCAATGGGCATGTTTTAGAGAGAGGATCGTTTTCACAATGCCAACTCCAAATGTCTCCCATTCATACATGAAACAATAACTTAAGAGCACAAACAGTGCAATAATTGAATTGCAGTGGGAAATATTTACAACATTCTATTTCTGTGATTTATTTATTTATTTTATTCAGCTACTTTTCTTTCCTATACAATAGAAACATATATTTTGTGTTGTTATTCTCTATTGTTTCCCTCAAGTATAATTTATTTATTGTAAATGTTCCCATATTTTTTACAGCTGTCTTTCTTCTACAATATTAACTATTCTACCTAGTTGCAGTACTTACTTTATGCCCACAGACAGCCACACCCACACACACACACACACACACACACACAAACACACACACACACACACACACACACCAAATTGGCAGATGAAATGCAGCTGCTGGCTACAGTTGTCTGTTGCCTCCCACTGAAACCCAGAGTTCCTCAGGATGTGGGCACAACGAGCTCCTGGAACAGGGTCATTCAACCAGTTAGAATAGCTGATATCAGAGCCATCAAGCCAGGAGAGTGGACCTGCGGATAAACAGCATAAAATCTAATATTATTTACACTCTGTTCCAAAAATATCTTATGATCTTCAACATCTGTTAAATCAGACATGAATATTTTGTATCAGTTAATTTAATAAATAATGTTGTCAATAGTGAAATGGTAGCTTTAAACATGAGGGATGTTTAAGGTATGATTAAAACATGCAAAAAGCATGGAGAAAAGGAATGAGTCGTTAGATAATAATGCTTGTTCCTTTCTGTGGACATTAAAAACTGCTGTAAATTATGAGAACAATGCTGCTAGAAGGAGATATCCAGATGTGACTGTCTCCTAGCAAAAGTGCAAGATCAACACACTCTAAATCTCTCAGTGAAGGGGCCACCTGACATGAGAGTCATGGTCCCCAGCATCTGTGCATTAAAGGGCTTGTGTAGTAAGGCCAATAGTCACCAATGGAAATGCTGTTAGAGCAAGTCAACTTTGAAACTGGCAAATGACATTGTCACAAACAATGTCACATACAATTATCACATACAATATCTATGGCATGTTCCCCAATTTTGTGTTTTCGCTGTGACAGCACAATTGTTTTTTCATGTAGATTATTTCATGTGCTCAAACTAGTGAGATCCTGTTCTCCATGACTGGGAGAGTTGCATGCATAGAGACAGCCCAACAACTACCTCAAGCGATTTATGAACTTAGACAAATATATTTTGAAATATTTATATTTGTTATTCCCCTTTATGTTTGGAGACAGCCGTGGGAATTTAAAGTCTTTCCATGAAATTCCTGCTCAGCCGTAGAATGATCTGTGTTTCTTTAACATATCAGCTGTCAAATGTATGACTGGATGCAATGCAGTCTACTCCAATCCTGACAAAATCAGAGGACCTAATAAGATGTCATCAAATAGTGCCCACTTCAGATGTCTGATCTGGCCTCTTACCCTCAGCAGCAAAGTCCAGTTTTAGGCTCACAGAGGCAGGTGCCAAACCCAGCCACCAGTCCTTCTCCGGCTGCAGGTGCTTCTGAAGGAACTGCTGGGTTTCATCATTCAGGATAAAGGCAAGGTGTCCACCACCCCGCTCACACCAACTCTGTGCACTGAGGAAAGTACGCTGTATAACCACAAATTCATAGCAGGATCCGTCAAAGCCCTCTTGGTACTCTGGACAAGATAGAACCAGTACCCCATGTTCAGGAGTAGACAGGCTTAACAGGAACGCTATCAAGCCCAACAAGGAGAGAATATTGTTGTCCATCTTTACCAGTTTTCTTTTGCCCTTGAAATCCAGTGACATGTGTCTTTAAAAGGGACTGATGTTAGCTTCACGTAATGAGCCTGTTATGGCTGACTGCATTTCCTTTGTGTATCAATGGAATCAAGTATCAATGGACAGATTATCCTTGTGTACAGAGCAACAGACCATTGGGTTATAGTAAATGGACTGTAAAAAGGTCCTCAGAAATGGTCTGTATGTAAATAATATTAATAAGTGCATCTTTGTTCATGTGCTTTGAAGGGTAGCATTGATGTAATACTCTGCAGCTTCCTGGTGTAGATAAATATTATACAGGTTTGGAATCAATCGGCCTAGATAAACAACATCCTGACGTTTCAGTTATGTAATACTAGAGATTATTTAATCACTTCATTTAAACAAAATGGTTTGTTTTGTGATCTATTTGATGCCGGATTGTCATTTCCTGCTCTTCAGAATTTTCTTTGACATCCTCAGTCGAAAAATAAAATGTGCCAATGACATCTGCCAATGTGGTGAATTTTAAAATTGAAAATAAATTTAATATTTAATATTTTGAAAATAAAAACATAGAGTTTGAAGTTTCTGTTGACATTTTAGCTCACGTGTTTCTACAATTAGTGACAGATTGTTGGGGACAGCTGCACATAATCAATGTTACCAGAATTGTGCTGCAAAACCATAAATGTGTATTACATTTAACAAAAGACAATCCCGGATATGGAAGAATATTTTATTCTTGCAATAATTGCAAACAAAACCTATGAAGTGTTATTCCCAGATACTAGATTTGTTGTGGCCTTATCTGTTATTTACACTGAACAAAATTATAAACAAAACACTTGTTTCTGCCACCATTTATCATGAGCTGAACTCAAAGATCTAAGACTTTCTCTATGTCTAAATCTGTATTAGTGAGCACTTCTCCTATGTCGAGATAATACATCCACCTCACAGGCGTGGCATATCAAGATGCTGATCAGACAGCATGATTAATGCACAGGTGTGCCTTAGGCTGGCCACAATAAAAGGAGTTGTTGTTGTCTCTCTGTTGCGCCCATTCTCTGCTGGCAATACTCTGCCCTCATTTCAGGGTGGTTGCGGTTGGTGGGTGTCCCTTTGGTTGATTCTTGGCAATGTGGGTGGATTGTCCGGGGCCTCCCCCGGATAGGGCCACAGTATCACTGGACCCCCCTGTCTCAGCCCCAAGGTCTCACGCTGCTATATTATTGTGGCGGGGGAGTAGGGTCAGTTCTCCTTCTCCACTGTAAATCCTTGTAGAACTAAGGAATGCACTTTCTACATTTTCCCTGTCTCCTGCCCTGTTTAAACTTAGTAGGACATGAGGTCTTGGCCCACACCTCCTGGTTGTGTTATCCTGGTTGTGTTCCAGATCAAGACGATACCTGATGATTTCAGCTGCCACTCTGCTGACAACTGTTGTTGTTTGCTCCTTGGGGTTTCAGGCTGTGTGTTTTGTTAAAGCACTTTGTGACAACTGCTGTTGTAAAAAGGGCTTTATGAATACATTTGATTGATTGATTGATAATAACTCTACTTGGCCTAGATACGGGAGTTACTAGGTCTTACTCGTACGAATAATAATGAAGTTTCAACACCGGTCTACGCCCTACTCAACTAGAGCGTACTTTCAAATACCCACACAGAAAGGTTCCACACAATAAAAATTGTGGACTACACAACGGAATTAACTTGTTTGACTACCAAATAATCTTGCAATCTTGACAGTTTGTATATGGTCTAACTTTACGACTCACAGTCCATCTGTATCCAAAACCAAGAACTCCTTCGGTTAGCCAGTTAGCAGTTAGCTAATTAGCTCAGAAGTTCAAACAAAACCATAGATCTTCAGTAGAATCAGTAAGATTATCCATCCGGTCGCGGCAACATGCTGTTAGAAATCAGCCGTTCGTATAGTGGTGAAATAACGATTGAGTACCCGGTCATCAAGTGAGAGAGTAATTAAATTATTTATTGCAACATTTGATATTTTATTGTTCATGATGTTACAGACTCGGTCTTACAAACTCAATCTCATCTCAAAGAACTTCCGGTTGTCCTCTACTTTATAGACATCACTGGACAGAATACACAATACAGTACTTTAAGCCCACTGGCTGATTAATGTTGTGCTTTGACTGAATGTGACTTCCTGTGTACATATAAATAGATGTTCTTTTGTGATCTATACATAACAAGCATACATTCAAACACCTCTACAAGGGATAGATAGATTGCCTTCAGAATAAGTTATTTATCTAGCTTTATTAATTAATTGGGATAGATAGATGACCAACAAATAGATAGATGATCAATTCATAGATAAATGAATTAACAATGAACATTTTATGAATTCGTAGAGGTAGATGGCCATTTCATTGAGATAGATGCCAAATTCAATGAGATGAATTCATAGAGCTAGATAGATGATCAACAAATAGGTGATCAATTCATAGATAAATGAATCCACAATGAAAATCATAAAAATAGCTAAATGACAATTACTATGTAGTAATTTAGATGCTAAAATCAATTAATACTATACATAAATTATAAAATCATAAATCGATTAAAATGGGTCGTTTCAGCAGTTTCTTGTATCTGTGAAGATCCTGTTAAATTCTTGTGTGGTTAAATTCCCTCTTGATGTACAGCAGGGGCGGACTGGCCATCTGGCAATTGTGGCAAATGCCAGAGGGGCTGGACCATCTTTTTTGGGTTGGGCTGTTCAGATTTATTTTGAAATATACATAAATAAATATTTTTTACAGGCCGGTTGCGCATAGGAAAGGTTTTCATGATTTACAAAAAGTCACTTTTGTTGTTATAATCCATATTGAGCATTTGTCCAATCGGCCGGCCTGGTCCCAAGATGGTAAGTCCAACGCGTCATCAGAGAGAGTGCAACGCGAGCTAATTTTAATAAAGCTAGGTTAATATTGTCAGAACAGAAAAAGATAGCTAGATAAGTGACCGCAAAAAAGGAAAGCTGGTGCTGAAAAAGTTTGAGAAAGCAAAAAAAAGAGCTCTTTCTCTTTGCCAAAAGCGTAAAATGAACTGAACAATTTTTGAAAGGTTTACGTTCGTCTGGTTCGATTGCTGCAGCAGGTACCGTTGTGTAACGGAGGTAGGAAGAAAACAGAAAAAAATATTTTCACGCTGCTTCTGCCTGTTAGCTCCAATGTTTTTTTTCAAGGTATATTGTATTAAACTGCTTAGGCTAGCGTAGAACTCCCATATATCAATTTTTTCATTGTTTCGTGATTATTGGTTAAGTAATTACTAGTGTTAGCTAGCGTGTTATTGAATCGCATGACTGAAATCGATAAGGCAGCATTTGGGGCAAACAGACTAGGCTACTTGCAATATACAGGTGCATCTCAAAAAATAAGAATATCGTGGAAAAGTTATTTCTTTTTCGTAATTCAAATCAGAAAGTGACACCTTCATGTATTCTAGATTAATTACATATAAAGTGAAACATTTCAAACCTCATGGAAATTAAAAATCCAGTATCTCAAAATATTAGAAATAAAGGTACAATACAGAAATGTCAACCTTAGAAGCGTTCTAATCAGCTAATTAACTCCCCGAGCCTTCAGTACACACAACCACAATCATGGGGAAAACTGCTAAATTGACAGTTGTCCAGAAGACACCTATTGACACCCTCCATTAGTGTTGTATCAAAGCATATTCATGGAAAGTTGACTGAAAGGTGAAAGTGTGGTAAGAAAAGTTCAGAAAAATTCACTTTATGTGCAATGAATCTAGCATATATGACGGTGTCACTTATGATTTGAATTTCGACAATATTCAAAAAAATGTAAGTGTATTTTGAAATATGTAATTTCTTAAAACCAATATTTATCTTACATTTAAGTTCAACAGTAACCAGAGGTCCCTCCTTAATAGTTGTGATTAAATAGAGATAGTGATAATGTATGTTAATGATTATTTTAGGATAAGTTACATAGGTGTCAAACCCATAGGAGTCACAGTGTTTAATTTGTACAGCATCATCACATAATGTCTGCACCCTCAATAATAATGGGTGCTTGTAACCCCTGGTAAGCACTATAATTTATCATTAGTAGCACAGCAGCTATTACATGATTTATACCAACGTTTTGTTGAGTACTTGCTGCTGGTTGACAATAATGAGTTCTAGAATGTATATTCATTCCTGACATACAGAACGGTTGGATGTCTTCAGGTGAAATATACGGGACACCTAGTCATGATGTAAAAGACCATAAAACCACTTCATTTAGAAAGAGATAAGCAGCTATATTTAACAGTTTATCCCACTTACACCACATTTTCCAACAAATTACAACATAAACACACAGATATTAGCAAAGATGATGTGTTTTTCTTTATATTGACAGGTTTTATTACTGGATTTATGTTTTTGCCACTTTTTTGGCTGCTACAGACACGATCCAGTCATTGATTAGTTCTATGTTTATCAATGCTACCCAGTCTAACTCTATGCTGGCTGGTAACGTTATTCTCATGTCAGTCTCTAGTCAGTCTTAACATTTCAAATGCAAGACAATTTGATCAGTTTATATGCTTAGAAGGCACAAACAACAACATAAGCAAACATTTACCGTAATTTACTTTCTTTTATAATCACGTGTTTTATGAATTCATGCTTTCTCATGTTTTGGTTGCTACAGATGCAACCCAGTCATTCGTTGATTATTTCTATATTTATTAAACTTTAGAACAAATATAAAGAATGTCTGTTGCTACCAAAACCTGAGAAAGCATAAATTCATTACCAAAATTTAAATATTAACAAAACCCTGTAAACCCTTTAATCATGTTGTTTGTATTCTGGTATAAGTGTGATGATCATCTTCATTGTGTTCATTAGCTTGGAAAAATGAACTCTGAGGTGTTCATTATTTCCAAAGTAATGTACAGAACATTGGTGTTTAACCCTTACATGACTCGTAGTACCTTGTGATGCATTCGCTCCTCACCAAATGCCGCCATGAGGACAGAGATGAACACGGTCAGCACCACAAATTTCTAAAATATAATGCACTTTTTCCACCACAAAAGTCCAAAAGGAAGGTTTGGAGTGAGGAACAGAAGGGTTAAAATTAAGAGACCACTGCAAATTGAACGCTTCTGTTCCTCACTCAAAACCTTCCATTTCAACTTTTTTGGAAAGTAAAGAAGAAGGTGCAGTGGTCTCTTACATTTTTCCGGAGCTGTATATTTAGTTTCAAAGTTAAATTAATCATCAGCTGTGAAGTGAAAGCTTCAGTTTAGACATTACAAAAGCACATCAGGAATTAGAATGTTATTAAGATCACAGATGCATTGTTGCCAAGAACATTTTAGGAATGAAATCACAATAAATTACAGTTTCCAGGAAGACCCTTACAGCAATAGAATAGGCCAGGAGCATAATAATCATAATCAAGATGAGGCCAGATAAGTCTTTCCAGGCCCGTTGTATTACAGCTGTCATATGTAGCTTTGGGTTGAGTCTCAGCAGGTTCCACAGCTTGATTGTAGCCAATAGCACCAGGAATGCAATCAGATACCCCAATGTGGCATCTGCATTTGCTGTGTCTTGGAAACTTGCAAACCTGGACAGAGCAGAAATGCCTAACATCACACAGGACACACTGACCAACAGTAAAGATGGGATTGAATAAAAAGGCTTGGAAATAAACCCACGAAACCCCAACACAGCGTGAACTCACTGGTCTTTATGGTTCTGATAATATTCCATATCCCGGTTCCCTAACAGGGTCCTCTTGATGAAGACAGACAGTCCGCTCCAGCTCAGGAGGATGATGGCCAACTCGAGCAGGTTCTGCTTGGTCTTGAAGTAAGACCACCTCTGTCGTTTCATTAACTTGCCCTGTCAGGAGATGAGATGAGTTAGACTGAGAAGGAATTCCAGAACACTGATTGTGTGATGTGATGAAGATGTGTGAATAAAGACTTATCTGAACATACATGTAGTAAAGGATGTAGAGAAAATATATGACCCCAGAGGCCATTAAACAAAAGTAGAGGCCACCAGTAGACTGATACAATTGAACACTCTGCAAATCACTGCGAAACTGGAATGCTCCTGAGAGAATAAGGATAAGAAGGTTCTGCCAATCTGTGCTTTAGGTGCCTTAATTTACTGTGTGTGTAGTGATAACTGTCTCACCTACAGCTGCGGTCTCCAGCATTAGTGTGACAATGCAGAAGAGGTTGACATTGGCATTGTACACAGTGAACTCAACAAAGACTGCTCGGGTGAACATGTCAAGCCAGGTGCTGTCAAACAGGTACTGAAGGGTACTATATGGACAGAAAACATGCAGGTAAATAAAATATTTCTAAATCATTTAACTTACTTGGTGTACTTCAGATAATTATGAAACAGTTGTAAATGTTAATTTACCTGCTAGCGTTCTGTGAGTCAGGGCCCAGTTTCATCACGAAGCCCCCTCTGTAAAGAACCACGCTGCCCCAGATGGGCTGGGCACTGAGGCTGGCCTGGGTTTGGTACAGCCAGGGGCTGCGGAGTGTCTTTGAGGTGTTTACACTCACAGAGCGGTTCCAGCCAGGCCCATAGGAGCCCATGTCCTCCACCTCCCATGAGTATGGAGCATTGCAGTCTGGTACAGCCTGGCGCATGGAGTGAGCAACGCCACAGGAGTTCTTCTGCACCCTCACCTGGCGAAGACGGGCATTACCAACCAGTTTGGAGTTCCCATCTGTGATGAAACCTGTAACACAACATTGTCTAGTGTTGACATGAAATGCAATCTATACTTTTATTGTTCATGCTTCTTATGATTTTTTTTCCTACATTCTAAAACTCACTATTGCCAACTAGCAACAAGTACCGGATAATAAGAAATATTGGTTTTGAGTACTAGAGAATCTTACCTGGGTAAACTCCAAAGAGGTTGCGGAGAAGAGAAGTATTTGCCCAGGAGAAAACACATCTCTGTGGGTCATGCTGTCTGAGATTCCTTGGCTGAAGCTCTGCTGAATGTGCTTATTCAGGAAGAAAGCGTTTGTGTCCCACTGACCGTATGCCCCCAGCAACACCATCCACGTGAACCCCATGTAGGCTGCAACAGAAGCACAGACCTTAAACGTCCATGTTAAGAAAAAAGTGTGGTGAATGACAGTCTAGCTAATCAGCTCAAACAGATCTTCTTACTGAGAATCTCTTTGATAAGGGCAAATACTTTCTGCTCCTTAATCATGTTGTTCTTCATCCTCTCAATGTCTGAAGGAGGAGGGGGCTGATAGAAGCTACATGTGCTATCCCTCCTGGAAGCCTGCACTGCATCAGGGTCTCCTTTTTACAATTATAAAGAGAATGTAAAAGTACATATCATTTCTTAAACTCTGAGTAATAAAAACAGAACAGAAAATGTGTATTAAAATAATACACCTGTGGTTCTGAATGCCTCCTTGATTTCTGAAACTCCATATTCCTCCTGATTAACTTTCTTCATAACGAGAGCAAAGAAGGCCGCAAAGCCTAGCACCTGTTACAAGAAAAACCAAAACCAATACCCAGTTTCCAGATACATTACTTTTTTATATTGTACAGCATATTATAGAGGGTCAGGTTGAAAGACATTACAAATTATATATCGAAGTAGAAATGTTGGTGTAGAATTGAAACTGTACAGCTTCTACGGTAGAACCGTATCAATCTCACATTTAGTGGCTGAGTGAGGAAGAGGCTCTGAAAGAACGATACAACCATGGAGATCAACCAGCTTATAGAGCGGTCCTTCCCGTAGGTCAGCCCATACATCATAGTGAAGTACCCCGATATTCCACTGGTGGCCAACACCAGAATCCAGCCGATAATCACAAACCACCAGGGAAGGCCGCCCTGACAGCACTTTTTCCTGCCATTATCCCCATTTCTGCTCTCTGCATCCCCATTGCTTTGTACCAGCAGGTCCCCTCCAATGCTGAAAGGCTCTAGCAGTCCTTTCATGCCCTGCAGCTGCTCCACTGCCCTGTGGTAGCAGTCTTGGTTGGGGAAGTGGGATGGTCCTAGTAGACGCAGCTGCTTCTCTAGGTGACTTAACTGCTTGTATAGATACTGGCTGTTGTGGCTCAGTTTTCCATCAGGTGCTGCCAGGTGATCTCAATATGACCTATAGGAGTAGAAAGGAAAGAAGACAGAATTCATGTTCTGCCAAACTTCCATTACCATTCCACATCAATATTTCCCATGTGTTCATACCCAGATCCATTGTCTGTTCAGAGGGGTTGGTAGGGATGCCCCAGAACATGATGTTGGTCAGCATGGTGCAAAGGAGTAGAGAAAAACAGCAGGACACTCGCTGGACACATGTGAAGGTGCTCGTTGGGGGGCGGCTGATCACAGAAAACCAGATGTGGCCATCACAGAAATCCCTTGCCATCCTCATGAAGAACAGGTTACTGCAGAATATATGGTATTGACAGCTTGTTTCATTATGGACATTGTGTTATTAGTTATATTTTACCAATCCAAGGTTTGTACAAGTTTTATTTCACCTGAATGTCACCTGGGAAACGGCTGTAATGTGGCAGTGGTAACAGTTGGCCCTGACCTGAGAGGAGGTGGAAGCACCACGCCGATGCCCAGTGCTGACATTCAGCATGTAACGGTACTCAGCCAATGGGTCATTGTCTTCCAGCACTGTCACCTTCACCTATAGAAAGTAACACTTGAAGGTGAAGCTCACACACGCAACAACATGTCCCAAAACATGTAACAATTTCAAGTCATACTTTGATTGTGTCATGGATGTCCTTCCTGCGTGCCCACATGACCACCAGGAGATAAGCTATGAAGATGGCACCAACAAAGCACACCACCACAGGGTTTTTGGCAAAGGTGGAAAAGAGCTGAGCTGAGCGTGAAACATCCACGAGGTTGGGCATGACGAAAAGGAGCTCCCGAAGAAGGTCAAATGGTTACATAAGCACTGGGTGACCAATGATGAAGTTATAGGACCAACCTAATAAGATCACAGTTGGTTTATATATTTCATTTTGGCCAGATAAGGGGTAACAATGATGCTGTGATGTGACTTTGTTTTTATTATAAGCTGTTGTGTAGTATATATTGCACTTACTTTACAGCCATCTTGTTTCCAGGTGTATTTGGTTTCATCCCAATACTTGCACTGAGCAACAATGGAGATAACAGTCACAGTGGCATTGACGGATTGAATCCCTGGATTCACAATGGGAATCAACATTTCCTGACAATTCACTGGGACCCAGGTGTATCTCTCCTCTGTATGAAAGAAAGAAACAAAAGACCCGCGTATATTAATGTTTTACAACAATTAAATAAAATGTATTTATCATGCCACACAACGTATATTCATACGGTACATTACGTGGCGTGATTTTGACAAGATGTGGGTGAATAAGACATCTTGCCATTTACAGTAGATCTTTCAAATACACAGTTTGGCCAAATGGGGCAGGTGCTTCCTTCTCAGAGGACTCCTTTTATTGTAGCCCATAGGGTTTGAGTTGTTGCATTCTCAGAATGTCAGTAGAATAGAATATGCAGTGATATACAGCGCTCTGACCTCAATCTCCTCAGATAGGTTCTCTATGGGGATGATAGAACCATTTTCTCTTGTCAGTGAGACAGAACCAACAGTGCCACTAATATCTTTCTCCTCATTCCATGAAAATGGGTTTTTCTTCAAACTCTGCATCTGTAAGTGGGAAATAGTGGGTCAAAGAAGAGTTTAAAAACCTGACAAACTAACTGTTCATCAACAAAATGAACAAACACACTGATCTGAGCGCTGCTGATAATCACAGGAGATTCATCAACTTTCCTCCCTTGTCCATGCTCATGAAAAGTAACTGGGAGACTTCTTTCTGTGAAAGACAAACTGTTCAGTAAAGCTACTTCATTTCTGTCATTCGACTGTCAGTCATAGAAATAAAGATGTGCTCACGTTTGAGCAGACATCCAGGATATTGCTGACTGCCTCCACAACTTGCGTAGCTGCATCCATCATCACATCACCACCATCCTCACTGACATTCATGGACAGGAGGGAAGAACTGAGATTTACCACCAGGGCGCTAGCTTGTAGCTGGAAAAGATCAACCAAATAGCATTATGTTTTCCTTGGCCCCTTTTCATCAAAAGGCCTGTGTGTTTCTATCTTGTAATCCATGTTATCGTGCTTAATGAGGAGATTCAAGTGTACCTGAGAATTGGCACTAAGCTCATCCCCCTTGCTGGTGAGTCCTGCCACAGCTCTGACCATCACCTGCACTGTCTGAGGAGTTAAACTGCTAGAGGTGTTCTCCAATGCTTTCATTATACTTGTCAGCATCAGTCCTCGCAGCTTAAGGAACAATTCCAACAGTAAATAAGGGTGCATGTAGACCTTACAATAAATTGAAACACTTACATTGCACCCTTCAAAAACTCCATATGGATCAGCCATGGTAGATCACAAACATCTGCCTTTTAAACCGTATTAAAAATGCTGTTCAATTTTTGTGTGAGGAACCTTAGCATTCAATTTGCAGTGGTCTCTTTATTTTAACCTTGTTGTTCCTCACTCAAAAAAGCTGACATGGCCCCATAGATCTATTGTTCCCACTTGTCACCCAGGCACAAATAAAGAAAAGGAGGATTAAAATAAACATAATTGATAGACTTACAACAAGTCTTTTTCAGATGATTGAGTTTGAACTGCCTTAGATCTTAGTATCCTATTTTATCTCTCTGTTTATGTTAGGTACAACCCTGAGGGAGGTATAGAGACAGCCTGGCGCGGTGATAATTCATTGAGAGGAAGTAAGTGCACAAGTGAGAGTTTGAGGTTATCCAGGCAGTGCTCGTAAAAGCAGGGTTTCCTAGATACATGGTATGGAGAGGAGCTGGATTAGACTGGTCAGATAGGTCCAGAGCCAAGAACAGACACACCCACCATGGTCAGTAGAGAAAAGTCAGGGGAGATCCCCTGGAGTTTGTTCCTGTTCCATTATAAAAGGATCCCTGTATTTCGTGGTCATACACGTTTGCCATTCACTAATGTCATAAAGTGATGTCATACATTGCTGAACACTGTGTAACAGCCCTTATGTAGATTGTATTGGTTTCCTGAATAGTTCATAGTCAACTTTATCAAGTTTCTGGGTGAACTCACCGACAAACCTAAAGTAGTGGACACTGAGTTTTGACCACATAACAGATCAGCTCCAATGCAATGACCCTGGGTTGAAGTAAATCTATGATTCTGTGGCGATGCAAAGCAGATGTAGTTGACATGGCCTCTGCTATAACATTTAGTTCAAATTTCTAGTTTCAAGCCCAGCATTCACTTTTTTTTATTCCTTCGCAAGTGCGATACAGTATCTAATGGGCAGTAAAATAGATTTGCCACTGTATATGGTTACACCTAGTGATGGCCAAATGAGGCTTCATTAGCGTTATTTTAGCAGCAGGATATTATGCTGGCAGCACTCAGATTTACATTTTCAAAATAAAAGCCATCATCGAAATTTACAAGCCAATATAGTTAACAATCTAGTCTGTAAAAAAGAACAGACAAGACCAACATTGGAACGGACATTAAACAAAATGTACCAACTAGATTGTGACTATATATTGCCTTATATATTTAAATGATGGTTTTAATTTTGAAAAAGTACATCTGAGTTAGCGTTCCTAGCATAATATCTTGCTGCTAGAAGAACGGTAATGAAGCCTCGAATGCCCATCACTAGTTACTCCATCATGGAGCTTATCACTGGACGACTAACTTAGCACGTCCCTGTTGCCGGAAGTCTCAGGATGGGTTTATTTACCATATAGGTTCCATTAAGTTTCAGGTCCTGGCTGGGGGCCTCTAGGCATCTCCATGTGCCTGGGGGCCACAGTTAGGACCTTACCGCAGAGGGGCCTCGTCATCCCTGTGGTACTGTTTTCTGTGCTCCCCAATTAGAGACAGCTGCATCTTGTTGTCTGAAATTTGAAGATGGGTCGTGGCTGGGTCTTCCAGCATGACAACGACCCAAAACACACAGCCAGGGCAACTAAGGAGTGGCTCCATAAGAAGCATCTCAAAGTCCATGAGTGGCCTAGCCAGTCTCCAGACCAGAACCCAATAGAAAATCTTTGAAGGGAGCTGAAAGTCCGTATTCCGTCACTCACAGTTGAAGAGTACCTATGTTAAAAATTACAGACTTCGACATGCTTTGTAATTGGGAAAATCGGGAAAATCAGCAAAATCGGCAGTGTATCAAATACTTGTTCTCCCCACTGTATGAGCATTTTCTTTTTTTTACTGTGTAGATCCATAATTTTATAGACTATAGGGATATCCTTGTTTTTTGTGTTTAATTTGAAATGCATCACATTGCATTTTTTTGGTATAGTGAGTTTTACAAAAGCAAAAACATCTGTGTTTGGATGGCATAGTACCTTTGGCCAGTTGCATGATGTTGACTCAAGGATATTTAGTAATTGAGAGGAATACAAAAAACTCTGTGATTTATGAGGCATGAAGTGATGATTTATTTGCTAATGATGCAGTTATTCATTGTTCAATGATGCATTGTTCAGTAATCCATCTGATAAAAGATAACGACATTAGGTTGAAGCAGAGAGGCATGTAGCACACATACTGTCTATTGACCACCCATAAACCACAGCTTGCCTCTATATTGTACGAAATCCCATACAGAGTACATATTGTAACTTAATAGCATTATCTTTGCAAATAATATTCTTAGGCCTATTATATGGTGGCCGTCTGATTTTGTCACTAGAGCTAGTACTATTACAAGTTATATTATAATAATTGCTGTCATCATTAGGCTTTCATTTTTTAAAGAACCGATTCATATAAAAGCAGTAAAATGTTTGGGAGGGGTATCAATGGGCATGTTTTAGAGAGAGGATCATTTTCACAATGCCTACTCCAAATGTCTCCCAGTCATACATGAAACAATAGCATAAGAGCACAAACATTGCAATAATTGAATTGCAGTAGTCAATATTTACAACATATTTCAAACAAAGTATATGTATTACTGTATATTTACTGCCATTGTTTTTATTTAGCTACTTTTCATTCCTATACAATAGAAACATATATTTTCTGTTGTTTTTCTCTATCAGTTCCCTCAAGTGTAATTTATTTATTGTAAATTTTCCTATATTTTTTTACAGCTGCCTTTGTTCTACAATATTAACTATTCTACCTAGTTGCAGTACTTACTTTATGCCCACACACACACACACAAACACACACACACACACACACACCAAACTGGCAGATGAAGTGCAGCTCCTGGCTTGACCTTGGTCCTTTCTGTGGACATTAAAAACAATATCATACATCTTTGTGTATGTGCTTTGAAGGGTAGCATTGATGGAATACTCTGCAGCTTCCTGGTGTAGATTAATTTTATACAGGTTTTTCAGCAATTGGCCTAGATAAACAACATCCTGATGTTTCAGTTATGTAATACTAGAGATTATTTACTCACTTCATTTAAACAAAATGGTTTGTTATGTGATCTATTTGATGCCGGATTGCCATTTCCTGCTCTTCAGAATTTTCTTTGACATCCTCAGTTGAAAAATTAAATAAATCTGCCAATATGGTGAATTCTAAAATTGTTTTGTCTTTTTTGAAAATAAGAACATGAAGTTTGGAGTTTCTTTTGACATTTTAGCTCACATGTTTCTACAATCGAATTAGTGACATATTGTTGGGGACAGCTGCAAGTAATAAATGTAAGCAGAATTGTCCTGCAAAACCATAAATGTGTATAGCCAATTATGTGCACAGATAAAGGCAAATAAACAGGTCCAAAGTTTAAGCATTCTCTCCATTTTCCATTTAACTAAGGACAATCCAGGATATGAAGAATATTAGATTTTTCATTTGGATTTTGTGGAATGAAGTTCAAGGTGTTTTATGTATGTCAACAAGATGCCAAACAGGTTACACAAATTACACTAGGATGATGGCAAACAAAACCTATGAAGTGTTATTGCCAGATGCTAGAATTATTATGGCTTTATCTGTTATTTAGATAACAGACCTTATCCATGTTTGAATAAGAGATCATTTTGCACAAAATTGGAATTTAGATAACAGATAAGGTAATTTTACAACTCCACCATTAATCTTTTGAAATGGCCACATTGCAAGTTAATTTGCCACATAACTGAAAGGGGTATGTCTGTGTATACTGCAGAGCAAGAGACATGACGACAGTAAGTGTAATACAATCATGTGTTATGCAATACATTTTGAATTTTACCCCTGCTCTATTGATCTTGGAGACATAAACGGACCCATCGGTAGATGACATAGTCTAATTTAACCTACCCTAGTCGAAAATAAACCACCAGATCACAGAACAATACCTCATGAGATACAGGAAAACACAGCTAATAGTAAGGGTAGAAAATGGCTCAAGTGATTTTTGGCAAGAATGGGACTGAATCGCCTGAACCTGTCAAAGCAGAAATAACAGGTAGGCTTACCCTTCCCCTTTATATGTAAGAGTAGCTTAAATGTATTATCATATTAACAAGTAAATGCGCAATATTCTGATGTTAGTATTCTTATATATATATATATATATATATATATATATATATATATACATATATATATATATATATATATATATATATATATATATATATACATATATTTAAGAATATATATATATACTGCTACTGATTCATCACAAAGAATAGTCCTGTAAATGACTTATCTTGTGAACTTTCAACAGCATTTATAATCAGATTTGCCATATATGTATATATAGACAAAAGAATGTGTATAATAAATGTGAGTACAGGCGCATTCATGTCTATTATGTGGCAATGGTAGGCAGTAAACACTGTCATAAGACAAAGAAAACTGTCTAGTGTCACGCCACCACACAGAGATTAAGGACAGTGGTGTCCCATTATGCGACGACTTCTTTAAATAAAGGGTCTTACTCCATTGCCAAATCCATTTCTGGGATCAGCTCCATTGTTTTTTTTTGGTTTAGTGCATGAAAATAAGGCAACAATTTAAACATTTGTTGTATATCCTGTGACCTCTGTGTTGGCAGGATGTATCCCTGAATGGCTACAGGGGACGTTGCTACGTAATGGGCCAGGTCTTTTTAAAGTAGGAGATACGGAATACAATCACTGGTTTGATGGCATGGCCTTAATTCATAGTTTTACCTTCAAAGATGGTGAGACAGAGACAATACATGAAAAATGTCCACAATGGTATATGCTTACACAAGTGGCTGAATGGGGCTGAGAGTTGAACTGTTTTACAGGTGATGTGTACTACAGAAGTAAATTCCTAAGGAGTGACACCTTCCAGAAAAACACTAAAGCAAACAAGATTGTTGTGTCAGAATTTGGGACCATGATTTATCCTGATCCCTGCAAAAACATGTTTTCCAAGTAAATAATTGCATATTAAACATAATTTTTTAGCTAATATGTTCTTGTTTTAAAATGTTCCTTTCATGGATATCAAGAGATAATACTGTTTTGTCAAAAATAATAAGTGCAACACAATTCCTTTTTCCCAAGAGCATTCTCCTACCTTCTTGCTGCCATCCCTGACTTCACCGATAACAACCTGATAAACATTATCAGATATGGTGAGGACTACTATGCCTCATCAGAAATCAACTACATAAATCAAATTGACCCAGTTACCCTGGAAGTAATTGGAAAGGTAAATTCAAATTTGTTGAAATAATCACTGTTGTACATGTAATCTATTACTACTGGATATAATCTATTATCACAATGTCAGATGAACTACAGGAAGCATATTGCTCTGAACTTGGCGACTGCACACCCTCACTACGATGAAGAGGGAAACACATATAACATGGGAATCGCCCTCATGAGATTTGGCATGCCCAAGTATGTCATCTTCAAGGTTCCAGTCGATGCATCAGGTATGAACATTTAGATTTTCCCCAGGCTGCGGACATATTTCAAAAATAATTGCAGTCAGTTCAACACTAACAGAATGAGAGAGACTAAAAGATCCTGGTAAAAGACTGATTCATTATTTTGGTATTTTACAATTTGATATTACATGGTTTTCTAAAAGTTATATTTTAGAGTAAAACCCGCCTCAAGCTTCTGAAAACCTAACCATGGGATATATTATAGTTTCTATTCATGTAATAGAGACAACTGCACTAATGCCAAAGACTGAAATGGTCCAGGAGCCCTCTCTCTCTCATTTAGAGCATAGAATACTGTTCCTTGTTGTTATTGCTCTCACCTGTGTTCCATACATTACATATGGCTTAGTCCTGATTTAAAAATGATAAACAATGAAAGAATAGTACTGGCCGTCAGTGTTTCCTTACCTGAACTTGAGCAATTGGGACAACACAAAGGATATTTGTTGCCCCACGAGAGTAGCATATTATTCAAAGGGATTCACAGTCATGGCTGCCAGAGGTTTGAGAAACTGAGAAATATTTTTGTATTTTAAATATTTGTATTCCATCCATCCATCTTCTTCTGCATATCCGGGGCCGGGTCGCGGGGGCAGCAGTCTAAGCAGGGATGCCCAGACTTCCTCTAGCTCTTCCGGGGGGACACCGAGGTGTTCCCAGGCCAGCCCGGAGACATAGTCCCTCCAGCGTGTCCTAGGTCTTCCCCGGGGTCTCCTCCCGGTGGGACGGGACCGGAACACCTTCCCAGGAAGGCGTTCCAGCGGCTCTACTCTGAGCTCCTCCCGGGTGACCGAGCTTCTCACCCTATCTCTAAGGGATCCGCCACCCTGCGGAGAAAGCTCATTTCGGCCGCCTGTATCCGGGATCTTGTCCTTTCGGTCATGACCCAAAGCTCATGACCATAGGTGAGAGTAGGAACGTAGATTGACTGGTAAATCGAGAGCTTCGCCTTGCGGCTCAGCTCTTTCTTCACCACGACAGACCGATACATCGACTGCATTACTGCAGAAGCTGCACCGATCCGTCTGTCAATCTCCTGTTCCATCCTTCCCTCACTCGTGAACAAGACCCCTAGATACTTAAACTCCTCCACTTGAGGCAGGCACTCTCCACCAACCTGAAGTGGGCAAGCCACCCTTTTCTGACTGAGGACCATGGCTTCGGATTTGGAGGTACTGATTTTCATCCCCACCGCTTCACACTCGGCTGCAAACCGTCCGAGTGCATGCTGAAGGTCCTGGTTAGAAGGGGCCAACACAACAACATCATCTGCAAAGAGCAGAGATGAAATTGTGTGGTCTCCAAACCTGACACCCTCCGGCCCCTGGCTGCGCCTAGAAATTCTGTCCATAAAAATTACGAACAGAACCGGCGACAACGTGCACTGATGGACACCCTTATGCATGAACATGGTGTTCGTTATGGACAAACTGTGACTAGCACAGAAGTCCAATAACTGAACACCACTCAGGTTCAGATCAGGGGGGCCGTTCCTCCCAATCACGCCCCTCCAGGTGTCACTGTTGTTGCCCACGTGGGCGTTGAAGTCCCCCAGTAGAACGATAGAGTCCCCAGTCGGAGCACTTTCCAGCACCCCTCCCAGAGACTCCAAGAAGGTCGGGTACTCTGCACTGCCGTTCGGCCCGTGGGCACAAACAACAGTGAGAGACCTATCCCCGACCCGTAGGCGCAGGGAAACGACCCTCTTGTTCACTGGGGTAAACTCCAACACATGGCGGCAGAGCTGGGGAGCTATAAGCAAACCCACACCAGCCCGCCGCCTCTCACCATGGGCAACTCCAGAGTGGTGAAGAGTCCATCCTCTCTCAAGGAGTGTGGTTCCAGAGCCCAAGCCATGCGTAGAGGTGATCCCGACTACCTCTAATCGGAACCTCTCAACCTCACGCACTAACTCAGGCTTCTTCCCCGCCAGCGAGGTGACATTCCATGTCCCTAGAGCTAGTTTCCGTGTCCAGAGATCGGGTTGTCTAGGCCCCTGCCTTCGACTGCCGCCCGATCCTCTTCACACCGGCCCCTTATGGTCCCTCCCATGGGTCGTGATATTTGTATTAATTAGTTTAATTTTTAATAACATCCTTCAACTCTGAACATGTAGGTTGTGTAGATATTTAAAGAAAAAATATTATTAAGAGCATAAATTATACAAAATAGTGTGGTCTCTTATGAACTCAAAAGATGTTAAGACTCACTTGACCTTCTGTATGGAAATTTACACCGCACAATTTTATTTTCTTATCCAGATAAGGAGGGCAAGAAGCCTGCATTAGAGGAGGTGGAGCAGGTCTGCAATATACCATTTCGCTCAACCCTCTTCCCAAGCTACTTCCATAGCTTTGGCATGTCTGAGAATTACATCATCTTTGTCGAGCAGCCATTCAAACTGGACATCCTCAGACTGGCCACAGCTAACTTCAGGGGATCCACCTGGGGTAGCTGCCTGAAATACGACAAAGAGGACATTGTAAGTTATGCCGTTCTTTTTTCAGCAGCATGTAAATATAATTTTTACCTTCAAATTACTCTATCAACACTCATTATTATTTACGTATTTTCTGGTTGTGCCCTTGCTGTTCTTTAGACTCTAATCCACCTGGTCGACAAGAAGACTGGTAAAGCAGTATCCACCAAGTTCTATACAGATGCTCTGGTAGTTTTCCACCACATTAATGCCTACGAGGACGACAACCATGTGGTGTTTGATATGATCACCTACAAAGACAGTAATCTGTATGAAATGTTCTACTTAGCAAACATGAGAGAGGAAAGCAACAAATTCATAGAAGACAAGGTCAACTTCTCCCAGCCAATCTGCCAGAGATTTGTCTTGCCCCTCAATGTTGACAAGGTACAATATATAAAGCACCAAAGTCAACATGCATATGCTAGTAGTGTACTCATGAAGCAGTTCCTATGAACTGTCATAACATTCAAAGCACCTTACACACTGAATCAAAGTATCGCATTTAAGTGGACATTTTGTGCAAATTTGCCTAAACTTGAATTTATACTTTATTTAAAATATAATAGTTCACAACTGCAGAAGAATTTGCTTCAACTAAAGTGTTAACAAGTTTATACCTAAAATGAAGACTGTGTATCTGATATAGGATACAACAAAAGGAACAAACATGGTGATGCTCAAAAACACAACAGCCAAGGCAGTGATGCAAGATGATGGCTCTGTATATTGCCAGCCTGACACAATATTTGCAGGTGAGTGATTTCCATTGAACATTAAAATGAGTTTCATGACATATCATTAACAGACATCACATGCTACATCGCTTAAAATGGAATTAAACTCAAAAAAACATCCAGCAACTCCATGTACAAACCAACAGGTTTGGAGTTGCCAGGCATAAACTACAAATTCAACGGCAAGAAATACCGTTATTTTTATGGCTCGAGAGTGGAATGGACTCCATTCCCGAATAAGGTAAAATATTTTACTAATCCTCCTTAGTAATAAAGAAAAGTAGGTGTTCCTCATTTCTCACTCTGACATGCTGCAGTTTGTGTTACTTTACTACAGATTGGGAAGGTGGACATTCTGACCAAGAAGCACATAGAGTGGACAGAGGAAGAATGTTACCCCTCTGAGCCAGTTTTTGTTGCCTCACCAGGAGCTATGGAGGAGGATGATGGTGAGAGCCAGTTCAGAAGCCTTTATTCAGCTTTGACAAGTAGTATAATGTCATTATGACACAATCAATGAATCTATTTTCTGACTTGTTTTTTCAGGAGTCATTTTGTCCTCAATTGTCTCTCTAAATCCAAATAAATCCCCCTTCATGCTTGTCCTCAATGCGAAAAACTTTGAAGAAATTGCTCGTGCCTCAATCGATGCCAGTGTTCACCTGGATCTGCATGGACTCTTCATTCCCTCACAGAAAACTAACTGACATAGCTTTTAGAGGTTAGGATTGCAATTTAATATTGTACAGGATGAAGTCTTATTCCTATAGCCTTGTAACCTTTACAGTAGATCTTTAGCTAAAGGGAAGATAATTACAATGATAACCTAACTATGAAGATAACTATAAGACAACTTAACATACAGTTATACTACACAACAATCTATAGTAAGCACATTGTAGTGTACACCCACCTGGATTTCAAAGGGGTTGAAGACTTTCTGGGAAATTTCTAGAATCTTTACATATATTTTCCATAGGAAGTTAAGCCTTTTTGCTTAAATTCATCAAAATAGTTAGCTTATAATGTTTTTGCTTGCATACCCCAAGTATGCTGGTAAGAGCCTGTGGTGTCACCACTACCATGTCTCGTCACCTTGGCCTGGATTAGGGGAAGATTATTTTCTTTGTCAGTCTGGCAAAGTACACTTCTAAGCAAGGGCTTTGGGAGGGACATGCAATATGGCAGTCGTCCCAACATTTCTTCAGCCAGCTGGTGGAAGGGATTTTGTGGAACTTAGGCTCTTTCCCCTGTTGCCTCCATCATCCTCCATGTTCCAACATCAGTCATCTCAGAGTGCCACTGGTCCCAGTTTGAGCCATCCTCAATAGGGTTGGAAAGTGATGATGAGGCCTCAGATTCTGATGTTCAAGAAGTGAACTTTGAGGAGGTCCTGGGAGAAGATATGGAGGCCTGAGAGGAAGAAAACCAAAGCTTCAGATGTATGTTGAAAAGGTTTTTGAGGGATGCGATGGATCATTGGGAACACATCATTCAATACTCCCTTTCTTTTGTTGTAGGGAAAGCATCCCATTTGAAATGTGTTTATTTCTATTGGGAGGATTTCATCATTTGCAATTATGTCTACTTAAGGTAAACGGCTTATGTTTGTGTGTGCATATGATATGGTACCTATATCCAATGCAATAAACCTCACCATTTAAATGGTATTAAAATTTGTTTGCATTTATTTTCATTTATTCCCATATTCCTATTAAATCCCATATATTCACATTAATACTCACAGAAAGTTACCACCTTTGAATATTCCCAAAAAATTGCAACCTTACTCCCAACCTATCTTCTTCTCTTGTTTAAGAGGAGGAAATGTCTGTCTCTCACACATAAACCAAAATACAAGACTAATCGAGTGGATGTTGGGAATACACTAGTAAATATAGGTTGAGTCTCTGGGTGTTTTATTTTATTCTGTGACCTTTGACGCAAAATGGATATACAATAGGTCAAAGTGTATGAATTAGATGAATTTCCTTGCTTGAGTTCTCTTCTCTTTGTTCCAATATTTATAGAAAAACGTCTAAGAAAAAATAGTTTCAAGAAACTTATTGTTATAGCAATTGATTATTCTACTGTATTCATTGCACAGGAAAAATAAATTTAGCGAGGCAACAAGGCTTCTGAATTTGTTCCTTTTTATACCCCCAAAAAGTGTTTTGAGCTCAAGATACAAACAAGAAAAACAAGTCATTCTACAAACACGAAAATTAGATAAAATGCTACGCTGTCATGGCAACCACAGTTCTAAGTCAGAGTAAAGGGACCTCCTGACTGCGTCAGTGTATGTGTCTCGGTTCTGCTTCACAGGATCAGAAGAGAGACACATAGGAAATGTAATCTTGGAGCCGTCTGTAGCTGTACGCATAGATACAACAGTTTGAGGCCTGGCACCTAAAGTTCAGGCCGCAATCACATCTACAATTGAATTGTTCACATTATAGGTCACATTAAAAGTGGATTTATCTTTGTTTCATTCTTTTACATCACAAAAACCTGGCATTTTCACAGGGGTGTGTAGACTTTTTATATCCACTGTATATCTACTCTATTGGTTTAACACACATTGTTTTTTCAATGGCGCAAAAGCAGCTGGATCCGTACCCCCTATTTGCATTTACACAATTCAATATTTTTTCTAAGAATGACAAATTATTATTGATGCTTTCTCTCCCTTTTGTATTGATTTAATGAACATACACACTCAATACAACTGATGAGGGACATTTCGGTTGTCACAAATATGTACTCTTGGATAGCCATAAGCAAATGTTGCGCAGCCATGTTTGGGATGTCATTTTAACTTAAATGTATTTCATATTTTTCTCAAACCTGCTGTTTTTGTTGACAAATGTAACTTACATTTCTATGTACTTCCCTTTTGGCATTCCCTAATCCCTTATTCATTAACACTGATCAGCCATAACAGTATGACCACTGGCAGTTGAAGTGAATAACATTGATAATCTCGTTATCGTGGCACCTGTCAGTAGGTGAGATAAATGAGGCAGCAAGTGAACATTCTGACCTTTAAGTTGATGTGTTAGAAGCAGGATAAATGGGCAAGCATAAGGATCTGAGCGACTTTGACAAGGGCCAAATTGTGATGGCTAGATGACTGGGTCAGAGCATCTCCAAAACTACAGCCCTTGTGGGATGTTCCCGGTCTACAGTGGTCAGTACCTATAAAAAGAGGTCCAAGGAAGGAAAAGCGGTGAACTGGCGACAGGGTCATGGGCGGCCAAGGTTCAATGATGCACATGGGGAGCAAAGGCTGGCCTGTGTCGTACGATCCAACAGACGAGTTACTGTAGCTCAAATTGCTGAAAAAGTTAATGCTGGTACAGATAGAAAGGTGTCAGAACACATAGTGCATCGCAGTTTGTTGAGTATGGGGCTGGGTAGCCGCAGACTAGTCAGGGTGCCCATGCTGACCCCTGTTCACTGCCGAAAGTACTTACAATGAGCATGTGAGCATCAGAACTGGACCACGGAGCAATGAAAGAAGGTGGCCTGGTCTGATGAATCATGTTTTCTTTTACATCATGTGGATGGCCAGGTGCTTGTGCGTCGGTTAGCTGGAGAAGTGGCACCAGGATGCACTATGGAAAGGAGGCAAGCCGGCGGAGGCAATGTGATGCTTTGGGCAATGTTCTGCTTGGAAACACTGGGTCCTGCCATTCATGTAGATGTTACTTTGACACATACCACCTACATGAGCATTGTTGCAGACCATGTGCACCCTTTCATGGCAACGGTATTCCCTGATGGCATTGGCCTCTTTTAGCAGGATAATGCGCCCTGCCACAAAGCAAAAATGGTTCAGGAATGGTTTGAGGAACAAAAGAACGAGTTCAAGGTGTTGACTTAGCCTCCAAATTTCCCAGATCTCAATCCAATTGAGCATATGTGGGATTTGCTGTACAGGTCCGATGTACAGGTCCAATCCATGGAGGCCCCACCTCACAACTTACAGGACTTAAAGGATCTGCTGCTAACGTTTTGGTGCCAGGTGCCAAAGGGGAAGGTTGCAGGAGGTTTCCAATTTGTCTCCATTAATTGTGCTAGATGTCAACACACCCCTTCACCATATGGTCCAATTGGTTGTTTTATATACTTATCTAATGCTTTAAACAAGAGCAAATCCAGTGAGAACACTAAAAGTGCAGGCCTTGTACAATGTACCACTTATCCACCAGATGACAGTAAGAAATCACAATCACAAAGTGTTTTGGCCACAAACTGGTTGTGTCTGGTTTGGATAGCAAGTCGATGTGTCAAAATGGCTGAATAGTAAAATAAAAAAAATTCACCCCCCTGAAAAGAACCATAATGCATTGGGACAGTAAAGTCCAATTTGCTATTTTTGCTGTACACTGAAGGTGTCACAGTGTTGTAGGGAGTGGAGACAGACGCAGGAAATGTGGTAAGGGTTTCTATAACCCAACTCAAAGCACGTCAAAAAACTGACTGGGCAAGGCCAAAGTAAAGTGAGGTGAATGATACAATACGCATAGAATAGTCGTACTCACGGGGACATGGAAATAATAACCAACACAGCGCTGGGGAAAGAGGGCCATATATATAGGCATGAAAATCAGTGAGAATGGGAAACAGGTGGGGCGAAAATATGGGGACAGTCCGGGGTGAAGTCGATTAGCCGGAACCGTGGTGCCTAGAAGGCTGGTGACGTAGACCTCCGGAGCCGATTGCAAAGGAGGAGCACCTGGCCGGAGGGATTCGTGACAGAAGGCACATGAAAACACGATTAAAAGATGAAAACATGGCAAACGTACAGGCTGTCATGTTTTATTTCTGGTTGTTTCAGCACTTGTAACTAACTAAGAATAACAGCTTTGTCAGAGTTCCATCCCCACTTTTTATATGAGCATAAATTTAGTGACGTTTGGCTCAAGGGTGTTTCTAATGGATGTTTCCTGTTCCATATTAATTGTTCACACATAAGAGTTGTGAATGTATAGTCTCAGTTACATCCTTTGCTTTTGTCTTTGGAGTCTGTGTTTGGTGTCAGCTCCAAAAATCTCCAAGGGGACAGTGGCAATTGTAGGATTTTTAAGATGGTGGGGCTGTTTGGGGGAATAATTTATTACAGAGGGGCCAGCATCTACAAGAAGGGGTCCAGTGTATGATTTTTGGGAATATGTCTTTTAAAAACAATTTTTTTAAATCTTTATCCCATGAACATAAAATATTCCCAGGAAAACTGGTTAATGTTTGGTTATGTCTAAGGTCCCAACAAAAATAGAATACAAGTGTATGAATGTACATGCATGAGTAAAGATAAAGCCACATTCAAAATACAGAAATCCACTTATTACCTCACAATGGGTCCACATAAAATATAAAATGCTTTATACACAACAAAAAGCAAACCTCCAAATCACTGGAATTCATCTCTAAAACATATATCCAGTTATGCTTTAAATCGTTCAATTATAAGACTTTTATGTTTGTTGCTGAAACATTGAACAAACTATCCATAATGACCGCTGATAGAATTGAGCATAGATGAATGGTCTGCTCACAAATGTGGTGCTCTTTACAGGCATACAATGCATTACTATGGTGATCAGATTTTGTACGATCTCTAAAGTTATCATTACAACTATGTTTTTTCCAGATTCAGTACTTGGACTTGGATGAAAATGGAGTAGCAGGAACATTGGAAAGGGAAAAGTGACTGCAGCCGTAAAAACAAATCTAGTTTTGCTTATTGAGTACTACAGATGCATCTCAAAAATTTGAATCTTGTGGAAAAGTTCATTATTTTTGTAATTCAAATAAAAAAATTAGACCATATATTCTAGATTACATTCATTCATTCATCATCTTCCGCTTTATCCGGGGCCGGGTCGCGGGGGCAGCAGTCTAAGCAGGCCCTGACTTCCCTCTCCCCAGACACTTCCTCCAGCTCTTCCGGGGGAACACCGGGGCGTTCCCATGCCAGCCGGGGAGACATAGTCCCTCCAGCGTGTCCTAGGTCTTCCCCTGGGAACAAGTCTGACTTACTGCCGGCAATGCGGACCAAGCTCCTGCTTCGGTCGTACAGGGACCTGACAGCCCTTAGTAAAGGACCCAGGACCCCATTTTCCCGAAGCACTCTCCTCAGGATGCCGCGAGGGACACTGTCGAATGCCTTCTCCAAATCCACAAAACACATGTGGATTGGTTGGACAAACTCCCATGAACCCTCCATCACCCTGTAGAGGGTATAGAGCTGGTCCAGTGTTCCACGGCCCGGACGAAAACCACACTGTTCCTCCTAAATCCGAGGTTCTACTATCGGCCATATTCTCCTCTCCAGCACCCTGGCATAGACTTTCCCGGGGAGGCTGAGAAGTGTGATCCCCCTATAGTTGGAACACACCCTCCGGTCCCCCTTCTTAAAAAGAGGGACCACCACCCCTGTCTGCCATCCCAGAGGCACTGTCCCCGACCGCCACGCGATGTTGCACAGGCGTGTCAACCAAGACAGCCCCACAACATCCAGAGACTTGAGGTACTCAGGGCGGATCTCATCCTTGCCACCGAGGAGTTTCTTGACCACCTCTGTGACTTCAGCCCGGGTGATGGACGAGTCCACCTCTGAGCCCTCATCCTCTGCTTCCTCAATGGAAGACGTGACGGCGGGATTGAGGAGATCCTCGAAGTACTCCTTCCACCGCCCGACGACATCCCCAGTTGAGGTCAACAGCTGCCCACCTCTACTGTAAACAGCATTGGTAGGGCACTGTTTCCCTCTCCTGAGGCGCCGGACGGTTTGCCAGAATCTCTTCGAGGCCAGCCGATAGTCCTTCTCCATGGCCTCATCGAACTCCTCCTAGGCCCGAGTTTTTGCCTCCACAACCACCCGGGCTACAGTCCACTTGGCCTGTCAGTACCCGTCAGCTGCCACAGGAGTCCCACAAGCCAACCAGGCCTGATAGGACTCCTTCTTCAGCTTGACGGCATCCCTTACTTCCGGTGTTCACCACCGGGTTCGGGGATTGCCGCCTCGACAGGCACTGGAGACCTTACGGCCACAGCTCCGAGCAGCTGCTTCGACAATGGCGGTGGAGAACATGGTCCACTCGGACTCAATATCTCCAGTCTCCCTCGGGATCCAGTCGAAGCTCTGCCGGAGGTGGGAGTTAAAGATCTCTCTGACAGGAGACTCGGCCAGACGTTCCCAGCAGACCCTTACAGTACGCTTGGGCCTGCCGAGTCTGTCCAGCTTTCTCCCCCGCCATCGGATCCAACTCACCACCAGGTGGTGATCAGTTGACAGCTCCGCCCCTCTCTTCACACGAGTGTCCAAGACATACGGCCGCAGGTCAGATGAAACGACAACAAAGTCGATCATGGACCTGCGGCCTAGGGTGTCCTGGTGCCACGTGCACTGATGGACACCCTTATGCTTGAACATGGTGTTCGTTATGGACAAACTGTGACTAGCACAGAAGTCCAATAACTGAACACCACTCAGGTTCAGATCAGAGGGGCCATTCCTCCCAATCATGCCCCTCCAGGTGTCACTGTCGTTGCCCACGTGGGCGTTGAAGTCCCCCAGTAGGAGCACTTTCTAGCACCCCTCCCAGAGACTCCAAGAAGGTTGGGTACTCTGCACTGCCGTTCGGCCCGTAGGCACAAACAACAGTGAGAGACCTATCCCCGACCCGTAGGCGCAGGGAAACGACCCTCTCGTTCACCGGGGTAAACTCCAACACATGGCAGCAAAGCTGGGGAGCTATAAGCAAACCCACACCAGCCCGCCGCCTCTCACCATGGGCAACTCCAGAGTGGTGAAGAGTCCATCTTCAGCTGACATTTGCTAGCGGTTAGCTGACGTTTTCTAGCTAGCTACAGTTATAAATCAACCAACTTTTGCAGCTCTTAGAATTCGAGTCAACGAGAGAAGCTTGCAATGCAATGTATGTAGCGTTCCTTACCTAGCAAGGTGACTGTTCAAATGCTGGCGTGAGTTTAAATGCTGGAGAGTACTGAAGTCATGTGCAAAAAAACTCACGCTGGGGGGTCGGTAAGGAATATTTTAAATTTACGCGTGAAAAGGTTAAGGGGGTTTTGAACCATTCTTAGTCTGACTCGTCGCCTAGGACCTGTTTGCCTTGGGAGACAACATAGCTCCTAGGGTCACTCGGGTACTCAAACCCCTCCACCACGTTAAGGTGTTCTAGATTACACATAAAGTGAAACATTTCAAGCCTTTTTTGTTTCAATCTTGATGATTACAGCTTACAGCGTATGGAAATAAAAAATCCAGTATCTCAGAACATTAGAATACAATTTTTATAATGGCAGAAATGTCAACCTGAGAAGAGCTCTAATCAGCTAGTTTACTCAAAACACCTGCAAATGTTTCCTAAGTATGTTAATTTATGAACTCAATACTTGGTCAGGGCTCCTTTTGCACAAATTACTGCATCAATGTGCCGTGGCATGGAGGCAATCAGCCTGTGGCACTGCTGAGGTGTTATGGAAACCCAGGCTGCTTTGATAGCGGCCTTCAGCTCGTCTGTGTTGTTGGGTCTGGTGTATCTAATATTCCTCTTGACAATACCCCATAGATTCTCTGTGGGGTTCAGCTCAGGCGAGTTGGCTGGCCAATCAAGCACAGTAATAACATGGGCAGCAAACTAGTTACCAGTCATTTTGGCACTGTGGGCAGGTGCTAAGTGCTGCTGTAAAAGGAAATCGACATCTCCATAAAGCTTGTCAGCAGGTGGAAGCATGAAGTGTTCTAAAATCTCCTGGTAGACGGCTGCATTTACTCTAGACTTGATCAAACACAGTGGACCAACAACAGCAGATGACATGGCACACCAAATCATCACTGACTAGATACTTCACACTGGACTTCAAGCTACTTGGATTCTGTGCATCTCCACTCTTCCTCCAGACTCTGGGACCTTGATTTCCAAATTAAATGCAAAATTTACTTTCATCTGAAGAGAGGACTTTGGACCACTGAACAACTGTCCAGTTATTTTTCTCCTTCGCCCAGATAAGACACTTCTGACGTTGTCTCTGGTTCAGGAGTGACTTGACACTAGGTATCCAACACTTGTAGTCCATTTCCTGGACATGCCTGTGCATGGTGGCTCTTAGTACACTGACTCCAGCCTCAGTCCACTCCTTATGAAGCTCCCCCAAGTTCTTGAATCGGCGTTGCTTGACAATCCTCTCAAGGCTGCGGTCATCTCTGTTGCCTGTGCACATTTTCCTACCACACTTTTCTCTTCCAGTCAACTTTCCGTGACTATACATTGATACATTGAGCACTCTGCAAACAGCCAGCCCTTTCAGCAGTGACCCTCTGTGGCACGTGGAAGTTGTCAATGGGTGTCTTCTGGACAACTGTCAACTTAGCAATCTTCCCCATAATTGTGGTTGTGTGTACTGAACCAGACTGAGAGATTGAAGGTTCAGGGAGTTAATTAGCTGATTAGAGCTCTTCCCAGGTCAACATTTCTGTATTGTACGATTTTTATTCTATTATTTTAAGCTGTAAGCTGTAATCATCAAAAATGAAGCAAAAAAGGCTTGAAATGTTTCAATATGTGTAATGAATCTACAGTATTTGATCACATTTTGATTTGAATTACAGAATTGTAATTGGGCAACAAATGCATTCCCCTAATACCTATACTTTTTTAGGGAAGAGGTTGGCCTAAATGGAATATCCAAATCAGTCATACTTGACTCACTCATTTGTGCATGATGGATTTACACAAATATACACACACCCACAGACCCACCAACAGTTGCTGTGAGCCTGACTTTCTTAAGCCTCAGTTATCACAGGTGTAGAGAGATTATCAGAGCTCCTCTAGCCCTGTCTCTGAATGATAATGTAATATTACTTTGGATAATCCCAGAGGATTAACCAACGCCCAAACCATGAAAATATCCATGAACCAGGGAAAATGTATAACAACCCAGAATTTCCTAGCTATCAAATATTTCATGGAAAATGCACACAGCAAAATATGAACTAGTTAGACATGACTGATTAAAAAGTCTTAAACAGTGATATTAGCTGTATGAATAATCATCATCCGGTATACCATAGCTGCGATTAAGATGAATTTAAGCCTGTGGCACATCAGGATGCTATCTCTGTTAGTTACTTGTTATCTCAGATTTGGTGTTCAAACTTTTACAGGTCAACAAGTCTGTTGACCTGTATGCAGTGTACAACAGTCTGTGAAGCAGGGAGTTATTTATAGCCGCAACACAAGAGAACTACTGGTGCATTACAATTTGAACTCATCCTCTCCGATTTGTCCGGTATACCAATGGTGCAGTTTAAATGAAAAGTTTGCACTTCCTGTTTTCTTATTTGGGGATCTCTGGACAGTTGGGTAAATTATGTGTTGTTAAGCAATGTTTTCATTTGAAATTGGGAATAATGTTTTATCTTTTACAGTGACAGGAGGGGGACTCAAGGGTCCAATCAGATTTCAGGTGTGGAACGTGCCTCTGTGGCCCAATTCCAAGATCCACCAGTGCATCTACTTAAATATTACACA
Organism: Esox lucius; assembly: GCF_011004845.1. NCBI lineage: Eukaryota > Metazoa > Chordata > Actinopteri > Esociformes > Esocidae > Esox > Esox lucius. The sequence continues at coordinate 15,654,925 of NC_047570.1, read as the reverse complement.
TTTCTTTTATGCAATGTTGACAAAATATTTTGTTAATTATACAAAGGAATTAATCCATTTAAAAGATTCAAATATTTTGTTGATTAATTCTATGCTAATCCAAAATAATATACACCTAAATATGCTGAATTGCTGAAGGGAATATATTTTGTTTTTTCTTAAAACATTATCAAGACTGTATAAACTTATTGAAATACCTTTGAACCTACTATATGATAAGGTACCAGGAAACATTGTGTTAGAACTGGAGATAAGCTACACAGTATTTACCTCTTGCCCTGTCTTCCTAGAATTAAGTGTTAAAATTGAATATGTAGTACGTAACCCAGATTAAGTTTGTTTTTTATTCAGTTCCAGCAAAGCAATAATGGGTGCAAACCCCTAGTTCATTATTCCTAGAATTATTATATAAGAGCATCAAGAAGTAAAAATCTCTGAAACCTCAAATCAATTGTTTCATGGCCTGTTAAACATTGATAGAAGAAGTTGTTTACCAGTTATGCTATCGTACCCCTAATAATATTCCCCTCTTTAATGCAAGTCCAACTGATTCGGACTGAACACGTGCAAATGCAACTCAAACCACTTCCCCGTTATTTCTAACATTTGGTGTTTCATTTTGATGCAGTTGATGGCTTTTTAAGGGTCATACTAAGAAATGGGTGCCCTTTCCCTTTTCAAAGTTTTTTTTCCAAACATTTGTTTTAGGGCTTTTAGGTATTTTTTTTGGACAGAGGACATCTTTAACTGTATCAAAAATATATTGTGCCAAATCAGGTTGTATTTTTTTAATGATTTTTAGAGGTTACTGACATAATGATGCACCAAATGTTCCAATAAAAGTTGGGACGCTATGTAAAATGAAAATAAAAACAGAATGCAATGATGTGCAAATAATTTATCCATATATGTAATTGAAAATAGTACAAAGACAAAATATCAAATGTTGAAACTGAGAAATGTTACTGATTTTGGAAAAATAAATAGCCATTTTGAATTTGAGCAACACGTTTCAAAAAAGTTGGGAAAGGGGCTTGTAAACCACTGTGTTGTATCACCTCTTCTTGTAACAATACTCTGTAAGCATTTGGGAACTGAGGAGACCAACTGCTGTAGTTGTAGTTGCAACCCCCTTATGCACCTCCATACAATCATGGATTGTGCACCCCCCTTATGCACCTCCATACAATCATGGATTGTGCACCCCCCTTATGCACCCCCATACAATCATGGATTGTGCACCCCCCTTATGCACCTCCATACAATCATGGATGCTGGCTATTGAACTGTGCACTGATAACAAGCCGGATGGTACCTCTCCTCCTAAGCCGAGAGAATGTGACGTCCATGATTCCCCAAAAATAATTTCACATTTTGTTTTGTCAGTCCACAAGAGAGTTTTCCATTTCGCCTCAGTCCAACTTAAGTGAGCTTGGGTCCAAAGAAGGTGGTGGCGTTTCTGGATCTTGTATATTATATATGGTATCTTCTTTTGCAGAGTTCTATCTTGCATTTGTGGATGCAGCGACGGACCCATGCAGTGATTACTGATTTCCACTACAGAATCGTGTCTGTTTTTAATGCAGTGCCATCTGAGATTTTAAATCATTAAAGCTACGCTAAGTAGGATTTTCAGTAAAAAATGTAATAATTACAGCATTTTGCAACTCACTGGTCAGAAAGCGGTACCGCACCAATGCCCAATAGACAATGAAGTTCTGAATAATGATATGAAAAATAAAATGACCTGTTTCAAAAAAAATAAAAAGGGTTCCTGGTTGCTAGCTACAGAGAACTAGTCTTCTTTCGCTTTTTTGCAGTTTTCATAGTGTATGCTGTAGTACACAAGGGAGGAATTGGGAGTTTGTCGTCCTGGTCTATCGCTGCCATTATAGTTTCTTTCAGTAAGCAAACTTCGCTCCCTGTGGCGTACTTATGCTATTTATATCTTCCAGGTAAAATGCACTTTCTCAAAATAAGCCGAGGAGGAAGGCCCGCCTCGCAGAAGGCGATTAGCTGAAGTGGGATTTCTGGAACAGCATTGGCCAGAAAGTAGCGGCATGCTCCAAAACTTTACAATCCCTTTACATTCAACACTGAAGTGTCTGTGTTGCTAAACAACTCTTACAGGGCCTCATTAGCTTACATAACATGTTAATAGGGGACCAAACTTTTGTTTTTTTTATGAAAGAATCCTACCTAGTGCAGCTTTAAATAAGAAACTTTTAAGAAGTTTCCTTTTTTTCACAGGAATGTGGACATTCTCTCTTTTTATATAAGTTTTATTGTTTTTTGCAATGGATTTTATTAACAATACGTATCAGATGGAGAAGAGAATTGAATATTGATCACTGGAGCCACATCTGTGCGTGAAGTCTCGAGTGTTACCACTGGACCACAGCTTCACAGAGAGGCGTTATTATATTGGTCCTAGTTATTACCTGAATCATCTCTGTCTGCTTATGTGCATGGGTGTCCAACCTTTTTTTCACAGCGACTGGGGCACACACAGAACTATTTCCTCTGTCTACTTTTGAGAGCCACTTTATATTATAATTTGTTGTTAAGTTAATATAATGTCTTCCAATAAGGATTTAAGGGATTAAACCAAAATTATGCATTTCTTAAATTATGTATTTCCCAAATGATTCAGCATCAGACGATTGGCACCCAGTGTTTTGCATTCATCTTGCAATGTCATTGAGACTTTTCCTTTCATTTTGTTAATGAGATTGGAGAACACGTTGAAAGTGTCTGTGACCGTTCCTCCATTTAGAATCTCTCCAGATCCTTGAGATCCTGTCTTCTGCAATTAAGGTCTGCTCTCTTTAAATCCAACTACATGTGGGAATCCAGAGACTGTGTCACGTTTCAGAAAGGGAGACGGAAGCAGGCGCAGAATGTCGGTGGGTTTCCTTTTTAATAAGCAAACAAAGAAAGCAGAGCAGAGCAGAGCAGAGCAGAGCAGAGCAGAGCAGAGCAGAGCAGAGCAGAGCAGAGCAGAGCAGAGCAGAGCAGAGCGCCGGGCACTACAAGATATTCAGGCGTTTCAGGATTACATAAAACATGACACGCAGACAAGAACAATGACCGAACAGGGACAAGGAGAAAATGGCTGAACTAAATACACAGACTAACGAGGAGAACAGAAACAGGTGGGGGCTAAACACAGGTGAAAGGAATATACAGATTAACTGAAACCAGAACAGGAAAGACCATACAATGACGAGACAAGTTAAGGACAAACAGAAAACACGAAGTGGAACAGTCCCCTCAGGCTGGGACCGTTACAGACTGAACATACAAAATGTTCATTCAGTGGACTAACTTTTTTTTGTGCTAATTTATCTGTGAGCAAGAGTCATTGACTTGCAGTAATATCTCCTATGGGGGCAAGGGTGACCAAGCCAAAACTAAACAAGTATATTTGCCAACCTGCACTTAAACACAGGTTTGGGAATGCTAATCCTCCCTCCAATTTAAATTTACCAATGTGCCTTTTTTCATATTTGATACGTCTTAGAGTGCCTCCATAAAATGCATAATATCTGTTAAAGAGCAGTGGGCCAAATCTGGTATCCATGCTATAGCAGTACATGTGCACCCAAAGCAGCAGTTTAGATTGCCTGATCAGCCTAGTTTTAGTGGGAATAACTCAGGGTGGCGTTGCTTCTTAAAAGCCTATATCATCTTGAAAACACTCATAGGATTGCATTCAAATGGACACAACCGCTAGCCTTGCTCAGCCACCCCATCTTGGGAACTTACATTTAGATGCACCACGCTATCCAACTGCTGGCTCAACCTAGCATTCAAGCACTGCACCATGTCACCCTTTTATGTAACTGTGTGGTGTTTTACATTGGCGATTAAGTCTACTGCCCTGTTATCATATCTTGAAGATAGCACACCTTGTCTCTGTTCACATGTTAAGTAACTTGAAAATTCTAGGAATTATATTATTTTATGACAGCATATTTATATAAATCAACCCTTTCATTACTTGGATAATAGAAACAGTATGTGGGGGCAGGCAAACTGTTAGCAATAGCACGTTGACAGAGCGAAACTATTTGCGTGTATGAATGAGCAAATCAGACAAAGATTTGATAGAGATAGAGAGTGAAATATGTTGATGTGCTGATTGTATTTTTTGCCTATTCCTATGGGTGGGGGGGGGGAGCAGATTTACGGAAACACCACATGGAACAGAAATGTTAATGTAAAGTAACTATTTACACAATTGCACTAAGAAATACAAAACACCAGTCGCAATGTCAACAGTGAACAGGCCACTCCGGGATGCTGGCCCTTTTTTCCAATCTTCCTCTGTCCAATGTCTGTTCTTTTCCCCATCCTTTATTTTTTCGGGTCTCTCTGGAAAATTGCTTTTTCTTTGCAATGCTGCCTAGAAGGCCAGCATCCTGGAGTCACCTCTTCACTTTTGATGTTTAAACTGGTGTTTTGCGGGTAATATTTAATGAAGCTGTCAGTTGAGGACCTGTGAGGCATCTGTTTCATAAAACTAGACACTCTAATGTATTTGTCCTCTTGCTCAGTTGTGCACCAGGGCCCGGCACTCCTCTTTCTATTATGGTTAGGGCCAGTTTGCACTGTTCTGTGAAGGTAGCACTATATATCATTGTACGAGATCTTCTGTTTCTAGGCAATTACTTGCATGGAATAGCCTTAATTTTTAAGAACAAGAATAGACTGACAAGTTTCAGAAGTTCTTTGTGTCTGGCCATTTTGAGCCTGAAATCAAACCCACAATTGCTGATACTGCAGATACTCAAGTAGTGTAAAGAGGGCCAGTTCTATTGCTGCAGCACAACATTTTTCAGTGGTTTTAATCGTTTTTTTAAATGATAAACTTGGATTAGAAAACACAGTGACTATAATAGTCATTAACAATTAATAATGTCTACACTGTATTTTTGATACATTTAATGTTATTGTAATGGGGGGAAAAAAGATTTCCTGTCGAAAACAAGGACATCTCTAAGTGAACCCCAAACTTTTTAACTGTAGTGTGTACTTTATTATAGATAATTAACTTGTACGTGGACAAGCAGTCAGTTGTAATCAAATACTTATTATATGTATAGGAGAGTAACCAAATTTGAATGCTCTAAGGCTTTGATCGCACTTGGTTGTCCAAAGCAAGTATGAGGATACAACATGTCAATGCAATTTCAATTGGGTTGGCCCTGGCCCAGGTTATCTTCAGATGGGGCCACAGTATCACTGGATCTTCCCTGATCTTCCCTAGTTTACACTGCTATATTAATGTGCCTGGGTCAGTCTGGGTCAGTCTGTCTTGTCTAAACCTAATTGTTTTCAGTGCATTCGTTTGTGAAGCGGGACATGGGTCTGAAAAGAGTCTGAAAGAGTCTGAAATAAAAGCGTCATCCTGCCGTCCACAGGGCTTTCAACTTCACAGATCACATTTCCACATGCAGCCTTTCTCCCATAATTTACAAAGCTTTACCAGAGAGTTTTAATTCCTCTGATTTGTTTATTTACCATGCGTATTGTTATATATGAACTTTGAACTTTGAGGGGCTTATGTTGAAATATAGAAAAGGTTGCATTGACGCAAAACATATGTTGATGGACTGACAACTGAACATTCAGGTATCAATATAATCATTACATTAATACATTTTTAAAGCATTCTCATGCTGTTTAGTGTTCATGCACTTGAATTCATTCATCCAAAAAAAATGTAAATGCATGATTGAGATGAACAAAATTTTACTCTGTTCTACAGTTATTTTTGAGTTTTTCAATTGTTTTGTCTTTCTTCAATGCTTTTTTTAGTCACAAAGAATTTACTATAGATGTTCCCCTGGATTTTATCTGTTGATTAAACATGCCATTTGCTCCAAAGATGTCTTCTGCACTTCCTGTTTGAGTAAAGACCCTCGAAACGCAAAGGTGTCCAGAAAATAGCTTATTTAAATATCACAATAGTGCTTCACATTAGGTGGACATAATTTTCTCTGAACAAATGTTTCTGAATATTACTTCCTTATTACATTATGTATGAACTTGTGAAATAGTAAAAAAAAATATTAAAAATAACATGTGTGTCAACATACTGAAAAAGGATTTAATATATTTGGCACATAGAGCTGAATAATAATAGTATGTAAATTCCCATACACCTCACCCTCAATAATTAAGCAAGGTTAAATGTTGCCCAGAAACTTGTTCTTTATTATTGGTCATAATGGCATATATTGGGGCATTACAATTGAAATGTAAGATGTATTTACAGGCTGTGTTGTTGCGGGAGGAGCTCAGAGTAGAGCCGTTGCTCCTCCACATCGAGAGGGGTCAGCTGAGGTGGCTAGGGCATCTGTTTCGGATGCCTCCGGAACACCTTCCTGGGAAGGTGTTCCGGTCCCGTCCCACCGGGAGGAGACCCCGGGGAAGACCTAGGACACGCTGGAGGGACTATGTCTTCCGGCTGGCCTGGGAACGCCTCGGTGTCCCCCCGGAAGAGCTGGAGGAAGTGTCTGGGGAGAGGGAAGTCTGGGCATCCCTGCTTAGACTGCTGCCCCCGCGACCCGGCCCCGGATAAGCGGAAGATGATGGATTGAATGATGGATGGTTGTTGCAAGGCCATATTAACACATATTTGTTTTAAGATGGAGTTTCCATAGATTTTGTAGCATTTTCATATGGAGTTATAGTACCAACATAGCTGTCCCCCTAAAAATCTGGAAAATTATTGCAGATTACAGTGAAAGTCCCTTTAGTGTTAATCTGCATACAGTACAAGTGAATTCTACAATAGTTAACAAGTTTTCCATCAAGCCTGTCGTGTAAAAATCTACATTAAATATGACATTGTCGAAAACAAAGGGTCAGGTCTTCATTGAACAAGTAGTGTCTTGCATACAAGACTGTAACCACTGTTTACTGCAATTGCTGAATTAATAAAGGTTTAATTATTCAGGCTTCAGGCTTCTCTTCATCATTTGTGATTATTTCCATGACATGCATTCATGAGATCTGAAGATTCCTGCTGATCTAGGTTGAATCAACCTCATAGCACACCCCCACAGTCACCAACAGGTTGGGACATGATCCGTTCTCAGAACAATCTGGTACACTTATATCACCTTGAGCTGTGTTTACCAATCAAGTTTGATTAAAACCCCTCACTGTTGATGCTTTCAGCAGTAATGCCATCAACTACATAGAGTGTCACTTGTTTTGCTGGGCTGGATTAATTAGCTATAGCAGAAACAGACTGGCATCCAGGCTGCCAACCAAATAAATATAATTTAGCTACAATAGAATTAGGCTATTACGACCTACATTGATCTACAATCAATATTCATCTTGGTTATGCTAGTTGTAAACCCATGCTTATATATTTACTACGAGAACTGCCTCCATTGCCACAAATAACAGCCTGTGTGATTCGAGAAAAGGAAAGCAGTTAGACTAGAGGTTGCCACACTAATGTGTGAAACAAAAGGTGGTCTTTTGGCATTGGCAGCGCCAGGTTAGGGAGAGACGGGGCTTATGCACCCTGAAGAATAAGAGTAGCACTCGTTTCCACTTGTGCCAAACACAGTTTTATCTAGAAATGTTTCTGTTTACATTGATACGGGCCAGCGCCAGTGAGCCACTATAGGCCGTGGCCGAATAGCCGGGTGCCAAGGCCCGGAATTTAGGACTTAGGGTTTTCGGGTTTAACGCGGTACGTGCTGTGAAAACGCGGCATGTTGTGCTATTCGAATAGCGATGTGTATCATTTGCTTTTGGATTCTCGTAATGGTTTTCATCCGATCTAACAAACATATATATCCCTGATAAAAGAAAGAAAAGAAAACAACAGTACAGGGAAGCAAAGACTCGCAACTTTAAGAGTTGGAACGACCGAAGGTGATACGATGCCACTGACTCAATAGAAAAACGGGGCACCGTTTTTTACACCGAGACGTAAACCGCCGAACCTAACAACACAAAATTACCTCAGAATTCTCCCAAATCCTCATTAATGTTAGATTGTTTTGACAAAATACTTATTAAAGTAAATAATGTATAGGCTACACTGGCTTACAGTAGCAGTGTCACAAGTGTCGTTGGAGAAGGAGCCGGTCGCATGAGTTTGAGGAAGAAATTTGTTACTTAAGTTCAAGAGTTACTCAAGATTTTTCCTAACTTGGCATCCTAGGATGCTCTGCGCCTCCTATCTATTTGGCGTAGATTCTACAACCGGGCGTTGCTCAATAACAGCTTATGCTCAGATGGTGCAACAGGTAGGCTATAACTATAAAGTCTGACGCAAGTGCATTGTACATTGCATATACATTTTACGACCAGCTAGAACCGGCCCATGGTGCTCCACTTTCGATTGATTGATTGACCTTTACTCCACAAACATTTCGATACTTACAGATTCGACTGTTCTACAGAACACAGTAAAAAAACGGGAAATAAGGAGACATAATTTTGGGCTTTTGGGTTCTGGGTCCTTTGCTAAGGGCTGTCAGGTCCCTGTACGACCGAAGCAGGAGCTTGGTTCGCATTGCCGGCAGTAAGTCAGACTTGTTCCCGGTGCATGTTGGACTCCGGCAGGTCGCCGGTTCTGTTCGTAATTTTTATGGACAGAATTTCTAGGCGCAGCCAGGGGCCGGAGGGTGTCAGGTTTGCAATGGAGCCAACAGAGTGGCCCTCAACCTTTTTTAGTTACTGTACACCCTAAAAGATTTTGCACTGCTTGGAGTACCCCTGAAGTACCCCCTCATGTTAACTTCACAAGTAAGCCTATGGTGGCATGAATGTTTTCAAGTACCCCCTGTGGAGAGGCCAAGTACCCCCAGGGGTTCTAGTATCCCTGGTTGGGAACCACTGGGTTAGAAAGTGCTGCTAGCTATATTTTTTAATATTGTTCTTAAATATACTTTTTTCATTAATGTCTGTTTACATTTATTAGAAAATAACATAAAATTGTCTTTGGTTACAATTTACTAGGCTATATTTAGAACAAAATTACGCACTGTATTGACATGGGCGCTATTATTTTGAAAGTATTGTCATTTCCATTACTTTTTCAGGTCATCCTTAGTGCTGCTGGCAGAATACTAGGCTTGATCTAGGGGTAAGGTGAGAGCTGAAACAATTAGCGTCATGCTGGCAACATTAGAGATTCCGTAGCAACAATAAGACTTCCGGTTTTCGGATTTTCCCTTCAAAATAGAAGTCCGCGGTAAAACGCGATTTTAATAATATTAAATGTATCGATTTTGACACTTTGCTTAGTGTATATTGTAAAAATGTACTATAGGAAATGTTCAGGAGAGTGGGTAGAATAATTATATGCAAAGAAATCAAGGGGCACTATGTATTTGCAATTGTTGCTGGCATTTTACTCCACCCATCCTAGATCCTACACAATGTAACTCAATGGATGTGAAATATATATTGCCCTATAGAAAAAAAACGGTTCTATACGCCGCATTGAATGTTTTGTAGGAAATGTTCAGGAGACTCTATAGAATGATTATATGCAAAGAAATCAAGGGGCACTCTGTATTTGCAATTGTTGCTGGTGTTTTACTCCGCCCAACCCATTGGCCACAATGCAACTCAATGGATATGAAATACATATTGGCCTATAAAAAAAAACTGTTCTATACGCCGCGGTGAATGTATTGTAGGAAATGTCAAGGAAGGTGGATAGAGTAATTATATGCAAAGAAATCAAGGGGCACTCTGTATTTGCAATTGTTGCTGGTGTTTTACTCCGCCCACCCCATTGGCTACAATGCAACTCAATGGATATGAAATACATATTGGCCTATAAAAAAAAAACTATTCTATACGCCGCAGTGAATGTATTGTAGGAAATGTTCAGGAGACTCTATAGAATGATTATATGCAAAGAAATCAAGGGGCACTCTGTATTTGCAATTGTTGCTGGTGTTTTACTCCACCCATTCCATTGGCCACTGAATAGCCTTTAGATCCATTATTCCTTTTGTTAATGGAGGGGATTATCACCACTTTGTGATTACCTAACAATTCAGCCAACGATCTAATGTTGTTGTCAACGACATATTAACTGGTCATTAGCCTGTTGTACCACCTTTAGAGATGTAGGTGAGTCCAAAAGACCATTTACAGTTTTATACCTTTTAGATTAGCAAAATAATTTTTACAACAGAGTCAAATCATAACCAATATCCAACTATTACGTACTAGAATAAGTCAACTTATTAGAAGGATATATGTTATTGCAACTACATTCCAGCCTTAGCTTAATTTGTAAAAAGAATATGTATTTGTCCTTATATTGAAAGACACATGTTTTAATTGAGACGTATCAAAGACTGGTATAGTACAGTGAGGAAAAAAAATATTTCATCCCCTGCTGATTTTGTACAAAAGACACCTGTCCACAGAAGCAATCAATCAGTCAGATTCCAAACTCTCCACCATGGCCAAGACCAAAGAGCTGTCCAAGGATGTCAGGGACAAGATTGGAGACCTACACAAGGCTGGAATGGGCTACAAGAAACACAAAAGAACTGTCAATCTCCCTCGGTCTACGGCTCCATGCAAGATCTCACTTCGTGGAGTTGCAATGATCAGGAGAACAGTGAGGAATCAGCCCAGAACTACACGGGAGGATCTTGTCAATGATCTCAAGGCAGCTGGGACCATAGTCACCAAGAAAACAATTTGTAACACACTATGCCATGTAGAACTGAAATCCTGCAGTGACCCCAATGTCCCCCTGCTCAAGAAAGCATATGTACAGGCCTGTCTGAAGTGTGCCATTGAACATCTGAATGATTCAGAGGAGAACTGGGTGAAAGTGTTGTGGTCAGATGAGACCAAATTTGAGCTCTTTGGCATCAACTCAACTTGCCATGTTTGGAGGAGGAGGAATGTTGCCTATGACCCCAAAACACCATCCCCATCATCAAACATGGAGGTGGAAACCTTATGTTTTGGGGGTGTTTTTCTGCTAAGGGGACATGACAACTTCACCGCATCAAAGGGACGATGGATGGGGCCATGTACTGTCAAATCATGGGTGAGAACCTCCTTCTCTCAGCCAGGGCATTGAAAATGGGTCTTGGCTGGGTATTCCAGCCTGACAATTACCCAAAACACATGGCCAAGGCAACAAAGGAGTGGCTCAAGAAGAAGCACATTAAGGTCCTGGAGTGACCTAGCCAGTCTCCAGACCTTAATCCCATAGAAAATCTGTGAAAGGAGCTGAAGGTTTGAGTTGCCAAATGTCAGCCTCGAAACCTTAATGACTTGGAGAAGATCTGCAAAGAGGAGTTTGAACCCCAGCACAACGAGGTCTAGTTGTATCGATTACCTGTATTTCCTTAAACAAGGGTAGCCATAATTGGCGTCTCAAAATCATTGCTCAAATGAATCTTTTTAGCCACTGCTCATAGGGCCTGGAAGGCCCTGGACGTCTCCAATCCGTAAGTCACATCCAGATCCCATGCTTGGGTTTCATACTCCAGGGCCAGCATTTCTTGGTAATTGCCTGGGAGATGGATGGGCTGGCTTCAAGGTTGTTACCAGGAATGATCAGACATACTATGACTGGGACGAGGCCTCTGGGTAACACCTCCCCACGAACATCTGCCATCAGATGTGAAACTCTTGCTCCAGGAGAGGACATGAAGCCAAAAGCCATGGTAGATCAACCAGTGGAATCAGCCTGATTTGGCATGGGGACAATGTTATCCACTAAGGCACGGAGATGAGAATTACCAATGACCAGGACAAATTATAAGGAAAGAAAGTTAGAGATTTATCCCAATAACTAAGTTTTTTTTAAATAAATATATATTTATTTGAAAATATGTGCACATCCTAAAACCTTCATAGTAAATTCTGAATGTGGGCTGTTAGGTTTTATCTAAATACAACTAAAATGGGCATTACAACTCCAAACTTATATCAAACAACATGCAATATAAAAGAGTCAAATTGGCCCTTCCAGGACAAACATTTTGCAGTCCTGTAATATATTTGTCTCCAAGCAAATGTTCCCGTTCTAGACAGCCGGAAATAATATTGACTTTTCAGTCATGACAGGAATGGCCAATGTGGTGGGCGGAGTAAAACACCAGCAACAATTGCAAATACAGAGTGCCCCTTGATTTCTTTGCATATAATTACTCTATCCACCTTCCTTGACATTTCCTACAATACATTCACCGCGGCGTATAGAACAGTTTTTTTTTATAGGCCAATATGTATTTCATATCCATTGAGTTGCATTGTGGCCAATGGGGTGGGCGGAGTAAAACACCAGCAACAATTGCAAATACAGAGTGCCCCTTGATTTCTTTGCATATAATTACTCTATCCACCTTCCTTGACATTTCCTACAATACATTCACTGCGGTGTATAGAACAGTTTTTTTTTATAGGCCAATTTGTATTTCATATCCATTGAGTTGCATTGTGGCCAATGGGGTGGGCAGAGGAAAACACCAGCAACAATTGCAAATACAGAGTGCCCCTTGATTTCTTTGCATATAATCATTCTATAGAGTCTCCTGAACATTTCCTACAATACATTCACTGCGGCGTATAGAATAGTTCTTTTTTTATAGGGCAATATGTATTTCATATCCATTAAGTTACATTGTGGAAAAAGAGGGTGTGGAAATATTGTGTTGTTAGATGTAGCACACTGTTCCCCATTATTAGACAGGTTTGTTTTACTCTACACATTCTCCTGGACATTTCCTACACTGCTTTCTCTGTGGAATATTCAATAGTTTATTAGTTATGAGGCAATATGTATTCCATATTCTGTCATTGGCATTGTCTGAATTTTACCCTCGGAACGTGTTTTAACACCCACTAACACACACTTTTTATCTAAAATACTCTTAAATATGATCATTTTTGAATTGTTGTCAATGTTTTGAGAGGTACATGTTCAACTTAAACTCAATTTATCTACATTTTTAAGTAATTCATTGGTCTCTTTTATTTGGAAAAATTCCAGATTTTCGTGACCCGGAAGTGTTTCTTTAATGTTGCTCACAAGATGCAGATGCTGAAACAGGGCATCCATAGGGTCTAACTGCAGCTTGCACCAGTCGCTCACGCCGCGCCCCCTGCTCACGCCAGGCCCCTTTGTTTTCTTTGCCTTCAAAATAAAAGCCCCCCCCCCCCTTTTTTTTGGCTGTACAAAAAATTTATTTCAAATTGTGTTTTTCTAAATTGTATTTTTCTAAATAAATGCCCGTTCTTTATAGTTTGGGGTGGAACTACAGAATGCAATTAAAAAACAATCAGTTCATGTTGTATTGGATTAGTTTTTGTATTTGCTAATGTATAATAAATTGAACTGCAAACAACAAAACTCTTTATTTAGAAGTAAGCAAAAACACATGACAATGTAACAATTCAACAATCTAATTCTTCTTGGTCTTAATAAGTGGATGTAAGTTATGTACTATGTGACAGTACTGTCACATAGTGGGCTGGTCACAAGAGGACTAGAAGGCTCTCTCTGGGTCCAAGCACTGAAAGAAAAATCCTCCACTGCAGTTTACATGTGATTCCAAAGGACTTTATGCTGATCAGTATCTGTACGTAGATGTAGGCCCTTTAATCCTGTGGGTATGGAAAAGTCAGACTGTCTGTATTATTATATTAACAAATGATAATCATGTACAGCTCTGGGTAGAAATCATATTGGTGCAATGCATTCAATAAACCGGATCACCAGTTGTACACACGATCTCCCCAGTGTTCAGAAATGGACTCAATATTCAGAGGATTTGAATTTTATTACACATTGAACAGGACGTTATTAAAACCAAAAAAGCATAAAGTAGACTCTCAATAGATGTTAGTTTTAACATTTTTAAAATTATACAAAAAGTTCACCCAAAGGTTGTTTAAACATATGACATCTCTTTTTTGACATAAACAATTAATTAACAGTCTGTAATAACACTGGAGAATTCAAAATTAAATCCCAAGTTTCGGTGGCCTGCAGCTTGAAAAACACCCAGCTGGCTCAGGGTTGTCTGCCAACAGGTAGTATACGTGTCCGTTCTCACTGAAAGAGAAAATAAGTAAATAAATGCAGCAAATACATATTCAATTATTTTTCCCCCACACCCCTTTGTTACACAAAAACACCTTATTTTTACCTATTGCATTTGGCGGCAAAAGTGATCGCAGTAACCTGGATGTGGGTATTCTGAGTAAACTGCTTCAAGTACACCCCTTTGTCCTGTTCCAACATATCCTGTAAAAGAAAAAGAAAAAACAGAATGATGATTATACTGACCAGTGACCACTAGACTCAGGATGTGGTCTAAGCGTAGTTATGACATCAATACTGAGTGTAATGACATAGATTCAAATCCATCCAGTGTTAAGATGTTTACCAGGTGTGCAGTTTTTGAAAAGCATTCCACATTCACGACAGGTGTCCACGGTGTACATGGTGTAGAATTATTTTCTTTAGGACTCAGAAAACCTGCTCCATGTAGTGACACCTGTGAAAAACAAATTATCAATCAAAAGTGAACATTTCCATAAGGTTAGTGAAAACACACGTGAGGTACTCAAGTATTGTATACCACAGCACCCTTTATTTAAACACTTACTGTCAAGCCACTGAAAATGTGCCCGTCTCCTGAAGGAGTCAGTGGACACAGTGTCCCTGAAGGTGGTACACACAAGAGCCAATCTTAAGTATGCCTTATCTCCTTCCTGTAGTACCACTTCATTTAGGATTTCAGAAAGCACACAAGTTGGTAACTGTAAAATACAGGTCAGGCAAAATCAAGCATAGTAAAGACAACACACTGACTACACTATTGCCTGTACAAATGGCAACAATCATAGCATAGCAGAAATATGAAAATTAACAATTATTGGTGAAAACATCTATCATAACGCATTGCCCTGATATTGATATGACTGTACTAAGGGATGTATAAGCATGAGACTCTTGCAGTGACAGGGCAATTATTGTGCATAAGGTGCTCTATAGTGTGTGTCATGGTGGTAGTGCAAATAAGTCCAATAGTGCAAGGATAAAGGGAGGTGTTGTGCCATGTTTATTGGCTAATATAGCCAGTAAACAGTGTAAGCAGTAAGTAAACATTACCTCCAATATGATGCACCTGTCATCCTTTTCTAATCGAAACCTTTTGAGGAAAATTATATTATATAAAAAAAAGAAAATTATATTATAAAAAAAAACATAAGGTTGTTTTATATATATATAAAACAACCTTATGTTTTTTTTAATGAATTAATCAAGACAGGATAAGGCCACTGGGTGTCCTCTGCCATCATCATGCTCACCTCATGTTCCCTCTTGCTGACCTTTGGGACCCTGTATATCGGCTGCAGTGAACCTTGGAGCAATGCTCTGGCCTCATTAGTCCAGTATGCAAACCTCTGTCCATGGCTTTTGAGTAAGATATTAGTAAAATAATAAAAAAAGTATTGTAGGAAGTAACATTTAGAGTTGTCTTACCCGTCAATCTGGAACCGTTCCATTAGACTAATGCACCACCATTTTCGGATGCGTGCCATGTCCCTCTAAAAGAAATAGAATATTTAAGTTGAGGAGTAATGTTCATGTTCAGTCACAAATCACTACATTATTTGTCTGCAAACCATTGGCATGTCAATTACAAAGTACAAAAAGTACAAAAAGTTATAGAGCCATGTTAAATAGTCCCACAAACAGTTATTTGATGTGTGGTTAATACTGTAGTGCAAAGTACTTTATAGATCATGCTTAGTTAGACTTCTGGAAATTGTAAACAATTAACCAAAGTCAATGTCATGTTAGGGTGGATTTAAGTTCCTCTTATACTTGCTCCTATGTGAGAAGAACAATACTGACCTCAATGAACCAAAATGGAGCCTCTGTGCTCAGGCTGAGTGCATACTGTAAAGTGTAAAAGGCAAAGATCTGTGAGGTTATTTCATTTCAGATAATAAAAAAAAACCAACAACCTTTAATCAGAGACTAAAAAGCAATTTACCATCAACATTAAGATGCCACAAGAATTTACAGTAGTTTGATGAGGGAAACCCTGCAACAATTGGGCAAAGTGTTAAATATAAAAGTTTTTGGGTCAAATCAGAAATATAGACATGTGCATCCAGGTACATACGTGGTTGGAGAGATGCACCTCAATGTCTTTGCCAAACTTAGTTGTCCACTGGCCCAGAGCAATGTGATGAGCTAAGTCACTGTCAAAATCAATCAGAAATACAAATTACACACCTTATACTTGTAATAGTATCAGAAAAATGAAGACAATTCATATTACTTGATTCCCCTAAATATTCAAAATACCATTGTATGCTATTGAAATAGACGAGTTACAATAGCCACCCACAGGGCTTAAACAAAATAAACTAACTTATATAGCCATTGAACGAGGCTAAACTTTAAAACAGCCTTTGAACGAGGCTTTACTTTCATGCTTATGGAATCCAAATACAAATCATAGTACCCTGTTGCAGATCTGTTGGTTGTGAATTTTGTTATTGGCCAAATCTGGACAATCTGTACCTGCATTTTTGGAGTACTATGAATTCTATAGGATTCCAATACTGAACAAGCCCCAGAACAGGGCTGATTGTTGTCATGTTTCGAAACCTAAAGATGGTATGGTAACAACGGTCGCCAAAGCCAAAAATATCATGCGAAGTACCTCACTCAAACACACACACACACACACTACGCTAGCATACATGTGCATACACATAGGTAATTTAAGCTAACGTTAGCATACTTTTAAAACACCCTTTTAACTATAAGCAATCGTTAACCTGAAATCAATAGCTATCGGTAGTAGCCTAATATTAATTTTAAACAAACCGTAACGGGCTAAATAACTCCATATTGCTATTATCAGTAACTTACCAGGGGCCTGTTGCACAAAACCAGGATAAGGGATTAAGTTGGGATATCCAAGTTATCCTGGATTAATTTAGCTTTGACTTGGTTGCACAAAAGCAGGCTGAATTAAACCCAGCCAAGTAACCATGGAGATTTATTCTTTGCAGCTAGCCTGCTCCAGAGCAGGCTAACAGCCAGGCTAAGATTAATCCTGGAGTCTTGTGTTAAATCAGCTGCCGCTCTGATCCGAAATAAACGTCTTTAACAGTTGTTCCGTTGTCTTCTGAATGTTTTCTACTTCATTGTTAACATGCATTACTTGTCACTATTGCTGTGACGAGTTTGATTTAAATACTACTACTGCAGTTTAGATGGTTTGTAATGGTTGATGAATTTGCAACGGGGATTTCAATGAAGTCAGTGATGAGGGCATTATATAAAGTCCCATTCACCTGTGTTTCTCCCTGCACCATGGCATGCCCATTTCTGAATGACGTTTTGGATGAAGAAGCGCTGATATTTAGACGTGCTTTCAAACGTGAGAGGGTGTTTCGGGATAGATCAGACCCTTAATCTTTTCCCGACGAGTACCTGCATGAGAGGTATCGATTTACTGGAGATGGAATCCGTTATTGTGTGGCACTGCGTTTTTTTAGAAGCGGCATGTTTGTATATGCCGTGGGACATGCCGAAATTCTAAATAAAGGCACTATTTGCCGTTGTGTCAGAAGCGTGTTTGGCACTGAAATCCTTGGCACACATCTTTATTACATTCGCTGGCCACAGAAGAATGTGTTTCATCAAAGAGATTTCTACAAGATTGCAGGTAACATGAGTTACAGATTACAAAAACGTGTTACATTACAACAGTCACAGGATATACTCAGACTATTTTGTGTTACAGCTTTCCCTAATGTCATTGGTGCGCTGGACTGCACACTGATCCGCATTAAACGCCCCTCAAGGGCCCACGAGGGAGATTGTGTCAACAGAAAATCCTTCCACAGTATCAATGTTCAGTTAAAAATTTAGTTACTGTCAACTAGCCCAAATGTATTCTGTGCATGACATGTATACTGAATAGGAAACATTGCATTGTTTCAGATGATCTGTGATGCTGCCTGCATCATTACCAATGTGGAGGCAAAGTGGCCTGGGTCCGTCCATGACTCCCGAGTTTTTAGGTCCAGTACCATTTCCCAGCGACTATCACAAGGTAGGCCACACACATTTCACTGATAAACACAATTGTGTCAAAGGTTTTACTTGTGTAGTTGTAATGATTACATTTTGTATTCTCAGGTGAATTCTCTGCCGTTCTGCTGGGAGACAAGGGTTATGCCTGTGAGACATAACTTCTCACTCCCCTTGCAGACCCTCAGACAGCAGCACAGCAAGGATACAATCTTGCCCATGCAAGAACAAGGGCCTGAATTGAGATGGCATTTGGTCTTCTCAAGTCACGATTTCAGTGTCTCCACCACCTGAGGGTCACCCCAGACAGGGCCTGTGACATTACTGTAGCCTGCACGGTCCTACATAATATTACCTGTCTGAGGAAGGAAAGGGGTCCAGCAGTGGCACCGGAGATTGAGTGGGACAATGCAGCTATATTCCCAGATGACATTATTGGCAGGCTGGTCAGAGACCAATACATTATTTCAGATGAGTGATTTCATTGTCTTATCCTTCTCCAATAAAGGATTGTTTGTGTTACTCCTTAATTAGGCCTAATGTTTTATTCGATATTATAGTAGCTTACTTTGGTTTCATAACCTCAATTTTCATCTCACCTCACTGAACTAATACCTTTGCATAGTGTAGTGTACATTCATCACACTGGGAACACCACAATGCTTCTTAAGCTTTTTATTTTAGTGCTGTCACTTGTCAGTTTGGTACTGCATCTGGATCCTGTTACATACAGATCCTTCCATCACAGGACCTCCTTGGGGGGGGGGTCTGCAGTAGTTTCTACATACCATTTGCACACCGTTAAGGCACTTACCAGCTTGCAAAATGTTTTTATATTTGATCTTTACTTGTTGCCAGGTTCTTTTTTGCCCAGTCACATTTGTTCTGTATGAACATTAATTGTAGGAAGATATTTAGACTTAGACATAGCTTCTAGAAATTTGTGCACATGGTTGTAAAACATTCTCGCATGAGAGTTTTATATTGTGCTTTTCATGTAAGGCTACTCAAAGACACATACAGAACAACCAGCACATTTAGCACACAACGAGATACAGCACTGAAACCGACACATAAAACAAGCATATTAAAAGCAATTAAAAAAGTGTACAACTTTTCTAGAAAGTAGATATTTTTAAATCCTTCCGCATTCAGTCGGTCCGCTATTGTATGCCAGGCTTTTTCTCTCAGTTTAATAACAGCCGCCGTATTTCCTTTTCTGCATATTATATGCTTTACCTCCTCATAACTTTCCATAATTAGTTGCTGCTCCTCGGGTGAAAAATATGCCGCACGCGTCTTCTCCATCTCTGAATCAGTGAATCTGTGATCGATACCGTGGTCTATTTAAGAACGCCGTGGACGTGTACTTATCCCGACTATCTACACCTGGCTTGACATAGCTTCACCTTCTCATCCTGGCTCGGCAAACGTGCAACCGATTAAGCCGCGATGAGCGGATCACGCTAAGTCAAGCTGCGCTTTTTCAGTTATCCTGGATTTCTTCATTCTACTTTTGTGCAACAGGACCCAGGTGCTTCCAGGGAGTTGTTGCCGCTATGACTCAATATGGCAATATGGTCCATCTGCGTCTTGTAAACAAACCGTACATGTCTGAAAGTCGGAAGTTGCGTGCCAGCGGGGGCGCGGCGTGAGCAGGGGGCCTGGCGTGAGCGACTGCTGCAAGCTGCAGTTGGACCCTTCTCAAACAGGGAGGAGTAAAGCATTGATTATGTGTTCCCTAGTATTTTATATAAACCAGTGTCCTCTCATTCATCAAAATTTCTTTGTAA
The DNA here is from genome assembly GCF_011004845.1 of Esox lucius. Lineage (NCBI taxonomy): Eukaryota > Metazoa > Chordata > Actinopteri > Esociformes > Esocidae > Esox > Esox lucius. The sequence goes on along the minus strand of NC_047570.1, from coordinate 15,635,035 downwards.
GCTAACCTAACTGAAAACGGATCGGATCTTCGAAAATAATGGCTTACGACTACTCAAAAAATAAAGAAGAAAGACCAGAAGCCGTGAAGGCTGAAGTCAAAGGTAAGGATTCATATAATTAAATGTAGGATCTAAGTCCTTTAAAATAACTTTCACACTATATCAATACCTTTTCAACTTAGATTCCAAAGTTGCATTCCTCCGCTGGAAATACAGAATTTTCATGTTCATGTGAATAATTTTCATTTAAGTAGTGGCAATCCGAATACAGTTTCTATCATGATTTAACTAAGTGGTCTTTCAAATATATATTTTTAAAGCGTTTGTCCAGATCGCCATATCAACACTAGTATTCCGCCAGCAGCACTAACGATGACGTCATTATCGTATTGTTAATGAGGAAACCTTCAGAATAAAAGTGCCAATGTCAATACATAATTAGTTCTAAAGATAGTAAACTGTAACCATAGAAACCCCACCATCGTTTTCTAATGAATGCAAAGAGCATTTAATGGAAAAAGTATATAGGTTTTAAAAAAATAAAGAACAATATTAAAGTATAAAATGTACAGACCATTTTGTTACATATATTGCCTAGACTTTATGAAATGGAACATGGCATTCAAGAATTTCTCACTCGGGTGTGTGGAATCCATATAAAGTGTCATTTCATGGGGGAAAATAGAGGGTTGAACCAGCAAGACTTTCTTAGCAGCCCACTTCTATGGGCTCCAATGCAATATGCTATACCCAAATCTGGTTTATGCAAATTGGCTTATAACAAAATACCTAGACTATGTCAAGTGGAACATACTTACTCCATATACAGTATCCATATAAAGTTTCATTTCACGGGGGAAAGAAAAGCGTATAATTAGCAGTACCCCCCAATCTTTTGAATTGTAGTGTGTATGTTACAAATCTCTCTATATATATTAGATTCTAATAATTATTCAATGTTTTTGCTTAAAAAAATAGCTTGTCTTCTACTACAATACAGAATCTTTGTAAGGAAATAAACACATTACCATGCATTTTAATTATGGCTTTTATTTTGAAAACATAATGCTGAGTTAGTGCTGCTTGCATAATATCTTGCTGCTAGCAAAACGGTAATCAACCAGTAGCTACCGTAGTATGTGTATACTTGCCCAGAACATATCGATCTTGTCATCATCATGACATATTTAGTTTACCTTTCTTTAAAGTACACATTATGCTGTCATATATTTTATTTGTTTTAGACCTGAGGTGAATCCAAGGAATGACAAATGTCAGTGAAAGGTTATTAGATGACTAAATTATTTAAAAGTGAAATCGTGTTTAATCATTAACTTTGCCTACTATTAGCCAACAAAATGTATTTAAATATAATCAATTTTACTCTTACATTTATCATTTACTCACCCTTTATATTCTTCAACACCTCAAATTTACTATTTTCTCAGTTTAGTCATTTATCTATTTCCTTTTTTCTCATGCAACATTTCCCATTATCCTCATGTAAGATATCCCATTTTCCTCATCTCATATTATAATTGGAGGGACTAGGTAGCGAGTAGATGTGTGTGTGTGTGTATAAACAATAATACTATAATCTATTTCAGTATGTGAACTAGTTATTCCAGTTGGTTCAAATTTCAACTTGGTTGAGATCACACTAGCTCAAAGCTTTTTAAATTGGCTTGCTATCGCAATGTGCAACGCAAAGGGGTATTTGAGTGATAAGTGCAAGAAAGGAATCAAGCCAGAGAAATCCATGACTTTCAATTAAGAATAGTTTTGCTCTTTCCAAAATGACTGCACCCAGTAAAGTGGCACTAACTGCCCAAAATGACAGTGCATTGCTAACCTTCTAAGCACAATCAATTAGCTTACAGTGGGAGGTCCAATAGTTTCATTAACAGCAGTGGATGAACAGATTTTGTTTGTATGATAGTTCCCAAAATATTTCAACACTGCACTGAAGGCAAATTGGGACTTTGTTTAGAAAGCATGTACAAGAGGGATCCTCAAGTGGGACTACCAAGTTAATAAATGTTTAGCATTATTTGTTAATTTTTATCTGAGCCACAAAAGTTATTGAATGACGGCTAGTATAATTGCAAGCTAATGTTGAAACTTGTCACTTATCCTTTGCTGAGCAGTTGCGCCCTACTTTGCATTGGGCACAGTCCAAGGTCTGTGTAGAGGATTTCTCATCATATGTTTACATATGTGCCCGGAATATGTTTATGAAATATTTAACTTGCGCTTCTCACAATATCATAATACAATGCATGTCATATAATTTAATGTTGAAAATTATGTGTTAAAATAATGAAATAATATGTATATGCAGTACATTTCTCATCAACACATCAAGGAATTAATATTCAAGAGATTATTTTCCAGAAAAAATTAGACTCATTATGAAAACATTATGCATACATTTTAACACAGTATCATGAATGCTATTCCTCTCTGTGACAGTACTTCAAAGAAACAACTAGATATCATAATAAACACACGACATGAAACAATACAAATATGGAAGTATATCAGTTAGATGTAAAGGCTAATTGCATATTACCAAGTATAATTTTGTCATTTATGTAAATATATTTACATGTATAAGACATATTAAAACATTTAAAAACGGACACAATTGAATATGTAAATATATGTATTACATATATGGCCATAAATTAGCAATACATATAATACATATATTGGTATATGTTTTAAAAACATGTAGGCACATATTGAAAATATGTTTTCGAAAGATATGTCAATATATAATACTACCATGTGGTCAACAAGAGTTAATGTTAGTCCTTAAACAGAATCCATGTCCGCTGAATAACCAGGTGGATAAGGACAGGGAGAGTCAAGTGGGGCGTGGGCAGTGGCAGGAGGAATTACCAGGCAACAACTTGATCTGCAACACATTCAGGAGGACTTTAGACAGTGACAACTACGAGTCCCTTGGGTCAGGCAGTCCTGATGTGTGGTCTGTGATGGCAGTTCCATCGATCAGAACTCTGATCGATGGAAGAAGGAAGTGCCGAGACAGAAGGAAGAAGCTGTAAAAAAAAAGAAGCTGTGCAGCAGCTCCATTTATGCCTCAACACGTGTCATGTACAGTAGCATTGCATTGTCTGTCAAGATGTCCGGTTCTTTCTTTCTAACTTCCCACTCATTTAACACCTCAAAAGAGAAAATGCATGGATTTATTAAAATAGATTTCTGGATTTTCTTAAGAATCAATTTCAGCTTGTCAAAACAAGAATCCCAATTAACTGGAAAATATTTTTTTACCCAGCCATAGTCTGTGAACAGAACAGCCTTCCACTCCATTTGCAGGTGATATGTATAAAGTTTCTGCTGGATGTTAAGATAGTAGGTGGAATGCATGACTCATGATTCTTTTCTCATAGAGCTCCACTCCTGTGGAATGATCTGCCAATTAAGGTTAGAAATGCAAACTCGGTGCAAACTTTCAAGTGTCTACTAAAAACTCATCTCTACAGCACGGTTTATAATTAGGTGTTGCCTGGCCCGGGGGCGGGAAGGTGACCAGTAGGCTTGGTACTGTCCACCCTTGCTGTCTTGCCAGGTGGGCTCTCGTCGCCACTGGGATGCCCTCCCTCCAATGCCTTTCGAGGGAAGAGTCACTGGCTTGTTGTTGACTCTCTGTTGCGCACTTGTGCAATTAGGCTGTATGCTGCTAGCAATACTCTGCCCTCATTCAGGGGGGTTGCGGTTGGTGGGTGTCCCTTTGGTTGATGCCTGGCAATGTGGTTGGATTGATTTCCTGCCTGTTGGGCCCTGTCCGGGGCCTCCCCCGGGTAGGGCCACAGTTTCACTGGACCCCCCAGTCTCAGTTCCAAGGTGTTACACTGCTATATTATTGTGCTGGGGGGTATGAGGGATGTACTACTAACTTTTCTCAGTCTCCTCCAGTTTTAAATTTTAGGAGAAGATGAGGTCCTGGTCCACACCTGCGGATTACCTGGTTTGGGGGGCCCGTTGCTGTCCCTGTCCTTGTCCACCTGGTCATACTTCTGACCTAGTCTAAAATCAAATAGACTCTGGATTTAGACCAGAGAAATGTATTTATTATTCCAATTGGACTCTTAATATCTCACCCGGCACAGCCAGAAGAGGACTGGTCACCTCTCTGAGCCTGGGTCCTCTCTAGGTTTCTTCCTAAAATTCGACCTTAGGGAGTTTTTCCTAGCCACTGAAATTCAATACTACTGTTGTTTGCTCCTTGGGGTTTAAGGCCGGGTGTCTCTGTAAAGCACTTTGTGACAACTGCTGTTGTAAAAAGGGCTTTATAAATAAATTTGATTGATTGATTGATTTGATTCTTCAAACCACAATGGCATTTGTATAGGATACATGAGGGAGCTGTTGTGAATGGGAGGCCTTATAGTGATTGTTGAAATCTCATTTAAAGAAAAGCATATTTCTCAATCCTAGAGACACTTAAATTATCCTGACTGTCCTCTCTTTAGCGAGATTGTAATAAGCAAGAATGGAGCGAATCGAAACAAAATATTAGATTGGATTAGATTAACCAACTTTATTGTAATTGAACAGTACAAGTACAGTACAATGAAATGCAGTAAGCATCTAACCAGAAGTGCAAAGAGGGCAGAAAATGTACAAGTATTTACAAGGATTAAGTGTATGTATATTACAGGTGGAATATGTAGATGTGCAATGAAGGTAAATGCAGTACAAATGGCAATACTAAATGGGCAATTAAGGCAAAAAGAGGAGGGCGGAAAGTTATAAGTATTTGGTATAGTGTATGTTATGAGTGGGACAACAGTTGTTCGGGTACAAATGTCAATTTCTAAATGGCATACAAGATGAGGCAAATGAAGGAGGCAAATGAAGGAGTGCTGTAGTAGGGTAGCATGAGCAACCATGACGCAGAGACAGCAGCACTAAGGTCCTTGAGGTGGGCATGTGTAACAACTGTACAAATGCAAGTACAGTGGCAATTCTAAATGTGCATAGAGGCAAATTGAATGTGCAACTGAAATGCAGGGATAGCAGAGGTGAGGTTCCTGAGGTAGACATGTACCTGTAACCACTGAAAACACCCATTATCAGGCTTTGCAAGGCAGTGTCAGTATTACAAGGGAGTAGTGCAACAAGGACCTGAGAGGTGGTGGAGGTATGGTAAGTAATGGGTCACAGAGTTCACAGGGTTCTCTGGGTCACAGAGTTACGCAGCATTACAGTAGATAGAAAGAAACTTCCTGAACCTGCTGGTGTAAGAACGAATAGACCTGTACCACCTGCCTGATGGGAGGGCAAACTGTTTGTGGGATGGATGTGAAGGGTCCCTGATTATGCTGCGTGCCCTACACAGGCACCACTTGCACTGGAGGTCTATGATGGTTGGGAGATGGACACAAGTGATGGGCTGGGCTGTTTTCACCACCTGTTGCATGCTGCCACGGTTGTGGCCTGGGGTAGGGGTTTCCTCAAGGCGTTGACCTGGGGGTGTCACTGTCAGCTGGGTCATGGAACTGGGCACGACCGGGGTTTGCACAACCTCTTGACTAGTGAAGCTGGGGAAAAACTCAGCAGTAGAGACTACAAGATAATTATGGATTTTTTAATTTTTTTTTTACAAATGAACACTTACTACCCAAATAAATGGCTTTTGTTTGACTTTCAAGTGCCAAATACTTTTGCAAAGTTCTGTATTTAATATTATTATGTATGTTTTACCTCTCCTGCCTTCTTGGCCAGATCTCCCTCACAAGATATTCTGTTTCAATACGATTCTAAAGGTAAATTCTGTAGCTAGAATGTTGTTATACTATTGTACATCATCCTCCAAAACCTATTTATATAGGCAACCTACCAAACTGGCTGCAGGGCACGTTGTTGCGCAATGGACCAGGCATATTCACAGTGGGGGAGACCACATACAACCACTGGTTTGATGGGATGGCCCTAATGCAAAGCTTTACATTCCAAGATGGTAAGATATATGAATGTTTTGGCTTTTTCTTTTCTGATGCTATGGGCTCCATACCATCAGAAATGGCAAAGATTTTGGATCTGGTTAAACATTGCAGTCTACTAACCTGGCCAATGTCCAGAATCCTTCTGTTTCAAGTGATAGTTGAAGAATATAATTTCCCCTAGCCCAATGTCAAAAGTAATTAGGCTTACTAGCCAAGTGCTTTATGTTTTTTTTTATTACAGGTGAGGTGATTTACAGAAGTCGATATTTACGTGGAGACACATACAAAGACAACATGGCAGCCAACAGAATTGTTGTGTCTGAAATGGGGACAATGGCCTACCCTGACCCAGGCAAAAACATAATATCCAAGTAAGTTACATTTACAGTTTATCACAACAAATTCTCAGGTGCCTGGATCTCCAACCTTTTCGGGCATGAGAGCAATTTAAAAAAAGAACTGAAACCTAGCTGTTCAGTCATATTATTTGTTAAGTTGTATTTTGTTTATTCTTTAAAATCTAATTTTCATGAAGGAATTTGATTGGCTGTGTGGAGTTTGTTAATGTTTAAATCTCATCAGAAGGCCCTCCACAGCTATTGGCACCCTTGGCTAAGATATGACAATGCTATAAAAATGTAATTGTTTATTAGCTTCACTAAAAATATTAGAGATCTCTATCCTTTGTGGTAAAACTTGTGATTAGGCAGGCAAGACTAGGCGTTATGGTGGAAGATGTTCTGACTCACGATGATACAGTTAAACAATCCTGTTGTAATTATACCTGGTGCTAATTCAATGATCTCCATCTCCAGGGCGATCACCTTCCTTAACCACACAGTCCCAGACTTTACCGACAATTGTGGGAATAATTTCATCCGATATGGGAAAGATTATTATGCCACTTCTGAAACCAACTATATACGCAAAATAGACCCTATGACCCTGGAGACTCAGGACAAGGTACAATTATCACAGGACATGCTGGATGACCGTGAACATCTCTGTTTACCAGTCTCTCACGGTTTCTCTCTAGGTGGACTACCAGAAATACATTGCTGTAAACCTGGCAACATCCCATCCACATTATGATAAAGAAGGAAACACCTACAACATGGGGACTTCAATAGCAGAGAAGGGAAAGACCAAATACATATTTTTTAAGGTTCCAGCTGATTCTGCAGGAGGTATGTTTTAAGAAAAAAAAAGTATGTTACAGTTAATTACGCATAACCAAGGGATGTCACCAGTCGCCTTAATCACAGAGTCCACATGCCTGTGTGGTCAGCTCTAAAACCAAAACAAATTGAAATATTTGTTTCTGGTCAGGGCAGGTGGGGTGACCAGAAGGGGGGGTCTGCTAATTGCCCTCCGACCAGAAGACTGCCATCAATCTCTGGGGCAACATGTACAGTGGATATAAAAAGTCTAAACACCCCTGTTAAAATGCCAGGTTTTTGTGATGTAAAAGAAAGAGACAAATATAAATCATGTCAGAACTTTTTCCACTTTTAATGTGACCTATAATGTGAACAATTCAATTGAAAAACAAACTGAGATCTTCGAGGGGGAAAATGAAATTACGTTTTTCAATGTTTTTCAGAAGATGGTAAATGTTTGATCAAGATGGAAGTAAGGGTTAGACCATTAGACACATTGACTTGCTTGTTGCTCATTGCACTAAAAGCTTGTGCCAACCCAGAAAGCGTGAGTCAAATTCAGGGGCCGTATTCACAAAACATCTTAAGGCTGAAAGAAGTTCCCAACTTTCTGATTTAGGATAAACTTTTAAAACAACGGGTGTGTCAGTCCTATTTTTGTCAGTCCTATTTTGGCAATCCGCCTCGTAATTATGATAACATTTTAGAAACACTGAATGATACTGAGCTTTTAAAAAGGTATCGTGAGGGTGTCATGGTCACAGTAGAGCTAGTCAGGGGGTGTAGTCAATTCACCAACAGAAACTAAATAACACAGAAGGTCAAGGTTGTGACAACTCTACACTACTTGGCAACAGGGAAAATGCAGCTATGCAGCGCAGATGAACTGCGTATATCTCAGTCATGTGTCGGTAGAATTTTGTCAAACAACCAATGCCCTCTCCAGACACTACATCATCTGACAATTCATACTACAAAGAAACAAAGCCAACTTCATGGCCATAGCTGGACCACCTGGTGTAGTTGGTGCTATAGTTGGAACACATTGCACAAATTATTGCACCATCAAAAGATTAACACACATTTGTTTACAAGCTGCCAGATTAAGATTGGCGATTTAAGAAAATAATCTTGTTGTTAGCTACACACTGCACCGAAGGAGACTCATTGTTCCTTGTGCTTACTTCTACCATCCAATCTTTCCTACAACCAACATTGAGGAAAAAGTCATTGCTGTGTCTGGATTTCCTGAGCCATATAAACAACCTACGTTGATAACAAAAATGTATTTGCATACAACCACAAGTGGCAAGCAAACAGCGAAACAAGTACTGTAAAGGCACACGACAAGCCAAAATGTGAATGGACACGCCCAGTGAGCTAATCAGAAAACGTGAGAAGCAATCACTAGTAAAAGTCAACAAGAGTGAGAAAAGTGTATTTCTTGCGCATGCACAAAACTGGTCATACACACAGCATTCCCTGCTGAGAAGGCAGTGTGAACGGGATAATCGGCAATTAGAACAAGGTGCTACTGTAATTGTTCTCGCATCTGAGGGTAAACCAAGCACCTAATTGTGGCCGAGCCTTTAGTGATTCCTTTTTTATCATTAATAAGAGTCGGAAATGGTTATCTTGTGATTATTATTTTGTTCATATTCTCTTTATTTCAGAAACGGCTAAGGCTTCTCCAGCCATAAAAAGCCTTGAGGTGATTTGCTCAGTACCGTGCCGCTCCCTTCTTAGCCCCAGCTACTACCATAGCTTTGGCATGACTGACAACTACTTCATCTTCATTGAGCAGCCGTTCAAACTAGACATCCTCAAGATGGCCACGGCATACATGAGAAGGGTTAACTGGGCTAGCTGTTTGAAGTTTTTCCCCAAAGAAAATGTAACTTATAGTATTCATTCTCTTTGGCAATATATCCAATATTTGAGTTCAGCGAAATTGGGATCATGTTTTTACTTCATTCAGTGCAAATGACATTCCTTCTTTGTGTTTCAACTCTGATAGACCCTGATTCACGTGATCGACAAAAAGACAGGCAAAGAAGTGGACATAAAGTATTACACAAATGCAATGGTGGTATACCATCATGTGAATGCTTTTGAAGAGGATGGTCATGTCATCTTTGATGTTATCGCCTATGAAGACCACAGCTTGTACAACATGTTCTACCTGAATGTATTAAAGGAACAATCAACCTCCTTTACAATGTGTGTGCCAAAGTGCAAAAGGTTTGCCCTTCCTGTACAGACTGACTCGGTAAAGTTTTATGACTGATGACCATCTTAATATATAACTATTGCCCTGGAATAATGAATAGTCAATTGTTTCTATAAAGTAATGTTGTCATTTTGTCAACTGTTTCTGAAGACATTAGATGTTGGCGAAGATTTGGTGAAACTCAAATACACAACAGCCAGTGCTGTCAAAGACAAAGATGGGAAACTACTCTGCCAGCCAGAGGTGCTGTGTGAAAGTAAGACTCCAACAATACTTTCATTCGTGTACCATATAGATACTCATATAAGTCCAACATCTTATTAATCAATGTACTTTTTCTATTATTATTATTCCAATATATATCTACAGGTGTGGAACTTCCCAGGATCAATTATGACTTCAATGGCAGGAAGTACAGATTTGTCTACATGACTTGTGTTGCAATGTCTGCAGTGGCAACCGAGGTGAAAGTTACAGTATAATTCATACCTTTCTGAACATAACCTCTTGAGCTGCTTATCTCATCTTTTGTCAACTATACCTAACTGTTATAAACAGATAATGAAATTTGACACTGAGACAAAGGAAATTACTAAATGGAGAGAGGACAACTGTTGGCCATCGGAACCTGTGTTTATTCCAAGACCCAACGGAGAAGGAGAGGATGATGGTGAGATTGCTTTTTTTCCCTAGATATGTCAAAGACCAGTACAGTCTTTGTAATTTAGCAGTTGAGTTTGGTTGTTAGTGGGAGGGGCTGTGTATGGAGTTAAGGGGAGTGGGGCAAGGTTGCTACGTGCATGTGTTTGTTTCTTTTTTGTTCCCTTTTCATAGCTTTTATTCATTTCTTCTAGTTGCTTTTGTGTGTTCTATATGTTTAATCTTATGTTTAATCTTCATTTCAAAATGTTATTGTTTACTTTATTTTATTTACTGGACTAGGCCTAGTTTTAAAGCCAGTTTCAAAATTGAATAGCCAGACATTCACATGCTAAAGATGTAATCATTGTATACGTGTCTGTAGCATATTGCAGCTATTATAGTTTAAAAAAATATTATATCCTATGCCAAGGTTTGGTCTTGACATCGGTCATCAACTCCAGTCCAGGCGAATCTGGATTCATCTTGGTGCTGGACGCAAAGTCTTTCAAGGAGGTCGCTCGAGCATATGTGAATTCAGAGCTCTACATGGACATGCATGGATACTTCATCCCAAAAGCAAATTAATGTGGCTAAAGGATATATGGAATAATGATGGAAATAGCCCACTACCTCCCACATAGAAACAGACAATGGAAAACAATAAGGATAATCTTAAATACTGACCAGTATACTATGGACTAATCCAGAACTGTACTGTACCTCAAGTGACTCCATGATGGATGAAAATCCTCAGGATTTTTTGAACTATTGAACAACTACCAATTCTAATCTACTACAATGGCATATAACATTTTACATTTACATTTTGTATAAAATGATTGGTGTGTAGTATTGGCTATATAAGAATTGTATTCATATCTTTATTGTATTTTTATGTAATGTATGACGATTGCAGAGGACATTTATTGTTATAAAATGATTGTAAGGCATCATTATCTCTTGCTTCCTGACAAACAAAGTGTCAGTACCAAAGTATAAGGTGTGTCTATTGAAGTGAGCATGCACGTATGCATCACTACAATATGAACAAATGCTTAATGTTTAGATGTTTTCATGCATGATCATTATGCAGTTAAAATTTTGTAATTAAAATCTCATTTACTTTTTAGATGTCTTTTTCTTTTTAATTGTCCACTATTATCATAAGGAATAGGCTATGGGTAAATAAAAAATGCCAATATGAATATAATTTCGGGTCTTATATTATGCCATTTTCAAACATTTTAAGATATTGTTTTGGGTCAGTTTTTTCCCCCCATACAAAATGTAAATTTTCCTGCCGCAGTTGTACAGTGACAGTTTAAACTGCCACCATGCAGTGGTGGCCAACTAGATAGAATACAGACCAGCTCTCAGGGAAGGACGTTGGATGTCTGAACTGTAAGGATAACACTGAATCCATCTCTTCTCAATACATGTGTGCACATTTGTTAGACAGGCGTGATCCATACAGACTGAAGGAACTGACATGTCATGTATAATCCCTATCAAACCAGGTGGCAAAATGTGATGCGTTTTTTTTGTGCATTTCATTAATCATTTTTTCCATAAGGAATTTTCAGATTTCTTCATATAAGGTGGTTTAAGCCTATGTAGAGGACATCTTTTTGTAGAGAATAAGTAGCCATGTATTACTTCTAAATTCATATTCATTATATTCATCATTTGTGTATTCGTTTCATAATGAACACCAATAAGCCTATGTAATAATTGTATTTTGTTTATTGATTAAAAACCTGCTAAACTGCTATTCAAAACCCAGTGTAATAAATGGACAGTGTTAACTTACCTTAGACAGTACACTAATGCCTTGATAAGGAAAATCCTTTAATCAGCATGCCCTTTTGCTGACTTAAGGCTTTTTGTTGAAACAGCAACAATAAGAAGTTAGAGCAACACATGGTTTTCTGCTGTTTGTCTTGCTCCTGTGAGAATAAATTGGAATAATCAACTGAGAATATTCTTGTGAGTTTATTTTTCCTTGTCATTTTTCTTTAAAAGTGGACTTTTCCACATCAACATGAAACACAGATCTTATTTGAAGTATATCTAAAATTCCTCTATGGAAAAATATAGGAACACAAAGAGATGTTTTTCCGGTATTGCATGGTTTTATGGGGATTATAAGACTCTGTACTACTATTATAGTCAATTTATAGATTGTACAGTGGATATAAAGTCTATACACCCCTGTGAAAATGCCAGGTTTTTATGATGTAAAAGAATGAGACAAAGATAAATCATGTCAGAACTTTTTCCACTTTTAATGTGACCTATAATGTGAACAATTCAATTGAAAAACAAAGTGAAATCTTCGAGGGGGAAAATTAAAAATTAAAACCTTACAATAATCTGGTTGCATAAATTCACCTTTCGTGCTGAAAGGTGAACTTCCTCTTCATCTTGGGTTTTGGCAGATATCGGCCTCTTTTTGGCCCCACTCCTGTGTGTTATAGAGAACTATGTACCTGTGAGATACATGAGCTAGACACAGTTCTTAGAGAGAGTTTGGTAAGTGCCTATGTTGTGTTTGCTGATAAGGTTGGGGCACAGACAGTCACCAACAGCTGTGTTTAGGTTAATAAAATCTACCCAGTACTCTCTGACTCCGTCTCCTGGTTCAGCGTCCTGGCCAGGGGTGTTACACTGGTGTCAGAAGTGGGATTGGCCTTGCCTGAAAACATTATATCACCTGTAAAGAAGGCAAATAAGTAGTAGCTAAACATTTGATAGTAATTTTGATGTCAAATACATTTTAGAGGCAGTAAACGTTAACTAGCTAGTTAATATTAAGGTCCACCAAAATTCACATCGGTTGCTGTTGATGGCAGAACTTGCTTGCTAACGACAGGACTCAACAGGTGGAACAGAAAAACTAGGTGGAATATATAAATAGGTGGAACATGAGAATCTTTGTGATTTTGCGATAATCATTCCAGTACAATATCAATTAAACTTCATGGATATCATTCTGTCCAGTTAGGAAGCATAAGCAATTGTGAATCAATGTCAAACTGGAGAGGCAACAGCAAGATGACCCCCAAAAGGGAATGGTTTTGAAAATGGTGGACACAGACAATTACTCTCTCCTTATCCTTCCTGACTGATCCTTCTCTTGTTTAGCATTTTGCTAGTAACTGTGTCACTACTGGTAGCATGAGGCGGTACCTGCAGTCCATTAAGGTTGCACAGGCAGTCCAGCTCCTCCAGGAGTTGGAACAGCCTGTGATCACTTGGGGATTTTGGTTTCCATTGATCGTTATGTCATTTTGTTTTCAACAAATTATACAAAATGCAGTAAAGATTTAAATATTTTACTTATTTCGATCATCAAGTCCCAATGTATGATATAAGTGTTCCCTTAATTTTGTGTATATACAGTGGGGAGAACAAGTATTTGATACACTGCCGATTTTGCAGGTTTTCCTACTTACAAAGCATGTAGAAGTCTACTTTTTATCATAGGTACTCTTAAACAATTTTGTTGCATGACATTTGATCACCTACCAACCAGTAAGAATTCTGGCTCTCACAGACCTGTTACTTTTTCTTTAAGAAACCCTCCTGTTCTCCACTCATTACCTGTATTAACTGCACTTGTTTGAACTCGTTACCTGTATAAAAGACACCTGTCCACACACTCAATCAGACAGACTCCAACCTCTCCACAATGGCCAAGACCAGAGAGCTGTGTAAGGACATCAGGGATAGAATTGTAGACCTGCACAAGGCTGGGATGGGCTACAGGACAATAGGCAAGCAGCTTGGTGAGAAGGCAACAACTGTTGGCGCAATAATTAGAAAATGGAAGAAGTTCAAGATGATTGTCAATTTCCCTCGGTCTGGGGCTCCATGTAAGATCTCACCTCGTGGGGCATCACTGATCATGAGGAAGGTGAGGGATCAGCCCAGAACTACACGGCAGGACCTGGTCAATGACCTGGTCAATGACCTGAAGAGAGCTGGGACCACAGTCTCAAAGAAAACCATTAGTAACACACCATGCCGTCATGGATTAAAATGCTGTAGCACACGCAAGGTCCCCCTGCTCAAGCTAGTGCATGTCCAGGCCCATCAGAAGTTTGCCAATGACCATCTGGATGGTCCAGAGGAGGAATGGGAAAAGGTCATGTGGTCTGATGAGACAAAAATAGAGCTTTTTGGTCTAAACTCCACTCGCAGTGTTTGGAGGAAGAAGAAGGATGAGTACAACCCCAAGAACACCATCCCCATGGAGGTGGAAACATCATTATTTGGGGATGCTTTTCTGCAAAGGGTCAGGACGACTGCACCGTATTGAGGGGAGGATGGATGGGGCCATGTATCGCGAGATCTTGGCCAACAACCTCCTTCCCTCAGTAAGATCATTGAAGATGGGTCGTGGCTGGGACCTGAAACACACCGCCAGGGCCACTAAGAAGGATCTCAAGGTCCTGAAGTGTCCTAGCCAGTCTCCAGACCTGAACCCAATAGAAAATCTTTGGAGGGAGCTGAAAGTCCGTATTGCCCTGCGACAGCCCCGAAACCTGAAGGATCTGGAGAAGGTCGGTATGGAGGAGTGGGCCAAAATCCATGCTGCAGTGTGTGCAAACCTGGTCAAGAACTACAGGAAACGTATGATCTCTGTAATTGCAAACAAAAGTTTCTGTACCAAATATTAAGTTCTGCTTTTCTGATGTATCAAATACTTATGTCATGCAATAACATGCAAATTAATTACTTAAAAATCATACAATGTGATTTTATGGATATTTGTTTTAGATTCCGTCACTCATAGTTTAAGAGTACCTATGATAAAAAGACTTCTACATGTTTTGTAAGTGGGAAAACCTGCAAAATCAGAAGTGTATCAAATACTTGTTCTCCACACTGTAAATTCAACAAAGGAGATCCTGAACTGTTGAGCAGCTGAAATCCTATATCAAGCAATAATGGGATAACATTTCACTTTTAAATCTACAGCAAGTTGGTCTCCTCAGTTCCCAAATACTTATAGAGTATTGTTAAAAGAAGAGGTGAAGCAACACAATGGTAAACATGCCTCGGTCCCAACTTTTTTGAAAAGTGTCTGGCATCAAATTCAAAATGGGCATGTTATTTTTCCAAAAACAATAATATTTCTCACATTCAATATTTGCTATGTTGTCTTTATACTGTTGTCAATAAAAAACATGGATAAATGATAAACACATAATTGCATTCTGTTTTTATTTGCTTTTTAGGTAGCGTACTAACTTTAGGTACAGTTTTATTATAAGGAATCCAGGCAATCAGGTTCATATACAGATTTCATTAGTCATGTTACATAATAAACATACTGTCAACTTCACAGTCTCAGCCCTCACTAACGACTCTCAAACTACTTTTGAAACTACTCATCCCCCTTCTTCCTCTCCCCACTTGGCTCAATTAATCAAAACCGGAACCGTAGCCTTCAGTTACAGATTGTTTTGGGACATTTTTCCTTCAATCTTGTCTGCAAAAACAAACTATCGTTTTCAGTTGAGTGAGGTTGTCATCACACTCTATTCTGATTGGCTTCCTGGTTAGAATTGGGGTAACGCAGAAGAGCTCCTAACTTGAATCATTCACAGTTCTACTGTGATGAATAGACAGGGAATTGTGTGCAGTTCAATATGTCTGTCTAATATCAACAACTGACTACATTGTTGCAGATTGACCACTCTCACAGGGCCAGATAATGAGTAGTAAGACTCTGTTATCAAAAAATAAATTACTTAATGTCATTTTAAAATATTATATATTGTTTTATTTGTATAAACTGCTATTTTACCATGTAACTTAAGTTATATGCCTGACTCATTTATGGAAAGTATACATTACGAGCATTTATTCTGAAGGACAAATATCCCTGACCCGGTAATGGATGCTGGCAACATTAGAGATTTTGCCTTCAAAATAAAAGTCCGCGGTTAAACGTCATATTAATAATATTTAATTAATCTATTTTGCCGGTTTCCTTAGTGCATATTGTAAAGATATAGATAACAAAAGGAATATCAACACATAAAAAGAAATTAACGAAAGAAAAATGCTGTTTAAGTAGCACTTCACAAAGGATTAATAATATTCTAAGGTGGAGCACATTGAGAAATGGAGATAGAGCAAACTATTGTTGTAAAAATGTTGATGTTGAGTTGATGAATCCTTGATTATGTACATTTTGTTAATTTTCTGGTGTTCATTAGTAATATATGGGCTTGTTGAGCTAAATCCAGCAACACTATACTTTTCACATCCTCCCTCATTGCAAAACATTTGAATATACTGTACACGGGATACCCATTGCATCATGAGCAAAACCTAGTCTATATGGCGCAGTGAATGCATTGTAGGAAATGTTCAGGAGACTGTATAGAGTGATTATATGCTAAAAAATTATTTTATGCCGCCCATACAATTGGCCACAATGCAAATACAATTTAGTATTTTTTCATACATTTTAATTGTAGAGGATGGGGCTAGGGAAGAATGAAGGATACAGACTGCCAGGTTGATTGCCAAAGGTCTTTCTGAAGACATCCTCTGCTTTTTCTTATGGCAATATATACTGCAGAAAAACTAAATATCCCAAAGTCAGTTATTTCCAATATCGTGCAACCTTACTAGCAACCATTGCAAATACATAGTGCTTCTTGATACATAGTGCATAATCACTCTATACAGTCTCCTGAACATTTCCTACAATACATTCACTGCGGCATATAGAATTGTTTTTTCTGTATAGGGCAATATATACATAGTCTATTATAGTGTTTTGCATTGGGAGCTATAGAGGGTGTGGAAAATATTGTATTGTGTAGATGTAGCACACCATTCCCCATGATTAAACAGGTTTGACTTACTCTGCACACTCTCCTGAACATTTCCTGCATTTCTTTCTCTGTGGACAATTCAATCGTTTTCGGCAATCTGTATTCCATATTCAGTCATTCGCATTGTCTGAATTCTGACCTTGGAACGTGTTTTAATACCCACTTTTTATTCATTATACTCTTAAATATGATAAAATATGAATTGTTGTCAATGTTTTGAGAGGTACATTTTCTTAAACAATTAATACATTCAATTTATATCAGTTTTGAAGTAAATCGTTGGCCTCCTTTATTTTGAAATGTTCCTAATTATCGTGACCCGGAAGTGTTTCTTTAATGTTGCTCACAAGACGCTGATCAGACGCTGATGTCCAGGCACTTATGTTTAAACATTCTTAGCTTAGCTTCTTGTCATTAAAGACAACTGGATTCTTACTGTTTACTATTATTAGTTGATTTTCATCCTAGGACTTCAGCGTCACTATGATTTCTGTTTCCAGATTTATTCACAAAAATCAAGTAAATATATTTTCTTCTAATGTATGAATTTACTGCTAACCATCGCAGCCAACTTTGAAGGTCGTGTTCAGATATGTTCTCCTCATGTCACATTTAATTTAGACATGATACGTGATCTCTGGAAACACTAACCATTTCGCCAACTGTCGTAACATCGTGTCATTCAATATTTATTCATATGCAGTCATCGTTAGCTAGCCAGCTAACTGTCTTTGTACACATTTCTGTTTCAGGCATTTTTGGTTTTTAGACAGCTGCAGAGGACTCTGTCTTCTCAGACTGATGGAGAGACCCGAATCGCCCACATTCTCAAAGAGAAGTTTCCGTCGGCCACGTCTTTAAAAGTTGTGGACATATCAGGTAAATAGAGGGGTGTCAAAAGAGGCGATGATAAAGACGTATAGAGACGTAAATAAAGACGTAAATGATACTTTTGATAGGTTTATAAAACCAAAACATACACAATGCTTGTTTTAATTTAAAATACTGTAGAATGACTGATTGGTTTAATTTTAATTATTCGTTTGAATGACAAGCAGTTTGGAGTTCAATGACAGGATCACTGGCAAGATTCATACTGGTCCTCTAGCTCCATGTTCCCACCAACAACTTTCACACAGAAAACAGTAGTTAAAACTGAAGTCAGTATTAGAGAAGAAAATTGGATTTGCATATCTTTTAGTTGGGTGCATGGTGCAATAATATTATTATTGAATGTTATTATAGACACAGCTTTATAGAACCAAAGGTACACAAAGGCTATGCATACATTTACAGAACCAAGAACAATTGAGTGATTCACTCAATTTGATCAATCATTTCAATGACATTGAGTTGTTCTAATACAAGCTCACTGGCAGGATTCATATGTGGTCCTTCAGATGCAATTTATCGATTATTGAATGTTATGAAAGATGGTCTGAAGTAACTTTGCTCTGCAGTTCCTTTCTTCTGCTGTTCCCAGACTATATTAGGTTAGATTCAACTTTATTGTTATTGAACAGGACAAGTGCAGTACAACGAAATGCAGTTAGCATCTAACCAGAAGTGCAAATAGAAGAGGGCAGAACATTTTGAGTGTTGAGTATAATGTATATTACAAGTGGCATGTGTAGATGTGCAATGAAGGCAAATGCAGTACAAATGGCAATACGAAATGTGCAATTAAGGCAAATAAAGAGGGCAGAAAATGTACAAGTATTAAGTATAGTGTATGTTACAAGAGGGATAAGAGTTGTGTGGGTATGGATGGCGATTCTAAATGGCATTCTAAATGTGCTAAGAGGCAAATTGAATGTGCAAGGTGCACGTGCAACTGAAATGTGGAGATAACATTAGTGAGGTTCCTGAGGTAGACACGTACCTATGACAACTGAAAACTTTAATTATCAGACTTTGCAATGCAGTGTCAGAGTAATTCAATGGGAGTAGTGCAACAAGGACCTGAGAGGTGGGGGGGGGTATGGTTAGTGATGGTCACAGAGTTCTCTGGGTCACAGAGTTCAGCAGGGTTACAGTAGATGGGAAGAAACTGTTCCTGAGCCTGCTGGTGCGGGAAAGTAGAGACCCGTACCGCCTGTCTGATGGTAGGAGGGCCAACAGTTTGTGGCATGAATGTGAAGGGACCCTGATGATCCCATGCACCCTTTGCAGACACCACTTGCACAGGTCAGAAATGTTTTATAGAGACAAACTGGTTGGGATCCAGTGTTGGGGGGAGGCAATGACTTAAGGTGGGCCAGAACTAGTCTTTCGAGGCACTTCATGATCCTGGGGTTGAGTGTGACAGGTCAAAGTCGTTCAGGCTAAATACAGTCTTGAAGCACGTTGGGACAACCGCCTGAGCCAGGGACAGGTTGAAAATGTCACTAAAGACCTCGGCCAGCTGCCCAGCACATGGTCTGAGCAAACGCCCAGGGACGCCATCAGGACCAGCAGCCTTGCGTGCATTCACCCTGCTCAGTGCAGACGACACTTCGGCGATGGATAGTCTGGGGGGGGGGGGGGGGGGTCGTCTGTGGGGAGATCAGCTTTAATGGCTGTCTTTTTGTTGTCCCTGTCGAAGCATGCGTAGAACCTGTTTAACCCGTCGGTAAAGGGGACGTCGCTGGCTGTGGAGGTAGAGTTATTTGGCCGGTAGTCTGTGATGGTTTGGACCTCTGGGTTCATCCACGGCTTCTGGTTGGGGAAGGTCTTTATTAGTTTATGGGTGGTGACATTGTTGATGCAGATGATGATGTAATCCAAATGGAGGAAGCATATGTTTAAATGTGAGTGTGGGAATCAAGTGTGGCTTGAGTGGCAAATAAACAGTCTGTGTGTTGAAACTTGTGCTGTAGAAGTGAGTCTGACCCTTCTGGTCACACTTTGACTGTCCTCATTGATGGCTTCAGGTATATGTGGTCATCGACCTCACCGCAAATAAACTGTCTGTGTGTTGAAACTTGTGCTGTAGAAGTAAGTCTGACACTTCTGGTCACACTTTGACTGTCCTCATTGATGGCTTCAGGTATATGTGGTCATCGACCTCACCGCAGTCAATTTGGTTTCAGATTTAACTATACCTGTGTCTGTAAATTATGAAGAAATACAGCAGTCACAAATGTACCTTGTTAAAAACATGTTTTTACAGGTTTCAGACTCAACTGGCGGCTATAAGCCTCCTATTCAACCGAGATCACAACAAAGCTAATGTTTGCTGTTGTACCGACATATTTAGTATTCTCGCCTGGCCATGCTTTCATATCTTATATTGTTCACTGGATTATTGGAAAGTATGAGAACCCCAGGCTTCCAAAGATAGTGCTCTCATTAAACTGTTGTGACATTTCACTTTCTCTTCTTAGGTGGCTGTGGTGCCATGTATGAAGTCCATATAGAATCCAACGAATTTAAAGGGAAAAGAACTGTACAACAACACCAACTAGTCAACCAGGTAACCCACGTATTGGAGAAATGGGTAGTATCCTCCATTATATGGAAAGGTATTGTTAAGCTGTCAGATTAAACGGTGGGATGATATTGTTTCGTATCAGTGTGTGAATTGAGAGAAAGTAACAAGTACAGTTTGTCAAACTGTGTATGCATATCGAAACCTTCGGGGGCGATAATCACTTACGACAGCTTATTTCATGTGCAGAAGGGTTGCAGAAACCTGGCACAACTGTCTATTAGCTGCTCTCTTCTCGTTCCCAGGCACTCAAGGAGGAGATCCAAGGAATGCATGGACTACGAATATTCACAGAAGTTCCTCGAGATTAGGAGAGAGTCCTATCTCAAATTGTGGGTCTATGGAAGATAACCACACAAACGGAATGTTGTATGCTGCTACTTTTTTCAACTGAGCATAAACACCCTGAAATGCTCTCAGATTATTGCTGATGGTTCTATTGCAGTAATGAAGGAAAGGGTTGGTCCTTGTTCTGTCTTGCAGTACTAGTCAGAAATGATAGAAATAACGTATGGCAGGGACACGGTTTATGGCGTGATTTGAGTAATAAATCTAACTAAGTACAATCATATCTTTTTATTTATTTACCATAGACCGTTCAAATCACTGAATGGTGTGCTAGAAATGTATCAGGACTGCCGTTCTTTCTGATCAGACAACCTCACAAGATAAATCACCAGACCGTCTGTGGTATGATGTGATGGGGCTATAGTTTGTGTAATTAGGTCCTTTCGTAAAAAAAATTCAACTCCTGGTCTTGCGGAGGTTGAAAACCATGTCCAACCACCAAACATGATTGGACAAACCAACTCATAGGGCAGAGCTTTCTGCAGATATGGATTGTGTAGTCCAGTACTGCCTAATGCAACTGTAAGCCTAATTAAAATAGTCTAAATAAACGAGTCCCTACCTCATGGCTTCAAACCCTTGTAGTCATGTGTCCACTGCCCACTTCCCATGTGGAAATCCTTTTCCCTGGAACTGGTGGGACCTGTTGATCTGCTGTCAACAATTTTGACTTCAATAAGCCTGAGTTCCTCTTGACCTTCAGACCATTGCCTTTTTGGCCCTGATAAAGACATTAACCCAGAAAATACTGCTACTCCAGCTGCTCTCTCTTCATCTAACTGTGTTTTCTCTCATAGTCCGAGAGCATCGGGTCATGGGCTTCTCGTCATTCTAAATGGGTCTTTTCTCCCACTCGCTCACCTGTCCATGTTCTTTTTTGAATTCCATGATGTCAGCGTCGCTTGTCTATTCAAGCTTAACATTGTTGTCATTGTGTAGGTGCCCTTGAAGACTACCTTAATGAGTCTGAGACCTTAATATCTTTATTTCCTGACAAAGGCTGATAGTACTTCAAGTTGATGACATCTGCCTTTGCTAACTTTTTCTTTCACTTCTTTCTTCCACTTGACCTTCTCTTTACTGGATGTTTGTCCACTAATCTCACTGCAACCCCCCAACAGGTCTCTGATCATTTGCTTTGTTTCCATTTCTTTTTCTCCCTTCTCCAACCCTACACACTCAGGACTTTCCCAGACGGTCATGTACTGTCACGGTCTCCATTCTCTCTGCACTACTACCCTCTCATCTTTTGTCCTATCGTTTCTCCCATCTTCTAAATGCTTCCTGCTTTTGTCTGCCTTTTTAACAATACCTTCTTCCCGCTCCACATTCAGTTTCTCAGTGTCTCCTTTTCTCTGTTGTGGCTAATACAGCAGAGTCCCTGCCCGTTTTCAGAAGACTTCAGAAAACCTAGCTTATAAAGAGTATCTAAAATAACTCTGCACCTCTTTCTAAATGACTAAAATGTAAATTTAAAATAAGTATACATGTACAAAGTGGTGAATTTCCCCTTTAGGTTTAGGATAAAGGTTAAGGTTAGGGTGAGTAACAGTAGATCAGTGCAATGTTCCAGTTAGGCTGATGTATAGATCAAAATGAAAAGGAAGTGTTACTTAAAATACTATTATGTTAGCATGTATTTAAAATTAGGGGAGAACCAGGACAAAATTAGTTGAAAACAACACTCCCGTTTCCCAGGTGACACATAAGTTTGAGTTATTTAGTAAAATTGACCTGTTTCTGCCTTAGAGGTCAAGCAGTATAGCAGCTCATTCTATCTGCATTTCCCAGTTTTCAAATGAAAGTTTTTTTTGTTTTAGATATATTTGAAAGAAAATACAAAGGAATAAGAAAAGGTATTTATATGAGAAAACAGACATAAAATGAACAGAAACATTAAACTAAATGAAATCAGAGAGACGTGTGATCAAAATAATGTGATGTAAACTGATTACCTGATATAAAATACAAACATTTTAAGCATTCACATTTGTCTCCTCTAGTTTGTGTCCTTTTGTTATATTTTATGATATGATATTGTGAATGAATGTTTGAAAATGAGAAACATTCCCTTTCACAGCTGTTGTCACCTTTAAGAAAAAATTTAATTGTTGTTTAACATATTTTTCTTCTAGGGCTCTGATAAATCTTTAGAGATTCCACATTAATGAATAGTCTCAGATTCCTTGCTATATTTTCTCTCACCTCGTCAAAGACCGGAGTCCATTGATCAAGTTCTTGTAAAAAAAAAAAAGTCAATTTCATTGAGCAGAAATCATAACACATTTATTGTTAAAATGAATTATGTGCCTTCCTCAAGTCTTCTGAAAATGTCTGTTGATGTGTTTATTTAGAACGGACCATGTTGAATCTGAAGTCTCATTATGGCATGAAAAGTCTTCAAGACTTGGCATCAAATTTTATGGCAACATATTTTCAAGAACTTGCACAAAATATTGAGAACAGCAATTAGCTGGTAGTAGGGTAGTTGCTGTGGGTCTTCGTTGGTTTTGAGATTGGAGGAATGGACCAAATGACCAAAACTCTTAGCATTGCTAAGAAAATAATGATATTGAAAGTAAAACATCTACCCAAAAGTATTGAGAGCATAAATATTTTATTACATTTTGGGCAACTTCCCCTTAAACATATCCATCTAAGTGAACAAAGTCAATTGTATGAATATACTTGCTCTAATCTTAGCCAGTTAGTTCCCAATCACATTGGGGGGGAACATGTATGCACCAAAACATCACACCACATTGTTACCATCCACTTCATTTGGGTGGGACTCTTACTTCCAGAAGGTCCAGACATTAGTTATTTTTTGAATATAAGCTGCAGAAACTTGCACATTATCTTACCTGAAAAATAACAGGAAATCATGCATCTAAAAAAATTTTGCTCTCAGGACTATTGTGGTGGCGTTTTAAATCTTTCTTTTTTTAGCTCTATGTTTTAATTATTGCTGTAAAACAAGGCTCATATGTAGAAGAGGCCTAGGTCCCTGCTTGAGGTGTCTGTAAATGTACCCACGGCCTCTGCCCTCCATTTGCGTGACCACGGAGAATGCTCTGAGCGAATGTGTAGTACATATGGATTGGTCTTTTCAGTGAGTCTTGTCATATTGAGTATTTTTAGTGTGTCTCTGCTCACCTAAAAGAGGTGGCTTATTTAGTTCCCAAATGGCTCTATTCGAAATTATTAAAAATATCCACTGAACAATGAAAAACGGGCAAATCTGTCATGTAAAGTTGTCAAAAGTGTCTAGCATTAGACTGTGAGTGTTCAAATAGGATACATCTTAACTGTCATAGCATGCTATTTTTATTGTAGGTGTTACACTGCTAGAATAATGTTAGTGGACTCCAGAGATCCGCTGTCCACTGTGTATTGTTTCTGCAGTGGAAACGCAATATTTAACGAATACTTGCATAACTTATTAGCAAATAATCATTGTTTGACCTAGAAATGTAAGAAAATCGTGTAGAGGTTTCTTTCACTAACGCTATTTGGTTCCTAACCTTCTGCAAAAAGATCCGTTAAAAAAAGCAATTCTTTGCAAACGACCCATCACTAGTGCGTACGGGTGTTGGGGTTAGTTTAACAGCCCACTCGAACCTTAACTGTGCAAAATGCGTCATCAATTTGTTGATGTCCGTAAAGCCCCACCCAGTCTGAGCACGTTTTTGTGCTCATTTATACCTGAGTATACGGTACCGGCAAACAGGCTTTTCAGCCCAGCCTTTGCCAAACTGCTTGCCAGTCTCCTCCACGAGAGAACCGATTCGGTTCACACTGCGCATTCTGAATTAAGAAAAGAAGGACCAGAAGAAGCAAGCATCCCCGTTCAGCGATATGAAGCCCACCGTCATGGCCGATGAAGGAGCTGAGATGATAGAGGAAACTGAGCACATGATAGAGAAGAATGGTGAAAAGGAACCAGAAAATGTATTACCAGCTGGAGATGCTAAAGAAATGCGAGCTGTAATACTGTCCGGTTTCGGGGGTCTCAACAAACTCCGGGTAACCAAGAAGGCGATGCCTGAGCCACAGGAGGGAGAAGTAAAGATTCGCGTCAAAGCATGGTACAAATTGTTGCATAATTAGCTTAAAAATTATGTATTTGATGCAAAGTTACCGGTAGAGCCCCGGATAAAAAAAACTAGAATGAAAGTAGGTTCGTCTTGACCTGTAGAATTTAGTTTGAAAAGGAGACGCGAGATGTCGCATTAATGAAGCGGTGTCACTGGTGGCAGATTAATAATTTGTTGCCCTGTAAAATTAATAGAAAAACTCCTGCAACAGTGGAATTGTTTTGGAATTGGCTTGATCAAATATAATTATATTTTTCGTATTCTTGACGTGTGATCTTTTTGTAGATGTAGGGCTTCTGATGTTGACTTTCACAGAGGAGGAAATGGTTTAATACTAGTGTTGAAATTATTTGTATTTTTACAACTGTTTATAACAAAGCTATACACCTGTGGAATTGGGATATATTCCAGTATTCTAGCCTAGGCCTAGATGGCAATGCTTTGTATTTGGATGATTCATTATTGCCCCAAACCTTTTTGATATTGTCCACAATAAATCTTTTTACCAGTCACAAACATACCCTTTCTTTTTCTTTAAAAGGGAGGGACTTTTACATATAATGTATGCTATCACAGATTGGTTATTTATTGTTCAGTGCAAGTGAATTACCATGGCCTTGGAAATGTAGCCCCTTTTGATGTTCTGGAATTCATGCATGATTTTCTGGATGCCAGACGGTGTTGTGAACTTGTAAATTTCTATGGAATTTATTTCTAAAAGAACTAGTTCACCATTGTAGTTCATTTTTATTAATGGTCACTACAAACATAATCTAATTACAGCTACCTATGGATGATAATTAATTGTGGTGACATGGTCATATGACATTTTTTGGTTGATTTCAGATAAGTTGTAAATGAGTGAATCAACCCTCTATAACTACAATTCTTTATCAAATGTCCATCACAATGTTCCCTTTTCGATCTCCTGAGTTGAAACAATAATATTCTGTGATTGTGAGGTTAATATAATAGGATATTTTCTGTGGCAGTGGCTTGAATTTCCTGGACCTTATGGTACGACAAGGGAATATTGACAATCCTCCAAAAACTCCACTTGTCCCTGGATTTGAATGTTCTGGAATAGTGGAGGCGATGGGAGAAGGCACAAAGGGATTTGAGGTTAGTGCATCCAGATTACAATTTTATAGATATCATGTCATGGATGAGTAGCACAATATTGTTGTCTTGGAGTTTTTACAGGTTGACAGGGATTTTTCTATCAATTTGATGTACCAGTTTGGAATGGTCTTTTGAACTGAGTAAAGTTTGGTTAAATTCAACTGACCTGCCAAATGTGCACTAACCATATTTTATATATTACCCTTTCTCTCCAGATAGGAGATCGTGTTATGGCTTTTGTGAATTACAATGCATGGGCAGAGGTGGTTTGCACACCATTGGATTATGTCTATAAGATGCCTGATGATATGACTTTTCCTGAGGCAGCAGCCTTCTCCATTAACTTCGTCGCTGCCTACATGATGTTGTTTGAGGTTGCGAATCTCAGAGAGGGGATGTCAGTTTTGGTCCACTCAGCAGGAGGGGGTGTGGTAAGTAAATTCCTCAGAGGAGGTGAAAGAAAACACTGCATTTCCTGAAAATTATGTCAGGGATGTTACTATAGATACCACCAGCTTTTAAGGGTAACAACCTGTGGCTATTATCAGACAGCTTAGATGCAGTTTTACATAATGCTATATGCATGACTGAAGATCAGCATAACAGAGGTTGGTGAGATGAGAAATAAACATCTAGCAATGTTGTGACTGTGGTGAGAGAGGGATATTTTACTGTCTAAGCAATGCCAGTTACTGTATATACCCACAGACTCTTTCTGACCACGGACTCTGTCAGAAATTGTCCAGTCATTCCCACTGAGCCTGGTTAGAATTGCCATATGGAGTTTCTAAGTTGTATGACTTTCTAAAATATACAGTTTAAATATACTAATGTAGAGTACTGATGCAACGTCAGGTGCATTGAGAGAACTCTAAATATTAGTATTTATGGTATTCCTCATATTGAAGGTCTTTTTTAACAAAATATATAATTATCAGGCTCCCTTAGCAGCAAAGTGATTAACCAGAAATAGATGTAATTATACTCTAGAGATGTACCTACCGACTGTTAATAAACAACCAGTTGCAGTTTGTCAACTTACAGTGGAATGTTAGCACATACCTGAAAGTCAGACTGATGCTCACAGTATGGTATGACTCTATTGTTTAATTCACACATGTATATAGAACATATGGACAAGAAAACATTTACTGCTCCTACCAAATGTGTTGAACGATTAGAGGAGCATCAGAATAATTAGCTTTCATTGATATTTTCAAAGATCAACTGATTGTAGCCAAAACTGTTATGTATGACCTGTGGAGATGTCACTGTCTGCATCGGTTCCATGTAATATTGCCTGTGTCTTTGAGAGTCAACATGTTTGGGTCTCTTGGATACAGCCTCCTTGACTGGGATTGCGTGGAATCTTTTCAGGGCCAAGCTGTGGCTCAGCTGTGTTCCACTATACCCAGCGTCACTGTGTTTGGCACTGCCTCATCCTTCAAACATGAAGCTATCAAGAACTCGGTGACCCATCTCTTTGACAGAAACGTTGATTATGTACAAGAAGTTAAAAAGTAAGATTATTATTTTTTTTGTTCTATACTAAGGATTTTTGAGATGAAGTAGTTCTATTTAAAACAAAGCTTCAGCCATAACTGTTCTGTAAAATATTTGTAAGACCAATTTGTTCATCTTATTTATAAGGTCTTATTCAATATGTAATTGCATCAAAAACATTATTTTTCTCAATTAGCTGGGATCAGATGGATTTACTCACACGCTTTGATGGTTAATATTTCACAATGTGATGTTTACAAATCACAATGTGATAATGTAGAACACAAGGCATGTAGAGCTTAGTGAGAAGGCAGATGTTATACCCAATACCTTATTTGGATGTGTATGGTTGCCGTCCCCATGGAAACACAGCTCGTCTCCGTCAGCAACGGTGGTGTGTAGGGTGGGGTGCTTAGAGACTCTCTAACGGCTGATCAACCAGCAACAGGCTGTCTGCTGGGGACGTGGACCAGCTGGGCCAATCAAGAGACAGCCCAAACACCTCATAAATACTCTACCCAATCAGATCACACTATGCGGTTGCATTGTCTGAGACCATTGAATATTACTATATGTTGAATATAATCTTTTGAGTATGTTTGGTTCATTTCTTGAGATTGCCAGCATGGGGCATCATAAATTCATACACTCAACTAGTCTTAATCCTGAGTTCCTTTCATATTTGTTGTTTCTTCTCAGTACTTGTTGACGAGGGGGAATGTCAACTTGCATATCCCAATGGTAGCAACTACAGCCATATCAGAGGGAGAGGCAGATTAATAAGCCTTTCATCTTTGTAGCCACACATTCCTCATAGGATCAAGAGCCAAGTAAAATTAAAGTTGCACCTTTTAAAATAGGCAAGATTGTGGGCATCACAAGACCGCCAAGCAGTTTAGCCAAGCAGGTGGTCAGGCCACCAAGCAGAAAGAGAAGCATTAAGACCCCTTGATCCAAACATGCCTTTCATTCTTTCTTTCACTGTGGTGCTTTTAGCCATTAAAAGAGTCATGCCATGAAACAGCGAACTTAATGATAAACATGTCTATGAATATAGGTTATTAAGTACTATATCACTTGAGCTGAAATGTTTAATCAAAACAAAGTGGTCATGTACTGATTTTTCCAGAGACTGGGGGGGGGTGATATAAATGTTATCATTGACAATAAATTTAAACTGTTTAAAAGTCTAGTTTATAACCAAAATTCATACAGTTTCCTGGCTGTGTCCAAGACACTAATTATCTGAGAAATTCAAGCCACATAGTCAGTGAGCATATCACTGACTGTGAGTGATGTGCTAAAAAATATGTTGATGACAAGGAAATATATACAAAAACTAATTGCTGCCTTTCTGACCTCCTGATAACAGATTGGCACCTAATGAATCTTGCAGCTGAGTCTGTCATGTAATTCAATCAAATGTATTTCAATCAATCATGTAACTGACCAAGATGTTGCTCGTTAATTGCATTAGTTTCTTTTTCCTGTGCTTGCTAGGATCTCTCCAGAGGGAGTGGACATTGTCCTGGACTGTCTATGTGGGGAGAACACTGGTAAAGGCCTTGGTCTGCTGAGACCTCTGGGAACATACATACTCTATGGTGAGTGTCCTGTCAGGATGCAGCTCATACATTTTCTGACACAGGTGTACAGTAATATCTGAGTTTGATCATCCTGTTACAGAATAACTTAAATGTTGTAGTGTTCTTATGTTTAAAAGGACTTAAGGAAGTAGAATATATTCACTTTAAGACTGTATTCAATTTAATATTACAGAAAATGTATAAACCCATGCTAAACTGTCAATTGACTATTATCCACATAGTAATTCAAATACTCTTTTATAGAGTACCTAAAATAGTTCCATTAAAATATTTCCACTGCCACTACCTCTGTTGTCAGTTGTCTTTTCTAAACTGTGCTTATCAGGTTTATTATTTGTATGGTCTTCTTTCCCTCACTGACTGTTTCAAGTACTAAGCTGTGTGTTTGTTTCAACAAATTTTCTCAAGATATATGCACTCTTTTTAAGTCACTCTAGATGAAGGTTCTGCTAAGTGACTAAACTTCCTGTCTGCTGATTATTTTTCTTCTCTAGTAAACCGTGTCAATTAAGATACTACATCGTTAAGCAGGGGAAGTTCTAGTCCGTTAGGTCCACTAAGTGAGATTTGGTTGGGTGCTCCCACCTCTAGGTATTGTAAAACAAATATTTTGCGCCTCTGTTAACAGCGTAGAGGAAAAGCTTAAGTTATGCTTTAAGGAAATATGCAGCTTTATAGCTTATTTCTTGTCATATTCATTTTGCTTTGGGATGGAGAGAACATATTTAATTAAGAGAGCAATTTTAAATTAAATTTCCAGCAATTTTACACATTTTCCCATCAGCTGAGAGAACTTTTCTTTTCTATATTCCTTGCAGGTATATGAATTTTGTTTTGGGAAAGGCAATTGCACTTATGACATAACTTTAGACATTTTAGTTTGACATCTGACGGAAAACTACCAGCGAAATAAATGAGGCAACGTGGAATGAAAGTACCAGTCTGTGTGACAGACATGGAGTTGTAACACTTGTGCAGATGAATCAATCGTCTTACTGAGTTGTCATGAGTAATACACTGACAGGGCATGTACGCCCGATTGAAAGGTGGCAAGCGCTCCCCCCCACCATCACCCCTATCCTCCCCCACCATCACCCTTATCCTCCCCCACCATCACCCCTATCCTCCCCCACCATCACCCCTATCTTCCCTTACCATCACCCCTATCCTCCCCCACCATCACCCCTATCCTCCCTCACCATCACCCCTATCCTCCCCCACCATCACCCCTATCCTCCCCCACCATCACCCCTATCCTCCCCCACCATCACCCCATCCTCCCCTACCATCACCCCTATCCTCCCCCACCATCACCCCTATCCTCCCCTACCATCACCCCATCCTCCCCCACCATCACCCCTATCCTCCCCCACAATCACCCCTATCCTCCCCCACCATCACCCCTATCCTCCCCCACCATCACCCCTATCCTCCCCCACCATCACCCCTATCTTCCCCCACCATCACCCCTATCCTCCCCCACCATCACCCCTATCCTCCCCCACCATCACCCCTATCCTCCCTCACCATCACCCCTATCCTCCCCCACCATCACCCCTATCCTCCCCCACCATCACCCCTATCCTCCCCCACCATCACCCCATCCTCCCCTACCATCACCCCATCCTCCCCCACCATCACCCCTATCCTCCCCTACCATCACCCCATCCTCCCCCACAATCACCCCTATCCTCCCCTACCATCACCCCTATCCTCCCCTACCATCACCCCTATCCTCCCCCACAATCACCCCTATCCTCCCCCACCATCACCCCTATCCTCCCCTACCATCACCCCTATCCTCCCCCACCATCACCCCTATCCAACCTCACATCTCGTTACTGTTCAGCCCAACTGTTAGCACTGCCAGCCTGTCTGTCTCTCTGTAAGCATGTGTCTCTTTCGTGTGTCTTTGTCTTTGTGTTTTCAGGCTCATCAAGCATGGTTACCGGGGAAACAAAGAGTTTCTTCAGCTTTGCCAAATCTGTGAGTCGGAGATGTTGAGTCTGTCACTGAGTTTAGTGAATGGGATAACCAGAAATATTTACTGATCAAGAATTACATAGAAATGAAACACAAAGTAGTTATTGGGTGATGGGGTTGTCTTCGGTTTGACTCCTCAGTGGTGGCAGGTGGAGAAGGTGAACCCTATTAAACTCTTTGAGGAGAACAAAGTCATCGCTGGATTCTCGCTGCTTAACCTCCTGTTCAAGCAGGGTAGGTGTGGACATGTGAAGACGGTGGTGGAGAAACTCTTCTCTCTCTACAACCAGAAGAAGATCAAACCTGTGGTGGACTCCCTGTGGGCACTGGAGGAGGTAAGAGACCAGCTAGTAGGGAAATATCGCATATCTGACTGTCAGATCTATTATTATATCACCACATTTCAGATTTATCCCCATGGTCACTAAGGAAACACAGATGGGTAGGAGGTGGTATAGAAATATCTTGGATGGAGTGTCATCTGTTGTTTGTCACTGTTCAGCAGTTAGTAGATATTGGTTCGGGCCCACAGATGGCGGGTGGGCCGTGGAGAACTGTTGCTTGTTTTGGAAGCTGCAGTTATGTGATGCTCACATACAAACCAACAACAATTCAAGTGTCCCATCAATCTCTTCTTATCAAGGGCATGTCTTTGGGTTTCTGCCTTTTTGTGTTTCTCCATTGGAGCACCTTGTCAACATAAAGACTTGTGGAATGTTTAACACTTTCTGCAACTTCTGTTTTGAGTGTGCTTGTGTATTTGCTAGTGGTTAAGAGACAGCACGGAGGATAACTGAGTCTACTGTCACAAAATCACCTTTAGAATATTGAAGGCTTTCGGGAGATTACTGTTCACTCCTACAAACAAACATATTCTGATTGGAAGGGACACAATACATATCATGATATAAAAAAAGAAATTAAGAGACCACTGCACCTTTTTCTTTTCTTTCCAGAAAAGTCGAAAAGGAAGGGTTTTGAGTGAGGAACAGAAGGGTTAAAATTAAGAGACTACTGCAAATTGAACGCTTCTGTTCCTCACTCAAAACCTTCCTTATCAACTTTTTTGGAAAGGAAAGAATAAGGTGCAGTGGTCTCTTAATTTTTTTGGGAGCTCTATATTATACATATCATTCTAATTGATCAAACCATGAATGTTGATTCCCTCTACATGGTTCAACTTCATGAAACAAACTATGTATGCTATTTTGGACTCCGCTACAGTTAGCTACATACAGTATAATTCATACGTATTTGCACAGTGACACAAGTTCTGTTGTTTGGGCTTTATACTGAAGAACATTGGATTTAAAATAAAAAATGAATAAAAGGTTGAAGTGCAGACTGCTTTAATGTGAGGGTATTTACATCCAACTCTGAACCATGTAGGTATTACAGTCCTTT
This sequence comes from Esox lucius, assembly GCF_011004845.1. Classification (NCBI taxonomy): domain Eukaryota; kingdom Metazoa; phylum Chordata; class Actinopteri; order Esociformes; family Esocidae; genus Esox; species Esox lucius. The sequence continues at coordinate 15,602,635 of NC_047570.1, read as the reverse complement.
TTATACACAGTCACTCTATTTAAGTAAATGGGCAACATTTTAAAGAACGGTGACAAGTGGCTGTTCAGCATTTTCTTCAGCAAGTGTGTGTGTCCTTGAATCATTAGTTCATACACAAAAGGGCTAACAAAAGGTCTAGACATGATTTTAGACCTAGAAACATCTACAGACCTAGAAATGAGTGGCCTCGCACTGCCGCCTGATCCTGCTCACTTACATTTCAAAGCTATATGGATATCAGTTTGGTTGGGCTGAATTGGGTTACGTTTAGAGACGGCTATTGTGTAACCGGGCCAATCAGCCAAATATAGCTGTGGTCTAGGTGATGACGAGTACTGAGTCAAACTGATTTTTCAGGAACGTTCAGCAATGTTAAACCTAATGATATGTCTTTTGTTAAAATTGTTTTCATTTGCTGTTTTTGTTATTTTAAATGTGTTCTTCGTAAGGTGCCTTTGATGCGTGTTTTTGACAAAGACAATAACTGATTTCAAGCATGTTAATCAGTTATACTAACTGATGTGCTTGTTTGATTGTGGTTGTTCGATGTACAGTAGGGTTTGTTGTTGTGAAATACGGTGCTTTGGTACTACGCCATGTTTGTTGTTGGTTTGATTGGTTGAAGGTCGATCCAATCACATTCGAGTTTATCTTTTCTCAACATCCATTGGAAATGCCCCATGCCCAAGCGGTTTGAATCCCAGCCTGACATGACTGATATCTGTGTAGTGTTTAAATGTAAGCTTGTGAGGAAAGGCAGTTGTGCAAGGGTAAGAAAGCAGAGATGGTTACCAAGAAAGTAAAGGAACCTGAAGGATAGTTTTGTGATCTGTAGCTTGGGTGAGGAGAGGTTTAAAGGAGGCTGACATGTTGGAACATAATGCTCAGTTCTAGTCATCATCCTTGCTTAAACAATCCTAGTGCTCTGTTTGGAAGCACATGGCTATGTCTTTTCCAAACTATGTCCGTCTTATTGCCTGTGTGGTTGCCAAGTTTCTTTATTCCACTGGCCTGAAGATGATTTTAAGGATATTTTCTGTCATAACAACATCCGTCATACACCACCAGTGTAACAACAGGCTTTGCTGTCATTGATATCACACTCTACTTTGTGTTCAACAGGCATCCTGACATGGCAGTATAATTGGATCCTCCACAGCCTCTTAATGTCTTTAGACTAATTACACAAAGCAATACATTTGTTTTACAAAGTAATTATTGAAAATGGTTTGGTAAACTAATAATTTAAGCAAGCCCACCATGGAAGCTCATGCATTCGTCTGATGGTTTTACTATTTACTCTTTTACCTAAACCAAGGCATAGTCTTGGACATAGGCCATGTTATTTTTCTGTGTCCTTCCTCTGCTTTGAAGACAGGCTTTGAAGCCACATACTTTAATTACTACATAACTATTCCTGAATGCACTGAGCATCGCAGAGGCATTTTTGTCCAATGCCCTGAGTCAAGTACATCCTGGGAACAATGAGGGGGGATTACAGGAATGCAATAGCCGAATGCATGGAGTGAGCATCTTCCAGCTATATCCTGCTTCTCCAGCTTATTCAATCCTCTACACAGGAAATGAACTCCCCTCCAGAAACACAGGTCTCTAATATGCTTTATTTGCTGCTGCTACCAAGTCAATGCTTTTGCAACTTGCCACATACAATTGTTTGTTGCCTCAGAATTGTCAGTGTTCTGACACCTGAGTGCATATCAGTTGTTTTGTTTACTGTTGTTGCCGAGCTCTCCCTGCCTGGCTGTTTCTCTCTGCTCCCTGATACCTTGATGTTGGCGGGAGGCAAGCAAGCTAGCCACCGGCTCTGTTCATTGATTTATTGTCCTCTCGGACCCACTTCAGCAGCTACCATATCTCCTTTCCAAATTCAGATTCAGAGTAGGGGTTGTCTCCTCACCAATCTTTCAGGCAGAAGGTCATTACTGACGCTGGCATTACTTATGAGTCTCCGCCACAGTAGACAGATATCCAGAGCCTGAGCAGTTTCACAAGTCTACCTTTTCCTGGAAACCTGTTTACAATTCTCATTAATGAAAATGTCATGGTTAAACTGCAGTGTTGTCACCTGTAGCTTTTGTAATACACTGAACCACAGTTTCCATGATTATATACATTCTCTGTATCCTGGCCTACATTGGAAAAGTCTTCCCAATAAAGCTTATTTTATGTTGCTACATGCTGCCCAATTGACTCTTTTACTGCAATTAGCTGAGCTAGGGCATGAACAAAGCTAGGTACCGTTTCCATAGGAACCATGGACCTGAGTTGATAAAGACTCCGCAGTGTGGTTAGGGACCTTTCTGAACATGAAGGTTGCAGTACAATGTCACATGGGACAATTATTCAATGTAGATGTATTTTTGTAATTTCAGTAGTATCCTCCCGTTATTCTGAAGTATAGAAAATAGTATGTAAGCAATTTTACAATAAAAAAAAATTACAGTTTAGAGCAGGACTTCCCGAACCTCTGCATGGCCTCCCAAGACATTTTAGTTTTAAGCCTAAACTGGCAGACCTGATTCAATGAAAGATTTTATGATTAGTTGAATCATGTATTGTAGTTTATGGTTAAACACAAATGTAAAATGTCAGAAAGATGTTTGGGAAACCCTGTCTTAGAGGTATTAGTACTGTAGATTTGTAGGCTCTATGTAATGCTAAAATATTCAGAGCATTAGTGCAGGATACATGGGGTCCAGAGAAAGGCAATATAAAGGGACTTAACTGTTAACAGTATCAACCAGAGAGCAATGATATAATACCATATGGGTTCTTATTATTATCAACTACTGATTCTACCACCTGGTCGGATAATTCCTGTTTATGCCAGTGATAAAAATGGTTGTTGTCATTTGCTCCATGTTTGCTCTGGCTTCTGCGCCTTTCTAGCAACACTACAATTAGGATTAATGGTCTGAAATCTTGGCCTTGGCTATACTTGTTGATTTAATTACCCCACACCTGGCAAACCTGGCATAATGTAAGACAGCATAATGAGAACAGCCCTCTCCTCTCACAGCAGGCAGTAGGCTGATTTCATCCAAACGGTAGAAGGAACTGAGCCCTGAGGAAAAAGTTGCTTCTATGTGATACATGGATATATTACTTCAATTTTTTATTAACATTAGATTACATTTAACTGTATTCTCATTGAACAGTATGGGTACAGTACAACGAAATGCAGTTAGCATCTAACCAGAAGTGCAAATAGAAGGAGGCAGGAAATGTACAAGTATTAAGTATAGTGTATGTTACAAATGGAATGTATAGATGTGCAATGAAGGCAAATACAGTGCAAATGGCAATTCTAAATGAGCAATGAAGACAAATAGGAGCGGGCAGAAAATGTACAAGTATTAGGTATATGTATGTACAAATGGGAATAAATAGTTGTCTGATGAGGCAAATGCAAGTACAAATGGCAATTCTGAGTGTGCAAGGTAGTCTGTGCCACTGAAATGCAAGGATAGCAGCAATAAGGTTCCTGAGGTAGACACGTAGTACAAGGGAGTAGTGCAACAAGATCCTTGAGAGACAGTACTAAGTGGGGGGCGGGTGGTTATGGTTAGTGATGGGTCACAGAGTTCAGTGGGGTTACAGTAGATGGGAAGAAGCTGTTCCTGAGCCTGCTTGTGCGAGAACAGAGAGACCCGTACCACCTGCCTGATGGTAGGAGGGCAAACAGTTTGTGGCATAGATGTGAAGGGTCCCTGATGAATGTGAAGGGTCCGCTTGCGCTGGAGGTCTACAATGGCTGCGAGCTGGACACCAGTGATGTGCTGGGCTGTTTTCACCACCTGTTGTAGGGCCTTTCGATCGGCCATGGAGCACTATGGCACAGTTTGTCAAAATGCTCATGATTGTGCAGCGGTAGAAATTCACAAGGATCTGGGAAGACAAGCAGCCTCCTAAAAAAGCACAAGCGATTCTGTGCCTATTTGAACAGGGTTGAGGGTCCAGGAGAGGTCCTCTGAGATGTGGACACCCAGAAATGTGGAATTTGAAGCTGGACACACGCTCCACCTCAGTACCATTGATGAGAACTGGGGCGTGACTGCAGCCTTTTGACTTCCTGTAGTCCACAATGAGCTCCTTGTTTTTCTTTGCATTGTGGGCCAGGTTGTTGTCAGCGTACCATACTGCCAGGCACTTGACCTCCTCCATTTAGGCTGACTCGTCATTATCACTGATCAGGCCTACCACCATTGTGACCTCTGCGAACATGATGATGGTGTTGGAACTGTGTACAGGAACGCAGTCATGGGTGAAGAGGGAGTAGAGGAGGGGGCTCAGCATGCAGCCTTGTGGAACACCAGTGTTCAGGATCAGGATGGAGGAGGTGAAGTTGTTTAACCTGACAGATTGGGGTCTGTTTGTTAGGAAGTCCGAAGTCCAGTTGCAGAGAGAAGGGCTAATCCCCCAGTCCAGGTGTTTGTTTCTCAGCCTAGAGGGGATGACGGTGTTGAATGCTGAGCTAAAGTTTATGAATAGCATTATCACATAGGTGTTGGTTTTGTCCAGGTGAGTGTAAAGCTGTGGAGATGGCTTCTTCTGTTGACCAGTTCGATCGCTAGGCAAACTGGTAGGAATCCAGTGTGGGGGGAGGCAGGACTTAAGGTGGGCCAGGTCAAAGTCATTCAGGCTAGACGCAGTTGACTGCTTTGGCACTGGTACAATGGTTGCGGCCTTGATGCACGTTGGGACATCTGCCTTAGCCAGTGACAGGTTGAAAATGTCAGTAAAGACCTCTTTACCCAGCACATGGTCTGAGCACACGCCCAGGGACGCCATCAGGACCAGCAGCCTTGCGTGCATTCACCCTGCTCAGTGCAGATGACACTTCTATGGTGGATAGTCTGAGTGGTGGTTGTCTGGGGGGAGTTCAGCTTTACTGGCTGGCTCTTTGTTGTCCCTGTCAAAGCAGGCATGGAACCTATTTAACTCGTTGGTGAAGGAGACGCTGATGGCCGTGGGTGTGGGGTTCTTTGGCCGGGAGTCTGTGATGACTTGGATGCCCAGCCACATGCGTCAGTTTTCGGTGTTGTTGTTGAAGTGCTCCTCAATCTGCAGTTTGTGATCTTTTTTTGCCATCTTGATGGCCCTTTTCAGCTTGGCCCTGGATTAGCTATAGGCCTCCTCATTGCTGGATCTGAAAGCAGCGTTGCATGCCTTTAACAGTTGTCGGACCTCTGTGTTCATCCCCAGCATCTGATTGGGGAAGGTCTTTATTAGTTTAAGAGTGGTGACATTGTTGGTGCAGATGTTGATGTAATCCAAATGGAGGAAGCATATGTTTCAATATCCATATTGGAGTCAAGAGTGCCTTGAGTGGAGAACAAACTCCAGTCTCTGTTGAAACTGGTGCTTTAGCAGTGAGTCTGACTCCTCTGGCCACACTTTGACTGTCTTCACTGATGGTTTCACACGTTTAGTGAGGGGTAAATACTTGGGGAGTAGGAACAGTGAAAGGTGATCAGACTGTCCCATGTGGGGGAGGGGAATGGCTTTGTAAGCCTCCAGAATGTTTGTATATTCATGATCTAGTGTATTGTCTCCTCTGGTGGGGCAGGAGACATTTTGGTGGAATTTGGGAAAAACTTTGTTCAGATTTGAATGGTTCAAATCCCCTCCAACCACAAAGACACCATCCGGGTGTTCCGTCTGCTGTTTGCTATGGCAGCCTGCAGTTATTTCATTGCTAGTTTAGCATTAGCATATGGGGCTATGTAGACTGCAATAACAACAATAGATGTGAACTCCCGAGGCAAGTAAATAGGCCTGCACCTAATCATCATGCACTCCAGATTGGTTGAGCACTGACTCCCACTTAAGTTAGCCTGTAAACATCATACCCTTCCAGCTCAATTACCTTGTGGGGTATATTGCTGTTAAGCCATGTTTCAGAGAACATCATAACGCTGCAATCTATAATACATTTTTGTGAGATGATTCTCTGAACATGTGACATGTAGACTTTAATATTAATTTTCAGTTTGTAATACTATCAATTTGTAAAGATGAATTGAAATATAATAAATGCAACTATGAAGGGGTGGATAGTTGGCTGTCCCAGTTATTCTTTCACCCCAATTTTCTAGGATATATTTTAATCACATTAAACCCATAATCATTTACATAGGAAGCTGTTTTCTTTCTTTTTGATCACATTTTATCATAAGCAACATGAACATTTGCTTTCAAAAATGGCAAAAAACAATTCAGCAATCTTTAAAAAAATAATCTTCTCCCGTGTGTAACACCAATGTGGGGGTTATGGCAGGGGAAAGGATGTTGCTGGAGCCTAATACAGGGAGCAGAATAATGACATGCAAACCTGAAGAGCTTTATTTTTCGCATTAAACTAGAGGGGATTGGCCCATGGATTAGGCTCAATTTCTATGGCTTCTGGGGCTTTTTTTAAGGGGTATAAGTTCCTTTGGAGTGTTTGCACTGATTAAAGTTGGATGTGAACCAGCACTGAGTTCACAAAAATTGGCTGAAAGAAACCTAGTGGGAAAACCCCCTTACTAGCAAACTATAGCACAGCAGTGTTGCCAACTCTAATGAAAACCTGCTTTTGTTGTCGTGTGACAATGATCTGAAAAGAACATGGCCATACTGGGCACCATAAATGGATTAAAGTGAATGTTTGCAGGTCTTGGAAAAGAGCGTCCAGTTTAATCTTCTTGTCAGTATTTTCTTTTCAGATGTTATGTTCCTCTCTGCCTCACGTCAGACCATATTTTTATTATTTCGTGGAAGAACATGATTTTATTGCTTTGGTTACCTCTCTTGCTCTCAAGCAATTTCCTGTGATACAAACATTTCTGCCTGGGCATGATATGATTTGACACTCCATGTAACCATTATTTTATGTTCTTCTAATTTGGAAGGTTGTCGATATTCGATGTTGAGAGTAGCTGCCCCACATAATAGATCTAGCTTGTGTGTGGAGGTTGGAAGCTGTATCCTTTTCCTGCTGTGGGAGGATGATCTTTTCATTAACGAGCTGCTCACATTCATCTGAAAGGACCGCTCTCTGCTATATGTTCAGATTACAGCTGTATATTAAATAATGTCAAGTCATTAATCAAGTCTGACGATGTATCTTAGGAAAGGACAATCTGATTCTTACTGGTAAAAGACATCACACTACTAACTCTAGTCTAGTCATAGAAAGGAATTCCAATATATAACTGATCTAAATCACATGAATACCCACTATACCAGTGGTTCCCAACTCCGGTCCTCGAGTACCACCAGCAGCACACATTTTTGTTGTAGCCCTGGACAAGCACACCCAATTCAACTCAGTGAGAGCCTGATAATTAGTTGACAAGTATAATCAGCTATGCTTGGCTGGGGCTACAATGAATATGTGTACTGTTGGGGGTACTTGAGGACTGTAGTTGGGAACCACTGCACTATACAGACAGAGCAGTTTGTGTAAGCGGAAGCTTTTTCAAATATTTAGTTCAGTCGGTTCTGTGTCATCCTTTCTGAAGTTCTTTTGTGGTTTGAACCCATGTCACTGTGAATTGAGTTAGGTAATTATTAGTATTTGTGGGAGGACTGATAGTGTATCATTGTAGATCTCTTAGTGTTGGTGTTGTCTTGATAGGTTGAACCAGTGTTTTAGTGAAAACAGAAACCAAGGAGTGGGACAGCTGTTTGTTCATTAGCTCCCCTCAGATGTGAGTTTGTCCTGGGGAGCCTGTGCTGTTGTGAATGAGGTTGGCACAACATACAGTGTATTCTTTGAAACCAAAGTGCATGAAGTACCTCATTAGAGAGAAGTAGAGTGGCAGGCCATGGGCAAAGACTCCCATTGCTTCTGTGCGTGGGATGATAATTCAGGGGGCATTGGTTAGTGTAAATGCTGACCCTGCAAAACAATTTTGTCTGACTGGCCAGGATGGTGGGTGGGTCTCTGCGATGGAATGAGGGGTAGTTGCATGGATACCATACTGCATTGTTTGGGAAGGACTTGGCTGTAAGCCAGAGTGGCTTGGACAATTCGAGGTACAATTAGAGTGAATTGGGATCTAGACAAGGAGTACAGTTGGGGCATCCACAGATGAAGCAAGGTGGAGCCTGATTGCTGGTTTACAGACATGTGACCGCATAAAAAATTACCCCCTGCGACTCTCCAACCAGACACAATGCAAGATTGGTGTGCATTTTCCATCATTGTTAACAGCACAATAACAGTCCCTGACCTATTTCTGCTTGTATTACACTACTTCGTTTAAAATCAAGAATGTTCTGGAAACAATGGGACCAGACAAAGAGTTGAATTATGTTCGTGTGTACTGTGTTAATGACGTGCTACGATGAATCCACAATTGAAATGTGTGAAGGATTGCATTTTTCTAATGTAGTGTTTGACTTAGATCTCATTAAAGGCTGGTTTTGTAGAAATGGATTCAGCCTAGTCTATGACAAAAGAATCAAGTTCAATAGAAAACTCCATTGAGCTTGTTGTTTTAGTCGTAGACTAGGCTTAATCTATGTCTGTGTAACTGGCCCTAAATGTACTAGATGGGATGGTACTCATATTATCCTTTTCCAAACCTTCTACCTCCCATCACACCAACACAGTTATTGAGGGGCTTTATAGTATGCATAATGTACATAACCTCAAAATGCATTAACTTTGAAAACAGCTTTGAACACACAGGAGCACTCCCTGCAGGTTCCTGGTGCTTAGTCTGGATTAAGTTGTTCTGGTTTTTTCTTCAGTATGGGCAGTCCACCCCTTGAAGTCCATGACAAGACTCAATGTATTATGTGTGCCTGGTTTATCAAGGAAACCTGAAGATTAGCAGATGTTGAAGGAGATGAGGTTTGGGATGGATTAACATTTGTGGCAGTGAAGTAACTTAGACTTCCAAACCAACCCAACTTTGTCCCAAGAAACGGAGGGACCCAGTAAATCACAGTAAACAGATGAGGATTTTGGTTTGATCACTGCTATATCCTGAAATACATTCTGACAGCACACTGGATTTGCTGAATGAAATATTTGTAATTAAACCAGGAAAAAAATAACTTTAGATCACGTTTGTGGTCTTTTAAGGTGAATGAAAAGAAACATATTTCTTTCGATTTCAAACATTGGACTTACTCAAATCTAGTAACTCTTACTGGAAGTTTAGGATAAATAACATGTATATTAGATTTTATATCACAAACCAACACCCATTAGGTTAGTGTAAGCTGGCACTCCAAAAATGCCAGTCTCCAGTACGAGCCACTGTTGCTTAGGTTCCTGGTCATTTAAAACTCTATTTCAATAAGCCACTTCACAATGGAATATTCTGTGCTGCTAGAGTTAGCAGGCATTAGCTTTAAGGTGATGGAGAGATGTGACTTGTGTTTTCCATTGCAGAATTCATCTTGTTGAATTACAGCACCAAATTGCCTGCATCTGCCTGTATTTGCTTGCAGGATTGATTTGTGATACAAGATTGATTTGTGATTTTTTCAAATTTTGTGGGTTTCCTGCAATCCAAACCCTACTGCCGTTAGAAATGACCCTAAGATGATTAAATGAAATTATAGATGTCCATCCAACCCTCAGGGAAAAGGAGCAATACATAATCAGGGAAAACACAACATGTGCTCTGTTGATTTTGGAATCATTTTAGATTTTAATATATTTTCTTATATCATTGTATCATATTAATTTTGCTAAATATTGTTACTTAAATGTTTTCTATTACATGGATATGACAAATGTATTGTCCAGAAAAAATTGGGAAGATATATTTAGTACTTTTCTCACAATTCATTATATTGTTGTCCACAGCTGACATTTCCTGTAGTGAGTATATTTATACTGTGGCAATCACACTGAGCAGACAATCACTAACATGCATTAGGGGCTGACCGATCTGACACATGGAAAATACAAAGAGTGAAGCAGCATTTTTATAAACAACTAAACAGGGAGACAGAATTGGGGCATTCACATGACAATACAAAAAATCAAGGACTTAAAAAATTATTGTATGTGGATATATACAGAACCAGTTAATAATTTGGATACATCTACATTTAGTTCTTTATTACTAGCAGTTTCCACATTGTGTAATAATATTGAAGATGTCAAAACTATGAAAGAATACTAATGGGACTATGTCATAAACCCAAAAATTATTCAACTAATATAAAATCCATTAATATTTTTGATTCTTCAAATTAGCCACCCTTTGCCTTGATGACAGCTATGCACACTATTGGCGTTCTTTCAATCAGCTTCATGAAGTAGTCACCTGGAATGGATTTTGATTAATTTTGTTAATTTGTTGAATTTCTTTCCTTCTTAATGCACTTGTGCCAATCACTTGTGTGGTGACAAGGTAGAATTGGTATACAGAAGACCATCAATATGCCACTACTGTATTCCATATTATGGTTAGGACAGTTCAAATAAGCCAAAAGAAATGACATTCCATCATTACTTTAAGACATGAGGGTCAGTCAATCTGGAAAATGTTAACAACTCTGAAAGTTTCTTTTGTCCAACCAAAGTTACTGGCAAAAACGGCCTTGGTCAGGGAAGTGACTAAGAACCCAATGGCCAATCTAAGTGTGCTTGGACTGGAGAACTGGCCCTAAGGACCACCATCTCTGCAGCTCTCCATCAATTAGGCCTTTTTGGTAGTGGCTAAACAGAAGCCACTCCTGAGGAAAAGGTATATGACATGTCGCCTGCTGTTTGCCATCACTTGAAGAGAGCATGAGGGCAACGAATCTCTGGTCTGATGAGACCAAAATCACAAGGAATGCCTTAATGAAAAGCAATGCCCATCACTATTTGCTATTAGCACTAGATTGTTTTGCCTAAACTACAGGGGAGGATGTTTATGTTCGTTCTTAAATGCTGCCAAACGTTTATATTCTTTCCTAAATTCAATGCTGCCTGTTTCAACCCCTGCTTTCTGCTAGAGAGATTACCATATTCTATCAAAAATGCTTAACTAATTTCCGAAGGAGTAATGTTTTAATTAATAATGTTGGAAAAAAACATTCAGGAGACCTAAGCATTTCTAAAGAAAAAACCCTGGATGAACGTCCTGGCTGTTAACTAGATGTTGGATCTGGTTACTGAATGGAGGGTGATACAGTGGCCTGAATATTAAAACAATGAACTTCCGCTTAGGTCATCTGCCTAGTGTTCTAGTCAGATGTTATTTAAACTCTGCAAATTCTAAATGAGAGCTTGTAGTGACACTGATTGTGTGGTTGCTGGCATATATAATTAGGGATTTTATAGAAGATGAGGCTAAATGCACTTTTGAAGTAAAGAAATACAAGCCTTTCTCACTGTTATTGCAATGTGTTTTCCTCTCTGCACATATTTTACGCTCCATCACATTCTGTCAAAAAAAGAATTAATGGACATACTGTGTCACCACTGCCACCTAATGTGCAGTGCCTAAATGTGCACACACTGTATTTGGAGTTTAAAGTATGAAAGTGTATTCATCACATTGACAGGAAAAAACAGAAAAACAGTACCGTGAAATGAAAGCTTACTTTTACTTTCCCAGCAGTGCAGAAATTAAAGTCAGAGTTAGCAAGCAAGCAAGTTTATTTATATAGCACAGTTCATACACTGAAGCAATTCAATGTGCTTTACAAAGAACAATATATGAAAACAATAACATAAAAACAAATACTCAAATGAAAACATCAAAGCAAATGAATACATCATAATAATACAAAAATACAATAAGAAAACATATAAAGTTTAAAAGTGGGAAGCTATAAGGCTAAACAGTGTGGTTAAGTGCTCAGTCATGGGCACATGAGAAGAGAAGTGTTTTTAACCTGGATTTAAAAATCTGTTTGGGGCACGTCTAAGATCACGTCTAAGTTACAAAAACACAAGAAATAAAAAATCAGAAACACGAGAATTCTAAACATGTCATTGACAGTATCATATTCAGTCCAGGAGTACTGGATTGGTTGAGGTAGGTATACATAGAAAAGTGACTAATGATTTCTAATGCCATTTGTTATATATACAGTGCTGTGCAAAAGTCTTAGGAACATGAATGTTGAACTAAGGCAATTTATTTGGGTGGTAAGTGTTTTACTTAATATAAATATACAGCTCCGGAAAAAATTAAGAGACCACTGCACCTTTTTCATTGCTTTTCTCAAAAAGTCTTGAGTGAGTAACAGAAGTGTTAAAATTAAGAGACCACTGCAAATTGAACACTTCTGTTACTCACTCAAGTTTTTCCTTTTCAACTTTTTTGGAAAGGAAAGAAAAAGGTGCAGTGGACTCTTAATTTTTTTCCAGAGCTATATACATGAATATATAATTACTTTAGTTCAACTTTGAGGTGCCTAAGACTTTTGCATAGTACTGTATGCATGGTAAATGGATAAATTAATACATGTGAATGGTGTTGTAAATCATAACAATCATAATAATTGCATTAAATCCTTCGCTACTTAACTTTTGCTTGAATTTCAGCCATGAATCTCTTTTGAATACGTGTCAATATTTGCCCATTCTTCCTTGCATAATTGTTCAAGCTCAGTCTAATTGCATAGTGACCACCTAAGGACTACACTCTTCAAGCCATTCCAATGATTTTCAATGGAATCTAGGTCAGAGCTCTGACCAGGCCACTCAAGGACTTTCATCTTCTTGATCCACTCTTCATTCACTGTTTGGTTGTTTTGGCGTTGTGCTTTTGGTCATTGTCATATTAAAATGTGATCTTACCATTTTTTACTTCCTGGCAGAGGGCTGTAGGTTCTAATCAAGAATCGGTCTGTATTTTGCAATGTCGAAGTGCTCCTGTCTCTGCTCTAGAGAAACACCCCCACAACATGATCCAGCCACCACTGTGCTTTACTATAGGCATGGTGATCTTTAGGTGGAAAGATGTATTGGTTTTTCACAAGACAGTAGAGAAGCTTTCATAGCTTTCATATTACAGTGTTTGGTGTGATTGTTAATTGTGCTTGTTCCCTAGGTAAAAGAAGCAATGCAGAGGATCCACGACCGAGTTAACATAGGAAAACTAATCCTGGATGTGGAGAAATCTCCCACTCCATTGGTAAATGCACTGTCCTGACCTTTTTCTCAACAAAAACAAAATATTACCTGATATTTTAAAATTGTGCATAAAATTGTGCCTAAAATTGTGCATACATTTAACAGGTTTTAAAAAAACTTTGGGGAAAAAGGAGTTAATTGAATAGCATTATGACTCTACTACATATGACTGTTGATCAGTGTGCAATCTAATTCATCCAAATGAAAAAGTGCCCAGGACTGATGTTCCTAGGTAAGACTATTTATTAAGAAGATTAATGGGAGACCCTTCCACTACAAATAACACCAACCAAAAACTGCAGTTTGTTCCCATGTATATTGTTTTCACAAGAGGAATAATAGATCCCGTATCAGAAATCGAAAGCTGCTACATGAATGGGAGACATTACTGACACAACAACCTATAGGTTAGCTGGGTAGTTAACTCTAACCCACATACAGCCCCAGTTGATCAGATTCATGGGAGGGGGCAGCTGCTTAATAGAAAACTCATGTTACAACATTAACTAACTAACTATTATAACTTTTTGTGCTACATCCCTTACTGCTTACATTTTGTAAGCCACATCCCTAACCCTATTCTCTTTGTTTCATAAAAAGTTTGAAATGCAAGCTCTATCCTTCATGACTGTCAAACTTATGAAATGCTGCTCATTGTTTCAGAAAACACATTAGCTTAATTTAAAAGGTTACAATGTAACCTCCTCATCAAAGTATGCTTGCCCTGACTTTTTAATAATTGCAAAGGAGAGTGCAGAGATTAATTTGATAATCCATTTATTTCTGTAGAGTGCATTCAGAAAGTATTCAAATCCCTTCACTTTTTCCACATTTTGTTACATTACAGACCAATTCTAAAATGGATTAAATTGACCAATCTACACACAATACCCCATAATGACCAAGCAATGTCCTTGAGTGGCCCAGCCAGAGCCCGGACATGAGCCTGATCAAACCTCTCTGGAGAGCCCTGAAAAATGGCTGTGCAGCGAAGTTCGCCATCCAACCTGACAGAGCTTGAGAGGATCTGTGGAGAAGAATGAGAGAGACTCCCCAAATCCAGGTGTGCCAAGCTTGTAGTGTCGTATCCAAGAAGACTCAAGAGTTTAATCTCTGCTGAAGGTGCTTCGACAAATTCTGAGTGAAGGGCTCTTCATTCTCATGTGAATGTGATTTTTATTTTTTTATTCTTTAATACGTTTGCAAAAAAACTGTTTTTGCTTTGTCATCATTGGGTATTGTTGAATGATAAGGGAAATTGATTATATCCATTTAAGTATTAGGTTATCTGAATTAGGGGTCTGAATACTTTTCAAATGTGATGTATATCAGCTTTCTTGTGCTCAGATGGGAGAGGTGAAAATATTTGAGTTGTCACAGCTTGTTTTCAGGTTATCAATCCAACCATCCTTAAAATAAAGTAACATTTTCTTACCAAGCTAAAGTTGTGTTAGATAATACTGCTTGGTTTTAGAAAAGATTCCTTGAATATCATGTATTTTATCTTATTCCAATGACAGATTATTCCATTTATTTCAAGCCAATATCTCAAATATAGTTACATTTTCTTATTTTTTAAATAAATGTTTTGCAGTGTGTCCTGCTGGTTAGAGATAAATCACAACAAGGCACAATTAAATCTATTTCAGTTACATTTTGTAAAGTCCAATTTTAATGTGAATACTTTACACAAAGTACTGTATTTGGAGAGATGACTGTGCTCTGTCACTTTTGTGTTCTGTGTAGATGGCCAATGACAGCACAGAGACCAGTGAGGCTGGTGAGGAAGAGGAAGAACACGAAGGGGATAATGACAACAAGGAGCGCATGCCCTTCATCCAATAGGCCAAGGCACTGCATCACAACTAGCCTGATCACCTCAAAGAAAGGAAGTGGGGGAGGGGCAGAGAGTAATCAACTCCCTGACCAGATCTACGCATCATGAACTCAAACCGTTGTATAGTATGTTAGTTTATGTCTGTCTGTCTGTGTGTGTGTGTGGGGGGGGGGGGGGGAGGGTGTGTGTGTTTGTGTGTGTTTGGGTCTGTTGGTTTTTTGTCTTCTTGTGTTGAAAAATGTATGAAATACATATGAAACTCATAAAACACTGGTTGTCAAATTTGCCAATCAACTTAAGTGCCATTCACAACAAAGTATTATGATGAGTATTTTGTCGCTGACCAAATTATTTTAAGAGTTGCTAAGACCTATCTGCAGCCTTGTTGTCGTTCATTGTGTCCTGTGGCAACCCTAACAAGGGATACAAGTAGGAACAGATTGAATAAGATATTAAATGATTGAGTCATTGATTAAGTTGCTTTTAGGAAAAATGTAGTTTCAGTGTGAAAGAGAACAGCGCATGAGAGTGAGAGTGTCAGCTACAGAAGTGATATCGACCGAGCTTTTACCTGTGTCTTGCAAATAGAAAGAAGAGGGACAAAATATATGTGTGAGAGGAAACATCTCCACAAAAAGATCTTCCCCTTTCACTAACCTCTATTATGATAACTCAGAAGTGAAATTAATTTTGGTTGCTTCGTGAGCACCAATGACTCTGATTACCCTCTTACCAGTGAATACACAGCCAACCCAGAGCAGATCGGCCCAGGCTTTTTCCTTTTATCTTCTGCAATGAGTCTATCAAAGTCACTCTCTGAGATAATTTCTCTCATCCCTCAGGTTATAGTCAGTGTGTGAGCTAGGAGAAGATGTTAGAATATGTCACTGTAAATGACTGCTAACATGTTTACTGACACATTAGGGATCCAACTTTTGCAGTATTGTTATGTGATCACCAGTGCCTTTGAGCAAAAAGTCTGCAGCAGTCTTGTACTAAATGTCAGTATTGGAATTGTAACCATTCCAAAAACACTGTATTCTATAGGCAGCATGCTTAGTTTGTTTCCCAACTAGTGAAAATGAGAAAAAGTATCTGCTCCTCCATAGTCTACATTTCAGACAATCACTACAGAGAAAAGGTGTTGTGTTCAGGTAATAATGATTAACCTGTTACTAAACAGAAATCTGTTTCTGTTTAGTCTTTGTTCTTAATGCATGTGTGGAAGACGTTACATTCTGTTTACCTGCTGGTGCCTGTGCATAGTGTGCAATGCCTCACAGAAAGTGTCTCAGAGAGGGAGGAATAAAATCCTCATTCACTTGAATGGAAGTACCCCACTACTGCTGTTAATGGGATATTGTAGGACTGAATTTATTCTTAGCAAATGTTAACATCTCATGTGAGATGGATTATGACAACTGTATTGTGCTACTAGTATTATCAGTATGGCAAGTGTGAAATATTTTATCATTAAAAAAAAATGTAACTACCATTGTTGAGCGTTAGTGGGATTCAAAGTCGGGTAATTGCATCAGAGTTGCAAGAATTCTACAAATATTTTTAAGAAAATGGGATTGATTTGCAGAAAATAATATATAGCTGGGGTCAAATGTACATAGTCATCCTTCCACAATTGCATTTCTTTTGAATGTTATACCTCCTTTTCCACATACTTTTACTTTTGTTGCATCATCCAGACAGTATTTCTAGTCAGTGTTATGTTCCTGAGCTCCTTTGACTGGCTGTACATGTATATCTTGGAGTGGCCGTAACACACATACATTAAATATTTCATAATATAATATTTTTATAATATAAAATAATCATAGAATGTCTTTTCTGAAAGCAGCTGAGGATTGAGCTTTCACATCCGATCACAATGTCACCCATTCTCAAGGTGAAGGTAAGAGAACTGTGGTCAGAGATTACAATGTTGTGGAATTTTACATAATTGGTAAAAGGAAGTAATTTGGCATCATCCAGGAAACACTCAATTTAGGTATAAAAGTTGTAAACCCTAGAGAGGAAGGTTACTCCCTGCCATTGGAGTTAGTAATTATTCATAAATCAAACAGATGACTGTTCTTGATGTACAGTAGGGAGAACAAGTATTTGATACACTGCCGATTTTGCAGGTTTTCCTACTTACAAAGCATGTAAAAGTCTGTAATTTTTATCATAGGTACACTTCAACTGTGAGAGACAGAATCAAAAAAATCACATTGCATTTTATTGCATGATGTAAGTATTTGATCACCTACCAACCAGTAAGAATTCCGTCTCTCACAGACCTGTTAGTTTTTCTTTAAGAAACCCTCCTGTTCTCCACTCATTACCTGTATTAACTGCACCTGTTTGAACTTGTATAAAAGACACCTGTCCACACACTCAATCAAACAGACTCCAACCTCTCCACAATGGCCAAGACCAGAGAGCTGTGTAAGGACATCAGGGATAAAATTGTAGACCTGCACAAGGCTGGGATGGGCTACAGGACAATAGGCAAGCAACTTGGTGAGAAGGCAACAACTGTTGGAGCAATTATTAGAAAATGGAAGATGTTCAAGATGACAGTCAATCTCCCTCGGTCTGGGGCTCCATGCAAGATCTCACCTCGTGGGGCATCAATGATCATGAGGAAGGTCAGGGATCAGCCCAGAACTATACGGCATGGTCAATGACATGAAGAGAGCTGGGACCACAGTCTCAAAGGAAACCATTAGTAACACACTACGCCGTCATGGATTAAAATCCTGCAGCGCACGCAAGGTCCCCCTGCTCAAGCCAGCTCATGTCCAGGCCCGAAGTTTGCCAATGACCATCTGGATGATCCAGAGGAGGAATGGGAGAAGGTCTGATGAGACAGAAATAGAGCTTTTTGGTCTAAACTCCACTCGCCGTGTTTGGAGGAAAAAGAAGGAAGAGTACAACCCCAAGAACACCATCCCAACCGTGAAGCATGGAGGTGGAAACATCATTCTTTGGGGATTATTTTCTACAAAGGGGACAGGATGACTGCACCGTATTGAGGTGGAGGATGGATTGGGCCATGTATCCCGAGATCTTGGCCAACAACCTCCTTCCCTCAGTAAGAGCATTGAAGATGGGTCGTGGCTGGGTCTTCCAGTATGACAAAGACCCGAAACACACAGCCAGGGCAACTAAGGAGTGGCTCCGTAAGAAGCATCTCAAGGTCCTGGAGTGGACTAGCCAGTCTCCAGACCTGAACCCAATGAAAATCTTTGGAGGGAGCTGAAAGTCCGTATTGCCCAGTGACAGCCTGTATGGAGGTCTGTATGGAGGAGTGGGCCAGAATCCCTGCTGCAGTGTGTGCAAACCTGGTCAAGAACTACAGGAAACACATGATATCTGTAATTGCAAACAAAGGTTTCTGTACCAAATATTAAGTTCTGCTTTTCTGATGTATCAAATACTTATGTCTTACTATACTTACTATATTGCACACAAATACATTCATTCATACAGCTCTGGAAAAAATTAAGAAACCACTCTTATTTTTTCTTAAATCTGCATCTCTACATGTATGGCAGCCATTCCATTCCATTGTCTGTTAAATTTGAACACAGGCACACCTCATTTTACTTAATGAGGTACTGATTAGGTGATTACCTGAACCAAATCTAATTTAACGAGGAAAAGTATAAAAAACACTGCTGTGGTCATCCGTATCCTCTTGCAATAGGACCAGCTGGATGGCAAAAACAGTGCAAGTAGTACCTCAAAGGTAATTTGAATTAAAAAATTACTATTCAGCATAACAAAAGCATTGAAAAGAAAAGCTTTGAGTGAGGAAAAGAAGGGTTCAATTCTGGCTTTACTGGCAGAGGGATACAGTGAGTGTCAGGTTGCTTCCATCCTGAGAATTTCATAGACGGCGGTTCATAAGAACAAGGTCAAGCAACAGATATTGGGGACAATAAAGCTACAGACTGGCAGAGGGCGAAAACGACCACTGTCCACTGACCGAGATGACTGTCAACTCATTTGAATGTCACTTAACAACCGTAGGATGACATCAAGTGACCTACAAAAAAGCTGTGGTGAAGTGCACGGGGAGGACGGTTCAAAACAAGCTCCTAGGGGCAGGGCTGAAGTCATGCAAAGCTAGAAAAAAGCCCTTTATCAATGAGAAACAAGGAAGAGCCAGGCTGAAGTTTGCAAATGACCATAAGAATTGGACGAGTCATCTCTGATTATCCACATTTTCAGCTTTGCCCAACACCTGTTCGTCTAATGGTTAGACAGAGTCCTGGAGAGGCCTACAAGCCACAGTGTCTCGCACCCACTGTGAAATTTAGTGGAGGATCGTGATGATCTGGGTATGCTTCAGCAAGGCTGGAATCGGGCAGATTTGTCCTTGTGAAGGACGCATCAATCAAGCCAAGTACAAGGTTATCCTGGAAGAACACCTGCTTCCTTCTGCTCTGACAATGTTCCCCAACAGAGAATTGGTTTTTCCATCAGTACAATTCTCCATGCCACACAGCTAGGTCAATCAAGGTGTGGATGGAGGACCACCAGATCAAGACCCTGTCATGGCCAACCCCAATCTCCAGACCTGAACCCCATTGAAAACCTCTGGAATTTGATCAAGAGGAATATGAATGGTCACAAGCCATCAAACAAAGTGAAGCTACTTGAATTTTTGTTGCCAGGAGTGGCATGTCACCCAACAGCAATGTGACAGACTGGTGGAGAGCATGCCAAGACACATGAAAGCTGTGATAAAAAATCTGGGTTATTCCACCAAATATTGATTTCTGAACTCTTCCTAAGTTAAAACATTAGTATTTTATTGTTGAAAAATTAATAAGAATTTGTTTTCTTTGCATTATTTAAGGTCTGATAACAATGCATCTTTTTTGGTTATTTTGACCAGTTGTTGTTTTCTACAAATAAATACTCTAAATGACAATAATTTAATTTGGGAGTAATGTTGTCAGTAGTTTATAGAATAAAACAAAACTGTTAATTTTACTCAAACCCTTATGTATGAATAGTAGAACATTTTTAATTATTATGCAGTCTATTACTGTAAGTCTATCTAGTGCTTCATTCTCTCTATCTTAATGTAAATTAGCCCTTAGTTTTCTAAATTATCTCAGCAATTAAGAATTGCTTACTAAAAGGGATGTTGGTAAAGGGATTTTGGTCAAATAATTGTTAAATAATTTAGTATATAGGAAATGTTTAGGATAGTTTCTTTCAGCTCATGAAACAAAGGAAAAACTTAACACTTAACATGTTTGGTTTTATATTTTTTTCTTTTTTCTTAATTAAAAATTAACGAGCAGAAGAGTTAACTGAATATCTAATTTGTCTGGTCAACATAGTCCTTAAAATAGTTTTGGACTGTGTAGAATCCTTCCTGCAGTCTTTACAAGACTGAATTTAAATAACTTCAGTTTGCATAACCAGTTTTACAAGACCTTTAAACAACATTAGTGTGTATAATCTGCAGATGGCACTATTGGATAACTTGTAACTTCAATTGAAATTTGATCAAGCTAACTAGCTAGTGTTACTGTAACATTAGCTAAATGGCTCACTCAAACATTAAATATTGGCTGCTAGATATTTGTTACAACTGACTATACATCAATAGCCACTTGTTACAAACTAGCATTTATTTAAAATTAGGTCTATTCAAAACAAGGAAAAAACTGCTGACCCTAACCTTTAAGATTTGAAACAATTTTATGGGTTTTTCATATTGGATTGGTTCTTATACAATTTTGTGTTGTAAGCAATCCTATAAGATTTCTACTACATTTCCTTTACAACCTTTGATTATATATTTTTTCCTGTTTTTCCATGTGACCATTAAAAACGTCACCATCCTCATAATGTTTTATTGCATTGGAAGATTATATCAGTGCATTTTCAAAACATGTTTCATTTTGATGACGCCTAGAGAATACACTTTACTTTTCATATGAAACCACAAGTCTCTAAACATAGCCATCTGTTGAGTAACAACATCTCTTCTTATGGAATGATTTACCATGGTCCAAATTTATTCATGCACTGGGGAGAGAAGGGAGTTCATGTAAGCGATCAGATGGTCATATACAGAACATTCTGTGTACTGCTGAAGTCAATGAATTTACAGCTTGTTTGTGAAATGGTTAAAAAAAAACTAAATAAATTGCACCATGTCCCATGTAAATATTTATGAATGGGCAGAAACAGGGGCATCATTGTTGTCACTCCACCCATTTTATTTGAGTCCTTCCTGATGTTTAAAAAAATCCAAAGTTACATGGTGTCAACCAATGAAAGGTAAGGCCCCGCTGGAGTAAACAGTTGGCCTCTATATAGTGAACTGCCCCCAGTGTGCCCTTACTGTCAGCTCCTCTGGTGGGAATGTACTGCAGAAATGGTGCATCTGGTCTCCGTATTTCTGGTTCTGTCCCTCACCTTGCTCCACCAGGGATTTAGTCGTCCATCCCGGATAAGGAAAGTGACATCACTACAGAGAGGTACCACACTAAATAAAATAAAAAAATCTGTACTGTTTTATACTGACAATGTTCTGTCTGACATACTGTATCTGCCTGGTGGTCTGTGTTTCCATTGAGATGCAGCATCAGATGAGGATGATGTGAAATCGCAGTTAGAGAAGCTGTGGCAGGAGGTGAACTCCCTGAAGGAGATCTCTGCTCTGCAGACAGGTATGCCGAGGTCACTAATTTGTGCTCTCATACTGATGTCTGTTTTTTAACTAACCAAGTGCTATGGGAAACCTCAGGGCACATGCTATAGGTATCAGGGTGTCTCTATCATTTGTACTATTTTGATAACCAAGAATGAGGACTACAGGGCTGACTTTGGCACAAAAGTGCTGGTTGTTGATTCATGTATAAATTGTAAACGCTGGACCGCACACTAGCTACTCAGAACATGCTAATGTTTAAAAAAAAGTCCCTCTAGGCACAAACAGGTTAAATAAAAGTTATTTGTCAACATAAGTAAAATCTATGTTTGTAACACATTTTAACTCCAAAAAATGATCAAACACACTGTTTGAAAAAAGTTGTCTTATCTCAAAATGACATGATCTCCTTACCTATTATAATTGTTTGGGGAGGGTAATGCACTGCTCTCTGTTTTAATTAGTATTGCCTTTTGTACTGCTTTTGCCTTCTTTGCACATTTGTACTTTCAACTTGTAATACACATACACTTAATACTTGTACATTTTCTGCCCTCTTATATTTGCATTTCTGGTTAGATGCTAACTGCATTTTGTTGTATTGTACTTATACTAGTTCAATGAAAAAGTTGAATCTAATCTAATATGACCATAGTGCTCCTTTCAATCAGTATAGCAATCTATCATTGTTGAACAGAACTTACCTGCAGGTTATGTAGTTTGATATAGCTGGGACACTAACCGTGTCAATAACTTATTACATTTTTCCTAACATTGTTGCCTGTTCTAGATACAGTGGCTACTGTAAATAATATTTGAGCATGGAAGGGTTATTTCCTGAAGTTTGATACAATTTATCAAACCGCTTCCCTTTGCTTCCAGTTTGTCTCCGTGGCATAAAAGCACACAGGAAATGTTACCTGATCATTGAGGAATCCAAGCACTACCATGAGGCCAATGAACACTGCATTGCATGGGGTGGAACCCTTGCCACTCCACGTAACATCGATGAAAACAACGACCTGAGGGACTATGCCAAGAGGAGTGTGCCGGGTACCAAGGAATTCTGGATTGGTGTGACAGACATTGTGAAGGAGGGCCAGTATGTAGATGTGAACAGCATGCCCATCAGTTACTTCAACTGGGACAAGATGAAGAAACAACCAACAGGGTCCAAGAGGGAGAGCTGTGTAGTGCTGTCACTGGCCGCACAGGGAAAGTGGCATGATGAAGTTTGCCTTGGCAGGAAAAAATACATTTGTGAATATCCCATTCCTTAAATGATTGGTTCTCAAACCTTTTCTCTCAGGCACCCTATAATCATACCCCTATGTTAAAATAGACCGCTCTGTTTTCATATGGTCTAAATTAGCTCAACACATTTTACGTTTTCCTAGATTGGACCAGAGAGATAGAGTGGGTTGAGGCTTGGAGCAGCCTGCAACATTAATGTAGGCTTCTGTGTCAGGCACGCATCCACCCACCAGGTAGATTGTTACATTTAGATTACCATCTGAATTCTTGCCTGCAGTGACACAGCATAACTGAATCAGTGACTTAGACCAGTGCATCATTCAGTGGTCCCCCCAAATTGTTATAGACCATGTAATGATTTAGTCAATAGCTCGATTCATTTGCAATTGTTTATCACTTTCACACTCACTTTAGGAAACACTGCCCTAACTTGTGTGCCACCTTGGAGACCACATGGTTATTGACAACCTGAAGCCAGCATTCTAATACGATTTTGCCAAAGAAAGGAATAAATACAATTTCCCTAGTTAATTAAATAAATACAAATATAATAGACCTCGGTTCAATTAATTATTTTTATTTCTTTCGATTTCTATGCAATTAATCCTATCCACTTTAGAAAAACTATCCCTTGGTCCCTAATGCTGAAGTGGTTTAAAACACTGCACCACAAAACAGCTACAATCACTAGTTTTATTCTTGAGCTCAGCAAAGAGACATTGCCCATGAGTGTCTTAGAGAGGGTGGGTAATTTGTCCAGCAATGTCTGGGGTGGTAGGGACTTTAACTCATTGCGCTCTAATGACCCTTTGTGGTGGGTCTGGTGCTTCCAATCTTAGTTGTTGCCATTTGTCTGGAGAATGCACTCTCTTCCAATTTGTTCAGGTTTTGGCAGAATATTCGAGGTAAAGCAAATACTGTGTTATGATGCAGAAAAGCTTGGCTGAATATATTTACAAAAACACGTCCTGTTCTACCATAATAACAAGTAAGGCTTCATGGAGTAAAAAGTGGTTAAAATACAAAATGTAAAACATTCCCTTGATCATTATAAAAGGATACATAAAAATAAAACACATGATACCACTCTAGTTTGTAAGTGTCCATCATTGAGTTAGAGGTTTGGCAGATGCTAGATAAACACTTAACTTGCTCTTCTTCCACTGTGTGAAACACTGATAGTGAATGTTTTAAAGCCAATACCATCTAGCAACAGAGTAACAGAATCCATTTCTTTTTATACAAAAGTAATGTCATGTAGTTAGAAAAGTTAGAAATGGTGACTACCTAAATGTACAGGTAAGTGCGAAAATAAAAGTATCCTTGTGAGACCCAAGAGTAGATCCCAATCAAGAAATAAATGTTGTATTACCCTTCCGAAAAACGTAAACATTTTCTGTAAACTTTTGAAGTGAGAACTTAAGAACTTAAGTTGTCTGTAACTCTGGTTCCATACAGGAGGGATCTAGGTACGACATACTATCATAATCCCCTGCATTAATCCCATTATGACGACCCAACATATCAGCATCGCACCAATGCCCCGAACAGAAACAGCTGGTACCTTCCGGATGTTTCCGAAAACTACCAGATGGGCTATGCCCGCCCCTACACACCTGCCTCCCCTTGGAACCTAATCAGAAGAGGTATTTAGACTTTCCAGTGTGTACCTCGAAGCAGGGGCCAAAGGTAAAGAAACGATGAAGCAGACAAGTCTTCAAGATGGAGAATGAGAATGAGGAGGAGGAGGAAGAGAAGGAGAAAAAAGAGGAAAGGGAGGAGAAAGAGGAGGAAGAGTAAAAGGCCAGGAGATGGAGGGCGCAGAAGCAACCGCCAAGGCTACAATCCCCAGCACCCTTTCTGCCCAAACCACCCCAGACATACAGCGCCCTCCCCATAAAAGGTGTTTTTGATTTCTCCATTACATCATCAACTCATCCTTTTTGTTAATAAAACGCACACACCCTCTGTTTCCATTTCCTGTGTCTCTCCCTGTACTACCATTTATTGGAAACAGAGCATTGTGTTGGTACATCAATGAGAACAATAAGCTCCCCATCCAATCAAACAGAGCATGAGAGAATTTATTAGGAAGAATGGGAGAAACTACCCAGATCCAGGTGAGCAAAGTTGATGGCATACCCAAGAAGACTTAAAGCTGTGATTGCTGCCAAAAGCACTTCTATAATGTAGTTATTAAAAACTCTGAATACTTATGAACATGACACATTTCAGTTTTTTGTAGGGCATTGTGTTAGGATTGGCACTTTTATTTTTACCAATTATAACTAAATGTGGAGAATGTGAAGGGGTCTGAATACTTTCCAAAGACAATGTAAAATAAAAAAACACAGTAACAGCCACAATACAAAACAAACAATAAATACTGTAATACCAAATTTTGTCTGCATCCCTTCACAGTAAGTGTTGTACTACAAGGTGTTGTTTTATCTGTTCATCCGATTTTATTGCTATCCTGTGTCACATAAGGTGGCAGAGAGTTTGATGTAGTCATAGCTCTGTTTAGTATTATATGCTTCCCAGCCTTCTTTCAGCTCTTGTGAAGACTATGAAGACACATGGTGGCTTGTATTATGTGATATTGATAAGCATCTGAGCTGTGTGTTAACTGTTTGAATTGTTTAGTACATTTAAGATGTTGCAGAAGTGAAAGAGTCAATCTTTTATCTCATCTAAGCCAGGAGAGGTTAACGTGTATGCTATTCACGATTCGAGTAAATGTGCTGCTCTCTACCATATGCAGAAAAACAAGTTACTTTATTGGAATAGAAGCAATATTTCTACTTTTGAAGGGCCATTCTGGTTACACAATAACCTGCCTAAAATGTCAGTGCCCTTTCTGTTTTATTAAGCTAGAATTTGATATCATTTTTCTTTTGTCTTCTAAACCAATGATTTCTTTCCCAGATCGGACATTTCAGCTGGAGATTTCAATTATTGTATGGTAATTTGTACAATTTATCAGGTATAAGGTTTTTCTCCATAACCATTAAAACCCACTGCGAAGATAGTACTGTATCTTCAGTTGATGTATCTCTAAAGCAGTAATTAATAATTTTTTTTAAATCCCCAGACATTGACAGACATTCTGTTATGTTTTTTTTCTGGAACATCAGCTAGTACTAGAGATACCGCAGGCTTACTCAGAGATAATTAAAATTGCTTTCGACTACACTGCCCCAGATTTATGGAATGCCATGTTGAGTAACATTACATTAGAAGTTTTAGTGCCTATAATGCATTACAAATGTTGGAAACATGATGTTTAGTCTGTTTACTGTAATTGTTGTTGACCTTTGTAAATTAGGTTGTATGGTTGTAAAAAAATAAAATAATTGCTACATATCTGAAAATGCCCATTGCTATTAAAGTAATAATGAAGACATTTAAATCAACTGGAACTATGATGAACCTGCCTGGAAAAGGACATTTATTTTTAAATCTCAATAAGGTTTGTGTATATTTTTTGTTATCCTCAAAAATCAAAAATAAACATTGTAATTCGAGTTCACCAAATTGTACTTAATTGTAATCAAATTTTATTCATTTCAAAATAATGTACCATTTTTAGATCTATCAACTAAATTTCAATACCATTTCTAATTAACTTGTCACTGGAAAAATGTGTTTACATTGCCAAAGCAATTAGAAAAAAGAAACTATTCATAATAAAGGTTCAACTACTAAGTAAACGTTCTACACGGGTTTCCAAAGGAAAGGGGCATGTTGAACCTATGAGCTGCTGTATATACAGTGTAAAATGTGCAAATAGTTTCCCCAATAGCTCACGAATTGCTTTTGGAAGCAGAAGTCTACGCTTATTCTTGTCACAGTAGGGCGCTAAAGAACTGCCAAAGAGTGTGTTTACAACCACAGATCATTATTTTACGTTCAGAATTAGTAAAACACAATCATTTTTTAAATCGACACGTCACTTATACATGCAAATGCACGCAAATATTTACGTCAGTAATTTACCTTATTTATTAATTTAATAATAATTATGGTAGATGTGGTGCTCCACAGCCCTATATGCTCGTAGGTTATCATAGGTCACGGACACGAAAGAGGTTTAGGATGGGATGTTGATGCCTCTGAAATCTCGCGAAACTGAGGACCGGCCATTTTTTTCTCTCCATTGATAGTGTTTGTGCTTTTTCTCCCCATTGATAGTGTTTGTGATCTGCAATCACTTTGATTAAAGTTTTATTATTTTCAGTTTAGTTTTATTGACCTTCGGGTTGAAAAAACACAAATGATGTTTGTGTTCACCGTCGTAAAGTTTTCCCGTTGACGTCGTGCTTGGGTTGATGCCTGTATAAACTGTCGCGCAAATGGAAATGGTGCCCAGCGAAGAGAACCAGCTCGTAACGTTACCCAAAGAGGTGAGATTATCATACCAGTGCAGACCGGGTTCTGGCAGCAATACAGGCCCCTAGCAATCATCCACATGACAACCAATTACTGGTCTAGATGCATAGCACTGAAAAGTATGCATTGTCTATTTACCGTAGCTAGATAGCGTTAATGACATCAACCTTGACTATCCCAGTTGGCACTCTTAGTCTTCATCTAGCTAACGTTAGTCATCAAGTGTTAGCATGCTAGCTCGTTAGCTTTATTATGATTTCGTTACTAGTTAAAACTGCGCACGTTCACCCCCGTCGCAGCCAATTATATAAAAAAACTGTTAGATAAGATAGGGAAGTAGGTATTACTG
Organism: Esox lucius; assembly: GCF_011004845.1. NCBI lineage: Eukaryota > Metazoa > Chordata > Actinopteri > Esociformes > Esocidae > Esox > Esox lucius. The sequence continues at coordinate 15,575,019 of NC_047570.1, read as the reverse complement.
TAGTTATCTAATGCAGCCTATGTCACTGACACGTACAGTAGCTAAAACCCTACAAAAGCAGTTGGCTCGCTAACGTTAGCTTTCATCTAGCTACTGTAACTAACAGTGGTTAACCAGAAGACATTGTTGACATGCTAGCTAGTTTGATTGTTTAGTTAAACGCTGTAATTAAAGGCTAAATATAAAACCATACAGAGCAATGAAGATTAGTTGTTATAAACATACACAGCTAAGTACATTTCAAATATAACATGAATAGTTACTGAAGACATGATATCGCAGCTTTTTTTGTTGTTGAACGGGTATAACTATTAGCTTGCTTGCAAGTAGGAACGGGGAACTTCAACCAATACAATAGCTACTGTAACTAACTGCTCATGTTTAGTATAACGCTAGCTAGCTACACTGCTACCAAGTAGTAGCCTTCTAGATATTTTTTCTTGACGAGCGAAACACCTTTCTGAACGGCCTCGACTTTTGGATGACCAATTTTAATTTGCTTAATACCTACGTTACCTATCTGAAGTCAGATTGCTACTAGGATATTCAAAACTGCTGCGGGTGTTATTGGACTTTCATAATAAGGCCTTAATCCTGGTCGAAGGTGTGAACGCGTCTTTAAATGTTCAGTGTTGAACTCGCTCCTTAAATATCTATAGCTAGTAATGTTATATAGCTATAGCTAGTACCCTCGTTTGCTTCAGAAATTGCGATCGGTAGTTTAAGTGTAATCCTTGTAATTACACTGTCACTACTGTACATCAGTTTCAATAAGGGCTTATCGGACGTCCAGAACAACCACTGATATTTTTCATACATCAAATTTGACTTATTGTTTTTCAAAACAGTTTTCCCCGCACACTTTTCGGGTGAATATTACACAACACATTAATGTGTTGTTAAATGTGTGGGTGTTTTGTTACATTTTCCGATGGAGCTTTATTGTAGATAATCCAGCTACGGCCTTGGTTGAGTGGGCGGAAATGTGGAGCTCACTTTAGGCATAGAAAGCCCATGTTGACTAGAAATGTGAATCTAGCTAACAAATTACGTAATTAACAGATCATGGATAAAAGCAAGGTGTGTTGTGAAAATATTTTTAGGCTAGCATAAGGGTGGAGACTAATGTTGGTTGGCATTCAGCAAAACACAGACATCGTTTAATTAGTGATGTAGTAGTGTAAAAGTGTGTTGTTATAACATATTGGCTATAGCTGGCTATAGATTACACTATTTTAAACTATGGTTTAACTGCGATTTGGGCTCCACAACTGTTCCCATTTTCAGTGAAGACAGTGCCTAAGGAATACAGTTGAAAGAGGACAGTACAACACACAGAACACCATTCCCTCAATTAAGTATAATACCAATAAACACTGTATGCTGGGAAGGTAACATCAAATTGCTATTATGTCAAAATCGATTTTTGTGCTGTACCGAACTGTGACACTCAAACTGCAATATATACCTTTACACCATTAGTTTGAAAATTACAGCCAGTTTTATATATTTTTTTAAGTGGGAGTGTGACGAGATGTCAAGTTTAAGGGTCTTTTGCGATTTGTTCTAATCATTGGCGACAGAAAACTGAAATGAATGACGGCCAAAGAAAGTGTAGGTTTTGCAAGTAATCTGTCATGTATGTTGTAACAGCCCGTTAATCAGAGTGTAGGGACACTGGTGACAAAGTTGATGGCAGTATATTAAATTACATCGCATTTATTTAGGCGATTTCTAGCAGTAAGTCTTTACATTACGTTGCCATTGCGATTGTCAAGGTTTGGCCGGAAATGAGGTTTTACAAGACTGTTCTTGCCAGCATTGATGGAGGCCTCATTGAGGAACCAAAAAAACTATTCTGGATTTCACTTTACACTCAATGTGGATGACGTGGGTATTGAATGAGAGTTAGCAGTACAGACTTATGCCTAGGATCTGTGGTTGGCATGCATGTTTTTTATATTATGAAGAAGGTGGAGGTCAAAGAAGGAGCATGGGATGTTTTTGTTATGTTTTATGGTGGACAGCGCAGTATTCAATAAGGAATTAGTTCCAGGTGTGCTCAAAAGTTTGCATACCCTTGGAGAATTGGTAATATATGCACTGTCTGCCAGTGTTTTTCTGATAACATGCTGCATTCATCTTGCCATCAATTTACACAAGATTTCCTGTACCTATAGAGCTCACACCTCCCCCAAAACATCACTGAGCCACCTCCATTCTTCACATTAGGGATGGCATTCTGTTCACTATAGGCCTTGTTGACTTCTCTCCAAACATAGTGCTTATGGTTGTGACCATGAAGCTCTATTTTTAATCCAAATTATTGTGTGCCAGAATCTGTGAGGCGTGTCAAGGTGTTGTTGGACATATTGTAACCAGGCTTTTTTGTGGCATTGGCGCAGTAAAAGCTTCTTTCTGACAACTCGACCATGCAGCTCATTTTTGTTCAAGTATCATCGTATTGTGCTCCTTGAAACAATCGCACCGTCTTTTACCAGAGCAGCCTGTTTTTCTCCTGAGGTTACCTTTTGGTTTTTCTTTGTATCCCGAATAATTCATCTGGCAGTTTTGGCTGAAATCTTTCTTGGTGTACCTGACCTTATCTTGGTATCAAGAGATCCTCGAATTTCCCACTTCTTAAAAAGTGATTGAACAGTACTGACTGGCATTTGCAAGGCTTTGCATATCTTTTTATATCGTTTTCCATCTTTATAAAGTTCCATTACCTTGTTACGCAGGTCTTTTAACTGTTCTTTTCTGCTCCCTATGACTCAGTTTCTAGCCTGCTCAGGTGGTAGTTAAACAGCTAGCATCACATTAATAATGTACACTAAATAGGGTTGACCAAAGAATCAAACCTTGAGAAACACCCATAGACCCCATCAAAGGCATTGACAGCAGGCCTTCAGTCAGATTATTTATTCAAATCATGTTCTTCAACTTCATGAGAACCCTATATTGCTGATTTTATTAAGATGACTGTTGGAGCAGAAGCGTTTCAATCCTGGATTACAGGTATTTGTAATGAGTGGTTCAACAGGCAGGTTATAGGGGCAGGGATGATATGTGCAGACAGTCTCAGAAAAAAGGGGTCCTTGTGATTGAGCCCATCTGATTTAGTAAAGGTTCAGATTTTGCAGCTCCTTCATACCTTGTTCACAAGCTTTGGCTCAAACTGGGGGTTCACTGAGGAACAACTATACAGGGGCTGTGGTGACAATGTGGCAGCAGGAGTGGGCAGTGCAGCTTTAAATGCAAGGACAGCTCTGAAAAAGTGACTGTTGAACCTCTCAACAATTCTAGCTTTTGTCACTGCGGATTGCATTTTTAAATGTGCCACCAAGAGGCAGCTGCAAGGATGTTAGATTTTTTTGTTTGTTTGTTTCTTACCCATGGATTTGATTGTCCCAGAACTTTTTGGGTCAGAACCATTGAAAGCAATTTTGTTCGTAAAATCCTGCCTTTGATTTCCTGATTGCTTGAGTGAACTGATTTATTGTTTCTCTGAAGAGCTGCCTATCAGAGACCTGCAAGAGCTGTTGTTTACACTGGATTAACTCAGGCAATTCATTGCCTAACCAGTGTCTGTAAGTGGTTTTTAATACATGCTATACAATTTTATCTTGTGTACTTAAGGCCCCCGCTGACTGTAAAACGTTTCATGTCTCAGGCCACTGTTATTTCATCCCAAACAAAATTTGGTCAGCAAAATTTAGTTTTTTACTACTGTCAGTAGTCTGCACATTCAGAGTAACCCTCTGAAAGGTTCGGTTAACTAGTTGGCCAGCATAGCTGGTTAGATAAATGTTTGAGGATTTCTGAGAGAGAAAAATAGCCAGTTAGCCATTTTATTTCTGCACCCTTTAGGTAACAAGCCATTGATTGGTTGTAGCTAAATATTTACTAAGGTCTACTGATTTGACCAGCAACAGTTCTATTTGTGAATTGACCATTGTTTATTTGGATGAGATGATTGTTTAATTTGGAAACAAATAATTGTATAATGTATTTTGTAATTGCCAATTGTTCTATTAACAAACAATGTTGGTAGATATGATAATGTAGGCGTTGTATGCCAATCTCACCATCACTGAGCTAGTTATCAAAGTAGACTAAGACTATAAGAGATTAATAAGAGCTGTAAGGATAGCACAGAGTTTAAAACCTGCGTTTTTTTGACAAGCAGCTATTGTAGCCAATTGGTTTGGTTGCATATAGAATTTTGCCCATGAACAACACAGTAGCAACACAACAGTGAAGCTAAATAATTGTAAAAGACTAATCTGATGTACCTTATGGTTCGGTGCTGCCAAGCAACTTGCAAACTCCTTTACTCAGCTTCAGTCACAGAATTGGATGTGGGACAACCTATCTGAAAATCATAAGAATGGGGGGACATCTAGACAGGTTGTAATGTGAGTAGTTTATTGTGAGCAAAAAGGTTGCAGACTTCAGGATGATTCATTGCTAATAATTTGCTGAGTATTAATAACAATTGGTATAGTTGTGTCAGTACAAGTGTGCAGAAAAGCCATGTTCTTTTATTAGGAGCTATGGTATGTCTGTAACAATTTATATCCTAAAAATGTTCATATTGTTTGTGCTTAAATGCAATGTTTAGGGATTTCGTCCAGCTGGTGGAACTGCAGTATTTGTTAAAACAGACTGAAGGTTGTAGTTTGCATTGCTTCTTTTAAATATTTAATATTTTTTTAATTACTGTTGGGAAATTCATTTTTGTTATTTCAAAATAATTCTGTTCAATTAAAGCATATTGTATTGCTAACCATGGCAGATCTACTTTGGCATTGAAGCCTACTTCACACACTGTTTGAATGGAAGGATAATAATCTGGGGTGTGTTTTTATTTTTCAACTTAAGTAATACCTGAATGATTTTTCTTTTATTATTGTTGTTATTAGGATTGGGCAATGTCTGCAATGAATAATGCAGTATAACGTTCTTCCAAAGTTCTCATTTAGACAGAAAATTCTAGCCTTGTCTGCCCCAAAGAGCTGAAGCCCACGCTGCATAAAATACAAGTAAAAACAGAATGCAATGATGTGCATATTATTTATTCTTATATTTAATTCAAAATGGTACAAAGACAATATATTGAATATTGAAATTGAGAAATGTTATTGTTTTTGGAAAACATGCCTATTATGAATTTGATGCCTGCAACAAGTTTCAAAAAAAGTTGGGACAGGGGCATGTTTACCATTGTGTTGCATCACCTCTTAACAATACTCTGTAAGCGTTTGGGAACTAAGAAGACCAATTGCTGTAGTTTTGAAAGTGAAATCTTTTCTTGTTGCTTGATATAGGATTTCAGCTGCTCACTAGTTCAGGGTCTCCTAATTTTTTATTTCATAATGCGCCAAATGTTTTCAATGGGTGACAGGTCTGGACTGCCGGCTGGACAGTTTTGCACCTGGACTCTTTTACTACAGAGCCATGCTGTTGTAATATGTGCAGAATTTGGTTTGACATTGTCTTGCTGAAAGTAGGGCATTCCCTCCAAAACCTGTAGGCCTATATATTGTTCAGCATTAATGGTGCCTTCACAGATGTGCAAGTCACCCATGCCATGTGCACTAATGCACCCCTATACCATTACAGATGCTGGCTTTTGAACTGTGTGCTGATATGCCGGGCTGTCCCACTCCACTTTAGTCTGGATTTCACATGTTGATTCGTCAGACCACAGGACAATTTTCCACTTTTGCTGAGTCCATCTTAAATTAGCTTTGACCCAGAGAATGCGGTGGTGTTTGTAGATCTTCTTTATATATGGTTTATTATTTGCATGGTAGAGTTTTAACTTGGATTTGTGGATGCAGCGACATACTATGTTCACAGACAATGGTTTTTGGGAAGTGTTACTGAGGCCATGCTGTGACGTCCAATACAGAATTGTGTCTGTTTTTAATGCAATGCTGCATGAGGGCCCAAAGAGCACGGCCATCCAATATTGGTATTCAGCTTTGTCCCTTGCATACAGGTGATCGACTCCGCCATTGCAGAATATTCCACTTCTTCGCCTTAAAATACTCCTGGGTTGCTTTCGCAGTATGTTTTGGTTCATTGTCCATTTGTAAAGTGAAGCCCTGTCCAATCAATTTGTCTGAATCTGAACAGACAATATATCCCTATACATCATCAATAAACACTAGTGACCCAGCGCCATTGGAAGCCATTCATGTCCATGCCATCACACTGCCTCCACCGTGTTTTACAGATGGTGTGGTATGCTACGGATCATGAGCTGTTCCACGCCTATTCCAAATTTTTTCTTTACATCATTCTGGTACAGGTTGATCTTAGTTTCATCTGCCCAAAGAATGCTGTACCATAACTGGTACAGCATAAGTTTTTTTGGCAAAATCTGGCCTTTCTACTCTTGAGGCTTATGAATGGTTTGCACTTTATGGTGAACCCTCTGTATTTGCTCTCATGAAGTTCTTTTTACAGTAGACTTTGATAATGATATGCCTATCTCCTGGAGTGTGTTCTTCACTTGGCTGGATGTTGTGTAGAGGTATTTCTTTACCATGGAAATGATCCTACGATCATCCACCACTGTTGTCTTCCGTGGATGTACAGGCTTTTTTGTGTTGCAGGCCTCACCAGTGTGTTCTTTTTTTCTCAGAATGTACCAAACGGTTGATTTGGCCACTCCAAATTTTCCTGCTATCTCTCTGATGGATTTCTTTTTTTGCTGCCTAAGGATGGCCTTTTCACTTGCATTAAGAGCTCTTTTGACCAAATGTGGGTTCACGGCAACAGCTTCCAAATGCGAATGCCACACCTGGAATCAACTCCAGACCTTTTACCTGCTTAATTGATGAATAAATAACGATGAATAGCCCACACCTGTCCATGAAACGTTTCAGTCAATGACTTTTGGTCCCTTGAAAAAGAGGGGCTACTTATTAAAGAGCTGTAATTCCTAAACCCTTCCTCCAATTGGCATGTGAATACCCACAAATTAAAGGTCAGAGACTGCACTTTACGCCCATACTCATTATTTAACATTAACATGAATAGATCTGGGTAAACTGCCAAAATAACAAAAGTTGTTAGTGTCCAATTATTTCCGGAAATAACTCTATATGAATGGACTATGGACATGTATGCATGACTATATTTAGGCTACACCGGCATCAGTCTCGATATGAAGGTAAAGTGGTATTTGTCTGTATTCACACAAGGTCCATGTTGGGTTTTGCTTCAATATTTACCCTTGCTTCAATATTTATATACAACTTGATAAAAACTTGGGTTGTCCTTGTCCTCTTTAGTCCGGATTACATGGCGTCCCAGTTTTCCAAAATGAACTTGACATTTTGATTTGAACACTTTTCCACTTTGCCGCAGTCCATTCTAAATGATCCTTGGCCCAGAGGAAAACACTATTGCCTGACTGGCCATAGTGTTTGGAAAACGCAGGCGTGCTTCTGGATCCTGTTTAGATACGGCTTCTTTTTTGACCTATAGAGTTTTAGCCGGCAACGGCGAATGGCACGGTGGATTGTGTTTACCGACAATGTTTTCTGGAAGAATTCCTGAGCCCATGTTGTGATTTCAATTACAGTATCATTCCTATATGTGATACAGTGCTGTCTGAGGGCCCGAAGATTCTCTGAATCTTTGGATGATATTATGCACTGTAGATGATGATGATAACTTCAAACAATTTTTCTCTGAGAAACTCCTTTCTGATATTGCTCCTCTATTTTTTGCCGCAGCATTGGGGGAATTGGTGATCCTCTGCCCATCTTGACTTCTGAGAGACACTGCCACTCTGAGAGGCTCTTTTTATACCCAATCATGTTGCCAATTGACATATTAAGTTGCAAATTGGTCCTCCAGCTGTTCCTTATCTGTACATTTAACTTTTCTGGCCTCTTATTGCTACCTGTCCCAACTTTCTTGGAATGTGTAGCTCTCATGATATCCAAAATGAGCCAATATTTGGCATGGCATTACAAAATGTCTCACTTTCAACATTCAATGTGTTATTTATATTCTATTGTGAATTAAATATAAGTTGAGGAGATTTGTAAATTATTCCATTCCTTTTTTACTCACAATTTGTACAGTGTCCCAACTTTTTTAGAATCGGGTTTGTAAATGGCTAGCCCATGACTTTAAGAATGACATCGTCTGGGTCGGTTCACTCGCCTATGGTGTCCCAGGTTTGATGTTCTCACAAGACCGATTATAAACTTAACTGGCCCTAAAGGTTCCATGTATTTGTGAGGAGACTCTTGACGTCTTGACTTCATTGCTGTTTATGGTTTCAGATGATGAGCATCTTAACCAGATATGAAAAATGTTATAGTATTTTCAGTTGCATGACTAAAAAGCAATTGTTTATGGTGATACAATGACTGTCAAACTTATGAACCCCCCTCAAACTTTTCCAGATTTTGTTACAAATAAAAATTGCAATTATAAATCCATAATTTCCAAGTGATACATAAAATTTACAGATTGTTCTCAATTTATTACAAATACAAAACATAAAATACTGGATTACAGTTTTTACCGTTTTGCTATGACACACCTGAATGAGATATGGTGCAACCAATTTTCTTTGGTCACGTAATTAGTTGAATGGAGTTCTTCTGTGTGCAGTTAAGGTGTTTCACATGATTTCAGGTTAAATGCACCTGTATTTGCATGGTCCCATATTTGGTTAATACATTTCCTAACAAAACCTACGTCTTCAGGATGAAGGAACATTCAAAGCAAATCCAGAAATGGGTTCCTTAAAAGCACCAGTCAGGGGTAGGATATAAGAACATTTCCATATTTCCCCATATGTTCCACACTGAGTATCACCTGAGGCACTGTGAAGTCCATTATTAATATATGGAGGGAATATGGAACGTGTGATTGTCTAGAACAGGCCGTCCTGAAAACTGAGTATGCGTGCGAGAACAGCACTGGTCATGGAATCTTTCGAGAGGCCTATGGCAAATCTAAAGGAGTTAGTCGTCCATGGCTGAGTTGGGATACACTGAGTATACTGCAACAAAAGCCTGGGTGCTTCACAAAAGTGCCCTTTTTGGGAGTGTGGCAAAAAGGAAGTCATTGTTGAAAAAACCCAACCCTAACATCAATTCTTGGCTAGTTTCCCTGAAGGGATATAGGAGAGTGTGACCAATTGGAAGAAGATTCTATGGTCTGATGAGACCAAAATATAACTTTTTGGCCTAAACTCTAATCGCTGTGTTTGCCGCACATCATCCTGAAAACACTATCCCTAAAATGCCTGAAGATGGAGGGCAAAATATATAGAGCAGAGTCTTTTCTTTTCTAGGGTCTGAAGAATAGATGAGAGCAGCTATACGTCACTTTCCACTCGTCCGAATGACCACGCCCCCTTTTGGGGGAATGTGAGTGCTGTGAACATGCAGAAGGCAACGGTGTAAAATTGTCAATAGTACTGGTACCATGCCTAAAAGCTGCTGCGTTGGGTTTTGCACGTCAAACAAGGGGGAAAAAACTAGTATACGCGTTTCTTTACATCCCAAAAAAGCTAAGGACAGCAAAAGGTGAGGTCTGTGGCTTCAGGCCATCCGCAGAGGGTCCCAAATGGTCAACTATGGGACCTGTCCAGTCAACATGTTAATGTCTGTGGCAAACACTGTATCACAGGGTAGTTAAGGATGCTAAAGTCAACAGTTATAATGTTATAAGTCAAAGAAGTGAATGTTGATGCTGCATTGAAAAGACAGTACATAGAACATTCTGAAAATTCACTTCCCCTGTCATGATTATCGTCATGATTCCAGTTCAGTGTCTAAGTGTCTAAATGCTGCATTTATGCCTTTTATAAGAACATTTTAGGGATTTGAATCTTCAAAAACTAAATTAAGCAACAGCGATTATATTAGTTTACAGTAATGTCAAATTGGACAGACTACCAAAACAGCAAAATAAAGTGACAGATTTCATAAATACATGACCTGGAGATTCAATAAGGTAGTTTTATATATCCTATCAAGATATGACACCTCTGGCTTGGTTGGGTCGTTCGTCGACTTTGATGGAGGCAGAATGAATGGAACACTCAACCCCTCTATTTCTTGTGTTTACGACATGAAATAATTGTTTGCCTGACTGGCCATAGTGTTTGTGCTCCTAATTGCTAAAATGCAATATAGTTTTCTTATTTTGTTAACGTCGGATTTTGTATTCACCGCCATTCAAATGAAATGGTCTGTTTTCCCCCAAACAGGGGCAGGAGTATAACGCGAAAGCAAAGTACCCGGATGGGTTGCTCTCATCTATGCCCTAACTTGTGACTGTGGTTACATCTCTATGCTCCCTGAGTGCATGCTAATAAACTGCTACTGATAACAAAGTTGTTTCATAAGGCCTGAATGCTTAATGGCATTGTGCCGTCTATGCTCAGGGTGTGTGCTGTCTCTTGCAGACAGAGAATGCAGCGGAAGAGCCCAGGGTGCTGTGCATAGTCCAGGACACAACCAATGCTAAGACGGTCAACGAGAGGCTCACCCTCAACCTACCAGCTTCCACCACCCTTTCCAAACTCTTTAACGAGGTTGCCCACAAAGCCGGCTATGTCAGTGGCACCTTTGACCTGGCATGGGGCAAGACCACAGACGTGGTGAGTTTTCTTCTCTTTAGATAACATAATGATGAAGGGCCCATTCATTGGGTCCCTTTTTGGGGTCTTGTGCGCGTGCCTCTGTCCAGTACGTCCGGCGTTGTTGTTCGGTCCTGCTCACATGGCCATTACACAGGCCATCCTCTGTGCTATACTGAGGCTCAATTACTGGCCATCGGCTGTAAATGGTGCCGTTTGGATCCTCCCAACAGGTTGTAAATAGCTTTGTTTGTATGTCCACCAGCCCCTTACCTGTCCCACAGCTAATCCTGCTTCTGACCCAGGTGCTGAAGCTGGAGTTATCTCACAGAGTAGGTCAGTGGATTAAGCTCTATTTCCACTGCTTGCTACTTCCCTCCTCCCACTCCTCCTGCCAACATTACATGACAGAGATCTGCTTCTACGTAGCACACTCAACACACCGGTCCTACAAGCCCAGGTCATTTGACTGATCAACATGAGAAGGATTCTCTTTGGGAATTCAGTGGAAACCTCTAACAGATTGTTTATGTTATGCTTATTGAGTTGTATTTGGAGCAACTAGTACTATAAAATCCTAGGTGAATATGGTTGGCACATTAGTTTGTTAGTTGCCTGAGGCTGCCTTGTGCTGTGGACAAAGCCTAGCCAAAACAGTTTTTCCCTTTTTTCCCCCGTTCTCTCCCAGGCACCACTTGACCTCAGCAGTGAGATGTCCCTCACTGAGTCCGGCTTCGAGGCCGGGAAGAGGAACTTCCTCCAGCTCACAGACAAAGACGGAGAGCAGCCACAGCTTGCATCGGTAGATAAAGACGTATTACTGGTTCATATGAATATCGGCCTGGACATGACAGTCAGTTGAGTCTTGTTAAATGTAGAAGACTAGTGGTTCCTAAACACTGAGTGATATATGCTTAATTCTTCTTTTCCTACCTTGTGTAGGACGACCTGGGGACAGCAGACAGCAGTGGCCTGGATGACAGCTCCCATGAGCGTTTAATGGGCCCACTGCCCAGAGACTGCACGGTGGGTTGCAGCAGCGACTATAGCAGTCCCAGCTACTCCTACTCCTCCATACTCAACAAATCTGACACAGGTACAACCTCTCTGTCAACCCCACAGGTAAACACAACCTTGTTTCCTGTCATATGACCCCTGACTCCTCTCTTCGTTCTTCTACCCCACTGCAGGGTATGTAGGTTTGGTTAACCAGGCCATGACCTGCTATTTGAACAGCCTTCTACAAACACTGTTTATGACTCCAGAGTTCAGAAATGCGCTGTACAAGTAGGTACCTGTTCACATGAAGCTTCTGTTGTGTTGTTCCTCTTAACAATGCTTGTGTTCCCCTGCTCTGACACTGCATGCATCAGCCAATGGTTGCATGCCAAGTCATTGACTGACAGTTTGCTATAACATACTGCTATGATTGCCTTACTGGTTCCTAATTACTATAAATTTTGGTGGCAGAGGGCGTTCCTCCCCAACAGCAGTCTTTCGTTAAGGAAATCCCACTAACCTCGAACCTATTTTAGACCAAATTTAAGTAGTCTGGTTAAATTTAACATGGTAATTTACTGTTTAGAAGAGTTAGTATTGTAGAGAAATATGTTTGTCGAACATTTTACGTTACTGTTCTCAAGTGACGAAATACGTGGCTCACATGAATACTATTGTAAGTTTTGACAACCATGGCAATATTATGTACGCTTATGTAATTTTTAGCTGGTTACAGGATTGGAGAAGAAATTGTCAGAATTTCATGTAGTAAAATTGTATTCCCTCTGCATCTCCGAGATGCAACCTAACCATCACCCCTTTAATTATTGTATTCAATGTTTGATCCCCCCCCATTTCCTCCCTCCCAATTTTGCAATGCCTGTTTAGTGTCATACCTCGTCACAACTCCCAACAGACTCAGGGAAGTCAGCACATACGTAAACACATCCTGACAAGCTTTTCCCACATCAGTACCACCCACCCCGGATGGAGCTGAGCCAGGCCAGCCCCCCCCCCCAGTGGTCTAGGTAAAATAGGAGTATTTACCTAGACCACTGAAAAATTTGTGCACTCAGCCAGAAATACCTTATTTCAATGAGAAATTGATGAGTATAATTCATGGGATGTTCCCCTATGAAGAAAGGGGTTTGGGAACCACCAGGTTAGCTGAGATGCTGGTTAAATGACCTTGCCAGGTTTTGTAATCCTTCAGTTGTCAGCAAAGTCTGAGCAGAGGAACATGTCCTTTGTTTGTGGGTATTTTAATAAAAGCAGGATTGTGTTTAAACTGTCTACTTGACCACTGTATCCTCCAGCTGGGAGTTTGAGGAGTCGGAAGAAGACCCAGTCACCAGTATCCCTTACCAGCTACAGAGACTGTTCGTGCTCCTGCAGACCAGTAAGAAGAGGGCAATTGAGACCACCGACGTGACCCGCAGCTTTGGATGGGACAGCAGCGAGGGTGGGCAGTCACTCTGCTATGTGGAGACACCTCCATCAGGCAGCCTCGGCTTTACCATTGATCTCAACTGTCCCTAATGTTCTGAGAAATAGTGGAGTGTGGTGATGGGGGAACAGTATGGTTTGTTTAGGCTTTTACTGTGCCTGACTTGTGTGTGTCTACTGTGGTGTGCTGCTCTCTGTGTGTTTTCAGCCTGGCAGCAGCATGACGTTCAGGAGCTGTGCAGGGTCATGTTCGATGCCTTGGAGCAGAAATGGAAGCAGACAGAGCAGGTATGAAAGAAGAGAGAGCCCATCCCCCTTGTCTGACAACACTAATCCAGAGAGCCAATGAGTGGCCTTCCCTCAGGCCCAGAACAAAGAGCCTACTGTGGAAGGGTGGAAAGGGCCAGCAAGCCTGAGGGTTAGCTATTTTTGATCTTAGGAGTTTGGTATAAACAGTAAACACTTCATTCACTGTAGACAGTTAGCACTAGGCTTTTGCACGTGAGTTTCCCCTGTGTTTTGCTGTATTTGTAAAGAATGCTCTCCAGTATCAGTGTGGCTAATCGGTGTAAGCCCCATTTTGATTTTTGCTATATTTGTGTCCCCAGCAGCAGTTTTCTTCAATTACGGTACTTATTTGATACTTCTATTATTTTATAAGTGATTGAATGGTTTTGTAAGTATAAACATTGTATACACAGTACATTTTCAGCTTGACTGGGATTGCACACTTTTTGGGGATTTTATGTAAAAAAAAAATTTTTTGCATGAATACAATGATATTATAGATTATTCTTGAGATTTTTCGGGGCTACAGGTTAACCTTCATATGCACATGTGAATAAACTAATTTGCATTGAACAAGCATATCCTGAGTCTTCTGAGTGAAGAGGCCCCAATAGACTTTGGTCGCATAGTTCATTGAACCATTTGTTTCTTGCAGTCGAGCCTGGTGTGCTCGCATATTTCTAATCTTTTGATTCGCTGACAAAGATTTAGCTGAAAAACATTTACTTAAATGTATTTTGGATAAGGTTTTCTTCCTCTGAGGCTTTGCTCTAATGCACAGGTGTCAAACCGGTTCCACAAAGGGCCGAGTGTCTGCAGGTTTTTGGTTTTTCCTATAAATTGGTTCCTAGTTCATACCTACACAACCAGGTGAGGGTAGAAACTAACCAATCAGTGACCTAATTAACCAATCAAGTACAAGGAGAGAGCAAAAACCTGCAGACACTCGGCCCTCCGTGGAACCAGTTTGACACCTCTGCTCTAATGGCACACCTGTAGTTTTCCTGTCATATATTAGGAGACAGTGAAAGTCTTAATTCTTGGAGAGGAAGCTGAGTCTCTGTCTTTGGGGTGTTGTTGAGTTTACAAAGCAAGATCAAGGTCTTCCTTAGTGAGCTGGCATAGAGTTGAGTCTGTTTGAGTAGCAGTCAGGGTAATCCCTGAACAGTAAAGAGCGTGTTTGAGTTCTGAGAGGTGCTTATGGTGTGTTTTGACTGCTTGAGCCTGACTCCCTCGTGTGTTGTGCCCCCTCAGGCTGACTTGATTAACCAGCTGTATCAGGGGAAGCTGAAGGACTATGTGCGCTGTCTGGAGTGTGGCTACGAGAGTTGGAGGATTGACACATACCTGGATATCCCGCTGGTCATCCGACCCTTTGGGGCCAGCCAGGCTTATTGCAGTGTGGTGCGTCTGTCTGCTTCTGTTTTACTGTCTTATTAAACATAGTAGTATTAATTAGAGATGCAATTGTGCACGGTATGTTATCGAACCATTTGGTATGCCCCCTACGGTTCAATATGCACACGTGAACCACAGAATTACGGAATGCCGTAGTTTTCCTGTAATTTCCAAAACATGCTTATTGCTGCAGACTACAAGCACGTTGTAGATTCAGATCTACAGAACCTGATGCTTAGCTTGTGAACAGCTAAGGCAGGCAATTGCTTGGGGCCCCAGGCCTTTTAGGGGGCTCCTGAGGGCTGACAAACTTCACAGCAATGTCTCAAAATGTGGCATTAGCAGTGACCACAACCCCCCCCCCCCCCCCTTTAACAACAAATGACATCTCAGTAGGAAACCTCCCTAAAGGCGCCCCATGAAGAGAGCGGAAGCTAAAAACAAATATTGTCTAATTTAACTTCTGTGAATATAAGAACTTTAACAACATAGTGTAGCAAGCTAGCATCATTATTAATCTTGTAGTGGAGCTATAAGCTTAAGTATTGAGTATACAGGGCTACTCCTTAATTCCATACTGATACGTGTCAATATAGTTTGAGAGCTATACACAATATCAAGTAAGGCTGATGGAACATTTCAGAATGTTTAGTTTACAATGTCAATATAGCCTACTAATATTTATTAACGTTTTAAGCACAGTGTTGTGCATAGTACAACTGCTGCTATTGGCCTTCTGAATTACCCAAATAATTTTTATTTTATTTTATTTGTTGTGTGTGAATTGTGTGGTATTTGGGGTGTAAACTGTGTTAAATGTGTTGATAGTTTTAATGTACTGCTGGCTGTGCAACAAATTGCCCCTCGTAGATAATAAAGACTGCTAACTAACTCACTACTATGGATACCTGTGAAATCTCCGAAATCTATCCTAATTTGCCAGTACAAAACGTGTACTGCGCACACTATCGTTCGAGTAGTTTAATTGACATGGATGGAAATATCTGTTGGAAATGTAAAAACAAGGGGAACAAAAGTTTTTGTCAACCAAAATGCAAAAATATTTGTATTTTTGTTATTGTTTTTTCTGGATCTATTTAGTCACTTATGGTCTCGTCGACTGTGACTGAAAAATAGGTTTTCAACGATTTTTTTTGTTTCCAAAATTAACACTGGTTCAATACGATGATGAGGGTAAGAAGACCGTAAAACATTTCTGCAAGCATTGCTTTGTCACTGTCGGCTTCTCATGCCGAAACTGAACCGTTTACCGTGATCCACAAAACGCGGTACACGCCGAACCACTGTACCGTCTGCATCACTAATATTGTTGAATGTTAAGGTACCGTATGTGGTCACTCGCTGATAGAATGCCTTTGCGACCCACTGAAACAGGAGGAGGCTCTCCAGGCCTTCGTCCAGCCAGAGACTCTGGATGGGGCAAACCAGTACTTCTGTGAGCGCTGCAAGAAAAAATGTGACGCCCGTAAGGTGAGGAAACTACCCAGACTGGTGGTCCTGTCGACGGTATGGGGAGAAATTATTATGGGAGTGTTTTGAGTGATGTATGGGGAGTAATGATTACGGGAGTGGTTTGAGTGATGTATGGGGAGTAATGATTATGGGAGTGGTTTGAGTGATGTATGGGGAGAGATGATTATGGGCGGGTTTGAGTGATGGTGGTGACAGCCCAGGACAGTGGTGTTATCACCCAGGTTTATTTCCTTCTCTCAACAGGGCCTGAGGTTTCTGCACTTTCCCTACTTACTGACCCTGCAGTTAAAACGTTTTGACTTTGACTACACCACTATGCACCGCATCAAACTCAACGATCGCATGTCTTTCCCCGAGGAGCTGGATATGAGTCCTTTCATTGATGTGGAGGATGAGGTGAGACACCAGCCCAGTGTGGCCTACGTGTTTATGCTCATGTAAGAAGAGTAATGTCATCCGGCCACAGGTGTACTTTATTAGTAATTTCATGTATTCTTCAGGGCATCTAGCACCTGTCGGTTATGGTTTTCTTTCTATCCCAGTCTCTGATCAATCCCTGTTCCAGAAATCTCCTCAGACTGAGAGCTGCACTGACAGCGGGGCAGAGAATGAGGGTAGTTGCCACAGTGACCAGATGAGCAACGACTTCTCGACAGACGACGGTGTGGATGAGGGCATCTGTCTGGACAGTGCCAGCAGTACTGAGAGGGTTCTGAAGCCAAAGGTACCCAGTCGCAACGCTGTTTGTAACATTATGAACACGGTTCTTATACGGCTGTACCAGTACGGTCCGTCCTGCTCTGTTTTCCTGTCGCGCATTCTGCGCTCATTCGACTGACTTGATTGACCTGTCCTGTTTCCAGAGTTCCTTGACCTTTGAGCTCTTCTCGGTCATGGTCCATTCGGGCAGCGCTGCGGGTGGCCATTACTACGCCTGTATCAAATCTTTCAGCGATGGCCAGTGGTACAGTTTCAACGACCAGCACGTCAGCAAGGTCATTTTAAAGTCCTTAAATTACCTTCTAGTTTACTGTACATGGTAACAGTGGTAATAGTGATAGCAAGCAAAGCATCCCACCAAAGTACATCACCTGTCATTTGAACGATCCGGTGTGTTTACGCGCATGTCCATGTGTCGTTCCACAGATCACCCAGGAAGACATCAGGAAGACATATGGGGGGTCCTCAGGGAACAGAGGCTATTACTCCAGTGCCTTTGCCAGGTCAGTTGAGCTCTCAGACACTCTGAATTCATCCAGAATCCATACAGTGGATATAGGAAGTGTTCAGGTCCCTTGGACTTTTCAACGTTGCCACATTACAAAATGGGAGTGAACGGGATTTCATATATTTTTGTCAATAATCTCCCCAAAATGCTTAGTCAGTACAACAATTAAAACAAATAAATTTTTTCAGCACACGTCTGCATTTATGCCAAAAATATTTCTTTGCAGTATTTCTTGTAGCAATATTAATGTTGCAGTGTTTCTTGTAGCATATGTATTTTTTTTGGTGGATGTTTAGGAACGTATTTATTATTCTTTGGTTTAAACTACCACTTAGTTTGCACACGTCTTCTCGTCTTATAGGCTCCTTACCCTAACCGATGCAACAGCTATATTTTAGTTATCTATTAATATTAAAAGTGTATTTTTTTCCCCACTTTAATATAATGGATTGTTTTGTGAAAATCGGGCGCAAAAATAATACAAATCCATTTCTGATTGTAACACGACAACATTGGTTGGGTGACCACTACGCCCTTGATCTCCTGTTACCTCAAGCCTCTCATTACAGCCCCCGCCCCCCCCATAGTATGGACTATACCTACTTACGGAATCATGAACAACTAATGACCAGCATCTGTACACCAAACACACACTTCAGTTTTCAGAGTCAGCGGAAGCTCTAATCTGTAATGGGGATGGACCTGGACTTGTTTATTTTTGATTCCTGCATATTATTGATGTGTGTCTTGGAGAAAAACAAGACTGTTGTTATTCAAGCTTGGACAAAGTCCTGTTGATAACAGAGCTTTTATATAATGTGCTTTGTCTTTTCATGTGTTTGGGAAGGATGGTGGCTCTGATAAGATTGGGCTGATGATATTCGTGGTCTCCATTTACATTTAATGTATTTCTGTTCCAACAGCTCTACAAATGCTTATATGCTGATTTATAGGTTGAAAGACCCTTCAAGGAATGCAAGTAAGGGAAATATTAAGTCCAGTTTGATTATCAAGTTCTATTTATCGTTTAGAAAATGACTGTTGACTGTAAGGCTAAGTGATACTTGGGGTGGCGTGTGCTGAGTAGCATTGTTCCTTTTTCAATGACCTCCAGTTAGATATGATGATCTCTTAGCTAAGGGAGCGTGTTGTTGCCTCTGCAGAGTATCTGGATTGTGACAACTTCCCTGAGCACATCAAGCACCTGGTCCAGAGGGAAAAGGAATCTGAGGAGCAGGAGAAAAGACAAAAGGAGATTGAACGTAATACCTGCAAGGTACATCCTCCTCCTCTGTGCTTTCCCATAGCCAATGCTGGCAGTCATTTGACTGAATATATTTTCAGTTTGTTTTCCTTAGGGTTTAGGTTATTGACAATTGTGCTTTGTCCAAATTTTCTTTCAGATCAAGCTTTTCTGTATGCATCCCGTGAAGATGATGATGATGGAGAACAAGCTTGAAGTGCACAAGGACAAGACACTCCGAGAGGCAACAGAGATGGCTTACAAGGTACATCATAGTAGCTAAACGCAGAAGGAATAATTGAACGCTAATCTTGCTTATTAGCTGGAGTGCATACCAGTCAGCAGTCTCTCAGAATACAGCGTAATCTAATGTGCCTAGACATACCTGGTTCTCAGAATAGAATGGCCAAGAGGAGCCTAAACAATTTGTCATTCTGCCCCCTAGCTCATGGACATAAATGGAGTGGTCCCAATGGACTGCTGCCGTTTGGTTAAGTACGATGAGTTCCACGAGTACCTGGAGCGCTCATATGAGGGTGAGGAGGACACCACCATGGGGCAGCTGCTGGGGGGGGTCAAATCCTCTTACATGTTTGACCTGCTGCTGGAGACCCGCAGGCCGGAACAAGTCTTCCAGCCATATAAGCCCGGAGGTCAGTAAAACACATTGCATACATTTATAGCATGTGTCAAACTCATTCAATGATGAACAGGGTTCTTTGCTTCCTCTTTTTTTTCTTTTTATACTAATTGATTTAAGGTTGTTTATTGGTAAGAAAATCCCCACATGTAGTTGGGTAGGTCTTAACGGGAAAAAAATAAATTAACAAAATTTAGTAGAATGAGTTTAACACCCCCGACCTATAACACCAGAGCCATTCGGACTGAAGTTGTGTGTGACTAGTTGTTGTCTCTGCAGAGGTGATGGTAAAGGTTTACGTGTTGGATCTGAACACTGAGACCATTGCCCCTCCTGTCAGCCTCAGGGCCTACCTGAACCAGTCGGTCACTGAGTTCAAGCAGCTTATTGCACAGGTACGTTAATTTAGACACTCCTCAAACTCCTGTTTATTTCTTATCCAGCCTGATACTTTCCATATAAAGGCTGTTAGGATTTGTTGTTCTACTGGGTAGCATCTCTCCACTGTTTGTATGTTCTGTCAACAGGCCACAGGGCTCTCGGCAGAAACCATGCGTGTTGTCCTGGAGCGCTGCTACAATGACCTTCGGCTTCTCTACGTGCCCAACAAGACACTGAAAGCAGAGGGTTTCTTCAGGAGCAACAAGGTGCTACTTGTCTTTGCGTCCTTTCCAACTTGTTTCTGCCATGTCTGTGAACGTTTCTTGGGTGCTTCTATCTAGGATTAACACAAACCTCATGTTCATTCTCTGCTCCCTCTTTAGGTTTTTGTTGAAAGCTCTGAATCCACAGATAACGAAGTTGCTTTCACTGATTCTCTCTTATGGAAACTGCTGGATCGTCATGCAAACACAATCCGCCTGTTTGTCTCGTTGCCTGAACAGTCCCCTGGCATCCACAGAACTATTTGCCAAAAAGTAGGCTGTGACCCAGAGGAGTCCTTGGAGAATTCAAAGGGCAGCAGAAAGTCTGTAGACGCCATTTTGGAGGAGAGCACAGAGAAGCTGAAGAATCTAACCCTCCAGCAGCAGCAGGGCTCCAGCACCAGTGATAGCCAGAAGAGCTCAGACAGCAGTGACTTTGAGCACATCAAGTCCCCTTCCCCCTCTCAGGAGCCCAACTCTGTTTCCTCTGTATCTGCCGTAGTTGCAGTTGACAACCGCGAGCTGGAGAACCGGATCCAGGCGGCCAGTGAAGGGTGTGGCGCTGTGAGCGGTGGGGCCTCCTCTGACCCGGAGACCCAGTTCACTGGAGAGGAGCGCTCTGACTCTGAGGTGAACAACGACCGGAGCACCAGCTCGGTGGACAGTGACATCCTGAGCTCCAGCCACAGCAGTGACACGCTGTGCAACGCCGACAGTGGCCCTATCCAATTGGTCAACGGCCTGGACTCTCACAGCATCACCAGCAGTCGCCGCTCCAAGGCCCGCGAGGGAAAAAAGGAGACATGGGACACCGCTGAGGAGGACAGCGGCACAGACAGCGAGTACGACGAGAACGGGAGGAGCAAAACTGACTCCCAGTACCTCTATTTCAGATCAGAACCATATGCGCAGGATGATGGCTCTGGTGAAGGCCAGAAATGTAAGTATTTTCTCCTTCTGATTGACTATAATGATGCAATCTGCCCTCGGCAATGATTTTACATATTTTCCGTATTTTTTACACCATAGATCTTTAGCCAAAACAATACGCACGAGTGAACAAATATACATGTTTCATCATACCAACAAAGCATCCACAAAGCTTGGTGATCCGTGGAAAACCCATCGCAGCACCTTGCTTTGTCTACATTTTGTCTGTTGCACTGCAGCAGTAGGGCAAGATACAGTGGATATAAAAAGTCTACACACCCCTGTTAAAATGCCAGGTTCTTGTGATGTAAAAGAATGAGACAAAGAGAAATCATGTCAGAACTTTTTCCACCCTTAATGTGACCTATAACGTGAACAATTCAATTGAAAAACAAACTGAAGTCTTTGAGAGTAAAAAAAAAAACTCACAACCTGGTTGCATAAGTGTTCACACCCTTAAACTAATACTTTGTTGAAGCACCTTTTGATTTTATTACAGCACTCAGTGTTTTTGGGTAGGAGTCTATTAGCACGGCACATCTTGACGTGGCAATATTTGCCCACTCATCTTTGCAAAAGCGCTCCAAATCAGTCAGATTGCGAGGACATCTCCTGTGCACAGCCCTCTTCAGATCACCCCACATATGTCCAATTCGATTCAGGTCTGGGCTCTGGCTGGGCCATTCCAAAATGTTAATCTTCTTCTGGTGAAGCCATGCTTTTGTGGATTTGGATGTGTGCTTTGGGTCGTTGTCGTGCTGAAAGGTGAACTTCATCTTCAGCTTTCTAACGGACGTCTGAAGGTTTTGTGCCAAAATTGCCTGGTATTTGGAATTGTGTGTAATGACTTCTATTTAACTTGAGTTTGAATGTGATTGGTTAATTCTGAACACAGGTACATCCCCAGTTATATGAGGGTGTGCACACTTATGCAACCAGGTTATTGTAAGGTTTTTATTTTTAATTTTCACCCTCAAAGATTTCAGTTTGTTTATCAATTGAATTGTTCACATTATAGGTCACATTAAAAGTGGAAAATAGTCACATGGATTATTAAATCCTAAGAATATTGAATATTAAGATATTATTTTGAAAGTAACATCTTCGCTAACTGTACTTGGCACATGCTTGCTTCATGGTTGCTAGTTACCTAGTTTATGGTAGAATATATTCAATTATGTTAGCTTGCATGCTATGCACTAGTACTGTGTTTTAGTTTCAAAGGAAAATTTCAACATAGTTTTTAATGATATCAGTGATATGTTTTTGTTATTAATATGCAACATCTTCTCCACAGAATCTAGAACAAGTAAATTAGAATTTTGTAGTAGAATCCGGCACTACTGACATCTTTATTAATTTGTTCATTAAATAAAAGGATTCATGGCAAACATATACTGCCTCCATAACAAAATGCAGATTGGAGAATATGTACAAATACAATTTAGAAGACCAAAATCATTTTTAAAACAATTGTTATTTTGATCATGCCCATGTGGTGTTCTGAGCCTGCTGTTCAAATGATAAGCAAGTGTAAAAAAAAGTTGTATTTTATTTCACTTTTCTGCTACAGTTGACAAAATCACCAACATTTACAGCCAGAAATAACTTTTTTCAATTGTTTCATTTTGACAAGCAAATTCATTCTTTCAGAACTTTCCACTATATCCAACCTCAGTCTTGACAAGAACCCACTGTGTTGCATGCATTTAGTTGACTTTGGAATATGACTGAAAACCCGTAATCTCCCTCACTCTTTAGGATGAAGCACTCATTTGATTTGGTTGTCTGATTAACAACACCTTGAGGGTTGAGAAAAATATCCATGCATGATTTATTCAGTGCATGTAATTGAAAAATGTTCTGTTGCCTGGTCAGGTCTGCTGGTCCACGTGGATAAAAGGATAACTCTAGCAGCATTCAAACAGAACCTTGAGCCCTTCGTGGGCATCACCTCTTCCCAGTTCAAGGTGTTCCGTGTCTATGCCAACAACCAGGAGTTTGAGAGTGTACGGCTCAACGAAACCCTCTCCTCCTTCTCTGATGACAACAAGGTGGATGGCGACTTTCACTATCTGTTTCTTTCAAGGCCAAGCTCTTGCTAAAACTGTTGGTTTAAACAGCTAGCTGCTAGATTTTCTCATAGACCAACCTGGAAAGGTTATCCACAATGACAGAGGCCAACCATCTGAGCTGTTAATTACATCTGGTAACTAAATCCTTATTAGCCAGTAAAAATCACCTACTTAGTGTAACGTGATCCAACCCTCTCTTCCACTGCATCCTTGCCACAAATCCACCGGCTAGTTCTGACTGTCACATGGCTTTACATAAACCACTGATAACCTAGATCAGTCAGACAATACAGCTAGGCATTGTCGCATACAATTGTGAAAGTGAATATAAGTGTATTGAACACTTAACTACGTCTACCCCTAGGACATTGGATGGTTTTCTCCTTAAAAATGATATTGCCTCAAATTGGATTCAAAGTCCAAATCAATTTAATCATTAGCCACCACCATGAAGTGGCTTGAGTGGGTAAATTGCAGTAACATAATTTCTGTTATTACCGTAACATTAACTGGCCCCCCTCAAGACGTTTGACGGTTTTATTTTAACCCCGAACTAGCCCGTCTGATTTAATTGGTCTACAAAACATCAAGCCTTTGATTTTATCGTGTGTGTCAGTTAAGGGTTAAAACCACGCTGTAGGATTGTTTACCAATTTCCTCCTGGTGGACAAGTTGACCTGTGTAACAAATGTGATTGGATTGTGGTCAATACTTTTTGAAGTGTCAGAAAGGGTCTTATGTTATTTTGTTACCAGGTATTATCTAAGCACCTTTTCAGTGGCTAATGTTGCCAGGTTGGCCTATGAGAGAAAGTAGCAGCTAGTAATTTCAGACCAATAGTTTAAACCAATGGTTTTAGCTAAAGTACACACATGTTCTGCATGAATGTTCTCATCTAATGGTGGTGTTATTTTTATTTTGTGCAAACAATCTAATCCATGACACTCCTTTTGGTCTTCCTGCAGATTACCATTCGATTAGGCAGAGCACTGAAGAAGGGTGAATATCGGGTGAAAGTGTACCAGCTACTGGTGAATGATGCAGAGGTAAGGACTGAGCTAAGCAGATGCTTATTCACACACGTGTTGTTTTTTCGGTGCACAGTAGACGTGACAGGTGTTATCAGGGTGTATTTGTGTGGCAGTGTCATTCTGTTTCCTGCTAAAGTGGTGTGTCTTCCTCTCCTCCCCAGCCCTGTAAGTTCCTGGTGGACACAGTGTTTGCCAAGGGTATGACTGTGAAACAGTCTAAAGAAGAGCTGTTGCCTCAGTTGAGAGACCAATGCAAGCTGGACCTCAGTGTTGACCGGTATGTTCCAGCACTCATGCAGTCATGCCTAGTCAAGAAGACTTTGCATATAGTTGTGCTCAAGAGGTTGCATACCTTTGGAGAATTGGTAATATATGTACCATTTTAATGAAAACATGAGTGAGCAGGCAAAACACACACTTTTATTTATTTTAATTCACAGAAAGGCACAATCATAAAACAAAAAATGGCAACAAAGAAAAAAAGAGGAATGCAGATTGTCTGCCAGTAGTTTCTGATAACATGCTGCATTGATCTTGCTATCAATTTTCACAAGATTCCTCATGGCTTTAGAGCTCACACACCCCCAAAACATCAGTGAGCCACCACCATTCTTCACAGTGGGAATGGTATTCTGTTCACTATAGGCCTTGTTGACCCCTCTTCAAACATAGTGCTTATGGTAGTGACCATAAAGCTCTATTTTGGTCTCATCACTACAAATTATTATATATTAGTTATTTTTTTGTGGCCTTGGCACAGTAAAGGCTTCTTTCTGGCAACTCAACCATGCAGCTCATTTTTGTTCAAGTATAGTCGTATTGTGCTCCTTGAAACAACCACACCGTCTTTCTCCTGAGGTTACCTGTGGGTTTTTCTTTGTATCCTGAACAATTCCTCTGGCTGTTTTGGCTGAAATTTTTCTTGGTCCACCTGACCTTAGCATGGTATCAAGAGATCCCCGAATTATCCACTTCTTAATAAGTGATTGAATAGTACTGACAGGCATTTGCATATACACTCACCTAAAGGATTATTAGGAACACCTGTTCAATTTCTCATTAATGCAATAATCTAATCAACCAATCACATGGCAGTTGCTTCAATGCACCAGGTGTGGTCCTGGTCAAGACAATCTCCTGAACTCCAAACTGATTGTCAGAATGGGAAAGAAAGGTGATTTAAGTAATTTGGAGCGTGGCATGGTTGTTGGTGCCAGACGGGCCTGTCTGAATATTTCACAATCTGCTCAGTTACTGGGATTTTCATGCACAACCATTTCTAGGGTTTACAAAGAATGGTGTGAAAAGGGAAAAACATCCAGTATGCGGCAGTCCTGTGGGCGAAAATGCCTTGTTGATGCTAGAGGTCAGAGGAGAATGGGCCGACTGATTCAAGCTGATAGAAGAGCAACTTTGACTGAAATAATCCCTCGTTACAACCAAGGTATGCAGCAAAGCATTTGTGAAGCCACAACACGCACAACCTTGAGGCGGATGGGCTACAACAGCAGAAGACCCCACCGGGTACCACACATCTCCACTACAAATAGGAAAAAGAGGCTACAATTTGCACAAGCTCACCAAAATATGACAGTTGAAGACTGGAAGAATGTTGCCTGGTCTGATGAGTCTCGATATCTGTTGAGACATTCAGATGGTAGAGTCAGAATTTGGCGTAAACAGAATGAGAACATGGATCCATCATGCCTTGTTACCACTGTGCAGGCTGGTGGTGGTGGTGTAATGATGTGGGGGATGTTTTCTTGGCACACTTTAGGCCCCTTAGTGCCAATTGGGCATTGTTTAAATGCCACGGCCTACCTGAGCATTGTTTCTGACCATGTCCATCCCTTTATGACCACCATGTACCCATTCTCTGATGCACCATTTCACAAAGCTTGAATCAAATTGGTTTCTTGAACAAGACAATGAGTTCACTCTACTGAAATGGCCCCCACAGTCACCAGATCTCAACCCAATAGAGCATCTTTGGGATGTGGTGGAATGTGAGCTTCGTGCCCTGGATGTGCATCCCACAAATCTCCATCAACTGCAAGATGCTATCCTATCAATATGGGCCAACATTTCTAAAGAATGCTTTCAGCACCTTGTTGAATCAATGTCATGTAGAATTAAGGCAGTTCTGAAGGCGAAAGGGGGTCAAACACAGTATTAGTATGGTGTTCCTAATAATATATACACACACACACACACACTTAAGTTCACAAAGTTGGTTGTGTTTGTTTTCAGGTTCCGCCTGAGGAAGAAGACGTGGAAGAATCCCGGGACAGTGTTCCTGGATTACCACATTTACGAGGAGGACATCAACATCTCCAGCAACTGGGAGGTCTTCCTGGAAGTCCTAGATGGTACAATGGTTTGCTATTGTTTAGAATGTGGTATTTGCAACCATTTTATATCACCTCAGTCATTATAACCACAGTAGATCTGATAATATAAAATATGCTACTGCTGTGATATCACTAGTTTGACAGGTCACGTTAAACTGGTTTCAGAGGTAGTTCATTGTTTTGATATCCAAAGCCTGATATGTCATCAGATATGGATTCAGTACTGTTTCTTGCAGAAGACACGAGTGGTAACATGGAGGGCAGGTGCCTGCTCAGCCACCACCTTCCTAACAGTTTCACAGTAATAAAAGTAATAATGTACAGAATGTTATTATAAAGACCTGCAAATCCACCAAAAAAGATGCAGAATTCAAATAACCAGTAACCTGGATGCCTGTTAAAGTACTTTGTGACAACTATTGATGTAAAAAGGGCTTTTAAAAATACATTTGATTGATTGATTGAACCCTGCTCTCTTGCCCCTGTTCAGGTCCGGAGAAGATGAAGTCCATGTCTCAGCTTGCCGTGCTGACGCGTCGCTGGACTCCTGCTCAGATGAAATTGGAGCCCTTCCAGGAAGTTGTTCTAGAGAGCAGCACTGTGGAGGAACTCAATGAAAAGGTGTGTTTTGTGTTAGGTTTCATTTTCTCCCCTCCAAATTCCATGTGTACTTGGTACGTTACTGAGGCCATGTACTGTAGTCTGCTGTGGCCTGGCGCCAGGACTTTCTTACCCACTCTGCTGTTCCCAGCAACATCAGCATTTAGACATTAGTAGGCAGGGCAAGGTGAGTGATGGGGCATGCTACATGGATATTGTTATAATGTTTTTACATATTTCCAATTCTCTCTCCAGCTCAGTGAAATAAGTGGCATTCCTCTTGAAAACCTGGAGTTTGCCAAGGTATGTAAACTTGAGGATTCATTAATTCAATCCCTTTCACCTCCTGAAATGTCGTCCAGTTGATTTGACGTCCTGATTGTCTCCTGCAGGGACGTGGAACGTTTCCTTGTGATATTTCAGTTTTGGAGATCCACCAAGATCTTGACTGGAACCCCAAAGTGTCTACTCTGAATGTGTGGCCTCTGTACATCTGTGATGATGGTGCTGTGGTCTTCTACAGGTAAAGCCGTTATACTCTACCATACTGGAAGAGGCACTTGTTTAAGATGTTTAGGAAAATGTCAACCAGGTCTGCATTAAACCAGACGCCTTTCAGAAAATCTGACTGCTTGTGTTCTAATGTTTCAGGGACAACACAGAGGAGCCCATGGAACTGTCTGAAGATGAGCGCAATGAGCTGATGAAAAGGGAGAGCAGCCGCCTGCTGAAGACAGGCCATCGGGTCAGTTACTCACCACGCAAGGAGAAGGCCCTTAAGATCTACCTGGATGGGGGCCCAGCCAAGGACCCAGGGCAGGACTGAGGCCCCTTTGAGGCCAATCCCTGTTAGCTGGCTGGCCTGACTGCCAAAGTGTGGCATGGCCCGGCCAGGGGACCCTATTTGGCGTGGAGCCCCATGTTGATGCAATGACCTCAGCAGAGCTGTGTGGCTGACACGCCCTCCAATCTGAGATCTAGGGGATAGAGAGTGGCTCATGTTCTGACATGGGTGCACGTTCAGAGTAGCGCTGTGTAACCAGAGAGGGAAATAAACCCAACAGTCGTCCGTTTCCTCTCCTCTCTTCCCCTACATTGTCTATATTTCCTTGTCTCCTTGTCACTTGGTTTCTTCCTCTTTTGGGTTGACTAGCAATGTCTACCTGTCTATGATCATGTACCTGCTTCAAATTATCCACAGCATTTGATATTTCACCAGGCTAAAACAATGTCCATCCCAACCTTTTTCAAGTCAGAGAGAATGAAGTATCTAAAACAGCAAACACACTATCCAGTCTTTTTATTCTGTTAATCCAAACTGCAATTATTTATCATCCTTGGAATATTGAGATGTAGTTCACACTCAAGAGTTATGGATCTCTATTCTCTTCTGTGTTTTGTAATGCTGCAAAGAGGTTATTTTGATTTGCTGACCTAGATGGTTTTTGCTGTTTTCCCAGAATGCCACAGTGTGTATCAGTGTGGAAATGTATAATGCTGTGCTGCTTCAACCCCTATGCTTTATAGGAGCTCTTATGTCACTTCCTCCTGATTCACTGGTACCTATTAGTCTTCCAATTACCAAGGAAATTAAAACAGAATCCACCAAGTAGACTAGGTAAAGAAGCTCCTCGTGTTTTCTCCATTGTAAATTATTTTTTTGTCCCAGACTTGATGATGATAAGACACATTACATTTTTTTGTCTGTATTTAACCTCATGTTAATTTAGAATGTATTTCCTCTTTTTGTTATTGTTTTTATTTCTGCACGATGTGAATGGCGTGCGTGTCTGTAGAAGGCACGTGCTTATTGCTTGAGGGGCGGGAGCCCTCAGTGGTTTCGGGAGATGGTTGGATGGTGGTTGTGGCGCTACGTACCTGATGCTGCTGCTTCTGACAGACTGTGACCAGAGGGCATAGACCCTACTGGACCAGCTGCCTGGGTCTCCACACTGCAGGGCCCAGCAGAGCTCCTCCTGGCATCTAATGCTGCCACAAGTTGTTCACAGTAGAAACGCCAATAAAATAATTTATGTGGGTTTCTTTGTTTTGAGGTTTGAATCTTGTGTGAACATAGTTCAGATGATTTTTAAAATGGAATTAAAAAACTTTTTTTTCATAACCGCAGTATTGTCATTATAATGAAAGATGTTCAATCTCCACTACCAATGCTGCACGTGCATTTAACAAATACATATTTTAATATTTTCCAAGAATGGACACCTGAACTTTTGAAACCTTTTATTTATGAGTTGTGCAAGTTGCATGTTGTCAGGGTTTCATTTAGGTTATCTGACCCAACATTTCCTGTGCTTTAAACATTCAAAAATGTAATTTGGCATTATTTAAAACATTGTAAAACAAACCAGGACTAGGCTATATACCTCCCTTATACAGTGCATTGTTTAACCTTAAGGATGTTAGGAGAAAGTTATGTTTCCAAAGCAAAAGCTTTCAGTATATTATGGCAGTACTAGGAGCAAACTCGGAGTACTGCTCACTTCCTTTGCGAATAGTGTGCATGTCTAGGAAGCACATGTTTCCAAAAGATCTAAATTGCATCCAAATTGTATTGTTATGCACTACACAATATTCAAAGCTTTGGGTTATAAATAGCAAATACAATGATAAGGATAAGCTTTTAGATGCAATAATCGGACTCCGACTGTGAGGAATAATGTTCTTGGTGGAAATAACTGGAGACCCCTCTGTCAAAGAGGCAATTGTATTGGAGACCTCCCTACCTCAGAGCCTGTTGAATATGAGCAGCATGGCGACCTAGACAATATAGTCGATCTCTGAATAAAGTGTGTCTGTTAGGTCCTCTTCACTGGAGTTCTGTTCTTTCAGACACATGGAGCCTCGCCTGCCAAAGACATTAGTTTGTTGTTTTTCATTTTGAGTGATCGTTATTGCTTTCAATAAAACAACAGATGTCATGAAATGCCTATAATCACACAGAGGCTTACCCAAGATGTAGGCACTGCAGGTCCCCAGCACAGGGGCAGTGTTCCCTGGGACTCTCGCCCTCTGTATCCCAGGAAAGCAGCTCCATCAGGTGGTTGGAGATGCCATAGCAGCGCTCCCGCTCTATGGGCTTGGCCATGCACACAGCAAAACGCAGGGCTGACCATAAGATTAGAGAGATAGTGACAAAAGGTAAATAACCACAGTACCTTGAATTTGGGAGTATGTATGGACAGTGCTTTGAGGGGAAAGTGGGTTATGTGGCTTCATAATAATTTAACTCACTTCATGGCTATGATCACCGGTTAGGGACAATTAACGTATATCATGAACAGAAGCAATGTGGTACAAACATTGGGAGCATCTCTATCAAAGTAATCCCTGTAGATCAAGGCCAAATGAAAAGGTGATTTTACCAGGGCAAGTTGATTAAGAACCAATTCTTATTTACAGCAACAACTTGTCTTCCTCAGGGGCAGAACAACATAGATTTCAACTTGGCGGTTGGGGGACACCAGGCGCGATGCTACTAGGTCACCTTGCCACCACCAAACCTCTCCCCACGCAAGGTTAAATGCATGATTTAGCAGATAATTTTGTTCTATATGTGGCGTTTTGGCTGTACCTTTATGGAAAGCACAGCAGAGGTCATGTCTGCATTCTTTCTGGTATTGGCAGGTGCTGCCTGCTTCCCCCTTTGTTGTGTTCTGGCTACACTGGCCCCACACACAAAGCTGTCCTGTGCAGCACTCCTCGTCCTTACTGCAGGGCTAGAAAACACAGGAAAGACTGTTAGATTACACAAATTACATCATATACAGTAAGCCCCATAGCCATGGTGTGACATTACTAATGTTTTGTAACTCTCGTAAGCTGTGTTAAGTTGAGAAGATTCATGCTAAAGTGTGCTAACTGCATTGAGGTTGTGGGTTAAGTTGTGTGCTACACTGGCCTTATCAAAAAGAAAGAATCTTAATTATTCTCAGCATCTCAGCTTAAAATTTGGATGTAAGTCAGTCACTACAGTGTTTTTATGTGGATGTACAGTATTACCACTTCGTTGTAAATTCAATTGAAATGTGCCTCCGGAGTAGGTTCTCTCCGGTTATCATCCTGCTCCTCTTTTTCCTCAGAGGGGAAAAGGGGTGGAGCCCTCATAAATATGCCTTGATGCGCAGCCAAGAGAGAAGCTTTCCCCCATAAAACACTCCAGTTACACTTGCAGCAACACTGCAATGCAGTAATAATGCAGAAGCTGCTACATGATATTGTTTAATACTGTACTGTGATCATTGTTTATTTTCCTGTCACCAAAAACTGGAGATGTTCTGTAGTACAAAATAAACTAGGAACTAGTCAACGGCCCCTGGGAGATATACTGTAGCTCTGTATAAAAACATTCTGTATTGTTAGGATACGTAGCATTACTGGCAAAAACTGCGAAATGGACCTACCACATCAAGGAGTTTGCAGGTTCGACAGCTGGATCGGTGTGTCTCATACCTGCAATATTTCCCCTTCTCACAGTCCTCATTAGTAACACATTCCTGTGAGGAAACAAGGGGATAGAAGGGAGGGGACAATCAGAAAACAACCTCCTAAACATGCAGCGTTTCTATATTGTACATAAGCCCCACACAATGCCCTATGGGTTTGAATCTCAGCCCAATCTGTACCGTCATTTCATTCAACTTTGGTAAGGCGTAGATCATTCCTTTAAAATAATGTTTGTTTCATAGGTTATGACGTGTTATAATATCTCCACCAGAATGTGTTTGTGCTTAAGAAGTGACCTGAATAAAATGGGCCTGCTGCTGAAACTGGGACAAAGGGTCTACTTGTCTGCAGATGTTTACGTAAACACCCAATTTCTTTTCACTTGTCGTTACCACATATCCCAAGGAAAACACAGACAGGAATAGTACATTCTCAGACTTGGTGTGTACTTCTTGAACTAAATATTAAACGTGACTGGAAGAAAGAAAATGCTTCTTTAACGTACAGGATGTTATGGAAATTACTCTGTCTGTTTACCAAAAGCACCGGAAACGAATTATTCTGCACCATAGAGCAGTCACATTTAACCCTATCCAGCTAACCATTGTAAGTAAAACCCCAAACATAAACACAGCTATGATGTGGACTTTGTCTGATAAGATATTTTGAGAACATATTGCCGTGTCCTGGTCAGAGCAGAAATCAGAAATCTGATGTCTGTCAGCAAAGACCTACAAGATATTAGTCAAAGACGTGCATCCATGCAAACATCTGGTGCGACCAACTGGTTTGACTGTATTTGCTGTTATCTTGCCTGATCAGCGGCCTTGTCGGCGCTGGGAGTTGGCTGCAATGTATAACTAATGGATGGACAGGCTGCAGGTCCAAATAGAGCTTGAGAACAAGCCAAAACCCTGCACATGTCACTCTGCCTGGAACAGAAGTAGCCTTAGTCCGGCTGATGGAGCATGATACAGCACTTTTGAGACAGGGCTTGGGGAAAGGGAATGTGGTGTGCAAATGTTACTCTATTCATCTTTAATCTATTGTAACTTGCATTAGGGATATCAGTGTTTTCAACTTGCGACCACATTACTAGTTTCAGAGTACCAGTTGGAGATTCTATACAACGTTATTTACTTACATGATTAATATTATTTCCTTTGCCACTGGACTGGATAGGGGTTTTGGTGATGTGGGTCTCTCCAGTTGTGTTGTTTGTCACCTGAAAGAAGAGTGACACATTTCCAGTTAGGATCACTTTTACGTTTTTCATAGAAATTACTGCCATACAGAATTAGCTATTGTTTAATTCATTAAAGCATTGTAGCATCCTAATTTTGAGAGTGAATGGAATAAAATATTACATTAATAATTTGAGTTTAATACTACTGTACCTTGTGTACTGTCTCTGTGGTGGTGTGGATGGAATGATTTCTAACCACACTGTCAGAGGAGCTTGCGTTGTGGTAATTTGAGGGAAGGTTATGGAGCTGCAAGCTGGTCTTTGCAGTATCATTTTCTGTCTATAAAAATGCATATTTACTTACTTACTTTTATTGGTCAAAGTGTTCAATCCAAGTTAAACTATTGTTTTTTTAACATAAAATAAATGTTTAGATTGTTGGAGTTAACATACATCTGGAAATCAACTAAAAGGGGTACTATGGGAGATAATATGCTGCTTTATTTTTAAAAATAAAAGCTCTGAGAATTTATATTGAATAACAGTGACCAACCTGGTGCACCGCGTCCTCCAGTTGATGCTGCGTGTCCTCCATCAGTTCCTCTGCCTCCTCAAACATGTAGTTTAATGGCGTGTGTCCTTGGGCCAACTTATCCTCAACATGCTGGTTGATGTCCGAATCCACGTGCCTTGCCGATTCAGGAAGGAGGATGCCATTTATAAACGTTAAGCTTATGGTTAGAAGAGCGAGATACAACATCTTTAACGCTGCGCATAAATGCTCCAGAATGGCTGAGGTTGGAAGGAAGTCGCCTCTGCGCACTGGGTGCGGTGATGCTGTACTAAGTCACCCAGGGGAGAGTCTGGTCCAGAGACAGCTGGTAGAAGTGACAGGGTGAGGCCAAAGTGAGGGTGGCATACGGCAAATAGACTTTGAGCAATGACGATTGCAACCAAAATACTTCGGTGAGCAAACCTGTCATGCATCGAAGCTTACCTTGAGGTGGTTGGGTTGGAGATTTAGGTAACATCGTTTGCGTAATGATGAAACAATCGTCATCGTTGACGACCAGTTCATTTAGTGTCTTGAATTAGAAGTTTAGAATGTACTCGTTTCATATTCTCCAACAGCAATTAAACAATAGATGCGCATGGCCCTCGCATGATTCTCCCATTCACCACTAGATGGCCACATGTGCATAGGAGAAAGCCCATACAGATAGTTACATCGCAAATCAATGTATTTGTTTAGATGAACAGCAGTTCAATATACAGGTGGGGTATGATCAAAGTATTCAGGAGAAACCTGAGAAGGGGGGATACATTGTAGCCAAGTCCAAAGAGGTCAATAAGGTCAAGTATATACAGCTCCGGAAAAAATTAAGAGACCACTGCAAATTTAACACTTCTGTTCCTCACTCACCTTTTTTGGAAAGGAAAGAAAAAGGTGCAGTCTCATAATTTTCTCTGGAGCTGTACTTCTTCTGAACAGTGCAGAACAGGAAGTGCTCAGGGTTGTCACTGAGAAACCATTGATGATTCTAACACTGACATTTTTTCCAGATTACTGATTTGTGAGGGGTTTAGTATTTTTGTGTCTTTCCAGATAATTCAGGCACTCTCAAAGCATTGGGTATAATGGCTAGACAGCAATTTTCTCGGCTTGCAATACATTTTTTAAGAGTCAACTGTAACTTTTGACAATTTCTGTATTCTTTGTAAGCAGCTCTAATGTACATTGGGTTTGTGGTTATTTTCCTGCTGAAAGATGAATTCTGCTCAGAGTGGCGGGTGTGAAGCATACCAAAGCAGGTTTTTCTGTAGGATTTTACTTGTGTTACATTTGCATCCCATTATAGTAAACCCTCACAAATTGGTCACCACCAAGTATTTTTTATTTAGAATTTGGTTTCTGGCTCAGGGATTTGGTTTGGGAAAAACATAGAATTGGGAGAAGTGTTTAAATTAGGGTTACTTTTAGGTTAAGGCATTATGGGTTAGGTTTAGGGTTATGCTTTAGTGCTACATTAAGTATAGACGTAAAAGATAGGCTTTTGACATTAGGTTCAGGGCTAGGGAATAAGGAACATAGATTTTTGGGTTTTAGGTCCCCACATGAATAGAAAAACAATGTCTGTGTGTGTGAGAGAGATCCTGATTTTTCTATATTATATTAAAATCTGACAGTTCTTTCTCCAGGTTTTTTGGTGGTCACCACACTGGAAAACGTATTTCCGGATTATGTGTTAAGTTTATCTTACAATTTACAATTGGGGGTTAATGTTAGAATTATGGTTAGGTTTAGGCAGTAAGTTACCGGTTAGGGTTATGTTTTTGTGTGTATGGGGATATTTTATTATTTATAATGACAGGACGATAGAAAGGAAAGGCAAGGGAGACGTATTTTCAGAGAGACAGAAAAGAAGGGCACGGACAGTCAGAAGAGTTTAGGCTCGACTACAGTCGCCAGGGGGCATGTGCGTCTGGAATCGTGAACTCAGACCGCTAAAACACATGGACGCATCACAGTGCCCACAAAATAATACCTGAAAGACCTGCCCATATAAGGTTTTTTGAAGGTTCCCACTCTGAAAGATGCGATTTCTGGCGTGGTGGTTAGGTTTAAGGAAAAAGGTACATTTGGGTTTAGCGTTAGAAAATTCAGGTTTAGGCATTTCCGATTAGGTTTTAATGATACGTTTGGCCATTAGGTTAGATTATTGAGATTATGGTTAGGATTAGGTTAGGATAAGGTTTAGGATTATAGTTA
This sequence comes from Esox lucius, assembly GCF_011004845.1. Taxonomy (NCBI): domain Eukaryota; kingdom Metazoa; phylum Chordata; class Actinopteri; order Esociformes; family Esocidae; genus Esox; species Esox lucius. The sequence goes on along the minus strand of NC_047570.1, from coordinate 15,539,605 downwards.
GATTTTGGAGTAAGAGATAGGGAACACAAACGCCTGTGCGTAACAGGCTAACATGCTACTGATTACCTGATTACAATAGATGTCACGACCTTCATCCCGTAGCCTCATTAAAAACCAACTGCATTTACACGTGACATTTGCAGTATTTTGGAGGTGTAGCTACGCGAGGCTATACGTGCTATAGCTACCTTTATAATTGATCACTAATACTGGACACATTTATATTTTTGCTCTTGCAACTTTTCTTACAAATGGGAATGTATTTGTGACTTGTTGCACCCAACTTGCCTCTAGAAATGTATTAAAATGATCAAGATGGCATAAATGAAGATAATATTAGCCTATATTTAATGTTTGGATTATTTCTACTTTAGCACTTTATAACGCGATAAACGTCTATATTTTACATTTAAAAAATCGGAGAATGCCTATAATTGTTATTGTAAACACTTCATATTAGCCCACAGACAATTTCCGTCTACAGTTATGACGTCTCAAAATATTTATTTTCGATCGCAGTATTTGAATGTACCAGTGTGTTGTAATATCCAGTACCGCCCTTAAGTATTTCGGGAGTTACTGGTGAGAAAGTCCAGTAGTAGTAGTTCAAAGCGTGACTGGGAGAGACGCACCCACACAGTGCAGCGCAAATTCTATTCAAATTTTTTTTCGGTTCTTGTTCTTTTGAATTTCAATCTTCAATCAACTGCTAAGACTGGACCAACTGATTTCTTTCTTATTTGAAAACTGAAGTAAGTACATTTTCAATTACGCATGTTTCACAAGTGACTGCCGGGCAGATCTGTAAGGTAGCCTAATTGATCAACATATGACAGATGAGTATGACAGGGTTCATTTGAGTTGTAAAATCAAATATTGTTTAAAGAATCAGTCTAGTTTCTCTACAATGGGATTTGTATGCTTTCTTTGCCCTAGTATTCTAGAAATTAACATAGATTAAACAGCCTACATATTTCTATAAATACAGTTAGGGACTTGGTCTGAAAAGGACACAAAACATTTGGATATTGCTGTGATAAGTTAGTTGCTGAACACAGCCTATCTTATCCCCACCATTATCCAGATTTGAGTACCTTCATGCTGGATGTATCAAGCAGAGTTTCACAATGGCATTAAATACTACAATGGTATGGTATTTTCTTAAGTCAAGTGCCAATGTATTGGTTATTAAAAGAAGAGTTGTTTGACCCCTGAAAGCTGATTGGCTGAAAAGCGATTTGGGTATACATAAGAATTACTTTTGACTGTTGTTATTACCCTTTTATAATTACAATATTGGCAATAAAGTATTTTGGACCTGGTTGTCTGTGGTATATGAGCTGTATATTGGGGCTCTGTGTTGCGTTGTAAATAAGAACAGTTCTTAGCCTATGTTTTATGTCATATACCATAACTCCTCAATCATTATTGATTAATTGTCCTGTCATGCATGGCTTAAAGATATTCTCAACATTCAGAACCTCTCGTCTGTCTGAGTTGCACCTGGGTTGTGATAGTAAACATGGTGGTGAAATACAGAGTTACACAACACAACTTTAAATGGCCCTTTGCATGTCATTGGGGATTGGGAGCATGTATACACATGGAGAGGTCTGGTGATTGTGCCAATATGCTATAGGTCTGCTGTTCCTGTCAGATGCTTACACTGGAAGAAGGGCGAGAAGCGTGATGGATGGAGTTCAGTGAATGATAAAGATAACACTCCCTCTGTATGATTCCCTTTCATAAGAGTTATGGACAGTTTTAGACTTTTGTGGTCTGCGACACACTAAGTTTGAACCCAAATGTGAACTTGTGGCTTTAAGTTAGGTGTATGGTAAGCTTTAGTTGGCAATCCTCTGCCCCTTTGTCCCAGATGGGGCACATTAGCACACAAGGTCCTATGATCACAGATCACTTTCAACTGTAAGATATTTAGATTACATACCTATCTAATGTCACAATAGAAAACAGTCACCGCAAGAACCTGGTCATAGGAGACCAGATGTGATTTGCTAAGGAAGTTTTTGAAAAAGCATACAGAGAGTGTAATTTTACACCCCCTCTTGAATGAGCAATCATTTCCTGTGCATCCTGTGACTGTGGAAACCATGGCACGCTCTTCCTCCCTCTTCAGTAAGACTCAAAGTCCTGTTTTATTACTGTGATTCACTACTTCACTGATAATACTGTATGTGTCAACTTCTCAAATGTCTGAATCTGTCAAAGTCTTCTTAGGCATTGATTTCCCTTGAGTGATTAAAATGCTTAGTTCTCCCAGGGTTCGAAAAACATTCCGTACTAAAACATTCAACATTCATAATTTCTGTTGAATTGCTTGAATTTCCCCAGGAATGTTCAATCTTGTTATTTTTTGTTGTAATGCAAAGCAACTGAAGTTAAGATTTATCCTCACTAATTAGTGTAAATTGCTCAGGATGAAAGTGTAAGCTAAATTATGAAAATGTAGCACGTTTTATTGCCAATGAGTTCTTTCCACCAATTTGATGCATTTTGAGAATTAACTTAAAAAAAATCTTTATTGTTATCAGCATTCCTGATTTTTGCTGAATGACAGACCCGACCACACAAAATAAAACCAGATTTATAGAGAAATCATAAGACTGAGGGTTCATGTTCTCTTGAACAGTCTCTTCAAGCGACAAGGTTGATCAAATGACACCTGTACTGCTTTATTTCATTTTAACATATGAACACGACAATTCAAAATTGTGTTTGTTGACAAAATATCTGAAAAGGCCCCTGGAACCTGACTGCTAGCACCAGCCTCATCTTCTCACTTTGTAATTAATGGTTGAACAAGGCTTGGGGCCTCAGGTTGAGCTATTTTTACAACAACTTGTCCATGAACCAAGCCATTGGATTCAAAGCTATGTTGCTCACACAGGGTTCACTGGCTTTGTACAGTAAAGACAAATAAGCTGAAGTCAACAAAGCCTTTGGCTCCCTCAGACAGCATACAGCATTCCAAATGAGCAGCGTATTCTAGCCCAACTGGTCTGTCTGTGGGCTGATTCATAATATCCTCAATCAGGACTGTGTAAACTTGTTCTTTCCTCCTTTCAACATTTCCTTCATAGAGGCACTCTGGAAGTGAGGGTTCGAGAGCAAGTTTCTTGCTAAACATATGCACAATTTGGATTGGGTGATCCTTTCTGGAGAACCCCCTTGTTATCCAATTTAAACCATCAGCAGGATATACAGTACATTGCTACCTAGATAACATTAACAATTTCCCCCCGGCTTGAACAAAGTTTAGTTAAATCTTCATTAATGGAACTTACAGATAAGGCCTGATGTAAGGCCTGCAGGAATGGCAGTTTAACAGTGGTAGATCTCTGTCCCATGTCATTGCTTCGTCAAAAGCTGCAGGCATGTCATGTCCTTATCCCTTCAATTTACTGTGATGATTACAAGAAGAATTGTGCTTGAAGAGTAACATCGTCTGCAAGTTTTGATTTTTCAGTATAAATTACTAGTGATGATTTAACACTGTAACACACAGTTCAGGTGCTGAATTAATGGTGTGTTGAACTGAATGGAAATGTAGTGTGTGCTGTGTTTACAAAAAGAAAATCCTATGCTGTCGAAGTTAGGCTATTATTTGAAATTAATTCTGTGAATATGATTTAACATAGGGCCTAAAGTGACTTCAGATTTGAAAGCTGGGAACTCTGAAAACAATTTAATTTATTGTCCAAATAACTAAACTGGTTGTTCCAGTTGAAAAGGTTTAGGTAGACTCCTTTGTCTCCATTCCTATACCTTACGGTCATTTTGAATGCAGGTTGCACTTACATTTTGTTTTAATTATAACACTAGGAATTAATGAAACTCATGTGGTGAAAGACACTGGCCTTTATAAGGAAGTAATGCAATAACCATACTGCTCTAACTAAGAAATAAAGTCATGGGTGGTAACTTCCCTAAAACCCGAAGCTAGCTGGTAAAACATGCTAATGAACCTTTATAGCAAACACTTTATACCAAACAGAAATTGGTTACTTTAACATTACAGGTGTTCATTTCTTACACTGAGAAAAGGTAACAGCATCAGCACCAAGCAGAGCACCAAACACATGTATTACTAGCCCAGTGGGACTTGTGTGGTGCACTGAAATCAGTTTTTCAGTGAACCACACAAATTAAATGTACACATTGATCTGCTGTGTAGCACTGTGTCTGTGACCTCCAAATATAGATAATATAGATGTACATCTTCCAGTATAGATAGTGTCCTGCTCAGTATTACGCTTGACCCAGCAGGTCTGATGGAGTTGTTCTCTTTGTGGTCTGCAACACAGTGTATTTTTGTTGAGTTGTCTTATAGAGATGTCCTCAGAGTCATGTGCTGTTTTCCTCTGGAACATGACACCTGTCTATTCTGGGCATAGCGTCCCTGAATTCTGCCTTCACCACTCCTGCCCTGTGGTAAGACACGTGGCCATCTAAATCCCTCTGTGCCATTCTGACAGATCAAACATAATCTCTGGATTCAATTGCCCCTGCTGACAGTCTAGGAACATCATATTGAATTTGACTTTAGTCTAATGTGGCTGGAAGATGTGATGCTTACATTCCCACTTTTCCTGATATTGCAATGTTTTTTTTAAATGTGTGATCTATGTACAGTGGGGAGAACAAGTGTTTGATACACTGCCGATTTTGCAGGTTTTCCTACTTACAAAGCATGTAGAGGTCTGTAAGTTTTATCATAGGTACACTTCCACTGTGAGAGACGGAATCTAAAACATCTAAAATCCAGAAAATCACACTGTATGATTTTTAAATAATTAATTTGCATTTTATTGCATGACATACGTATTTTATCACCTACCAACCAGTAAGAATTCCGTCTCTCACAGACCTGTTAGTCTTTCCTTAAGAAACCCTCCTGTTCTCCACTCATTACCTGTATTAACTGCACCTGTTTGAACTCGTTACCTGTATAAAAGACACCTGTCCACACACTCAATCAAACAGACTCCAACTTCTCCACAATGGCCAAGACCAGAGAGCTGGGTAAGGACATCGTGGATAAAATTGTAGACCTGCACAAGGCTGGGATGGGCTACAGGACAATAGGCAAGTAGCTTGGTGAGAAGGCAACAAAGAGTTGGCGCAATTATTAGAAAATGGTCTGGGGCTCCATGCAAGATCTCACCTCGTGGGGCATCAATGATTATGAGGAAGATGAGGGATCAGCCCAGAACTACACGGCATGATCTGGTCAATGACTTGAAGAGAGCTGGGACCACAGTCTCAAAGAAAACCATTAGTAACACACTACGCCGTCATGGATTAAAATCCTGCAGTGCACGCAAGTTCCCCCTGCTCAAGCCAGCGCATGTCCAGGCCCGTCTGAAGTTTGCCATTGACCATCTGGATGATCCAGAGGAGGAATGGGTGAAGGTCATGTGGTCTGATGAGACCGAAATAGAGCTTTTTGGTCTAAACTCCACTCACCATGTTTGGAGGAAGAAGAAGGATGAGTACAACCCCAAGAACACCATACCAACCATGAAGCATGGAGGTGGAAACATCATTCTTTGGGGATGCTTTTCTGCAAAGGGGACAGGACGACTGCACCGTATTGAGGGGAGGATGGATGGGGCCATGTATCGTGAGATCTTGGCCAACAACCTCCTTCCCTCAGTAAGAGCATTGAAGATGGGTCGTGGCTGGGTCTTCCAGCATGACAACGACCCGAAACACACAGCCAGGCCAACTAAGGAGTGGCTCCGTAGGAAGCATCTCAAGTTCCTGGAGTGGCCTAGCCAGTCTCCAGACCTGAACCCAATAGAAAATCTTTGGAGGGAGCTGAAAGTCCGTATTACCTAACGATAGCCCTGAAACCTGAAGGATCTGGAGAAGGTCTGTATGGAGGAGTGGACCAAAATGCCTGCCGCTGTGTGTGCAAACCTGGTCAAGAACTACAGGAACCGTATGATCTCTGTAATTGCAAACAAAGGTTTCTGTACCAAATAATAAGTTCTGCTTTTCTTATGTATCAAATAATTATGTCATGCAATAAAATGCTAATTAATTACTTAAAAATCATACAATGTGTTTTTATGGATTTTTGTTTTAGATTCCGTCACTCACAGTTGAAGAGTACCTATGATAAAAATTACAGACTTCTACATGCTTTGTAAGTGGGAAAACCTGCAAAGTCGGCAGTGTTTTAAATTCTTGTTCTCCCCCCTGTACCTGGCAAGAGTTCACTGCATTTGTCAGATATTTGTCTGCTTTTTTATTTGTGTGATATAAAGAAAACAATGAGCTGCTGGATAAGCTAAACATTTTGTGCCAAATGCTTTATATATCATACTTCAAATAGCTGGACTGATATTTTGTGTGTGCTCTTTTTGTCTGTCTCAATTGTAAATCATTTCAGATATCTCTTTGAGTCCTTTTGATTCAAACACACGGCAGAAGGCAGACACCTGCTTCTGTGTAAATTCACAATTTCCCCCTCTGTAGATGAATGACATTTATTGAGGCCGGCCAGATAAGTGTTTTTACGTGTTCAGGACTGCTCTACTTTATTTTGGCACTGCTACCTGAAGAAGCAGACAGATTCTTCAGAATTGAAAGAGTATGAGAGAATTCCAAAGGGCCGGATAGGTGCAACATTGTTTGTGAAATGCTGGAATATTGTTTTCTTAGATTGTTTTCCAGCTCTGAGATTTAAGGCCTGATTTTTGGGGGTTGAAGGCTTCCTTCCTCGTTTCCTTCTGTTGTCTCAGGTAATTAGCAGTGTTAAACATAATTCCCAGCATTCACAAGGTTTTCCTTTGATTCACCAGCTTCTCATTGTTTTTTGATGCACTGAGACAAAAATCAATTCAGTGTTTGGTGTTTGACTGTCTTATCATTCAAGGTTTTATTCCTTCTTAAATGAATTATACTGTATTTACATCAGAAAGTAAAGCAAATTCCAATTCTACATTTTCTTCATGGCTGAAAATTGGAAAGTAAATGAACGACCTGATTAAACAGAAAATTCTATGGAATTGACTCCTCTCCGGCTAACAGTACAGTAAGAAAATTTCTGTGTGGTACAGGTAGGTTATTATTTGTTTGTGCTCCTGTTTTACTATCATAGTGAGGACCTAAATTGCCTGTGTGTGTGTGTATGGTGATGCGCTATTAGAAACACTTTTTGGACTCACCTTATGGGTGGAAGGCCTATTCCAAACTCCTCTTCATATTACCAACTTGTTAAAACATCTTTACTTCATACAACAGACCGTGCACATGCTTCGTTTTTGTTGTCCTTAATAGGCTTCGCAAATCTACCTGGCTAAATGCTAATGCTGATTTAAATTCATGCCAATGACAAGCCCGGTAGCTACAGTAGTTAAAGTGGCCTTATGTAAGATATGTTAAGTGCCGGAGATATGACCAATATAAACTTTCTTGCAGGTCTGTCAGTTTGCATTCACTTATTGTCTCCTCATACTTGCTTTAGACATTTGCAGCATTTTGAGTATACGTTAAAACCACTAGTTTTAGGTATTTAGGAAAGGGAAACCTTTAGCTAGCTACTAGCTAATCTCCAAAAGAGAGCCACACTACTGAGGCATTTATTTTTTTCTGTCAATTACGTTTTGACTTAAGACAGATCCTTAATGTCTTCCCTTGGGGGTGTTTTCTTGTGCAAGTACTAACCACAGTCAAGCTCAGCGCAAATCCTCTACTTGAGGTCCCTCCCCAACTTGATTTGATCTCAACTAAAGATTAGCTAAAAGCTCCTTCAGTTCTGGTTCATCTATTCCCAGACGGGAAGAAAATGACTAGGTGACTTCTATCAATATTGGCTAAATATATGCTAAACATTTTTGTAGTGTTAACTGAAGCAAATATGTTGACAGACATAGCCTACCGGATTGAGATTTATACGGTTATCAAAACGCTGAGCAGGGGTGCTCAGCAAAGCACAGACCTTGTTTGAAGTGACCCAAAATAATAGTGAAATGCAAAAAACACCAATATAATATTTTGCCACAAGAAGTTATGGGCATTAACTAAATGAACATCAAATAAAAAAGCATTCCATCCTATACACTGGATGTGTATTAGTAAGTTCCAATCATGACAATAAAAAATTATTCAACTATTACCTGCCACTGCAAACATCTGTGATGTGAGAGAGCTGCATTTACCAAAACACATTTAAAATTAACAAATTAGCCAATGTAATTGTCATCTAAAAAAACTTGAGCAAACAACGAAACTGCTAGCTATTCCTTCACATTTTGTGATGTGTCTGTGAGCCTTCTAGAAGGCCTAATCAAGTAATTTGCCTCAGAAATAGTCCCACCAATTACAGGTCAAGTTGTGATTTGGTGTTTCTACTGTCATTCCAAAATGCTGTTGGCAGATGCCTGCTTTCAAAATCCTGAAGGCCTAGAGCACGTCAAAAGGCCAGACAGTTCCCCACTGCAGTCATAGGTAGATCCATATTACTTTATTTTAGTTCAGAAATGACAACGGTCATTTTAGCAGTAAACATCAGTTATTATGGCAAGCTGAATTAGTTAATGAATTTGCATGTATCACATGAATCTGTATTTAATACCTAATCTAGTATTAAAGTTTTAATGTACTGTCAATTCAGTAGGCTAGTTCTTATGAAGAGCAGTGATTGTTGTCTAGTTAATTTAGTCTTTATGCATTTTCTTCTGTATAATGACATCAGACATTCAATTTCTCTTTAACTCCTCAGATTTGGCATGACCTATGCGGGCCAGGCAAAGGTGCGGGTGTAACCACTGAGACAGCTGGGGGAGAGGGAGGGGAAAGGTGATATTGACCCACCCTAGCCCCCTGCATTCCTGTTGGGGAAGATGGGGGAGACTGAAGAGGAGAGGGATCAGGCAGGGAAGATGTTTGAGAAATTCATTCAGGCCTCCACCTGTAAGGGCACCATGCAGTCCTTCAACATCCTGTGCAGACAGCTGGATCTAGACCCTCAGGAACATGGAACGTTCTACAGCAGCCTGAAGACCAGGCTCACATCGTGGAAGGCCAAGGCCCTCTGGACCAAGCTTGACAAGAGAACCTGCCACAAGGATTACAAGAAAGGCCAGGCCTGTGTGGGCACCAAGGTAAGCTAACTGACAGAATCAGAATCACCTTTATTTACCTGGCAAATTTGCATACACTCTGAATTTTACTTGGTCTAATGTTGTTTCTAGTGGTAGATAAAATGTAAGGAAAAAATACACAATTAATGCAAAGTTGTTATGCAGTTATATACAATGGTGATAATGAGGTATGAACAATGAGGGTTTAATATACATGAGTATACAACTGATATAAATGTTTAAAATATCAATATAATATACAGACCTATGACAAATGTAAAGAAAACCTAACATAAAGTGTCTCAGTAATGTGTTGGGCCACCACAAGCCACCAGAACAGCTTCACTGTTTCTTGGTATAGATTCAACTAGTCTGTTTAACACTTGAAACCTTTCCTCCTGCAATCTTGATCCAAAATCAAGGTCAACTGGGCCTGTTCAGCATTGTCATACATGCTACAGGATCGGATGTTAATTTTTTAATTGTGGGGCTTTATGTGGTGAGCAAAGTCTAGGGCCAATATACAAGGAAATAAACTTTTCAAGTGGCAGTGAAGTTTCAGGCAATAGTAAATACACCAGGATCCCAGCCAGGCAAGTTCTTAACCGTACATTAAGTCATCGTGATGAGATTGACCAGTGTCATCTGCAAACACTCATTCTTACAGAGTAGAGTAAGATTAAGAGTGTGCATCCTTGGGCCGCTCCAGGGCTGAGTATTTGCTTTCCCTTTTCTGTGTTGTATCCTGTCGGTCAGGAAGTCAGTGATCCACTGATCCACCCGGACACTCTCCCTAGCTGGGAGAGTTTGTCTTGTGGTGCTTGTCAAGGTGCAGAAGAAGCCCATATTAATAGCTTTGTCCATATTATTCACAAACACACCCCACTCATCACTGCATTGAAACATTTGCTTAATGTCATGCGGGGGGAGATGTGTTTTCCACTGGTGTTGTTTGGCATAACACTGACAGCTTTGTTTGCACGTAAGTCATTGAACACAAATAAAAAGACAACGAACAGTGCACATCACTATGGAGTCAGATCCGAGCTGGACTTCAAGTCATAGGTGTGAGGGATTCTCAGCATTTCCTTCAGATAATAATCTGAAACAGTCAGCGGTTTGCCCTTCCCCATGAGAGGATTGCTCTGTCATAGGAAGGATAGTTACTAAGGCAACGTAATGGTCCTCACAATTGACTGCACCTGTTTAAACACATTGTTCCGATTACTCCCACTGGAGCTTATGCAAATAAACAGGTGAGTATGTATATTTTGGACATAGACATACACAATCCGGCAAACACCTACACACAACCACTGTAATGTCTTCATATCTTATATCCAGAGGCAGCATCAGTCAGCGAGTGGGATTATTTTCCTGGTTCTAATGAGGGGATGTTATTGATTGGGTCCTACTAAAAGGTTGGAACCGTGCCCAGATTGTTATTAAAGTCTGTATCAAGATGCTCCAAAATTATAAATTTTTTACTGGTTCTCTCAGACAGCAGCCAACCACATTCCATCTTCACCTGAGAGAAGGCCAGGATTAGGTGCAGTCTAAGTAAAAATTCACCTTGTTAATATTGTCATTGTCTTTTGTCTAGTGCCAGAGACTTTCATCCAGGTTTTCTCAAACTGACAAGCCAAAGGAGAGTGCAATCATATTTTTTTATCAAAAGTTATACAGTGGGGAGAACAAAGATTTGATACACTGCCGATTTTGCAGGTTTTCGTACTTACAAAGCATGTAGAAGTCTGTAATTTTTATCATAGGTACTCTTCACCTGTGAGTGACAAAAATCCAGAAAATCACATTGCATGATTTTTAAGTAATTAATTTGCATTTTATTGCATGACATAAGTATTTGATACATCAGAAAAGCAGAAATTAATATTTGGTACAAAAACCTTTGTTTGCAATTACAGAGATCATACGTTTCCTGTAGTTCTTGACCAGGTTTGCACACACTGCAGCAGGGATTTTGGCCCACTCCTCCAAACAGACCTTCAGGTTTTGGGGCTGTCGCTGGGCAATACGGACTTTCAGCTCCCTCAAATGAATTTCTATTGGGTTCAGGTCTGGAGACAGGCTAGGCCACTCCAGGACCTTGAGATGCTTCTTACGGAGCCACTCCTTCGTTGCCCTGGCTGTGTGTTTCGGGTCGTTGTCATGCTGGAAGACCCAGCCACGACCCATCTTCAATGCTCTTACTGAGGGAAGGAGGTTGTTGGCCAAGATCTCGGGATACATGGCCCCATCCATCCTCCCCTCAATACGGTGCGGTCGTCCTGTCCCCTTTGCAGAAAAGCATCCCCAAAGAATTATGTTTCCACCTCCATGCTTCATGGTTGGGATGGTGTTCTTGGGGTTGTACTCATCCCTTCATTCATTCTTCTTCCTCCAAACACGGCGAGTGGAGTTTAGACCAAAAAGCTCTATTTTTGTCTCATCAGACCACATGATTTTGTCTCATTTTGTCTCATCAGACCACATTCTCCCATTCCTCCTCTGGATCATTGTATGATTTTTAAGTAATTAATTAGCATTTTATTGCATGACGTATGTAAACAGGTACTGGTTTAATGTGACGGGATTTATGAAAATATAACTAATGGACATCTCCCATAGAAAATTAAAATACAATTATATCCCTGTCCTCATGATCATTTACACCTGTCACATCATGATAATATACTTTACTTTAGGTTTTTGATGGGGGTTAACAGGGAATAATAACATGACATCATGTTTCACCTTGCCTCCAAATGCCTGCTAGAGATGTCATCCCCAGTTTATTACGGTATGCAGCCGGTTTAATGCCAGTGACAGTCACTAAATGTAAGGGTTACAGTTAAGGAGATATGATATTTTGTTATTCACAGCATCAATGTAACCACAATCCAATTACGTTTCGTAGACTCTTTTACTGTTGCTGGTTAATGCAGGGGCTTTTGGCCTTGTGGTGGCTATTTGATCATTAGACCTAAGAAGCTTATTTTTTAATTAGTATGATGAGTTCAGTTACTTTGAGCTCTTCTTGTTGGAGAGTTGGAGAGAGGAGAGTTGGAATGGGAAATGGCTCGTGAGAGAGACACTTCGTTTTCCAGGGCGGTGCCGATGTCTGGTGCCAGATTTGATGGAAACTATTTAGTTGGGTTCTAAAATAAGCTGTGTGTGTTACTCTGTTTGTCTCTGTTGGTATTTTTTTATATTAACATGAAAAAGTGAACATTGTAATTATAATAGTCCCAGTAGACACATACCTAATTTGTTGAGAATGATTTTGCATTAATGAGATAAATAAGACATGGTCCACTCCACTCAGAACTCTGTCCGGTTCATCTTGTTTAATAGCACACTCCACTCATAATCACATTATTGTTTTTTTGAGTACAACAGCATAATTCTACTCTACAGTTAATGTTAACTGACATAATTTGATTTGAATAATGGCGCGGAAGCACTAGTGTTTTGATGGGTAATTTCATTCATTTCGTCTAATTACTTTTGATCATAAATGAGATATCTGTTTCAAAACATAAAAAATATTAATGGCATTCACATCTTGTTACAAGCTAGGGAGTGATGTATTTTCTGTTTGACATACATGATATATATGATTTACATTTACAAAATACATTTATAATTGTAGTATTGAGGATAGAAACCGTAATGTTGACCATATAGTTTACTGGGAGGGCTCATCCACAGACCACCATAACCTGCCATCACCATTGAAAACAAGAGCAATGACTACTGTGCCTATAGAAAATCATTGCCTTAGAGTTTGAATTAAGAGTTATTTTAGATAATCCACACCTTTACCCTGAGTGTGTATATATACACACCGATCCGACGTAACATTATGACCACTGACAGGTGAAGTGAATAACATTGATAATCTCGTTATCATGGCACCTGTCAGTGTTTGGGATATATTAAACAGCAAGTGAACATTCTGTCCTCAAAGTTGATGTGTTAGAAGCAGGAAAAATGGGCAAGCGTAAGGAGCTGAGCGACTTTGACCAGGACCAAATTGTGATGGCTAGACGACTGGGTCAGAGCATCTCCAAAACTACTGCTCTTATGGGGTGTTCCCTGTCTGCAGTGGTCAGTAACTTTAAAAAGTGGTCAAAGGAAAGAAAAGCGATGAACCAGAGACAGGTTCATGGGTGGCTCATTGATGCACATGGGGAGTGAAGGCTGGCCTGTGTGGTCCGATCCAACAGATGAGCTAATGTCGCTCAAATTAAAAGGTATCAGAACACACAGTGCATCGAAAATCGTTGCGTATGGGGCTGCATAGCCGCAGACCAGTTAGGGTGCCCATGCTGACCCCTATGACCTCTGTAAAAAGCGCCTACAATGGGCATGTGAGCATCCGAACTGGACCTTGGAGCAATGGAAGAAGGTAGCCTGGTCTGATGAATCACATTTTCTTTTACATCACGTGGATGGCTGGGTGTGTGTGTGTCACTTACCTGGAACACATGGCACCAGGAAGCACTATGGGAAGAAGGGCAAGTCGGCGGAGGCAGTGTGATGCTCTGGGCAATGTTCTGCTGGGAAACCTTGGGTCCTGCCATTCATGTGGATGTTACTTTGACACGTACCACCTACCTGAGCAATGCAGACCATGTGCACCATTTCATGGCAACGGTATTTCATGATGGCATTGGCCTCTTTCAGCAGGATAATGCGCCCTGCCACAAAGAAAAATAGTTCAGGAATGGTTTGAGGAACACAACAATGAGTTCAAGGTGTTGACTTGGCCTCCAAATTCTCCAGATCTCACTCCAATTGAGCATCTGTGGGATGTGCTTGACAAACAGGTCAGATCCATGGAGATCCCACCTCACAACTTACACGACTTGACAGTGTATTCTATACAATACTGTTTAGGCTCTCTCCAGGTCCTTAGGAAGTATCTAAGGACAGCAACCCCTAAGTCATTTTGGATTGGATTCAAGATAAGGCTCTGGCTGGGACATTTAGTTTTTAGTCCTTAGCCATTCCACTCATATTTGGGTGTGTGCCTAGGACATGTACTTTAGAATTTTTTATTCCTTAACCACTCCACTTTGGAACATTTACCTTTTATTCCTTAACGACTCCACTTCATCTTCAGGTGTGTTCTTAAGGTCACTGTCATGCTGAATGTTGAACAGAGAGAGCAGCACGTTTTCCTAAATAACTTTTCTGTAGCTTGCTTTATTTTCCCTCTGTAGCTCCAGTAACCGTTGGTGAGAAACATCCCAATAACATTATGCTGCCACCACCATGCTTCATTGTAGAAATGGTATTCTTAGGGTGAAATTCCTTGTTGGGTTTGTGCAAAATATAACACTGCATCTAATCCCAAAAGTTACATTTTAGTTTTGTCAGACCCTGCAAAGAAATATGCCAGGTGGCTAAAAAATCTTCTGAATGTATTTAGCATACTTCAAATGGGACTTAGGATGGGCTTTGGTGTCTAATGGCTTCCAACTTACCACCCTACTATACAGGCCAGAATTGTGGAGTGCTTTGGACAAATGCATGGCTATCTTATTTGGGGATGTGTAATATTGGGCTATTAATTGTCTTGAATGTCCAGAGTGTTGAATGTTCATCACAAGCCATAAGAATCTTCAAAATGACAGCAAAATGATTCATTGGTGGATACCTGTACTATTTGCATGGTTCCTTTTCTTGTACTAACCTTTGACTAAAGACTTTATACATACTTGCTAGACTCTCATTTATGAAGGGATTATTCCTTGAGTGCTTAAGTTCGTAACGGTAAAAAACAACGTATCAGTAATCTTCAATATCTCTCCACTGCATCATGTGGACTTCATTATAGTCTGCTCGTTTTTGGCAGTTATGTGTTGTTTATCTGTTGTGTGGTGGTACGTTGGCACGGAAACCTGTTGGCGGAAGATTGTTGCATATATTTCATATAATAAAAAATATTGGCAACGAAATGTTAAATAACGGCTATGATTGTAGTATCAGGACAAAGGTAGGGCCGTTTATGTCTCTTTTTTCATGACTTGACAGGGGTGTTGCTCTTGTACTAATTCCCATGAAGACCCAGATGGCTGTCTGCAACTCATGCTGTTGCAAATTCATGCTGTAGCTCTCCCGGTGGTCTGCCTCAGTCTACTGAGCACCCTGAGTCTCTCGGTGTGACCCGAGACTGTGTGAGCCACCACCATGCGCTGAGCTAATCTAGTGAGACATCACATCATGTCTGGTTGCCCACAGGCTTAGCCCACTCACACACTCAGTCAGTTTATATAACTCCGGTGAAGCCAGAATATGCATGTCTATTGAGGAACTCTACTCAGCCCTTTGTTCGGTGGTGTTCATGTCAATCAAACCTCGCTGGGGAGCTTGAACACAGTATGTGGAGGCCATCAATCAGCTGACATCTGAGAAATGGAACACATACTGTAATCCATAGAAATATAGCTGTAGAGTATAATGATACCTTTCTTTTCTTTCAGTTATTGATCATGCTTTTGTGGTAGAGCACATTTCACCATGATTTTAGCGGACAGTTTGTGCCAACAGCCTAGCATTATGCACACTATCCATTTTGATAATCATGTTTGAGTTGGCCCACATTCTGCTTGATGTGCATATGATTGACAGCTAATTGGGTGCCAGGTGCAAGTACTGAAGGGAAGAGAGGTGGAAGGTGAGGTAGGGAGGACGCAGGTGGAGGAAAGAGAGGACGTGGCTGGTCTGACTAAGCAGAACTGCACTGGGCCCTCAGGAAACCTGTAATCGCACAGCACCGTATAGAAACAAGCAAAACAAATGACTCATCTATAACAGCAGCATGGAAACAGACTTAAAGAAATGTTGCTTTGATAGTTCTTATGGGATTTGATAACACCTCACATCGTGATGTTTCGTTGTTAGGCAACTGGTGTTGTTCTGTGTTGGTGATAAAGACGTTGTTCCATTGTTTTTTTTTTCTTTCCCCTCTGACGTAGTGGACGCAGACAGACGGCAATAAAAACACCTAGCACGTCTCAGGCTGTCTGTTTCTTATGGCAATAGTTAAAGGGTCCGTCCACTAAACATTCCCTGTGATGAAAAATAATCGTCCGGGCCTGTCGAGACACAGCCCTCTGCAGCCATCTGGGTTTTGCTAATATACCTGATGAGTGTGGAATACCTCATATACTCCCGGGCTGCTCACGTTAAGCACCCCTTCCTTCACTCCACACCTCCTCATAACTCCCTGAAGCAGAACCACACTCTCTGTGTAATAAAATAGACTGACTATAGCTCGATCCTTTTTTTTGTTTTGTTACTTGGAGCAGCGGTACCATTTATGGGGTGAACTGGGCAGTGGGTACCATCAACACTGTAAACATCGCAATAAGAGGGAGATGGCCAGAGAGAAAACGAGTGCACCCCATTCAGCACGCAGAGCTATTCAAACGCGATAGGACCCATGAGGCTTGGGCTGAAACAAAACCATATCACAACATTGATCGGAGTGACACCTGGAGGTTTCCGCTGACCGTTCCGGGGAAGTCAGACATACGTAGGGTGACAGGAAGAGAGCCTCGCTGTTAGAATGACGCCCCCTCTCATTGCATACACCGTAGATATAGATGTCCAGTCAGTACAGTCCTTTGGGCTTAGGAGGTAATTAAGAATATGATTGCGAGAAGGTCACAGTGGGTCAGCATGGATCTCAGATGGCTTTTGGTTGTGGAGAGTTTAAACAGGCTCTGATTGGTTACAAAGTAATGTAAACAGGAAGTACACCACTTTGTGAAACAATGGCAGGGCTGAAATAATGGTAGGTATTGGAGCTGTACATCGGATATTTGGATACTTTGGATATTTTATGTTTTTTCTTGGTTCCATTAAGTTGCTGAAATGTCTGTCTCAAACCACTATAGTTTCCCATGTATAATACACATGATTTTAGGAGCCTCTCCGGGGATATTGCAGTTTAAAGACAAGGCCAGAGTTTGACAGGTGCTTCTCTATTATTTCAAAATACAGCAGTCTGTTGACAGGTTTGGATTACATGGCTAGTCAGGTACTGTGCCTTTCTACAGAGTGCAATGAATAAATGTTGGAGAAAGACTTCTGTTCTTTTCAAATGTAATAATGTGAATGCTGAGAGCCACCAAAAACTGGCAAGAAGCGGAATCGTCATTCAAAGGCACTGTTTGTGCCTTTATATTATAGTCTCTAATATTACATTGAAAACACATGCTGCATGTATTGAAATGAGCATTCAACAGGCCTTTCTATGTTAAGTGTATTTTATTGTTGAATAATGAAAAAACTGTTATTTGTGTGTGTGTGTGTGTGTGTGGGTGTGTAGGCATAGGAGCAGAGTTAGAAGGATTGCCCACACCCCCCATAATTAGAACAATGTGAAAAA
Source organism: Esox lucius (assembly GCF_011004845.1). Taxonomy (NCBI): domain Eukaryota; kingdom Metazoa; phylum Chordata; class Actinopteri; order Esociformes; family Esocidae; genus Esox; species Esox lucius. Next base: position 15,522,088 of record NC_047570.1, on the reverse strand, counting down.
TATCAAATGTACCTCCAACCCAATCATAAACTCAACCTTAGCCCTTGTGTGCACGTGTTTGTGTGTATGTTGGCAGTCATGTTGGCACCGCGCAATCTTAGACGGATTCCGTAACCCAAAAGAATGTACTCATGCATATTTAATGTATGAATCATGTCTTTGATATGACTACACTGTAATCATCTACAGCTGAGGTAATGACACATGCTCTCCCACTGTTGGGTCTGAATAACACACAACATACCATCACCATCTGTGCCTCTCTCTCTGTTTACTTGACAATATGGAGGAAACACTCATGTCTACAGATTAAAACAATTATCTTATTTTCTGTAAGTATTATTTATGGTGATAAGGGACTTATATGACTAGTTTGTCAGGAATATGGTTTGGACGTATACATTTATTTAATGTTTTATGAATTGAGTTTGACTATGAAATAAGATTTGGAATCTTGTTTATGAGCACTCATGCTGATAACGTTGTCCCTCCGTCTGTGATATCCTTGCAGTGCCTGATCATTGGGGGAGGCCCTTGTGGTTTGCGGACGGCTATTGAACTGGCTCTGCTGGGGGCTAAGGTGGTGGTTATTGAGAAGAGGGACACCTTCTCCAGAAACAACGTTCTACACCTGTGGCCTTACACCATCCACGACCTCAGGGGCCTCGGGGCCAAGAAGTTCTATGGCAAATTCTGTGCGGGAGCCATAGACCACATCAGTAAGTATTATTACATGTGAGGTAAACACAGCAGCAGGAAACCTTGGCTTTCATACGGTCTTAATCAGGGTTGGGTAATGTGAAAGATTATATTTTTTTTGCAATTTATCAAGTAAAAAAATCTTCAGTTGTTAGCATAACACCTGATCAATTCAGGTTTGAACGTATATACGGGAGAAAGTATCATGACAAACACACAATACAAGTACAGGGACCAACACAGAGTAGTGTCATGACAGATGTTCTGATTTTACATTGCCATGGTTCAAACTTATATTCCTTCCCAACTGTACAGATGACGCCACTAGTTCTTGCAGAATGCATATATAAAAATAGTTGCCAGCATGATGTAACCTAGGGAATGCAAGGTTGCACACAGACATAGATTCAGGAGACATATGTAATCATAGAATGTCGGTTGCCCTGACAACTAGACTAACGCACAACAACTGTTACTATGGGTGGTTTTGCTAACGCAGCTCTCCAAATAAGGAATAGGGTCCTGTTCACCTATACATGACAAGGAACAGGAGCCCTGTGCTGCTATCGAGATATTCCCCCCAAAAGGGAGACTTCTAGTGGTTTCTACCAGGCCCAAGGCCCAGTCCACATAGATGGAGACCAGGAGCCTTGCTCAGCTGACATTCCATTCATTACCTGACTGGATACAGAGAAGGGAAAGACATTGACCATGGAAGACATAGCTAATGTCATAAACAGAATTACAGGAGCTCTGAAGGCTGAAAGGCTAATCAAAGCATAAATGTTCATTAGACAAATGTGTTTTCCACAGTAATAACTGATTAAATACTTCTCATATATATATATATATATATATATATATATATATATATATATATATATATATATATATATGAGAAGCAAAAGCAAAAGCGCTCCAAATCTGTCAGATTATTAGGACATCTCCTGTGCACAGCCCTCTTCAGATCACCCCACAGATGTTCAATTGGATTCAGGTCTGGGTTCTGGCTGGGCCATTCCAAAATGTTAATCTTCTTCTGGTGAAGCCATGCTTTTGTGGATTTGGATGTGTGCTTTGGGTTGTTGTCGTGCATCTTCACCTTTCTAATGGACACTTGTAGGTTTTGTGCCAAAATTGCCTGGTATTTGGAACTGTTCATAATTCCCTCCAACCTGACTAAGGCCCTGGTTCCAGCTGAAGAAAAACAGTCCCAAAGCATGATGCTGCCAACACCATACTTCACTGTGGGTATGGTGTTCTTTGGGTGATGTGCAGTGTTGTTTTTGCACCAAAAATACCTTTTGGAATTATGGCCAAATAGTTCAACCTTAGTTTCATCAGACCATAACACATTTTTCCACCAGCTTTTGGGGGACTTGATGTTTGTTTTTGCATACCCCATAGCACATTCATATGAAGAATATGGGAGATTGTTATCACATGTAGCATACAGCCAGAACTAGCCAGAAATTCCTACAGTTCCTTTAATGATGCTGTAGGCCTCATGGAAACCTCCCTGACCAGTTTTCTTCTCGTCTTTTCATCAATTTTGAAAGGACATCCAGTTCTTGGTAATATCTCTGTTGTGCTATATTTTCTCCACTTGATGATGACTGTCTTCACTGTGTTCCATGGTATATCTAATGCTTTGGAAATTATTTTATATCCTTCTCCTGACTGATATCTTTCAACAATGAGATCCCTCTGATGCTTTGGAAGCTCTCTACGGACCATGGATTTTGCTCTGTATTATTAATTCAACAAACTATGTACTTTCTCTATGTACTTTTGTGTACATAGAGAAAGTCTTAAATCTTTGAGTTCAGCTCATGATAAATGGGGGCAAAAACAAATGTGTTGCATTAATAATTTTGTTCAGTGTATATCTACAGCAATGTTTTTGATGCTATTGATATTTTATTACTAAGTTGTGCTCTCTTGTGCAGTTTGTTGAATTAATAATTATTCTGTATGTCTATTCAGACTGCAAAAAATATTTCTCTGCGTATTTTAGAAACGGATAGTAATACTAATTACTGTATTTCATGTAACTGTACTCAGCAACGGCTTGCGGTTTTCAAATCATCTGCCCGGTCTTGGTCATAGTAATACTGTAGATCGCTGTTGTAGCCACTACATATAGCACTATGATTTTCATATTCTTGTAAGAGAATATATCCTAAGGGGATTATGCTATTGTATTATGTCTCCTCCCCCCAGTAATTCGTAGTGACAGAGATAAAAGGCTGTGCTACCAGTGGTACGTAATCGTTCCTTAGCTTTCAAATGACATGCACAAAAGGCCCAATTTAAGTGTAAACACATGGATGTCTTTGGAGTGTTCATTTGTGTGTGTTAAGAATGTACCTTAAACTCACTAGACATCTATTTGAAAATGTATAACAGTTGGAATCTTCCGAAGGACAGTGGTTATGAGTGAGCCTGGTTTGAGCCTGGTGTGGGGTAGACATTGGAGGAAGATTTTGCTAATCTCCGGGATGTCTGTTTCACGTGTATAAGATAAGCCAGAAAATCCAACTGGGTTTCCTGTATGGTTGCAAGACCTCATGATTCTTGTCTGTGCTTGCCAGGTATTCGTCAGCTCCAGCTCATGCTGCTGAAGATTGCCCTGCTCGTAGCTGTGGAGTTCCATGTCAATGTTGAGTTTGTCAAGCTGTTGGAACCTTCAGATCAGCAGGAGAATGACGGTGAGTCAAAACCCATCAATTTAGCTTTATGTCCTTTGAAATCCATCAACAGTTTCCCAGTTACCATCTATCTATGAACCCTGCCCATTTCTGCTTATAGTTTTCTGGATTTTGGATATGATTCTGAAGAATAGAGACATAATTTGAGACTTCTAAAATCAGAATGGTGATTGATTTTGGGGTTAAAGGGCTTAGAGTAAGTGATTTTGAGAACAGCATCTTACACCTTAAAATGATTTGCCTTGCATTAGCAACAGACAGTTTAAGATGCACTGTGGGATATTAAATTGGTATAATATGTAGGTGTGAAAAAGGAATGTGTAGGTTGTAACATACCGTAAGAAATTATGAAATAGAATACAACTGAATGATTTAGTACACAAAGCACAGGGACTAGTTTGGCTCATTAACACCACTTTCACAACTGCTGGCTGAAATTAGACAACTACTCTGCAGTGCATCTTTAAGGGCAATAGTGAGTTACCATAACCCATAACTAGCACATGTCAGAATATAAAAGACATTTAAGATCCTTGATCATTGCTTCATTATGGCTATTCAGCTGATAATGGCTAGCAACTTATTGGATGTGAATGCTGTGTGGTGTGTGGGGTAATGTGGCGCCAAGTCGAAGCCCTGGTTATCTGAAATTCCTCTACGCTTGACCGACCCTCCTCCTTACAGAGCATTGTTGATTGGACTGAAGTCCATGACCGGTCCCATGTGGCCTCCTTGAAAGCGATGACAAACAACTGATAAAAACAAGAGTCCTTACTAAATTTGGAAACAGACTGGTAGCCCCTGCTTTTTCCATCACAGGGTTCGCAGTGCCCTTTACATGATGGAATGCATTTTTGACATGGTGATATGACACAGCGGAAAGCCAACCCAAAGATGCCAACCCACACTGCCTCTATGGCTGCAGTCATTTACTACATGTGGTTAACTATGTGCTAAAACACTGTAATATATTGGCTATATTGTAGTTAGCACTCTGGTATCAATTTTACAGCACAAGTGATACTGACATGATCAGCATTTTATTTAATTAGAGTACTGTATTGGCTGCTGAGCTAAACTATACGATTTGTGAGACCTCTGTGCCTCCCCACCCTTTGTTGGGAGCTGTCAGGATTAGCACACTCTTTTCCCTATTGGGTGTTGATAAGCATCATAAATATTGTTTCACAGAAATAACAGGCCAAAACAATGAGCAAGTAAATATTGTGTCTGTTTCTCTATTCGATGTCTGCTCATTCTCTCTATCCGGGTTGAGTTCTACCGGCCTGCTCAATACTCAATTGTGTTTGTCTGAGGTGTGTGTCCATGTGAATATGCCACAATACGAATGACTCTCCTCCCCCTCCAGTCCTTTGTGTATGCTTCTCCTCAATGACCCCCTCCTGTCCTTTGTGTATGTTTCAGGGCCTGGCTGGAGGGCTGAGGTCAGGCCTGCTGATCACCCCCTGGCTGACTTTGAATTTGATGTAGTGGTCGGGGCTGACGGGAGAAGGAATACTCTAGAAGGTGAGAGCCCTAGCGGGACAGAGTTGTATCCAGGCAGGGTGCAGTTAGGTCCGGAAGTATTTGGACACTGACACAATTTTCACAATATTGGCTTTGTATGCCACCACAATGGATTTGAAATAAAACACCTGAGATGCAATTGAAGTGCAGACTTTCAGCTTTAATTCACAGGGTTGAACAAAAATATTATATGAAATGTTTAGGAATTACAACTATTTTCATACACAGTCCCCTTATTTCAGGGTCTCAAATGTATTTGGACAAATTAACACAATCATGAATAAAATGTAATTTTTTTATACTTTATCGAGAATCCTTTGCAGGCAATGACTGCTTCAAGTCTAGAATGCATGGACATCACCAAATGCTGGGTTTTCTCCTTTGTGATGCATTCCCAGGCCTTTAATGCAGCTGTCTTCAGTGGTTGTTTGTTCATGGGTCTTTCTGCCTTACATTTTGTCTTCAGCAAGTGAAACACATGCTCGATCGGGTTGAGATCAGGTGATTGACTCGACCATTGCAGAATATTCCACTTCTTTGCTGTAAAAAACTCCTGGGTTGCTTTCGCATTGTCCATCTATAAAGTGAAGCTCCATCCAATCAACTTTGCTGAAATTGGCTGAATCTGAGCAGACAATTTATCCCTGTACACTTCAGAATTAATCTGTCCATTTCTGTCTTCTGTCACATCATCAATAAACACTAGTGACCTAGTGCCATTGGAAGCCATGCATGCCCGTGCCATCACACTGCCTCCACCGTGTTTTACAGAGGATGTGGTGTGCTTTGGATCATGAACCGTTCCAAGCCTTCTCCATAACTTTTTCCTCCCATCATTCTGGTACAGGTTGATCTTAGTTTCATCTGTCCACAGAATGCTGTTCCAGAACTGGGCTGGCTTTTATAGATGATTTTTGATCAAGTCTAATCTGGCCTTTCTATTCGTGAGGCTTATAAATGGTTTGCACCTTGTGAAGTCTTTACTTTATGGTAGACTTGAATAATGAAATGCCTACCTCCTGGAGAGTGTTTTTTATTTGGCTTGATGTAATGAAGAGGTTTTCCTTTTCCATGGAAAGGATCCTACGATCATCCACCACTGTTGTCTTCCGTGGATGTCCATGACTTTTTATATTGCAGGGCTCACCAGTGTGTTCTTTTTTTTCGCAGAATGTACCAAACTGTTGATTTGGCCACTCCTAATGTGCCTGCTATCTCTCTGATGGGTTTTAATTTAAAACAAAATTGCCTAAGGATGGCCTGTTTCACTTGCATTGAGAGCTCCTTTGACCGCATATTTTGGGTTTACTGCAACAGCTTCCACATGCGAATGCCACACCTGGAATCTACTCCAGACCTTTTACCTGCTTAAGTGATGAAGAAATAACGATGGAATAACCCACACCTGTCCATGAAACAGCTTTTGAGTCATTTGCCCATTCACTTTTGGTCCCTACATATTAAAACAGCTTTAATTCCTAAACCGTTCCTCCAATTTGTATGTGAATACCCTCAAATTAAAGTTGAGACTGCTCTTTAAGACCGTATTCATTATTTAACTGTAACTTGAATATATTTTGGTAAACAGCCAAAATAATAAAATTTGTGTCAGTATCCAATTATTTCCAGACCTAACCATATATCTACCCACTGTTCATGAAATTACCCTGGTATAAGGTATGGTATCAATCTGATATCTTGTAGGCACATCTGTGGAATGATTCCCATTAGAGATTGCTCAATATGTTTGCTATACTATACTTGCTCCAAAGCTAACTTTAGCTCCGAGATCAAATGCACTTGGAGGCTGTTTGGAGCACCTTCAAACATAATTTCTGTATTAAACCTTGTTTATGTAGCTAGGTTGAAAATGTCTTGTTTCAGATATTATCCAGAACACATTTCTCATCTAATTTTCTCTATTGTTAGTCTGGATAACGGCTCAACAACTGTAAAGAAATGTTTGATTGTTATTGCCTGTGGCTTTTGGCTGCACAAAGGATCCATTCAAAAAATCATTGTCTCATCCAAGAAAGTTCTGAACCCATAAAATCTGACTCGCCTCTGTGAAACGATATTCTGTGATGTCATTAATCTGTCGAAAGGCAATGTTACAAATGAAATCACCATAGCTCCGTACCTTAATAATAAAATAGAGCTGAGGCCTTATTTGTGTAGTCCTCTAAATGCTGTTCAACAGTTGTTACATGCATGTTCCCCCATTACAGACGCCTGTCATCTCCTCACCAGGCCACATTAGATGCTTCTTCCTAAAAAGGGCATTTTCTGTCTTCATACAATGAGGCGTTTAGGTCATTGTGTGATGACGAAAAGCCTGAGTAAAACATTATTTTTAGAAGTCCTGCTTTTGAACTGCTGTATAAGCCATCTCTAAGAGGAGGGTTAAATACACCCCAATCTGTTCTACCCAGCTAATAGTCTATGAAGGGCAGAACTGCATTTGGAAAAATGTATATGAGAGGAAAATACCCAAATGATTTAGCGGTGACATTCAATAATTATGATAGGAAGAAGACTGCTTAATAAATGAGAACATTCATCCTTTACTTCCTGGATCACAGCTGTAGAGATAATGCAGGTATATTTTCTTTTATGGGAAGATTTTGGTGCAGGGCCTCCCTTCTCCAGGACAGTTATAAGCACATTACCATGTGATCCGTGGGACGCCGTCTGAAGTGACATAGCCCTGGAACTGGCTGTGGTTACATTACTTTTCCAGACATTTGGCACTGTCGTAGAGCACTGACACCACAAAGAGGCTTGTAAAAATGTCACTGTATTCTCTTTTAAAAGGGAAGGTTTTCCGTTATTTGAAAAGCCTGCACGATTTTATATGAGACTGTAATTGTAAGCATTTACTACAGATAAAACGGAAACCCAAGTGAATGCCAGTCTGAACCCAAGCTTCAGTGTATTTTAACACTTGCTTGAAGTTATGCTTGGCCTGGGATAGATAGTTAATATTAAATTAACCTTGAAGATGTGTAATATTTCATGTTTGCAAAGTTCCATTATGAGAAGAAAATATGACATCTAGGTCATTCAGAATGTGGTGGTAAGCATTGCATCAGTCTGAAGAGGAACTGATACTTTCCTTTTCTTGTTCATACTTAAAATTAAAGAAGTGCAACAACTGTTGAAAATAATATGCCTACATATTGTACAAATTGGAGCATGAAAAGTAGCACATTCTGTTACAATTGTTCATGTAATGTGTGGCTGCACTTCATGAAAGTGAATGAAATATTTATTAAATAATAGAATATAAGTACCCATGCAACTTTTGCTTAAAGACCTTTGTTCCCCTGGTGACCAGCATCGCTCGGTAACATGCCTCTCAGATCTTAAAATAACTGGAATGTGATTACTGCTGAGGGCCAGATTTCCTCTTGATTGGCACGCCGTCCTGGCTGACCGCTGTGTCTTGTCTGGTGAATTAGTCCCTACAGTACCAATCCCTCCCTTTCTTTCTCCCTTAATCTCTATCTCTTTCTCTCTTTTTTCATCTTACAGGATTCAAAAGGAAGGAGTTCCGTGGTAAACTGGCCATTGCCATCACAGCCAACTTTGTGAATAGGAACACCACAGCCGAGGCCAAGGTGGAGGAGATCAGTGGTGTTGCCTTCATATTTAACCAGAAGTTCTTCCTGGAGCTCAAAGAGGAGACAGGTGGGGCAAGTTCCAGCTAATAGTGGTCAGCTACGGACTTCCCTAAGAATGCACTTAAATACACACATTGTCAAACATAAGCCCAGTGCTCTAAGGGCAGAGACGGCCACCACCGTCTAGGTTGGAACCTTTACTGTGCCCCTTGCCGGTGTGTGGCCGGGAATCTCATGGGGGAGTGGGTAGTGGGCAGCATTGTCTGGGGTAAGGGGAGGCTTTGTCAGCAGGGATTTCGTTGACCTGACATTCTAGGGACTTCCTCAGGCATTGGGCACTTGCAGGCTAATTGAGGTTGTTATTTAACTGTGTGACCTGATCTGGCTAACTGAAACATTTGGTTACTAAGAACACAGCTCCTGGGCCTCCTAATAGGCAATTTTCAGACTCTGAGTTATGTTAGAAAAAAGTATGAATCTTTATTTTTGACAATAGGATATTAAATGTTAAAGGTTCAAGAGGCAATTAGTGGCAAACGTTGTGACTCCTTTGGGTGTTCCATTTAGTCACGCTACATTTCCTTCTCCACAGTATGGGGCTAAAGTGCATCAGTGCTATCAGTTTACAGTAGCTCACACAAGGCAACATTTATAACCACAAGATACCCTCAGCATACATGCATACACATACTGTAGGAACCACACTTGCATTACAAAGACACCCACTGTAATATAAGAAATACTATATACAATGGTCACACATTTTCTTGATGACACTTATCCACTGTAGTATGTGCCACCAAACAACACATTTCTGGCTTGTCACATCAGTTTCCCAACTGCATACAGACCCATCAGTCAGATATGTTAAACAGCTGTGATTTGGCACAGTACATACATCATTGGGCATGAGTCATAGTACCATACAACTGCAAACACAACCAAATATATTCATAAAAAATCTGTGTATCGCTGACCTGAGCATACCCTGCCTCTTAGTTTACACTTCCTAAAAAAGAACAATCATTCTGTTTACCCAACATCATAACAATCTCCTTTTGTGTATAGTACATACTATATACAATAATAAAAAACTTGGTTAACAATGTGATAAAAAGAAGAAATTAAGAAGTAAAAAGCTTGATGGCTATATCATCACATTAATTGGAAGATGGTTGGCACAATCTTCAACTCTCCAGAGCCCATTTGTAGTTTATGTGATGAGACAAGGTCAGAACTACGATTGGATCCCATTAAATTGGGGGGGGGGGGGGGGGGTTATTTTTTAAAAACAGGTTTAACCCTCCTGTGTGTATGTCTGTGTGTGTGTGTGTGTTTGTGTGTGTGTCTTTGCAGGTATTGACCTGGAGAACATTGTGTACTACAAGGACAACACACACTACTTTGTCATGACAGCAAAGAAGCAAAGCCTACTGGACAAGGGAGTCATCGTTCATGTGAGCAGACGTGCTTTAGATTGTTGTTTTTCGATGTGTGTGAGAGAGAGAATGAAAGAGAAAGAAACAGAGAGAAAAGAACTAGAAACCAGGCACGCCTAGTTCAGTTTGCATGCAACAGAAAGTGTTGTCATTTCCAGATTCGAACCCAGGTCACCCACCTGAAAGGCTGTGTCATTAACCACTACACCACAGAGCTGTACATTTGCTGGGTGTCAGTATAGCCTCTTCTCTCTATCCTGAACAAATCCTCTTTTGCCACTGGCCATTTTAACAGTTAATTGGTCATTCATGAATGACATGGATACAGTTAAACTGACTAACGTTTCTTACTGCGTTTACCTCCACCACAAATAGCGTTTATGTATGGCATTTGCCACTGGCCGTTTTAACAGCATATTAGCCAGTAATAAGCTTTACCGGTACCTGCTAACTTACTGGAATAGAATTGAGCAATTGCTAGTGAGTCTGCCAAAGCTATTTCATTTCATGGCATAAGAACTTATTTATACTTTTTTTCTGTCATTTGTGAATGACATTTATACAGTGACTATCAATAAAGGCGATGATAACTAACTTTTTCATCAAGTGAAAATACGAGAGAATCGTTTAATCTACCAGAAATAATTTATAAATGTTGTTGCTCTCAATAGATTCAAACTCAGGTCTTCCACATTAGAGGCAATGTCTTTAACCACTACGGCACAGCATTACACGTTTCAGCAGTCGCTAGACTCCATTGAGGATTGTGTTAAACTGACTAACATTTCTTAATATGTGTACCTCCACCATAGTGTCTATGAAATGTATTGCTTTTGCCACTGGCCGTTTTAACAGCTTATTAGCCAGTAATAGGCTTACTAGTATCTACTAACCTCCTAGGAATAATCATAAGAATTGAGCAATTGCTAGCGAGACTGAAGATGAACATTTCCATGCCAGAAACAGTCGCAATATTAATGTATACAGTTTCAGTAAAGGCTTACTATAACGTAAATATTGTATGTTAAGCCAACAAATGTGTTTGTCTATCATGACCCAAACCGCATGCACGGATGCATACTTCGAAAATCCACCAGAAACAGTTGCAATATAACCGTAAATAGTTTTATTTTAGGCTTACTATAATGTAGATATTAACGATTTTAGCCAGCTAAGTTTTCATCTATTCCGAATAATTCATAATGCATACTTCGCTTCGCCTGCAAGGAAATATGAACTCGGGACCTATAGTTCACAAGTCTGTTTCTCTAACCACTACGCTATTTAACAACAACTCTCTCACTCACTAAGAAACATTCACTCTTCTTGGCGGGCTCTGCTTACACGGTCCGGCAAAAAGAGAGGATAGTGAATTATAGAGTCTGTTGGGTTGGTGGAATCTCATCCTTGGTGATATGCCAGTTTTACAACCCAGGAGCACCATAATAACAGCAATGAAAGCTAAGTGTTATAAACATCCCTAAAGAACCACATATTTCACTGGCTTATGATTCCCACTAAGAGTTCTCTCACTTTAATTGCTAGAGTTCAAAATCTGTCTTTCCATGCAATCATACCGTTAGACATACAATTCATACTTAGAATCCTTAGGTGCTTGAACTGTAATTTTTTTGCAACTTCAAATGAATGAGAAATAGCCATTCATTCTTGAGTATTTTTTATGTATAAATGCTTCACAACCTAATTTGTGTGTACTGCTGTATTCCATTGTAGCCCAAAATGTAATGTTTTAAAACAATGTTTGTAAATAAAATGCATGTAAACACAATTAATATCCTCAAATCCTCAGAATTACAACTAGGCCCCATCTATCACTCTGCTTTCCATCAAAAATGAGTTGCAGTAACCTTTTAGTAATTGCTTCTAATAAGGACTCAAGCTTTAACAGTCATCCTCATATAGAGGGCAAATAGCCTTTATTTTACCTAGGTTACCGATAATGCATCTCATTTAACGTTGTTGGGAGGATGCTCTCAAATGAATGCCTTTTCACTCTCATAGGACTACACTGACTCTGAGATCCTGCTGAGCAGTGAAAATGTGAACCAGGAAGCTCTGTTGGGGTATGCTCGTGAGGCTGCTGACTTTGGCACCAACTACCAGCTGCCTACCCTGGAATTTGCCATGAATGCCTGTGGCCAGCCGGACGTGGCCATGTTTGACTTCACAAGCATGTACGCATCCGAGAATGCAGCGCTGATTAGGGAACGTTTTGGACGCCAGCTATTGGTGGCCCTTGTTGGGGACAGCTTGCTAGAGGTAAGAAGTCAGACAGTAGTAATACATTGTGCTGTCTATTTCTGGGCCCAGTGGCCAATACACTCTTTTGTATAGACCCATCTGACCGCCACAGTCGAGGTTTGATCCTTGACTGTGCTGCCTGATCAGTGGCTGGGAAGCCCTATGGGCAATGCAAAACCGGCCAACGTCAGCCAGGGAACACAATGTATACATTGTCAGTAGGGATTTCTTGGTCTTGAGGGCTTTAGTGACTCCCAAAGAAGGGTTGAAGGTGTGGGCAGAGCTAAGGTTGTCAGGTGGGTGACAACCTTAGCACTGGCCCACGTGACTTTCTGGTTGGAAAAGCAGTGTAGATAAAGGGTCTGGTACGAATGCCTAAGATGAAGGCTCGCCATGATCTCCAACTCTCCCTAATCTTTTGGCGATTGTTGCAGTGAGTCAGAGCTGTAGATGTAACTGCATATTATCAGATGGTGGAAGGGAGAAAAAAGAAAGTTCAAAGGGGGTACATGTTTTTATATACATGCACGGACACATACACTAACATCATATATCTGCCAGGCAAGAATGTTCATGCTCAGCATAATATAGTGTTGATGTAATCCTGTGTCTGTGTGTGTGCAGCCGTTCTGGCCCATGGGTACAGGGTGTGCAAGAGGCTTTCTTGCTGCCTTTGACACAGCCTGGATGGTGAAAAGGTGGGCTGAGGGCAAGACTCCTTTGGAGGTGCTAGCTGAGAGGTCAGTAGTCAGAAAACCTACAAAAACACACTCATACTTGTTTTAAACAAATAAAAGTAGACTAATATCATCTGTTGTTATAAGCTATTATTATATTATTATATTTCTCCAGGGAGAGTCTTTATAGAATTCTTCCCCAGACCACACCTGAAAACATAGCAAAAAACTTTGAGCAGTACACCATAGACCCGGCGACTCGGTATCCCAATCTCATCTCCACATGTGTCAGACTAAACCAGGTATGTAACAACTTTTCTCAAGGACAACATTGTTTTACGACAGTTTATACTATCTGTTGTTCCCCTGTATTAGGTTCACTCTTAACAATAGGCAAGGATCTGCTGCACGTCTTCTGTCTGTATCTGATTTCTGTTTTATGATGGTTTGTTTTGTTTTTTTCTTCCAGGTGCGTCATCTGTATATTAATGGAGAGCTGCCAGTGAAGTCCTGCTCTCTAGAGCGTAATACTACTATACGTCGCCCTGTGAACCTGGCCAGACAAGGTGATTAACTCAGTGCGGTTTTGTTGGATAAAGTCCAGTATGGACCCTCTGGTCCAGTGGTCCAAATCCACATGACCTGCTTAGGCTTGTATTCAACTGGTTCAAGCTTGTTTGTACATTTTGACAGAGTAGTACTTTGTATTCCCTGGGCCTAAATAGTGTTCATGCATTCATTGGCTATTTACCAAAAGGTAACATAATATAAAGCCAGTTCATTCCAGTTCCATCCCATTCTTTATGCTATAAGAGGGGTTTCAGAACAGTAACAGAGGTCCACAGCAATCTTTCAGGGTCAGACTCCTGTTCTCACTAAGAGTAGTGTGTCTGCATTGTGAATAAGTCTCTGTCCGAGGTTTGTTTTTTCTAAACGATTAATCCTCCGATTTTGGCCTGGATGTGTAATATGTTGTTTACATGTGCATAATCTAAGTAGAATCAGTGTCACACTTCAGTTGGCTATGCAATTCCAAGTTTGAACGCTAGTGGTTTTCATGATAGAGCAAAACACCCAAGTGGGGAGACAAGTTAAATCTTGCCTGGTAGATATCTCAGCATGAATGTTAGGCCACCAACCCAAAGCTCTACCTTGACAAAATGAAGCATATCTAAGACCTCTCCATCGCTGTTGATGGTGTTACTCTTGTACACATCAAGGCAGTGATTCACTTCTGGAGGTTCATTCATTCTTGTCACACAGGAAGAAGCGCACGTCCTTATTCATTCACTCGTTATGTCAAGTTTGGACTACTTTGAAGCTCCTCAAAGTTCTCCTATATCGCACCCCTACTCTGTATACCCGACTGGCTTCCAAGGTTCAAATCCACTACTAGACTATGGAGCTTGCCAATGGAGCAACAGGAGGAATGGCCCCTCCCTACCATTGGACTAAGCTCAAAACCTATATCCCAATCTGCCTTCTGTCTCCTCCAGACTGTTATTTGTCCCACCTTTATGGAAGGTTAGTTATTATGACCATATGTGATTGTCTTACCTGGCTATCTTAAGTAGAATGTGCTTACTGTTTGGTAAGTCACTCTAGAACAAAGCATCTGCTAAATGACTTAAATGTAAATGTAATTTTTGTCTATAGGAAATTGGTCTTCATTGGAGAACTGACAGCTAGCCAAGGGTTTTTTCCACATACTTTAAACCTTAAGGCATTCCCACCATCTAACACAGCCATGTCCCGACAGTGATATATGGCCCCACTGCTCTAATTGACCTCTCAGTCTTATCTCTTACAGTTACCTGCTGTCACAGACTTCACACATCAACAATATCATTTCACTGTTAGCTACTGTATGTGGTTGCGTTGTCGGAGGGAAGAGTGAGAGGGAAATTATACGTAGCTGGGTAGTTTTTATCACTGCACTGTGCAGCTTTAATATTTAGCAATAGAAAACTAACACTGCTTCAGAAAAAATTCAGAGACCCCTGCACTTTTTTCTTTCTTAACTTTAACCCTTCTGTTCCTCACTCAAAACCTTTCTTTTCGACTTTTTTGGAAAGGAAAGATAAAGGTGCAGTGGTCTCTTCATTTTTTGAATGAATGAGAGGCTTCCCAGAGCTGGCCGTTATATGATGTATATCTTATTAGTGGAGTGCCTTTCTTTTCATGCTATTCTCTCCACACTGAACACCTTGTTCCTGTCTGTTTGTGTAGAGTCAGAGATCAGGCCGGGCAGACTGCTGACGTGGTGCCAGAAACAGACAGAAGGCTACAGGAACGTAAGAGTCACAGACTTGACCACCTCCTGGCAGAGTGGCCTGGCCTTCTGTGCCCTTATCCATCGCTTCAGAGCCCACCTCATGTACGTTCAGTTAGACATGTTGCGCACAACTGCCTTCTACTCCTCCAGTAACACATGCCTTATGAAACATACAGTAACTTTAAATAACCACGCTTTTGACTTTAAAAAACATGTATGAGTCACACCCTGGTAGCACTTTATCACTTTAAGTACAGACTGGCTTATCATGAAGTGATTTATTCTGGGTTGACAGTTACCTCATAAGGAAAACATTTATACATGAAGATGTCGTTGATAGACATCTTACACCCATCTGCGCCATGGTCATGTTACCTGTAGAATAAGGCATTCTTTTGTGGCTGTGCAGTGTAAAGTATGCTAGAGAAAAAAAAAAACACCCATTAATTTCAATGTATGTCCTGGTCCACTGTCTCCACACAAAAGCCCCTGTCTCTCCACAGCCAGTGTTTTGGTGAAAGAAAATATAAGACATGCATGTGAATGACACAACTTTCCTCAAAAGCCAACTAAAGTATGCGAAAAGGAGAGTTTGGACAGCCTAACCATGTATTACATTCCACCCTGCTTATCTAGGGCTTTTCTGTCATCGTATTTGTGGTGAACTAATTGCTAAACCTGATCGTCTGTTTCATATCCTCTGTTGATAGCTGATAGTTAACAGCCGCTTGATAGTCACCACTCGATTTCTCACACAACGTTACAACAACGTTGTGTTATGTTATTTTTAATCTCTTACCACTGCCAATGTGTTTTGTCCTTCAGAGAGTTTGATACACTTAATGAGGAGGAGTCGGCTAGCAACCTCCAGCTGGCCTTTGACTTGGCTGAGCAGGAATTTGGTATCCGGCCCTTCACCACTGGAAAGGAGATGGCTGCTGGGCAGGAACCAAACAAGACCAGCATGATTATCTACCTTTCCAAGTTCTATGAGCTGTTCCGCGGCACCCCGCTGCCCCCCTCAGGTAAGTTCACACCCCTTTTCTCCTCCTGTGCAAACACCCCAAGAAAGTGTCTTGAAATCCCAGATGTTGGACCTTTTTACTATATACTGTATTTTATGAAAGGTATGGTAAAATACTCAAACTGCTATATTCTTTTGCCATGTAAGCTTTGGTTAATACCTCTCTCAAGCCGCTATTTTCTGAGGTAGTACATGTCAATTTTTCACAGGCTTTTGGTTATTACAAAGTAAATAGAAAAACAATTTGTTTGACAAGTTGTGCTCTTTGTTTGAATATGAAAACAGTAACAACTTACTGTTGAATGCTTAAAACAAAGGATATCACTTGGATATCAATAGCAATTGCTACAGTAAAAAATACCACTTGCTGAATCCAAAATAGTTTAAGTATGAAGTAAGCTACTATGACGATATTAAAGTAAGCTTATTTTTGCTGGACTGCGAAAGCGGAACCGGCCAAGAAGACAGAATGTCTCTTACTGAGTGAGTGCCTGACAAACTGACTGTCTCACTACCTGTTGTTAAATAGTGTAGTGGTTAGAGACGCGGACTGCAATGTAGCCAAACGTGTTCCATCCTCGCAAACTAGGCATTAGGATTTGTTCAAGATAGACAACATTTTTCTGGCTACAGACATCAGTAGCTCCATTATAGTAAGCCTAAAATAAATATGTCTGAATGGACGAACTTCACTGACAAGGAACATATTTCCCATGATTTCAATTTGCATAGCATAGTTCCCATAGCGTAGTGGTTGGCTATTCAACTGACATTGTTTTCTAAAGAAACAACCCGGCCATGCAGTGATTGGAGTCATTGTTTTCAGGATAGGTACTGTAATGTTACACAAAAACTTTGCTGGCTACAAGCTTCACTAGCTACATTATAGTAAGCCTTTCCCTACAGTACTCTCTTTCTAATTAAACGTATTGAATGTAGTGTAGCGACCCTGTTAAATCTGTTGTTGGTTTGGTTGTTAGCTGATGTAGGGAACTAGTTTTGAGATACGTGACATTTCGACTAATTCGTTTAACAATGCAGAAGTGAAGAGACACCACATCTCTACACATGTATCACGTGCAACACTACCCATTGTTTAAATAGCATTGTGGCTAATGACACAGTCTGCCACATAGGAAACCACAGATCGAATAAAGCCAGGGCAACAACATGCATCCCTTCTAATCGCAGGTCGGCAGAACTAGGCTTTTGTGGTTCCTTTCCTTGTTTTTGAAAGTTTGCTTATCTCCAGAAACCTGACAAGACTGGACTGAGTAGTTGTGACACGTCAACCTCTTTATTCCACCAGTATCTGTTGTACCTGTATCAATTTTGGCAGTACACAACTTGCCCCCATGCTGGTACATGTGTAACTACTGATAGGCATTCTGGTTGTCTTACGTATATACCATCTTCAGTGGCCACATTTACCGAAAAAAAACAGATCATTTGGTTGCCAAAAGCTCTTCAGTCCAATTGTTTACAAATTGATATGTAATCATGAGGAAATGTCAAATCTCCAATATATAACCACAATATGTTCCATTATGTCAGATTGTGAAATACATATTTGAATATGCTACATTTCACCTTGCTTACTTATTGAGGGTGATTGAAGTTCACCCTCACTCTTTTTCTTACCAGGACCTGTCACATATCGATCTGTGTCTCTATCCTCAATGTATGGGCAGACCCCTGCACTCTTTCAAATAAGACATTTATTTCTAGAGACACTAGTCAGTGAATAAAAATGAATAAGAGAACTTCTGGCATTGTGTGGAAGGAGGACTGTGTTGCACAACTTTATCAGTTACATAGTCCAGAATGAGAGGAATGCACATCTGCCTATCACGGGACAGGTTACCCTACATATATTTGTATGGGTCTAAGAAGCCTGTGGAGAACACACTATACCTTACTACAGTCTCTGGTCTGAGATGATAAGGGAAAAGGGCCCTTCATATAGGAGAGTTCTTCTAGCTTCATAGCCTCTGAGCAGTAACACACTTATGCCTCTGTCCACAGCAATCCTGGTTGCCCACACGATTGGATGATGACATATTATTTTGCCTTAATTGTGGTTATTATCTGTAGTGAAGTGTTTCCAGTGTTGGTTCCCAAGGAAATAATACCAAAAATATTATTGGGCAGGAAAAACAGATACTCTGGCCCAATTCGTTTTTTTTCCAAAGCAGTCATACCATTTAATGCAGTCATGTGTTTTTTTGCAGATTCTAAAGGGGCAGATGAAAACAATGGCCGCGCTTCAAAGGCAGTTAGAGGTATGAACAAAGTGCTGAACTTGGCGCCAAGAAAAAGAGTACCAAAGGTAATGACCCTTTGCCATACTGCTGCCTGTCTGCAAACTCACAGCCTCAAAGCCATACTGTGTCATCATTTCCAAAGTCATTTTATTGTTGGGAAATCTAGACAATGGAGACAATCCCTTTTCCCTTGTCATTCGATATTGTCTCATATAACAAATCTTCAAAAAATTATATTTGCCACACTGAAAAAGAAGCAAACACTGCAGTTGGGTTTGCTACCACAATCTTGTTTTATTTTCGCAAAAGAAAACAGGAATTAAACAAAAACCTCACAAAACAAATAAAAAACAAAGAACCTCACTCTTCACAGATTTTCATTTAGATAGACCCCCACCTTGGTCACTGAGAATATATGTACTTATTGATGAGTGAGTGACAACCAAGATTGGATGCACTTGCTGCTCGGCATTTAAAGCTTTTTAAATGCTGTTTTGAATTGATAAAGGAATGTAATAGCAAAGGTTTTGTGTATTCTATCCTGTTAAATGAAGGAATTTAATACCAAAGGTTTTGTGTAATACCAAAGGTTCCTGAGAAATAAAGCTCTGCAACATACAGTTCAGGTCCATCACACCATTCTTTTCACAACTGTTTTGTCTCGAACCCTGCTTTGATGTGTACACTATGATACGACCATCCTCATAATAAATGCATTAAGACAGTGCATTCTTTTCTAGCTTTTGAGCTGGGCTATTTGTTAACAGTTTAGTTTAATTGTTATACCTGTAATTGCAGAATGAAATATTTATATATTACGGCCAGTGTTTTTCTTTCAGAACGAGAAGCAGGTAGAAGACACTGATCCGACATACAAAAGGAGACGAAAAGTCTGCAGTTATTTGGAAGAGGTTGGTTATTACTGTCAGTCTTCCATTTCATCATTTCATTCTAATTATACCAACAGTAAATACTGTAAAATACCATTTTGGCCCTGAAAACGTAATTCCTGTGACAGGCAACCAACTTCTCTGGTCAGAGTTCAACCTGTGTGGGTGAGGGCGGAGAGGTGAAAGAGAACAAGGTCCGCTCCATGGCCTCCCAGCTCTTGGCAAAGTTTGAGGAGAGCACTCCAAGTTGCACCTCCCGGAGACAGGTCAGAACCCCCAAGATAAGCCCCCCCTTTCCCACTCAGTGTTGGGAAATGGCCTCCATATTTTATTATGGATTCCATATTTTTATTATGGATACCATACTACATTACTGTAGTATGGTATATTACCTGGCATGATTATGCTCAGATGCTATAGGTTTATGCAACAACATCCAACAGAAAATGGGTTATGAGGGGTTCAAGGTAAAGAGCCAGGCGTGGTTTTGTGCTATAATATTATCTGATTAGGCTTAGTTAGACATCAGTGTGCTGAAACAGTTCTTACATGGCAGATCACTTTCACACTTTCCTGTCTTTTTACTAACCCTTTTTCTTGGCTTTTGTTTCTGGCTGACAATCAAACCCAATCAGTCTGAATCTTACTGTGAGTGGGGCTCTAGCAGGGCCCTTCGGCCAGGCTCCATGGACATGACTGAGACCCCATGCTTCACCAACCTCAGGCAACAGAAACAACCCACCCCCTCCCCCAAGAGACAGGTAGAGGACTTAAGCAGGCATGGTCAACAAACTCTAACACACACAAATACCCTCAGATACACCCGGCAAAATATTCTCTTTTGGTACTGTAAAAGGAATTGTTCCTATACACAGACTCTGCGCTGGCTGTAGGGCCCCAGTGCTGCTATATTGTATTTTTAGTAAATCAGTTGTGTTCTCAACTTGTAGTTGAGTTATGAAAGTAGAACATACAAGGTTGAAGTGCATCAACAGTCGTCCATTTGTTATGTCAGTCAGAGGGTGGGTTAGAGCACTGACCAATCTCAATTAGGACATACAGGCTGCACTGAATATAGGTTATTCATTTGAGCCAGATTGCTACTACAGATCTAAGGCTTAATTATAATGTGGAAAATAGTCAATTTCTTTAATACATTGTTTTCATTAGGGACAATCAAGTTTGACATTTCCTGGCGGAAATGTGTATCTTTAGGCCTTTTCCTGCAAGAACATTAAATAGAGATCCTGCATCATCCTATATCTATAGTTAATACTGTACACTCACTCTTTAAAACCAGCCATCACTTACCTGCGTTGAGTGTTTAATTCTCCCCCTGGGTTGGAAAGTGGCCCTCCCCAGTGACGTTTCTCATGATGAAGAAAAGCCTGGGCCTTGTTCTCTCCAGCTGTTACACTAATGGAGCCTGTTTGCTACCACCGCTGCCTTCTACACATCAGGCTAACAATGAGTCCACTGAGAGCCGCAGCAGCTCACGTGTGCTGTGTGTTTCCCAGTTTCAGTCTGCAACCTGTGTCAAATATGCAGCCGAGTGTGCCGTTCGGCCCCCACCCCGGCCTCCACCCGAACCTAAGCTCTCGGCCGGGCTCCAAGCCCGGCTTCTTCGCCCGGTCCAGCCCCAACACCAGCTCCAGCCCAAACCCAGACTTGAACCCCTGCCCAGCCCAAAACAAACCCTCCAGAGGATCAGACAGGCTGATCTGGCACGTATTCAGACACAGCCTCAGTCTCAACCCCAGCAGCCAGCGAGCACAGACTCCGCTGGCTCCTCTCCTTCACTCCACACGGCAGTCATAGCCATGTCGAGGATGCTCCACCGCCTCCAGGAGGTGGATGAAATGATCACCCAGGTGAACCATTCCTATCTCCTTTGTCACCATGTGTGTTTCTTTGCACGCGCTGTCTTTTTCTACGGCTAGTGCCTCTAACTGTGTGATCTTGACATACTGGAAGGAAAAGGCTAAATGGGAATGTTGAGATAATCGTTTTACTGTACATTTAGCTAACCATGATTATACTGTTAGCATTGTATAACGCATAGTCAGCTGGTATAGTCAACCCCTGAATCATCTACACTGACCGCAATGGCCAGACCACACCCACAGCCCTGGCACAGATAGTGGGCCAGATGCTGCTGACTGGCCAGTCCTCGTGGCCTTGGTCTGTGCATGCCTGTCTGCCTGTGAGTGCATGTCACTGTGTAATAGTGAGGTCATCTCTGCTGGTGTAGGAAATGAGGGTAATGAGAACAGTCACTCCACTGCCCACACCAAGGCTATTGTTCCCCACCACATAATTAACTCTGTGCCATCTGCATGAAGTAATAATGTATATTCTTATTCTAGACTTTGACTTTGTCCACATAGTTTTAGTGATGTGGCATCATGTAGACGTTTCTTTCTGGTCAATTTCTGAGCTTCTTCGGCTGGCCTAGTTGCAGGCATGAGTCATGTTAGTTGTGGTGGACAGATCTGCAGCACAGTGTGCTCAGGTACATCCCGACAAGACACTGTACAGACATCTCATGACTTTGTGGGCTATACACATGTAAATATCAAAAACCCTGCTATTTCCACTACTAAATTTAGACTCTGGTCATTTAATCACCCTATTGAAATTGCCAAGCTCCTCCAAAACACTCTTCTTAATGTATCTCACCTTGTGTAAATGTAGCCCCTCCCTCTCAGATGTAATACCACCAATCACAATGAAATCAGCGCCAGGAGAGGAGTGATGTGTTGCTCTCTCTATTTCAAAAGACTAAAATAGTTTGTCTCTTTTGTTGAAAGGTGTTTTTCAGCCGGAAGGATATTTCGTATAGATCATATTGTGACCAAAGTGGCTCTTTAGAAACTCAAACCGTATAACTGAACTGTCTAAAATGAGTGCAAACCAGGAAGTACAAACATTTGGAATTATGCACCCACAGTATATATTCTTAGTAGTTGAAAACTCCAAGTGTTTAATATTCACACACATGAACAACTCCAAAAAAGTTGGGGCGCTGTGTTGTATGTAAAGGAAAACAAAATGCAATGTGAAAATCATCTAAACCCTATTTTCAATAGAACATAGTTGAAAAGACAACATATCAAATAAATAATATATGCTCACTTTCAATTTGATGCCAGATGCATCAAATTCAAAAAAAGGTTGGGACAGTGGAAACAGACCACTGCAAGTTGTGCAATGCTAAAAAATAAAACTGGTGGAATACCACACAATATCACACAACTAATTAGGTCAACTGGCAACAGGTCAGTCACATGATTGGGTGCTGAAAGTTCATTCCAGAGAGGATGAGTCTGTCAGAAGTCAGGATGGAGAGGGCTTCACCACTCTGTGAAAGACTGTGTAAGCAAATAGTGCAAAAGTTTTTGAATAACGTTTCTCAATGTAAAAAAGGGTTTGTGGATCTCATCATCTACGGTACATGAAATCATTATAAGATTTAGACAATCTGTACAAATCTCTGTATGCAAGAAACAAAGCCGAAAACCAATATTGGATGGCCATGAACTTCGGGGCCCTCAGGCTGCACTGCATTAAAAACTGACATGATTCTGTAGTGGAAATCATTGCATGGGCTCAGGAACACTTACATTGTCTGTAAACACAGTATGTCGCTGCATCCACAAATGCCAGTTAAAACTCTACCATGCAAAGAAACAATACATAAATAAGATCCAGAACCGCCGCCGCCTTCTCTGGGCCTGAGCTCATTTAAGATGGACTGAGGTAAGTGGAAAACTGTCCCATGGTCTGACAAATCAAAATTATGAATGAAATTATTTTTTGGGAATCATGGATGCCGCATCCTCCAGACTAAAGAGGTGAGGGACTAGCCGGCTTTTCAGCGCACAGTTCAAAAGCCAGCATCTGTGATGGTATGGCGGTGTGTTTGTGCACATGGCATGGGTGACTTGCACCATTATGGATGAATGCACCATTAATGCTGAACAATATACAGGTTTTGGAGCAACATATGCTGTCATCCAGCCAATGTCTTTTTCAGGGAAGGCCTTGCTTATTTCAGCAAGACGATGCCAAACCACATTCTGCACATATTACAACAGCATGGCTCCGTAGTAAAAGAGTCCGGGTGCTAAACTGGCCTGCCAGCAGTCCAGACCTGTCACCCACTGAAAACATTTGGCGCATAATGAAACAAAAAATACGACCAAGGAGACCCCGAACTCTTGAGCAGCTGAAATCCTACATCAAGCAATAATGAGAAATAATTCACTTTCATAACTACAGCAATTGGTCTCCTCAGTTATGCCCCTGTCCCAACTTTTTTAAAACATGTTGCTGGCATAAAATTCTAAGTGGACATTTTGAATTAAGTTTAGGGATAAATAATCTGCACATCATTGCATTCTGTTTTTATTTGCATTTTATGCAGCATCCCAACATTTTTGGAAGTAGGGTTGTGTAATCTGCTGTATAATTTCCTGATGTTTTATAGCACACTGCAATAAATGTTTTGTTGAGTCTGGAGACCATGTGTCTGAGCCAGCCAAAGAAATTCATGAATGGAAATTATTTCCAAGTGCAAATTCATTATGAACTGTACCTTTAAACTGGAAATTACTTGATAAAAGCCTACTTATCTCGCTTGCTCTTTATAACCCTGATTGAGGAGTTCATGATCATCAGTAACATGTGTGTCACTATTCAGAACCATGCTGTGTTGAGGGTGCAGCTTGCTCCTGATGTTTATTCTTTGTCTCATGGTGTGTATCCTACAGAAGAAAGCTCAGACCCAGAATGCTAGAGAGTTTCACAATAAAAGTATCAAGGAGAAAGCAGTCCACCTGGGAGCACTGTTCTCTGGGGATTTGACCTCTACGTCCCAGGTGACTTTGTGACCCCTGAGCTAGTTGGACCCCTCCTGCCTGTGTCAGTGTTTGTGTTGTTTCACGCTTGGTCTTCTTTGGCATCACTGCTTCAATACAGAGTTCATAATCTTTTTATTCACCATCCATAATATTCAGAAATGTGACATATATAGTCTAATCGGCTGGTGGAGGCCAGGGTTTTCATTAGTTACTCCGAGCTTGAACACAGCTAGCACGGGTGATTTCAGTTTTCTCTGATGTTTGGCAACCACCTTTACTGTTTTAATGAACCGAGTCAATAAATAGCAGTTTACATCATGCTTTCCAGAATGCCTGTAAAAACACATCAGGCTTTGTTTATAAAGAAAAACATTACATGAAATAAAACAGAATCCCATTATGGGAGTTTACTGTGACGGTTCGGCTGAAGTTTTATGATCCCAGCCCAAGGTCACCCCACTATACTGTAATTTGGCCCAGGATTCACTGTTTTGAACTTCTCATAATCTTTATCTTGACAATCTGGTAAAATAACCACATCCATATCTGTATCTCAGTCGTGACCCTATAATTGTGTATCATGCTAAAGTCGTTGATCATTTAACGTTTATCTTGAAAAAATCCTGTCTTTACCACTATAACAGGTTTACCATTTCAAATAAAATGCAGAGTCATGGAAACCAGGTGCTTTAGTCCTGAGTTCCATCAGCCATTCCATGCCAACAGTCATTTAACTCTCGTCAGATACTCATGATATCCCTCCCTCAATCCAATTCAAACCCCAGCCTACATCTGCTGGAAAGACAGCCTATTCCCTATCCTCCCTCCTCTCTGCTCCCACTTAAAATCACTTCATCACTACTTTGTCCAAATATTGCCCTTTCTTATTTTTCATTCTCTCATACACAGAATTCTCCATTTTGCTCGTCTTCACCTGCGTGTACATCTGTTGGATATCAGTGTGTCCTTTTGATGTTTTTGACCATTTACATTTAAGTCATTTAGCAGATGATCTTTTCTGGTTGCTTAGAGCGATGTGGTTTGTGAGTGCATATATTATCATGATGTTTTGCTCTGGCAACCTGTGGGATTCGAACCAATAATCCTGGTGTCATGCATTACCTGCTGAACTACATGGCACCCCAGATCCATGTCAGCGTAACCACCCCCTGTAACTGTGTGTCATTCTCAATACTCTGTGATCATGCAACATGCATCACAAATATATTTCAGACCCTTAATCAGAGGTGCCTTACAATTGGAATGTATTGGTCTTGAGTTGAGACTAAGAAAGCCGGTGCCTTGTTAATATGATAGAATGCCTCAGAATACCAGGTCTCCTACACTGGAAGCCCTTCAACCCGAGCAAACCAACTATCAATAATGAAATCTGATTCTCACAATCTCTATTTTACCCTCTGTTTTCTGTCTCCATATCCCTGACTTTCCATTTCACAACCTCTGTCCCATTCCCACCCTGGTCTATGATCAGTTGGACACAATCCAACCATTCCCTCACCTCCCATCCTCCCTGCTCCCACTCCTAAGGTCACTTCCCTCCTTTGTCCAGAAAATACCCGTCTCTACCTTTTCACTCCCACCAATTTTCTCTTCATTCCATCCATTCCACTTCAACACTAGTCATTTCTTGCTATCTGTCAGTCTCGCTGATACCCTTTTATCCAAATGTCAAAGCAAACTTTATCATTGTTATTTTGATGCATTGTAATCTCTTATCTGTCACTGAATATTTCTTACTAACTTATCTGTTTTCTCTTTCATTCTTTCTTCATGGAAAAATAAAGATCAATAAATCTCAGGCACTAGATATGCTCCTATGTAAGAAGGTAAGGCAAAGAAAGAATCAGTCATATGTGGTGAGTGCCTCTTGTGTGTATGGCCACACCATTTCTATATGTAGTGCCGGTTGCCTCTCAAAGAAAACCGCAATAATATATTAGGCAACTTTATTTTTATTTATTTATGTCGAATATAGTTTGCCTATAGCTGCACCTGTCATAACTGCATGTAACGTACAGTTGTAGTTATTGACATCACATAGATGTAGCTGTTTCAGTGTAACTGTGGCTTTGGTGTGAGCATGCAGTGTGTTGTTGTTAGATCCACTGTAACAGCAGTGGATCTAATAGCAACACACAGCTATCCTCATACCAAAGCCACAGTGTGTTTGTAACATTTCACCCCCAGGTCTATATGCCTGCTAAAAGCACTTCTCTCAAAATTATGTAAAATGTACTTCCCCTAGAAAGAGTTCCTGAAATAACTCCAAAGCCATACCCTCTGTTGCCTTTGTGAACTAACGCGTGCTATATTTATTATGTTTATTTTTTGTATTGTCTTCCTGCCAGCACGGTCTTGCCCAATGGCTAATTACCTACCACTACTGAGTTGTGTGGTTGTTCCACCTAGCTATCTTGAAATGTGTGCACTAACTGTAAATCCCTCTGGATAATAGTCTGCTAAATGGTATAAATGACACATAACAAAAATGTTGCGTGTGAGTAGCTTGCAAGTTATTGTTTTTTAGCTACACTGGGCCTCTCATGCTAAGGGTGAGTGTATTTTTGTGGTGCTACAGATGGTTCCTCCCTGTCCATAGTCCTCTGATTAGTTTGAGCCAGCAGTGCCGTCAATGCTGAGAACATTCTGAAGCATCCAGACAGGCCCACGAGCAAACCATAATGAGAAAACATTCCTAACAATCCTCCCTTCTTGCCTCCTCGTCCGAGGCCAGATGTTTGAACTGAGACTTATTTTGATGAAAGAACTTTAAATATGAGTAGTCGCGTTGCTGAGTAATTAGTTGAGAATACGTTGGATGGAATGGATTCGGTTGTATCGTCAGTGCAGATACAAGCAATTGTCAATTTGGATTGAATAAAGCAGTTGTTTGTAAAGTTCTGTCCTTTATCTATTGTCACTTCAAGATCTCGTTTGCTCATAATGCTGTCCTCTATTCTCACTTGCTTCCTTCTCCACCCTATCCTCCCAATGTCTTTTCCGCCGTGCTGTCTCTCAGCAAACTGTGGGGAAGGTGTCTCTGGCCATAGGAGCCAGGGCCCTTTATGAGACTAACCACCAGCCTCAGTCCCCAGCATCTCCTCCTCCTTTTCTGGTAAGCATGCCTGGCTGTGCATGGAGCCAACCAACTGTACCAGCTTGAAACAACAGTATTTATATAAGTGAGGCACACAGACCAGCTCCAGGCCCTGCCTGACATTCACCCCTTCAGTATCAAGGTGAATCTTTTAAGTCACACAAAGAAAGTTTGCGAAGATATGGGCAATAGTTATTTTACAGACGTTAAGCTTTGTAACCTGAGGTCAAACTCAGCCATAAGGACTTTCAGGGTCCAATATGATTAAACGTATTTGCAACATTTACACATTTTTTGTCATTTGCTGTGCTGAGTTGCAAACACTGTCTTTTTTCTCAGGGCCCCATGCGGAGGGAGTTTTCTGGATCCGGTGACAAATGTCACTCATGTCAGAAGCGTGTGTACGTGGTGGAACGGATCAGTGCAGAGGGACTTTATTTCCACCGGGAGTGCTTTCGCTGTGACACCTGTGGTTCCGCCCTGCGTCAGGGATGCCACGCCTTCGACTCTGAGCTGGGTATGTGCCCGCCAATACTTTGCAGCTCAAGTGTTTTTCCATAATGAAAGTCAATTTGTTTGTGTTGTCAGTCACTGTGCCGATTTTACACCATGCGTTTTCCTTTGTCCTATTTTCCAATCGCCTTTATGTTTTCTGTAGGCAAGTTGTACTGCAAGCTCCACTTTCATCAACAAAAAAATGGAGTGAACCATCGGAAGACATTCCATTCATATTTGGTGAGTGCCCTCAAACGCCTAAGAAGTTTCCGGTCCCCTTCTGATGGTGACTCTTGTGACGTGGTCGTAATTAACGGGTGATGCTTTCCTCCTCAGGGACAGAATGGACCCGGGGTTCAGGAAGGACCCGGGGCACCGACTCCCAACGGCGACACGACACACGGGCCGCCAAGCCAGTCACCAGGTACCTTCAGTTCCCGCCTGAGGAAAAGCCTGAGCTGGCCCCTAAGTGTGACCCAGGCTGTATGTGACAGCCCCCGCCGCCTGTGTCACTGGGTGCATGGTACAGCCCAGGCTGTGGGTTTCCACCTCAGGGCCAACGCCCAGGACTATGCCTTCCTGTATGAGCTGCTGAGTCTGGGAGTTCCCCTTCTGGTCGTGCTTCAGGAGCTGCTGCTGCAGATGTACTCTGAGGCTGTGCCCGTCTCTCAGTCCATACAGCCCTTTCTGCTATGGCTGGAGGAACATCTGGGCCACAGACTCTTGTAGAGACAGGGCGGGGAGCCTAAACCTCTAACCCACGTGCAATAGGCTCTGCGGCATGGCTGAACATTAACTGAAATATCTTGTGTTTGCGCCACGCGATACGATGACGGGCTGCCGTCTGACCATGTGGAAAAGCACCTTGTTAATATTTTCTCATTCATAAAAAGAATGTGGAGCTGTCTGTGCATTAGATCTATTCCTAAACCAAGCTGCGGCTGTAATACATCTTTCATGAAGTAGGTTGTTTATTGTGAGGGATGGTGTGCTGTACACAGTCCCTGGTCAACATCATTTACAACCTTGTTCTGATGAGACTGCTGAATCAGCCAACCTATAATGCTGTAGAGTTGGGTCTTTCAACATCTGGCTGTGTTAAAATGTAGCCAGTTTTTAAATGGTTTAACTCAGGTTACAACTGATTTCTTTCGTGGAAAAAGTGATCTAAAAGAATGACTGATTTGAAGCACTTTAACCCTAAAGAGTTGACTTTGCCTGTGGCTGACACCTGATGAAAGGTGTGGGAGTTAATATTTGCCTAATCGTTGTCCAGGCGCTGAATACTGACTAGTGCTGACACTGCACGTTTACTAAACCCTGCTGAGCTCACAGATCACAGTCGGGGGCATAAGTGGATCTGTGCTCGACAAGATCTTTTCTTTATTTTTTCAGTATTGTTTGACACATACGTTTACATTTTGAATGTTTTTATTGTAAGAATTAGTATTATGACAAAGTGTACCTTTGCTACACGTTATTCAATTTACATTGTTTAATTTTATGGCTCAGTGCTTCCAGTATTTTTGTGCATTGTCCAGCGTACATGAACTGGGGAGATATTTCATGGCTTTGGGCTTTGGTTTAGTTCTCCGGAACATGGCCACTTTTATGGGCACTCATTACTGCCACCTATTGGAAAAAGACAGATGCCAAATCCAAATTACTGTATAGGGTGGGACAGAGACAACCCTCTGAAGTGTAGTTTTTGAAATATTTTTTATTTTGTACATTGTTGTATTACTGACGATGTAGAGATTATTGTTCAGGAGGACAGCATTTTCCATGTTAACACTTTGATAACAGCTTTGTGTAAATGCAGTGGTGTGTATATGGTTGCCACTAATCTCACTGTTCATAATCTTGTGTGATCAGATTGCATTACCGCCAATACATACTCCAAACATTCAGTTGTTGGTCTATGAGAAGTGTTTTATCAATAACTAGACATTACACTGTATGCTAAATGTTGTGGTGATGAACGGCACATGGTCATGTTTTCTCAATGCCTTTTCTTCAACTGTAACTTGTTTTTCTGCACATTTTAACAATATTTCGACTTTTATCTTCATTTTAACCTACTGAATTTCCTTCCTTTCATCTGTCCCCTTGTTCACTAAGTCAATTTTCAACTTTCTGATGATGAGCCTCCTGATTGATTAGGGGACCTGCCATTCTAAAGGTGATCACCTGAATGCTAATACAGCTCTGTGAATCATTATTTTAATTAGTTGTTGCCTGGTCAGATTCAATTTGTGTTCTGATGTCCAAGCAAAACCATTGTTTCAACAAATATGTGTTTTTGGAGAAAGTTTGGGTTGATTAAAACCATAATGTATAAATGCACAGTTTCTAAGAGGTGTTTCAGTGTCAGCATGCATAACAAAATTACTATGGGTGTTTGTGGTGTTTTGATCTTCTTAATTGCATGATAAAAGATTGAGATCTGTCATGTAAATGCATGCTGACTTTTATCCCATCTGTGGCCATCTTTCTTTTTTACTCTCTTCTTCTTTCTGCCAGAAGCTGCCTCCCAGGGGAACTTCCTGTTGACCCACACAAACAAAGAGAATAACTCTCCCAACAGGTTCATGCATGTTGCCTGGAATGAGTGAATTGAAAACTCTACCATGGGTGTTTACTAAAGCCTGTTAATTCTTATGGAGATTTTGTATTGCTTTATGTAAGACCTACAGAAACAAATGTAAATAAATTAACTTAGTGATTTGTCATCCAGTTTACTGTTATTATCTACTCCATCCCAGTACCGCACTTCCCATGGTTTGATGCAATACTAAATGATGGAAACCTCCCATGTGTAGTTTCCTGTATGTGTATGTATGGTTAAGTCATTGCTGATAAGGCGCCAGGCCAGACCAGTGTGTTCCTGGATGAGTTCCTACATTGTTTGGTGATGATGTCATATGTGACATGTGAAACCATACAGCTCTCTCTCCAGCCAAGCCACTGTAAACCCGCCAGACACGCTTCTTTCAGGAGGGAGGCAGTTATTTTCCTTATATGTGTTGTGTGTCTTATTCAAAATCCTTTCATCCTACATCATTGACAACTCACCACTGGAATGTGCTCCCATCTGGTGGATTGGTTTATTGCAGGGCAATATCACATATTCCCTTGTTAGGAAAAAAACCCATCTCCTGCTTTCTTTATGTGTACTTTTAATGTTCAATACTATTTCAAAGTAAACATTAAATACTGTAAAACAGTACCTGCAATGGCATGCATCACTGACTATATTATTATAATCAATATGCAACACCTTCCATTAGCTTTTATTATTAGACTGTTGAATCACTGCTATCCAAATGAAGGTCAGTGCACCGTTGGTTGTATACAAAAAACCACTGAGCTAAACACTTTTGCAAACGCTGATAACTAACATTTCTGAGTGATACATAGGTCAGAATATAATAATAATAGTAATGATAATGATTTTTAAAGAATGTATAAAAACATTTTTGAAGAAAGAAAATGCTTTTTTGCAAGTTGATCCAAGGTGCAAGTTTAAAACACTGAAGTGGAGTTTGAGATTCTTTTTATTGTCTTTGTAAAATAAAAATGAAATGACATGCAAAGAGTAATTACACTCAACTGAAGTGGCAAATTGTCTTGATATTAGCTGACCCCCTTGACAATGTGTTCTATATTCAGCAACAGTTCTTTGTGAATTGCAGACAGTCTTGTGAATGACTTACAAATTGTTTTGTAGTGTATTACAGTAATATGTGGATGGTTATGAGACTTTGAACTGATTTTCCTCTCTGACCTGGATCAAAATATTTTTTAGCCTGTGATGCCACCCACTGGCTGAACCACTGCTATCAATCACAGTATGTGGCTCCACTTCTGACTGACTCACATATCTTCCGGTCTGATCACTGATCTATAGGTCACTGTCCTTAAAGAAAGTGATGAAGAAACAGACATAGTGACTACAGTGAGGGAAAATATTATTTAATCCCCTGCTGATTTTTTATCTTTGCCCACTGACAAAGAAATTATCAGTCTATAATTTTAGTGGTAGGTTTATTTGAACAGTAATAGACAAAATAACAACAAAAAATGTTATTAACTTATTTGCATTTTAATAAGTGAAATAAGTATTTGACTCATCTGCAAAACGTCTTAGTACTTGGTGGCAAAACCCTTGTTGGCAATCACAGAGGTCAGACGTTTCTTGTAGTTGGCCACCAGGTTTGCACACATCTCAGGAGGGATTTTGTCCCACTCCTCTTTGCAGATCTTCTCCAAGTCATTAGGTTTCGAGGCTGACGTTTGACAACTCGAACCTTCAGCTCCCTCCACAGATTTTCTATGGGATTAAGGTCTGGAGACTGGCTAGGCAACTCCAGGACCTTAATGTGCTTCTTCTTGAGCCACTCCTTTGTTGCCTTGGCTGTGTGTTTTGGGTCATTTTCATGCTGGAATATCCATCCACGATCCATTTTCAATGCCCTGGCTGAGGGAAGGAGGTTCTCAAGTTGTCCCCTTAGCAGAAAAACATCCCCAAAGCATAATGTTTCCACCTCCATGTTTGACGGTGGGGATGGTGTTCTTGGGGTCATAGGCAGCATTCCTCCTCCTCCAAACACGGCGAGTTGAGTTAATGCCAAAGAGCTCGATTTTAGTCTCATCTGACCACAACACTTTCACTTGGTCATTGTGGAGAGTTTGGAATCTGATAGATTTGTTGCTTCTGTGGAGAGGTGTCTTTTATACAGGTTACAAACTGAGATTAGGAGCACTCCCTTTAAGAGTGTGCTCCTTATCTCAGCCGGTTACTTGTATAAAAGACATCTGGGAGCCGGAAATCTTTCTGATTGAGAGGGGATCAAATACTTATTTCACTCATTAAAATGCAAATCGATTTATAACATTTTTGACATTTGTTTTTCTAGATTATTTTGTTGTTATTCTGTCACTCACTGTTCAAATAAACACACCATTAAAATGATAGAAGGATCATTTCTTTGTCAGTGGGCAAATGAACAAAATCAGCAGGGGATCAAAAAACTTTTCCCTCACTATATATATATATATATGTGTGTGTGTGTGTGTGTGTTTTCCTGTGTCTTACATACTCTCTCTTCTGGCTCTACACTATCTCTGCTTTCTCTCTATCTGTGATGGCCTTCCTTTCGTGTCTCCACCTTTTCCTGGTGTACCTCTTGCCCATTGGCTGTGCAGCTCTAATATTTCTAGCAGCACGCTATTTGCAGCCAGTTCCCACAGTAACCATAAATAAACTAACATGCATAAAGGGATGTTTCAGGGATTAAAAAAAATCTAGTTAGGCCAGGAAAAAAATGTATAGTTGAAAAATATTGTTGCATTATTAGAGTTTAAACATTACAGAGAGAGATTTGCATGTGTGGACAAATATTTGTTTTTAGTATTAGCTGCCAAGTTTTTATTCAGGTTGTAAAGTCATGAAGCTACATAGAATACCAATTGAATATAGGAAAATAAGTAACATTTTGTGAAGATCAACAATATTTGTCTATTATCAACTCTGACAGAGTCCTGAAAGATCTAATAAAATGTTAATAAGGCATTCTTTTCAAAATGAATAATAGGGCATATTATACAAAAGTTGTGTTCTTTTTTTATTTTTAGAGGGAAAATGTCTGGTTTGACTGCTGTCATCTCCGTTTAGTGGCTTGTAAATTCCCTATATTCATTATTTTTGTAATATTATGTAACATATTGTTTGGGATAATATTTACTTCGTAAATGTTGTTTTATATTCTGAATCTAGAAAAATACAACAAGTTTAGAGACATGACCAGAAAAAACTACAAGTTTAGAGATTTGTGTTAAATACGTAAGGCATTTAAACAATTGTTTGACAATACATGTAAAAATGTGATGTCTTTTATGGAGTCAGGTTTTAGTTTCTAAAATTAAATGTAATATGGTTGTCCTAAATGCCTTGACAACAGATACTATGGGGTATCAAAATGCTTATGTAGGCTATCTGGTCTATCAAAGTGTCTATTAAACAATATTCATAAATGCAATTGTTTTGTTTGTTTTTGTTTATGGGTAAAGTTTTAAAAAATATGTATTATTATTATGACCCATGTATTAGCTGCAACTACCATTTACTACTACTGATCATAACTGATTGGCAGATTCTATCCAACTGATTATGTTCAATATCCTTTTACACAGCATTAGAAACACATAACCACTAGAGGGCACTATTGATTTCAAAGAGGCTTAAATCAAGAGATCATTGAAATGGCCCGAAAAGCCTAAGTGGGTCTAGATATTGACCATAATAAACATGTTTCAAAGAACAGGCTTGGCAGTGTGCCCAGATGATTTGCACTCTTTTTTCACCAACGTTCTCACTTGTATAGCTCACTGAATCAGCTGCTTAGCATCAGCTTCAGGCACATTTATGTTGTATCATAGTACAATTTATGTATTATAATACATACAGTGGCTAATTTGATATCTCTCTCCTACCTGACCACACTGGCTGCCTGATGTCATTTAAAGAAGGGTGAAATCTGGCATAAATAATTGTATTTCCTGAGGTAGGGTTGCTGTGTTTGGCTCTCATTAATATTTCACCTTTCTATTGTTTGATAAGACAGCGTTGTGACAAACAGGCCAAGTCACAGGACGGATTGCTTTATCTTCCCTGTGGAAAGGTTAAGGTGATCTGAATACCACAACCCTTTGTCACATCTAAATCTGACAACAAATGTGTCCGCCACCCTGTCAGAAGCAACATGTGGCATTCATTTCTGATACAGATTCTAGTGAAGTCCATCAATGGAAGGAAATGAAAGATTCCTGTTTCTGGTTTTGCAAACTGATAAACAGCTGTCAACTGGGATAACCTTTTTTATTTCTAGATTATTCTTTTTTTTACATTTATTACAACAATGACTCCTACCGTCAGTTGTTCAAGATGGACCAGATGTCCGGGTGCAAGTGGAGATGCCAGATGCTATATTATACCTAAGGGTTATCTGCCTATTAACTGGCTAGTGATATTCAATTCAATTACCGCCTGAGAACAAATCATGCAAAATGATTTAGACCCAGTACACACTCCTTGCTTACGCAATTGAAGAGAACAGAAATGCGGTTTAAATGCGCTTGGCCCTACCAAACTGCACAGATGATCGCTTTGGCATTGGATTACATTTATGTCGTGGAGGCAGCATTTCACATCTGGAGATCGTATTGTTGCGAGCTGTGGTTAACTAAGAGCATTTATGAAGGGCAAGTCACGTAACACAGTGATAATTAATACCTGAAATAACCATGTTCATCACAACAGTGTATCAGTCAAGGTGCAGATGGCTAATTCAGTGGGTTGTGAAAGTCCAGAGACCTTAGAGCTTAGAGCTCAGATGATAGAGACGTCTCTGGTCCATGTTGACAGGAATCTTGATGGTGGATGGAGAGGTGACACTTCAGTGGGAGGAAGAGTGGGTTATAAGGAGTTTATTCTTTTTGTGGCTGTGGGGCCGACCACAGCGGGGAGTTGTGGGGAGGCACAGAGGAGGCCGGATGCTGCAGTCAAGGGGATGTGGAGGTGTAAGAAGGGGGCTGTGAGCTCAGCGTTGCCCCTCCCTTCTGATGTGCTCCTCATGCCTCACCTCACAGCAGGATCCTACAACAGGGGAAAAATCAATCAGAACTGACACGGCCAGGGGGAACACGTTCCCGGACATGGGGGAACATGTGCACAGCCATTGGGGAACACGTGCACGGACATGGGGGAACACGTGCACAGCCATTGGGGAACATGTGCACAGCCATTGGGGAACACGTGCACGGACATGGGGGAACATGTGCACAGCCATTGGAGAACATGTGCACGGACACGGGGGAACACGTGCACGGCCATGGGGGAACATGTGCACAGCCATTGGGGAACACGTGCACGGACATGGGGGAACACGTGCACGGACATGGGGGAACATGTGCACGGACACGGGGGAACACGCGCACGGCCATGGGGGAACAC
The DNA here is from genome assembly GCF_011004845.1 of Esox lucius. Classification (NCBI taxonomy): domain Eukaryota; kingdom Metazoa; phylum Chordata; class Actinopteri; order Esociformes; family Esocidae; genus Esox; species Esox lucius. The sequence continues at coordinate 15,486,208 of NC_047570.1, read as the reverse complement.
GTGCACGGCCATGGGGGAACACGCGCATGGACAGATACCACCAACACTATCACAGATTTCCCTCATTGTGTCCAGTCTCAAGAGTTGCTTTATCACCTGTGCATGTGAGTATGAAAGTACAACCTGTTGTTTGTATGAATTATTGTATCGCTGAGAGCAAAGCAAAGATCATGGGGTTTCAGTAACACAAACTGTCTAGTTACCCTGCTCTTACCCCATGTTGTCTTTCACAAAACTCAGTATGGTACAGCAACGGGCAGTGCTTGAATTTAAAGTGGAATCCACTGCAGAGGTCACTGTTGTATCTGTCCGTCTTTTCTGCTCATATCGTGGACCGCAACGTGACTGTGTATTGACCCTGGGAGCATTTACATTAAATACTTTTTAGAAACAGATTTAACAGAAATATACTGAATATAGCATACATAAATAGAGAGCTACACACTAATAATGATTTATGCAACAAAAAAAAAGCAATTTAAAGCTGAAATTGTATTAAAATGACATACGCTGTGAGCTACAAAGAAAAATGCTGTGGATAGGATGAAAAAAATCTAATTGCATTCCAACTCTTACAATGGAACAAGACAAATCTTCCCTTAAAAAAGTGTTATGCAGTGGGGAGAACAAGTATTTCGTCACCTTACTAAAATAATGGGCCAAGTAATTTTTTCAGATATTTCTGAAAACACAAAAAACTGAACCAAATACTGAATATATGATATTTATTATTATTATACTAAAGGTGTAAAATCACATGACCTGTTCAACTGAGGGTGTAGGCAATTTTACCAGAGGTGGCCAGCACCATGAGGAGATGATTTAGGCAAGAAAACCATTATTTTAGGATGGTGACGATTTGATACACTGCCGATTTTGCAGGTTTTCCCACTTACAAAGCATGTAGAAGTCTGTAATTTTTATCATAGGTACACATCAACTGTGAGTGACGGAATCTAAAACAAAAATCCAGATCACATTGTATGATTTTTAAGTAATTAATTTGCATTTTATTGTACGTTTTATTAGATTTTTTTTTTGATACATCAGAAAAGCAGAAATGAATATTTGGTACAGAAACCTTTGTTTGCAATTACAGAGATCATACGTTTCCTGTAGTTCTTGACCAGGTTTGCACACACTGCAGCAGGGATTTTGGCCCACTCCTCCATACAGACCTTCTCCAGATCCTTCAGGTTTCGGGGCTGTCGCTGGGCAATACAGACTTTCAGCTCCCTCCAAAGATTTTCTATTGGGTTCAGGTCTGGAGACTGGCTAGGCCACTCCAGGACCTTGAGATGCTTCTTACGGAGCCACTCCTTAGTTGCCCTGGCTGTGTGTTTCGGATTGTTGTCCTGCTGGAAGACCCAGCCACAACCCATCTTCAATGCTCTTACTGAGGGAAGGAGGTTGTTGGCCAAGATCTCGCGATACATGGCCCAATCCATCCTCCACCTCAATACGGTGCAGTCGTCCTGTCCCCTTTGCAGAAAAGCATCCCCAAAGAATGATGTTTCCACCTCCATGCTTCACGTTTGGGATGGTGTTCTTGGGGTTGTACTCATCCTTCTTCTTCCTCCAAACACGGCGAGTGGAGTTTAGACCAAAAAGCTCTATTTTTGTCTCATCAAACCACATGATCTTCTCCTCTGGATCATCCAGATGTTCATTGGCAAACTCCCTACGGCCCTGGACATGTGCTGGCTTGAGCAGGGGGACCTTGCGTGCGCTGCAGGATTTTAATCCATGATGGCATAGTGTGTTACTAATGGTTTTCTTTGAGAGTGTGGTCTGAGCTCTCTTCATGTCATTGACCAGGTCCTGCCGTGTAGTTCTGGGCTGATCCCTGACCTTCCTCATGATCATTGATGCCCCATGAGGTGAGATCTTGCATGGAGCCCCAGTAGTTGTTGCCTTCTCACCAAGCTACTTGCCTATTGTCCTGTAGCCCATCCCAGCCTTGTGCCGGTCTACAATTTTATCCATGATGTCCTTACACAGCTCTCTGGTCTTGGCCATTGTGGAGAGGTTGGAGTCTGTTTGATTGAGTGTGTGGACAGGTGTCTTTTATACAGGTAACGAGTTCAAACAGGTGCAGTTAATACAGGTAATGAGTGGAGAACAGGAGGGTTTCTTAAAGAAAAACTAACAGGTCTGTGAGAGACGGAATTCTTACTGGTTGGTAGGTGATAAAATACTTATGTCATGCAATAAAATGCAAATTAATTACTTAAAAATCATACAATGTGATTTTTTGGATTTTTGTTTTAGATTCCGTCTCTCACAGTTGAAGTGTACTTATGATAAGTATTACAGACCTCTACATGCTTTGTAAGTAGGTAAACCTGTAAAATTGGCAGTGTATCAAATACTTGTTCTCCCCATTGTATACATAGCATTTACAATAAGGATACAGTAACAATCATTATTAAATGCATTAATTGACGTGGATAGATGACTTATTAATGCATCTATAAAGCCTTGATTATATGTGCATGTGTTAATAAACATATTAACTAATTATTAGTTAAATCTTGGAACACATATCAATAAACATTAACTAATACATTAAAACATAGTGTAAACTAACAGTTAATTAATGCATCTACAAATAATGAACTGTGTGTGGTTGTGTCAATAAATATGTTACCAAATGAATAGGTAACTAATAAAGGACATGTTAAAAAACAGTAATCAATACATTCATATACTGCAATCCAAATTTTAATTCATGCAAATTATCATTGGTGTCGCATCGCATCATCTTCCGCTTATCCGGGGCCGGGTCGCGGGGGCAGCAGTCTAAGCAGGGATGCCCAGACTTCCCTCTCCCCAGACACTTCCTCCAGCTCTTCCGGGGGGACACCGAGGCGTTCCCAGGCCAGCCGGGAGACATAGTCCCTCCAGCGTGTCCTAGGTCTTCCCCGGGGTCTCTTCCCGGTGGGACGGGACCGGAACACCTTCCCAGGAAGGCGTTGCGGAGGCATCCGAAACAGATGCCCAAGCCACCTCAGCTGACCCCTCTCGATGTGGAGGAGCAGCGGCTCTACTCTGAGCTCCTCCCGGGTGACCGAGCTTCTCACCCTATCTCTAAGGGATCGCCCAGCCACCCTGCGGAGAAAGCTCATTTCGGCCGCCTGTATCCGGGATCTTGTCTCAAGTGGAGGAGTTTAAGTATCATTGGTGTGCATGTGTTAATACACATGAATATGTCTTGTTAACTGTTGAATAGCCCAATAACAAACATGAATTCATACATTAAGTGAAATTATTTCATGATGACATAATGCAACTACAAATTCATGATTTGGTGTCTTTCATCATAGCAAAAACAATTAAATGTTTATTATTTAACATAATCAGTTCAAATGAAGTCATTTCTTAGAAGGCAACATATAGAATAACCCTAATTCCTTTAACAAACAACACCTTTCCCCCAACTACTGTCATTTGTTGCTGAATACTGTCCAGTCACAGAAGCCAGGCTTTTGTCCTTCGTAAACATTACCTTACTTGTTACTTATAAAATGCATCAGACATTTGGGTAATATTACTTTGGAGTTAATGAAATGCTGTTTTTTGTGAGAACATTCAAGCATGTTTAAAGTATACATATAACAGATTCTTGAAACAGCAGAATTATGTGATAATTAAGCAATACATTTGAAGTGTAACACATGAGTTCTTGAACTTCATGACATATCAACAAGAAATAATACACAGGATTGACAACAGCTATTATTGTTCATGATGGCACAAGAAAAAGCAAGTAAATAAGCAACAGGTCACTGAGTAACAAGTAAGGTAATGTTCACGAAGGACAAAAGCCTGGCTTCTGTGACTGGACAGTATTCAGCAACAAATGAAAGTCGTTGGGGGAAAGGTGTTGTTTGTTATAGGAATTACCACACACAGTTCATTATTTGTAGATGCATTAATTAACTGTTTGTTTACACTATGTTTTAATGTATTAGTTAATGTTTCTTGATATGTGTTCCAAGAGTTAACTAATAATTAGTTAATATGTGTATTAACACATGTAAACATAATCAAGGCTTTATAAATGCATTAATAAGTAATCTATCCATGTCAATTAATGCATTTAATAATGATTATTACTGTATCCTTATTGTAAAGTGTTACCCATAGCAGCATGTGTTGATTATAGAACATTTCCTAAAGAAAAACTGTGCATAGGCCTACTTTTCTTCTCACTGTACTTTTAGTAGTTGAAGCAAAATGTAAATCTGGTAAGCATGCTCTTAGTCATATCAGCTGAGCGCTAGTATCAGCAATTTGATTATGTTTATTAATGTTTCATGATTATATTTATAAAACCTGATTTAAAACAAGCTGCTATGGAAATATCAGTCTAGGGAGAAATGCATTTGAAAACATGATAATATGCAAACGTAATATATCAGAATATATTTTAACGTTTAATGTCAATATCGAGGATGACAATCTGGATAGAGCAGGTTACAGTATGGAGTGTGTTTTACACATATTTACCTAATATATTTAAAAGTATTACATTTTTGTATGCATTTTATGAATATATTCAACCAATATATTTAAATGTGTTTCCATTTGATTGAAATATATTCCAGCACATTATTTTGGGGTATGGGTGATCAGATGGGTCCAACATGATGTTAGAACTCTCGGGGTGAGGTGGCCTCTTTTCTGGGCCAGACATCCAGACCATTAGGGCTCCTCTGCACCAGGGCCATGCCATGGATAGTCCAAAAGAACATCATGGGAAATGTCTCCACTAATGACAGCCCAGGGCAAGGCCAGGGCCATTGTCCATTTTGTTTACATGGCTTTGTTCACCTAATTGCATCAAAAGAGAGGGCAAAAGGGTTGGCAGATAGACTTGGCCTTTTGTTAACCCGACGTCTTTCAATGAACTAAACTAGCTAACTACACTAAACTAATGTTACCATTATTGTAAAAACAATACACAAAAATGGATTTGGCATGCAAGTGATGCTGGCCATCATGGCAATCAAACCGTCAGCAGATAAATTAGAATAAATCGAACAGAGGCATAGCCAAAACATTGGGCATGCCAAAATGAATTGGTTATCTCCCCAAAGGCAAACAACCTGGTAGACCAAGGAAAATCTCTGTAGTGGAATACTTTCCAGGAGGTAGTGTGCGTGTAAATGTTTCAGAACATATCTTCCACAGAAAACTTCACCAGACCTGGACCAAAAGGCGCAAAATCAGTAGTTAGCCAAAAAAATACCTAATAGCGCCTGCAAAGTTGTAGCAAGAGGAAAGTGTGGAGAAAAATGAATGATGACAGAATGATGAAGTACACTATTTTATGTAAATTTTGATGAAAAAAGATGGTGTTATGTTTTGGGCATGCATGGTTGCTACTAGAACTGGCACAGTTGTCTTCTTTGATGACATAACAGTATTAATGCTTAAAATGACAACAGAACAATGAAAAAGAACAAATCTCAAATGTTGAGGAGTAAAAAGTAGGCTATCAATCAATCAATCAATCAATCAATCAATCAAATTGATTTACAACAGCAGTTGTCACAAAGTGCTTTTACAGAAACACTGGCCTTAAACCCCAAGGAGCAAACAACAGTAGTGTTGTTAGGCTAGAATAATGTTAGAGTGTGATATGCACGTTCAGATCCATTTGCTTGAATTTTTTTTGTTACCCTACTGGAAAAGTGTCCTTAGAACAAAAATCCTAATATTTATTGATTAAGCAGTGCGTATATACAATCTGTAGTGAATACGTTTTCAGCAAAAAAAATGTTGTGCTTAAATATTAAGGATATTAGACAGCCAAATGAACGGCTCAATTAACGTATTCGATTCGGTTCCCAATGTTTAGCAAAAAGAGCCGTTCGTTTCGGAACGACCCCTCAATATCGTGAACAATAGTCTTGGGAGGGTAAGCACATGGCATAGTGTTAGTACACCATTTTAGATCCGTTTTGGTTCAACAGAACAATATTTTGTTACGATCATAGCCAGCAATTGCAAAAAAGATTTAGGTGGTATTACATAAAATTAACTTTTTTTGAAAAGTTGGTGCCATTGAGTCTGGTGTTGTGTAGCCTATGCTATGTAGGGCTAGTAAACGAGTAGGCTATACGGTAATTAAAGGTCACAGTGATGAGTGTGGGTGTGATGTAAAAAAGAGGATGACTTGAGTAGATTACCCTCTAATTAATAGTAATGCACAGAATACACATTAAATTACGAAATGCAAGCGCTTTCTCGACACTGACAAACGAGATAAAAAAAAAAAACGAGAAAAAAATCTGAGAAAAAAAAGGTTAAATATTTAAAGACGTCGACCAGACTTCTGAATAACGCTCACAAATATAGCCCACTTTTCCCGTTTGGACAAGATAATAATAAAAATAGAAAACTCCGGTCAGCAGCTGTTGCTATCCCGTTAACTTTTCAGCTGTACATAATGACATACGTTGTTTTCCCACTGTTTCTCTTTTTTACCATGTCCATGAAAAGTGGGTGGGAACAGTCCGTTTCCGTCGTTCACTATTCGGTAAAGCATAAAGTTATATTTCAATAACACAACACAGCAACAGCTTGAATTCTCAGTAATAAACTAAAAATGGCTTCATCGCCACAGAAATCTCCGTCTTCTCCAAAATCTCCGACTCCAAAATCACCACCTTCAAGAAAAAAGGATGACTCTTTCCTTGGAAAACTCGGAGGAACTTTGGCCAGAAGAAAAAAGGCGAAAGAAGGTTCGTTAATCATGGCTATTTTTAATTACTAATAGGTATATACATGTGTTGTTTTATCATAATAAGATGAAAACATTAGAAATGATTTAAGTCCTGTGGAAATTCCCAATATGTTATAAATAGCCACATATGCCACAGCTCTTGGGGAGGGGCCGCGACTTTAAAGATAAAAGTTGCACGGATGAAATTAACATTGAAATATGAATATTTTTCAGTGATTGTGAAACATAGCCTATAGCGTCTGTAACATAGCCTACGTATTCCCGAATTTAGATTTTTTTTTGTGTTCCTGAAATGTCGAAATGGATTGTGAGGCCAACTGAATTCCGTTTCTCTTCACGACCCCCTTATTTGTGCATCTGCCTGCTACTGTGGCAAATCCGTTTGTTTAAGAAAGTTAGAGAAAAGTTGAATCTAATCTCTCCAAGGTCACACAATGATTCCATTATTGTAAAAAAAAAAGACCAAATAGAATATATAGCGTAGAATAAATTTACAGTAAACCGAAAACCCCTCAATTTGGGGTGTTCCTTGAGTATCTATGGCACTACTATTTTAGATGACTGGCGAGTTAGAATAATCTTTAACACAAACAATGGAATGACTGACAGAACTAATGTTCAGAATCATTTTAATGAAATTTTCACCATAGACAATATACAACATAAATCAAATAATATATTTAAAAATACTAAAATATCATAATTACTGTAGATAAGTCCCTACACCCAAGTGTAATAATTGGTGGAAGTAATTACAGTTTTCCACGATTGCTAACAAGCGTAGGTCATTTTGAAACCACTTTTGCAAAACTCTTCACACAGTGTGCATTTCTAACATGCATCTTGGCCAAACAATATATCTCACCTCCAAAACTCACTAAAACCACTAAATCACTTCAAACAAAATAAGCTTGTTCAACCATAACCATAACATGGCAACAATTGTCACTCAGAAACATACATTGTGACTCATAACACACTGACCTCAAAACACTCACAACCTGGAGCATTACAGAAATGACTGACTTAATGTATGTTTTTCAAAATGTTTTTCACATAAATTGATTATAGAATAAGAATAACACCTCACTTTATTGACTGTACTAAAGTATATGGAACAAGAATGAATCAGAAATGCAGCAATTTGAAGGAAAAGCCTTTATTTTTTCTATATCTTTGCATATAGTAAATGATACTTTTGAAAAATAAATAGTTCAAACAAAATACAAATTCCCCAAATTCCAGGGCTGCAATAATAACAAACATCAACATATATAGTATAATCACTAGCCTCCCTGTACTGTAGGGGCCAATGAGTGGTTTGTGTAACAGCAAACCATCATTGGACTGTGTTGCACACATGATGTTAGCCACTTTCTGGTCTGGGAAATCCACGGTGGCTCTCTGATCAATCACATTTCTTCCCCTTTGGCATGTTTTTGCCAGGTTGAATCCAGCTTCATCCACAAAGATGCATTTATGTGCAGTTTGCCTGGCTTCCATCTCAATTACTCTCTAAAAAACAGTAAATCCACAGTTTTACAGTACGCATTATGCATAGATGTGTATATACCCTGTTTGGTTATAACAGACATCTTACCTGTTCTTTCAGACTTTCGCCATTTCTCTCAAAGCGTACAGTGTACAACACTAGGTTTTCAGCTGATATTGCAATCAGCTTTGTTTGGAATGATAAAATATTCTGCTAACATTCTCTATATATTTCAATCTGGTTACTGCAGAAATGCACAACAGTTGCATTTAGTTTTGAATGTGTTTTTAACAGTTTTGGGAACACTGTAAGCATTTGTTCTGTAAAAACATGTTCTGCGAATATGTTGTTTTGCGGGTGGTGGAGTATGAATGAGAAAAGAGTTCATAGATTTTAGAGAATGTGTTAATTTAATGCATTTTTTGTGAAGGCAATGAAAAATGATTCAGTTTGGTCCACATATATTTCTGTTTCGCTGACTGTGTGAAGAATTTTTACAATGTGACTTAAGTAATTGACCAATGCTTGTTAGCAATCCTGAAAAACTGTAAGCTACATGTTGAGATTGGTCACTACCAACTTTGTTCCTTGGGGAGTGTTCATGAACAGACATTGCTCAATGTATATTCCCTTCTATACTGACATGTGCCTGAGCCCCCGACAATGAGAAACATCCCCATAGCATGATGCTGCCTCCACAATATTTTACAGTAGGGTTGATTTTCTGTGTTGGGTTTGTACCAAACATAAAGCTTTACATTTAGGCCCAAATATTTGCCTCATGGCTAGAATGGCTCGTGTTTTTTAGCATGCTTCAAACAGGATTCAGTTTGAGCTTTATTCAGTAATGGCTATAACACAAGCCAGATTTGTGGAGTACTTGGGATATTGTTGTGACATACACACTTTTTATTCATAAAAACATGTAGCTCTATTAAAGTTCCCATTGACCTCTTGGTAGCCTCTCTGTTTAGTCTCCAAACTGTCTTGGGCATCAAGTGTGTAGAGATGGCCTTATCTACACAAGGTCTTAGTGGTACCATACAGTGCATTCGGAAAGTATTCAGACCCCTTTTACTTTATCCACATTTTATGATGTTACAGCCTTATTTTAAAATGTATTAAACTGATTTAATCACCTTATCAATCTACACACAACATCACATAATGACCAAGGGAAACAGGTTTTAAGTATTCAGACCCCTTCACCTACTTTGTTGAAGTGCCTTTGGAAGCGATTGCAAGTCTTCAAGTCTTCTTAGGTATGACTCTCAGCACACCTGTATTTGGGGAGTTTATTAAATTCTTTGCATATCCTCTCATGCTTTCAGGTTGGATGGGGAACGTATTTGCACAGCCGTTTTCAAGTCTTTCCAGAGATTTCAATTGGGTTCAAGTCTGGGCTCTAGCTGGGTACTTCAAGAACATTCTCAGACCTGTCCTAAAGCCACTCCTGCATTGTCTTGGCTGTGTGCTTAGAGTCCTTGTCCTGTTGGAAGGTGAACCTTTGCCCCAGTGTGGGGTCCTGGTCGTTCTGGAGCAGGTTCTCATCAAGGATCTGTCGGTCCATTGCTCCGCAATGCTTGACAGTAGGGATGGGGCCTGGTTTCCTGTAGACATGTGGCTTGGTATTCAGGCTAATTAGTTCAGTCGTGGCTTCATCAGAATGTAGAAAAAATACAGAGGTCTGAATACTTCCCAAATGCACTGTACATCTTCCCATCTTAATAACTATCTTGTCTGTGCTTCATGGGATATTCAAGGCATTTAACATCTATATTTACCCCATCCTCTGATCTGTGTCTTTACACAACTTTGACATCTTTGTTCTTTTAAAAGCTCCTTTGTGTTCTTGGTTAAGTGGTTGCTTTGCAATTAACTCGCTAACAGAAACTGCGGGATTTATCTGTAATCGTAAACCACTACTGATTTAACACAAATGGAGCCAGTTAAGTTGTTGTGGGATTTTGAAGGTGATTAGTCACAGAAGAGCTAATTTCAGATTGCTATGACAAGAGAGTTGGAGAATTGTACAATCATGATAATTCAGTTTTGTAATTTTTTGTATTTGATTTCATGATGACAATTATATAAATATAAAATTATATTAATTTAATAATCCTAATATTGTGGAGTTTGTTATATAGATAAGTGGAACAATTTGAATTTGAATCCATGAATCTCTGGTACAGTGACACAACATGATATGATGTAAAGACACAACATGATGTCTTTACATCAAATGTGAAATGATGTCACAAAATACACAATTCCTAGGCCAACTTTTTTATGGTTTCTTGGGTACAGTATTTTCATATTACATCTGTGTGAGTCTATCTGTCCAAACCATAACAGGAGAAGGCGATGTCTGTGTTTACAGCACACATGGCTGTGCTGTGGCCATGTAAGGTTAAGGAGATGCTGGTATTCTATCACAGACGTGTTCACCGAGGAATGAGGGAGAACTCCTATGCTTTCACCAACAAAGCTTGATCTCAGACCAGAGAGGGCTGCTAAGGCTTATAATGTTTACAATTATTTTTCATTTAATATATTTTAATCATATCTAAAATTAACAATTAATTCGACAAACAGTTTATTACCATTGTTTTGATCATTTTGGTGAATGAGCAAGCAACAAGACAATTACCTAATGTCTTAAACACTGTTAGCGGTTTGATTATTTTGTGTTCATTACAATATATATATATATAACTATATATATATATATATATATATTTTTTTTTTTTTTTAACTACTTAAAGAGTCTGCATCTGAACCCCATTCACAAAACTGCAGTATTAGTACAGATGATATTGTACCAATGCATGTCCATTCCATGGATGTTCCTTCATATTACATCTTTTGTCTCTGCCTGAGAACCAAGGAACAATGCTTTAAGAGACAGACAAAAAAGTTACAATAAATCAGATTATGGTTCTACAATTTATCTAGAGCCAATGATTGCAGAGGGTGCATGTACAGTACCTCACAAAAGTGAGTACACCCCTCACATTTTTGCTAATATTTGATTATATCTTTTCACTGAAGAGATGACACTTTGCTACAATGTGAAGTAGTGAATGTACAGCTTGTATAACAGTGTAAATTTGCTGTCCCCTCAAAATAACTCAACACACAGCCATTAATGTCTAAAAAGCTTGCAAGAAGAGTACACCCCTAAGTGAAAATGTCCAAATTGGGTAAAAATTGTTCACCAGAGCTTCACAAGTTGCCACTAGAGTCCTCTTCAACTCCTCCTTGACGACATCACGGAGCTGGTGGATATTAGAGACCTTGCGCTCCTCCACCTTCCTTTTGAGGATGCCCCACAGATGCTCAATAGGGTTTAGGTCTGGGGACATGCTTGGCCAGTTCATCACCTTTACCCTCAGCTTTACCCTCAAGGTAGTGGTCGTCTTGGAGGTGTGTTTGGGGTCGTTATCATGTTGGAATACTGCCCTGTGTCCCAGTCTCCGAAGGGAGGGGAATCATGCTCCGCTTCAGTATGTCACAGTACATGTTGGCATTCATGGTTCCCTCATTGAACTGTAGCTCCCCAGTGCCGGCAGCACTCATGCAGCCCCAGTCCATGACACTCCCACCACCATGCTTGACTGCAGGCAAGACACACTTGTCTTTGTTCTCCTCACCTGGTTGCCGCCACACACGCTTGACACCATCTGAACCAAATAAGTTTATCTTGGTCTCATCAGACCACAAGACATGGTTCCAGTAATCCATGTCCTTAGTCTGCTTGTCTTCAGCAAACTGTTTGCGGGCTTTCTTGTGCATCATCTTTAGGAGAGGCTTCCTTCTGGGATGACAGCCATGCAGACCAATTTGATGCAGTGTGCCTCGTTAGGTTTGAAGCTGACCCCTCACCCCTTCAACCTCTGCAGCAATGCTGGCAGCAGTCATATGTCTATTTCCCAAAGACAACCTCTGGATATGACGCTGAGCACGTGCACTCAACTTCTTTGGTCCACCATGGCGAGGCCTGTTCTGAGTGGAACCTTTCCTGTTAAACCGTTGTTTGGTCTTGGCCACCATGCTGTTGCTCAGTGTCAGGGTCTTGGCAATATTCTTATCGCCTAAGCCATCTTTATGTAGAGCAACAATACCTTTTTTCAGATCCTCAGAGAGTTCTTTATCATGAAGTGCCATGTTGAACTTCCAGTGACCAGTATGAGGGACTGTGAGAGCGATAGCACCAAATTTAACACACCTGCTCCCCATTCACACCTGAGGCCTTGTAGCACTAACAAGTCACATGACACCAGGGAGGGAAAATGGCTAATTGGGCCCAATTTGGACATTTTCACTAAGGGGTGTACTCACCTTTGTTGCCAGCGGTTTAGGCATTAATGGCTATGTGTTGAGTTATTTTGAGGGGACAGCAAATTTACACTGTTATACAAGCTGTACACTCACTACTTTACATTGTAGCAAAGTGTCATTTCTTCAGTGTTGTGAAATATTTACAAAAATGTGAGGGGTGTACTCACTTTTGTGTTTTCATTTCTGTCACCCTTGAGAATCAAACTCACAACTTGGGCGTTTCAAGAACCACGCTAAACTAACTTAGCCCCGTGGGACATGCTCTGTGTTCATTCCCCATCTATATGTATGTTGAACATGGTAAATGGATGCAGCTCTTTTAATGAAAGGAAGGTGGAAGGCATCTCTATTTCTGTGAGTTAGGCCTGAACAACAGGGTGATGTATTGGTGTTGATTAACAGGATGTTGACATCTCTAGGGGGCCGCTCCCTCTGTTTGGGAGAGAAGAAAACTGGCGTTATGTGTTCCGCAGGCCTGCATAACGTTCTGCAGCTCTGCAGCAGTGCTATTGACCGATTAACTGATTCTGAACAGGAACTGGCACCATGGCCAGACAGGCAGTGGTCAGGTTGTTACATCCCCTGTGTGAATTCCCCACATGTGCCAATTTGCACAACGCCAGGTGAGATAAGTGAAATGATCAAGAAAGAGCGAATGCTCAGAGATAGCCCTATAAACGCCTAACAACTGGAGGGACCGCAATGCCTAGTTTTGTGCGATTTGTCTATGTGTCTATGAGATAAACATTTTATTCAAAGATGTAATGGCTATAAGTGTGACCATGACTGCTTGATTAATAGCCATACACTCACGTCTCGCTCAGTATACTGTATGAGTATGAATTGTGTTCTGGCATTTTCTGAATGTGATATTATCACTGGCTACAATGAGGCACTTCATTTTATTGATCAAAGCTAGACTTAGCTCTCTTCTGTGAAATCTAACGTGACCAAGGATAACTGGTTCTAATTAGAGGCATACGTTGTGAGCCAACTTCCTGGTTAGACAAATGTGCCTTAATACTGACAACCTGGCTGGAAGAGCACAGTTAAAACTGATGAAAATGGCTTTAAATTGGATGGAATGAGTGGGGAGCACAGCTCTGTGTGTGGAAAGAGTCACTCTGCTATTTGTGTACATGTGAGCTTTACATGCTGAGATGATGATGGCCAATATTGTGTGTTGCTAATGCTATTTGACATGCCCTCAGATTTTCTCTGCTGGACACATTTTTCCTGCCTATCAACTCAGCAGAGGTCTCAGTGCAGTTTTATAATAATTAGCCTGTCACATATTGAGTCAGGCAACTAAAGGTCTTTGCTTCTACGTTTCTGCAGTTTCTGAGCTGCAGGAGGAAGGGATGAATGCCATCAACCTGCCCCTCAGCCCCATCCCATTTGAGCTCGACCCTGAGGATACCATGCTGGGTAAGGTGTATCTCGCACACACTCCTGCAGCTCTCTCTACTTAACCCTCCCCATACATGTCTCTATTTGGAGCAATGCCTAGCAGTCCTGTGATTAAGGGAACATCCATATTATTCAAGAGTCACCCCCACTAAGTCAGAGATTTAATAGCTGATATCTAAGGCTTATGTGCGGAAGAGCCTGGGGCTACGATAACCAATATTCTAAATCTCTGTTTGTGTTGTCTTATTTCATGTGTGCATATGAATGTGCCTGTAGAAGAGAATGAGGTTCGCACCATGGTCGACCCCAACTCCCGGAACGACCCTAAACTGCAAGAACTGATGAAGGTGTGACGTATATAGAGACCTGAGAAAATAATTTTGTCCCTGTCTTCCATATAGAACTTTTGGGGTTATTGAGAATGAACTGTTCATTTCATTTCCTAAGACAATATATGAATTAGGTTTAGGTCTGGACATAATGTACCTTAAAGAATTTGTCAAGACATACAGAAGTGAGCGTTTATGGGTGCCATGAGTCCGGTTTTGTCTGGGGTAGCCTCTTAGCCAAAGGAGTGTAACGGCAGTCTAAATCAGTGATGCCTTGCAACACATCAAGGCGATTAAATTCTTACTCGAGCGGAGCTTTACACTAGGTTTAAAGGATATAGCAGGACGTGTAACGAGTGATAGCTCTCATCATTGTTACAGATGTCGCTCCTGTCAGTCTTTGACATCAATACAAAAGATGTGTAAATAACATATCTGCAGTTTTGAGGGAAAGAGAAATTCTACTTACCATGCCTTTAACAAGCATGTGGAGGGAGGTTTCTTGACATGTAACATCCAATAGAAAAAATTATTTAAATACAAAAGTTTCCAGATCTCCAAGGATCCGTGATTTGGAGATATGGCCTTGCAATGTCTAGGAAAAACAAAATTCTGCATTCCACAGTATTTACCCCATATTAATGATTATACCTTGTGGTGGTCTGTCATTGAAGTAACCATGAATGCTGCTTTGTATCAGAGAATTCTAAAGGAGAATGTCAGGCTACTGTCCATGAGCTGTAGCTGAAACGTAGCTGGGTCATACATCAAGACCATTATACAAAACAGGCAAGTAAGTCCGCCACAGAATGGCTTAAAAATTCTCTCAAGGTATTGTGACATCACATTCTGTTATCTAAATCTTCCAGTGTATTTGTCTTAGAAACATCTTTAATGTTTCAGCAGAGTAAGGCATTCATGTGTTTTATTATACTAAATAGTTGAGGAACACTCTTACAAAGCTGGAGTTACATATGAATGTGTTCAGAGGTGCTCACAACTGTTTAAAACAAAAAGGTTATCACAAGAATGCCACAACATTACTTACCCGCTTAGATATTGCCAATTTTTGTGGTAAATTGACAATATATCCCAAACCCCTGAGATGCCTTATTTCTCTTATAAACCGATAACCAACGCAATTAAAGCGTTGTAATGTCATCATACCTGTGATATACAGTCTCATATACCACAGCTATCAGCCAATCAGCATTCAGAATTTAAATCACCTGATTTATAAGTTGGTTGTACCACTGTGTCAAACCTTTCACACTGCCATTTGAAGAAGACATCGTCTGTAACATTGGCTGTCTGTATGGATTTTCTTTCATGCTTTAAACATAGCAATATTTGAGTTAAGACAAATCATCACTCCAAAAGTAGTGGACAAATGGTTATAGATCCTGGGGTTTAGGAGTGAGTTTGATATTGAGGGGATATTTAATATTTTGTGCAAATTGTTCTTATTATTGTGGGTACCAATTTACCTGATTTGCTAATTTCTTCTCTCTGTTTAAATCCTGCCATTCACATAATTTGCTGTGTTTTGAAAAACAAGCAGTCAAAATCAAGGAAAGAAAATTAAGCTTCTGAGTATCGTACCCAAGGTAGTTACTGTAGTCAAGAGCATGAGGCTAATTGCATTTATTTTCAAATCATATGTTCTTCCTTTTATAGAGTTTTTTTAAAGTAGTTTTATTTTATTTTGGCCATGCACATCGATGCTAAAATTCATTTTAATTTGCTCAGTTATCAATGGCAAATCCATTTTAAAATGTCAAATCCATCTGTGATTAAAAGCAACAAATTAACCATTTTGTAATTGCTTGGTTAATGTCCAGACCTAAACCCAGTTAATAATTTGTGGCAGCAGGAGACCTAAAATTCTCCAAAGGATGATGTGAGAGACTGATAAATAGAGGAATTTTGTGTTATAATATCAACACATATTTGAATGTTGTTCTTTGTTCTCCCTTTACATAATATTATGTTTTGGTTTTCCAATTGACCTGCAGCTGTCACAATCAAAGCATTGTAAAGCAATAGTGTGAGCCTTATGATTGTACCGTGTGTGCCTGTTAAATTCCATACCGTATTTTGTATGCAGGTACTTATAGACTGGATCAATGATGTGCTGGTGGGGGAAAGAATCATTGTCAAAGACCTGGCTGAGGACCTTTACGATGGGCAGGTTCTGCAGAAACTCTTTGGTACAGTATTTACGGCCATGTCTCATCACAACAACTTCCATCTGATTTGGGAGACTTGAATATCAGGTCAAGCATTCCTCCTATGCCTCTGCCTCAAGCCATTGATTATTTTTTTTCATACTGCTCTTACAAGCAGGAAGTAATGTGGATCAATGCTTGTGAGGGCACACTCAATCACTTGATGACTTCAGTTATCTTTGCCGGTCCCTGAGCTCCCTGAGGGAGTTGTTAGGGTGAGAATAGACTAGGAAATCAATGAGGGTTCCCTGTCACTAGTAAGCTAGCAGCATAATTATGGCTTGAAC
The DNA here is from genome assembly GCF_011004845.1 of Esox lucius. Lineage (NCBI taxonomy): Eukaryota > Metazoa > Chordata > Actinopteri > Esociformes > Esocidae > Esox > Esox lucius. Next base: position 15,469,367 of record NC_047570.1, on the reverse strand, counting down.
ATAGATTAGCCCTCTATCATCTTACTCCTTATTACAGAGAAGCTGGAGGGTGAGAGGCTGAATGTGGCTGAGGTGACACAGTCTGAGATTGCCCAGAAGCAAAAGTTGCAGACTGTTCTGGAGAAGATCAACGACACTCTGAAGGTCTCAACCAGAAACATAAAATGGACCATTGATTGTAAGTGACAATACTGTATATGTCACACAGTGGTGTTTCACCCTCTATAATTGTATTTCATTATGTGTTGATCTAAATGATTATGTATATTGGTGTTTGTGAACAATAATCCAAATTATAACATTCATAGCAGAGTCCTTCTCGGATGCCTAATTTATTTTTTACTCATTTTGAAGATATGCATTCTTAAACAGAACATATTCCCAGGATTACTAGTGAAATGAGACACAACCAGGTAAATGGTATCATTTCCGTGTCTTCAAACCAATGCAGACATTCTGTGTTCATTCAGGAAAATGTAGATGTATAGAATACAAACATTTTTAGCTAGATTCTACCTTGCAAATGTGTTACAAATAAAGCTACCTGGCTAGCTACTGCACAAACGTTTCTACACTAGCTGAGAATAACTAAGTAAAAATGCTGTGTTTGTGTTTACCTGTAACAGTTTGGTACGGTGGTGCTATACTAGTGACATCAGAACAAAGCATGAGCACTTCTCAAGTGTAACATTTTAGGGTTGTAGAGTCTGGTAGTATACCAGGTTATGTAATAATGTATTGCTTTTTTTTAATCTTACCTGTGTGGTGAATTTATTGGGTGACAGAAAAGCACAGGGAAAGTTCACATTGGACTAATCTGCACCTCTACTGACCCTCTGACATCAGAACCATAAAAATGATCCCTGACTGAAGTGGTGGGACGTTATTGTACTCATCAGGTCAACGAAAAATCCCCAGTCTTATTTCCATTTTCAGCATATACTTCTGATGTGTTTATAATTTTAAAAAAATCTGGTGAAGCTGTTCTTTGTTCCATTGGTTTTTTATTCATTGGTGTTTTATAACCTTATTGCTCTTGAATTGCATTTGAGTTTTCTTTATTCTTTTTATCCTTCGTGGATTATCTAAAAGCACTTGAGGGAATCAATAGATTTTTTTTGGACTGTGATCAAAGGACAGCTCATGTCTTTCTTTTGCTCTCATATCGTCCTATATGGGTTCTCTAAATAGTAAACTCAATATTTTTAGGTATTGTCATATTTCACATGAATTTGGAATGCCATCTTTGTAAGAGGCTCTTATTTGCAGATGAATTCTGTCTGAACAGTAGTACACTATATCAGATACTTAGGCACATGCACTGAGTTTTTCTTTCATCCTTTTTTTATCCCTTGCTTGACCTTAAACTCTCATTCTCTCTTTCTTTTCAAATGTTCTTCTAGCTGTCCATGCAAAAAGCATCGTGGCCATTCTCCATTTATTGGTGGCGTTGTCTCAGCACTTCCGTGCCCCGATCCGCCTACCTGATCATGTTTCCATTCAAGTTGTGGTTGTACAGGTATAGTCTTTTCCTACTAGATTTGTACCACAATCAAAGAAATTCCCTGTTGACTTCCATAATTGTCTGACTGACAGAAACGGGAGGGGATACTGCAGTCTCGTCAGGTTCTGGAGGAGATCACAGGAAACACAGAGTATGTCATCACTTGTATCCCTCTTAAACAACAATGTACATAAGTCTTGATGAAACTACCGTTGTTGACTTGTTTTCCAAATGGCTGTGGAAGGTACTGTATAAGCATTCGAGGAAAACCATGATATTGTTCGCAGTGAGGGGAATACATTTACCGTATGCACTATGTATGACCATATCAACAACTAAACACCATCATGTACAATGAAGGTCATTTCAAACAAGGTGATTAAAAGGCAAATCGCATCATTTCTGTGAAGATCTGTTTACATATCAGCGAGCAAATGAGTCCGCTGGGCATTTAACAGTTGGAAGAATTGAGCTGCTGATGAGCAGAACTGAAGCAGCCTTTCCCAGTTTTGTGTTAAAGCGGAAAGACAGTGCGGACAGGCCAACTCCTTGGGGGCTGAATATGGAGAGTTGGAGGGGGTGGTGAGTCTGCCGTTGCCAGCCCCACCACTGCTTTCTAGTGCTACTGCAGATTATTAGTTGTCCAACGGGTGCATATCAGCTCTGGAGATAAGAGGGAGGAGGCCCTGGGCTGTTATTCGACGAGGGGCAGCAGCTGCTGAAGTATGCCTCTATCGGAGAAGATTGGACCATGTAGACCAGCCTCTCTCTCCTGGGCACGTGTCCACTGGGCAGACCACCATCTGCATGTATTTTCCAGTTTAAACAAAGTCCTTGTCTATATTCGTGTTTTCATTTGAACTTTTCTTTTTTTGTCTGTTTTTCTTCAGCTTTGTGATTACACGGTATGATACTTTTTTTCTTCTTCTTTTCTAGGGCTCTGTCAGGAAGACATGGTAATTACTTTCACCGCCTTCTTGTAAAATGTACAATTTGCATTTTTAGCATGCATTCATTTCTATTAATTTGCTATTGGATTATATTGCTATGTTGTCACCATTATGTTAGTAAAACAATCGGTAATATTCCAGAGCGAGATGCATTTGACACCTTGTTTGACCATGCACCCGATAAGCTGAATGTGGTAAAAAAGGCAAGTACCCACCCTTGACTGTGGTGGATTTGAAAATTGTACTTTGTTTATTTTGTGTAAGATATACTGTATTTACTGAATACCAAACCTTCTTGCAGACACTGATCACTTTTGTGAACAAGCATCTCAACAAGTTGAACCTGGAGGTGTCTGAATTAGACACACAGGTAAGATTTATGTTCAAAAATTATATTTAGGTGCTTATAATTTGATAATGAACATGTGATTAATGAACAGGGGATTATTAGTATGTGTTCTTCCTGTCATGCAGTTTGCTGATGGTGTTTACCTGGTGTTGTTGATGGGACTGCTTGAGGGCTACTTTGTTCCTCTTTTCAACTTCTTCCTTACACCAGAAAATTTTGACCAGAAGGTAAGTTGTAAATTTGACAATGTTTTTAACAAGTGATGTACAGTAAGTTCCTATTTTTATCAGCAAGGCTCATGCTGGATATATCTTTTCATACAGGTGCACAATGTTGCCTTGTCCTTTGAACTGATGCAAGATGGCGGCCTGGAGAAACCTAAGCCAAGGACAGAGGGTGAGTGGCTGTAGTTTTGTATGCACAATATTTCTGAAAGATACTGTATTTGCCAGAAAAAAGTTATGCTTGGAATGTTTGAATGGATTGTTGGTGTAATATATTTTTTACTGTGATATCTGTTTGTTGTTTTTTTCCTAATTCTTTTAACAATTTCTTACTTTTTATACTGGCAAAATTAACAAATGTTGCTCTCACTTTCACTGCAATTATTCTACCTAGTGGGGCAAAGCAACTATTAGTTGCTAAGTTGATGGAATCTTTGGTCTTTTTGTTATTGCACAGGAAATCTATGGCAATCAATTATAAAGTTGATAATTAATCATTTCAATTAATTGTAGTCACTCTGAAACACTTGACTATACACTCACCTAAAGGATTATTAGGAACACCTGTTCAATTTCTCATTAATGCAAATATCTAATCAATCACATGGCATTTGCTTCAATGCATTCAGGGGTGTGGTCTTGGTCAAGACAATCTCCTAAACTCCAAACTGAATGTCAGAATGGGAAAGAAAGGTGATTTAAGCAATTTTGAGCGTGGCATGGTTGTTGGTGCCAGACGGGCCGGTCTGAGTATTTCACAATCTGCTCAGTTACTGGGATTTTCACGCACAACCATTTCTAGGGTTTACAAAGAATGGTGTGAAAAGGGAAAAACATCCAGTACGCGGCAGTCCTGTGGGCGAAAATGCCTTGTTGATGCTAGAGGTCAGAGGAGAATGGGCCGACTGATTCAAGCTGACAGAAGAGCAACCTTGACTGAAATAACCAATCGTTACAACCGAGGTATGCAGCAAAGCATTTGTGAAGCCACAACACGCACAACCTTGAGGCGGATGGGCTACAACAGCAGAAGACCCCACCGGGTACCACTCATCTCCACTACAAATAGGAAAAAGAGGCTACAATTTGCACGACCTCACCAAAATTGGACAGTTGAAGACTGGAAGAATGTTGCCTGGTCTGATGAGTCTCGATTTCTGTTGAGACATTCAGATGGTAGAGTCAGAATTTGGCGTAAAAAGAATGAGAACATGGATCCATCATGCCTTGTTACCACTGTGCAGGCTGGTGGTGGTGGTGTAATGGTGTGGGGGATGTTTTCTTGGCACACTTTAGGCCCCTTAGTGCCAATTGGGCATCGTTTAAATGCCACGGCCTACCTGAGCATTGTTTCTGACCATGTCCATCCCTTTATGACCACCATGTACCCATCATCTGATGGCTACTTCCAGCAGGATAATGTCACAAAGCTCAAATCATTTCAAATTGGTTTCTTGAACATGACAATGAGTTCACTGTACTGAAATGGCCCCCACAGTCACCAGATCTCAACCCAATAGAGCATCTTTGGGATGTGGTGGAACGGGAGCTTCGTGCCCTGGATGTGCATCCCACAAATCTCCATCAACTGCAAGATGCTATCCTATCAATATGGGCCAACATTTCTAAAGAATGCTTTCAGCACCTTGTTGAATCAATGCCACATAGAATTAAGGCAGTTCTGAAGGCGAAAGGGGTCAAACACAGTATTTGTATGGTGTTCCTAATAATCCTTTAGGTGAATGTATATTGTTTCCACAATTTCAATTGGGAATTTTTCAGGCACTCAAAACAATTTGGTAGAATAATAATATTTTCAACATTAGCTTAAAACGTTAACTACAGATGTCTACTAGTCAATTTGTTTTGCACTTATGCTAGTAGTACAGTACACATCTTACATATGGCCCCTTCAATTGTAAATGTTCTAGTCTTAAACACTATGCTACCTGAATCCTGTAGAAATATTCTTCCCTTTTCGCAGTATTAACACTTTTAATATCATGTTTTCCAATAATAAGAACATGGCGCATGCGAGAGAGAACGACAGAGAAAGAGTGCACTTATTTGATGTGGGTTTACTTTTATCCCAAGTATTACCATGTGGCTGTTGGGTCAATTGAAATAAGGCCTGTAATAGTTTTAATGGTACAGTCAAGCGCCAGTGAGTGGCTCATGATGACTGTTCTGGGCTTAACATTGAGTGTTTGTTTCCCTTTGGCTTTGATTTAAAGGTGGTTGCATGCCACATTACCACTGTGTCTACTCTTAGCACACTGCAATCATAACAGCTGATTACATTGAGTGAGGGCTCAGGGAACATCTGTTTTTTATTTTGAGATGAAAGAGACCAGCTTTGCTTACCTCAGTGGAATGGCCTTTTTGCAGATCTCATAGGTGTTGAGTCATATTAATTATACAGTATCACGTAACTGTACAGTGGCCAACTGCTGCTGCAACTTCCAAGTGAAGTTTGAAGATAGTTATGAACAACATGTTAATCTTGAGGTCTTTTTTGTAAATATTTCCTAAAATGAAGTCTGTCTTCGTTTTTGCTTGATCTTCTTGCAGATATTGTGAACTGTGACCTGAAGTCTACTCTAAGGGTACTGTACAACCTCTTCACCAAGTACAGAAATGTGGAATAAAGAGGGGTAGCCGTTTATTCAGTTATATCTACGTATCTATCAACCAAATGCTCTGTTAAGATATATATTCCAGGGCAAACACAATGCATCTATATTTGCTTTGTCCTGTCTAAGCCACAATTAAACCCAAGAACTGTGCAGGATATTGTATATTATTTTGATATGAAGAGACAGGTAAATACAGTAGAGTGTGAAATTATTATACAACTTGAAAATGTATCTAAATCCAGTTATTTGGTTACTAATAGTTTTTTTGATTAAATGTATCTATATATGCTATATATATATAATGTATTTGTATATACAGTGGTGAGAACAAGTATTTGATACACCGATTTTGCAGGTTTTCCCACTTACAAAGCATGTAGAAGTCTGTAATTTTTATCATAGGTACTCTTCAACTGGGTGAAAAAAATCCAGAAAATCACTTTGCATGATTTTTAAGTAATTAATTTGCATTTTATTGCATGACATAAGTATTTGATACATCAGAAAAGCAGAAATTAATATTTGGTACAGAAACCTTTTGCAATTACAGAGATCAAACGTTTCCTGTAGTTCTTTACCAGGTTTGCACACACTGCAGCAGGGATTTTGGCCCACTCCTCCATACAGACCTTCTCCAGATCCTTCAGGTTTTGGGGCTGTCGCTGGGTAATACAGACTTTCAGCTCCCTCAAATGTTTTTCTATTGGGTTCAGGTCTGGAGACTGGCTAGGCCACTCCATGACCTTGAGATGCTTCTTACGGAGCCACTCCTTCGTTGCCCTGGCTGTGTGTTTAGCCACGACCCATCTTCAATGCTCTTACTGAGGGAAGGAGGTTGTTGGCCAAGATCTCGTGATACATGGCCCCATCCATCCTCCCCTCAATACGGTGCAGTCGTCCTGTCCCCTTTGCAGAAAAGCATCCCCAAAGAATGATGTTTCCACCTCCATGTTTCATGGTTGGGATGGTGTTCTTGGGGTTGTACTCATCCTTCTTCTTCCTCCAAACGCGTTGAGTGGAGTTTAGACCAAAAAGCTCTATTTTTGTCTCATCAGACCACATGACCTTCTCCCATTCCTCCTCTGGATCATCCAGATGGTCATTGGCAAACTTCAGACAGGCCTGGACATGCGCTGGCTGTAGCAGGGGGACCTTGTGTGCACTGCAGGATTTTAATCCATGACGGCGTAGTGTGTTACTAATGGTTTTCTTTGAGACTGTGGTCCCAGCTCTCTTCAGGTCATTGACCAGGTCCTGGCGTGTAGTTCTGGGCTGATCCCTCACCTTCCTCATGATCATTGATGCCCCACGAGGTGAGATCTTGGATGGAGCCCCAGACCGAGGGAGATTGACCGTCATCTTGAACTTCTTCCATTTTCTAATTATTGCGCCAACAGTTGTTGCCTTCTCACCAAGCTGCCTGCCTATTGTCCTGTAGCCCATCCCAGCCTTGTGTAGGTCTACAATTGTATCCCTGATGTCCTTACACAGCTCTCTGGTCTTGGCCATTGTGGAGAGGTTGGAGTCTGTTTGATTGAGTGTGTGGACAGGTGTCTTTTATACAGGTAACAAGTTCAAACAGGTGCAGTTAATACAGGTAATGAGTGGAGAACAGGAGGGCTTCTTAAAGAAAAACTAACAGGTCTGTGAGAGCTGGAATTCTTACCGGTTGATAGGTGATCAAATACTTATGTCATGCAATAAAATGCTAATTAATTATTTAAACCATGTGATTTTCTGGGTTTTTGTTTTAGATTCTCTCACAGTTGAAGTATACTTATGATAAAAATGACAGACCTCTACATGCTTTGTAAGTAAGAAAACCTGCAAAATCGGCAGTGTATCAAATACTTGTTCTCCACACACACACACACAATAATATGTGTGTGTGTGTTTTGCAAATAAACACTAACTACCCAAATAAATGGATCTTAGTTTCACTTTCAGGTGTCTAAGACTTTTGGACAGTACTGTAGGTATCAGTATTCTTGAAGGATTCTTGAAGGATGTTAAATAATTATGGTCTATCTCCATCTGTTGACAAATAATGCTGTTTTATGGTTCTTCCCATGTCATCCCTCCCCCGTTTGTTTTAGGGTTCTTTCCATGTCATTCCTCCCCCATTTGTTTTAGGGTTCTTCCCATGTCATCCCTCCCCCGTTTGTTTTAGGGTTCTTCCCATGTCATTCCTCCCCCATTTGTTTTAGGGTTCTTCCCATGTCATTCCTCCCCCATTTGTTTTAGGGTTCTTCCCATGTCATTCCTCCCCCATTTGAAGTATACAGGAATACACTTGAAACTGCATGAAGGATTTGAATAATGGATGTTTTTAAGTTAAAAAAAAGACAGGTAGATTTGTGCAAATCAACTGATTATTTCCATCTTTTGAAAGAAAACCATAGGTCCTAAATTGGCTCTTGATGTTTTTCAATGTTGTGGGACCATGCACTATTCATTTATATACTGCATACTTTAGCTGTACCTTAAATTGCTTTCATCTATAATTGCAGATATTTAACTGTGCTTTTAACAACAATGCATCTGCAGTGGAATTTCTGCTCATAATTTACCAAAGAAATACTATTCTACAGATTGTATAAAGCTGTTATAGACAGACCTTAACCAAGGCATGATTTATCATTGTTGTTAACTATTTGTTTACGCACTATTCATAAAAAAGTTTGGCAAAGGAATGTTTCGGAGTATTGTTTGCATAAACTTATGTGATTCTACAGGACAACAAGATCAAACTAAAGTCCTGTTTTTAAAATCCTGGGTAGAGTATGAAATGAAACAACCATCCATTATAATTGTGTGGGAGTTTGACCAAAATTGATTCCCTCATGTACTTCATGTAATTTGAAGGTCATAATAATTTTTTTCCATGTCTGAGTGGAAGTTTAGTCATGGGCCTTGGGCTGTAGCAAACTTGTGGCATTCCTTTCTCTATTGTTACTGCTCTATCATCAATTCAGGTATAGAACAGCACAGACAAATCCTACCAGGATTTGATGTTTTCATCGTACATCGAGTGAATTTAATTACATCCTGACAATGTACAGTTTCATAATAAAATAATACTGGATTTAACCCCACTTTTGTCCATCCCAATCCAAATAATGCTTCTGATCACTGAGGTAAAGGGTGGAAAGAGTATATAAGTACCTTTCTAGAAATGTATTGCTTAAATATTTGCTGATAAACATAATATAAATAATTTCATTGTAACTGAAATTGCAAGGTTGCATCAAAATGTGCCCAAACCTCTAACATTATGTCAGTCTGACAAATTCCAATCTGTCAGCATATATCAATGTAAAATGGTACAAAGATTTGGACACCACAGCTTAAAGGTTTTCTTAGGCACAACGCATTGCAGAGTACCTGGACACAACACTTAGCCATGGTATATTGTAAATATATCATAAAGTCGTGAGATTCCTAATTGCTCTTAGAAGTCAGTTACAGACACTATATATATATATATATATATATATATATATATATATATATGTATCCTAGGCTAGTGGCACCAAACAGCTATGTATAGGTAGAATTTACAGAAGGTTAGCTACAATAGTGAAATTATAGTGTGGCCTTCAAAATCAAAGTCCCTATGCTACTTGAATTGTAGCTTGTGTTGAGGAGTAATATGTACAACAGCTTTTCAGGTCCATACAACCCTTGTATATATTTATTTAAGTTTTCTTCTGAGCATTATCCCAATTTCTTTGACCTGGCAACTACACAATGACTGGACCAAAATTAACAAGAGAAAATCATCAGTAAGATGCCAAATCTCCTGAGCATGAACTATTTGGGAAGCACTCGATTTCAAATATCATCTTTCCCCAATAACATTTACATTATAATTTGCATTCTTCTGATTTGGTATGATGAAAATCTTATTGAAGTCAAGCTTGGCTGCAGTGATTTCAATGGGAAAACCGTACTTCGTATTAATTGAAAACATTACTTTTCCATTAAATGTATGCCGCCTCAGAGGCAGTTGCAGTGTTCTTTGTGGTGTATGCACTAGATTTAGGCAGCTTGTGATAAATAATTAACATCACATACCAACATGTCCAGGATGTATTTGTTTTAAATGGATTATTTAGCCTCATAGGAGCATATTTCAAATTGTACAGCATACTGTGTTGTGTAGTCAAGAAAAGCAAATGTAACTTCGTTCCAGAAGAAAGCCATTTCAATTCCCTTATGTTTGGAGCTATTATCCAGGTAAGTGTCTTCTGGAGCAATATTCTTACATGACTTGAATTTCGATCATGTGTCAGTCTACAGCAAGTCACCCTTTATAAGACACAGGTTTATGTTTTATTTGACATAGTGGTTTATATCATATTTGACATTTGTGAGTATTTTATACAGTAATGACAAATTAATCTACCATAAAGTCTGACATTTAGTTGTAGAGGCTTCAGATCACATTTATATAATGCATAGACAGGCATTGTAAAGGCTTTAGAAGCTGAACAGAATTGAAAGAAGAAACGTCTTCTTCTGGAACACCTTTGACTTGACCGACGTACTAAAAGTCTTAGTCCTGGAGGTGAGCAGGCCGCTCGACCATGATGCCGCGCAGGTGTGTTCACCTCAGGGCTAGGATTTTCATACATTGTCCGTGGCAGTACTAAAATATACATAGACCATGAACATTTTTTGAAGGGTTCATGGTATCTTAGGTTGTGCTATGTTAGTTACTATGTTAGTTTATTCACACACACAGACAGCAACTATAGGCTAGAAGATTCTCAGTTGACATCCTTGACTATGGATGAACGATGCCAGTGGATGAGGTATTGATTTAAGGCCAGTTGTGGTATCAGTAATTGTCAGTTTTGGTAATTTTTTCTTCACAAACCAGAATTAGGACCAGGAAAGCCAGATGTAAAATAAAAAGAAGCTATGGGATAAAATACTAAACGTGAAAAACAGGGAAAAAAGGAGTATGACCTGAATCAGTTAGGAAGGCTATGTGTGAAGCCATCTGCATACTGACCTTCACAACAGACAAAGTACAGTATATATTTTCTTTACATTTCCTCAAAGTACACACTGCACCATCAGATTAATATACTTTCTCCCTCCGACTACCATTAAGCTGAGCACTTCCCACTCTCTCACTGTTTCCCTGCTTTCAGACCTGTATAAATCAATCAAACAAATGTATTTTATAAAGCCCTTTTTTTAAGTTGTCACAGTGTTTTTTTTTTTACAGATACCTAGCCTGAAACCCCAAAGGGCAAGCAACAAGAGTTGATGCACTATGGCTCCCTAGTAGGGTCGCAACCTAGGTTGATACTGGATCCAGCTCAAGGGAGGAGCTGAATTGTGAAGTGTGCCCAGTCCTCTGACTGTGCCGGTTGAAGATAATAAGATTACATGACCTTTGTGGCCACATCAATGTTATGCATGTTCAGATGAACAGCATTTGAAATGCAGGTGGGCATTCTTTAGGCAGAATCCAGATAACCTCAACCAAGTGGACAAGTACAGGGATGACCAGATGGACTGTGGGCAGTGACAGCAGGAATCATTTGGCAGCAACTAAACCTGCAACACAACCAGGAGCATAGGAGAGGGACATCTAGAAGTCATTAGGCCAGGTAGTCCTGATGGTGTGATCATGGGCCCAGGTCCTCCAAAGATTCAACAGGATACCAAAAACATTTTAAACATGAGAGAGGTCGAAGTAGATCCCACATAATTATCGTCCATCTTGTGAGTGTTGACAACGGCACAGGGGAACACAATTAGACCAGTGACTCCACCCCTGAATGACACTGGGGAGAGTATATCCCAGTGGGGAAAAGAGAACGCCAAGCAAATGTAGCAAGGATGGCTTGTAAGTCCAGTACCTTGCAGTTTACCTTCACACCCCTGGGCCAGACCACACTTAACCATAGACCCTACTGAACAGTTGAGTCTTCAGTTAACACTTAAAGGTTAAGACTGGGTCTTAACCAGATCATCAGATCATTACACAATAATGGATCTCTAAGTGAAAAAGCCTTGACTCCAGCTGTTTATTTAGAAATTCTAGGAACAGAAAGGAGTCCTGCATCTTGTCACCGTAGCATGCATGCGGGTATGTATGGCATACCCGCATGCCCAAGGTCTGACAATGCGAGACTATATATTCATTGTTGACTTTTGGATACACCTCATTGCTCATTCATAATCCCTGCACGAATGGGCATTGTAAAACTGGGGGTTGTTACTTTACAAAAATAAAGCTACTAACATTGTAACTACACATGCTGCTCTGAATTTAAGCATTACTATATCTATCTGTTGTAGCTGAAAATTTGTCTCTGCATTGCTACTTTTGATCAACGGTGGAAAGTAACAGCCAACATGGGAGTTTGCAAGCACAACAAGATAGGAGGCAGTTAGGTTTATTGAATCTTATAGTTAGCTAGCAGCAACCAACCAACAGTAGCTAGTTACCTTTGGTGGAAGAAATTCAACTTTGTGTGTGCACTAGTCAGCATCATGTCTTTTATATCCTAATATTAAGATATTATAACTCGCTGTTTTTGATATTGTCAAACTTCATAAATACTGACCAGTTGTTCTCAAAAGCATTCAGTCCATTGGATTTTTCCACAATGTATTGTGTTACAATGTGAAATCAAAATGGACTTTTTTGTGTTGATCTTTGCCAGTGATAAACACAAAAAAGTCCATAATGTCCAAATGAAAAGAAATGAGGTCCTGCAGTACAATTCCTAACCAAATCTACATCGTGAAGACAAAGGAACTTTCAAAGCAAATCCTGAATAACGTTCTTCAAAAGCATCAGTCAGGGTTGGATCCAAGAACATTCTTAATTTCCCTATTGACATTTCAGTTGAAAATTGCAGTTAGCTTAAGGTCCCTATCCAACTCAACAGAGCTTGAGCAATATTGGAAAGAAGAATGGGCAAGATTTATTGTCTCAGATTTGGGTTATTTTATCTTTTGTTAAATGTTCTGAAGATGTCACTGACTGGATGATTAAAGCCCTTCAACCTCTGTGAATTTTCATCTACCACAGTGTCTATATAAATTGTGCATGCTGCCAACATGTGTGTAAAATGCATATTTTTCATCTTCTTTCGCTTATCTGGGGCCGGGTCGCGGGGGCAGCAGTCTAAGCAGAGCTGCCCAGACTTCCCTCTCCCTAGACACTTCCTCTAGCTCTTCCAGGGGGACACCGAGGCGTTCCCAGGCCAGCCAGGAGACAGTCCCTCCAACGTGTCCTAGGTCTTCCCCGGGGTTTCCTCCTGGTGGGACGGGCCCAGAACACCTTCCCGGGAAGGCGTTCAGGAGGCATCCGGAACAGATGCCCAAGCCACCTCAGCTGACCCCTCTCGATGTGGAGGAGCAGCGGCTTTACTCCGAGCTCCTCCCGGGTGACCGAGCTTCTCACCCTATCTCTAAGGGATCACCCAGCCACCCTGCGGAGAAAGCTCATTTCGACCGCCTGTATCCGGGATCTTGTCCTTTCGGTCATGACCCAAAGCTCATGACCATAGGTGAGAGTAGGAACGTAGATTGACCGATAAATCGAGAGCTTCGCCTTGCAGCTCAGCTCTTTCTTCACCACGACAGACCGATACATCGACCGCATTACTGCAGAAGCTGCACCGATCCGTTTGTCAATCTCCCGTTCTATCCTTCCCTCACTCGTGAACAAGACCCCTAGATACTTAAACTCCTCCACTTGAGGCAAGAACTCTCCACCAACCTGAAGTGGGCAAGCCACCCTTTTCCGACTGAGGACCATGGCCTCGGATTTGGAGGCACTGATTTTCATCCCAACCGCTTCACACTCGGCTGCAAACCGTCCCAGTGCATGCTGAAGGTCCTGGTTTGAAGGGGCCAACACGACAACATCATCCGCAAAGAGCAGAGACGAAATCGTGTGGTCCCCAAACCTGACACCCTTCCGGCCCCTGGCTGCACCTAGAAATTCTGTCCATAAAAATTACGAACAGAACCGGCAACAAAGGGCAGCCCTGCCGGTGTCCAACATGCACCGGGAACAAGTCTGACTTACTGCCGGCAATGCGAACCAAGCTCCTGCTTTGGTCGTACAGGGACCTGACAGCCCTTAGCAAAGGACCCAGGACCCCATACTCCCGAAGCACCCTCCACAGGATGCCGCGAGGGACACAGTCGAATGCCTTCTCCAAATCCACAAAACACATGTGGATTGGTTGGGCAAACTCCCATGAACCCTCCATCACCCTGTAGAGGGTATAGAGCTGGTCCAGTGTTCCACGGCCCGGACGAACACCACACTGTTCCTCCTGAATCCGAGGTTCTACTATCGGCTGTATTCTCCTCTCCAGTACCCTGGCATAGACTTTACTGGGAAGGCTGAGAAGTGTGATCCTCCTGTGGCTGGAACACACCCTCCGGTCCCCCTTCTTAAAAAGAGGGACCACCACCCCGGTCTGCCATCCCAGAGGCACTGTCTCCGACTGCCACGCGATGCTGCAGAGGCGTGTCAACCAAGACAGCCCCACAACATCCAGAGACTTGAGGTACTCAGGGCGGATCTCATCCACCCCCGGTGCCTTGCCACCGAGGAGTTTCTTGACTACCTCAGTGACTTCAGCCCGAGTGATGGACGAGTCCACCTCTGAGCCCTCAGCCTCTGCTTCCTCCATGGACGTGACGGCGGGATTGAGGAGATCCTTGAAGTTCTCCTTCCATCGCCCAACGACATCCCCAGTTGAGGTCAACAGCTGCCCACCTCCACTGTAAACAGTGTTGGTAGGGCACTGTTTCCCTCTCCTGAGGCGCCGGACGGTTTGCCAGAATCTCTTCGAGGCCAGCCGATAGTCCTTCTCCATGGCCTCACCGAACTCCTCCCAGGATGTCCCTGTCCTTTGCCTCCACAACCACTCGGGCTGCAGTCCGCTTGGCCTGCCGGTACCCGTCAGCTGCCTCAGGAGTCCCACAAGCCAACCAGGCCTGATAGGACTCCTTCTTCAGCTTGACGGCATCCCTTACTTCCGGTGTCCACCACCGGGTTCAGGGTTTGCCGCCTCGACAGGCACCGGAGAGCTTACGACCACAGCTCTGAGCGGCCGCTTCGACAATGGAGGTGGAGAACATGGTCCACTCGGACTCAATATCTCCAGCCTCCCTCGGGATCCAGTCGAAGCTCTGCCGGAGGTGGGAGTTAAAGATCTCTCTGACAGGAGACTCAGCCAGACGTTCCCAGCAGACCCTTACAGTACGCTTGGGTCTGCCGAGTCTGTCCAGCTTCCTCCCCCGCCATCGGATCCAACTCACAACCAGGTGGTGATCAGTTGACAGCTCCACCCCTCTCTTTACCCGAGTGTCCAAGACATACGGCAGCAGGACAGATGAAACGACAACAAAGTCGATCATTGACCTACGGCCTAGGGTGTCCTGGTGTCACGTGCACTGATGGACACCCTTATGCTTGAACATGGTGTTCGTTATGGACAAACTGTGACTAGCACAGAAGTCCAATAACTGAACACCACTCAGGTTCAGATCAGGGGGGCCGTTCCTCCCAATCACGGCCCTCCAGGTGTCACTGTCGTTGCCCACGTGGGCGTTGAAGTCCCCCAGCACCCCTCCCAGAGACTCCAAGAAGATTGGGTACTCTGCACTGCCGTTCGGCCCGTAGGCACAAACAACAGTGAGAGACCTATCCCCGACCCGTATGCGCAGGGAAACGACCCTCTCGTTCACCGGGGTAAACTCCAACACATGGCGGCAGAGCTGGGGGGCTATAAGCAAACCCACACCAACCCGCCGCCTCTCACCATGGGCAACTCCAGAGTGGTGAAGAGTCCATCCTCTCTCAAGGAGTGTGGTTCCAGAGCCCAAGCCGTACGTAGAGGTGATCCCGACTATCTCTAGTCGGAACCTCTCAACCTCATGCACAATCTCAGGCTCCTTCCCCGCCAGCGAGGTGACGTTCCACGTCCCTAGAACTAGTTTCCGTGTCCAGGGATCGTGTTGTCGAGGCCCCCGCCTGTGTGTAAAATATTTTTTATAAAAACTGACCACATAATCATTACAGAATTATTTTCCCCCCAAAACATGAAACAAATCCCTTGATCTCTATGTGAAGTTAAATTAGAAACCTGTAAAGTGTCTCAAACTGTGAACCCGTTCAGTGATGCTGCTATATTTGTTCTTTGCATTTTTCTTTTGTCCTGATTCTTTCTGTTTTCATGTGTAAATAAACAGTGCATTCCATTTGAGTATGAGAGTTCTCTGTTTGCTAATTAAAAAAACATGTAATGTAAATAATTAGCTGAACTATGGAAAGTGGTAAACCTAGCTTGTAGTATTGACAAGAAGCAGAGGTTCTCTACAAGCAATTCATGAAATAATTTACTAACCATGCACTGATGGAATTACTTTGCCAAGAACGTATATGTGAATATAATGGTTACAATAGAATAACAAAACTTCTGTACATTGAAGGGCAGTACAGCAGATCATGCATGACAAGTACAGAATTTAGGTTTTATTTTTTTCCTGCTTTACAACATATAATTTTTTATTTTTTTATGCGCAGCCACTTACATTTAGTTAAGAGGCTCTTAGTGTGTCATACCAACTGACTTATTTAAGCAAAGAAAGGAAAGTGAGTTCTCTAGCTTGAGTCTTCGAGTAAAGATGAAAAGGCTCGTTGTTCAGTTCTGTGCTTACGTAAAAAGGTAATGTTTTTCCTCATATTCTTGTGAAATCAGTTGTTGTCTTTCTAATTTCTATACATTAACCTGACTAACTTCTCACCCTCTGTTTTTCTCCATAATTATTTTTGTGATGTGTTTAACAAATACCACTGTTGCCAGGAATTGAAACCAAGAACTGAAGGCTTGGGCCTTCATGGAAGGACTGTAACAATGCACTTCAATGCTACATTGTTCTGACAGATTTCAGCCATGCTATTATCAGACAAGTCCAGAGACTGAGCTCTGCGTTTTCATCAGAACGCTAAAATGACCACCCATAATCAAGCATTGTGTGGAAAGGTGTCTTGAACAGAAGCGTTTGCTGCCATTAAACATAATTACCCATCCATTCCTTCTTCTACTTCCCTCTCTCCATTCATTATATCAAATAAGCCTCCCCAAAAGATTTATAGCCATGATCCTCTCTTGCCTCCATGAAGTGAGGGTTGTTACTGTATGCTGAGAAAAACACATATACAAAATACTAAATTATGAGGGAACAAGTGTGTGATACTGCTGATTTTCTACTACTTTTACTACTTTCCCATAGATAGTTTGTTACATTTCATGCTGAAGATGGTTTACGACATTTTCCCTCATTACGGTTTTTTTTTTCTGTTCATGATTCTTCAAACAGATTTCAACAATAGATAGAAAATATTGATTACTGTGTGGTAAGAGTTTTGGGATTTTCTATAATTAAAGCAGGTCAAAGGATGAGCAGAAAAGCAGCAATGCCACTTTTAGAGACGCATCATTCCCTTCTCTTGCTTTTCACTTTTTCCTAAAGGGTGAGATTCTTTCTTTGCTAAAGCCATGTGCTCCACTAAACAGATTTTTTGGTTGGCACGACATGAAACACTGCTCTAAAACATGCCTTTGTTCAATATGTTTAAAACCCCTCAACCTCAGATAAAATCTACACTTGCATCTGTTTTAATCTTAACATCCCTTCGGTCACAAACTGTAATGGCTGCGTTTTACTGGCAAGGAACGTCTGCTGAATAAACAGTGAAGTATGTAAAAGTCTTATTCAGTTAAGATTATTCTGTTTTACATACAATGTTGTAAAATAAGAATACACATTTTTTTATTACTAATGTATTTACTAGGACTAACGTGTCTTATTCAATTCATCAATCCATAATGGTTACCTCTTCCAGAACATATTATTTCTGTGGGGTAATCAAATTCAAAGACAAATCTGTTGTTAACTGTAGGGTATAATTGTTCTCTTTAAATCGCCACTTCCCCTACTAATCAGGAAAAGTATTAACTAATTCACTCTCTCCCCTGTTATATTCCTTAATTTTTATTGCTCTAGCAGAGGGTGATATATTATTTGAATAAAGAAATTGCCAGGTCTGTTATTTTTCTTACAGTACTGCAAGCTGTCCAAGGCAGATTTGGTTTGATACATGCTTACCGTATAACAGTATTCCAGTACACAAAGGTTCAATACGCTGTTGCACACTTATCATTCATGTGATGTCATTTATAAATAGCTCAAAGTTCTCTGTGATGAGACGACATTGAAAAGATCTGCATGTCCACATTGGAAGCATCATGTTATGAGGCCCTTTTTGTTCTCTGCAGTGCAGGATTGGTACAATTACATGCCTCTGAGTACCGGGGTGACCATCAAAGACAGCAGGCATTGATCCATATCTTCAAACACTGCATTATGGAATTGAATTAAAGAGACATTTAGTGCACAAACATTTAGACATCAAAACCTCAGCTGTTGCTTGGAGACTGGCATAACCAGCCAAGTGTCTGCACCCGCAGAGAGGGAGCGAGAGAGCAGTGAGAGAGAGAGAGAGAGAGAGAGAGAGTGAGCGAGAAAGCAATGAGAGAGAGAGAGAGAGAGAGAGGGAGGGAGCGAGAGAGCAGTGAGAGAGAGAGAGAAAACAAGACTGAACTAAAGTACTGTATATAAAAAGGCAGGATTTGTTTAAGCTGGCCTTGGTGGCCTGAAAGAATGCATTTTGGCGTCCCCACAATATGAGCTGGATGCCAGATTATGGCAGGTTATGGGCAAAGACAGCACAGATCAAAAGAGACACAATTAGCACATTAATTATTTGCACATAGATTAATGCCAAGGATACTTGTTATTGAACCAGAAGTTGAAAAATCCAAAGTTGAACACCAAGTTGAACACCAAGTAAATTATGAAGTAAATACAGTAAAAAAAAAACAACATAAATTCTAATTAAAAGTAACTTTTGGTTTTCTTTATTTTTACCCATATTCCACAAAATCTATCACTTCAGTGAGGGGGAAAAGCAGCTGTTGTCCCTGATAAAGGCAGTGTTGTTTAAAATAGGTTCCACCACACACTGGAGAAGTCATTAAATCAATGCGTTTGTGTATGTGTTGCTGATGCATTAAAAAATAAACAATGAACCAATGAAGTAATCATCAGAAGTCTATAGCAGAGAGCAACAGGGAGAGAGATCTTCAATAATTTTTTACATGCAACCGCTTAAACTGTTTTTGTTAGAAATTACAGTGCATTGCAAATTCTCCCTACAACCAATAGATAGATGCCCATCTTCCCTTGGAAAACCTAACTTGACGGCATGAATTATGAAAGCCTTTAAGTTTGAGTCAGGATTCTGAGAAGAATGAAGGTTCTAGACATTTGAGCTAATTCAGTCAACTACTCTGTTGTTCATCTGCATAAATCCTACACTTTTGCAAAAGCAGAAGTGAGGGACTAGCATATATTTTGCATGACCAATTATGAGTCCTGCATGAAACATGGGATTCCCAGGAAATAGTTTTGAGGATGTGGAGGAGTCAATGACTCATTCTGGCATTAGGTTGGCAGGGTGAAAGCAGGGATACAAGGGCAAATTGGGGCGGAAAAAAGAAATTACTCTTTGGAGGCACAAATGAATCTAGGTAGACCGAACGGGTGATCCTGGATTTCTCTGCTGTTTTAGATGCAATTACACATTTCTATTGAAACACGCTATCACCTATTTGACAGGTACAAATGAGGCTTACTTTCACCTCTTGGAACGCAAAGGGATTTAATCAGCCAAATAAAAGGAAAGGTTCTAGCACGTCTTTATTCTCTGATGATATATTTCTTAAAGAAACCAATTTAAAGAATGACTCCCATATTGGGTTTAGATGCAGCTAGATTGTCAGGTCCTGGCTGAGGGCCTCTAGGCATCTCTATGCGCCTGGGGGCCACAGTCAGGGCCTGACCACAAAGGTGTCTCTAGGCATCTCTGCGCTGCTGTTTTGGTTGGCCCCAATTAGAGCCAGCTGCTCCATGTTGCCTCTAATTGGGGACCCTATTTAAGTTGCCCTTTGAGTTCTTTAGTATGTGAATCATTGTTTGTGCCATTTGTGTGGTACCGCAGTTTGCGGGTTGCCGCACCTTTTGTTGTGACAATTAAAAGGATGTTTACTTGCTATGTGCCTCGTGTCCTGCCTTCCCTGAACTGTGACATACTGTAGATGGGTCAATTGTATATTCTCTGACAGAGGGGGAGGTGTGGCAAATCTGAGATGGAAAGGAATTCCCTTTTTATAAAATGTCTAATAACAGATATTGCTCAGTCTAATTTGGTAACTGGAGAAGTCCTGTTCTCCGCTGTGCTCCTAACTTCTGACTGTAGTGAATTAATAAATTCTGTCTTGAAAGTCTATTTGCATCCATTTGACTTTGTAACTCCACAGAATACTAATTTCATTCTCAAATCCATTTTAATTATACAACCCTGAATCCAGAAACAACCCTGTGAAATGTAAAGAAATACAGAATGCAATGATGTGCAAATCATTTAAACACTATATTCAATAGAAAATAGTACAAGGAAACATACGAACTGTTGACACTGAGAAATGTTATTGTTTCTTGAAAAAGATATGCCCACTTGGAATTTGATGCCAGCAACGTGTTAAAAAAAATCTGGGATAGAGGCAACAAAAGACTAGAAATGTTGTGTAATGCAACAAAAAAAAACCTGGTGGAACATCTCACAACTAATTATGTTAATTGGCTGCAGGTCAGTAACATGACTGGTTATAAAAGAACATCCCAGAGAGGGTAAGTTTTTCAGAAGTAAAGATGGGGAGGGGTTCATCCCTCTGAAAGAATGTGCAGGCAAATAGTGCAGGAATAATGTCAATCAATGTACAATTGCAAAGATTTTGGGTATCACATTATCTATAGTACATAATATAATTAAGAGATTCAGAGAATCCAGAGAAATCTTTGTACACAAGGGACAAGGCCGAAAAGCAATAGTGGATGGCTGTGATCTTCAGGCCCTCAGTCGGCACTGCATTGAAAACATACTTCACTGCATGGGCTCAGGAATACTTCCAAAAACCATTGTCTGCAAACACAGTACATCACTGCATCCACAAATGCAAGTGTAAACTACCATGCAAAGAAACCATATATAAACAAGCTCTTGGCCCGAGCTCATTTAAGATGGACTGAGGTAAGTGGAAAACTGTCCCATGGTCTGAGGAATCAAAATTTGACATTCATTTTGAGAATAATGTATGCCTCGTCCTCCGGGCTAAAGAGGAGAGAGACCATCCGGCTTCTTAACAGCGCACAGTTCAATAGCCAGCATCTGTGATGGTATGGAGGTGCATTAGTGCACATGGCATGGGTGATCTGTGAAGGCACAATTAATGTGGAACAATATATACAGGTTTTGGAGCAACATATGCTGCCATCCAGACAATGTATTTTTCAGGGAAGGCCTTGCTTATTTCAGCAAGACAATGAAAAACCACATTCTGCACATATTACAACAGCATGGCTCCATAGTAAAAGAGTCTGGGTGCTAAACTGGCCTGTCTGCAGATATTACAACAGCATGGCTCCATAGTAAAAGAGTCTGGGTGCTAAACTGGCCTGTCTGCAGTACATACTTGTTACCTATTGAAAACATTTGTAAAGAAAAATACGACAAAAGAGACCCTGAACTGTTGAGCAGCTGAAATCCTATATCAAGCAAGAATGGGAAACATTTAACTTTCAGAACTACAGCAACTGGTCTCCTCAGTTCACAAATACTTACTTACTTACAGAGTATTTATTAAAAGATATATGCCCCTATCCCAACTTTTCTGAACGTGTGACATGACATAGGGAGATACAGGCTGACGTTTCTCCTCAACACAGACCAATTGTGTCTCATGACTTGAGCTGTGCATACAGTAGCTAGCTAGCTAACGTGAGTTAACTTCAGTATGAAATACTGTTGAAACAATGTTAATGAAATGGGGAGATGGGAAACAAAATTCTGTTGAAGGAATTTCCTGGCGATTAGTCTGATTTGTGGAGGGTTATACTGGGATATATTTTTTAATCTAAATACATAAATACAACTGATAACATAAAGTCACCAACACTTAATAATATTTGGTTCATTTAAGCTAATTCAAAAATTCATCAACAACAACAAAAAATGAAAATCTCTATCATATAAAAATGTTTCTTAATCATTGACTTGAAGACTTGAAACCAAAAATTAGGAACTTGTGACTTGACTCCATCTGAGCTGTGGAACATGGGACTTGCCTAATATTGCTTCGGACTTTCAAAAATGTGACTTGATCATCAAGTGTCTTCAACATCATGTCCTTTCTAAGGTTACCTAATGTCCATTTACTGTATATCTCTTGATGTAAGAGATACAATGGTTTTTCTTAGAATGACCCAGTAGAATGAACCTATGGACATTTACCATGTACGGACATTTAACATTGGTGACAGGTTCCTGAAATGTATCCAACTTCTAAGAGTCCCCGCCGAACAATACTCACCAATACATCCCTATCACCG
Organism: Esox lucius; assembly: GCF_011004845.1. NCBI lineage: Eukaryota > Metazoa > Chordata > Actinopteri > Esociformes > Esocidae > Esox > Esox lucius. The sequence continues at coordinate 15,447,138 of NC_047570.1, read as the reverse complement.
CAGCTCATTGCTCTTTGGTTTGGCCATAAAACATCTCAAACAAACAATTATTTCACATGCAGCAATACATGCGTATAACAGTACAGATACTCTGAATACACTTTCTTTATATATGGATAACCTTCTCCTCAGTCTAACTGAAACACAATCCAGTCTCCCAATCAGACTTGTATTGGTCAAATTATTAGGTACAGTTTCTAGATATAGACTAAATTGTTTGTTGGAAAAGCACTAGTTATGAAACGCACTCTTAGGACTGGATAGTCCTGGAAACACCACAGATTATTTAGAATAGGGTAAAACTGCTTTTTCCTACTATACTCCATATGCTTCACAAACATGGAATGTTTGACTTTAACATTAAGTGCATAGAAAACATGTATTGTAAAGCAAGCATTGTATTTTTAATTATTATTAGGTATTATTAAATGTATTTTATATTTCCATTTTGGATTTGATTGTGGTAATACAGGGCTCAGCTGCAAAATGAGACCTGGCCTCAGTTGAAGCTAAAAAATAAATAAAAAAATTAGCAAGCTGACACCTCTGGAATCACAAAATAACTTTACCTTTTCCATTATATCCTTGTTTTCATATCTAAATCATTTAATAAACAACTGGACTCAATCATAAATCCATTAATCTGGGATCCACACAGTCATCCGACTGGTCGAGAATGAACAGGGAAGATCGAAACCCCTTTTCTATTGTCACTGTGTTCATGTCTTTTGTCAGTATGATACATTTCTTTTGTTGTTCTGACAGGCCCTCTGTATCATAACCAGCTAGCATCCTGCATGCCCTGCTAGGTCAAAACTGTGTTTGGTTTTCAGTCTAACTCTTTGTCCTCAGCCTGCAGGAAAGGGAGATACTTTGTCACTTTGCAAAAGGTCCAAATGAAATTCGGCTTCAGCATTTAACCCACCCCCTCAAAATTGAAGTATTTTAATGTAGAATACTACATCATATCACCCCATCTTCATATACAGTGAATTCCAAAATTATTTGAACAGTGACACAGGCTTTTGATGGTATTTCTTTGGAATGAGGTATGCCTGAAATGCTTTTCCAACTCTCTTGAAGGAGTTCCCACATATGCCGAGCACATGTTGGCTGGTTTTCCTTCACTCTGCGGGCCAACTCATCCCAAATCATCTCAATTGGGTTGAAGTCTGGTAATTGTGGAGGTCAGGTCATCTGATGCTGCACCATCCCACTCCTTTTTGGTCAAATAGCCTTTACACAGGCTGAAGTTGAAGTTAGTTGAGAAAATGCAAAGAGTGTGCTAAGCTGTCATCAAGGCAAATTGTGTTTTTGAAGAATCTACAATATGAAACACCTTTTTGCTTGCTCCATGACTCCATATTTATTATTTCATAGTTTTGGTGTCTTCACTACTATTCTGCAATCTGACAAATATTAAAAATAAAGATTTTTTTTTAATTGTTTTTGATGTTCACGACATATGGATATTAATTTGAATTGTCACAGAAACATTTTGTTCCCAGCGTTGCAAAAATCAGAACATCACACTCAATGTATTATTGTTCAATACTTCACACTGGTCATGAAGTTAAACTCTAGCTCTACTCTGGCCTCATATCATAGTACCATACGTGGATTTCTAAATATTCCTTTAATTGTTGAGAAAGTACTTCTTCAAATTGACCACAAGATGGCATCTGCTAACATATTTGGTTGGTTTGCATGCTGGACCTGAATGTCTGTAGTTCAAATAAACGTATATGTATGGTCAATATACTGTTGAACCTTCTGGTGCTCAATAATTGCCATGGTATTTCATTTGTGGTAATTTTACTTAAAAAATGTGTTCTATAAGGCTGGATCTTAGATTTGATATGTTTCTTTCCAATGCTTTCTCAATTCAAATTCAGGTGACATGTCCCTAAGGAGGAAATGTCCATCCATTTTTTTGAGAGACACAGATCTTTGATTTGTTTGACTATTAATAGACATGTTAAGAAAATGTGCACACCCAAATCACCACAGACCAGCATTTCCCTTTTCAGTGGATTAATGTGACATCAGCCTGTCCTGACTGGGCAAACTGGCTCATTCATTTTATCTGTAGTCATGATTTCCAATGCTTTCTCACTGGGATCCTCACATTGAAGAACATTGGAGATGACTTGACCCCAATTTAGAACATGTTTATCCATTGTGATGGACACAGAGTCTACGCTGAACTTTTGATAGAGCAGTGGATATGTTAATATCCATTGTTCCAATGTCAATTGATAAAGAGCAGCCCTTGCACAGACCACAGAGATGAATTCATCCTGTTCTCATTTGTCCAATGTTCCCAACAGATCAGTGTGACCAAAGCTTTAGCCCAAAGTCACCTTAGGCACTTTACTACCAATTGCTTTATATAGTTTGATTGAAATCTGGTCGTTTACCATCTGAGAGAATGGTCCTCCGGTCCTTGCTGACCCCATTCTTTTCTTCTAATAAAGTCAATCAGTGTGCCTCCTTGCAGCGAGCCGTTGCTCTTGAGCCAGCAGAGCAGACAGCCTGTGATAGTCTGCACCTGGCCTCCCAGAGCTATCTGATTAGGAGAGGTCAAAGACCAGGGCAGTGCTGAAGTGAACTCACCAGGCCGGTTCACCTCACCCCCCACCATCTCCCTATCCTCCCAAACCAGCAGCCCCAAAGGCATCCCCTGGAGCAAAGGCTCCAGAAGGCTTCAGTTCAAAGACCTGCCACACCAGACCTGTGGGCCCTTATCTGCCCAGGGGTCAGGCAGCAGGGCAGCTCTCCCTGGATGCTTCTGGGATGAGCAAATGGGATTGTGGAGGAAATAAATCCATATCTGGAATAACAACCTATGTAATTAACAGAGAAATTCAATTTGAAAAATTGGCTATTTGAGTATACACACAATTTTGCCATTTTATGTCAGATATCAGTTTAAAAATTATTCATGACAAAACATGACAGTCCAAATTATTCATGACAAATTTAAGCTAATTGGAATATGACACAGTATTGATGTCAACTGCTCAAACATCAGTAGTTTTAAGTAAAATGATATCAGGCACATCTGTTTGATCCTATCTTCCTGAATTATGGATTGCCCTTTCCAACATCCCTCTAAAAATCCCGACCCCCCCCCCCCCCCACACACACACACACACACACACACACACACTCATATTGCTCTGTGGCCACACCCAGTCATAAAAGAGTTTAGAAAGCTCTGTGAATGGGGGGTGGGGATGTTTGTTTTGGGTAAAACAGTTCAGCAGTGATGAGCACTGTCTTCTCCCCTCACCACATGCAGCACTTCTTTGAGAAGATTTACTCAGATTAAATGATTAGCTGTTTGCCAGCGGAGAGGCACAGCAATTTCAGATGTAACTTTTTCCGCTGATAACTAATGGATTCAGGGCATATAGAAACGTTTTGTTTCATACAGTCAGATGCCTCATTTTCGTCTTATATTGTGACATGTAATATTAAAAGTGAACAACTTTTATCTCAGTGCTTAACTTTACCACCGATGCACAGGAAGAAGCTGCAGCACATTGCATGAATGTTAGCTCTATATTGTACTCTCCAAATGCATTCCCACCTAGGCACATGCGCACAAACACACACACACTCACACACAAACACATGCATTTTCATTTGGTCACATTTCCTGGACGCAATCTGCCAGGCAACTCGTGTCTGATAAGGCAATGGGAAAGAGCTCTGATGTAAGGCTATGAACCATTTTACAGTTTGCCATAACACTGGGATCCGTCAGTGGGCTTCCTGGATATGCAGGGCTAATGTTTAACAAGAAGCTTGTGAAACACTGTAGACAGATGACCCCGTCTGTGAATGAATCACTGCTGTGATTGTACTCAGGTGTTGAGGTGGTGTCACATGTCCTGCACTCAGCTCTGGAGAGAAGCAGGGGTTGGTCCTCCAGGGCTTGCTGCATTTGCATAGATAAGACTCCCTTTTGATGGTTAATAGTTTGGTATTGAGGGAACAGACACCACCCCGGAGAAGAGAGAAGCTGATAAGATAAGGGGCCCTTGGAAAGCAGACATTCAGCCGGAGGTTAATAATCACAGCTTGGGATGTACAATGTAGAGCTTCAACAAGAAGATGCAATTGAGACTGTCTGATATTGGATGTATGGAAGGGAACCACAATTCAATAAAATAAAACAGCAAATATAATACTGGCCTTTTTGCTCAATATTTCAAGAGACAAAACCCCACCTCTCTTTCTCACTCTCTCTCATTCCCTCTCTCTGCTAAACATGCACAGACAGGCGTTACAGATGTTGATGGATGTCTTCAAAAGACCAGCCGTTCATCTTCATAGATCCCTCTTTTTAAAAGAATTGGTGTCAAAACACAGCCTCCTAATAGATGGCTTGCACAGACACGATCAGACATGTAGCCCAAACAAGGTTTGCTGTATGCAACACCTACTGTATGGTCTTTGACAGGGCTGCTTCATGTCTCAGGATTGTTTGTTCTCACATTACCAGTTTGTACTTGATTGTGTGGTGGCACAGTTCTCCCACAAGAACAAGGAATACCCAAGCCAACAGTTACAACTTGGGTTTGTCACACATAAGACTGTGTTTTCGTCTAGTTCTGATGCTATAAGGCCTGTTAATGATGCCTTTCCTTTTATTGCAGCTACTGTACCTAAATATGATACCCCAATGGTTATGCCTTCAATTTATACTTACCTATGTGCTTAATGTCCTGTCCCAGCTGTGGAAGTGTAAATAAAAAACTGTGGAAGTGTAAAAAATGTTTTTAATTTATTTATTTTCATGTGTGACTGACAAAGAACAAAATTGAGTAAAAATGGTGATGCGGTTTGTTTCCAATATCTTCAGCTTCAATATGTTTTACAGATTGTATAACATTGTACAAAATCATTGACAGTAGAGTGTTTTAAAAAAATTTTTTGGAAGGGAACGGGTGAAACCCAACAAAATGGCAATGAGAAGTTCATGACAGCAGACAAGTAATAATCAAGTAATAACTGTTTCGAACATGGCAAGAGACGGATTTGTAAAATAAAAGTATTCTGTATGCCAAACCATAGAGGATATGGACTGGTAGGCGCACAGGTCCATGTACCTGGGTTAGCGAATGGCAGACAAAGGCAGATGACAGCCCACAAAAATAGGGACCCGTTTTGGCTCATGAGCACCATTTTTACAACTACTGGCTAAAATAATACAAAACTCCACAATACATCTTTAACTATATTTTCATTTCTACTTTCATGTTGTATGCTACTTTTATTTAGCTTTGTAGTGATAGGTGGTTCAGAAAGAACTAACTTCACAAAGAAAGAGCCTCTTTCTCCCTCCAATTTGTGTTCAACGTGTCCTGTGAGGTCATCCTTCCTATTTTTTTGTCCCTTGTCCCTCCTCTAGCCTGACTGTTCTGTTCGGGATGACGACACCTTTGCTCCGCCCTAATGCAAACTCGCTCTTCGCGTTCATTTCATTCCTGTTCTCATTCCGAGCATTCTTCGCATCTCTGTCGGTGCGCTGCAGATTCACGTACACATACCCGGCTGGCCCAGAAACACAAGAATAACTTTACACAGTTAACAAAAACTATAATATCCCACATAAGACAAACAAAGGGGGACGATCTTTTTTATTTTTTACAAATAACAATAACGGAGGTGTTTGAGGTAAGTTTCAATGTAGTTAATGATATGCAAAATGGTTGCAGACTAACACTGTTTAGATGAAGTTGCGCCTTTCATCACAAATAACAGGTTATGTATGATTTTAGTATGAGTGGACATATTTTAATCTCACACAAAATATATTTTAAAGTAATTGTGTCAGGGAGATTATAGCTTGCCGTTTCTTGTCGCTGTTGCAACAGGGTGCTTTCACTTTGTCCGCTCAGTGTTGTATTCGACTGACATGGCACGAAAATCTTTGACATTTTTTACATTTTTTAAAGCCCTACCATACGCCCTATTGTATTTCAGTAAGTTCTGTGCATGAAGCTCAGAAAGCTCTGAACAGGATTCGGGATACAATTGGACTTACATTATTGTATGAAAGACAATTTTGGACAAGATGACGGATCAATATGTTGCTGTTTTCTTCTCCATAGTTGGCTCAACCGGGAGTTGGATATTTCAGTGGAACATTTTCGGAGCTGTGCAAAAACATTCAGCACAAATACTTGTTGTACCAACAAATTTGATCGTGTGTTTTGTCTATCGTCCCTCGAAGTCGCTGTAAGTAAATGTCTTGTTCTTTTATCTGGTTTACTAAAATTCCATTAAATTCTTTGCATTCCATTTTCCACATGAGGAATAGATTCAGCTGATCAAAGGCAAGACGAATCCGTTTTGGAGAGTAGATAAGATATATATGCTATTTTCAGAAAATTACTTTGATTATCTCTGAGAGTTCAATATCAGCCTACACCCTACATTTTTAACACAGATTGCCCATGTGTCGGTACAATGTTTAACAGGGGGCCGGGCAAAATACTTTTAAGGAATAAAACTCAAAACTCAATCTGTTGTTTTAAGGATTAATATGAAATTATTGCTAAAATAATTTAAGAGTTAGAGAGCTGGTGGAGGAAAGCATCTCTTTGGTTTGAATGTTATGTTTTTCATGTTTTCTGACACTATTATAATTTAGCTTCATTTGCTACTGCCTCCCTTTGTCTTTCTGTTTTACTTGATGATTCTAAATATATTGAAGTTTCCTGCAGTGTGATCTAACATGTCTTATCTGCTTCATTGCGCTGTCTTGTTTTCTATGTCCAACTTTTTTAAGATAGCATTGTTGCCTGCTCAGCTGAAATTTGAATATTAATCACAGGGATTGGGGTAGCATTATGTAGCCTAGCCAAGGCCACTTTTAGTCTTTGTGTTCCAAAGTTTGTCTCACATCTGAAGAAACAAGTGTAACTATTACATTGGGCTATAATTAGTTATCTCAGGATAGTCTTATTTATCAAGTTTAAGGGTCTTATATTTGTGTGCTTTTCTTCTGTTAACATGTCATACTAAACATAACATAATCAATGTTTCACAGGCCTTCTGTTGGTATTTAAAATATGTATTTCTTTGGGGAAATTGTGCACTGACCTTTTATGGCTATGTCGTTGTTTCAAGTTGTCTTGCTTTAATGCAAATATAGAGTTTTGAAAAATAGAATAGGAATAGGTTCAGTGCCCTTATTGCCCTGGCTTATGTTTAACATCACCAAGGTCAAGCAAGCAGTATGCACACTTCAGTTTGATTATGCTGGCCTCTTTATTTACTATGTAATAAGATATCTGTGTATTGTTTTTTTACATTATCTCAAATATCTTGGTATGCTTGTTAGTGAAAATGAAAGGTATTGGTTATATGTAAGTGTGATGATAGACACTTCCTAACTAAATTAACCAAACTACATGAGGGTTTTCTGTGGCTGTGCAACAAGTCCATTGCTATGGAGTGGAATTGAGCGCTGAAAACAAGTTCCCCTATTGTGTGATTGGGGACACACAGCATCATTTTCAGTTAGTTATTGTCTTATGTGTCAGTGTGCCTTTCTAGAAACAAATAGACCAGTTGTATTATCTGTGGATTTCTCTAACTAGACTATTAGTTCATAACAATAAACAGATTGACTTCTATCAGGCTTAACCTCTGACATGTCCTTACATTGGGAAGTAAAGCTGCTTGCTGTAGGGGGAAATCAGTAGCAAAACATAGATGCTTTGTTTTCAGCTTATGCAACAAGTGGACCTGTTGGACACTAGCCTGAATGGCATTTTCAAGTGCAAAAATAGGACTTTGACTTTGCTTAAAACAATATTTTATATTTTTAAACTTTTTAATGTGGGATGATAAATGTCAGTTGTATTGTACATTTTCAACCCCAGTAATGTGTGAATAGAATAATTATTACAATTATCTAGATGTTATATTCCAACCACATAAAAATAGGATATTATTTAAAAATGTCAATGTATGTAATACTACAGAGGTGTTCGGTTGTGTATATCAGATGTACTACTGGTATCTTGATATAAAGGGATACAGCATCTAAAGATGTCAATGGTATGACGTTAAATGCATGAGCTTGGCATCTAATAAAAAATTGACTTAGCCTACTAACCCCTTTCCTTGCTTTTTTCTGAGCCTAAGCTTAGCATTATTTTTTTGGTATAAGATTTATTAAGTTTAATTGGAAGATTATTATTTACACAGACCGCTTGCTTAATATACATTATGAACTCTAAATGAGTTTTTAGAAATTCCATCGCTGTAATGTTTTTCTACAAGAATGTCGTCTTTCACTTGTGAAATGTGAAGAGAACGTGCATTGCTGGGGCAATGAGTGGATTGGGTTACTTATGGGAGCAGAGAGACCCATTGTCTTGCAGTTATCAGGACTTAAGTGTGCAAGGCGGATGAGCTTCTGTGCGCAAACAAGCCTGTACTCTTTGACATCTGCTTGGGTCATTTTCTGTACCTGCAAATATAACTGTTTGCTCTTGCTTTTACTGGTCTGAGATTTCATGCTAATGACCATTTGTCAAACTCTGGTTCTTGCTGTATGTCCTGGTCAAGCTATTGTTATACCAGCAACAAGCTACTTTTGATAATTCACCATATGGCATTTGTATGCTTTCGATAAGTTATCTGTTACCTTACCTCATCAATAGCATTTTTATATGCTTCATAGTTAAGTCAGCTACTGTTTTAGGAACGTGTGTGTGTGTTCATGTGAGAGCATGTTCTTGTGGGCAAGCGGACCGAATGTGTGCACTTAAGTGATTTCTTCTCATCATGGAATTTCTGGCTATAAGTTGCCCTTAAATGTTCACTGAGCATTGAGGATGGTCAAAGCTAACATCAACTTGTTATTAACATGTGACTAGTTCATGTTGAAGAACAACAATAAGTAGCCTATTGTTTTAGATAACATCAACTCAGACCTAGCTGATCTGTTATAATGGTTTTCCGTGAAATGCATAACATGGTTGGGCAGGTTTAAATGCCTTCCAATCAGAAATGAGAAGATTCATTTAAAATATCTTAAGCAGTGTCCTAAGGTTATCCAGGGGTCTTACCACTACCTCCGGGGCACCAATGCAGCATGGGTACAAATACATCTTTCTTCAAAATCTTCTACTCTTTCCACATTTTCTTTATCTGTCAATCTTATAAAGCAAACAAATCATTTTTTAAAATTGTTTTACTATTATAATTATTTCAAAACATACTTTTCAAAGCAATTTTATAGTTTATAGTTTTGTCCATCTGATAGGACAGTGTGGAAAGAAAGAAGACAGAGTTTTTGCTAAAAGAGCAGTAGGGTGGATTCTATCCAATGCTGCAGTCTGTATGTGCAGGAGGCTTAGGCCATTGGACCAACCAAGGCCACATCTGCCAGTGTCTCAATGGAATTGAAAATACACCTTTTTGGCAAAGATTTTGGGTAGGGAGAAATATAAGTTAATTTACATTTAGTGTTGTGTGGTGGTGCACATAGTGTGTGGTTGGCTATGTTTATTATAATTTGGGTGGAGCTCCTTTTGGAGCTTCACCCAAGAAAGGCATCTGATTGTGTTGATGTGTTGTGAGATTTCACTGATTTACACTGGTTTTCAACCACTTTTCAAATTGGTTTAACTTCGGTGCATAGGATGGCCTATTTAAGAAGCTGCTGCTCACATGACTACAACAGATATTGGGCAATTAACTCATGTGGAAAGTTTGCATGTTACCTTGGAAGGTAGAGTATGGCAATTGAGAATTAGGCAACCAATTAATAGTTATACAGGTTTTTTTTCTTGCGAAAACTTATGTTCATTTTAATGAAATACTCATAATGTAAATAGGCCCTTTGACATTAAGAGATTTAGTAGCTTTAGGTGCCAGTATTGTCTTTGTTGTTTTTTTAAAATGATTTGTTGAAGAAATTAGTTAACACTTATGTCATCTACAAAACCCACAATGCAACAGGATGTGGCTGGCTAGGTACTTCACACTCTTACCTTAGTTGCCAACTAATTAGAACACATATTTAAACAATAATATCAAAGTCAGCATGTTTATTAGGGATTTAAAAAATGAAAATTTGCCTAACATTTAAAATTGTTTTTTTCTTTAGATGTTTTTTTCTGTTAAAAAAAAAAAGGAATAAAAATCCAAATTCATGCCTCTGTTTTGAAAGGTATTAGGATATACGTTATGGCTAATCAATGGAAGATGGAATTAAAGTGACAGAACTAAATAATGGACTGTAGTCAACTGTTTTTATGTCAGATATTTTGAGTTACTGATCAAATGTTTGTTCTCCTGAGCAGAAACTTTAAAGGTGTGAGATTTATTTGTAACTTCTGGCTCGCAGTTTCAGTAAACACTGTATGTGAAAATCATTGTTTGCTGCCTCTAGCTATTAGGCATTACACACTGTAGCTGCTTAAATTGCTTAATCAGCTATCTTGAACATTTAATCACTATACCTTTCCTTTACTAGCTTGTTTATACACTATTAATGTCCACGGATGGCATATGTCAATCAAATTAATCAGTGAAATGGGTGCTGTCAGACAGGCAAGTTCCTATATTTCTATGCGCATTGCGAACAGATTTGTTGCTAGTAAAATTTGATGACTAGATGAAAAACTTGAGAAGGTTTATCTGCTTTTCCCATTCTTGCGAGTTGTTGTTCTTGAGTTGATACTAGATAGTATGATGCTCTACTGAGGGATAGAGCCTGTCTCCTCATAGTTGTTTGATCAGTATTGGTATGTTGCCAAATGTAGGACTAGCATGCCATTTGTGTATTTGCAGTAAATGTCTTTTGGATTTAACAATGCTTTTTTAGCTTATTATCTAGATTTGTGTTTTCACTTTAAACCCACAGTTAAGTGACTGAGATGGCTCTTTGTGGTGAATATATTTGCTATAAGTCCTACAGTTCAGATGGGCTATGGCAGACAGGTCTGTGGAGGGTTCAAGATTGACACATTTCTATTGATGCACACTTGCTCTGCCTATAACAAAATCACACCTATCTTTCAAAATAAAACATATTTTCTATGTTTTTTCACACTGAAAATGTATCTTATACTATGTTGGTTTAAACAATGTTCTGTCCTGTTCTGTAATGCAAACTATTAGATAATAACTTTTTTTTAACTAACAGTTAAATCTTGTTAATTCAAATGTTTTAACTTTTAAACATTCACACCGCTAATGTGAAGTTGTTATAGTTGAAAAATTCCATAAGCAAACTGCACTACCAATTTAAGAGTTTAACATTTATCATGTTCAAATTCGCAAAGTTGACATTTCTAGCTCAACTCTGTCTTTATCCATTAGCCATGGCAATGTGAATCTTAAGTCTGAAAGCATGGCAGTGTTGTAGCCCAGTCACCACTCAATACTCACCAAGAAAAGGCTTCAATTTGTCGGGCAATTCTTGGGAATATAGCAGATATATCAACACTATGGATTCTGGATCCCAGTGTGGTTGCCAATATGAACTCCAAATACTGAGCAGTGTTAGCTGTTTGGGCTGATAGAGTAACTACATTTTTCATTTGGAACTGTAAACATTAAGTAGAGTATAGTGATCGATGTCACTTACAAAGTCTCTTCAGTAGTTGAGGTTGGTAGGTGAGAAAACTGATATTTGTATTTGATCCATCCCTACATTTGTTATAAGATGGCTTAAGAAAGCTGTTAGAACTAAAGGCCTAAACACATCAAAAGCACAATTACAAATGTTATGTCTTGTGGGAACCTGAATGCCCTTGGTATTCCTTTATCTAATCAAAGGAAGAATTTATCAAATGAAAGGATGCTGCCATTCTTATAGATACACAAAGCAAGTCTTTGGACAAGTAAAATATGTGATCTGTTATTCCCTCTGTACATAGGGTCTTTAATTGTGTAATTATAACCAGATATTTAGCAGGGGAAGGACTCAATAGCACATCAGTGTGTCTAATAAGATAGCATGAGTTGATAAAATGCACTACTGTACTGTGGGGCTCAAGTCACTCTATGCCCCAAGGTTAAATCTCTTGTAGAAAGGGAATTTTGGAGAATGGTCTGCTGCACAGTAGTTTTAGTAAGGTCTCAGTGAGACGGATGTAGAGCTGGCTGAAAAGCCACCGACGTCATCTAAGTAAATCTGCTTCAGGACGGTGGCCATAAAATGCTGCCAGCTACCGAATGCACTTTGGCCTTGTCAACTGCCTTTGCAGGTGCAATTTTGCTTTTTCTCCATAGGTACAATTATACAAGACACATTTTGTGTTCATTTGTTAGTCACCTTTTTTACCTTTTGGTATATTGACCTTTACTTGTTAATTGTCCAAGACAATTAAATCAAAGGAGAGGAGACTAAAAGCCTGTTTTTGTCTCTTTCTTAGTTCGTATGTGTTCATAGGCAATATCTCAGACAGCAGTGGCCCAGTTTTAAACTATGGTGTATGGTACATCTTCCTGTATGTAGCAGGAATTTACAAAAGAACAATGATTGGTCAAAAGGGGTCACTCCATTATTTGTGGGGGAACCTATTAGGACAAGATGCTGTGCTATTAAAATAATATTTCTAGTTTTAAAAGGTGTTGAAACTATGTCTTTCAAATTATTTTACTCAGTGGGGATGATATGTTTTCTGTTATTTTCTTGCACTGCCTCCAAATGTAATTCAACATTTTGAGAATTATAATGCAATAGTGATGCAAGAGGTTTTTTTAAATAAGGAAAGAGAAACATAACATTTTAGAGAAGTTATGCCGTAAAGAAACAACTGTTTTAACACTTCACAATTATAGCGTCATAATTTATACCACATGTTAGCCTTAGTTTCTCAGGAAAGGAAATAATCTTCATACAAATGGTGTCTTAATCATGTCTTATTAAACTGTTATGATTCAACTTTACTGGGAAATTGTTGTTGGTACCTTCCTTACCTCCCACAACCTTTTTTAAATGGGAAAAGTCATTGAAATAAGCAACCCCATGAACAGACACACATGAAAGCAATATCTAATTCATGAATCATTAGATGAGTCAGTTGCTGTAACCACTATAAACTTTCAAGTTCTTGGCCACAGCCAAAAGCAGGAAATCCAGGATTCAATAACTTCCTTTTCACTGTGCTGGCTATGCTAGCAGTAGTAGTTTAGTGTGGGCTTCCTACCCACTAGCAAAAGGAAGACATACGCCCGTGGAACAAAGGCCCTCAGTCACTTCATTTACTGAAACTGTTTATAATTTGTGGTCTGTATTCAAATGTGGGCTGTCCAGGCTCTCTGGCACCGTATTCCCCAGTCCTCTCTTGTAGTAAATCCCCAAGGCCTTTCATTAATGGCTGCTGTATTGTTATCATGGCCGACAGAGATCAGGCAGGCTCACTCTGCCCTGAAGCTGGCCTGGTTTTAACCGAGGCAGAGCTAGACTTTGAGGGAGCTCCCAACATTAGTATGCACACTGTGCCCAGTGAATGAGTTTAAACTTAAGCAGTTTATTGGTTTCTTACATGCTTAGTTCTGTGTCTATGTACTGTAAATACAACTGTCAGTATGTCTGGCCGAGAAAGATGGGATGCATACACCCTTATGATTGTACAGCTCCATTTCCAAAAAAGTTGGGACGCTGTGTAAAATGCAAAAAAAACAGAATGCAATGATGAACAATTCATGTATCCCTATATTTCATTGAAAATAGTACAAAGACATTATATCAGATGTTGAAACTGAGAAATTGTATTGTTTTTGGAAAAATACTTGCATTTAATACCAGCAACATGTTTCCAAAAAGTTAGGACAGAGGCATGTTTACCAATGTGTTGCATCAACCTCGTCTATTAACAATACTCTGTAAGCATTTGGGAACTGAGGAGGCGAATTACTGTAGTTTTCAAAGTGTAATGTGTTCCCATTCTTCCTTGATATAGGACTGCTCAACAGTTCGGGGGCTCCTTTGTTGTATTTTTCATTTCATAATGCGCCAAAAATTGTTTTCAGTGGGTGACCGGTCTGGACTGCAGGCAAGCCAGTTCAGCACCCAGACCTTTTTACTTCAGAGCCATGCTGTTGTAATACGTGCTGAATGTGGTTTTGCATTGTATTGCAAGGCCTTCTCTGAAAACAAGCCATCTGGATGGCAGCATATGTTGCACCCAAAACCTGTATATATTGTTCAGCATTAATGGTGGCTTCACAGATGTGCAACCCACCCATGCTATGTGCACTAATGCACCCCCATACCATCACAGATGCTGGCTTTTGAACTCTGTTCTGAAAAGAAGCTGGATGGTCCCTCTCCTCTTTAGCCTGGAGGACGCGGCGCCCATGATTCCCAAAAATAATTTTAAATGTTGATTCGTCAGACCACAGGACAGTTTTGCCATTTCGCCTCAGTCCATCTTAAATGAGCTGCAAAAGGCGGCAGCAATTCTGGATCTTGTTTATTTATGGTTTCTTCTTTGCATGGTAGAGTTTACACTTGCATCTGTGGATGCAGTGATGTACTATGTTCACAGACAATGGTTTTCAGAAGTGTTCCTGAGCCCATGCAGCGATGTCCACTACAGCATTGTGTCTGTTTTTAATGCAGTGCCGTCTGTGGGCCCAAAGATCACTCCTGTCCAATGTTGGTTTTCGGCCTTGTCCCTTGCATACAGAGATTTCTCCGGATTCTCAGAATCTTTCATTGATATTATGTACCGTAGATGATGAGATCCCCAAAATCAATTTTATGTTGAGAAACCTTATTCATAAATTGTTGCTCTATTTGCCCACGTAATCTTTCACAGAGTAATGAAACCCTCCCCATCCTCACTTCTGACAGACCCATCTCTGGATTGATCTTTTTATACACAACCATGTTACTGACCTGTTGCCAATTGATCTAATTAGTTGTGTGATATTCCAGTTTTTTTAGCATTACAAAACATTTCCAGTCTTTTGTTGCCTCTGTCCCAACTTTTTTGAAACATGTTGCTGGCATCAAATTCCAAGTGGGCATACAGGTACATCTCAAAAAATTTGAATATCGTGGAAAATATTTTCTTTTGCCGTAATTCAAATAAAAAAGGGACACATTCATATATTTTAAATTCATTACACGTAAAGTGAAACATTTCAAGCCTTTTTTGTTTAACTCTTGATTATGGCTTACAGCTCATGGAAAGAAAAAAATCCAGTATCTCAAAATATTAGAATAATACATTTGTAATACAGAAATGTTGACCTGAGAAGAGCTCAAATCAGCTAATTAACTCAAAACACCTGCAAAGTTTTCCTGAGTATTTTAATTTATGCTCTTTATACTCCTTTTGCACAAATTACTGCATCAATGCGGCGTGGGAGGGAGGCAGTAAGCCTGTGGCACTGCTGAGGTGTTATGGAAGCCCAGGCTGCTTTGATTGCGGCCTTCAGCTCGTCTGGGTTGTTGGGTCTGGTGTGTCTCATTTTCCTCTTGACAATACCCCATAGATTCTCTGTGGGGTTCAGGTCAGGTGAGTTGGCTGGCCAATCAAGCACAGTAATACCACGGGCAGGAAACCAGTTACCAGTCGTTTTGGCACTGTGGGCAGGTGCCAAGTCCTGCTGGAAATGGAAATCAGAATCTCAATAAAGCTTGTCAGCAGACAGCATGAATTGTTCTAAAATCTCCTGATAGATGGCTGCATTGACTCTGGACTTGATAAAACACAGTGGACCAACACCAGCAGATGACATGGCACCCCAAATCATCACTGACTGTGGAAACTTCACACTGGACTTCAAGCAACTAGTGCCTCGTTTCCACTGGTGCCAAACACTGGTGTTTTACCCTAAAGTCCAGAAATTTTTCTCTTTCCAGAAAAGCCTGGCTCTGACTTGGTGCCAAGCCCTGGACTTTAAAAAACCCTGCAGAGTTTGCGGGTTAATGCGTTACATGCTGCGAATTCGAATGTTGTGCTATTCTAATAGTGATGTGTATCATTTGCTTAGTCTTTAGGCTTCTCGTAATGGTTTTCATCTGTTCTAACAAACAGATCCCTGATAAAATAAAGAAAATAAAGCAGCAGTACAGGGACGCAAAGGAAAGAGTTGGAACGACCGAAGGTAGTATGATGCCATTGACTCAGAAAAATGGAGCGCCAAGACCGCAGAACCTACAACAACACAAAATTACTTCAGAATTCTCCCAAATCCTTCTATTAATTTAAAGGTATACAGTTTTGACAAAATACTTATTAAACTAAATAATGAATACACTGGCTTACAGTTGCAGTGTCACGAGTGTAGGGGGAGGAGCCAGTCCCAGGAGATTTACATTTGTTTTTTTAATTAAGTTAATTAAGTTGTATTATAAACAAACTGAGCATGGCGTTATTGTTTATTTTATTTTTGTAACTGAAAAATATCATACATTTTTTCGTAACCATAAAACCAAATTGCGTTGATAGTTTACTCTTCCCTCCCCATCTGAGCCCCTCATTAAGTCTTTGGTACCAAATGTATAGTCAAAACAGGAAAGTTTAGAGCCAACATTAGCATAAATAACCGGTGTAGCCCTGGTACCAGGGAAAAGCACCATTGGAAATGTGGCATTGGTTTCTTTGCCTCTACACGCTTCTTTCAGACTCTTTACTTTCATCTAGAGTGGACTGAGCAATGGTTCAATCCATTTTCTCATTCACCTAGGTAAGATGCTTCTGACATTGGCTCTGGTTCAGGAGTGGCGTGACACTAGGAATGCAATACTTGTAGCACATTTCCACGACACTCTTGATGCACAGATTCCAGCCTCTTCTGCACTGAGTCCACTCCTTGCGAAGCTTCCCCAAGTTCTTGAATCGGCTTTACTTGTCATCCCTGTTGCACCTTTTCCTACCATACGTTTCCCTTCCAGTGAACTTTCCATGAATATGCTTTGATACAGCACTCTGTGAACAGCCAGCCCTTTCAGCAATGACCTTCTGTGGCTTACCCCTCCTCATGGAGGGTATCAATGAGTGTCTTCTGGACAACTGATAAGGTAGCAGTCTTCCCCATGATTGTGGTTGTGTGTACTGAAGGCTCAGGGAGTTAATTGGCTGATTAGAGCTCTTCTCAGATTGACATTACTGTATTGTGTATTTTTTATTCAAAAATTATGAGATACAGGATTTTTGATTTCCATGAGCTGTAAGCCATAGTCATCAAGATTGATGACAACCAAAAAAGACTTGAAATGTTTCACTTAATGTGTAATTAATCTAGAATATACTGTAGGAAGGTGTCACTTTTGATTTGAGTTATTTGAAAAATGAACTTTTCCACAATATTCAAATGTTTTGAGATGTTTTTTATGAAACAATAAAATGTCTAAATTTTAACATTTATTGACTTTGTACTGTTTTTCTATTGAACATAGAGTATAAACTATTAGCATTCAGTTTTTATGTACATTTTACGCCGTGTCCCTACTTTTTGGAAGCAGGGTTGTACCTTATGACCATTAATATTCTCCTTCAAACCATGTTCTGTTTAGATGCTCTATTTGGCTTTGGATGTTTTCTTGTTTAAACAGTCAATGCTTTTATTAAATAATAAAGAGTTCTGTATTTTTGATGTTGGTTTTCCCTGACAAAAACAGTATATTACAAAATATAGACAGTGATAGAGTCCCCCCTGTTAAGGGCAATTCATTCATAACAGAATTACCCCCATAATGAAACAGACTTTAAAATATTTTTGAAACAAAACCATCTATTTCTAATATAAGCATTTACTATTTTCCCAGAACATTTGACAAAAACACAGATTTTTTAAGAGTTTTGTAACAAATGGACAGTCAAATCTTTTCCAAAAGTTCAGTGAAGCATCAGAATTATTCAGATTAGAGGAAATGGGCAAGGACTCTGCTGTCCTTGCTAAAAGCAAACTGCTTCTACCATTGGGGTGTCAGAACAGAGACAGGCTGTGACTGAGCTGAGCGAGAACCCACCTGTAGGGGTGGGGCTGCCAGAAGACCAGAAGTGGCAGAACCTAGTGCTCGGTTATTGATCTAGGTTTGAGCCTAGCCTGAAGGTAGGGAGTGGTAGATATTTTTTTATGTATGCAAGCTTCAACAGGAAACCAGGGGTGTGTGGAGTAACAGTGATATAGGAGAATTTGGGAATTTGAACACCACGTGGGCATTCTGGCAGCATCATGCTTGGGGTATGCTTCTCAGTGGTGGGGAATGGTCAGGTTTGAAGGATGAACAGCACAAAATACAGAAGGATCCTATAGAAAAACCTGATGCACAGCACGCTGGAGTGAAGATTAATCTTTTAGCATGACATTCATCTTTTAGCATGACGCACCCAGCCAACACAAAGCAGAAATGGCTTCAGGACAAGTCTGTGAATGTCCTTGAGGGGCCCAGCCTAAGCCTGGACTTGTAATCCCATTGAATATCTGTGGGGAGACCCGAAGATCACAGATGCTCAGGTCACAGATGCTCCACATCCAATCTGACTAGGTTCTACAAGAAAGAAAGAAACTCATTTAATCCGGATGTACAAAGCTGGTAGAAGTGTAACCCAGACAATGCTCAGTTGTGATCGATGAATATTTATGCACATGAGATTTTAGTTTTTATTTAAAAAAAATGTTTTCAGTTTACCATGATGTGGTATTTTGTGTAGAACTTCTGTTTTAAATAAATTCGGACTTAATAGACTATAACACAACAAAATGTGGAGAAGGTGAAGCGTCTGAAGGCATTGTAGTAGTCTCGATGATATTATAATATTATTCTATGAAAGCAAATAAGTTAGGCCTATTTCAAACACTTTTTTTCTTAAGGAAATTATAATGGGTCACTCCAATTACTAATGATTCCAAATGTTTTATTTCATAGTTTCTACGATTATTTTACAATGTGTAAAATATTAAAACTAAAGGAACACTTGGAATGAGTAGGTATGTAAAAATGTTTGACTGGTGCTGTATATGTATTTCTTTTGCCTTCAAGCTTCACATTTGTCAAAGTGATGGGCATTGCTTATCACTGAAATGTATTGAAAAATGTGTTCAGCCTTCAATTCAGTTATTTTAAATGTTTCAGATCTTGTGATGGGTACAGTATTATTTACTGAACTAAGCTATTTACCTTTTCAAACACAGAACACAACACAAGCTGTTTTAATAAATGAATCAATCAATTCCAAACATGCGTAACTAATTCAACCAAATTATTTACCTAGAGTGCTCAATCACTGGCTGCAAGTTTCATTGTAATATAAGTTAAAATGATATGACCCAATGGTTTAAAGTGAATGTAATGTTGCTTTTAAAATGTAATTTGAACTGTTGGTGGCAAAACGATTCTCTTCTAGAATATGATAATGCAATGGTACAAAAAACTTCAAGTTTACTAGTTATAAACACGCCTTTCATTTCACAAGTTTGGACATTGTGGTAGAGCACTGTACAGATCAGCCGTGCATTGACACAGGAAAATAACTCCTGCAGGCCTTGCCGGATCTGAAGGATCTGAAGGATCGGAAGTGAAATTCTACTGTTAAATTTGTGAGTCATCAACAGTCCTGAGTACACTGCTCCATGGTGAGAAAGCTGGTTGCATTAAACACAAAGAAAGTGATTGTAACACACTAGAATTGTGTGATTGTTTTAGATTTGGACTGATCCAATCTCAACTATATTTCAACATTTTGGGCATTAGTCTGTAAAGACCCAGTAAATCTAAAGTTTTTGAAGGCTCCGGCAAGACTGGGTACTCGTGGATTGTTGTCATTGACAGTGAGAGCTGGGTGAGGGGGATCACAGTAATGAGCTGAATTCACAGTATTTCAATGGAAGGGAGTAGAAACTGGT
This sequence comes from Esox lucius, assembly GCF_011004845.1. NCBI lineage: Eukaryota > Metazoa > Chordata > Actinopteri > Esociformes > Esocidae > Esox > Esox lucius. Next base: position 15,427,287 of record NC_047570.1, on the reverse strand, counting down.
AACCAACTACCGATTTCTCCCATTTTTACTAGATCAATTGGAGTAATTGTTTTTACAGATGTTTTCAGTTACATATTTTATAACAAAATGTTTTACTCACTTAGTAAATAATTAAATAGTTTTCAGATATCATTCATTATCTTCCCTTTTCATGAGTGAATAAAGATGTAGGTTTTTTGTAACAGAATATCAAGACTCTAGGGCAATATTTCTTAAACATACAGTAGGAATGATTCTTGCAAAATAAGAAATATGGTACATGTTGATATTAGTTGGTGTGGGGTCTTAACTTGAACATGGTTGGTTTAATCTATTTCTATCTTTGTTTCTGTAAATAGTTGTTTTCATGTGGTTTTCACGTATGTGCTCACTGCCTTCTAAACTAAAAAAGCTGATGAAATGAATTGAACTATTGTGCTGAAATTCTATGTAATATAAAGTTGAGTAAATCCAACAACTGTTTCTGGCAGATTTACAATACATGGCATTGGTTTTAAGCAGTGACTCAAAATGTACTTAAAACCGGTCAGATCAACAAGGAATTTTCTCCATCAAATTATCATGGAGCTTCACAGGGACTATGTGTCACATCTGCCCGAGCTTTTCGGTAAGTGCCAATAAACTAGACAGCATCCGCCACACAATGAACTGCAAACAAAATAGTTTCTAAAAAAAGAATCCATTTGACCTTTTTGCCAGTGGTACCTTGGTTAAGGCGTCTGGTTTTATTGCAGACGGAGGCCAAAACAGATGTTGAGGTTAACATGGATGGATCTGAGGGTGTATGTGGATCAGTAAAATTGGATTCAGATAGTGGAAACATGTTCATCTATGATTCGTTTTTTTTATTCCCCTCCACACGTGTCCTGGCTGAGACCACACCCAACCTGCAGCCTCTAAACGGCTATGCTCTCATAACTGTCAGGGGATCCTTTATCTGCCGAACGTTTATTTACAGCTTTAATTTCCTGTGCTTTATGCGCTCCCCTTTCTCTCCTTTCTAGTGTGATGCGACCATGAGCCGACATTGGAATGCCCTGCATATTTTTGAATGCATTGATTTCCAACATCGTTGTTCTAGTTGAATTACATGTTTTTATGTCATGGAGTTGTAGGTCATGTCTCACAAAATCTTTCAGTAGCTAATTTGCTAATCTTCTGAATAGACATCTACAGAAAGAGACTGGTAGAAATGGGTCCCCTGCACTCCTACTACATTTGATGCTCATGTCTTGAAGGTTCTACCTGTTTCTGATACGTCTTGAGGCAGGTGGGGACTGAGAGAGCTTCTTTGACAGCGCCTGTAAATCAATCCCATTCTCTAGCGAGCAGAGATTGATCACAGAGTAGGCGGCCTGTTGATCGGGCGCTAGGCGTAGTGCTACAGGCCTCACATTTGAGTGGGATATTATCAGACAGATTCACTGCACCCAATCCTGCTGGTTTAAAGAGGCATGAAATAAACGCTTGGATGTTGCCAATAACAGAGGGGGCATTAGTGAGCTACACCAGTGGACGTTTTGCTCTCTGCATTGGAAGATTGGTATTGAAAAGCTTGTTCATTCATTCATCAACACTCTGTACCCAGCAGATTTATTCATGAAACCTGGAGGAATATCGTATTGCTATTTAAATAATTTGGTTTCTCACCGTGTACACTTGTACCTTCTTGTTGTATCGACACAGGCTGTTTTAAAATGCTTTGTTAGTGACTTTGATAATTAGTTTGAATTTGTTTGCATACGTCCAGACTACAGCAAAACACAAATGTGGCCATTTTGGATGTTTTAGCAAAAATGTGGCGCATTGTCTGCAGAATTGGAAATCTTTATACCATTCATAAGCCTGTTCCATTAGGAAAAGTGGTCTAAGAGAATGTGCCTATTATTTATATATGTTGCAGATGTTAAGAAATGTAAAGAAACGCTTTCTGAATTTTTCAACGTGTATCATTTCATTAATATTCTAGAACTTCATGTCAAGGTCCATGTAGTACACAACGGTTTTTTGCTTATCATCCTAGATAAATGCCATTCCAGTTATAATTAACATGTTTTGATGAAGCAAACTGTAAATGGAATCTCAGTAATGTCCCATCATGGTAAATATGCATGATTGGAGACTTTTTGTTCCAAACATGAGAGCTTTGGCATACTTTCAGCATTACTGAAATAATTAGCCAAAGGCCATGGTACGCCTTTAAAACATACGGCGAGCGCTGAGTTTTGTAATCACATGGTAATTATAGTTCTCCACAGTGTGGCCTTAACTACTATGGGTCATTATGGGGTGCACAAAAGCCATTCACAAAATCATTATTGCACCCTCTGAGATAACAACACAAAAGGACTCCACATGGAAAATTACATTTGAGACCTCTCATCTGCTATTTCATTACCTAGGTCTGTATGATGGGTGAAATGGGTTCTCTTAATTTAAGGAGCTGGATTCCAGCTTAGCGTGAATGAGAGTGGTTTATGCAATCTGCTGATAAGTATCCCATACTGCCATGTCACAGCTATGGCCCAACCCTTGCCAATGCGTTTACTTGTTGCCTGCTTTCCCCCTTTTGTCTCACTAATAAGACCATTTCCATGGTGCGGACCTTGGTGTGATAGGAGTATGCAATTATCTGGTAAGGCCCCTAGTGTTTCCACAGGTGACATTCCTGCCCCTCCCTTGTTGTGATAATTATTGTTCGGATTCTCAGACACTTGGAGATGTGCTCAATAGGAAACAATACCGTACCCATCTTCCTCAAACAGCGATGTGCAGGACTGAACAGCTAACACAGACTTAACAGCTGATGCAGACTTAACAGTCAACACATTAGTGACAATGTAATGCTGTTGTATACAGTAGACAAATGAGAAAACTACTGTGTTGAGAAGGTAGGGATCACACCAGAGGTCCAAAGGGGAAGTGGGAAAAGGCAATTTCATCTAAAGCTCTTTATTTGATAGGTACTATTTGCTCTTAGCTGAAGTTGTCTAGGCGATGCAAAGGTTCTGTGCATGCATATTCCCTAAAAATTCTTTAGTTTGAAGAACAAAATAGGAGGAGATACCAGAGGACGATAAGCTGGTGAAAGCCAGTTTTTCCATATCTACATTATTGTATAAATGAGTTTCAGCTTCGCATGACATCAATCTTTTTATTCTTTTAGTTAACAGCCAAATGCAAATTTTCCATTTCTCCAGTTGACTTTTGAAACACCAAACCCTGGTCTGTTGTTGCGTCTCTGTGCTTGAAACAATGACCCAGAGACAGTTGACTGATTTGAAGTCAGACACAAAGTTGTCTGGGATCTGTCTGCTGACCATGCAGATAACGCTGTGGTGGGCTATTCAAAAAGTTTCTTAGGGTCCAGACTGCTACAGACAACACTCAATTTACCACTTCCTGCTGTTTTTTCTAGTATTGTACCATTACGGAAAGTCATGTTTTTCTTTTCCTGAGAAGTGCAAATGTGATGGTAGTTTAAACAATGGAATTAACTGTTTTGTTTCTGATTCAGATGTCATCTTTGAGAAAAGTGAAATAAATAAAGTGTTGCAACTTGAGTTAAATAGCCGATTTATTTGACACACTTTACTATCCAAAGTGAAAGTACAAATACATTCAAAATTCCTTATGTTACAGATACATTTTATGATGCATATCAAGAGATTACAGAGATCATACGTTTCCTGTAGTTCTGGACCAGGTTTGCACACACTGCAGCAGGGATTTTGGCCCACTCCTCCAAACAGACCTTCTCCGGATCCTTCATGTTTCGGGGCTGTCGCAGGGCAATACGGACTTTCAGCTCCCTCCAAAGATTTTCTATTGGGTTCATGTCTGGAGACTGGCTAGGCCACTCCAGGACCTTGAGATGCTTCTTACGGAGCCACTCCTTAGTTGCCCTGGCTGTGTGTTTCGTGTCGTTGTCAAGCTGGAAGACCCAGCCACGACCCATCTTCAATGCTCTTACTGAGGGAAGGAGGTTGTTGGCCAAGATCTCGCGATACATGGCCCCATCCATCCTCCCCTCAATATGGTGCAATCGTTCTGTCCCCTTTGCAGAAAAGCGTCCCCAAAGAATGATGTTTCCACCTCCATGCTTCATGGTTGGGATGGTGTTCTTGGGGTTGTACTAATCCTTCTTCTTCCTCCAAACACGGCGAGTGGAGTTTAGACCAAAAAGCTGGTCTAAACTCCACTCTCATCAGACCACATGACCTTCTCCCACAATTTTATCCCTGATGTCCTTACACAGCTCTCTGGTCTTGGCCATTGTGGAGAGGTTGGAGTCTGTTTGATTGAGTGTGTGGACAGGTGTCTTTTATACAGGCAACGAGTTCAAATAGGTGCAGTTAATACAGGTAATGAGTGGAGAACAGGAGGGCTTCTTAAAGAAAAACAAACAGGTCTGTGAGAGCCGGAATTCTTACTGGTTGGTAGGTGATCAAATACTTATGTCATGCAATAAGATGCATATTAATTATTTAAAAATCATACAATGGGGTTTTCTGGATTTTTGTTTTAGATTCCGTCTCTCATAGTTGAAGTGTACCTATGATAAAAAATTACATACCTCTACATGCTTTGTAAGTATGTAGAGGTATGTACCTGCAAAATTGGCAGTGTATCAAATACTTGTTCTTCCCACTGTACGTAATTTACAAGGAAGCATTTATGTTTAGTGATACTGCCAAATCAAAGGCTGTGTGAATGATGTTCCTTCTGAAGTGCTTGAATTAGACAGGGTTGAGTTAAATTCCCATTTAATATGCAGTTAACACAGGAAGTACACTTTAATTCCAGTAGTCTTCTAAGCTTTTCAGCTGTGGAAGTTTCAGAATTAGACTTTGGTTTACATTCATTGACCTAAACTGAATTGGTGTTGACCCAAAAACCTGGAATTACATTCTTTATACAGCCCTATTAAGCATTTGAAGTGTATGTTATTAGAACTTTGGTTTTGAGGGTAAATGCGTGAATGTCTTTTTCCTCTCAGAATAGGCTTTGTTTTATGTCTGAATTTGTTTTCAATTTAGGGTCTACAACTACTGCCACTGTTTTGGTTGGAGAGTGTGTTTTGCATCATGAATGCAAGGATGAGCATGTGTCTTTTTGTTTGTGGAATATGAACTAATTTGGTCTCAGTAATAATAGGTAATACAAAAACTATTCTGCTAAAACAGACATATAAAGTGCACTCAAGTGTCCAGAAAATACAATAACTGTTACTTTGGCTACACAAATATTTACAAATTAGTATAAGCACTTTTGTGTTAAGCGTTTTTCCGAAAGTTATGTACCTAGGTTTTGTCTATTAGATAGAATATAATGCATATAATTATTAGTATGAGTGTAGAAAAATAAATAAATAAATATATATATATATATATATATATATATATTTTATTACCTTTCACCCACATTGGTCATGGCTGTTTTTCCATGTGAACCTGGTGGCTTTTGGAGGCAATGTGATAAACAAGATGTAACATGGTGTCCTGGGGATGTGTGGATTCTATGAAGACCAGTAACATGAATTAGCCTGTTCCATGGCCGCCTGTGTGATGGGGTGATAATGACTCCGACTGCCACAGAGTCCTCTACAGTAATTATCATGTCTTCCTAGCATTGAATTGAAATTGTGCAACCTACTTTTATGTCGGTTCTAGATGATGTGCCTATAAGTCTGTTTGAATGTATTATAAATGGTATGTTTGTTTGGTAAATGTTTATTTTGTAAATATCATGGCTGAGCTGTAAAAGAGAAATTTCTCAGTAAAATTTCCCTGTATAAAAAAAGGTAAATAAAATAAAAAAATAATTAAAAAATAATTTCATATAGCAGAGTGTGAGCAAACACCACAAAATATTCACACTCTAACAAAGATGCGTGCCAAAGAAATGCAAAAGTTTATGTTAGCAGGGGTAGGCAACTCATTTCAGCCAAGGACAGATTTCTGTTAGTGTGGATGTTTGGAGGTGGGGTGAACATAATTATCATAATCCTAAAAAAATATTTGTACTTCGACCAATGGAAAGAAAATAGACCCTGCACACTCATATTCACCTCCACATTCCTTCATTGAAAACCAACAGATAACATTTCCATCCTTTGTCTTTTTCCCGGAAGTGTACCACATCCATATTCATAAACATAGTCATAGGACATCTGCCAATTTAGACTCCCTTATGCTCAGTAACTGGTTGTGTGTGATGACTGCACCCAAAGGCTTCCTGTAGTTGTGTATCAGTCTCTCACATTGCTGTGGAACTATTCTGACCTAGTGTTCAATGCCGAACTGTTTTCAATTAGTAACTTTTGTTGGTTTTTGAGCCTGAACTGCTCATTTCAGATCCTGACACATCTTGGTTTTTGAGCCTGAACTGCTCATTTCAGATCCTGACACATCTCAATTTGCATTTGGTCTATCTATTGCCATTTGAAAACTTTTTATTCATTAGTTTTCAAACATTTAGATCTAGACTTTCTTGTGTGTTTTGGATTATTGCTTCATCACCCATGAGATCTCAGTTTTAGCTTACGGGCAAATTCTGACATTCTTTTAGTTCTCAGATTCTCAGTCAAAATGCAGTGTTTGGTTTTTCCTAGACATTACACAATCCATGTTGTTGGAAAGGTAAACAGAAGTTTGCCAAAAATCACCCGGACGTACCTGTCAATACTCCAGGAAGAATGTTTGTATGAACAGACAGTATCAAAAGTGGAGGTTTTGGATGACCCAGGTCCTGTTTTGTCTGGCAAATACCAAATTCTGCATCACAGTATTGATTTAAAAGGTTGGGGGTGAGTGATTTCTTTCTTGTTAATACTAATATCAAACTATGTGAGTTAACTACGGTTACAAAGGGATTGGAAACAGGATGTATATGTCTGTTCCAATCTGTCAAGAAGCAATTGTGTTGTATTTGGATTTTCGGTTGAAAGTTAGACGTTTGATTTCATAGGGAAAGTGTATGGGAAGAATGTTATTATGTGTTTGGCAGATTAAAACATATGTCGTATCTTCCGAATGTTGTACATTTGAATATATTAATCATTATTTCTTAGTAGTCTTATCAGTAGTCTTTGTATACTACCATGTTTTTATCCATACCCCTTTCTTATAGTATAAATCTGGTAAAGCTGATAAAAGTCTGTCTGTACTGTATGTGAAATGTTTTTTGTATGTAATGTTTATCACAAAACTCTGAGCCATAGGTTGTAATTTTTCTTGTTTATGCATATTGATAAATGTATATTTTCATCTCTTGATTTCTTACTTTCCATTGTTTGTCTCTCTATCTCTCCCTCTTACTCTTTCTCACTCTTTTTCTCCCTGTCATCTAATGGATGGGACACATCAGTACCTTATCATTCAACCAGAACAGATAGTAGAAATCCTGCCATCAAACAACAGCCCCGTGGTGTATCCTGTTAAGCCTCCAGAGTTTTTTTTTTACAGATCCAAATACCCAATCCTGGAACTATGCCTGTGTGTGTGCATGCATATGTGTGTATGTGTGTGCGTAAGGTAAAGCCAGTAGCGAGGTACTGCTCTGTGTGAGTGTTCATGGGCAGCCAGGCCATATATGGAGAAGGAGGGGCTTCTTCTACCCCAGGGGGTAACCCTCAGTTTGAAGACAAGCTACTGGTATCTCACATCCCAATTATGAATACCTCTTGAAACAGTTCTGTATGTATGTATAGTCTTTACGTGTTCCACTGCAAATCTCATAAAGGATCGTCAGGTTCCCAGCCACTATCTAGTCAACACAACATTGACAACACCCCACCTTTGTTTAGCCATTTTTGGTTTGAAAAGCCAAACCGAATAGAATATTTGGCAATCAATCTCCAGCATATTGCCACAGTATGTGTGTTGCAGGGGTTGGTTAAAAATAATAACCAGTTCTTGTAGGTTCTTGTGGGTTGACAGAAATACTTTTAAAAACTAGAAAGTAGGCTTACCTGGCAGAAATATTTCATAAGTACATTTGTATTCTTTTTTTTATATGAAATAGCAGCAGCAATGGGCTGCAGATTCACCCAAACAGCACATTCCTCTTTTGCTAGATGAGTAGGGCATCAATAATGAGTGGGGCTATTAAAAGTGAATTCCATACACACAAAAAAGGGTTTTGAAGTTCTTCCAGAGCAGAATAAGTGTCTGTGTCTGTAATAATAATGTGCCTAGAGTAGTCTGCAACATGTTTAATTTTTTTGCTCTTATCAAAAAGATTTGACATCTCTGCTCTACCCATGGGTGTCTAGATGTCCATGACCTTAAAATTGTTGGAATCCTATCCACTGTAGTGTGCTTTGTGGATTCACATAAAGTATTTAAAGTGTGTGTGTGTGTGTCTGTATATGTGTGTGTATGCATGTGTGCGTGTGTGTGGTTTTCTAGACTTGGCACCCAGTTATCCAAGTAAGAGCCAGTCTGAGTACAGCTTTGGCACCTTTGGTTAATGAAAAGTTTATTTTGCCCATGTTGGCCAAGAATATGGGTAATACGCAGCCAAATCAGGCATCTCCATAGTAGTACAGTTTTGCTATTTAATTATGGGTCTGCTTGTTGCATTTTAAGTGCATTCAAATTGCCACAGGGAGAAAAACATACTGCACAGTCACTGCAAACGTCTTAGGGCTGTCATGGGAAAGTACACCTCTAAAAGTGGTTAGCCACTGTAGCAAGAAGAGAGTCATAGGATTCTTGTGATGCAAATTTGATTTTTGTCAATCCTAATCATCCCAAAAACTGTTGTAGGAAGACATTGTATGCATTTTACAAAGGATAAGCTAGATATATTTGTATAATATATAATAAAAAATATGTATAATATTGTGCTTATTCTTTACGTAATATGGGCACATATTATGGATTAACCACACAGTTTACTTTTTTATTCACTGATTGTGGAGGGTGAAATTCGTTAGCCAAAGGGGACAAAACCAGCTATTGAAACTAGGAGTGTGCTTATTTTTTCTGCTATGTCCAAATATGTAAAATAAAAACATGCAACTTTCAAAGGTGTGCTTACTTTTTCACTGTAAGTGCTACTGTAGTTACATTAATTTGTAGTGTTGTCAGACATGGGCACTGCAGAATCTTGAATGAGTATAACAGCCTTAGTGTCAGATCTAATATAAACACTGCAGTTTCACTATTGATTTAATTGGTTATCATCAAAGTAATAACATATTCAAAGTGGTCGCATTGTAGTCATCACACACTTTTCATATGTTTTTATTACGTTTGTTTTTGTCCCATAGTATAGACATTATGACTGGAACATTTGGGTTTACTTGAGTTGGGAATTTGATTGGAGTTGTCCGTAAATATTTTCAGGCGTATAATTAACTGTAATGACTCACAAAAGCCACAATGTTCTTTCCCTACTGAAGATTGCAGGTGTTCATTAAATCTTGTTCTATTACGCTGAAAGGTTTTAATGGAGCCAGATTAAGCTTCCATCTACCACAATGTTACATTATTCCATAAAAGTGCATTTCATTAAGCCTCTTTCTACTTTGTAGGCATGCTCTATACCAGCCTACCTCCATAATATGAAAACCTACACAACAAACACTACTTGTAGTTCAACCTTTGGCACAAGAATATAAAATGATTCAAGCTTTGACAATTCCGCTAGCTCACTAGATTCTGGGAAGTTCCATGGGCATTTCAAAATTGGCTAACATCTCCAATGCAGAGGGGAAGCATTGTCCCCAGGAGTAACGCAGGTTAACAGAAAGCATCTTTCCCTGGGTGGAAATCGGATTGGTGTTTAGCCAATTCTACAAAATGCAATCCTGTATAGAACTATTTTGTAAAACGTGCATTCAATATGAACATATCACCAGTGCTATATAATCCCCAGTGTTATTGCTCAATGAAGACTCACTATTTCATTGCTCCTTAACGATTTGCTATTATGTTGGTCCTCAAAATAAGTGATTTAAAATGTTACCTTACGTTTTTCACTTTAATCTGAGTGAAAGTCGATTGTGGAAACACCCATCCACCATCCTTGACCACAACGTCCTAGTTAATTGCCACTCTAACTACAAACCCAATTCCAAAAAATTTGGGACACTATTGTGAGTAGAAAAGGAATGGAATAATTTACAAATCTCATACTTATATTTAATTCACAATAGAATATAGATAACATATAGAATGTTGAAAGTGAGACATTTTGTAATGCCATGCCAAATATTGGCTCATTTTGGATTTCATGAGAGCTACACATTCCAAAAAAGTTGGGACAGGTAGCAATAAGAGGCTGGAAAAGTTAAATGTACATATAAGGGACAGCTGGAGGACCAATTTGCAACTTATTATGTCAATTGGCAACATGATTGGGTATAAAAAGAGCCTCTCAGAGTGGCAGTGTCTCTCAGAAGTCAAGATGGGCAGAGGATCACCAATTCCCCCAATGCTGCGGCAAAAAATAGTGGAGCAATATCATAAAGGAGTTTCTCAGAGAAAAATTGCAAAGAGTTTGAAGTTATCATCTACAGTGCATAATATCATCCAAAGATTCAGAGAATCTGGAACAATCTCTGTGCGTAAGGGTCAAGGCCGGAAAACCATACTGGATGCCCATGATCTTCGGGCCCTCAGACGGCACTGCATCACATACAGGAATGATACTGTAATGGAAATCACAACATGGGCTCAGGAATACTTCCAGAAAACATTGTCGGTGAACACAATCCACCATGCCATTCGCCGTTGCCGGCTAAATCTCTGTAGGTCAAAAAAGAAGCAGTATCTAAACAGGATCCAGAAGCGCAGGCATTTTCTCTGGGCCAAGGATCATTTAAAATGGACTGTGGCAAAGTGGAAAAGTGTTCCTTGGTCAGACGAATCAAAATTTTAAGTTCATTTTGGAAAACTGGGACGCCGTGTCATCCGGACTAAAGAGGACAAGGACAACCCAAGTTGTAATCAGCGCTGAATTCAGAAGCCTGCATCTCTGATGGTATGGGGTTGTATGAGTGCGTGTGGCATGGGTAGCCTACACATCTGGAAAGGCAGCATCAATGCTGACAGTTATATCCAAGTTCTAGAACAACATATGCTCCCATCCAGACTTCGTCTCTTTCAGGGAAGACCTTGCATTTTCCAACATGACAATGCCAGACCACATACTGCATCAATTACAATGTCATGGCTGCATAGAAGAAGGATCCGGGTACTGAAATGGCCAGCCTGCAGTCCAGATCTTTCACCCATAGATAACATTTGGCGCATCATAAAGAGGAAGGTGCGACAAAGAAGACCTAAGACAGTTGAGCAACTAGAAGCCTGTATTAGACAAGAATGGGACAACATTCCTATTCACAAACTTGAGCAACTTGTCTCCTCAGTCCCCAGACGTTTGCAGTCTGTTATAAAAAGAAGAAGGGATGACACACAGTGGTAAACACGGCCTTGTCCCAACTTTTTTGAGATGTGTTGATGCCATAAAATTTAAAATCAACTTATTTTTCCCTTAAAGTGATATTTTTTCTCAGTTTAAACATTTGATATGTCATCCATGTTGTATTCTGAATAAAATATTGAAATTTGAAACTTCCACATCATTGCATTCTGTTTTTTTTTCACAATTGTACAGTGTCCCAACTTTTTTGGAATCGGGTTTGTATGAATCTGCTCATAACTTCCAATACCCTCTGGTATGTAACAGCCCTTTCCCTATGTTGACACTGAAATTTGCATTTTAGCATTTTATAAAATAGTTACATGCAAAACTAATTCCTGTGATGCAGGATAAAAATGGTGCACCTGTTCTAAGTTTGTTTGAATTGCTTTCCTTGTATTTCGAATGAGGTGTGTAGTAGAAATAGCCCAGCCATATGCCCAGCATTTTGTTTTATGACTAATATCTTTCTCCCATCTGCTACTGGGGCCTGGACAAACATCAACAGCTCAGGATCATCTGGAGAAATATTTGCACTAATCACAACACTCTCTTGCCGTCCAAATGCGCAGCCATCTCAGCATAGCATACCTGTTATGGCTAAAGCTCTCAGGCACATTCTCCTCTAGATGTTTATACGTAAGGCTGTGTGACACAGACTAAATATTACAGACACACTTGTTTGATTGCTCTAAATAGTTCTTAACAACACAGTATCCACTTGGCCTGGTTCGCATTTGGATTTAGTTCAGTTCAACTACACCATGTGCCATTGGTGATTTTCTTTCATTTCCCTTGCCTTAAATTACTCAAGTCTGTTGGTGACCGCTGTTATTTCTAGATGTTGTTTGTGTAGAAATTGTGCGTTACATGAAGTGTCCATTAATAAACATTTATATTTTTATTTATGAATATAGGTTTGGAAAAGTGCCAAACAAAACAGCATTTTGCCTTTTTTCTCCATCAACCTGGTTTCAACATTTATCCAAGTATTAGTATCACTATAAATCCCAGTTTTTTTTTATCATATTAATCATGACACTTTGGCCTTGAACACTAGCATTGAAATTGATGTTAAAACAAATATGTGTATCTAGAAAATAATCTAATATATATTGTAAATGGTGGTGATGGTTTTGATGTTATCTGTGTTCTACTGATCATGGGGCTCCTGTTAAGGTCACCAGCATCATCAACTCTACCAAGTACCAGGACATTGAATCCCAAAATCGGGTTGTCTCTGCCAGGAGGCTGAAACTTGTCCACAGGTTTTCAGAGGAACACAAAGCACCCATTGAAATTCACAAAAAATTGTTACCTGATGACACAAGGTACATTTTGCAACATCCATGTCAGTTCATGTACTTGAATCACTTGATACAACTTGTGTTTTGAAATAAAGAGTGTTGTCCATAAGCACAGACCAAAGGATTTCTAGGACCTGGACAGATTATAAAGTGGTATTAATGTGGGGGAGGATAATGGCAAGTAGGCCATTTGTTTCTTTGTTTGTATGTTTATTATTTTACTTTGTATAGCTAAATATATGTTATAGGCTTCCCCATCTTATGTGGCTCGTGAAAAGATATCTGGACAACGTACACTGATTAGGGACTGGTCAAGTTGCTCTATGCCCATATCACTCAATTTAAGCCCTCTCTCTCTCGATTTATCTGGAAGTACACGCCAATTAGAATTAGACATCATGGAAACTATTATGTAGAAATATGCACTGTTTGCCTTTCATTTACTCTGTAAGTTATAGTGTAAAAAGGCCCTGTTGTATCCAAGATAATGGATACATTTATACAACCTGCTGAGAACCTCAGTGTAAAGACCGTACAAGCGCTGTGTCACTTGGGAGGCCAGTGCTTTTATATTTCTTTTTTATTACAAACATGTCCCGAATGGTTGTTTCTCTATATAAACAGATGTGAGAAATCATAGCAGTGTCTAAATAATTTAGAGGGTGTTCACTTAAAGAATAAGCCTTGGTAGGTCCTAGAACAGAACGTGTTCAAAATTTCCATAGCTCAGTCATGATGTTTTTCGATAATTATAATATGTTTTAATGCCTTGTAAAACAATATGGAGAACATTTTCAACCTCTGTGCAATATCTGCTAACCTCATAATTACCAGGCTCATTTTATGGTTGCATTGAAACAAAACGTAATAATGTTTAAAACGTGAGACAAGCTGCTGGTTTGCTTCAAAGATAATCCCATTCAAAAGGGCAAGAACAATTTACTTACATGTCAAGTGAAGAATGAAGCAAAAGGTAATGAGTAATTGTAAGGTAAATATCTAGACATCTTACTCTGGGTAAATCAGATGACCTGATGTCATATTCCCTCTCAATTCTCAAGGAGGAGATTATCAGCTTGGAGGCAGAGTTGATCTGGTTGTATAGAGCGTCTCATTTAAAAGACCTTATAAAGTAGTGGCAAAGGTAAACTGTTTAGGGTGATTTATCACAGAGCCAAATGAATGGACAGTGACTTCAGCCATGCCTAGTGGTTGGTGTGTTTTAACTCTATGGATTTTATGGATGCTCTTTAACACATATTAAGGTTAATGGACTACATTGTACTACTGCCTATGTTAGGTTAAAGTCATTAAAGTAGTCTGAAGAAAGCAGGGTCTGGTGTGGCGTGTAGTTATCACCACATGAATAGCACAGTATATCTATCCAGGCTTCTAAATAGGGCGTAATGAACTTCCACCAAATAAATTCATTTGGGAAATGCATTAACCTACTGTAGATCTTCCAGTTGCTTCCAGGATGCTTCTACTGGCCAAGAGGAGGAAAGTAGCACTTGACCCCCTATGCTGCCTTAGTCTTTTGAATTGGACATAATTACATGGTATGGAGTGTGCAATGCTCAGAGTTATCCTACAGCTCACACTTCTGTACAACATCTTCAGCAGGGGATGGAGGAGAGAGGAAGGCTTATAAGGGTTCTATTAACAAAATAATGTGGAGTACCGCCTAGTTATTATACAATATGCTTGATTGATTTGCCTAGCAGGTTCTACAACCTCGTTGCCAAAAAAGTTGGAACGTTGCATGAAATGCAAATAAAAACAGAATGCAAATGTAAATAATTTATCCCAAAATGTAATTGAAAATAGTACAAAGACAACTGTTGAAATGTTAAAACTGAGAAATCTGTTTTTGGAAAATATATGCCCATTTTGAATTTGATATCAGAAACCCATTTCAAAAAAGTTGGGACAGGGGTATGTTTACTGCTGTGTTGCGTCACCTTTCCTTTTAACAATACTCTGTAAGAGTTTGGGAACAGAGGAGAGCAAATGCTGTAGTTTTTGAAGTGAAATATTTCCCCATTCTTAGCTGCTCAAAGGTGCGGGGTCTCCTTTATCGTATTTTTGGTTTCATAATGCGCCAAATGTTTTCAATGGGTGACAGGTCTGGACTAAAGGCAGGCAGGCCAGTTTGGAACCCAGACTCTTTTACTATGGAGCCATGCTGTTGTAATACATGCAGAATGTGTTTTGGCTTTGTCATGCTGAAATAAGTGTTAGAAATCAGCTGTTCGTATAGTGGTTAAAATAATGATTGTGTACTCGTCGTCAAGGGAGAAAGTAATCAATTATTCATTACAGCATATGATAGTCTATTGTTCATGATGTTACAGACTCGATACTCAGGCTTACATACTCAAGCTCATCTCACTCAATCTCAAAGAACTTCCGGTCAGCTTTATAGACATCCCAAAAAGAATACACATCCCAGTACTGTAAGCCCATTGACTAATTACTGTCGCGCTTTGAATGAACATGACTTCCTGTGTACGGATATTCTTTTGTTATCTAAACATTACAAGCATAAATTCATACACTTCAACATGAGCAAGGCCTTCCCTGTTAAAGACATCTTCTGGATGGCAGAATATGTTGCTGTATACATTGTTCAGCATTAATTGTGCCTTCACAGATGTACAAGTCACCCATGCCATGTACACTAATGCGCGCCCATTCCATCACAGATGCTGGCTTTTGAACTGTGCACTTGTAATAAGCCAAACTTTTTTGTCGCCATAGTTTATTTTCATGTAGCAATGATTTCAGCTCTCCTTCCATAGAAATGCTAGTTGTGTTTTTTGGGCTCAGTTTGTTTTTTGTTGTTTGACTTGGGGTGGTGGGTTCAACGCTGAATTGAACGCTTCAGCAAGACTGTATTAATTTCCTGATGTGGTACGTCAGGATAAAACACCTGTACAAAATCGGGGAACATCAGCCTAGTGTGACCCACTTGCAGGGTGTGAACATGGCCATGAGCTCACTATCCACCCTTTGGTATGTCAGTGTTGCCTTTTGGAGGGATGTCATGAGCTAGCAGGAATAACACAGTTCCACACAAGCCATCTCTTTTCTCTCACTCTCTGAAGTAGTGAACATATGGAAAGGACACCTCACAGCTATTTAAGAATGATGAGAACTTTACATCACAGGGAAGACTCCCTTTGCAGTCCCTTACAGCAATCACATTGGCAAATGCTTGTTTCTGGAAAGTGCTTTTAAAAATTACAGTTTGACTGGATTTGACTAAAGAAAAAACAGTTCCTCCATCAAGTAGAGATCGAGTATTAAAATCCCATCATGTCCATGCTGGATTACCGGTGATGACCAGTGTAGTTCATTATTCGCTCTGGGTGGGGGAGTTGGGCGGGAGAAGAATCCCGAGCCATTTAGTGGTCGAAATGGGAGTTTTCCCCCTCCCTCATCAGTCTGTGAGTTAGTTGTGCTGTGTCAGCAGTCAGCGCACAAAAACGGAATTCAGTAAAAGCTCCCTCCACTCTCTGTGAGTTATTTTCCCCATCCCCCTCTCCTCTCTCACAAACCGACATTCTAGAAGAAACATATGCTGCTCGTCTCACGTCACAAAAGCTTGGGCTGCTTGAATAGGATGCCTTGCCTAGAGAGGAAGCAGTCGTCTGGAGGGAGAGGGTAGAGAGCAAGTGGGGAGGGAGACTGGGAAGTGGGCTTTAAGGACATCTATCAAATGTCCCCCAGTTGTTGTGAATTTCACTGTTAACATTCAAGTCAGCTTGCCTACGGGAATACATTTATACCCGCATTGCTCTTATGAGTAACTTCATGGGCCATGGGTTTGAATGAGGAGGTGGCCACATTTTCAGTTTAGGTGCTATTCTGGGCCTTATTTCAATATGAACTCATCACAATCTAACAGATATGATCTTAGCTCACATTCTAACAGTTTGGATGAGTTTCTGTTGTGGTTATTATTCAGCGTAAGTTGTTTACACAATGTAAATGCAAAGAAAAGTTTAGAATCTCACAATGGGCTTTTGTATGTCAGGGGGAATTCAAAATGGGGGGGGGGGTAGTATTTCCTTTAATAGAGAGGTATTTGGAGTCTAAAACGGTACATATATTGTTGTGCCCTGTCGGGAGTGGGCTTCTTTATTTATTTTTGACTCATAGATGTTCTGCTGTTCTCCTACATGAATTTCAGCCACATGTAATAGTCTATTTGACAGTCCAGGCAGCTGGTTATAAACGCTTTAACTGCTCCTGTACAGAAGATACCAGGTGCAGTGGATGTGTTTAAGTGTTATTCCCTTATTATATTTTTCATCTGCAGTCTATGTTTTATTAGCCTGCTTATTCATTTAACCTCTACGTTCAGCTGTAACCGCGTTGAGAGGAAATGAGGGGAAGCTACAACTACAGGAATAAAAGGGATCCTCTGATGAAGTAGTTGCACTTGACCTCTATCACATCCTCTGTGTCCTAAATGGCAGTAAAATCACAGAATATTATAATAGTACTGTGCGTGGCAAAAAGTAGGATGAAGCAATGTTTCAGGGCTTCATTGACCCTCATTGACTAACACCATAGCTAGACAGGTAGGCCGAGAATCCTTTCTTTTTTTGGCCCCCCAACTTACTGTCCACTGGGCATGGGCAGTGTGTTGACATTTTAGAGGCAGATGTCTGTCCTGCAGAGAGTGACGGATGGCTTGTGTTTTTTGGCAATTCTAGGTCTCTCGTTAGTTTGCTCCAGGCTTCGGCTTGGGGAGCCCAAGCACCGACATGGACCCCAGCAGCTGGAGTGGCAGCGAGAGTCCTGCCGAGGACATGGAAAGACTGAGTGACTCGGCCGACAAGCCTATGGACAACGATGCAGAGGGGGTGTGGAGCCCCGACATTGAGCAGAGCTTCCAGGAGGCCCTGGCCATTTATCCCCCCTGTGGGCGCAGGAAGATCATCCTTTCAGACGAGGGAAAGATGTATGGTGAGTACCTGGAGTCTGGGATGTGGGTGGGTAGGTGAGGGATGGGCTGGAAACTCTTCACTTTTCTAATAATGTTGTGATTAGCTCCAAGTCCAACTCCCGTCATAATTTTGCCTTACCTGTGTTCCATATAATATTGTGCAACAGCTTATAAAACAAACACTGCTAATATGTGACAACAATTGGTAAGTGTTATTTCCTGATTGTTGCTGAATTGAAGTTACAATCTACATAGGACCTTGTTAATCAGCAGGTTTGCAGCAAGCAGTAAATTGACCTATAAGTCATTCTAAACCTGTCAATAGTAGCTAGTTTGGGATTTTACCATTCCCCACTTGAAGACAGTATTTGCCAAAGCATTGTTTAAGAATTTGTTTTAGTAAAAAATCGATTTTTGACACTTTTAATGGAACACTGACAGTACATACTACATATTTTTTGATAATTATATTTTGATATTGATCTATAAACAGCGGCATTGAGCCTCAAATCTAAAATATTTTTCAGGTGGTAGTGACATCATTTAACTTTTAAAACCGCTTCCTGGTGGCCATACATTTATTTCCTTGCTCTGCCGAAGTAGGAGTCCATAAGTAAAGCAGCATGAACTGTTATTCAGGAGCAGATGGTAATGCGGCTGCCACCAGCTGTGCCTCCCCCCCCCCCATCCCCCATTCCTGGCTGGGTGATGTCATGGAAAGAGGGAATATTTTCTTTCTGTGGTGTTGGACTCTCACAGCCTGTCAGTGTCAAGTGAAAGCAGAAAGCCCCTCGGGGCGTTCATTTGCAGCTGTCATGTGACCCCTCCGGCCTAACGAACTGTAAAGTCTAGGAGTCGCAGCGAACCACTCTCAGCTGCCGGTACAAAGGGGACCACATGACCAACCATCTCTCTACCCCCCCCCCCCCCCCCCTTTTCCTCTACAAGTAGACTGGGAGTGCCAAGGAAACTCACTTCCACCCTCCCTGCTCTAGATTAGAGCACAACAAACAGGACTGCGTAGCAAGTTTTAAATGATTAACACACAAGGGCAAGATTCTCTAGTGCAAACTGGACACCCTCGAATAAAAACGCCAGCTTCGTTTTGGTTGGGATCGTTCTCTGTTTAGAGATACAATTTAGTGAAGTGAAAGTAAACTTCCAGTTTGTTTAATGGTCTAATTATTTTAGCTGAGGCACGTCGTCCTTCAGAAATACTACAAAATGTAATTTACCATAACACACTGTGTTTTCTGTCATATTCAAACCTTGGGAGAATTGATAGGCCTGTACTGGCTCAGCTGATGCATAAAGCATATGATCATTTTCGATTCAAGGTTATACACTTTCAGGAAAATACATTGTCTTCTGCTCTGTTTGTGTTTGGTCCTCTCTAAGGGAAGTGTCATAGAGAGTTGTGTTTACAGCTATTCTGTCAGTGGTTGTGTTGTTGGGGGTATTGAATGTACACTGGCCTGCCTACGATCAGGGGGATTGAGTGGAGGTCAACTATGCCAGATGTGCTGGGTATCCGGTTGCACCCACCCAGCACAATCCTGGGAGTGGCCTTCTGCTTCTGGGCCTGAGCTGTCAGCCCGTCACACTGAAATATAGACTGGGATGTACTGTATGTGACTACAGGCTCCGTCAGCAGTACATTAGGGATATGCATCTCTCCTTTCAAGTACAATTCTATACACATGTCGATACATAGCCTACAAATACAAGATACTTTTAATGTGAAAATACATCAGTTTGTTTGGTGGAACAAGTGAATGAGATTCGGTTCAACGCAGTCCGATGCGTTAACATTTGTTGCACGAACACATTTAGTTTCCATTCCATTTTGAAATCTGTTACTGATTGAGTGGGCATCCCTGAAATGGATCTGTGAGCTGACCCTGTCTGTGTGTGAATAGGCATAGGGGTTTTAATAATTTATAATACTTGTTTGTCCTATTGTGGAAGAGTTTTGAAATCTGCCACACACCCAGTTTTGTTTAATTGAAAAAGAAAATCAAACAGGTGTTTGAAATTAATGCGTGTGCTGCTTATTGTTTTGTGGATAGTTAGGAGACCATAGCAATTTTCTGACAAAACTAACTTTTGTATGAGACTGACTTCATGACCCAATTATCCTATTCACGCTTTGTTGTCACTATAATTTATGTTTTTAATACTGGTTTCATTAAGAGATATTGTAGCAAAACAACCAAAACTATTTCTTAACCAGACAATCGAAAGTCAGTAAGTTGTGAAATCTTTCTAACCTCCTGTCTGCAGACAAGGACAGATACTTTTTGTTGTTCAGTACTGTACCGTGCAGTAGGCAGTCAGAGATGCCTTTGGCTGTCTTAGGCCTGGCAGTACCAAGTTCATTCATTACCCATCCTTCTCGCTAAGGAAACATTCATATTTCAAGGAATGGTGGCCCTGTAGCAAACTTTGAAGCCCAGTACACGATTGAGGCCTGGTGATAGTGAAAACCATGCCTACACATCTCTGCCAAGAGAACAACATGATCTGCAAGGCTTTTGTAACACTGAACCATCCAATTACATTGGTTGTCATCCAGCTACTAATGTAATGCCTCTGATTTGACTTTGAGAAAGCCATTTTACTTATAAGTTAAATACTGAAGGTAGCACACAGATTGATGAAATCCACAGATCCAAAAGTTGTGTGGACAGCAAACTTACATGCAGAGGAAAGCTCTATACAAGGTTGTTTATTGTACCTTGAAGACTGACTGGGTTGAGTGCCAGTATTCACTATGTGAAAGAGCTTTTGAAAGAGAGTGTGTGGGGGAAGATTTGTGTTGGTTCTTTTGGGACTGGGGAGGCTGGTTGGCGTGCTCTTCTTTCAGTGCCGAACTAAGTTTGGCGGGACTGTGAGGCGGACGGGCTGGCTGGAAGGGGAGCAGATTGGAGCGAGTCTCAGTGTGTTAGTGGGCTCTTTCTGCATGGGGGCAGGGCTAGCTCTTCTGTTCAACCCTGCAGCTGTTGCTGGGTCCTAGTGCCAAATTCATCATAGCGTGAACTGTGACTCTACTCATTGCCACTGAGCCATTAAAAGTACTGTAGCACTACCCGGTTGAGAAAATATGCTGCCTTTTCATTGGGAATGTTTTGCTTAAAATGGGTTTGGTATAACTTAGGAAATAATAAGAAGCAGACTACAAGCGAATCAACCATTAGTGTCCGATTTTTATTTACTGTTTGCCCAGATGGATCAGGCATTGTCATTTCATTTTCTGAAAAATGCCAATGTAGACTGCTGGAGGCAGTCATTGGTGTTGTACCCTGTGAAGAGATGTGTCTATCAATGAGGCAATGTTGTCTCGCAGGAGACACTGTGTCTGGCTGGAGAGCTGAGAGGAATCTCACAACCAAGCCTCTTCATCTCCCTCAGGAATTTCGCACCTCTCTCCCTCCTCACAAATCATTAATTGTTGGGACATATGATTCCAGTGTTGTTTTGAAAAATGGAGAACAAAGGGTTTATCTCCAGCAGTAGCCATCAGTGAAAGCAGATCTACCAGAAAGAAACTCATGCTTAGATATCCTCATATCACATTCAGACCTGTTGCATTTCCCTTTGAAACACTGAAGCGTTTTGTTTACGACGTTAGATATGTGTCTGTTTTTCCCTGAATGCTACAGATTTCCATTAGTGAGCTGCTCGTGCTTGCAGGGCATCACTTCAGGATGCCACCAGAGATGATGAGAAAGCCATGAAGTGGTCCTCAGCGCTGATGGAGGGCATTGATTGGTCTGAAACGCCACAATGATTTGTTTTTTAAGAGGGCGAGCTGGGCCCTGCCAACCATCAGCGTCTCCCCTCACACAGCCCTGTATTGCTGGTCCTTGCCGTTGTCCTGATGGGCTGACAGACAGGCCATCAGAGCCCCTCTCATGGCATCTGTGACAGGCAGGAGGTTGGGGGTGGAGCCACAGGTATTTAGGCATCTGGGATAAGCAAGGGGTGGAGCCACAGTTATTAAGGCATCTGTGATAAGTAGGAGGTAGTGGGGTGGAGCCACGGGTATTAAAGTATCTGTGACTGGCGAGGGGTGGAGCCACAGGTATTTAGGTGACAAGAGACCCTGGGAATAGCAATGGGTACCACGCCTGAAACTCATCACAAGAGGAACCGCCTTGAGTGCCCTTAAGCCCTTTGTTACCCCTGGGCCAAGTACAGTTAATTAGCAACAGTCTCTATAGCAACTGGCTCTCCATTCAAAACAATGCCTAATTTCTACTTCTTAGCCTATCGTGGCGGTGTTTACCTGAAGGGCTTTCTGAGTCTCATCAGGGCTGGCGCTGTGCCCAGTCTCAGAGGTTGATTGTGACTGGAGTGAACAACAGCACAGCTGCATGGTAAGCAGAGCCTGGCCCTGGGCTGGCTGATGAGAGGATCATGAAAAGCACAGTGAGAAAGGGGCTGTGGCCCCTGTCAAAGAGCCCCCAGACTGCTGCTTACTTACATAATTAATCCGCTGTTCAAGCCTCTTTTTTACCTCAACCCAGAAATAAAGGTTGATACACGAAATGCCCTACACTATGTATTTAATGTATTTAGATTTTAATGTTGGTTTGGAAATTCTGAATATATTGCATTTTCCCAGGTGTTTAACCTCTGGTGGATGTGTTGCATAAGCACAGCAAAATGACACGTTTCTAGACAATGCAATTAACTGTCACAGATATGAAAAAATTGTCTAAATATAATATTTTTGGGATAGAGCAGTGATGTCGTGACTGAAAAAATTGATATGATGTGTGAAACAACCATCTGTCTGAGGAGATGCACTGATCCTAGAGGCTGTTTGATTGGGCCCTCTCTGGGCTCTGCCCAATCTACACTGCATCTGTTTAGATTGCACGTGGGAAAAGTTTACTGCTTTCTGTCATTTCAAGTAGATGTCTGATGTGCAGATAAGAAAAGGCTGTAGTTAATGATCTGTTCATCTGGTTGGCCAAACAGGACCTACCTGAAGTCGTGCTACATTGCTGATTGTTGGGAGGCGGTGCGCCAGAGTGCAGTCGTATTGTGGTTTTCGGGTGGCCGTTTGGTTTCAGTAAAGAAGGAAAATGAAATGCCTTCTTGCTCTGGTTCATTGTTGTTTACTTGGCCAATTATGCAAAATGAACCCAGGAATAGATCATGAACCATATAGTGCCTAATGAGGACACAATTAGGAATACAGACACTTGGAGTCAAAGAAATAAAATAGTTACTCTTCATAAACAATAGAGTACAATATGTAAATGACATGAATATGGAAACATGTCTCAGACATTGTAGAGGCCTCTGGGTTAGGGTTATAAAAGTGGCGTGCCTTCAACACAGTGCTTCACATCTCCCTCTCCGTGGTAATGAACTGGGTTGGTTAAGAAAATGCATAGAAATGTTATGAATAGAACAGGTGTCACCTTTCATCTGTTCCATCCATTCTGTTTCTCCATATTTTTTATCATATACGTATTAGCTAACCAACCTATCTAGCCCTCTTGTGCAGTAATATCTTTGGAAGATGTGTTTGGCTTTGTGAATTCAAAGTAGAGACAAAGTTTCAGTTTCTTTGTATTTCTGTCTTGTTCCGGTGGTAGAAAACTGGGCTTATGTCAGTGTTAGTGTGTCAACATATTTGAGGTGTTGGCAGCTGCATACATAAGCTGTTCTGTTTGAGTAGTGTTGACTTAGTGTTAATGCATTATGCTTAACGCATCAGATAGTGTCAACGTTACAGTGAAGCTAACATTTCCTCAAACTGGAAATTTTTATGATGACGTAGTCCCCCAATTCTCTAATATCAATCAGACCATTGTTTGAATTAACACTGCAACTACTAGCGAAGACGTCTGCTTCAAGTTAGCGAGAGGCACCAAGATGTTTTATCCCACATACACAACAGCATGGTTATTCAAAGTTTTGGCTACATTGTCCGTGCCCACAAACAAACTTAATAAATGGAGAAAATAGGGGTGCAGGATATATTGACTCAATACCTTTATCGCAATATCCTGTTGCAAAAGTTTCACGGAAAGTATGTGATATTCTGTTTATTTTCTGGAGAGATGCATCCATTGGCTGTGTTGCTTAGTTGTGTTCGATTTAGAGCCCGCTTGAAACCACTATATAATGATCAGGTTTCATTGGCCAGTTGCCCTGTAACATGCAAGTGTGAACGCACGGTTCCACTACACGAACGTACATTATGAAGCATACGACGTGACGTGTGTGTGTACTTCGACAACATGTGAGTGAAGGGAGAGATCATGCATAGTGTATGTTATAGGTCCTGTTATAGGTCCTGTCACAGTATCTTCATAATGTATGTCATGCATAGTGCACGTTATAGGTCCTGTTATAGGTCCTGTCACAGTATCTGCGTAACGTACGTCATGCATAGTGTATGTTATAGGTCCTGTTATAGGTCCTGTCACAGTATCTGCGTAACGTACGTCATGCATAGTGTACGTTATAGGTCCTGTTATAGGTCCTGTCACAGTATCTGCGTAACGTACGTCATGCATAGTGTATGTTATAGGTCCTGTTATAGGTCCTGTCACAGTATCTGCGTAACGTACGTCATGCATAGTGTACGTTATAGGTCCTGTTATAGGTCCTGTCACAGTATCTGCGTAACGTACGTCATGCATAGTGTATGTTATAGGTCCTGTTATAGGTCCTGTCACAGTATCTGCGTAACGTACGTCATGCATAGTGTACGTTATAGGTCCTGTTATAGGTCCTGTCACAGTATCTGCGTAACGTACGTCATGCATAGTGTACGTTATAGGTCCTGTTATAGGTCCTGTCACAGTATCGGTGGTCCGGGAAGAGTTGTGACCGTGGCGACGAGGAATGGAGAAGACATTTCTTTTTAAGTGTAATTGAAAATTCTTCTAGTGATATACTGGTGGTGAGTTCTGAGCAGGAGTACTGCTAACACTGCGACTGGAGCCATGTTTTGGTCTCCTGGGCCCAACGGAAGTGACATGGCCAGAACTGTCCCAATTCTGCTCTTCGGGCCCTTGCGCACTTACGCCGCTAAGTGCACTTCCAACAAGTGTGCACTTCGCGGAAGACCTTAGGACGTAGTGCGGATATTGGGACAGGACCATAGAGACAGTGAAACAATAGAAAGGACAGAAAGAGAGAGAAAGAGAGAGAGAGCGAAGCGAGTCAGAGGAGCGAGAGAAAAGGAAGGACTGAGAAGCAGATGAGTGTGGCTCAGGGAGACAAGAAACCACTGAGTTCAAAGAGGAAAAGTTAGTGGCCAAAATGTTACGTGATAGACTGTAACTGTCATTTTTATCCACGTCACAAGAAAAATTACAAAAGTATAATCCAAAATAAATATAAACATCTTGGCATTAAATGGAGTCGGGAGTTTAGAAGACTGCGATAAAGCATGAATGAGTGTCCAGTATTAGCTATAGAGACAATGCTTCTAAAATGCCTTTGCACTAGATTTGAGAGTTAATCAATTTAAAATCTTAAATTTTGTAGGCGCTGCCAAGAAATACAATAGGCACTTTACATAGGCTGAAACACCAGACTCTTATAGCGAACAGCGTTCAAAGATTTTTGTTTGCAAACTGTGTCCATGCAATCATTTGTTTTTGTGTTTTCAAAAGGATTTTGCCTTTAGTGTTGATTAAGCACCAATGTCTCAAAAGCCAATACCTGTTATTGTCCCTGTTTGAGAGTTTTGAGAGACAAGCGTACCTCTAATGTAGAGATTAAACTTGGGGGCATACCCTAAGAAAAACTTTAGATTAGATTCAACTTTATTGTCATTGAACAGTACAAGTACAGTACAATGAAATGCTGTTAGCATTTAACCAGAAGTGCAACTAGAAGTGGGCAGAAAATGTACAGGTATTAAGTATAATGAATGTACAAATGGGATGTATAGATGTGCAATGAAGGCAAATGCACGTGCAAATGGCATTTCTGAACCTCAATTTGCCGCATCTGTATGGTACTCTGAAAAGTTGGACAGGGTTGTCAGGTCTGCTGTACCACCAGTACAACATGTCCTGTTCTGTAGACATGGTCTTTATTTATTTATTCATGTTGTACCAGACCAATAGTTGAAATAAACCCTTGTGTTGTAAGAAAACTTGTTGTTTTCATATGTTATGAATCTATTTTGATGGGTTTTCCCATAACTTCTGTGTTTTTACATATGTTTAAGAATATCGAAATGAATATCGATTCGCAATATCATATTTTGTCAATATTGTGCAACCCTAGGAAAAAACACTGAACTTTAACTCAATTTTTATTCTATTTACTAGCACATTATGTAGGCTAGGATCTCTATTTTTAAGTGTGATTATCTACACTGTTTACACCCACGTTTCTAACCCTAAATCATAACCGGTAATTGCAATATTTGTCCAAAAAACTGCGATTCAATATTTTATCCAAAGCGTGCAGCCCCAAGTTCACCGGGTGGACCTAGCCAGGATCCTGTATAGAACAATTTGTTATTTGTGTACTTAGAACGCTCCTACTGAAGACATTATCAGTCAGCGTAGAGTGAGCCTGGGTTCTTCTTGTGTCTTTTTGAAACAAAGCTGTCCTATTATGCTGTGTTCTTTGTCATCTCATCAGTGGGCCAACCCATGCCCCTCCTCTGGGCACTAAGTGGCACTTGGTTTGCAGGGATGCCAAGGATGAATTAGGCATAATGAGCAGACCTGGCTCGCCCCCGATGGCCCAGCGCTGTGCTCCTCCGGGGCCCACCTCGCTGGCCCTGCAGCACTCTCAGAGACAGCGAGCAGATCTGAGGTCCCCTGTTGTGCAGGTAATGAGGAATTCTGGGATCAGCTCAGGCTCCCTGAGTCACCTGCATTCACACAGAATGGAGTGTGCGGAACTTCAGGCCGGAGAGGCATCACACACCTCCACAATAATCCCCTCATTGTTCCTGAGCCATTGTGGCAATGGAACACTGCCGTGTTTTCACACACGAAGGAAGAATTACAATTACATGATGTGTTTTTCTCCTGATAAGATGACCCCTTGAAGTGTAATCTGAGTTCAGTCAGAACGGGCTGGATGTTGGTGTTGTGAGAATAGCAGGGGGTGGTGTTGAATAATGTAAAGGATTTAAAGGTCATGAGTTCAGAGGTTGACACACACCAAAATGATGCAGTCATCCTGGGTCAGTCAGTAAATACTTTTCTGTGTTGAACTGTCCGTCTCCATGTTTACTCCTAGTCCCGCTACATATTTCATTTACTTTCAGGGACAATGCTTCTAATTGCCTGCTCGTTATTTTTTTTTCTGGTTTTCAAAAGGAGATTGTTTCAGTTACAAGGCTCAAAGGCACATGGCATATTCTTAAAAATTCATGGAGGGTACCATTTATATGTGCTCTTTGTGCTGTCACTTTAAATCAGCCTCAGTGCTGACAATTCTGGTGCTGCTTGTCTGCACCTGTTGTTGTTTGGTGCCTGTGGCATATAGAAAGAAGTGTTGGTGTGTGTGCGTGTGTGTGTGTTCAAAAGGCCTTGCTCTAAGAGTAGAAGGACAGGTGGAAGGAAACAGGTCTGATTGTCATATCACTTTAAATAGCACCCTTAAAGAGTGGATTTCCATTTAGATTCACTGCTTTATGTAATGATCAGTGCTGTTATCCTTAATGGGAGTGTCATTAGAGTGCAGACCTTAGAGTTGACCTACGGTGATGACTATGAGACCCTATGTGTGAGGTGTGACCAGACATGGCATGTTGGCACTTGTCTTAGATTCCTGCCTGCCTGCCGTATTATCCGGGGCCTCAGGTTGTCAGGTTGGGGGGTGGGTCGGCACGCTTGGCTGCTCAGCCAGAACAATGGGCCGTGGGCACATGTTGTTGTTATTTGTCGACCAGTGGGTGACGTGATGCTATTGGCAGTTGCTTAAATAGTGCTAAAGAGACGGCTTACTTGCAGTGCAACGATAGCGGCAGAGATAGTGTGGTATGTTCTTGAATCATGAAAATACTTTTGGTATCTTCCTATTATCATTTTGCATTTAACAGTAATTTATGAGTTGACTGACAATCAATTTTCATTTTCAATAACGAACAGGCAAAATGCATTGAGTTTAAAGACGAGACACCAAACAGTATTAAAATACGTTGAACGTTCAACAGCACACTGGGTGAGGGAGTTACTGACAGCGAGTGCAACGACAATTAAATACAAAAAGAGTAAAAATGGAACCTTGAGGAACACCCATAGATACCGCAAGAGGCGTGGGCAGCAGGCCCTAAGCTTTTACAGAGAGGAATAACATTCATCCTCATTGTTAAATTAAGGAACATTCTTGAAAAAGTCGTATGTTATTGATTTGTTTTTTGACATTTAGGAAATTGTCCGTAAGTTTTGTAAATCCATCAGCCTCAGTGATATGTCCGTTGTGATTCTCATCTGCCTCTGATGCAGCCTGGTTTCTCTTTTGGATGTGAGGAGCTCAGTTGGTATGTTAAGGCACATCTGACGTTGGGTCCTCATCAGCATGGAATGCACCACGGAATCTCAGCTTTTTTAGGAAACTGAGAATCCAGGCGAATGTATACAGACACACATACGCACAAGCACGCTCATAGCAAGCCAGGAAGAGCGCACACACACAAACACACGCAAACGAACGCGCACAAACACAGACCTCAGTGTCCCGAGCAGCAGATACTGTAGCCTAATGCAGGGCTATTCAATTCGGGTCTTGGAGGGTTTTCATCCTCCAAATCAGGGTTTGATTTAAATCTGGGGACATCAGACGAGTTGGCTAAACCACCTGCTAGAAGACAAAAACAGAGCTGGCCTAGTGGTCAGTGTTGGGTCAGTAACTGAAAGGTGGCTGATTTGACAAGGTAAAAATCTGTGCACATTTGAGCAAGGCATTTAACAATAATTGCTCATGTAAATCTCTCTGGAAAAGACTTGTCTGCTTAAAGACTAAAATGTCATTGTAAAATGTCAAAGAGTATGAACGGTAATTCACTGTACAGAAGATTCAATCATACAGTGTTTGTTTTTTGCTCATGTAAAGGACACAGTATAGATTTTTTGTGTGTAACCCTCAGGCTTTCGATTCCCATCCGGTTCTTAAAAGAAAAGAGAATGTGCTTTTTAATGGTACTATGTTTGTACTGACTTGAAGAGAGACTACATTGAGTTAGTGTCCTCAGTTGTGATTTCCGCATGGAGAGATTTACTCTATGTTTTATCAAGAGATATTTGCATGTAAGAGCAGGGTTTGGTTAGTAGGGAATATTCTGTAGCCTGTGTGTTTCAGGGACTTTTCAGGGGTGTGTCCCAGTAGTGAAGCCTGTGGGAGACATAAGAACTGGGCTGGTTTCAGGTTGCATGCTCCCAATCGTCTGCTTTTGTTTGAATAAAACACAGGAACTACGGGCTTCTTAAAGTGACAGTGTCTCTCATTCTATCAGTCCTGAGGATAAAACTATTTTACATTCATGAAATTTATAAAGGAATTTAATTTCCTTTATAATGATCAGACCAACCATTCTTCACTGATTAAATCATGCTGTTTTTGCAATGTAAGACTTGTTTTTTTAAGCATTGCTACCTTTAATATTGGCAGCAGCTGTTGGGAGACTGCAGCTGCCTTTTCATCAGTTGGTGACAGATGCTAATATTAAAAAAAAACAAACAACATTTTTCACCATAATTGTTTTGTTCAATTTATTTCTATGACATTTTTTCCCCACTAAATGGCCTCCCCTCCAATTATGTGATGTCCAGTTTATGCTTGTGACATTCCACAGGAGGTGTGGTATAGATGTTTTTGTTTCTTAACACATCGGTCTCTTAACCACGAAGTATTCGCCTGCACTCTGGGCTGCGCTGAGACAATTGGCACCACCCTCCACTGGAGACCAGGCCACTACCCTGCAAAGTCCATCACTCGTTACTCCATCTGGGGTCTAAAATCGGCGTTGTTTCCTGTGTAGTGTAAGGACCACAACATTATGACACTGATGTGGATCATGCAAGAAATGTCGACATGAATGTGTTCATGCACACACATTATGATGCGATAACCGTAATGTTTTAGTAAACTTGGAGTCAATCTTATGTTCTGTGGTACTCCCACTGTAACCTGTGAAGCATACAGTCTATAGGCTACATATGAAATAAGTTAAGAGGGTGGTGACATGTACTTCAATATCTTACTCTGGTGCAATGATGATTGATGTGTGGCTGCTGACAAATGAAAACAGTATTGCTTTTATTCATAATAATGTCATCCTGTAAGGAGCCTAGCATCACTATATTTGCAAGCATTTGGATAGAGTGGACAGAGTGGGCACATTTTCAGGTGGAAATAGTTGCATATTTTCTTCATGCAGAATTTAGAACCCTAACAATTTGGATAAAAATCTATCTTGGGAAGAGGGATCTTGATAACCAGGTTGGAGATGTACTAACCGTGCCAACACAGTGTTTATTTTAAAGAAGCAAACAAGAGAGCTAGTCTTTGCAGACTTGTATACTTACAGGTTTATGATGGTGTTTGGTCTGTATTCGCAGGCAGCTATCTCGTCCAGACTGATTGGAGCTGTCAGACCGTTACAGCCTTGACAGTAAAGATTGTGTGGAATTTATTTGTTGGAAAAGGATAGAATTTTCTTACAACTTTCCCAGACAAGGTTTGTACTTTGAGCCTACGTGAGTTAAAGAGGCGTACGCAGAGAGAAGTAGAAGCCAATCACATCAGGCCCACAGAGTTTGGCTTGTCATTTACAGATATTGGTCACCGCTAACAGGTTTCTCTTTGTGTTCAGATGCCGGATTGATCCTGAGAGATTGAAAATATTGATTCCACCCTGTGTCTGACTGTGTTTTGGTACGGAGGGGGTGGAGGTGCCTGGCTGCCAGCGTCATGTTCACACATTGGCCGCGCACCGCCATGAGTTCCTCAGGGGACTCCTAATTACCGCCGTCCTCACAGATTAGTCCAGCAGCCAGTCCGACTGTTGCACGCATCCCTGGTTGTTTAGTCCGTCCCTCCCTTCCCCTCGCTCTTCCTCCCCCACTCCTACCCCCGACCCAACGGCCAGGCCTGCCTATGCAGTAATGTATGTGATGATATACTCAGTGGCTCCTAATTGATAGTGATTCAGACAAGAGCTGGCTGTAATATTGGTCCCCTGTGAGAGCATACCACACTCTAAGAGGGGGAGGAGGGCTCAGCTGCTGGCTCGCCTAAGCAGGACCGGCCAGGGAAAGAGGAAGTAGAGCCGGCTAGGGCCAGTGAGTGATCTGTGGTGCCTCAAGCTCTTCGCCCCTGTCCCGAAACGGTCACCATTAAGCAGAGGTTGGCTGGTGTAATCCTCTCTGTGTCTCCACAAAGCCCTGGTACGTGATCTGTTGCTTTCTGATGGCCTGTTAGCTTGAGAAGAAATACCCCACCTTTTAATCTTTCATGGTTCACCTGACACATTACCTCAGCCACTCCCTAAATACTGGTGTTTTTAGCCCATTTTAAGGTCAATTAAAGTTAAGTATTGATTTCTTTTTGGTGTTGGCAGAAATAAATTGACTTTTAAAGAGGTATTCATTACGTACAAAGGCGTTGTACGGAGAAATTAATTGATCAGCGGTCAGATTTCGCGCCACCTAATGAGACTTGTGTTCCATTAATCAGGCTTAAAGACTAAACACAGTGCTTTTGAGTGTCTGTGAGGGTCGACCTCTACTGGGTTGAATTATAAATTTATATATCAGGAGTCACGAGAATTTGGCAAAGCCTATTCAGTTGGCCACTTTCTAAAAGTGAAAGTAAGGATCTATTACCACTGAATAATTCTTGGCCATGGTTGCTTGCCATGTTTTTACTCACTCTGGTGCCGTGGCTAGGAAAACCATAACCCTAACCATCAGAAGAACTACCTCTATTTATTTATCAACTTGAAAAAACTAAATTAGCAAACTGGAAATAAATCACTTGAGAGAAAATTTGATTATATAGTATTTCAGCAATTTGTTTCATAGATTAATATATTTCAGACAATTATAAGTTCATAAAACTAGTTATGCAATGCATTCATTTGCAACAGATTATAAGCACACTGTCTTTGGATATATACTTCAAATTTAGTTTTTATTAATTTGCATATTACTTCCCAGAAATTCATTTGTATATGGAAAATATTATGTTTAATGTCTTTTTTTTTTACAAGAAATTTAACAGAGTTCAATTTTTGATGTATTTTTTGGATATTCAGTGTCTTTGGAAAGACATGCTGTCTGAAGAACTCTGAGAGCTTGAGGAAAAAGATTCTCTGGCCAAAATTGAACTATTAGGCCTCACATTACTAATGCCATCCCTATGGTGGCAGCATCATGCTGTGGGGATGTTTCTAAGTGCCATGCACTGGGAGGCTGGTCAGGATTGTGGGAAGGATGAACGGAGCAAAATATAGTGAAGTGCTTGAAGAAAACCTGCTCCAGAGCCCACAGAAAATCTATCTTTTAGCATGAAAACAACTCAAAGATCGTAGTTCAACAAAGCTCCACATTCAATTTGACATACATTGAGAGGATCGACAAGGAAGAATAGGAGAAGCTGCCCAAATCTAGGTGGTAGAGGCATACCCTAGATTTGGGCAGCAAAGCTGGTACAGGCATACCCAAGAAGACTTGAAGCTGCCAAAGGCACTTCTACAACACACTGGGATTAGTAATAATAGAATTGCAGCATTGGTTTAGCTCACATAACTACATAGACAATTCCTCAGCCCATTAAACAACATCAAATAGATAAAGAAACCATATTATGTGGAAGCAAGATATAGCTGACCTTACAGATTATTTGATCATGTTTGGACTGGAGAGAAATTCTTACCCTTAGATTTGTGAAGAATTAGGAGCTGCCCACATGTGTGCTTGTCTTGGGAGTTGAGGGGAGGAGAGAGCATCTTCAATCCCATGTTCACTAGTGAGAAAATAATGTCAATCTTTGTAAATCAGAAATATTTATTATTACTAATATAACAAGCTTAATGGCCAATAATAACTATTTTAATTGCTGGCTATGAAAGGATTCTGATTAATACATTTTGTGTTTGGAGAAAGGTATGGAGCTTAGCACGGAGATGATTTAGGAAAAGGGTATGCAGGAGCCGTTACGTGCGTGTGAGTAGGGATGTCAAGAGAACTTATTCTTCAGTACCACGTCGATGCCAAAATTCTGAAAACATGACATGATCCAACACGTGAAAGAGGGAGGCAGGTGCAGCTGCAGCTCCGCCTCGACTCGTCGAAACAAAAAACTGTAAGATTTCTGTATGTTAATACTTTGCGTTCAAAGCGGATGAATAGGGGGTAATACATTTGCAAAAATCTGAATGCAAACAGTGCCTTCGAACTTGAGACAAAATAAGGAAACACATGCAACTTAGCGAAACACCTCAAAGACGGACATCCAGATCTACTGTTGCTATTTGTATGTACAGCAATATAGTTTGAGCTGGACTTTTCATACAGTTCCTCTACTTGTGTCAGGTGCTTTTCTTATTTTAAGGCTATATGCCAGTGCTGGACTTGATCATTTAGGGCCTGATCAGTGTTCTATTTATTCTAATTTATAGCCTGTTGACCTTTTTTATTTCATGTCTCGGCTGGGTACTACAATTGAAATGCTGTGCCATAAAAAGATGATTGATTGTATTTCAAGCATAGTGCTGTTTGTTTCAAATACTTGAAGGCTACATGCCACTGTTCTTTTTTGTAATGTTAATAGTTGTTTCTTTTTATTTATTACTTGAAGGTTACATGCCACTGTTGTTTTTTGTAATGTTCCATTGTTTTTATTAAAAGAAGTGTATGTTGAAGTACATGGGATTTATTTGTTTGTTTTTGTGGTATCGAATTGGATATCGAGAATCATGGAATTTCACTGGTATTGGTGTTGATTACAACATTTCTGGTATTGTGACATCCCTACATGTATGCATTTCTCAAACTTTTTTCAATCACAGATAATGACATTAAATCATAGTATATTAATTTCCAACAAATTCCTTATATCTGCAAAGATACTTTTTGCCCAAATAATTGGCAAACCCCTAATTCTGTTTATCCAGACCTGTATTCCGAATTACAGGTTATCTGTATACAAAATGACAAATGTTAAAGTAAATGCTTGTTGTACAAATGTTTTGTCTAGGTGTTAAATATGAGATACGTTTTTATCACCTCGCAAAAGTTAAAAAGCAGAAGGTGAGACAAGCCAAATAAAAGCAGCTGGCAGAATTGTATTACTTATTTTCATGTTTTGTTTTTGAAGTCAAAAAAATAAGTGAATTTGCCAGTTGAGTTTTCAAGATCATTTTTCAAATGATAAACAATGTGTGAGTTAAGGAACATCAGAATCGCACTGAAAAGCGAGTGATGGTGTTATAACATGGAGATGACGTATAGGCTTTTCCATAATTTAAAATGCACTTCTGAGTTTCAGGTAAAAGGTAAAATTCTGTGTATCAACTGTGACAAACAGAATGTCACAAGTATGACAAGATCAGCACACAAGTTTGAATCCTTATTCACATGAGAGATTTACATTTTTGTTTCTCAATAAAAAAAAATGTGCTTTGTCATTGTGGAGTATTGTGGGTCGATATATTTTTTTTTTTTTTAAATCAGTTACAAATCAAGTCTATAACACAGCAGAATGTTGAGTAAGGGAAAGGTTCTGAATACTTTCCATATGCACTGTAAGTACTCCCACAAAAAAAAAAGACAAAAAAAAGAGACTTTGTGATCATCTTTCATTTTAATCAAGGCATGATACAATAGGCTCTCTTTTTCTGATTAGTTGTGGTCCATTTGCTGTGTACGAATTCATTTTTATAATTATGTTCTGGCCCCACAACCATCTCCTCTGCCAAAAATTGGCCTATGGCTGAAAATAGTTGCCAACCCCTGCTGTAATATATCAAAATACCCATGGTGGGTTTTTGGGGCCAAGGTTAGAGCAAGAAGCAGAGCCATCAGCAGAGTGTTAGAATCCCTATATTTAATTTCACTTGTCTTTAGTAACACTCTTAAAGAAATTGAACAAAGAACAGCTTTTTCAGCATCAACATGCCACATCATGGGATATAACAGCAAGCAGAATATGATGACATATATAAAGGTTTGGGCACATATAGGCGCTTTGTTTGTGCTCAGACATGAGAGCAATTAGCACCTTGCCCTGATTAGCAATTGTCATGTTCACAGTGACTTCTTCTCAGCATGGATGCCATTTAGGTGATCTGTTTTGTGCACACTCACGAAATACACTCTCTCTTGTCTCTCTCTTGTTGAATTTTACCAGTGTTTTTTTCTACCATTTTCTGATTGGCTCATAGCCGGCGTTTAGAGTCGCTAAATGCTAGCTAGCGGTGGGTGGTCAACAAAACACAGGTGAGTAAGCGATCAGAGGTAGAATGAATGCCAAATAATCGCAAGATATTCAACCCCTGCAGTGTTCCACGGTGTTAAGTGTGTTTGCATGTGTGACCTTGGGACCTTGCGTGTGTTCTTCTCAGCTGGAGGCAGATGGACGCACTCACAGACAGCCTCTCTGGTACAGGCTTTAACTTTCAGTTCGTAAAAACTGAAGGGATGGGTGGGAAATGTGCTTGTGTGTTGGGGGGGGGGGTGTAACTATTGTGACCCTAAGAAGGGTTAGAGTGTGTGTGCTGCGGGCATGCTGACATTGGCCTTGAAGTCTTTCTTAGGGCCCCACGCTTCATCTGGGCAGAGGTTGTTCACAATGCATCAAGTTAAGCCACCCATAATAGGCAGCTGGTTGGCTGGAGTCAGATGTTGGGATCAGCAGACGTTATCCTCTGTCTTTCTAAATGGATTTCACTGGCATAAGAGGCTGAGCCCCCTCTCCTTCTGACCCTGATTGTTACTGAGGGGAGAGCAGGGATTTGATGAAAGGGGAAGGAGGCAGAGGGGAGGGAGATTCTTTGAGCCACACCTTCATGTGGAAAGGCCTGCAGGATCTCACCAATTTCAAACTTATTTTTTGTGTCACTGCAATTGTTTCATTTGACATCTGACTCAGGTCAGCAAGAGTATTTTTTTCTTCAAATTAGACTTAATATAGGCAATGTACTTTTGCGGTGTGGTTATATTTAATGGTTTAAAATTATTTTATTATGGTGTATGCATTAAAATAGGTTAGGTTATTTGAAACTGCTTCCTGCACATAAGATAACGTTGTCTGTCAACTGTTTAACTTCCAAACCTGAAGTCTACTTTATTGTTAGTGATAGGTAGTCCTCTTGATAAGCACTGTTTCCAGTGTGCCATTGTTTTTGTTAAGTAAAAAGCTTCCTGCCCTCTTTACCAACCCCCAGACCCGGCCAGGGACTCTCCTGCTGAATGCCTCCATATTGTTGGTTTAGTCTATTGTGATGCTAATGTCACCCTGAGACCCTTGAGTCATCTATCAGGGATGACAGGAAAGCCAGGCCTATTGTCTGGACCTGCTACTCCGTCCGCATGGACAGAGAAAGGGAGGGGGGAGGAAGAGCGAGAGGGAGAAATTTGACTCCAATAATTACGAGGGATTCTGCTTGAACAGCAAACTCTGGAAAATCCTTTGCAGTACCATCAACAGCAGGCTCCAACATTTCCTCATTGAAAACAATATCCTGAGCAAATGTCAAACTGGCTTCCTACCAAAACACTGTACAACGTGTATACACCCTGCACGCCCTAACTGACAAAGTACAAACCAGAACAAATACAGTCTTCTCATGCTTTGTCAATTTCTAATAAGCTTTTGACATTAACAAATGAATGGAGAGTGTGTGTCAGATGGAAAAACGACCATAGTGGAACGTCAATGGGATCCAGCCTGGTCCCCACTCTTTCAACATTTATATCAGTAAATTGGCAAGGACAGTAGAAAAGCCTCCAAGCCCGTGGAACCCCTTCAGATGCCTACAGTTTGTGGAAGATTTGATTCTTCTGTCCCCAGTCAGCAGCACCTAGATTTTCCACACTACTTATCTCAGATTTGGACCCTGACAGTGATTCACAATAAGACCCACATTTTATACTTTTTTTGTGTTTGGTGGCTTCATTTGTTTGCATACAAAAGCTCATTGTCAAATTTAGAATTTCTATAGGTCTAAATGGAAAAGTTGCAACTTCCCTCTGTTTCTTCCCTAAGATACGATCATCTCTCCTCAAATGGACAATTGTAGACATAGGCAAGCGAAATCTCTTGGTCTTTTCCTGGTTGCTAAAATTCTGTTAACTTACTGTTCAAGTGAGAAAATAAGTTTTGAATAGTGTAATAGTGGAAGCATTGTGCAATCTACCTCTAAATTACTCTTGATAATGTGGCTTAAAATACTACTGTTGGCAAGCTAAGTTGATGTTTGGAGGCCATCGTTTGAATGCAAGGTACTGTGTGTGAATGTTAAAAGAAAGTTTTGTCTATATACTCAAGTTATTGCAATACATGAGAAACAGGTTTGTAGCATCACGTAGAAAAAGAACGTTTTGTGAGAATTGGAGGTTTGGAGATAAACAAGTTTTAAGAGGCTGCCTACAGTATGGTGCTGAGGCTGTGGTGACAAGTTGTTCTGTGTGTGACTAGTATGTTAAAGATAAAAGCAGAAACAACTAATTTGTCATCGGAAATAAAAAGTTTGTATTCAACACAATACCTTATTATTGCAATGAAATGTACTGAAATGAATCTATACATGATACGAAAAGGATTTTGGCCGGTAAAAAAGTATGCTTGGCTGGTGGATTTTTTCCTCTACCAGTCCCCTTGGCAGGTGAGCCCAAAAGTTCATTTTGGACAGTGTATGCCAGTATTGGGACCGATTGGGACACACTAACTTGTCATAAAATTCTGTCTCAACATTAGATCATTTTGTCACACATTAACATCACGCCACGTTTGAATATTAAACTAGACACCACTAAGCATTGTGTTAAACTGACTAACATTTCTTATGAAGTTTAATTCCACCACAAATAGCATCTATGAACTGTATGGCTTTTGCCACTGGCTGTTTTAACAGCTCATTAGCCTGAAATAGGCCTACTTGTAGTGGGATGGTGTAGCAAAGGATCAAGTAGCAGGATTTGAAAGCAATGGTTTTTTATTTGTAGACCGCAGGTGCACAAAGCACGGAGTATAACAGAAGACTGACTTCAGCCTCTGAAAAATAATAAAGCGGCACGTAGCCGATAATGTAGGAGCAGCAGCTCTAGACACAGCATACACAGAATAACGCACAAAGACTGGGGAGTTTGAGAAACACTTATACACATGATGATTGGTAATGGATGATCTGCTGTCGGTGATAATGATGAGCCTGTCCAGGGTGTGTACGTGTCCAAAAGGAAAACAATGAATGGGGGTTAGGGGAACAGCGTTGGCTAGAAGGCCGGTGATGTCGAACGCCAGAGCCCTCCCGGACCAGGAGAGGGAGCAGCTCCAAGGGGAATCGTTACACTACTAGTATCTTACTACATGGAAAACTCATAAGAATTGAGCAATTGCTAGCATGACTGAAGACGAACATTATACTACCAAAGCAATTTCATTTCATTGCTCAACAATGTTTGTTTTTCTTTAATTTGTGAATGATATTGATACAATAACTGTCAATATAGGTGATGATACCTAAACTTTTCATCATGTGAAAATACGAGAGAATCTTGGAAACATCAGAATGCGGTCCACAACATGTTTGTATGGGACAGCTTTGAGTACTTGGTATCGGTACTCGGCATCGGCAAGTACCCAAATACAGTACTCCCCCAGCTATCCGCGGTTCCACATTCGCGAACTTAAGTATCCACAGACATTTTTCAAGAAGTCAGAAATTCTAAAAACGCGCTAATTTCAGCCATCCAAGCATTAAACATTTTTATTTTTCTAAACTACATATTATATTTTATTTACATTATTCACAATATATTTACAGTATTATGGTGCAATAAGACCATGGAAATTGTAATGGGGCATTTTGTGTAGGGTAACTGGGATAATGGGGCATGTTGTGTAGGGTAACTGGGATAATGGGGCATGTTGTGTAGGGTAACTGGGGTAATGGGGCATGTTGTGTAGGGTAACTGGGGTAATGGGGCATGTTGTGTAGGGTAACTGGGGTAATGGGGCATGTTGTGTTGGGTACTAACTGGGGTAATGGGGAATGTTGTGTAGGGTAACTGGGGTAATGGGGCATGTTGTGTAGGGTAACTGGGGTAATGGGGCATGTTGTGTAGGGTAACTGGGGTAATGGGGAATGTTGTGTAGGGTAACTGGGGTAATGGGGCATAACTAAAGCGTGTGTGCAACTTAGTAAAGCGTGCGTGCAAGTTATAAAACGCACGCATGCTTTACCATTTTTCCCCTTCCATGTCACCTCTTGGACTCCATTTAAATGTTATTTCAATTGATCGTTGTTAATATTATTGGGCCCCCTGGTCAGCAACACAGACCCAAGTTGTTATGTTATGACAAAACAAAATAATAACTTATTAAATACAATGGATAGAATCATCCAAAAACAGGGAACATTAGGATGGTGATACACAAATACTTTGAAGACAAATCAAACATTGACAAAACCCACAAATTTGTTGGACAAAATAACATGATGTGCAACCACAGCAGCAAGATTTGTCACCGGTTACAATGAGAAAAGATCAACGGGTAGAGGAGATCAACAGTGGAAACTTAACCAATCTATTTATGCATACCATACCAATGCATACCATATGTATTTATATTTTAGGAAATACTCTCAAAAGGATATTTTGGAGGGAGGTACAACTGCCGACTTTGGAGGGAGGTACAACTGGAGAACATGAAGCACTTTCTCTTGTTTTGAAAGTCCCTTCTAGTGTTCCTCTACTAGAAAATTAATGTTTTGAGACAGGACAGTGTGTAATAGGTACTTTACCCAGTAGTTACTCCAGCACATGTTCTAAATATTGTGTTGAGGTAATGAGTGAGTATTGCCTGAACATCTTACAGCATGTCAAGCTTTCTGAGGTCTAATTTATGGGCGAAATCGCAAAGGTGGTTTCTGTTGGACTTTGAAAATTGATACTTGAAAAAATGATAATGTAATGAGGATTAATTATAGATGTGTTTGGTAGGCAGGGAGTGCAGACGAGAGACGGTGCCACTTTTACCCAGAGAGAGCAGAGCAGGGTTAAGGCCTGTTCTGTGTGAGAGAGTGATCCGCTGGCTGTCACTGGGCCAGTCCTAGCACAGTCTCCACATCCATTGACATCATTGCCCGCCGCCAGATGGGACTGTGGTTGTGCCTGCGTTAAACAAAAGTGCTGCTACAGGAAATGAGTTCCTTTAAAAAGGAGGAGGAAGCAAACCTTCAGCAAAGCGGTGTTATTACCACTCAAAGTACTTAGGCCGTTAAACCGTTTAATACGCCATAACCTAAATTAGTCCAATGTTTGTCGTATAGATTCAGTAATTTTTTCATTCACATGACAGAGAAGATGGTAGTTTGGGATGGTGAATGTATGCACATTAAGCTTACTCGCTTACATGTATCAATGACCATTTTACTGTCTCAGAAATTACCTTCTTTGCCATAGTTGAGAATGTGTGTCTATGCTCACTTCAAGGTTCTGTAAGGTTTGCTCCTGTCTAGAAATTATTCAGTGGCCTTTTGATAGTATGAGTACATGAACCAGGCTGTCGGTCTATCTCATTTTCTTGTAATGTGGCCGTAGCACTTTTCCTCTGGCAAATGATAATGGTCAGGGCCACAGCACCACCTGTCTTCTTCCGGTGTCAGTCACCACTGAAACTTAGCAGGATACTCAGTAATACATGCCGAATGGACAACACATGTAGTATTAACTAGTATATCGACTACACCTGTAGTATTACCTAGTATATGGACTACACCTGTAGTATTACCTAGTATATCAACTACACGTGTAGTATTACATAGTATATCAACTACACCTGTAGTATTACCTAGTATATGGACTACACGTGTAGTATTACCTAGTATATGGACTACACCTGTAGTATTACCTAGTATATCAACTACACGTGTAGTATTACATAGTATATCAACTACACCTGTAGTATTACCTAGTATATGGACTACACGTGTAGTATTACCTAGTATATGGACTACATATGTAGTATGACCTAGTATATTGACTACACCTGTTGTATTAACTAGTATATCGACTACACGTGTAGTATTACCTTGTATATCGACTACACCTGTAGTACTACCTAGTATATGGACTACACATGTGTATTTCAGAATTACAGTAAAATTCTGTTTTAAATTACACATTCAAACCTTCATTTAACATTTGTCCTGTAAAATAACTGGAAGTATGTTATCAGGAAACATAAGAATTATCATTTTTTCCACAGACTTTGATTCGCAGTATAAATGTATAAATACGGAGTATTTCTGTTTTATTATTGATATCCCAGCATGCTTTGCGGCAGTTCATTTTGTTAATGTTTATGTTTGTTGTAATTGATATGAAGTTGAAAGAGCTTTGGTTTTTTTTGCCATCTTGTTCTTTATGTACATGTTACCCTTTGGAATGTTTTTTGGGGCTTATGGTTGTGTTTTTGTGTCAACCATAGAAAAGAAGACAATTCTATTTTGTGTGATTTGCTGCTTTGTCTGAAATTCTTAAGGAGCTCAGACTCTTTCATATTTCTGCCAACAGTATATGGGCTACACCTTTAGTAATACCTAGTATATGCCCTGTAAAAAATCTCTGTATAATTCTCTGTATTTCAGAATTACAGTAAAATTCTGTTTTAAATTACACATTCAAACCTTCATTTAACATTTGTCTACACGTAAAATAACATGGACTACACGTGTAGTATTACATAATATATGGAATACACGTGTAGCATTACCTAGTATATGGATTACACGTGTAGTATTACCTAGTATATGGACTACACATGTAGTATTACATAATATATGGACTACAAGTGTAGTATTACCTAGTATATGGACTACACGTGTAGTACTACCTAGTATATGGACTACACATGTAGTATTACCTTATATATGGACTACACGTGTAGTATTTCCTAGTATATGGATTACACATTTAGGATTAGCTTTCTTTAATTCAAAAATCTTTCCTTTCTCAGATTGTTTACGATGGTTGTTTTCTTTGTGGTCAGTTTAGGGAAACTAATGTGATGATAACTTTTGGGATTTTTGAGTAAAACTAATCTAAAAACAATACCTAACAATTAGAAAAATGCTCATTAAAACCATAGTTCATTGGAGATGATTGCTAAAGTGGCAGTAAAACCCCAAGTAATGGTTCTGGTACTCAAAGTAGTGGGATGGAACATTGTCAGAAAATGCTAGGTGAAAGCAGAAGAGTAAATAAGCTGTGAGTCTGTTTTTTAGTTTTTTTATTGCAGCATGCTCCAGCAAAACCAGTGGGTTGGAGTTGGGAGGGGCTAGAGGGTGTTTGATGGGGGCTAGGAGCAGGCTGACACGGCAGCTGTGTAAACCCCTACGGTCCAGGGAGGGAGTGAGCAGGGGGGACTTTCCAGCCAGGCCAGATACCAGCGCTTTCTCTGCTCTCCCAAGCTGAGAGTGGACACACCTCAGACTGATGCAGTCTCCATATAAAACACGCTTCTTCTTTTTACAGTTTGACGAATGGTGGAATATGTGTCATGTGCTACAATAACTACAAAACCTAAGCTATCTAAAACCACAAGTAGCGATGCCGTACTGTATCAACCATGGCTGAAACATCTTAACTTTAAATATTATGCTAATAACCCTTTACTGCAGTCGTGAATCAATCACAGTGTTCTTCATTAGTCTTAAGCAAATCTAGTTTGAAGTAAAAGTATATCATATCCAAGACTGTGCGCTGATAAGAAGTCAGATGGACCATCTCCTCTTTAGCCCAGAGGATGCAGTGTCCATGATTCCCAAAAATAATTTAACATTTTGATTTGTCAGACTAATGGACAGTTTTCCACCTACCTCAGTCCATCTTAAATGAGCTCTGGCCCAGAGAAGGTGACGGCGTTTCTGGATCTTGTTTATATATGGTTTCTTCTTTGCATGGTAGTTTACACTTGCATTTGTGGATGCAGCGACATACGCTGTTCACAGACAATAGTTTTGGAAGTGTTTTTGGGCCCATGCAGTGATTTCCACAAAATAATTGTGTCTGTTTTTATTGCAGTGCTGCCTGAGGGCCAAAAGATCACAGCCATGGGCCATCCAATATTGGTTTTAATGATATTATGTACAAACAATATTCTTCAATGGTTGCACTATTTGAGCTGTGGTTAAAAAAAAAATATTCGAAATCACATAATTAGTTGAATTGAGTTCTCCTTAATTAATGTATTTCAGGTTAAATTCACCTTTCTCCGGGAGAACCCACAGTACAATACTTAACTAAAACTACCTCATGAAGACGAAGGAACATTCAAAGCAACTCCGGAAAATAAAACAAAAGCACCAATCAGGGGTAGGATATAATAACATTTCAAATCCCCCGGACCACAGTAGTCCATTATTAAGTATGACAATGACCCAAAAAACACAACCAAGGAACTCCAGGAGTCGCTTCAGGACTGGACTATGAATGTCATTGGGTGGCCCAGTCCATGCCCGGACCTGAATCCAATTGACAATATGTAGAAAGTGTTGAAAATTGCTGTTCAACAAAGGTCTTGATTCAACTTTATGGAGCTTGAGTAATTTTGAATAGAAGAATGGGCATCTAGGCTAATCTAAATAGACTTACACCAAATATTGAT
Organism: Esox lucius; assembly: GCF_011004845.1. Lineage (NCBI taxonomy): Eukaryota > Metazoa > Chordata > Actinopteri > Esociformes > Esocidae > Esox > Esox lucius. The sequence continues at coordinate 15,383,751 of NC_047570.1, read as the reverse complement.
ATTAAAGTGGGTGAATACTTATGCAATCAGTTATTTTTCTGTTTTGTATTTTTTATTAATTTAGAATCAAGGCAGGATAAGAACCAAAGTGTCCATTAGCTTTTCCTAATGTATGTATTTAACTTTATTTTACCAGGCAAGTCACTTAAAAATAAAATTCTTATTGATGGACATTGAGTCATTTTGGTGAGTCTTTTTGATCGTTCATTATTGATCTTCCTTTATGTAATATGGGCTAGCTGCCATGATGTGGCTCCCAAATATTTTTTTAAACGTTTCAAAATTGCTTAATAACAGAGAAAACATTTTGCATCTGTAATGTAGATCCCAAAAAGTCATGGGTCAGATTGTGATATGCAAATTACAATGTCTTTTTTACTGGCCAAATGATAGTTCGCCTGCAAAAAAGAACTGTGCTCTACCCGTAATTAATCTTATTTCTCCGTAATGATTCACCTCTTGTAGAGAATGATTTTTAAGCATTTTTGCTGATAGCCTTGTTTGAAAGCTCACTAACACAAGTAGAAGCAGTACGCATTTTGGGAAGCCAAAAAGGGTGTCTTTGACCAATCCGATTAGATTCCCAGCCTTTACCACAGAGACGTTCAAAAAGAACTGTTTGTTCACAAATGACATATCATTTGTGGTTCTCCAGGGACACTAATCACATTTGAATAGATGTTAGTAGTTCCGATAGTATTCTGTGTTGGCAGCAGGGACTTTGATTGGCCTAGAAGGGGCCTGGGGGCAATACATTTTTTTTGGAGAACAATTGTCCAATGTTTGCTTCTGGTAACTTTTTTGCCACAGACATGACAGACAAAACAAATTATGAATTTTTAGGGTTTTTGTGTGATGATGAATGTGTTTTCTAGTCTATCCACTTGGTCTAAATGTTGATATTATAATAAGGGGAATAGAAATCACCAAAACATGAGCTACTTTTTGGTTCACCAGTCACAATTGCCTCATTTTCACTGGTGCCAAACACTGGTGTTTTTCCCCTAAAGTCTAGAAATGTTTCAGTTTCCATTGACACGAACTAGCGCTAGTCGGCCAGTAGGCCCAGACATTAGGAATTTGCAGGTTGATGCGTTACGTGCTATGAAAACACTGCATGTTTTGGTATTCGTATAGAGATGTGTATAATTTGCTTAGTCTTAGGCTTCTCGTAATGGTTTTCATCGATCTAACAAACAGATCCCTGATAAATGAAAGAAAATATAGCCCCAGTACAGGGAAGCAACTCAACGGAAAGAATTGGAACGACCGAAGGTGGTACGATGCGATTGACTCAATAGAAAAACTCAGCGCTGAGACCGAGACGTTGCCTGTAGAACCTATAACAACACAAAATTACCTCAGAATTCTCCCAAATCCTTCTATTAAAGGTAGATAGTTTTGACAAAATACTTATTAAACTAATTAATGAATACACTGGCTTACAGTTGCATGAGTCATGAGTGTAGTTGGAGAAGGAGCTGGTCGCAGGGAAATTTGCTTTATTACTCAAGGTGAAACGCTGTATTATGAACAAACAGAGCATGGCGTTATTGGTTATTTTATTTTACTTCCAGAAAAAGATTGCCCTTTAATTTTCGTAACCATAAAACCAAATTGCCTTGATAGTTTACTCTTCCCTCCCCATCTGAGCCCCTCCTTTGTACCAAACGTAGTCAAAAAAAGGAGCGTTTAGAGCCAACATAAATCACCGGTGTAGCCCTGGTACTGGGGAAAGCACCACTGGGCATATGTCTGTTATATAAAAAAATCAGCCACAAAACATTGTTTTAACCAGTAAATTGTAAAACCCAAATAATGAATAACCCAAGTGTCCCTAACTCTTTTCCCCTAAAATCAAAGCCAAAATATCACAGATTAGACAAACATTTTCAGTTGTACCTTGAAGGGCAGGAGGTTACCAGGGTAAGGGAGCCAAAAGCCCTTGTGGAGCATTTCTTCTGCTGCTGCTTGCTAGCTTGAATCTCACTATGTTTTAGTAATCTGATTGATTTGCAAGCCGATGCAGTATAAATAAAAAGTTTCTGTGAATGAATTAGAAGATGATTCGTAGTCATTATTCTATTGAGGGCCAGCTAACTAGTTAGACATTATTGTTGGCGGTGTTACCTAGCATAAAGGAACATTCTGTTAAGTGCATGAATTGACAGGAGAGCGTGAACACTGTGCATGAAATTGGTGAGTGTGTAAACAATGTGAGGGTGGAGATCGACTTGAGGAACTGTGCGCTGCTTGATTGAGGGATAGACAGGGGGCATGGAATGCAAGCAGTCGGGAAGTAGAACAAGAGCCTTGGAGAGGCCTAACAACTTTTGTTACTCCAATTTTTACTAATTGAATTGTTATTTTCAGTCTGGTCACTGGTTGTACCAAAATAAAAGTCACGTTTGCACAGAAAGATATATGGTTGTAAACATAACCAAATTTGTAATACTTTAGAGCCCTTACAATGGCTATAGTCTATGGCTTTGCCAAAGAGTAGGGATAGGAATCAGGGTGAGCCTGTCCCAGGTCCTTCCAAAAAGAAAGGATGCGAAGGGCCAAATTAGATTTCTGACTGAATGAAGAATCAGCTGCTGGGGGACAATCCCAGGAAGAGTGGAGCCACTGTCTCTTTGTGTGGCTGTGGTTTGAGTGCCATTGATATGGCACAGGACCTCCAGAGTCATTGAGATTCAGAGGAGGCCATTCTAACCGGGGGGAAGGAATACACACTCTCCTGGCTGCCTAGCAGCATGACTGTACTCCGGGGGTCACACCATATATATCTAATCCTTTTCCTGCTGCTTTGAGTGACAGAAAGAACAGTCTTTAAAGAGTTTTAAGTCCTCCGATCAACCCCCACCCCCTCGCCCAGACTTTCTCTCTCTTACTCCAGTGGGGCACAACCATTCATTTGTCAAACTGAGGGAAAATGAAATGAAATTGTTTTCCCTATGATTGTCAAATGCCCCAAAAATGTCCGATTCCAGAAGCATTCCCAATTCGCCATTCCATTCCAGCACTCTGTAACATAGGCTGATGCCTAGAGCATCATCTGTCATAATACAGGGACTCTTTTCCCTTGCAGCAACCTCACAGGAGGGGGTGGTGAGGAGATGTAGAGAGGCCAGGCCAGTGTATCCGTCCTGTGTTGCCTGGGGAGAAGGTGTTAGCTAACGTGTTGATAGACAGTGGAGGAAAACAGGGGCTATGTCGGAATGAGAGGTCCCAGGCTGCTGCTTCAGCGTCTTTTAGAGGCAATAATTCATCCAAATCGCACATGGCAGCTCTTACCACCCACCTAGTTGAAATGTGCATTAGTTACAATGCAGAGCTGGAAATCTGGTGTGCATATTGTGAAAACGTTCACTTTCCCAGTGCTACTGGCTCTCACTGGTCCAGGTGTGTGAGTGCTTGGGCAAAAACAAAAATGTGCTCCCTTTAGGATCCCGAGGACCAGGATTGGGAAAAACTGGTTTAGAGCATAGCAATCTGTTTACTGATATTTCCTTTTAACATATGTTAACACATGTCAATTTGAGACACACGTGTCAATCTGTTTATCTGTATAAAATAAATTGTTGAATTTTAGTCAGGTGAAAAGGCTTGAAGAGCACATAGTAAGGAGCCAGGCCAGCCAATTTTGTTTCCTGTATTGTCCTGGGAAAAATACTATAAGGATAGTTCAAAGTGATGACACTAAATCATGCACTAAATTCACTGAGCTCTATTATGGTAGGTTGTGCCTTTCCTGAAGTTGCTTAAATGGATGCGACAAATGTCAGTGACATCACACCAATGATTGCAATAATAATATTAAATAATAAAAAAAAAATAGTTTTGTAGTGTGAAGATACACAAAACTCCTTCTTCAAAATAAATCCTGAATCATATTTTTTGCCATTGTTATGTGTTACCTAGCACACATCTTTCACAGAAACACCTAATCTGGCGTAAATGCTGTGTCATGTCAAATTGTACAAATCTTTTTTGCGAAAATCACTCTACCACTTGTGTGGTACCACTTGTCTTAGGCTTGAAACCAGGCTTTGCCTTTTTTGTTGATGTAAATAAGAATTTGTTCTCATTAAACTTACCTTGTGAAAATAATTTGAAGCTTTCGAGAACATTTTAGTTTATTGGACAATTTCACTTTCCCAAAGTTATACTTGAAACCCCAAACCCCAGTCCATCCTGTTAAGTCTGCTTTGCATCGGTCCCCAGAAGTATTGTGATATTGTGCCTTTGGGTTTGACATTTCTGTGGTCACACTCTCACTTTGGCCTCTATCTAGCTAATTAGCTAAACGCTGTTTAGCTCAGTAGCTAGCATTGCTAGGAAGGTGCTAATTAAAGCATGTAAAGGGAAGTTTTGTTTGTGAAATCACTTGGAATATTCACCATCCGGATGCCATAGTTTCATAGTGACGTGTCAATAAGCTAACGTTAATGCCATTGGGGTTGGTGTGAACAGGAGCAAGACAAGCCCCTGGGCACTCAGGGCCGTATCTCCTGTTTGTCGGTCCCTTCTGTCTTTGGTACCTCCAGGTTGGTAGTGTAGTTAATATTACGGTGACAGGTGAAGCAGTATCCAAGACTAATGATTTTCAGCAACAATTTACAGTTATGGCTCAGTCTTCTTCCTAGTGCTCCTTCGTGGGATCAGCATGACACCTTAAAAGAAGTAGCTAGCTGTTTTGGGTCTTATATTTTTGTTTTCCAACATATGAAGCCATGTTGTAAATATGTTATAATCCAGAAGCAACTGTTTAAAATATTACAAGACAACGAACATTTGACATCATTGCATGCATGATAGTACAACAGAGAATGTTTAGAATTTATAAAATAAAATATATTTAATAAATTATTCAAAAACAGTTACAAATGCACCTGGACGGACATTGCCGTCGATTCCCCTAATGTGTATCTAGTCATCAAAAGAGTAAATGTTATTATTTTCTATACTATAGAGGAGCACTTTTAGGCTGAGGCATTCGTGGTTAGGTTTACACGCATACAAATGCATACAAATGCATACAAATAAATATTGTTTAGGTTAAAGTTTGATTTTGGACTTGGGTTAGTGGAGAGGGAATATTTGGAATCGTTGTTGTCATTCCCGCAAGGATAGATATACAAATGTTGGTGTGTGTGTATGTGTGTATGCTCTCGCACACAGCTGCCTGTTTCTGAGCTTTGATCTGGGAGTCAGGCATCTGCATGAATGCCCTTATTGTCATGTTATGTGCACACATTGTGTGAATGATTGAAAATAGCACAACCCACAACTTCATCTGGGGGAGATTACAATGGATGCACGCTGGCAGATGGAATTACACCCCGAAAATGTTGTTCTTGTGACCTGGTTCAGTAACCTTGGCTTCACCTTAACCACAGAAAGTTGTTAGTGGGAAACAATGTTGAGCACACAAGGTGAAATAAAAATCCAGACCTTAAGCAAGGCCTTTAACACTAACTGATCCAGGATCAGTTCTGGCTGATTATTATTATACTCTAATGTCTTTATGAGGATGGGAGATTTGGGGTCCTGGTGCCTCGTTTAGGGCTTAACACCCTTGTCACAGAGCAGAGCAATGGCCGTGCAGAGACATGAAACAAGGTGGTCCATTACACAAACCGTGTGTCTGGGTTTGATTTAATATTTTTTGTTTGTTGACTTAAATTTGCCATTTTGGAGAACAAAAAGGCGCACCTCAATCTGCTATGTCATATATATTCTTTTGAAATTAACTGAAAACCTTTGATAGATAGAGCCAGCTGTGAAACTAGGGGCTAATACGTTTAATAAAATAGTGGAAGCAAACATTTTGGCATCCAGACAGCCTGGCTTCAAAGACTAAGACTGAAGGAGACAGCCAGAGAGAGGAAGAGATGGAAGGCTAGTATGTGAGAGACTCCCTTTCCCTTGACAGTTGTTGTTAATGGCAATAACTCAAGAGGCAATACCCAGACTGGCCCTCCTTTCATCTGGCACACCTGAACAGAGCTCGCTCCCTGGGTGCACAGCAGGTGGAGTTTTCAGCCTGGCTGGCTCAGTGTGTCCATTACTCCGACAACAGGCAGCCCAGACGTGCAACCCACAATAACCACCACGACCAGGCTAATTTTATACCTCACGGTATTCACCATCCAGCGTTTGTACATTATGTTGTCCGTGCATTGCTTTTTGCAGGAAATCCTGTAGCTTTTCCCTTCTGAGGACACAATTGCTGCTCTGTGGCAAATTTACCATTGTAACTGTATGCTGATATTGCCAAGTGAAATGTCAAAGACTAGTCCTTTAATTGAGCTGGGCCAGATTGGTTGTTTAAAGAACTTGTTGCATTAAATGGGAGGGAGAAGCAAGACCATGGCATTGGTTGCCTGCAGCTGGACACATAATTAGAGCAGCTCCTTACCTATAATATCTGTAATAGTTTTGGGATGGCGGTATGTTATTACCATATGAAAAGGCTAAGCAGAGGTCATTGTGCATCGCTGCAGCAATTAGAGGCGAGCTGAAGGCAGAAGAATGTTTGGAGCTGCCATTAATTGGAAATCACTTCTAAGCCCATGCTTTAATTATAATTTAGTGAGAACCGTACTGATTTAAATGAATATATTTCCGTTGCCATTATTTGCTGTAACAGTATGAATGTCTGGATGTGTTTCCTTTCATAGTGTGAGGCTTTGAAGAGAATGGAATTAAATTAGATTAATTTGAAAGGCTGTATGCTTGTTGTTAGGCTTTCTCATGGTAATGTAACATGCAGCGTTTCCATTTAAATGGGTTTTCTGTTTGTATATTTGTTGACGGGTATGGTTGTAGACTAATTGAATGGAACACACTGAAGTCCAGGATCTCCATGATGACTTATTTAGTGCTAATCTCTCGTTCTCCATTCTGCATACCTTTCGCAGGTCGTAATGAGCTGATAGCCAGATACATCAAACTTCGGACTGGGAAGACGAGGACGAGGAAGCAGGTAAGGATGAGGAATGTTTGCATGGCCCACTGAAATTAAGTCATACCTGAATGTGCCTGCTGCCTGTGCTTTTGCAGGAAAGAACACAGGGTGCCACCCGAAACACACGCATACACAAACACACACAGTTGCATGGGGCTTTGCTGCATGCTTGGACTGGTGGTAGGCTGTCTTACCAGACCCTGGGAGAGTTCAATCTTCTTACCATTGCGTGAGTGCATCTCTCATTTGGCCAAGCACACACCCAAAACCCCCCAGACACTTAATTGGACATCGTCGCATTACATTAACACAAATAGGACCCTTTTTCCGTTAAGTCCATGGACTGCTCAGTTTATATTCTATATAAAATAAAATCCTTCTAGAAACTGGATTAGGATGAGTGGGATAGAAATAAACATACATGTCAACATTTTATTGATAGGTCATGATGCAATACATACACATAAAATGGTAATAGACTGTAGTTTAAAATACTTGTTGCACGTAAGCGCCTGCAATGTCAGTGAGCGGAAAGCTGTCTGGCCATGAGGTCCATCAGTCTGGTTGAGCAGGAAGTCATGCTCATGACCGCTGGCTCGTATTTTCATGATAAACACCCCTGTGTCCAGACTGATACACTATAGCTGGATGTGAATTGATCAGTCAGCTAGAGAAACGCAGTTCACTGTCAGAGGAGTCCCACAAGGTAGTGGGTTGTTTTCCTGCTAATAATTTATTATACAATCAAAACACTGAAATGTGTTATATTTGATTATTGACGTGATGACTTTACAGTGATGAGAATTCATGATGAGAAATCAGTCTCAATCAGAATTCCTAGTATTTTATTTGCGCTAATTATCAGGATTTTAAGTATTACGATTACCTCCACGTTCCGTCTTCTAACAATCCTTGTTTTGTACGGGAGACAACAGCAAAAAACGATATTAGGACATTGTTTGATTATTTTTAATAAAACTAGGAATGCTGTAATTGATTTTAGGAGCTGGACCAGAGACATTCTGAAGTGACTATTGCACAGCTTTTAGCCGTTGATCCTTCCCCAGTGAGCTGCCTCAGCAGCCATTTGTGTGTGTTTGGCCTGATGAGGACCGAGTACTGTAAATCCCCCTCAGACCAACCATTGCCCTCTCACCTGTTCAGAAATACAGTCTGATTGCACTATATCTTACTACAACCCACAATTGACAACACTGAATATTTTATACAAGAGCATGACATATTTCCAAGTCTGTGTGAATGTTGAAAGCAGCATGGGCCTCTGAAACGCCTCATCAGGCTCCCTTAAGAATACTAGACTGGCCGATATTCATTCAGTACACACCAGATAACATCTGCGCCCTGTTAATGTGTGCTAAAGGGGCCTGCGTCCTCCTTAATCAGCTCACTTAAGTGACAACAACAGGCAACACAATGCTTTGGTGGCTGTGAGCTTGGTGTGTGGCTTGGAGATGCTTCTATTATGCTATCGGGCAGCTCAGTTCCCCCCGAAGTGTTCTCAACAAAGAGATGTGTAATCCTTTTTGTATTTTTGGTTTTCTTGTTTTTTTCCCCCCTTCTTCTTTTGTTTTAAAAAAAATGGAGGTGTCTAGTCACATACAGGTTTTAGCAAGAAAGAAAGTTCGAGAAATCTCAGCTGCCATCAAGGTACGTCTGGCTTTGCCCAGTTGCAGGGGGGCTTTTCATCGCCATGGTTACAGGCTGTTCCTTTGTTTTCCTCCCCTCCCCTACCCCGCAGGTGTCTAGTCACATTCAGGTTCTTGCCAGAAGGAAATCTCGTGAGTTTCATTCCAAGCTAAAGGTATGCGCTTCTCTGCTTTTGGGCTTGTGGTTGCTGTGCGTTGTCTTACTTCCTGTTTCCCGTGGTGACGGAGTGAATGCCTGATGCTCTGATTAATGTAACCTAGATCCCTTTCTCATGATTAGAATTTATAATAGGACCCTCACTAACTCACACTCACTAACACACACTAACACATACACACACACACACACACATACACACACACTCTCTCTCCATTTGTTTTATTTACTATTTATTTGACTTTGTTTGAACAAAAAGTGCATTTGTTTTGAGAACATCTGTAAGGATTTCTTTATATTTTGTTACTTTGTACATACAAAATATATTTTGTACTGTGAAATATAAAAACACTTTGGATTCTTATAAAACCCTCAAAACAAAAGGCACATGTAGTTTGTAGTTTTTCTGCTCCTATCTTTCTCTTTAACATGACAGTGTAAACCCAGAACCAGGAGTTGGCAGTGTTACTGGTATCTGTACTTTATGTGGGAAAGCATGCTGGCAAGATGCTTTGGCTGTTGGTGAGTGGCTGAGTGCTGGAGTTCAGAGGTCATCAATCAAAGTCTGTCATGTCATTGGTAGACACAGTATCAGCCACTGAAGTGAGCATTTTAAAAGGGTTTAGGTTACAGGACTAAGGGTGGTCCATCAAAAAACGTTCCCCTCTTCTTCTGCTTTTTTAACCCAGCCATATTCTGTCAGTGCTGAGTGAAGACAAGATGTAGACCATGAGGCCGCCGCATCTTGTCCACCTCCTTTGCTGTTCCCTACTGCTTATTGATATCTCCAGGCTCTTACACTGACATGGCTATCAGTGGCCTCCCTTTCTTTGCATACGTGTACTGTAGCCATCCTATTAAATTCTGTGTGACTCATTTAACCATTAGTAATGTGTTGGAAACCCTGGGCTAACACCACGTGCCCTTCTGAAAAGGTCTTATAAAAATATATATTGTGAAAGGTGTAATTTTGTAATACATTTACCTGTAATTCAAGGCATTTTTTCAAGGGTCGTTTGGCAATGTATGTGGCTTTAAGGACCTTAAAGTTGTCGTTTTTTCCCCTTCTTTAGTCTTTATAAGGGGATGACTACATCTTTTGACTTTCACACTTTTCCCCTGTTCCCAGTGTTCAGAAGGATTAATGACCCCTCATTAGTGTGTGTGTGTCTGTGTGTGTCTGTGTGTGTCTGTGTGTGTGTGTGTGTGTGTGTGTGTGTGTCGTCAGCCAGCAGTGAATGCCTGGTCTTTCAGGGACAGGATGGCTGTCTGAGTAAAAACAGCCAGCTTTTGTATGGGTCTCTGTCTACTCTCATCTAAAGCAAATTAGAGATCAGCAGCAAAGAGAAATGCACGCGCCCCCCTCCATTTGCAGGGAACATCGCTGTCTCTTTTCTTATCTGAGACATGTTGAGTGAAATGACAGTTATTATGGTGCCATTCTCTGTGCTACTACTCTCAAACCATATCTGACCATGGTGATCAAATCCTCAGATATGACAAAGTCCACGACATTCTCTGAAATGTCCCGCACAACATTATAATTAATTTGCATATCCAACTTTTAGTGTAACTGCGATGCTAGTTGATTAATGACTCTGAGGTTTCTGTACCAACCCTTGATTTCAGGACATGACACAAATACTTTTAACTCCAGAATGATTATCAATGGTGTATGCTAGCCATAGATGACAGATAGGGGGCACTGTATTGAGGCACTCTTTGAACAAAGGTTTTGGATCTTATAGAATTGCATTTATTAATGTCTATATTTATTTTTTCCACAAATATTTTATTACCCACAATTTTATACATACTTTTTAATCTTATTATACTTACAAATAACATACAAATAAAAATGCATTAAAAATTTTACTTATTTTCGTTAGAGTATAATGTCTAGAGATAAATATAGTTACTTTTTGCAATACAACAACAGAAATGCTTGAATGCTTGTAATGTTGTCCTTGAAACATTTCATTAAAATTCCAGTCATTCCTATTGAGGACTGCTCCCACTCGGAGTGCACACGATGGCCAATACATTGATTTTAAGACACGTCAAGACTTTTTATATCATTGTTAAATGTGATTTGTCATTCAGGGTATTCTTACATTTTTGTTACGACCTAATTATTTAATATCTGAATGCCATTCAATAAATATATATTATTAAACCAGGCCGGTTGATTAAGAACCAATTCTTATTTAGAGCAATGACCTGGGGGACATGATACGGGGGAAGAGGAACAATTAGGCTTAACTTTCTTCCTCAAGTACAGAATAAATAGCTTTCACTTTGGTGGTCGAGGGATTAGAACCTTGGACCTTTCTGACACTCATTTTTTTGGATTAATCAAATCTGATTCATTGAATTGAAATGTAATACTTTTACCTTAAGTGAATTTGAGTGATTTATATAAATGCTCTGTTACCTAAATACTATGTAATGTGTCTTTAAATATAATGCTGTTTGATATAATATTCATTTTTACACTGTTACATCTAACTCAGAATTGCTGTCCTGAGGTATTTGGAAATTACAATAAAACCTTGTTTGTTTGCATTCAGGTTACAAGCATGGTAAGTATCAATTTCCCGCCCCAGATCCAGGCTCTGTGCTTGCCAGACCTGTCAGCTGGTTGATTATCTTTGCTTTTACCATAGCTGCTGCCCAGTGTCTGTCTGGTCTGTTGGCCTCTGTCATAGCTTAACGCCGCTCCACTTACAGATGTTCTCAGCTCTTGCCAGCATGCTCACCTTCAGCTTTTGCATGTTTGCTGGTAGGGTTCGTAATGCTGTAGCAATGGTTCAAAAGGAATAGTATACCGCTAAGTCCTCAATTTATGTTGGGATACTAAACTCTGTGAAAAAAGAAACTTCAGTCTGTCAACAGAAATGAAATGGCATAGTTTAACTGATATTTGATATATGGTAGACTACTGAGTGGAACTGATGCAAACCAATTTCTCTGCTGTTTCCTCAGACAAAGGTTAACTACTCCTGCCATAGATTAATAAACCTTTCTTGATATCAACATTACATTTAAGATGATTAAATTGTTAGTTTGATTATACACAAAGCATCCACTCTATTGAGCTAAAGCATTCCTTCCCAGTAGAAGAGTGAGGGTACTGACTGAAAAGAGCCATGAAAGGAACTCTTAACCAAAGCTTTCGTCCTTCTGACTTAGTTTAGTAATTCCTTTTGTATGGTATTCTGCCAGAAAGGCAAATCCAGCCTTGACAAAAAGAAAATAAATTGAATGATGTTATATCGACAGTATTACATTATTATTACAAAAGTAGTACTGCTATAGTCTAGTGTGTTAGTGAAAGATTAGTCAATGAGGAAACTTGCTTTTAAGTGCATAGTTGCACTTACCACAATACTAGAATTAAATTATCTCTTTACTGTGTGGCTCTTCCCTTTGAGAAAATCCACTTCTTTAATGGCTGCTTTTAACATGCTTGCTGTTGGTCATTGTGGGAGGTGTGTGTGTCTATGTGTTTAGATGTGTGGCTGTTTGTTATCACTGTTCTGTCCCCCATCTTGCCCTCTGTATGTGCTAAGCCATTTGTGACTGCTGTTGAAGGATCAGACCGTGAAGGACAAAGCCCTCCAGAGCATGGCCTCCATGTCCTCAGCTCAGATCGTCTCTGCCACCGCCATCCACAACAAGCTGGGCCTGCCAGGCATCCCACGCCCATCCTTCCCAGGAGCGGCTGGGGTAAGAGGACTGCCGGCAACTCGCTATCAGTCCACTCAGACTAGCACACCACAGGGGGAAGCCACCAGACCCCCCTGCTCCCTAGCCAACACCGCTAACACCCCGTCCAAATCTCATTACACACACCAGGGCTTTATGGACCAGCCACATCTGATAAGCATACAATCAAAACGACTGTTGGTCGAGATAACTAAATATATTAATTGTGCTGCTTCAAAGTTGTTTTTACAAGAAAAGCTGTATGTGTGTTTGGATGTTTTGTTGTGCATTGATTCATCTAATTCTCCAGTTTTGGCAGGGCATGATATCCACGGGACAACCTGGGTCATCGCAAGAGTGAGTATATTCTTCTATTCTCTTGAAAACAATCGGTGTGACTGTTTTCTATTTCTTTCTCCCTCCCTGTCTCCCTGTCAGCCTCTTGCTGTTTCTCTCCCTCTCACTCTCTTTGTCACTTTCTCGACAGTATTTTCTTTGTGGATGCAGTGGTTTAAGGGTATATACGTTCCAGAGATAGGAATTGATGGGCTCTGTACAAATTCTTCAATCATTCTTTCTTCCTCTCTGAATGACATTAGTAATATGTTCAATATGTTGCTTTGTAGAAGTTCCAGACCATAATCTTTTTCTTACGGTCTCATCCTTTTGTTTTAGCATCAAGCCATTCGCCCAGCAAGCATATCCCATTCAGCCGGCAGTAACAACAACTATTTCCAGTAAGGCTCACACTGTTGCTCAGAACCAGTTCCAAAATGTCCCAGTTTGTTGACCTATAACTCTGTTAAATCGGACGACATGCCAAGTTACGTAGATTAAATGTTGCTTTATGATATCTCAGGAAGAGAGAAAAGGGTGTTGTTTGACGGTTGTGTTGCTGTGTTCTAGGTTATGAGCCCACGTCGGACCCCGCCCCTACAGTCCCGGCGTGGCAGGGCCGTTCCATTGGCACATCCAAACTCCGGCTGGTCGAGTTCTCTGCCTTCCTGGAGCAGCAGAGAGACCCAGACTCAGTCAGTATCTGAGCCGTGTGCTTATCACCACACTACACACTGCACCGCTACGAACTGTTGCTGACCTGTATTCTCTATTCCAACCTCAAGGGTTTAAGGGTTTTAATGTCGAGGGTGAAAAGCACCGCCACACTCTCATAGCTCTTCTATTTCATGGAAGCATGTAAAAGCATGACAAGATAGAGACTGTGTAGTCTGTATTCACTGACACCCTCACGAGACATGGCTGTCAGTCATTCACAGCTCTTATCACCCAGTACCGCGCCACCCCCCCCCAACCCACCCCCCCCACCCCCACCCGCCCAATACAAAGAGGTCTAGCCGCACACTGCCGAGAATCAAAGAGAAGAGGGTCTACTTCCAATGATTTCACATTCTAGATTGAATTCCCTTTACTTACTGTGAGCTACAATACTTACACACGCATAGACTGGGATAGCGGAAAGGAAGAGGGCCCACGTCATATCAAAAGGCACACAAACCAGATACCCTCAGCTCATGCCTCACATTTTTTATTGTTTGCTTTAGACGTGAGCGATCTGTCATAGTTTGTCTGCATTCCCCTAAGAGTTTTATTTTCCTATTGATATCGCATGACAACAGCCATTAATCTTTCATTTAACTGAATATTTGGGATGGTTACATTGCCTGAAGGCTAGGCAACAGAGGCCATGCAGCACTCTGGTCCTGAAGTAAAGGGCAACAGTGACTTTGAAATAAACCTCATGATAAGATTTGATACTCTGACAACCAGGGAATTATCATAATAGTCCAGATTTAATTGCCAAGATATTCCCGGATTTGCTGGCATTTCTCCTTTTTCTTTAGACAATAATATCTTGTTTTTTTCTGTCTCGTAAGCCATCCAAGAGAATAGACAGCTATTGTAAATGATGATGTTAGAAAATTAGAACAGTATGAAAGATGAATATTCAAAAGCTCTTTGTTTGGGTTTATTCACAAACATGACTGTAAATATTTATAATGAATTGTCATTAAGTTTTTTTTGCTTATGATTTACAAATATGTATTTCTTAAATTAGCTACCGCTGTTTACTCTCTTTCAGTACAACAAGCACCTCTTTGTGCACATTGGACAGACAAACCACTCTTACAGCGATGCGTTGCTTGAGTCCGTGGATATTCGTCAGATCTATGACAAATTTCCTGAAAAGAAAGGAGGACTGAAGGAGCTCTTTGGCAAGGGTCCCCAGAATTCTTTCTTCCTCATAAAGTTTTGGGTGAGTGTCATTTGTCTGCATTGGTCTGGTGGCTGAATAGCACTTTAGTATGTCTAGTAGGCCTTGTGTAGAAAGATAAGAATTGTGGAAAGAAAAGGTATCTTTAAACATATTTAAACAAGTCACAGAAAACAAACTGTTAAAAGGCACGTCAAATGAAACTGATTAGATTGGATGCTTCTTAATGTCTTTATCTCTATATATATATTTATTATTTATTTATTGTTGTTTCTGTGGTACAGCCACATTTCCTATCGTACAACTCATAACAAACAGCATTTGTTTACGTTATTCTAAAGGCAAAGGGTTTAATCAGAGGCTAAACAGTGAAGATGGCTCTCTCTTGTCTGCAGAATGCATGTTGTGTTGCTATATTTGGCCTTGCATAGCACGAGAGCTTGTGATCAAAGCGCTCACTAATTCAGTGTAATATCTCAAAACAATGGAGTGACCTGGTTGCACTCTTGATGGCTGTTCAAACATTGTGTGTATTTTACCCCAATGGAAAATGCTAACTAGCGGCAGCCAACAAAGTGGGCCTCGCCGCCACAGCCAAACCATGCTGGCTAAAATTCCTTTTGAAGTGATCGGCCAATCTGATTTTCAAATGAAAAGCACAATCTGCACAATAATGAAAGTATAACTGCTTTGCCTAATGAAGAAGGGGGATGCCGTTGAAGTACTGCTTTTTTTGTCCCCTTAATGAACATGATGTCCTGGGCCTGGAGAGCTGTCCCCTGAGCGCTGCTCCTTTTCAATAGCATGAATCAGCCTCTTAACATAACTTCATTTATTCCCCTTTATAATCGAGTTCCAAATGTGATTACATTTACATAGTCATTCAGAGGTGGCTAAGAAGTGAGTTATTTAAGACTATCCATTCATTCACTTCAGCACTGATGCCCAGTTAGATGGTAATACATTTTCAGGTGTAGGTTATCATTTACAACATTTACAGTATTGCAGTTATTTTCTGCGTAAAGCCTTCATCTGATTGTCGTCTCACTAGAGGGCAGTGTTTACCTGATGGTCTTTCTACAGGACATGGCCATTTCCTCATATGCAGTGGCAATTTAAGCACGTAAATCTTGAAAGAGCAAACTCACCAGTTTTTATGCAACCAGTGAAGCCAATACAAACATGATTTAAATGCACTATAAAAGGGACAAATGCTGCCTTTTCTAAAAGCACCATTCATTCAGCTTAATCTTCTAGATTTTTTAAACCATTGCTTACGCATGGGAAGAGATTGTGTGGATCATCAATATTTTTATTCTGTATTCCCTTACAGAGGAAAGCACATGGCCTGCAATTATATATCATACTAGCCAGATAACCAACATAATACTGGAACTCTCTCCTTGCACCCCATTGGTTGCAATAGTGATGTAGTTTCCCCATGAGTGACAGCCCCCTGAACCAACCACATCTAGTGAGGGAAGTGTAAAAATGCCTACGCTGGTCATTTTCTCTAATAGCTCCTCAGAAATCATCTAGCCAGGGTGAAACAGCATACCTGTTTATTTACAAAAACAAAAAGTACTAAAACTATAATTTTACAGCAAATATAGCAAGAATGTGACTTTATTAATAGAAATATACAAAAAGGATATAATATACCTATTATATATATATATGTATATTGTATCATTTTATATTATATCATGTATATGTGTATTACTAGCTGGTAATATGTGCAAATGTCATACCAATGAATGCTGGAAAAACTGGTGGGGCTCTGCCTAATTTGCCCTAAATGACATCAACACTGGTCATATGGATTAACAAATGTGACAAAATAATAATACCGTGTTGTTATTGGTTCTTAGGCTGACTTGAACTGCAGCATTCAGGATGATGTGGGGTCTTTCTATGGAGTAACCAGTCAGTACGAGAGCTCAGAGAACATGACAATAACCTGCTCCACCAAGGTGTGCTCTTTTGGCAAGCAGGTGGTCGAGAAGGTGGAGGTGGGTATTCAGTGAGTCTAAATGAATTGCATGCTGTAATTTACACATTGCTAGTACGTTGCTATCTATTTTTCCTGGATGTTGCCTCTTCTTCCCCAGACGGAGTATGCCCGGTTTGAAAACGGACGCTTCGTGTACAGAATAAGCCGGTCTCCCATGTGTGAATACATGATCAACTTCATCCACAAGCTCAAACACCTGCCTGAGAAGTACATGATGAACAGTGTACTGGAGAACTTCACCATCCTATTGGTAAACATGACTTCCTGCCCTGTCCTAAAACAACTGGGTCTTTTACTACACTAACTTGTGGCTAGGACCCTACCTCTCCTTTATTCGGCCTCATGGTCTCCAGCGAGCCTTAAACAAGGAGCTCTGCCTGGGGCCTGACATGAGCCCCGTCCCCTGCATTCCTTACATTCCACCGGGTATGGATCACAGTGTGAGGAGCCTCATTATCTGCAGGGATGAGGAAGAGAGGAGGGGAAGGGAGGGGGGACAGATCGGAGGGGGTGGGGACGTTCCCCTGTTATTTCCCATCACATGGGGGCTTAATGTCCCATTCTCCACCGCAGAGAGAGCTCTTTTTAATGCATGTGTGGGCGTGTGTGTACTCTCAACATCGCCATTTTTTCTTTATTCCTTTAAATTCTTTAGATTTTCCAAATGGACAGGTTTTTGTCACACTGCTCACTGACTGACATCTGTCGGAGGGCCTTTTTACATCTGAAAGCCCTTCTCCCAAGACTCCCAGATTCCTCTCCTGAGATGCACATTGCGTTACGTGGACTGGGGTTGCGTCGGGTCTGACTGACTAACGTGATGCTTCCTTCACTTCCAGGTGGTGACGAACAGGGACACCCAGGAGACCCTGCTGTGTATGGCATGTGTGTTTGAGGTGTCGAACAGCGAGCACGGCGCACAGCATCATATCTACCGACTGGTGAAAGAATGAGACACCTGAAGCCCCGGAATAACCCATTTACATAGACTGAAGAACCTCAAAACGAAGTGGCAGTGCCTCTAGCTGAAAATCACACCTACAATGCTTTTTGGTCACATTTTGGGTGAAGCATATTGTCATTATTTTCTGTGTATATTAACGTATGTGTTTGATGTTTGACTGCAGCTGTGAATTACGGTACAGTTGTTCTGTGTTTCGATGAAGGAGAAATTCTTCATTTTACGGATGTTGAGTCAATCTTTGTTTGGTTGGATGTCAATGTTTTGTTTTGTAGGATGTACATATAAAAGTGGCAGTATCTAAAGAAACTGTTGGTTGGGTTTAATTTGCTCAATAGACGTGTAAGTTGACTTTTTCCCGCTTTGATCTTTTAATGTGGTCTATAAAAAAATGACAAAGATGTTAGCCCTTTTCACATGAGTTCTGTAACTACGTATGTCGGTCTGTATGTCTGTAATTGATCATTCGTGAGCATATAGATACACACACATGGCCAATAGGTTTTCCAAAGAAAAATGTTTTTAGAAAACATTTTGGACAATATAATTGGTAGACAGAAGTCAGTTAAAGGCAAGTGATTGTGGACATCATCGTTCTATTTATTACATGATCATCAGTTGCTTTCAGGGAAATTTCATACAGATCCCTGTCGAAGCACTTCATGTCTTAGACGCTAACAGCAGTATGAATGCATTGTAATTACACTACAGGCACCAAGTTCAACCTGTATCTTTGCCTCAGTCCGGGCAAGTCTTACATTGCAATAGAAAAACATGGATTTCTCTCGTTACACGTTCCTACAATACAAACGAGTCCCTCTCATGTTAGACGAAAGTCATTGAAAATAGTTTTGATTCTAAAAACGTGAAAGCACTACATTTACGTCTCTGAGTGGAATGTCACCTTGTCCTAAGCACTTGGTTCCCCTTGTAGAATATGCCTTTGCAATTTCACCTTTTATGTTTTCTTTTTAGATATGTTGTTTTAGGATCTGTTTAACTCATTACGAGACAATGGTTAACTTGTTATTAGACAGCGGGCTGTGCTCAGTATGCAGTTGAATTGCCTCTGAGTTGACTTCTTATTTTTCAATGTCATACCTTTTCTTTCAGTCATTGCAATGTAATTTCACACCAGCCCATGATTCCGTGGCCTAAACCAATTCCGAGCCTTAAATATGTCATGGTTGTGTGAATTCCAAAAGATGCCACTAAAGCTGTGATCTCTTTCCTAAGCTGGAAGACAGATTTTCACATTTTGTAGGAATTCTACTAGTACAATCTGCCAAAGTTGAACAGTGTACAGTGCCTTAGTGTGTGTTGTAATACTGGCCTTGGTTCACTTTTAAGATTGTCTTATGTTTTATTTTATCAGTCACCAATATATGTCATTGGTACAAAATCTTACCACACATAAGTCAAAATGTTACAACTTTTTAAAATAAGAACAGACTTTGCCTTTCCTATTCTGAAAGACCAAAAATATACAGAGATACCGTGGATCTGTAGTCATGTCCTGCACTGTAGCATGGAAGTGCCTTGGTTTAGAATCTCTAGCTTCGATAATACAAAATAATTATGAATTAAACATTGCTTAACCAAAAAAAGATAAAAGGAATCCAATCACCACATTGCCTTGCTGAAGGTTTGTACTAGATGACAAGGGACAGTGAGTTGATCCATGGTGAAATACATAATATAGTAATTCTTATTACAGTAGGTTTTAAGAAGGTGTCAGATAAGATGAGTATGTGTAGTGTTCATGTGAGTACAGTTATAGTAAATAAAAGGCCTGTTTGACCAGACAGTAACTTATAGAAATGGAGATGTTGACTCATCCCAGCAGCTGTGAAAAGTCACAGTCTTACAACTTCAGTGTATGTAGAGATACTTGCATGATTCCTGATTCATACTAAGTTATTGATGGGAACATATTCTGAATCATTGCAGAACGTTTATCTGGTAGATACAAAGTTGATACAATGATTTTGTTTTTTAATACAGCCCTATGGAGACTGAAGTTCAGTAGGCATATTTGAGTTTCCCTTTGTTTACGTTTTTTTCTTTTCTTCCTACCTTTCTGCCCTGTGTACTAGTTCACCTTCATGAATTACTTACTGAGGTGTTTTGTTTTACTGTTAAACATGTATACAATGGTTTTGTGATGACCTTTGGGGTATATTCCAAGCCCCAAGAAGGTGGTGGTGATGCTGTTACTGCTGCACTGCTGATACATTTGACAGGTCAGTTTCAGGCCGTAACAGACAACTTCACCTCCCACCTCTCTGGGGATCGGAATAAAGTTGATCAGAGGAATGTCTTTTGGACACTCTGAATAAAATGGACGTATATCATGACTGTGTAAAGGAATCTTGACACAAACATATCAGCAGTTTAGCTTGTTGTTATTTGTTTGTAATTCTGTCTTAATGTAGGTACTGGTACCTTTTTTTGTTCATTATTACCATTTTAAGATGTCGGCTTTAAAGTGAACTTTTCTACAGTTCAGATCATCATAAAAATGTGGGTTTGTGTGCGCATATATATATACGCATATGTATATATATATATATATATATGTATATATATATATGTGTGTATATATATATATATATATATATATATATTTTGTTGTAAAACGGTGCTTTGTATAAAAGTATATATCCTTGCTTTTCTTGGTACAGAAGTGTGATATCTTTTCATATCAATGGCAGTAAATCATTGGAGCGAAGGAGAGAAAAGAAAACCTGCTGTGTGTATGTGTTCTCTACTGCATAGGGTCTTGTCTTTGCTCCGTAACATTTGGATGCCTTCTTCATAAAGTGGTAGATATTTTGTAGCTTTCTAGATACTTTGTATGTATACAATATTGAAGTTAAATAAATCAGGAAAGAAAATGATGTCCGATTTTGCTCTTTGAACCACAGACAGTAAGAAAACTAAAATGTCATGCGTCTCCACATGAATACATCCATTATGATTAATTCAACAGGAAAGCGGGGAATGATAAGAGATTATTTTTTCGGAGAAAACAGTGGCCCAGATTCAAACTCGCTCCGTCAGATATGTACCAGAGGCAGCGGCTAATGCCACTGGACCTCTGTAGGACACATTTACTTGACTTCTAACTAAAACATGTTTACCTACGTCAGGATAAACCACCTGCAGTAACCTCCAGCATTCAAGAGAGGGCGCCATTCACTGGCTATTTACCTACGTCAGGATAAACCTGCAGTAACCTCCAGCATTCAAGAGAGGGCGCCATTCACTGGCTATTTGGTGGAGATTATTGTCCCACACAGCCCTTAGCCAGCAAAGATTGTATGGTTCATTTTGACTGTTGGAACTCCATTTTGTCTGTGTTGAAAGCTAACACCAGATGGAGCCATTTTCAAATGGAGGGACTTTTCAAATCTGAAAAGACTGAAAGCCACTACTAATATTTAGCTGTTCCACATACTTCCACATTCGGTACCACTGTTATAAAAAATGCTAGCATATCTAAAGATGGCTTTTGTTTTGTAATTTATTTTAGAGGGTTTATGTTTTAGGAATTGTAACATTAGTTTAGTGTGCTTTGCTACAGAAATGTCAAGAGACCAAATAAATTGTCTTTCTACAGCTGGGGTCCTGAAACCTCTCCAGGTTTGAGAACCACAGTCGTTCTAAGATATGGAACGACTGGGGATCGTCCCATATCTTAGATGTATCCAAGAGCCAGCAAGCCTGAATTAAATTGTCTACTATTTCAAGCCCTTGGATGCTTGATTCAGCAAAATTATGAGGCAGCTGGGGGTACCCAGAAGAGGTTGGAGAACCACTGTTTTACAGACTGCTGTTTTCTCTCTCCACTGACAATGTCCACATAATATCTAACAGATGTGTGTCTGCTGTCTGGCTGGCTGGCTCATGTGAGAGTGGATCTGGAGTCATTTTTAAATCCATGCCGGTGCACCATTGTAATCTTCCCAGGGGTCAAAGCCCTGCCAGATTTGGACTACAGTACTATGCTTCCTGTGTTTCTCCTGAGGCCTGTACACAGCTGCATCTGAGCACCAGAGGAAGAAGAGTGAAGGGCATAGTGGGTGGGTAATGTTCCCACTCTGGTCTGGATTCAGGGTATCTTGTCCTCACATAACAGGTGCCAGCAGGGTGTCTCTCTTGCTTTATAATTACAGATGAAACCTCTAAATCAGGCATCTTCTGAATGGACATGAAGGTAATTTAAACATATGCATCTACAAATACAGTCGTATGAAGTCAGATGAGGAATGAACTACTGCCTTTCTTTTAACACCCCACCCCCCACCCCGGTCTGTTTTTGTTGGCATCTAGTGCCACTGCAATTAATATTGACACATCTCATGCTTGACTGACGCTATATGTTGTTGCTTAATTCCCTTGTATAGTAGTAGGATGTTAAAATGACACTGGTAATAAAAATAATAATAGCCGTGCATGTATAGGCTACAATTATATTCTCCATATGTTCCGTTTACAACGTCTGTGATTCATGTGCTATTTTATCACTATTTAAATAGTTGGTATTTTTGTTATTTATTAATGGCTAATGGTGTTTTGGTTATAATTTTGTTATAACTCATACATTAAAGATGCGCAATCAGGTTCACTGGGAGATTAAAAACTTAATGGGCGGTGTTACTTGTCGAATTTAAAAACTCTGAAGTTGTCATGTGATCAAAGCAGAGTAGGTCTTGTGGCAGTATTGTACGCACAGCATGAAAAGCCCGCACCTGAGTGTTGACTTGAAAAGAGGTAACAGCATCTGAGGACACATGGACCTTACTACCGCTAGGAATTACTTGATTTCTGTGGGGCAGAATAGCTACACTTTCAAGGAACTCGTAATATGAAAAAGTCTATGAATGGTGGGTCTTGCTTTTTCTCTGCATGTAGCTTTATGCATGTGGATTAACATTGAGTTTAGCAATTAATGATACGACTGATCTGATTAGTTTTCTTCTTCAAAACGAATTCCGAATGGTATTCTGAGCGAATAACGTTTCGTTTTAGTTTATGATGGAGTCCGAGGAAAGTAAGATATCCGTGTGGGTTTGCCGAGAGGAGAAACTTGTCTCTGGACTGTCAAAGCGCACCACCTGTGCTGATGTGATCAAAGTGCTCCTCGAGGACCAAAACCTGAAACAATGTGTCACTGCGGCCATGCTCTCGGCATCACCTCAGTCTTATTGCATCGTAGAGAAATGGAGAGGATTTGAGAGAATTTTGCCGAATAAAACAAAAATTCTTCGACTTTGGGGCGCTTGGGGAGAGGAGCAAGAGAACGTACGGTTTGTGTTGATTAAAAACGAGGCTTCTTTGGCTAACCACCGACCCCGTAGCGCGGAGGCGCGT
The DNA here is from genome assembly GCF_011004845.1 of Esox lucius. NCBI lineage: Eukaryota > Metazoa > Chordata > Actinopteri > Esociformes > Esocidae > Esox > Esox lucius. Next base: position 15,360,665 of record NC_047570.1, on the reverse strand, counting down.
GTGGTGCTTAGCAAGGAGAGCCCGTGCGTTTACAAGGGGACAGTAAGAGCCACCATGGGCTTCTCACCTGAGAAACAACGTCGGATTGTAAGGAAAGCCTTCAGAAAGTTGGATAAAATAAATAAAAAGAGGGCGCAAACGGTTTCCAATGATACATCCTGTGGGGAGAAAATGGAAACGTTGGTTCACCTGGTCATATCTCAGGACCACACAATCCGCCAACAGGTCCAGAGAATTAAAGAACTGGACAGAGAGATCGAAAGGTATGAAGCTAAAGTTCACTTTGACAGAATGAAAATGCATGGGATCAATTATGTGCAAGACACATACCTAGTGGATGCACATCCAGACACACTCTGCAACCCAGAGGGTGAGAAGACGTCTTCTGCTGAGTCTGTAGCTCAGTTTGAGGAGTACACCCAAAGGTGTGAGGAGGTGATCAGGCTACAGGATGAATTGGCAGAGCACGAAGCGCTCATGGAGAGCATTACTGTGGAAATCCAAGAGGAACTGAACCAGCGGTGGATGAATCGAAGGCAGGAGGAACTGACAGGTAACGAAGTGGAACCCAGCTCAGAAGAGTCCACTATGAGGGTATCAACAACCCATGAAACATACACTTTAGAACTAGAGGCTGATACTTCATCAGAGAGTCATTTACATCTGGAGGAGGAGAGGATTAAAACGCAGCTGGATACCAGTTTATACATTGGGCTGTGCTTGAACACGGATTTAGAGGCTACTCGAAATCACTTGAACCTAACCCAGGATATTTTGGGGGCAAAAGAAAAGGAGATAAGGGATTTGCTGGAGAAAGTGAACTCACTGGACATAGAGGAAGACGGTACACCAAGCGAGGGCAATGTCTGCAACTCCGTGGTTGGCGAGGCCACAATGATGGAGAAGAGAAGTGAGTGGGTGGAGCAAGCTAGGGGGCTTTCAAAGACATGCAATGGCAATGATGATGACTCAGACACTGGCCTGAGTTCCATGCATAGTCAAGACTCAGATAACCCTCCTGTGAGTGAATCATTGGTATAAGTTGTGAAGATGCTTCCAGCTCCACTGGAAAATATAGGACATTATTCCAGTAGACTATGTCTAAAAAACTCAGGGTTCTGACACAGAGTATACCAACATGTTTTTACTTCTTAAAAAAATAACCCAAAACACATTGATTATTAGCTATTATGCACTTGCCAGATGTGATTTTGTGGACACATGGTTACGTGTTATATGAAGGGTGTATGTAAAATAAACATTATTTACAAGTTATTTTAAGTGTATGTGCTATTATTATTTTAAGGAAATATTCAGAAATATACATAGCCTTCATGTCTGCTAAATCTATGCAACAGGACGGAGTTTGGGAAAACTGAAATGTATGAATGACTTAAAACAGTGTGTGCATAAATGTTTGTGTGTTCATTTTTACATTTTCATTGTCAAAATATAGCAGACATTGTTATTCAGAGCAACCTATAGTTAGTGCATTCATTTATTTGGGCACTTCGGTCACATGATCACCCCCTGCTAAGGCTCCTCTGTTTTGTGGCGAATAATGATGTACAAAGAGCCCACAATCAATAATTAAAGTTAAATGAAACATAAGTCAATATAAGAATAATCCCACCGGTCACAACCATGATGGCACCGAGTTCACAAGAATCATATCACTTAAGTCACACATACATTGATACAGTCCTATCTAATCCTTAGTACAGTAAGGGTAAAAAATGTAGAAGGAATGCATGCTGCTTCTTCTTGCCGCTTGACACCATAAAACCTTGTGAAGGCCTTAAGATTACGACTTCCTTTCCCCTATGACATTGTGTGCTTGTTGACTGGTCAGGCAGTGCATGACTTGAATAGCTTTTATTATACATTCAAGATCATACCTCCTACAATACATGATAACATTAGTCTTTTATTACCTTCAGGACAGCTATGTGATCATGCTAATATATTAATGAATAATTAAGTCCATTCTTGGCAATGTGTCCGTGGATCATACCGAAAAACCCACGTTTTCAACTAAAACCGACATCCTGTTGAAACTGTCAAGTTCCCCCAAAAACATTCTGTCTGAAAAGTGACCTCACCCCGTCTCAGCAATATCGCTACCAATCACAATCATAATGAGATACAGGTGTTAAGCAGTTCGTTGGAGTTTGGGGATGCACCTGTCTGTTTTAACGGTCAAGAATCCGATGCCCCTTTCATTTTGTACAGCTGACTCAGTGTAGTAGCTATCAGCAAGGTCAGTGCTAGAAGGGAGAGAAAATGAGCTTGTAGCCATGTGTGTTTGAGAGAGACAGTACCGAGGGTACGAGGAGGCACATGGCATTATACAATGTAGCAATCATAGTGCTTTGCGGGGGGGGGGGTTAAGGTTCAGAGATGCAGTGAGATAACTCCAAGCAGATGTTGCGATTACACTGCGTAACAAACAGCATTTCATTTACATAACTGCCTTCACATGCCAGAATCAGGGATACGTTTGGGGGGTTGTGCCACGGAATGAGTGAGACCTGCCAGGGAGGGCATTAAGCATTCAGGCTCATATCCATGGTCATCAGGGGATTCCCTATCAGAGGGCCTGAGGCCAGGAGTTAAGCTTCCTCTGACATAAGCCACACAGGGAGAAGCAGCAGAGATGCCTTTGACAGAGACAAGCTGTACTTGTCTCATGGCGTTAAGTTACTGTTCTCCACAGAATAGCCAGTGTGAGGCTTTCTGCCTGATTCGGGCGGTGTAATCACGTGACAGGGCCAGATGGTGTACTGTAATTCACTACTGACTGGCCTGCAGTCAGGCTTCGGGTAAACTAGCTGTCCTGCTTAGTCAGGGTCTCATAAGAGGAAGACCCCCCTCTCACCACTAAGGTGCTGTATTAGACTCTTAACACATCCCTGAACACTAGATCAAACCAGCGTCAGTGCTGTTCTGAGGCCTGTTGGCGTGAATCTTTGCGACGCCTATTGGCCGGTGTGAAGATTGTAGCTCTAAAAGCAGAGCCGCAGATGCATTCAGGCCGTCCCAAATACTACCGACGATACTCAGGCTTATTGGCAGAGTCAATGTTAGTGTGTTTCCCCTGACTCTCTCAGACAACCCGGTAGCAGCACAATCACATTCCACAACACTGAACTGATATTAAGTACATTAGGCGCTGAGATGTATTGTCATGAGGTATCACGATAATGAGATCGAACGTGAGAGAGGGCACAATATATGACACTGGCCAAATAGCTTTTCTCTCTGTTGATCATGCCCGCTGAACATCTGGTCTAAAGTATTATAACACCTTGGGTTAGACAGGGCAACCACGGATTAAAGGAATAGCCTTTCCAGACTGAAAAGTTATGAAACCATTATAATCGGCTCATAATGAAAACCCTTTCAGTCCCAGTGGCAGGGTCGCTTTACATAACCATAGTTATTTCAGATATGACTATAGATTTTTATCATTTGAATCACTTTGAATGAAGTCTATTTCCAAATTGACGTTAGAATGCCAGCAGCACACCAGTGAATGTGATTGGATGCATTAGCGGATGCACTGGGACGTCACAACAGGATGAAAAGGCTAATCCTTTTTTAATGTCTGACCAAAAACACTGGCTATAGTTTATGGGAACCTCTTGTACCCTACCCGGTAATAAAGTCAAAAGGCCGTGAAGCACTAGCGAAGAGGAATGTTGTAAAACTCCCTTCTTGGCAGTGGAGCCTTATGAACACATTGTGAGATAACCGTTGAGATGCACAAGTGTGAGAATTCTGTCACTCAGGCAGATAGGAATGGCCACCCAAAAAGTGTGACATTTAACTAACACCACGCTGTAGCTTAAAATGTTGCTTCAAATAAGTGTTTTAATGCTTCAGAAATGTGTTTTAAAGAGGCTGTTGACACACACGGACGCAGGTAGGCATGTACCCAGGCGCAGGCACGGACAGACACACCTGAAGTATACATTATAACTAATAGAAATTACACAGGCCCCTCAAACACTGTACAGCAAATTGCCTTCAACTGTAACTGTATTCAGTAAATAATACATGCTATTTCCTAACCTGGAAGAGGAGTGTGGGAAAGTGAGCAACCTTGTGCTGACTGAGCAGTAGCTTTTGGGAGGAGGTATGTCTCGAGGATCTTCAGGGGCTCCTCTCAAACATCAAACAGGACATAATTACTGCCGTCTTCGACCAACAAATCTCTTCCACTCCCCTGCACTGAGCACTCCTTGCTCCACTGATTCCCTTTAACACATTTCCTCTACCTACCCCCATCCAGAACCAGGCAGGTATCCATCACTGTGTGGTTACGACAGGTACCTTAACTCCACCCTGCTCCCATCAATACTTAATTACTGCGTTGAAGTGAGCAAAAGGTTTACATTGTTGACCCAAGTGGTTCAGCCCCCCACCAAAGCAGAAAATCTGATCCAAAACCCACTGAAGGCTTGGCTTGACTCAAAGGCACACAGCATTATGAGTAAATGAGACTACAGAGTGCTATAAATCGTCCTGAGTCTCTCACTGTCCTTCTAAGTCTCTACTTCTCTCTCACTCAGGGAAACATAGAAACGCACACACACACAGTTCACTGGGAAGAAAACACACCTTTAACCTACTGTATGTTCATTTAAGGAAATAATACAAGGTGTAAATGCAGAATGCCATTAGCCGAGTGAGCTTGAGCTTGGACAATGGCTTGTTGTGAAAGGAAGCATTGTGGTAGAAGCTGTCAGTGCTTTTGACACAAGATTGAGAGGAAGACTTGATGTTTGGAGTAGGGTTGCAGCTTGGGGGAGGGGCAAAAGAGCTTAAGTTGGGATGATTAGCTGGCTAGTTTTTATATGTGTGGTTTAACATGCCCGGATTAGCCTTGAATAAGTGTAGGTTAGAGGAGAGAAAACATCAAATATGTAGTTGGGGGACCCTATGCCTGAGAAAAAGGCAGCCATTTCATTGACCTTAAAGCAGGATGGATCATAGCATGAGACTCAAATATATGACTAAAAGTATATCTTGAGTGTTTTCCAACCACAAGGCGATTTATAATGAATTCAATGTGACTAACACTGAAATGCATTTTCGTAAATGAGTACGACTATGACTTTAACCAAAATGGTTAAAGGATGGTGAAAGGATCTTAATTTTTCCAGACAATAGAAGGATCTTTATGAAACTTTCTATATAATTCTTGCCTCCAAATTGTGGGGTATAACATTCAGATAATTGCCTTGCCTCATCACAACAACATGTCACTGATTCACTTCTCGACAAGTCTTTCTGCTTCTTATCACACAATAATCACATTCCCAAGCCAACAACAATGATCAAGCATGCAGGTGCTGTTCTACAAGGTATCTCCATTGCGCAACAAGACAAGCAAGCTTAACTGTCCACTGGCATTTAGCCAATCTTGGCTTCAAATAAGGTTAAGGCCAGAAAGAGCATCCATCCCTGAGAAGGTTGAGGCCGGGATAGATTTGTTAACAGTAGACATGTCCCAGAGAGGGAAGAGAGGTAGATGGGATCAAGGGTTGTTGCTCATTAAGCTGTGGATGGCCAGAGATAAGATTGTGGCCTGTCGGCTTGACAGTGAGATAACTGTGACCTCTGGCCAGCGGAGAAAGCAGCACTAGGAGGGGATCCAGTAAAGGCATTGCTGGGCCTGGCTGGGACCTAAGGTGGAGCCAAGGAGGATGTGTACTATGCTGGGTTTATACCCAGCAAGAAACTACCATACTGGTAGAACCAGGGCTGTTGCTGTTGAGAAATGATGGAGTAGTCAAATCCAGTGATGTTGTCTGAGGAATCTGAGTGAGAATCTAGGTCTGGAGCTGGTTTGAGCCGAGTTAATGGTGGTGGAATCTATATACAGCCGTTGGGGCAGCAGGAGTGTATACGCAGCCATTGATTGGCGATGGGAGGAGTATTACATTTGTTTATTTGCAAAAGGGGAGTAGTTGTAGACAGTTTGTTGAGGAAGGAAAAGGTAATTTTTTTATATAGTACACCATTTTACACACACTTTTAATATTTGAAAGTTTAGTAAGTACAGAGCTGTTTTGGCTCAAGCACCAGTTTTAAAAAACAGTGGCCAAAAATGAGAGAAAGATATTTTCTTTAGAGCTTCGAAGAAATCTGAAGAAAGAAGATAATGTAATCACTTTACATTATCTGATTGACTGGAAGAAACCCCATCCCATCAAACAAAACAAATGTATGTAAAAGGTTGTATATGGTGGAATTGTTCATATTTACATTTGTCTGGAGTGCCAAAGGGCTACACTCCATTTCTGAGGGTCAAATCAGACAGTAAACGGGGATTATGTGCGACTTGCCCCGTGCAAAAGGACAATTAAACATTGTTTTCACAATTTGTTGATTATATACTGCTAAACATAACCACTTGCCAGACCTCTTCGGAGCCCTTTATTTAAGGCTTCCCTTATGAATGTTTGCTTCCATGTTTGTGTGTGGTGGTCATGTCCAGGCTACTGCTATATGTGCATCCATCACTGCACCTTTCCCCACGGTAACAGAGTGAGCAGAACGTCATAATAGGATTGTTTAGAGGAAAGAATGCTTCCTACTCTTAGAAAGGTGCACTCTAGCAGTTGAAATCAGCAAGTAATTTTCCAGTGAAAGATCAAAGAAATGCGGCAACTGAACAGTTCTACTCATTGTGTCATTATACCTGCAGTTCCTCCACACCATATTTCATGACCCTAAATTTTGGGGGAAATGTGCAGTCCACACAAACCTGTAAAAGCACTGCCACTGTCTATATTAGGTTATAATCCTGTTTTCCTGAAGGAGGAAATGAGGTATGACATATACAGGGAACTCACATCCACACCTGGAAACAATACAATCATGCCTTTCAAAGCCATTGCGGGCTCCAGCTGGACAGACCTAAGGAATTAAAAGAATCTCAGGAACACTTATGAAGTATGCATCCCTCGGATTGTTGGATCTGGGAATCATTGACAGTAATAGCTATTAGACTGTTAATTTGCTGAATTAGTAGATTGCAGACATATCCACTGAGGGCCCATAAGTACATAAAATGGGATGCAGCATCTCCCAACTTTGGGGGGCTGGATATAGTGACTGTACCATCTGGGCATGTGATATGGGAATAACTTCAACTAACTATTTCTGAGGCCATCATTCTCTTCAGGATGGGTGCGATGGATACAATTATGCCCCAGAAAAATGGTCAGGGAGCTCACGACTAACTTGTCACTGTCCTCTATTTCCAGTGTGACAATGCATAGTTAAAGCCATTGCAGAAGACGTGGTACGCGAGACACTGACTAGAACTAGTAAGCACTCGTAAGCACTCAGTTTTTATTAGGCTTCTCACTCTTAAACCAGCTACAGAAACTGAGCTATACAGGCAAACGACAGGACGCCAGTGTTAGGAAACAAGACATGCCACACACTTTAGAACTGGACCCTATCATTAAAAACATTGTCAACTTAGTCTTGCTGGCCAGCTAAAGGACAAAAAAGCACCAGTAGTATTTGGCAGAAATCACTTCAGTGGGAACACCTAGAAGGATATGTACACTTTCCCTAGAGTGTGCACTTAAGAAAAACAAAAATCCATTAAGCTTGAGTCATCACTGGCCTTCAAAGGTGTGGTTGTAGTGGGTTGGTGTGGGCCCGATAAGAGTGTGTCAAACCAAATGACCGACTGATAGGGAACATCTGGTTTTCCCTGGAAAAAGTCATTTGTTAACGCTTTGGCAAAATAGATTGTAAAGAGCCCCAACAATAAACAGGAATTTCACTCCAGATACTGCCTAGGGGGTTACAAGGTCATGGTTAGACATCCATTCTATATGGTTCCCATGTTAATGACATGGCAACACTGGGTGTCTGTACAACATCATACCCCCAGAAACAAAAGCCAGAGACCTCATGGACCTGTACAACATTATACCCTCAGAAACAACGCCCAGAGAGGATGAGTCTTTCAGAAGTAAAGATGGGGAAGGGTTCACCACTTTGTGAATGGCTATGCAGGAATATAGTGCAATAATTTAAGTATAACATGTCTCAATGTAAAAGTTCAAAGAGTTTGAGGATCTCATCATCTACGCTACATAATATCACTAAAAAATTCTGAAAATCCAGAGAAATCTCTGTATGCATAGGGACGAGGCCGAAAACTAATATTGGATGGCCATGATCTTTGGGCCCTCAGGTGGCACTGCATTAAAAATTTACCCAATTTTGTAGTGTACTTCACTGCATGGGCTCAGGACAACTTCCAAAAACCATTGTTTGTGAACACAGTACATCACTGCATCCACAAATGCAAGTGTAAACTACCATGCAAAGAAGAAACCATAAATAAACAAGATCCAGAAACGCAGCCACCTTCTCTGGGCCAGAGCTCATTTAAGATGGACTGAGGTAGGTGGAAAACTGACCTGTGGTCTGACAAATCAAAATGATGCATTATGCCATTAGTGGCATGGGTGACGTGAACATCTGTGAAGGCACCATTAACGCTGAACAATATGTATTTACAATACGTATTTACATGCTGCCATCCAGATGACATCTTTTTCAGGGAAGGCCAAACTATGTTCTGCACGTATTACTGCCTGCAGTTCAGACCTGTTACCAGTGGAAACATTTGGTGCATTATGAAACAAAAAATACAACAAAGGAGACCCCGAAACATTGAGCAGCTGAAATCTTACAGTTTAACAAGCAAGAATGGAATACATTTCATTTTCAAAACTACAGCAATTGGTCACCTCAGTCCGCAAACACAGAGTATTGTTAAAAGAAGAGATGATGCAACACAGAGGTACATCTCACAACTAGACCCTAGCATTGTGCCTCTGTCCCAACTTTTTTGGAATGTGTTGCTGGCATCAAATTCAAAATGGGTATGTATTCTCAGTTTTGACATTTGATATGTTGTCTCTGTACAAATTGTAATTAAATATAGGGATAATGATTTGCACATCACTGCATCCTTTTTTTATTTTATGCAGCGTCCCAACTTTTTTGGAAATGGGGTTGTAGTTAAGAAATTAGTGTGAGGATCTGCCAGTGTGGCCATACATCATCAGGTCCAGGAGTCAGTACAGGTTTCATTTCCAGTCCCTTCCTGTCTCGTCTCTGCCCCATTTATCACTGTATGAAAACACCCTGACCTGGCCCCTCAGTCAGTTGTGTAAACAATGGGCTGCCTGGGTGGGACATTTACAGTGTTCACATTTGGGGGCCTCTCACTCGCATGAACTTTGGAGCAGGTGGAGAAAAACATCTCCGGTTTATTCTGGCACTGGAGTGTTAAAGGGACAAAAATTGAGATTGCAGCATAACGTGATATTATTTCCTAAATACAGTATATTGGCAGTGTTCAGTACATATGGCATCCCATATACATAATGTCATATGACACATGTTCCAATGTAATGTGTATATATAGTATTATATACATTCTGCATTTTGTGTTGTGCAGCTTTTTTTGCAATATAATGTCCATATTATACCTGCGAAAATAGTAAAATAATTGTTTTTCACAATATTTATGCACTATCAATTATTTTGGATTAATACAAATGTGGATCCAGATTGTATAGATCAATGTCAAATGAACAATAGAAGATGGGGGCAAGCAAAATACCTGTTTCATTTCCTGTTGTCTAAAAGTGAAAGTGAATATAACAAGTGAGCTAATGTTTAAGGGGTGAAATGGTGTGAACGACTGTTTCTGTTATTCAGCTTGCACAACGCTGGCGCAAATTTGTCTCATTATTATTAACATTAAAAACAATGCACAACAACAATGGTTGTTTTTTTGTACAGACAATAATTTGCCATGAGAAGTGAAAGAGAAGTGTTTCAAAGTTTTGAGTTAAGCAATAAAAGTAAGGTTTCTTTTAGGATTAAGCAAAAAAGCAATATCACAATGTTTGCCAGCTGGACATCTTCAAAATCAAAGAAAATGCAGGCTTGAGAATGGCCCTGTTTAGCATTTTGATTTAAGGGGATTATGGGCTTCAGTATGTGGTAAATTGAAGAGTTTTTGGGGAGGGTGCAATGGCCAGCTCATTCTAAAGAATGTGTCTTGAACCTCCTCACTTCTCAAAGGCTAGAGATTCTAGGACGTGTTGTTTGTCTCGTTTAGTGGGTGACGTCTTGTTACAGCTCCCTATAAAACAGACAAAAAAGGAAGTGATTGGAGTGTGAACAGGCTCTTTGTAAATATGCTAAAGGCAGAGCAAGTAGGAGGAGCAGAAAGGTAGCAGGCAAACATATGAAACAATGAGGCTTTGAGTGGCGCCAGCAAGGTGCTGTGTACCTCCCACTGAATGCACATGAGACAGGACCATGATCTAGGCCAGTGCAAATAGCAGAGCAGAAGATGAAAATCACATTGAAAGGTAACAGGTACAGTGAATCTCAAATGTACTCACCCCCCTTGGACATTTTCTTGTGTAACAATATGAAATCAACATTGATTTAATTAGGAGTATTTGCCACTGACCAACCCAAAAAAGTCTATGACAAAACAAAGTGAGAAAATCTACTAATTATTCTAAATGAAATACAAACTTAAAACAGATTTCTTTTCTTGCATGAGAACTCACACCCTTTGCCTCAACACACCTGAATGAGCTAAATGTGTTGCAACCAATGTAGTTGAACGAAGTCCACCTCTGTGCAATTAAGTCTCAAATGAATTCAGCTGAAATACACCTGCCTCTGGGGATCCCACAGTTGTGCATACAACTCCAACAATAGCCTGAGTGGCATTTATGAGATAGTGGCAAAACCCACATTCAATCTTAGCTAGAGTTTGCCAGAAGGCATGTGGGCAAGTGGAAGATGACGTAATGGTTTGATGAGACCAAAATAGAGCAGATTGCCCTCAATGCTAAACGCTTTGGTGACTTTGAAAGAAACCTGGGTTATTTTAGCAGAATAAAGTGTTTCTGAGGATGGACGGCCTGTTCTAGACAGATTCACAGTTGTTATGTTTCTGAGGATGGACGGCCTGTTCTAGACAGATTCACAGTTGTTATGTTTCTGAGGATGGACGGCCTGTTCTAGACAGATTCACAGTTGTTATGTTTCTGAGGATGGACGGCCTGTTCTAGACAGATTCACAGTTGTCATGTTTCTGAGGATGGATGGCCTGTTCTAGACAGATTCACAGTTGTTATGTTTCTGAGGATGGATGGCCTGTTCTAGACAGATTCACAGTTGTTATGTTTCTGAGGATGGACGGCCTGTTCTAGACAGATTCACAGTTGTTCCATATTCTCTCCTTTTCTTAATAAATGCACATAAAATTACTGTGCTATGGTGTTGATCAGAGGCAACAATCAATTTAGATTTCATACTGTAACACAATAAAATCTGGAAATTTCAAAGGGGCCGAATAATTTTGAGAGCCACTGTCCATCCACCCTATGTTAGGAATTGCATGACCTTTTCTATTTTTATGTTGTTTTCAGATAATAACAACAAGGCAAACCGTTAACTTGACTAAAATTATGGAACATCATGGATCTTTTGGCCAGTATTTTTTATTTCTTGTAAATGCATCTAGCATATTAAATAAAAGTTATTTCAGTTCAGAAATAATGACTATATTCTTACTTCTGTGGTTGCTTTCCCATCTCTGAATAATAGCAGACACATTTCACATAGAGCAGAGACCCTGAAGTGTCCTTATGAAACTGCTATCACTTCATGAACTAACACCACTAGCACAACATAATGCACAGCATAATGCACAACATAATGCATGACATAATGCACAACATAATGCATGACATAATGCACAACATAATGCACAGCATAATGCACAACATAATGCACAGCATAATACACAACATAATGCACAGCATAATGCACAACATAATGCACAGCATAATGCATAACATAATGCACAGCATAATGCACAGCATAATGCACAGCATAATGCACAGCATAATGCACAGCATAATGCACAGCATAATGCACAGCTCAGGAAAACAGAAAAGAACGTGGCAGCAGATAAGGACAAAAGTAGGTCTATAAAAAAAGTTTGACAGTCAAATGGGAGTTTTTTGCCAAATTTCTGCTCCTGTGATAATAATAAATATATCTTTCCTGCAATGTGAGAGTGTTTCGATAATAATGTGGTCACTTGGCATTTATAGACATCTTAACTAAACTTTCCTGTTCAGCACAACAAGTTCCAACAGTTACAGATTGTGTGTGTACAGGATGTTCCCTCTCATTCAAGGCCAGCCCACCACATTATGCTGAATGGGGCGACTGGCAAGTAACAATTTTAAGGAAAGTTGGCTCTAAAAAATTAGCTGTCATGGATTTTCAACGAATAGTAAAATGTACATCCAAGACTCTAACCAGCAAGCTGGAGAAAGGATTACAAATACATGCTTTGTCAAACATTGTAAACCATGAAGTTGAAATGTTGGCCACTACCACCGATGTAGTGTGTTGACGCCGGGCCGTGCAAGTGTCCTTACAGCCCCCTCCCCCCCCCCCCCGACGTTTTGTAATGTTGTTTTTATAACATATTCACTTTTGGTATCTGTTTAGATTGTGCTTCAGGCAGATGCAGAAAAACTGTTCACCAGTTTTGGGAAGTTCCTAAGTTAGAACAAAATGACAAGAGTTCATAACTAACCAGTGACATTAATTGGACATTTACACTCTTCCTTGTTATTTAATTGATCCCTGGTAAGTTATGAACTCCCATTACTTGGTTACTTAGATTGTAATTAGATAATTAATAATTAGATTTCCCTAAAATGGTGAACACAGCCAAACCCAGTTGAGTACTTTGTAAATCTTCACCTCTGGCCTCAGGATTCTGACCCTTTTGTCCTCATCTATGACCACTACACATGCAAAGCAGTAGTTGCTTCTTGCTATCATGCTGGTGCTCTTCCAAATAGCAACACTTTTCCCAGCTCAGTGGGGCAGTTGTGTAACAAAGGCTGAATAGTGATGTGACAAAACTAGAACGACTGTATGTTCTATCAGTTTGAATTATCGTAAGTACATTTATATAAGTGCATTCACACACAGTAGCAAAAAATCACATTCCCAAAGAGAATATTATAAATCCATGATTATTATTTACTGTTGGTGGTTCACAACACATTCAGTGTTTTAGGAAAACAGTATTTTCCTAATCTATGGGTCTAGTAGCTCCCTTTCTCAGAGGTAGCAAACAAAGCTCTTCATTTGTCTCGCATGGTGTGAAACCGGGGCTAATAGAGAACGTGGTTACATCCAAGTCTACACCAAACCGTGTTGCTGACGGTTACTGTTTTTCAGAATCGCTAACACACTAAAATGGGTACTATGAACAATATACACAAAACCATTCTGCTAAATCCCAGAACCATTTATACCAACTCATAAGGGCTAGTCATCTGTTTTCACACAAATGTCTGTTCCATTCATAATTGTTTGGAATAACTCTCTTTGTAAAACCCACCATGTTGTCATGCAGAAAACACAGTCATTCAATAACAAAGAAAATGTAATTGCAATTTTAACATGCTCAATAAACAGTTGTTGATGTGAGAAATACTAACAACCATAATAAGGCAACAAGCAACCAGGGTGCTGTCATTAATAAAAAGTAACGCAGGTAAGTTCACATGTGTTTTAGAACCATCAATGACAACATCAGACAGACAGAATAAGCTGAAGATGACGAAGAGAAACAATCATTTTTTGAGACTTTAATGAGGCACTGTTTACCATGTTCCTGTACATGGTATGATAAGGAGGGAAGCTGTTTGATCAATGGTCCATACTTTCAGAAATGAAAATAGGGTACTTACTATGGGTAACTTATGACTACTATTCTGACCAACCTGTTTTCTGTACTCTCAATCTGTGTGCATTAGGGCATGCAGGGCTGTACATTTAAATTACATGATCTAGAAACTTGTATTCACATCCTTTTTAAACAGTTTTTCTTCTTTGTTTAGTTTTAAGAGACACCAGTTGAAAGTAACAGACCATCCATGGTTTTTGTGGCCCAATAACTACCCATTCGAAAACAACCATATACATTTATATACAACCTTATACATTTAGAGAAAACTAGTGAAGAAGAATTATTCAATACAATGTCATTTTTCAATGTGTTGCCACACAGACAGTCAGACCAACTATAGTTTGGAAAGTAGTTGATAATCTTTGGACCAGGTCAAATAGAGCATGCTGAGGCAGATTAAATACATATTTTCATGCCACAAAACTATATACCTGTCTCAAACCAGTTACTTCTTCTTTTGCTAATTTTTTATTGTTGGTGAATTACAATGCAAAAACTCTCAGAAATGAACAATTATGGTTGTTTAGTAATTCCTTTATACTCAAGCATTTACTCTAGACATAATTTACATAATTTATTAACTAATGCGAAGTTCATGGGGGAGTTCTGGAACACAGTGGTTATTGATTCATTTACCATTTTATAATAGGTTTCAATTCCTCACCACTGTGCAGTGGGGACTCAGTAGTTGTATTTGATGTATTTTCATTGCATTTTGTGTGACATTAAGGGGAACGTTTCACTGATATGCCATATAATATGCTTTTGAGGATAGTGTTTTGATTTATTTGAGTCTGGGGTTTCATCACTAGATTCAAGACGTGTTTATAGTTTTGAGAAAATGCAGTACATATTAAGGAAATGTGTTTGTATTTGTGAAAAACCAATACAAATTGACTGATTCTGTGGTGTACACTATGTAATCACACCACAACACTGTGCTGAATGTGGAAAACAACTTCAGGGAGATTCACAGACTGGACAAGCCAACCGTGCACACTATGGCACTATGACTGTCAGTAGCTCACTGGTTGGCCATATGGACTGCTAGCTACAGTGGGGAGAACAAGTATTTGATACACTGCCGATTTTGCAGGTTTTCCCACTTAAAAAGCATGTAGAAGTCATTTTTTATCATTGGTTCTCTTCAATTGTGAGTGATGGAATCTAAAACAAAAATTCAGAAAATCACATTGTATGATTTTTAAGTAATTATTTAGCATTTTATTGCATGACATAAGTATTTGATGCATCAGAAAAGCAGAACTTAATATTTGGTACAGAAACGTTTGTTTGTAATTACAGAGATCATACGTTTCCTGTAGTTCTTGACCAGGTTTGCACACACTGAAGCAGAGATTTTGGCCCACTACACTTCTCCAGATCCTTCAGGTTTCGGGGCTGTCACTGGGCACTACAGACTTTCAGCTCCCTCCAAAGATTTTCTATTGGGTTCAGGTCTGGAGACTGACCAGGCCACTCCAGGACCTTGAGATGCTTCTTACGGAGCCACAACTTAGTTGCCCTGGCTGTGTGTTTAGGGTCGTTGTCAGGCTGGAAGACCCAGCCACAACCCATATTCAATGCTCTTACTGAGGGAAGGAGGTTGTTGGCCAAGATCTCGCGATACATGGCCCCATCCATCCTTCCCTCAATACGGTGCAGTCGTCCTGTCCCCTTTGCAGAAAAGCATCCCCAAATAATGATGTTTCAACCACCATGCTTCACGGTTGGGATGGTGTTCTTGGGTTGTACTCATCCTTCTTCTTCCTCCAAACACAGCGAGTGGAGTTTAGACCAAAAAGCTCTATTTTTGTCTCATCAGACCACATGACCTTCTCCCATTTCTCCTCTGAATCATCCAGATGGTCATTGGCAAACTTCAGACGGACCTGGACATGCGCTGGCTTGAGCAGGGGGACCTTGTGTGCGCTGCAGGATTTTAATACATGACGGCGTAGTGTGTTACTAATGGTCCCAGCTCTCTTCAGGTCATTGACCAGGTCCTGCCGTGTAGTTCTGGGCTGATCCCTCACCTTCCTCATGATCATTCATGCCCCACGAGGTGAGATCTTGCATGGAGCCCCAGACCGAGGGAGATTGACCGTCATCTTGAACTTCTTCCATTTTATAATAATTGCGCCAACAGTTGTTGCCTTCTCACCATACTGCTTGCCTATTGTCCTGTAGCCCATCCCAGCCTTGTGCAGGTCTACAATTTTATCCCTGATGTCCTTACACAGCTCTCTGGTCTTGGCCATTGTGGAGAGGTTGGAGTCTGTTTGATTTAGTGTGTGGACAGCTGTATTTTTAACAGGTCTGTGAGAGCTGGAATTCTTACTGGTTGGTAGGTGATCAAATACTTATGTCATGCAATAAAATGCAAACTAATTATTTAAAAATCATACAATGTGATTTTCTGGATTATTTTTTCTTAATTCTGTCTCTCACAGTTGAACTGTACCTATTACATGACCTCTACATGCTTTGTAAGTGGGAAAACCTGCAAAATCAGCAGTGTATCAAATACTGTCTCCCCACTGTATGCCCAATGTGTTTGTTTGTGTGCACAGAAAAGGACAAATATTGCCCAAACATCCTGTAAGTGAACATGGTTATGGCCAACACAATTTTAGAATCTCAAGGGACTGGAGCACAATGGTTCTAGTAAATAATTTTGCATAAACTTTTATCCAGAGTCAAACTATACGGGACAATGTCACAATAAATATCATATAGGTTCTTCAGCGTCATGCATGTGTAGTCACTGTGGGAAGGTCAGCTGACATCCCTACAATGACCACACATACATACCTGAACCAAAGGTCTCAATTTAAAGGCATCATTGGCACTGGGCTGGAATCCGCCCATCGGCTTGTCTTGTCGATGATCTGTCGCGGGCAAAAGCTAAAACAGAATTTGGGGATCTGGTCAGATGAGATTGCAACAGAGAGGGCTGCAGACCCTCAGCACACTGCTTCACACAGCTACTGATACAAGAAGCACAAAGACATCTGGAAAATAATGGGAGAAAAAATAGATACATATCTACAAAAGACACACTATTATATATTTTGTGTATAAACAGCATAGGATACTTCTCTCCTTGGCTTGGGTCCTTAATTATTCTGCAAAAAGAGCCAGAATCTGACACCTTACATAAATCATTGCAAAACGTTTACACTTGCAGAAAACTTGATTTAAAGCTGCAATATTTTCTCTATGCTCCACAGAATTTTTTTTTTCTCTCAACTGTCAAGAGAGGGCCACTAAAATTTTTTGCCAATTTTCCAGAAAAGGCCCTGCCCTACTCTAAGACCCAAAGTGATGAACCGATTAAGTGACATACTTTCTTTATATGCACAAGAAGCTGTACTGGAAACTATACACGTGCAATTTAATCTTTGAATAGTTATCCAACATCCCCAGTCAGGTCAATCCAGACTGCTTCCTCTGCTGAATACTTGTGAAAAAACACCTTTCAGTTCACAATGTGTTGAGTTAGGCAGCTGCTGCAGCATCTCTGCCCTTTGTCTTGCAGTCATACCGTGTCTGGAAATAAATCACCATGGTGATCTAAGCCGTTCTTCAGCTGCGCTGGCTGTGCAGGCCCACTGATTTGAGATAAGGATGACAAAGCACTGACCAAGCATATGGACCATAAAAACATTTAATCCTACTACAGCCTTTAACACATCTCCATCTTTAGCTGAAGGACAGACTACACAGATCAACATATGCTTAGACTGAATGGACAATGGACCACAGGAAAGGAAATATAAGGTGGAGGAAAAATATAAAAGATGGAACATAACATTAATTACATTAAATGCCAAAATCCACTCGTCCTTGGGAACCTTTTATTATGTTTGTGTTTTATTTTGTGAACAGGACAACATACACTTAAGAAAAAGCCACCAGTATTTTGTTAAGTGAAGGTCACATTCTATGGAAAGGAACACTTCATCATAAAACATTAAACATTAAACATGTTCCATCCAAGTAAACTAAACCTATAGGACAAGCATTACAACCTTTTGTTTAAAACAAACATCTTGGGTTGGAAGTAATAGGGAAGCCTTTGTAAAATTCTGGGTAAAGTGGCCTGAACAGTGAATGTGGGGAAACAACACCGTCTTTGAAGTGTCACACAGGCTTGTTGTCCCCCTCCAAGAACTGCCACCTTAACGTGGTGGAGGGGTTTGAGTACCCGAGTGACCCTAGGAGCTATGTTGTCTGGGGCTATATGCCCCTGGTAGGGTCTCCCAAGGCAAACAGGTCTTAGGCGACGGGTCAGACTAAGAGCGGTTCAAAACCCCTTAATGAAGAATAAAATTTTGAGTACCGTGACGTCGCCCGGTATGGCGCAGCCGGGGCCCCACCCCGGAGCCAGGCCCGGGGTTGGGGCTCGAATGCGAGCGCCTGGTGGCCGGGCCTTCCCCCATGGGGCCCGGCCGGGCTCAGCCCGAACGGGTGACGTGGGGCCGCCCTCCCGTGGGCTCACCACCCACAGGAGGGACCATAAGGGGCCGGTGCAAAGAGGATCGGGCGGCAGTCGAAGGCAGGGGCCTAGACAACCCGATCTCTGGACACGGAAACTGGCTCTAGGGACGTGGAATGTCACCTCGCTGGCGGGGAAGGAGCCTGAGTTAGTGCGTGAGGTTGAGAGGTTCCGATTAGAGGTAGTCGGGATCACCTCTACGCACGGCTTGGGCTCTGGAACCACACTCCTTGAGAGAGGATGGACTCTTCACCACTCTGGAGTTGCCCATGGTGAGAGGCGGCGGGCTGGTGTGGGTTTGCTCATAGCTCCCCAGCTCTGCCGCCATGTGTTGGAGTTTACCCCGGTGAACGAGAGGGTCGTTTCCCTGCGCCTACGGGTCGGGGATAGGTCTCTCACTGTTGTTTGTGCCTACGGGCCGAACGGCAGTGCAGAGTACCCGACCTTCTTGGAGTCTCTGGGAGGGGTGCTGGAAAGTGCTCCGACTGGGGACTCTATTGTTCTACTGGGGGACTTCAACGCCCACGTGGGCAACGACAGTGACACCTGGAGGGGCGTGATTGGGAGGAACGGCCCCCCTGATCTGAACCCGAGTGGTGTTCAGTTATTGGACTTCTGTGCTAGTCACAGTTTGTCCATAACGAACACCATGTTCAAGCATAAGGGTGTCCATCAGTGCACGTGGCACCAGGACACCCTAGGCCGCAGGTCGATGATTGACTTTGTTGTCGTCTCATCTGACCTGCGGCCGTATGTCTTGGACACTCGGGTGAAGAGAGGGGCGGAGCTGTCAACTGATCACCACCTGGTGGTGAGTTGGATCCGATGGCGGGGGAGGAAGCTGGACAGACTCGGCAGGCCCAAGCGTACTGTAAGGGTCTGCTGGGAACGTCTGGCCGAGTCTCCTGTCAGAGAGATCTTTAACTCCCACCTCCGGCAGAGCTTCGACTGGATCCCGAGGGAGGTTGGAGATATTGAGTCCGAGTGGACCATGTTCTCCACCGCCATTGTCGAAGCGGCCGCTCGGAGCTGTGGCCGTAAGGTCTCCGGTGCCTGTCGAGGCGGCAATCCCCGAACCCGGTGGTGGACACCGGAAGTAAGGGATGCCGTCAAGCTGAAGAAGGAGTCCTATCAGGCCTGGTTGGCTTGTGGGACTCCTGAGGCAGCTGACGGGTACCGACAGGCCAAGCGGGCTGCAGCCCGGGTGGTTGTGGAGGCAAAAACTCGGGCCTGGGAGGAGTTCGGTGAGGCCATGGAGAAGGACTATCGGCTGGCCTCGAAGAGATTCTGGCAAACCATCCGGCGCCTCAGGAGAGGGAAACAGTGCCCTACCAACGCTGTTTACAGTAGAGGTGGGCAGCTGTTGACCTCAACTGAGGATGTCGTTGGGCGGTGGAAGGAGTACTTCGAGGATCTCCTCAATCCCGCTGTCACTTCTTCCATTGAGGAAGCAGAGGATGAGGGCTCAGAGGTGGACTCGTCCATCACCCGGGCTGAAGTCACTGAGGTGGTCAAGAAACTCCTCGGTGGCAAGGCACCGGGGGTGGATGAGATCCGCCCTGAGTACCTCAAGTCTCTGGATGTTGTGGGGCTGTCTTGGTTGACACGCCTGTGCAACATCGCGTGGCGGTCGGGGACAGTGCCTCTGGGATGGCAGACCGGGGTGGTGGTCCCTCTTTTTAAGAAGGGGGACCGGAGGGTGTGTTCCAACTATAGGGGGATCACACTTCTCAGCCTGCCCGGGAAAGTCTATGCCAGGGTTCTGGAGAGGAGAATACGGCCGATAGTAGAACCTCAGATTCAGGAGGAACAGTGTGGTTTTCGTCCGGGCCGTGGAACACTGGACCAGCTCTATACCCTCTACGGGGTGTTGGAGGGTTCATGGGAGTTTGCCCAACCAATCCACATGTGTTTTGTGGATTTGGAGAAGGCATTCGACTGTGTACCTCGCGGCATCTTGTGGAGGGTGCTTGGGGAATATGGGGTCCTGGGTCCTTTGCTAAGGGCTGTCAGGTCCCTATACAACCGAAGCAGGAGCTTGGTCCGCATTGCCGGCAGTAAGTCAGACTTGTTCCCAGTGCATGTTGGACTCCGGCAGGGCTGCCCTTTGTCACCGGTTCTGTTTGTAATTTTTATGGACAGAATTTCTAGGCGCAGCCAGGGGCCGGAGGGTGTCAGGTTTGGGGACCACACGATTTCGTCTCTGCTCTTTGCAGATGATGTTGTCGTGTTGGCCCCTTCTAACCAGGACCTTCAGCATGCACTGGGACGGTTTGCAGCCGAGTGTGAAGCGGTGGGGATGAAAATCAGTACCTCCAAATCCGAGGCCATGGTCCTCAGTCGGAAAAGGGTGTCTTGCCCACTTCAGGTTGGTGGAGAGTGCCTGCCTCAAGTGGAGGAGTTTAAGTATCTAGGGGTCTTGTTCACGAGTGAGGGAAGGATGGAACGGGAGATTGACAGACGGATCGGTGCAGCTTCTGCAGTAATGCAGTCGATGTATCGGTCTGTCGTGGTGAAGAAAGAGCTGAGCCGCAAGGCGAAGCTCTCGATTTACCAGTCAATCTACGTTCCTACTCTCACCTATGGTCATGAGCTTTGGGTCATGACCGAAAGGACAAGATCCCGGATACAGGCGGCCGAAATGAGTTTTCTCCGCAGGGTGGCTGGGCGATCCCTTAGAGATAGGGTGAGAAGCTCGGTCACCCGGGAGGAGCTCAGAGTAGAGCCACTGCTCCTCCACATCGAGAGGGGTCAGCTGAGGTGGCTTGGGCATCTTTTTCGGATGCCTCCGGAACGCCTTCCTGGGAAGGTGTTCCGGTCCCGTCCCACCGGGAGGAGACCCCGGGGAAGACCTAGGACACGCTGGAGGGACTATGTCTCCCGGCTGGCCTGGGAACGCCTCGGTGTCCCCCCGGAAGAGCTAGAGGAAGTGTCTGGGGAGAGGGAAGTCTGGGCATCCCTGCTTAGACTGCTGCCCCCGCGACCCGGCCCCGGATAAGCGGAAGAAGATGGATGGATGGATGGACAGGCTTGTTAAATCCTCTCATTTTTTTTTTGTCACTGGGGTATAACAAAGAGAACTACAAAATAAAAGCTACTTTTCTTGTCCCAGTCAAAATAAAAGGTGTGTTTCTTGTCACTGCTTACATAAGACAAGAAATTAAATTTCAGCTCAATGTATTATCATGTGACCCTGTTTAAAGATTTGTTTTGTGCATTATTCTCATCATGCAGTGAATTCAAATATCAATGTAACATGTAAATTGTTGGCCCCATGCTTAATGACCTCATTTAAAAGATCCTTGAAATTGTTCATACACACATATTTGTATTCCCAGTGATAAGAAATCCATAGATTACAACCTACTGATCTTATTTCAATTTCCTTACATGAACTGTTATTCCATAACATCTTTTTACAATGTTGCATGCATATTTTTGATCTGTGAGCATGAACATGTGAGCATGGGCATCTCGCTCTTATCACATGTCAATGGACACACTTTGGTTACAACTCTACAATTTTTTGTAAATCCTAACCCCTGGCCCACCCAACCTGAACAGCCTATCCTGGCAAACCGGGGATGATGGGCAAGATTGGGCAAAAATCAAGATATATTAAGAAAATAATAAAAAACAGAAATTTGGGAAAAACTAACAGCTACAAATGACATGAATCTCCCGTTGACTAAATGTTAAATTCGAAACCCTGTCCCTGATGGAAATGAAAAAAGCCTGACCATACCCCATTTCTCTATAGGTACCATTAATATACATTTCGGGCACTCCCTTATTACCTTTCATAACTAAGGCTTCTAATTTCCTTGCTTAGCCTCCTAAGAGAAACCTGAGCCATCTAAACAGCATTTTAATAGTGGAAAATCTGGAACAGCATCATTATCAGACAAGGGGTCCTGTATCACATGACATGTGAATGGAAGTCTTCAAGCTTCCTAAAAACATGTCTCAATGCTTTTCTGATTGAAACTGTCTCACTTGGCTCTGTTTCCATTGTGAGCTTTGTTAGAGTACACATACCATGAAAAAAAAAAAATGATGCATTATTTATTCCCATGTGAACAATTTGCACATTATGTTCCTTTAGTTTGAATGTTGGGAATGTTCTGGTTTGTGTTTCCCAAACTACTGCAGAGGGTGATCCAATATGGCAGGTGCTGCAGACCACTAGAGCCACCTTAGAGGAGTGGAAGAATCTGAAGGGTCCTTGTCTCCGACATTTCCCTGCGCTAGGCATCTTGTTCCCAGCAGCCCCCAACCAAAACATACTCAGAAGTCTTTCCCCCAAAGGACTCTGCTAACCCTCTCCACCTTCATTCCTGCCAGCATACACTAACTCTACCCACACACACAATACTCTAAATCCACCCACACACAGAATCTCAGACATTTTTAATTGCGTGCAAACACACATGGGAGACACACACAATAGCAGGGGCCAGGGCTTTGTTCTAGGTCCTGGGTCTGAGAGGTCAGTCCTGTTGCAAAGCCTTGTGCCTCAAACTGCTCCAGGGTCATTAGAGGTAACAGTTGGGAAAAGGCTACATTAGCAACACAGTCTAAAGGCCAGGAGCTCCTGTGCTAGCAGGGGGGAGTGACATGACAAAGTGACATGCAACTCTCCACACTCCCTGGGCAGGCCCGGCATCATGGCGTGCCTTAGGGGGTCCTTGTTCGCTCTACTGTACCTCCTCAGATATCCAAATGAAATATTTAAATAATGTTCTCTTTGTGTATAGCCCATGTATCTGAGGCAGCCTGGCTAAAAGGAGCATGTCATATTATCTTTGTCCACAAACCGTGAGACACAGCATGTACCGCATGTAGTTGGTTGGGGGAGATTAAAGCAGTCTATAATGTTTTTACAAGTACATGCTAGATTTGGCAGTCCATTATTTATCCCCTTACGGAAATGAAATGCCTGTCAACTGATTCATTTTACTCAGCATCACAGTAAGTGATATTTAACTTAGGAATATAAAGAGACTGTAACTACACCTGCTCTCCTCAAAAATAAAATCCAGTGTCTTTTCTTCCGGTATTTATAGTTCTATTTGTGTTATTGCTGAAGTGAGTATTCCATTTAGTGAAAACCTCTCACGGTGTTATGTCAGTGGTATATTGCCAGAACATTCCTCCATGTGCTAGCTCTATGCTAACATACAGGACAGTATTAGCTTATGCCAGTTCACTAATAGTTATCGTCCGGGGTGAAAGTAGATTCAATGTTTGGACCTACTATGGGGGTGCACATTTTCATTTAGTAGGCAGTTATCAAGAAATTAGGTAGATTACATATGTATAGTATAATCCTTATTTTTGGATCGTGCTATGGTCTCCGTGGATCTAGGCTAATTCATAAAATCACTTTTACCATCTCTTGTGGCATAAACCCAACCAGTCATGAGATATTTTCATCCGAGAGTCAATCAGTTCATAAGGTGTTCCAGCATTAACGCGTTATTCCAGCATCCAAACAGTTCGTATATCAGGAATTTATGTAGGCTTCCTTCAAAGTTCCTATGACAGGTCAAACTGTTGTTGCTTAGCCAAGTCTCATAGAATATCAATTCCATCCTATCGTTATGATGTATGGTTATGACTGGTGTATTATCAGACCCTGTTCATTTGTAACCATCTTGTTTTAATAACTGTCAGCCAGTTACACTGTACACCATTTCTCAGGTGATCATTGCATTCTGTTCTCCAGCATTAGTTGACAAATTCAGCAAAACCAAAAAGGCATCAATCTGTTATTACAATCTGTTATATTACATGATGTGAATATATGATTCTTTAAAGTATTTCAAAACTCTGTTGAATTTCTTATTTTTTGTGCTGAATTACTTTGGTTTGGGGTTTCCTTAGCTTATAAAATGTGACATCTGCTTGTTGTTTCCTCAGTCTATATTCTAACAATCCTAATCTCTTTCATCAACATATGAATTTTGTTCTTATAATACTTTTCAGCTGTTTTGAAGACACTCCTGAAGAATGGCTCAAATGTACATTAATTTGCTATTCATATTATATTTGTCTATTCATATTATATTCACTTATCCAGCATATCCATTAAATAGTCTCACAAAAAGGTCCTACATTTTCCCTCTCATCGTAATAAATCTTCCTTCTTTATCTATGGTTTGGACAGATGTTCATAATGAACGTGGCCTGTTATTTGTTTAGCAACTCCTCTACTATGCCCTGATTTGTAGGATGACGACAAGCACTAAATTGACCTTGTTTTTATTTCAGCATGTTCAGCTGATGTGAGGTGAATTTCTTAAAGAAAGCAATATGTGCATTATTCCACATTGCATCTCGGATGAGGTGGTATTTGGTAATATAGAATTCTGATCTATTTACTATCTTATGGAGGCGTAGCATCAAAGTAAATGAGTGCATGGGAAGAGGAATTGATGTAATTTCCCAGGGTTGGTCCCATCACACCACACTCCCACAGTTTCCTGTCTCAGCCAGAGGTCAGCTATGCAGATACAGGCATACAGAGGCCCAGGTCCCATACACATTTCCATCCTTGCTGAGTTGGCTGATCCATGTTGAGGTCAATCCGGAGTCCTTTCTTTACTACATTGATGATGGCCTGATTGTGGGCGAAATGTTTGCACTGTAAGTTTTCAGCTTGTTTTTCAGCTCAGGATTTGTTTTGGGCATTATTCTTTAAAATACATATATTTAGCATCTGAAACTCTATTAAAAACTATTTCGTTTTTGACCAAAATTCGAAAGTGTGAAGATCACTATTCGTTTTAATATTATTGTTTAAAAACCTATGCACATGGAACTGTCACTCTTTGTAAAAAAGAGAGCATACAGGCTTTCTTTATTTGCATCCAGAGCCAGAAAATAAACCTTAAGGTTATAACCAGTTGTAATGCATATCTTGAAATTACGGATCTGAGAAATGAAATGTGGTACATTAAACTTAATTAAATTTAACCTTCTGTGAAATGCAAGTCTCTCACCTGTCACCAAATATCGGATTTATTTTAACAGCACACTCTTTCAACGCTTCTTAATCCCTGGAATGTATCATTTTGTGGTGCTGTGTCCCTTTGTTCGCCTGCAGAAAGAGTCCCGCGGTGGAGTCACTAATGAAGGCAGGAACTTGAGTGCCAAGCCTTCCATTAAGGTTCCACCAATTGCCAATCAGCCACAGCACTCTGAGCCAAAACACTCCGGAGCACTTGGCCCACCCGTTTCAGATGTGGACAAGCTGTACTACGCTCATTAATACTTGTTATTCCAGAGACAGGTGTGTTAGTTCAACAGGGCTGGGAGGTGACCTCTGACCTCTAGCACAGTGTGGTGCTATATGGCCCCTCGCTGTCACACTATAGGCTGTCACATCCGTTAGGACCGGCCATGTCCCAGGAATGCTGCCACCATTGCCGTGACCACTGGTTCCTTGCCTCACTAGGCTTTGTAAATACCAAGTGTATGGCAGGGCAAGTTTGACCTCACACTGTGAAACTGCTCTGTACAGTAACTTGATAGAACATAACACCTAGTCTATTTCTGTTATCCTAGAGGGAGAGAGGTTGTGAAACGTTGTTGAGGTTACTGACTTGAGAGAATAGAGATAAAAAGCCCCATGTTAGGATTACTTTTACTTCTCTAATGTGCTATTACATATTAAAGAGCTTGACACTCTTGAGCTGTCTGTTAAAGGGTAAATGCCATTAGCCAGGAGAGTAGTTAAATCTTTGTTTTACCCAATCAGAATAATCCTACACATGACCCTGAGTGACCCACTCCTCATTTAGGAAACTTCCAGCACTCACAGACTCTGGTAAGGGAACAAGCAAGGTATTTGCTCTGTTTCGAAACTTGTCTATCCTGGATTTTTTTGTCTGTGCTCACAGATGTGGGTCCGCTATGGTGATAGAGTGTTACTGCCAAAAAGCAAAATACACCTGTGTGAATAAGTTGTGCAATCATACAGAAGCAATGGGAAGTGCAGATCTAAGTTGAGAACTACTTACATGGTCCCTTTTCATGTTTGATAAATATTGTTTCCTTGTTTACTGGGGTTATCAGACTTTCCAAGCTTTGAATGTGAATGTGGATTAGTTACAAATCAGACCAAAAACCAAAACCTGTGTCAGTATGTTTTAGATGCCCACTAGAGACAGCTTTAAGAATTTGCTCAAACACACAGAGTGACCCTAGCTTCTTTAAACATGTAATAAGGCTAAAGGTCTATCCTTTTCAACCTTTTTGGAAAGGAAAGAAAAAGGTGCAGTGGTCTCTTTTTTGTCTGGAGCTGTATATGCCTACTTTGAATTTGATGATAGCAACACATTTCAAATAAGTTGTGACAGAGGCAAAAAAAGACTTGAAAAGTTGTGTAATGCTAAAAAACGAAACCTGGTGGAATATCACAAATTTAACTAATTAGGTCAATTGGCAAAAGGTGTGTAACTTCATTGGGTTTTAAAATATATTTCCAGAGAAAATCTGTCAGAAGTGAGGATGGGTTCACCACTCTATATAAAGACTGCGCAGGCAAATAGTTCAGCATTTAAAAATAAAATACAAATTCTCAACGTACAATTGCAAGGTGTACAGCATGCAGTCTTTGTAATAGTTGTCTATGAGGCCCCAAACTCTTGCAGGTGGTATAGCTGCCCATTCATCTTGGCAAAATGCCTCCTGGTCGGGCTAAGTCTTTGGTCATCTTGAGTTCTCCCCAGAGAAGCTGGATGATATTAAGGTCAGGAGACTGTGATGGCCACTCCAGAACCGTCACCTTTTTCTGCTGCAATCACTGGAGGGTCAGTGTGTGCTTAAGTTCATTGTCATGCTGGAAAGTCAAGAGTGTGCAAAATGCTAATTGTCTGCCAGTATTTTCTGATAACATGCTGCATTCATTTGCCATCAATTTTCATAAGATTCCCCATGCCTTTAGAGCTCACACACCCCCAAAACATCAGTGAGCCACCACCATGCTTCACAGTGGACATGGTATTATTTTCACTATAGGCCTTGTTGAGCCCCCTCGAAACATAGGGCTTATGGTAGTGACCATAAAGCTACATTTTGGACTCGTCACTCCAAATTAGTGTGCCAGAAGCTATGAGGCGTGTCAAGGTGTTGTCAGGCATATTGTAACCAGGCTTCTTTGTGGCATTGACACCAATGCAGCTCATTTTTGTTCAAGTATCGTCATATTGTGCTCCTTGAAACACCCAGACCATCTTTTTCCAGAGCAGCATGTATTTCTCCTGAGGTTACCTGTGGGTTTTTCTTTGAATCCCAAACAATTCTTCTGGCAGTTTTGGCTGAAATCTTTCTTAGTCTACCTGCCCTTGGCTTGGTATCAAGAGATCCCTGAATTTTCCACTTTTTAATTGAACAGTACTGAGTGACATTTGCAAGGCTTTGGATATCTTTTTATATCCTTTTCCATCTTTATAAAGTTCTGTTACCTTGTTAGGCAGACCTTTTGACTGTTCTTTTCATGGCACAGAGAGGACAGTACCTGACTGTGGAAGTTGGTGTGGATCCCCAGGGAGCTGCAGCACCTGCAAATATGTGGTGCACAGAGCCCGTAGCAGGATTTCATTATATATCATACAGCTCCGGAAAAAATTACAAGACCATTGCACCCTTTACTTTCCTTTCCAAAAAAGTTGAACGTTTCTCAACTATCACTGTCGCTGGGTGATTTTGTTTTCCAGAGTAACTCCGCCCGCTGGGAGCTAAACTGGCCTGCCTGCAGTCCAGACCTGTCACCCATTGAAAACATTTAGCGCATTATGAAACAATAAATACATTAAAGGAGACCCTGATATGCTGAGCAGCTGGAATCCTACATCAAGCAAGAATGGGAATACATTTCACATTCAAAAGTACAGCAATTGGTCTCTTCAGTTCACAAATGCTTACTGAGTATTGTTGAAAGAAAAGGTTATGTAACACAGTGGTAAACATGCCCCCTGTCCCAATATTTTTTAAATGTGTTGCTGGCATCAAATTCAAAATGGACATGCATTTTTCAAGGACCAATACAAATTAATCAGTTTCAACATTTGATATTTTGTCTTTGTACTATTTTCAATTAAATAATAGGATAAATGATTTGCACAGCGTGTGGGACCAAAGGGTCTTTGATAATGAATTGAGTCCTGGATGAGAGGGAGCAAAGTCCCAGTGATGCTCTGGGCTGTCTTCTGCTGGAACGCTGTGTGGTTGTCTGTGAAGCAGTTTCCATTGAAGGCTGTGTTGCAGCTAGTTGGGATGCTCTCAATGGTCCCTTGACGAGGATTGGGAGAGCCCAGATCAAATCTATACTCATGAACAAATGTATTTTATTTATCAAAGTGGAGCTCAGCATATGATTCCATTTACATCAAATAATGTACCACATGTTGTAGCCAAACTTCCTTCGAGTTATCATATTACCATTAGCAAAATATGGAAAAGATTATTGTAGGTGGGATGTTTACTATCTGATATGAGACAATTCTGAAATGGGTAGAACTGTTAATGTGCAAAAGATCTAAATGTATTCCTGTAATATCAGTCTATTTGTGTGGGGTGGTACTTTTGGCCGGGTGTACAGTGTCACAAGGCAAAGTGGATTTAAATAAATAAATAATGTTCTGTAAGGCAAGAAGGTGGGCTCTCAGACATTCTGTCAACCAATCAGCTATGGGTGCTGAAAAACTTTCATGGACATTTATAATAAAATATATTTTTGAGTTAGAATAAAATAAACAGTGATTGATGTGGAATTAAATTAAAAAGACATGCATGTGGGAATTGAAAGGACACTAAACCCTAGAGAACCCTTAGGTGGTTTGTGTCATTTTTCAGAGATTTTTAGGTCAGAGAGATTGGTTTCACACATAATTGTCCAGACAGAGTGTGGGAATGGGTTTTGTGTGCTAAACAACACTCTAGTATTTCAGAGCATGTATTGAAAATCTGAAAAATAAATGTTTGTGCATGTTTGAATTTCCATGTTTCTTGTTAATTGGTGTTCGTTGACAGAAAAATACCTAGCTAACTAATTGACTCCACGTAGGTAAAGTCTGATTATTACTTTTTTGGAAGTCATCTTATGCGGTGAAACAGCATCATACAGTACATGTTGAAACAAGAGTAGATTAAGAAATAAAATATTTATTTCTGTTATCCATGTTCGAAGATGTGCCATACAGTATGTCATTCTTCTCAAAAGAATCACAGTCTTCACCTGGGGTAGAAAATATGTTCATATGTTTCTGCGATTAATAGAAATGTGGCTGAATTTGAATTTTCATTAAATACATTTTAAGGATGTAAGCACTGCTCTTAAAAGATTATCCTGTCAATCAATAGCAGTAAGTGGGAATTTCTGGGTCGAGGGAAGGGTGGTCATGAGTTTGGTAGAGTTTAAGACCAAATCAGTCTACATGGACTTTTAGGAAGTGTGGTAGGGAGTGTGTCAAAAAACTAATTTATTTTCTTGGTTCTGAAACAATACAAGTTGCCCTCAATAACAGCCTGGAACAAGAGCCAGGACAGAGCTTCTACATCAACATAAGAAAGGCAATAGTGCTGCTTAGAAAGGGGTCACTGAGGACCAGTAACTGTTTGGGAAATTATAATTTCACTGTGCATTTACTGTCATTGAACTGTACATTTCGATTTTTAAAACCTTACTTCAACTACTCATCCGAAACTAAACAAAGTTAGCATACACAACTGATTTAAGCATTTTTTTTCGCAGATCGTTTTGGAATTTCATATGAAGTTTCAGGACCTACAAGTATCTCACATAAGTGAATACACCCCTCTCATTTTTGCTGATATTTGATTATATCTTTTCATGTGACAACACTGAAGAAATGACACTTTGCTACAATGTAAAGTAGTGACTGTACAGTTTGTATAACAGTGTAAATTTGCTGTCCCCTTAAAATAACTCAACACACCGCCATCAATGTCCAAACCGCTGGCAACAAAAGTGAGTACACCCCTAAGTGAAAATGTCCAAATTGGGCTCAATTAGCCATTTTCCCTCCCCGGGGTGTCATGTGACTCATAGGTGTTACAAGGTCTCAGGTGTGAATGGGGAGCAGGTGTATTCAAATTGGTGTTTTCGCTCTCACACTCCCTCATACTGGTCACTGGAAGTTCAACATGGCACCTCATGGCAAAGAACTTGCTGAGGATCTGAAAAAAAAGAACTGTTGCTCTTCATAAAGATGGCCTAGGCTATAAGAAGATTGCCAAGACCCTGAAACTGAGCTGGAGCATGGTGGCCAAGACCATACAGCGGTTTAACAGGAAAGGTTCCACTCAGAACAGGCCTCGCCATGGTCAACCAAAGAAGTTGAGTGCACATGCTCAGCGTCATATCCAGAGGTTGTCTTTGGGAAATAGACGTATGAATTCGTTTAGCATTGCTGCAGAGGCTGAAGGGGTGGGGGGTCAGCCTGTCAGTGCTCAGACCATATGCTGCACACTGTCATCCCAGAAGGAAGCCTCTTCTAAAGATGATGCACAAGAAAGCCCGCAAACAGTTTGCTGAAGACAAGCAGACTAAGGACATGGATTACTGGAACCATGCCCTGTGGTCTGATGAGATCAAGATAAACTTATTTGGTTCAGATGGTGTCAAACTTGTGTTGAAGATGAGGAGTACCAAGACAAGTGTGACAAGTGTGCCTACAGTCAAGCATGGTGGTGGGAGTGTCATGGTCTGGGGCTGCATGAGTGCTGCTGGCACTGGGGAGCTACAGTTAATTGAGGGAACCATGAATGCCAACATGTACTGTGACATACTGAAGCAGAGCATGATCCCCTTCCTTTGGAGACAGGGACACAGGGCAGTATTCCAACATGATAACGACCCCAAACACACCTCCAAGACGACCACTGCCTTGCTAAAGAAGCTGAGGGTGATGGTGATGGACTGGACAAGCATGTTTTCAGACCTAAACCCTATTGAGCATATGTGGGGCATCCTCAAACGGAAGGTGGAGGAGCGCAGTGTCTCTAACTTCCACCAGCTCCGTGATATCGTCATAGTGGAGTGGAAGAGGACTCCAGTGGCAACCTGTGAAGCTCTGGTGAACTCCATGCCCAAGAGGGTTAAGGCATTGCTGGAAAATGATAGTGGCCACACAAAATATTGACACTTTGGGCCCAATTTGAAAATCTTTCAGTTAGGGGTGTACTCACTTTTGTTGCCAGCGGTTTAGACATTAATGGCTGTGTGTTGTGTTATTTTGAGGGGACAGCTAATTTGCACTGTTATACAAACTGTACACACTGTACACTTGTAGCAAAGTGTCATTACTTCAGTGTTGTCACATGAAAAGATATAATCAAATATTTGCAAAAATATGAGGAGTGTACTCACTTTTGTGAGATACTGTATGTACCGTTCCTACAAAAAAATTATGGAAATGTGTTTTAGATTACAGTGAAATTTCTACTACATCCAAAAAATGCACAACATAATATATTTTTATTTAATAATTTTTTTAATTAATCCATTTCCCAGTAGTTTACTGTGGTTACCTTAATCATCATATTTTGATTCTTTGGGGTAACTGTTTGGGGTGCTTTTATGTACCTGTGTATGGTTGTCTAGGGTTCTTTGGATACTGTTGGGCTCATTTGGGTACTGTTTAAAGGTGTTTTTGGGTACCTGTTTTATATAATTTGTTATTATATTGGGTACATTTGGTGACCTGATTACATTTATAATTTATAATTTAGTTTACCTGATTACTAATAGTTATTTGTAGTAATTCTGGCTACCTGTTTCTTATACTTGGGCTACTATTTGGTAGTTTAGATTTATTAGTTAAAACTGTTAAAATAATTACCCTTTGGGGCCGCTGACCCATCTCTCAGCTACAAGGACTTCAGACAAATATACAGTTGAAGTCGGATATTTACACACACTTAGAACAAAGTTTTCAACCACTCCACAGATTTAATGTAAACAAATTTTTCCAACAATAGTTAACAGAGAGATTATTTCACTTATAATTCATTATAGCACAATTCCACTGGGTCAGAAGTTTACATACACTAAGTTGACTGTGCTGTAAAACTGCTTGGAAAATTCCAGAAAATGATGTAATGGTTTCAGAAACTTCTGATAGGTTACTTGCATCATTTGGGTAAACTGGAGGGGTACCCATGGAGGTGCTTCAAGGCCTACCATCAAACTTAGTGCCTTGTTGCGAGACATCATGGGAAATCAAAATAAATCAGCCAAGAGCTCGTAAAACAAATTGGAGACTTCTACAAGTCTGGTTCATTCTTGGGAGCAATTTTCAAACACCTGAAGGTAGCACATTCATCTGTACAAACAATTGTATGCCAGTAAAACACAATGGGGCCACACAGTTGTCATACCGCTCAGGAAGGAGACACATTCTGTCTCGTAGAGATGAAGGTACTTTGGTGTGAAAAGTGCAAATCAATCCCAGAATAACAGTGAGGGACCTTGTGAAGATGCTGGAGGTAATGGGTAAAAAAGTATCTATATCAACAGTAAAATCTTACTAGATTGACATAACCTGAAGCAAGGAAGAAGCCACTTCTCCAAAACTGCCATTAAAAGTCCAAAGTATGGATTGCAACAGCACATCGAGACAAAGATTGAACTTTTTGGAGAAATGTCCTCAGGTCTGATGAAACACAAATTCAACTGTTTGGCCATAATGACCGTCATTATGTTTGGAGGAAAAAGGGGGAGGCTTGCAAGCCAAAGAACACCATCCCAACTATGAAGCACAGGCGTGGCAGCATCATATTGTGGGGGTGCTTTGCTGCAGGAGGGACTGGTACACTTCACAAAATAGATGGCATTATAAAGAAGAAAACTTATGTGGATATATTGAAACAACATTTCAAGACATCAGTCAGGAAGTTAAAGCTTGGTTGCAAATGGGTCTTCCAAATGAACAATGACCCCAAGCATAACTCCAAAGTTGTGGCCAAATGGCAAAAGGACAACAAAGATATGGTATTGGAGTGGCATCATAAAGCCTTGATCTCAATCCTATAGAACATTTGTGGGCAGAATTGAAAAAGTGTGTGCAAAGTAGGAGGCCTAGAAACCTGATTCAGTTACACCAGTTCTGTCAGGAAGAATAGGCCAAAATTCACCCAACTTATGGTGAACTTGTGGGAAGCTTTTGGAAGGCTATCCAAAACCTTTCACCCAAGTTAAAGAATTTAAAGGCAATGCCAAATATTAATTGAGTGTATGTTAACTTCTGACCCACTGGGAATGTGATCAAAGAAATAAAAGCTGAAACCAATAATTCTGTCTTATTATTCAGACATTTCACATTCTTAAAATAAAGTGGTGATCCTAACTGACCTAAGACAAGGCATTTTTACTAGGGTTAAATGTCAGGAATTGTGAACAACTAAGTTTAAATGTATTTGGCTAAGGTGTATGTAAACATCTGACTTCAACTGTATATACAAACCCGATTCCAAAAAAGTTGGGACACTGTACAAATTGTGAGTAAAAAAGGAATGGAATAATTTACAAATCTCATAAACTTATATTTAATTCACAAAATAATATATAAAATGTTGAAAGTGATACATTTTGTAATGTCATGCCAAATATTGGCTCATTTTGGATTTCATGAGAGCTACACATTCCAAAAATTTTGGGACAGGTAGCAATAAGAGGCCGGAAAAGTTAAATGTACATATAAGGAACAGCGGGAGGACCAATTTGCAACTTATTATGTCAATTGGCAACATGAATGGGTATAAAAAGAGCCTCTCAGAGTGGCAGTGTCTCTCAGAAGTCAAGATGGGCAGAGGATCACCAATTCCCCCAATGCTGTGGCGAAAAATAGTGGAGTAATAACAGAAAGGAGTTTCTCAGAGAAAAATTGCAAAGAGTTTGAAGTTATCATCATCTACAGTACTTAATATCATCCAAATATTCAGAGAATCTGGAACAATCTCTGTGCGTAAGGGTCAAGGCCGGAAAACCATACTGGATGCCCATGATCTTCGGGCCCTGCATCACATACAGGAATGAGACTGTAATGGAAATCACAACATGGGCTCAGGAATACTTCCAGAAAACATTGTCGGTGAACACAATCCACCGTGCCATTCGCCATTGCCGGCTAAATCTCTGTATGTCAAAAAAGAAGCCGTATCTAAACAGGATCCAGAAGCACAGGCGTTTTCTCTGGGCCAAGGATCATTTAAAATGGACTGTGGCAAAGTGGAAAAGTGTTCTGTGGTCAGACGAATCAAAATTTGAAGTTCATTTTGGAAAACTGGGACGCCATGTCATCCGGACTAAAGAGGACAAGGACAACCCAAGTTGTTATCAGCGCTCAGTTCAGAAGCCTGCATCTCTGATGGTATGGGGTTGCATGAGTGCGTGTGGCATGGGCAGCCTACACATCTGGAAAGGCAGCATCAATGCTGACAGTTATATCCAAGTTCTAGAACAACATATGCTCCCATCCAGATGTCGTCTCTTTCAGGGAAGACCTTGTATTTTCCAACATGACAATGCCAGACCACATACTGCATCAATTACAATGTCATGGTGGTATAGAAGAAGGATCCAGCCTGCAGACCAGATCTTTCAGCCATAGAAAACATTTGGCGCATCATAAAGAGGAAGGTGCGACAAAGAAGACCTAAGACAGTTGAGCAACTAGAAGCCTGTATAAGACAAGAATGGGACAACATTCCTATTCATAAACTTGAGCAACTTGTCTCCTCAGTCCCCAGACGTTTGCAGTCTGTTATAAAAAGAAGAGAGGATGCCACACAGTGGTAAACATGGCCTTGTCCCAACTTTTTTGAGATGTGTTGATGCCATGAAATTTTAAATCAATTTATTTTTCCCTTAAAGTGATACATTTTCTCAGTTTAAACATTTGGTATGTCATCTATGTTATATTCTGAATAAAATATTGAAATTTGAAACTTCCACATCATTGCATTCAGTTTTTATTCACAATTGTACAGTGTCCCAACTTTTTTGGAATCGGGTTTGTATTTCACCACCAGAGATTATGCTTATCTATCCAGTTATTGTCTTAATTGTCTTGGGTCTTAATTGTAGGTCAACCACATAATATATAGATGTAAATACACATCTATATGTATATATATCTAAGGAATTCACTGTTTGTATTTCCTTTCACGTTGTATGCACAATATTTAACTATGTAGTGCTGGTTCATTCTAATCTAGCTCTAATCAGAATTCAGAAGTTGAGCTCAGAAAGGTAAGAATTTTCTTCTGTTATTAGACAGTCTGTTTGTGATAATAATATTTCATAAACCTTACAAGAACTCTGGTTATGCATCTAGTTGGAAAATGGACAGGAGTATGTGTCACTGCAAGGGTTGAACTGTGACATCTCTGTTATAGCACTAATCAAATACACTTTTTTGATTTTTTGACAATTCATGACATATTTGTCTCATCTGATTTGAGAAACAGGGGAATTTGTAAGTACAAGTAGGACACAAGTAGGACACTTTTAATTAGTGTCATAACTCATAATGCAGCTTTTTTATCCAAGTGCAGTTGTGATTTAATTGCTTGTTTATGCCTTCCCCATCTGTGTGAACTTGCCTCAAGAAAAGACAAGTTCAGTGTATACATTCAGCAACCATATGTCCTATGCACTATACCTTTGGGAGATGAGTGTACTTGGTATCTGCCACCACAATGCAAAAGCAACATGTTCATTTTTACGACACAAAAACAAAAATTTATGATTTATTCTAGAATTATTCAACACAGACAAAACAGTTGAAAAAAAGTTTATATGATGTTAATTAATGTGACCGTCTTTGTGACTTTAAATACAGTAATGATAGATCATTAACAAAAATACTGATCGTTTTTTAAAAGAAAACAGTCAATGACCAAGGGTATGAGAACACAAATAGAGATTGGAAGATGACCAGGGTAGGTGCCATGGGTGAAGCTGCAGAATGGAATATGACAACAAAAGATTATTGAATAGTAATAAGTATGTTATCAAGTGTTCCTAGAACATTACCAAAAGTGTAATTCTATTTTACTATGTTTATAATTCCTAATACACTGTTTCTATGAACAATACACACAAAACCATTTTGGTAAATTCCAGAATGGCCATTTCCCCAAACCATAAACCTTTTACCTGCTTTCACTCAAATCCCTTTTCCATTTAGACTTTGCAAAACTCTGCACACATCTCTCTTTGTAAATCATAATTGTCACGATGTTATCATGTAGAAAACATTGCTATTCAATAACAAAACAAAAATAATTGCAATTCTAATACACTTAACAAACAGTTTTGAAGGTGTAAACACTAAAAACCATAATTAGTCTACAAGCAATGTGTTTTGGAGCAGTGGAAGACAACATCAGAGAGTTGGAGATAGAGGAAAGAGTTGAATGGGCTTGAGGAAGAGGAACAATGATATCTAAAGACAGTCATGACATTTTACTTGTATGGTATTCTTGATTGTATTCTTGAAAATGGTTTAACAAACTGGGATAAGATTAATGGGCTCATGGTTTTAAGTGTTATGTTCAATTCTTTGTGAGATGTTTGGGATTTGGTTAATATATAATAAGTTTTGAGAAAAGAAATGTAAGGAAAAATGTACTTTCCTTTTCTACTTTTTTGGAAAGGAAAGAAAAAGGTGCAGTGGTCTCTTAATTTTTTCCGGAGCTGTATGTAAGCAGTTGTGAAAGCCTTATTAAATGAATATGTTCTATGAACCTGAAGGATATAGTTTGATTCCCAAATAGGTGATTTGTTTTATAGGGTATCTATAACAATATATCAGATGCACATTCCAATGGGCTATGTTTTCCCTTGTCTCTTCAGGGGTAATGGAGGAGGAGGAAGAAAAGGATAAATGTTTTGCGTAGCCAAAATACAGCATATTTTCTATATGTTACATCATGTAGACTAAGAAAATACATCTGGGTATCTGAATCTAAAAAGGAGCTGTGTGTAGAGATCCCTTGATTCCATTACAAAACTCTCTCGATGGTGTACGTTTAAATGCTGTGGAAATAACAATGCAAAAAAAGACAAATGCATTGGTATTTTCATGTCTTGTAGTGTAAATAGGCCCTAAGCTCTCAGAAACATGGTTCCCAGAACATTGTGTTAGCTGGGATGGCACTTCCATTTAGTTTCCTCCACATTAGACCTTCATGTCACTGTTTATTCTGAGCCATTAACATTTGCCTTTTTTTGTACAACTATACAACTGGGTAACAACGGTCATAAATCAAGCATTTGGGCTAGCCCCTTCTAACAATGGAATGCTAAGTAATATTTACAGATGACAGATCATACTCACTGCTCTCTCATAAAGGTCTCTACAGGAAAACAGGTTGAAAGCTCTTTAAAACTTCTGAGTTGTAGTGTATGTCATTTGTAAGGGAAGCCAGTAGAGCCAGGAGCACAGGGCCAGGGACCCCTCCTTGTTGGTGATAAAAATCCTGTCTAGGGCATATTAATACTACAATAGTCTAAATTAAATAAACAAGAATTACTGTCAGATTTCTGTTGGATATACATTTCTTACACTGGTGAAAATCTAAATTTCCAATCGTCACCTTCCAGGGTAACATGGAATACTTTTGCTACAGACTGCCTCGGTGCATGTTTTTTCAACAGTTTCTTTTGATCAGCTTTGTACATTGTAGCAGCTGGCGGGTGGAGAATTCAAAACAACTCAAATGAGCTAACTCAGTAACAGCTAGTTAGCTTGCTAGCTTTTAGTGGAACATATAAAATTTTATGAGTTCTACATTTAAAACAAATGTGTTACATGTGCTGCGCTGGTTGTGCCAAACCTCACTCCCTTGCATTTAATATTAGACAGACTTGCTCAGCTAAATTGTTAGAAATCATGCTACTTTCTATGAATGCACAGAGCTCGATGGCCTAGCTATGGAACACTGTTTGGGTCAATAGGTATTTGATCAACTGATGCTCAGCCATGCCTATACTGCAACCGTCTTCAGTTTTTGTTTGTTTGGAGGTCTTCTTGCTTCAAATCTGTCCCTCAGCAAACAAAATATATGGTCAAATAATTTTACATCAGGAGATTAGCATTTTCAGTACTTTTTGGCCCTGAAGTAGTTCCTAGTTGCTATATATGTATGGGGTCATGATCTGGTTGTATGATAAAGTGTAGAGGCATTTACTTTTACTATAAAATATGAGATGTTTATGAAAACCTGAAGAATTAATTCTGCTACTTCTGTCAGCAGTTATATTATCAACAAAGACAATTGAATACCACTGCAATTGAGCTTCCATGTGAGACTATGGTGCTTGCAATGCCATATGTGTTTGGTTGATTTCCACAGAGGGGCAGTATGTACAGCTCCAGAAAAATTAGGAGACCACTGCACCTTTTTATTTCCTTTCCAAAAAAGTTGAAAAGGAAGGTTTTGAGTGAGGAACAGAAGGGTTAAAATTAAGAGACCTATGCAAATTGAAAGCTTCTGTTCCTCACTCAAAACTTTTAAACTTTTTTTGGAAAGGAAAGAAAAAGCTGCAGTGGTTCCTTCTTTCCAGAGCTGTATATGCAGCACTCCTTTAATTTGCTCTAAATATTCTTTCTGCTAAAGAATGTAAATACAGTGTTTCTATACACATTCATTTTTGCATTTTGATAATTTAGCATCTCAAGTAACCTATAGCGCAATCAATTTCAGTAAAGTCAAAATTCATATTACAATAAAATATTTTTTTTATAAATGAGTTTAACAAGAGACACATTTATTTGAACTACAGTATCCCACAAAAGTGAGTACACCCCTCAGATTTTTGTAAATATTTGATTATATCTTTTCATGTGACAACACTGAAGAAATGACACTTTGCTACAATGTAAAGTAGTGAGTGTACAGCTTGTATAACAGTGTACATTTGTTGTCATTCATGGTTCCCTCAATGAACTGTAGCTCCCCAGTGCCAGCAGCACTCATGCAGCCCTAGACCATGACACTCCCACCACCATGCTTGACTGCAAGACACACTTGTCTTTGTACTCCTCATCTTTTTGCCACCACACACGTTTGACACCATCTGAACCAAATAAGTTTATCTTGGTCTCATCAGACCACAAGACATGGTTCCAGTAATCCATGTCCTTAGTCTGCTTGTCTTCAGCAAACTGTTTTACCAGCTTTCTTGTGCGTCATCTTTGGAAGAGGCTTCCTTCTGGGACGACAGTGTGCGGCGTATGGTCTGAGCACTGACAGGCTGACCCCCCACCCCTTCAGCCTCTGCAGTAATGCTTTACTCATTTATACGTTTATTTCCCAAAGACAACCTCTGGATATGACGCTGACCATGTGCACTCAACGTCTTTGGTTGAACATGGTGAGGCAGTTCTGAGTGGAACCTGTCCTGTTAAATCACTGTATGGTCTTGGCCATCATACTGCAGCTCAGTTTCAGGGTCTTGGCAATCTTCTTATAGCATAGGCCATCTTTATGTAGAGCAACAATTCTTTTTTTTCAGATCCTCAGCAAGTTCTTTGCCATGAGGTTCCATGTTGTACCTCCAGTGACCAGTATGAGGGAATGTGAGAGCGATAACACAAATTTTAACACATCTGCTCCCCATTCACACCTGAGACCTCGTAACACTAATGAGTCACATGACATCGGGGAGGGAAAATGGCTAATAGGGCCCAATTTGGAAATTTTCACTGAGGGGTGTACTCACTTTTGTTGCCAGTGGTTTAGACATTAATGGCTGTGTGTTGTGTTATGTTGAGGGAACAGCAAATGTACACTGTTATACAAGCTGTACACTCATTACTTTACATGGTAGCAAAGTGTCATTTCTTCAGTGTTGTCACATGAAAAGATATAATCAAATATTTACAAAAATCTGAGGGGTGTACTCACTTTTGTGAGATACTGTAGATACACAATTTTCTGAAAATATTTTGTATTCTAGTTTGATACTTTCATCTTTAGGGTATTTTTTGGTTTTCAAATAGTGGTTGTAATGTATAATTGTACTTATTACATTTCGTCCATCTTTGGCTATACTGGTTATGAAGCATTGCATATATTCTGATTTGATGAATGTGTAAGTCACTTTAGAATAATTTAAGGCCGTAGATTGATGGGCAGAAGAGTTGTGTATCTAGGTTGCATCGATCATCCTTTGTACAGGAGTTGGTGGAGGCGGGACTATATTAAGCTGACAAGTCCATCCCAACCATTTGCTGTGCCACCAACTGCATCTGTGCACGTGGCTGCATGCCTAAACAAACAGCCTGAAACTGTGGACAGGTCTATGTGGCCGGGATTATTATGTCAGAAGAAACAACAATCATTCGTCCTTATGAGTGATGAACAGGGATGTGGCGTCGTTTGTGGTCTCTGTTGAATCTGTGATTTATTCCTATTATACCTGTGCAGTTTATGGCTGCTGTTTCTACAGCAACACAGAACTGGAAAATAACCCCTAATTAAACTGTTGTCCTGAGATGGATGAGACTTTAGCTATGTAATGTTATATTTGCACTGTGGGTGGAACCTGATGGCAGGTGATGGATTCCTTAAGCTGATGGTGGGGACCTCAATGTGTGTATAGGAATCAGTGGAAATTTTGAACAAAATGCTATATTTAAGGATTAATTCATCATAAGAAGTCACCCTTTCCTTATTACATTTAACATAACCTGTTTCCCAGCATTAAGGACCTCAGACTGAGCCAGTGGTAAATGGTGAGAACATCAAAGAGCAGGTGTGTAATTCTAGTCATGTAGAGAAGTGCCAAAAGGCCTAACTTTTCCTTTTTTCTGTCTCATCTCTTTTTTCCTGTCCCTGTTTTTTCTTTTCTTTCATTCATTCTTTGGATATACCTTTCAATCTTTGAAATGTCTGTCTGCCCCTTTTTCCGACTATGCTCTCCTGAAAAAATGTGTTCCATAATTTGGGTGTAAGAACAGAGATGGGCTTTGACTATTAACCCCTTTGTGTTTGTTAAATTATAACTGAAATAATCAGTATGTTTGCTAAGTCATCTTTAAAAATAATCAATATAACAATATTAGGCTGAAAGTTTGACTATAACTAGTCTATCATGCCAGATGGCTACTTCCACAATCTTTGTATGGCTACAGTTAAGATATCTGTGCCATTTTCTATAAAAATTCACACACAGGAGGATGTATTAAAAATTACAGAGAGCTAAGTGGTGTCACTGACTATTCAAACCAAGAGCACAATTGATACAAATCCCGCAAAAAGTTTCAGCTCCCACAAACACAAACTTGTTATTCGTTGTGAGAGTTATTCTTTTGAAGAAAACACTCACTGAATTGTTTGTTTTTCCATTGCCCAAAGTGTGGCAATGCAAGACTGGACCATTGGTTATTGTAAAGTATAACAATCTTTTAAATAAAATTCTAATTGATGATTTGTTTCTTCTGACAACATTGAACTGTTCAGAGGTATAAAACAAGGTTGCCCAGTATCAACTTGCCTGTTTATTATGGCCATTAAAATATACACATGAGTCTATACAAATATAAATGTAAGTGTTAAAGACTATATATTAATTGTTAAACAATATATAGTATTTAACTATTCTATGTATAGTCTCTAACACTTCATTTCATATATATAGTCTTTATCCACTGTATATACAGTATCTCACAGAAGTGAGTACACCCCTCAGATTTTTGTAAATATTTGATTATATCTTTTCATGTGACAACACTGAAGAAATGACAAGAAATGACACTGCTACAATGTAAAGTAGTGAGTGTACAGCTTGTATAACAATGTCAATTTGCTGTCCCCTCCAAATAACACAACACACAGACATTAATGTCTAAACCGCTGGCAACAAAAGTGAGTATACCCTTAAATGAAAATATCCAAATTGGGCCCAAAATATTTTTTGTGGACACCATATTTAAAAAAAATGTGAGGGGGGTACTCACTTTTGTGAGATACTGATTATAAAATAAGTGTTAAACTACAGTATATATTGAGGCTTAAAAGCGCATGTAAAAAGCTTCTACTACAATGACATTTTATCTAAAACCAAACTGGAAAAGAATAGATCACTTATTTTGGAAAACATTAGGCACTACTGCATGTATGCTTATTAATTACCTTTTAAATTAATACAACTTTAAACTATCTTTGAACTTTACCAATACATTTACTGGGGCTTGTTTTAAAGCTTTCAAAAAAAAAATTGTTGAAGGATTGTTTACAGCTAAAACAGAAAAGTGGAGCCATTAGGAGACAAACAAGTTTGGTATCTCTAGCTTTTACAGTTTTAGGGGTGATCTGCATTAATCATTTAAATGTATGCTAAATTACCCTGTCATAGTTAATACACTTTGTTTATCTGTCTTTGGGAAAGTATTTTAAATTGTAGTTGTTCATAAAAAGTTGAAAAGACCTGAGTTGCCGTGATGACAAAAGTTGCTACTCCTTTAATTTGCAGCAGTATATTTATTTGCTGATTTCAGATTTGAAGAGCTAAGTATAGTCACATTTATGGAAATAATGTGCATTTAAAAGTATCCAGACCACCACATTTATATTATATTACAGCCGTACTAAATTGATTAGATTTTTTACCTCATCAATCAATACAAATTACCCCATAATGACCAATATATATATATTTTTTTATTGTTTTAAAATTAATCAAAT
Source organism: Esox lucius (assembly GCF_011004845.1). Taxonomy (NCBI): domain Eukaryota; kingdom Metazoa; phylum Chordata; class Actinopteri; order Esociformes; family Esocidae; genus Esox; species Esox lucius. Next base: position 15,317,580 of record NC_047570.1, on the reverse strand, counting down.
AAAAAACACAGAAAACTCACGTTTACATAAGTCTTTTGACTCCACTTAATACATAGTTTTACTACCTTTCGCAGTAATGGTCTGACAGTCTTTCAGGTGCCTTTTTCAAAATCCCAGCAAGCTATCATGTACCTTTTACTGAAGAATGGATTCCGTCCATAAAGGCCTGATTGGTGGAATGCTGCAGAGATGGTTGTCCTTATGTACGGTTCTCCCATCTCCACACAGAAACTATAGAGTGCTGTCAGAAGCCATCTGGTTCTTGGTCAATGCAGACTAGATGCTTTAATTGGCTGCCAAAGTGAAAGCCAGTCTGGGGCATACCCAGCAGGTCATTCTTCTCTCACAGCTAGAGTAAATTCCCTTATTGGACAAACCATCAAAAAGAGTACTCTTACACAACAAGATAGTTATACAATGCTATCAAAGCTGTTATGTAAATCTGTGTTTCACTGCACCTTATTAGCCTGTGTTTAACCTCTTTTAAACAAGTGAAATGTTTCTTTGTCAGGGGACAATGTATTGTGATAGGTTTACACAGACTGCTTCATGTAGTCCAATGGTGTCTGTGTTTCTCTAAACAGCAGGAAACAAGTTCTAGAAGTCCTTCATTTAGAGCGTGCCCATCAGATATACTGCAGTTCAATTTTACATACATGTGTTCAGTCTCATGGACAGTTGATGATTGATTAATAATCATCAACAGTAAATAAGTACAGTAAACTATCAGAAAATTTGAAAATATTAGACACTCTTATGATTGTAGGAAAACATGAGTATCTGGGAACGTGTGTGCTTGAATGCATCAACATGGTTCCCATTACGGAGAAGAATGCCCCTATTTGTTCCTAACAGGCTCTCTCAGATGAAACATTAGACTAGTAGAACCTGCTAAAGGATTGGAGGTTTTGGTTTAGCTTCTTTTGACTCTATAGCAGCCAACTTTTGTCTCACCCTAATGGCACTACACAGTGCGTTTACTGTAGGAGTACCAGACCAGAAGTTTTAAGATGCCTCAGAATGCTACACCTATGTATTTAACTGAACTATAAACTGTGGTTGGTCAGAATATTTAGGAAAATGGAGCTATTCAACAGCTACACTACAACAGAGAGGTTAAACACAGGTCTGGGCATGTCATGCATGTCATATCCTCTCTAAAACACCAGGAGCACTGTGTCTGACAGAAATTGGCATCAATTACTGAATACTCTAAAGACCAAAATATTAAAAAGATGTGTTACAAATGTGTAATGTTATATAAATGTTATAAATACACAAATACAAACGAAGAGCACATTTTTTGTATGATTATGTATAGCAGGTTATCTTTGGGACTATTTTATTGTTAATGCAGAGTAAAAAGTTTTATTGATAAGTACGGTAGGCTACTCCAAAAGGCATCAGAGACGATATTAACGATTGGTAACAAAAGAAAGATGTCATTGTCCATTTTATACCATAGCCTATGGAATTTAAATACAGTGGATATAAAAAGTCTACACACCCCTGTTAAAATGCCAGGTTATTGAGATGTAAAAGAATGAGACAAAGATAAATCATGTGACCTATAATGTGAACAATTCAATTGAAAAACAAACTGAAATCTTTGAGGGGGAAAATAAAAAACTCAATAACCTGGTTGCATAGGTGTGCAATACTAATACTTTGTTGAAGCACCTTTTGATTTTATTACAGCACTCAGTCCTTTTTGGGTAGGAGGCTATTAGCATGGCACATCTTGACGTGGCAATATTTGGCCACTCTTCTTTGCAAAAGCGCTCCAAATCTGTCAGATTGCAAGGACATCTCCTGTGCACTGCCCTCTTCAGATCACCCCACAGACGTTCAATTGGATTCAGGTCTGGGCTCTGGCATGGCCATTCCAAAACGTTCTTCATGCTTTTGTGGATTTGGATGTGTGTTTTGGGTCGTTGTCGTGCTGAAAGGTGAACTCCCTCTTTATCTTCAGCTTTCTAATGGATGCCTGAAGGTTTTGGGCCAAAATAGCCTGGTATTTGGAACTGTTCATGATTCCCTCCACCCTGACTAAGGCCCCGGTTCCAGCTAAAGAAAAACAGCCCAAAAGCATGATGCTGCCACCACCATGCTTCATTGTGGGTATGGTGTTCTTTGGGTGATGTGCAGTGTTGTTTTTTCGCCCAACATACCTTTTGGAATTATGGCCAAAAGGTTCAACCTTGGTTTCATCAGACCATAACACATTTTCCCACGTGCTTTTGGGGGACTTGATGTTTGTTTTTGTAAACTTCAGCCGGACTTTGATGTTTTTCTTTGTAAGAAAAGGCTTCCATCTTGCCACTCTGCCCCATGCCCAATTTATATGAAGAATATGGGAGATTGTTGTCACATGTAGCACACAGCATGTACTAGCCAGAAATTCCTGCAGTTCCTTTAATGTTGCTGTAGGCCTCTTGGAAGCCTCCCTGACCAGTTTTCTTCTCGTCTTTTCATCAATTTTGGATGGACGTCCAGTTCTTGTTAATGTCTCTGTTGTGCCATATTTTCTCCACTTGATGATGACTGTCTTCACTGTATTCCATGGTATATCTAATGCTTTGGAAATTCTTTTGTACCCTTCTCCTGACTGATATTTTTCAACAATGAGATCCTGATGCTTTGGAAAATCTCTGTGGACCATGGCTTTTGCTCTGAGATGCAACTAAGAAAATGTCAGGAAAATCCTACTAGAACAGCTGAACTTTATTTGTGATTAATCAGAGTCACTTTAAATGATGGCAGGTGTGTAAAGACTTCTATTTAACATGAGTTTGAATGTGATTGGTTAATTCTGAACACTGCCACATCCCCAGTTATAAGAGGGTGTGCACACTTATGCAACCAGGTTATTGTAAGGTTTTTATTTTTCATTTTTCCCCCTCGAAGATTTCAGTTTGTTTTTAAATTGAATTGTTCACATTATAGGTCACATTAAAATTGGAAAAAGTTCTGACATGATTTATCTTTGTCTCATTCTTTTACATCACAAAAATCTGGCATTTTCACAAGGGTGTGTAGACTTTTTATATCCACTCTACAATTGAGATGTTAGGAAAAATCCTGCTTTGATTATTTAAAAATGTCTCTAATCAATACTCCACGCGAACATCCTACAAATGAAATGTTATGTCATCCAAAACATAACAGTTATTGTTGATATTAGTTAAAATAAATACCTAGAGCAAACAATTATTGCAGTGCAAATTCAATTAGCATTAAAACATATTACTTTGACAGAGTTGTGTGTGTGTGTGTGTGTGTGTATGGGATAAGACTACCGTTCTGAAAATACAATTACCGGTGATATTACATCATCACTTGAAAAGAAAGTTTCCCTGAGAAATATGCAGATTAGTTACATTCTGAAGTTGAATGATATGTGTTCTTAACCTAAAATGTAAAATGATTATACAATTCATGTAATGTATGTTGACTGAGATACATGGCCAAATGATGATCAAATTCACAATCCCATTGCAGCTGTTTGCCTTACAATTGATTGCTCTCTGTTTAATTGACATATTTGTTTTTATTTTTTATGCCATACAATATTCAATGTATTGACAATTAGGTAGTGGGGGACAATGTTGGGAGTATGCAGAGCAGGTTTCTCTGTTTAAGGTATGGAATCATAAAGTTAGTTTATATTTCAGCAACAGCTCTGACCCACACTACTCTGTCTACACAATATGCTCAATATGCATCTGATTTATCAGTCTACCTCGCAATCCTTATTTGACTAACCTTCCCTTACATTCAGGCTGCTGTATTATACTATAGCATGGCAATACTTTAAAAGACAAGCAGCATTTTAACCTTAATATAAACTGGGAACTGAGATTTTTTGTTGGATCAGTGTGGGTAGGGAAAACAGCCCATGAGTATATAACTTCCATTTGCCATTAAAAAACAAGAGTTGTCCTGGCAACCAGTTGTCTGGGCATCTGTGAGAATTTATAGAAAGAGGTTAAGTAATTTGCTGATACAATGGGTATTCAAAGCATTTTGCCATCCACTTCAATCAGTGTTACTACTGCAGCTAAATATCCGGGGTGTGCCTTAGTTGACCCGCACATCTTTTCAACTGTCAATTTATGTTTTTCCGGTCTCCGCAAAAATTTAGAGAGTGTTTTAGGCAAACTTCTACATGCTGAGACTGGTTTACAACTGGTCACTCTCAAGAGCAGGATTACTGATACCACTGAACAAAAATATTGTTTGCATGGAAATAAGTTTATCAGCAACTATACCTGTGGTATATTCACAATATATCAATCTCTTTGATTATATATTAATGACTCAGATGACAGGTCAATATTTCTGATGCATTATTGCTCTATTATATTGTTGGATCATTTATTTGTAGTTGTATTTATTTTTAGACCCATTTGAAATCTTCCGCAACCCAAATGTGATTCAGGACCATCTAAATGAGACATACTGCTTCAAGTTGTTCTCTCATCATCCTTGTAGGATGTTGTGTATTTGTACGGTATTTTTATAATATATTTATGTTTTTTATTATGTAATGTTAAATGTTTTAGGAAATGGGCATCCTAATACAATCCTTCAATTAAACAAAATTAAAAAACACATGGAGAATGGTAGTCTAATTCTACAGCTATAAATAAATTAAACAATAGCATTGCATCAATAGAGGACATTCTCTGTGATTCAACCACCTGATTACATTCCAGGCATCAGCCTGTCTCCACCATTACCATTTGGGAGCAATGACCTTCACTTAAGTCTTTTACTAAAACCCAACAAAACAATAGGATTTGCAGGATCATTGCTAATACTCGCTATCATATCAGTTGCAAAACATATATGCACAGATTGCAGAAAGCAGATTTCAAATCCTTCTTCTGGCCTGAAGAAATAGGTCTGGCCCCATATCCTGGAGAGAAAAGGCATGTGAACACTGGCAATATCTGATAAGCATACATTTGTGTACCATGATGTGAGTCTGTGTATTTATGTGTTGAATAAGCAAACACAAAAATGCTAAAATTATCTGTCTCAGTGTTATTAAGACCTTAAGATCACAGCAAAGACCTAAAACATTGGTTACATTTTTATTCATTTGTTTTAGACAGTTAAAAACTCCACTCCCAGAGTACAAGCGTGTTCTAGATGCAGGCTGAAGGTAAGCAGACACCCGAGGAAACTGTGGATCTGTTGCACAGCAGGTGAGGCTTGGCTCTAATCATCCTGATGAAAGCTGACTTGTTCCAGAGGGTCTGTTGAGTGATCTCATCAGGAATTCCCATTAACAGAGAAGTAAGGGACCTAGGCTGTCCTGTCCTTTTTCTCTGGCAGCTGGGTGATGTGACAGCTCTCTCATCACACTGCGATTACAGACACTACATCTCTTGCCTCATTAACCACTGGTGGAAACTTCCTCACCATACTCCCTTGTTGTTCCAACAAGTTTGAACATAGTCAGTGGTGATCCAGTCCAGTCTCTTACTAAGCCAAGTTATATAGTCAAAACTAACCAGTTAGGAGACGTTATTGTTGGCAATCATGTAAACAAAAGTTAGCCATGAAAATGTCTTGATCATTCTGTCCACAAAATAAAACTGTATAGAATTGTTTCATACAAGGTGGAAGAAATCACACTCTTCCATTCAATTCTAACATTAAAGGCAGAAATTATAAACAAATAATACTATTGGCATGTGTCAGCAAAGGCATTTAGAGGGGGCATTGTGTGGAATCTTACCTCTAATTTCTAAAAGACTGAGACTTGTTTGCTCCTTGTGTTCCCTTACCGGAATAGGATTAGCTAGTCCAGGGTGGTTTAGAATAGGAAAGATAGTTCTATGAGTGTCTAAATCTAGTATCAGGAGACTACAAGTGAATGCATACTGATTGTCAGATCGGCAGGAAAGTTTAAATGGGGAATATCCCAGGCCCTCACAAAAATATAGAAAAATAATATTTGGTAAATAAACTTCAAACATTAACTGCAGATGATACTAGTTATTTTTGCTTTTAGTACAGAAAATGTATTCATGCTTGCAGTACAGACAAAATCGTACACATGGCTCATTTGAGGATAAGTAAAGGGGATGTTTTCATTATGACTGATTGACTGCAATATCAGATTTGGTCTACCACACAGTTTAATGTTTTGGATTAATCGCTATGAGTTTCCTACAATCAGACAATGCTAGACAATAATAAAGCTTACTCCCCAGACACTGTTTACAGTAGGCCCAGTTACCAGGCTGGAATTTATCTAGTTATTTGCTAACACGCCTCCTCTAGCACGACAACCCTTCCAGTTTCACTATCCCAACAAGTCCTTGGATTCTAAAAGGAGCCTCTGGGTCTGGGACTTTTTCTTTTATCTGGTGACTCACTCCTGCCAGGCAGTGCTGTCCTGGCTAAAGACTAAGCAACAATGATATCAGGGGGAATTCAGCTGAACCTTCACTAAATGGAATGAAGGGGATTCATTTAGAATGTTTGCTATTTGTCTGGATAGAATGATATGTGAGCTCCCCTACATATGCATTAATAGCCTAAATCCAACAACTGAATTGTTTCTCTCTGGGAAGCTACATTATATTTGCCAAAATAAACAAGACTAAGCTGCATGACAATAATCTCTCTCAGAGTCAGAGAATATAACAGATCATTAAATGGATAATACAAATCTAAGTTTAATTAATCTATATATATATATATATATATATATATATATATATATATATATATATATATATATATATATATATATATATATAAATAATTAACTTATTACCTAACTTGCTTTGTTTAAGTTGCAATACTCCTAGATAATGTTTAAGGCCCATTGTAAAACTTGCTTGTAAAAAATCACCAACTTAATTATGAAGATCTATGATGGCCTACGGAGCTCCTGTACATGGAGAGGGAAGTTAGCTTTTCACTGCAGGATACACGGCCGCTATAAACAAGTAATGGTTGTTCAACTTCCATGTTTGAAATGTGAGTTACATAAGAATACATAAACATTACTTGACATGGGGAATGCATGCTGACCCCCATCCCCTGTCCCCTACATCCTTTGAGTTGTAATAGTAGCTTTTGCTACCCTTTAGATCCACAATATGGGTAACCAGTAGTATAAACACTACGCTAGCCTAGTATAGCTGGGCCGCAATAAAATGTGTTGATTGTGGTTGCCCTCCCCAAGATTCAAACCTGGGTCACCCATGTGAATGGCTGTGTCTCTAGCCACTATGCCAGAGGGCTATAAATTTACCAGGTGTCAGTATAGCCTCTTGACGTTTTTTGTCACGCATTAACATCACGCCAAGTTTGAATGTTTCGTTAGACACCATTAACCATTGTGTTAAACTGATTAACGTTTCTTATTAAGTTTACCTCCACCACAGATCCTAAGACAATTCAAAAATCCACCAGAAGTAGTCGCAATATAACAGTAAACAGTTTCATTTTAGGCTTCCTATAACATAGCCACTGAAGGTTGTAGCCAAGTTTTTGTCTATCTTGAACAAATCCTATTTTGCCACTGGTTTTCACAGCTAATTAGCCATTTGTGAATGACACTGATTAAGTATCTATCAATATAGGTGACTGACTTTTTCGTCAAGTGATAAGACGAGAGAATCATGTAGCCAGCAAAGCGTTTTTCTATCCTGGATAAATCCTAATATCCAACAGAACTGTTTTATTGTAGCCTTCCTATTACATAGCTACTGAAAGTTATAGCTAGCAAAGCTTTTGTCTGTCCTGCACAAATCCTAAGGCATAATGTGTTTTGACTGCAACAGGAGTCAAACACAGGACCTGCTGTTCCATAGTCTGCGTCTGTGACCACTGCTCTATTTAACAAGGGTCAGTCAGTCTGTCTGTCTGTCTGTCTGTCTGTCAGTCAGTCCTCTAGGCTGGCTCCACGTACGTGGTCTGGCAAAAATAGCAGCTCACGTGCAGACTCAGGAACAGGAGCAGTCATGTGTCAAAATCCCTCTGACCAAAATGTTTCTTCATTCACAGGGCTAGGTAGAAAAGTGGCAGGGTCTCAATGGTCTGAAGCATTAGAACGGATGTCTAAGGGCTGAGGTGGCTTATTGTATTCACACCTACCTGTCCAGACAGGTCCTAGGTGCTAGAAAAGGTAAGCCTGGAAGGGACCAAAATCAAGGACCAAAAACCACAACCGATATGGTATAATGATTAATATCACCCCAAACAACGTCATTTATTTTTCATGTCCAACATTATTGTTGAGACTGATGCTGTATTGATACAACCCTTTGACATGGTGTTAGGGGTTGTTACCATTCAAATGTGCACAGAGACAGTTCTTCCCTTCCTAAATGTTACAAAAAAGGATGTGATATTTCTTAGGCAGAAAAAAGCCAAAGAAAGAAAAGACAGACCTCACTGAATGCATTGCTGGATTTGTCTACTCCAGCTAAGGAATGGTCATCAAAGACAAAGCTGCTCCCAGGAGACCTTATATCATGTTGCATCCATCCGACATTAACACTTGACCTTCTGCCCACCAGCCTTGTATTTGGTTACACATTGTGTGGTTCTCCTCTATGGCTAAAAAAAAAATACTTCCTAGCGTGTAAATACTATGTAGTTGGAATGAGCTTCCAATGACAAACTTTGGCTAGTTGGAGTTTGGGTGGAAAAAATTTACAATTGTATAATAAATATGTGGTCATTCAGATGAGATGAGACTTTTCTTTCAGGGTATCAACACAAGAGACTAACATAGGCAAGAATGGACAGAAATAAACACAAGGGCATTGAATCTTCTCTTCCAGTTGTCCCCAATGGTAGAACTTGCAAATAACAATCCTTTTTTGTGTTCACTGACTGTGGTTTTGTAAACCTAAACAACCCAATGCAGAAGGCCTGGCTGTTAAATTACCACGGAGTGTATGTCAGTGTCCTTTCAATAGATATGTTATAGTAAATATTGGATATAACTGGATGTAAGCATTGAAGTGACTGTTGCGTTGATGGGTAGTCATATGATACACACTAAAAAAATAGCAGATGGGTGGACTGACTCATAATCAGATAACAGTATAATGTTGCGTGCTCTCATCCTTCTGTCTGAAGAAATATTGAATTAGAGGATAGAAGAGCCTTTGATTCTCCTGCTGTTACAAGAAAAAGTGAGAGCGGGAAACAGAGACAGCCAACATGGGTCGGTACATTCAATTTTTGTCAGAAACTCAGAATAAACATTTAAATATGACTTGATTTCTCAATGTGTTTTAGGTTGGAAGATCAAGATTAAGATTGTGGGCAAAAGACAGAGCACAAGCCAACGTAAAGTAACCAAAGATAGAGAAAAACTGCAGCCATAGTCTGAATTTTTCATTCATTTTTGTACAGTTTGTTCTCATATATCAAGATAAAAAGATTATATATATTTATGCACACAATACCCTTTGTTTCATGTTTTTCAAATACATAATTTCACTAGTGGATGGATCATCTACAAATGAAGAAAATTCCAGATGCTTGCTTGACAACACCTGGGAAACTTCTCATCATTCATCAATCATGAATTCCATCATTTACCAAAGAATGCTTGAGGAGAATTGTAAAGACATTGGTCAAAAAGTCAAACCGAACATGGATTTTGAAACAGGACAATGATCCAAAACACACAAGCAATGCTACAACAGAATGGATAAAATAACGAGTGTTACTGAATGGCTGCATCAAAGCCCAGTGTCATTTGTTAAATTAGGTTAACTTAATCTGTTAATAGTGTCAAAGTGAATAGTGCATATCCATAATGCCCACATATGTAAATAAATATACACATTTCCAGGGGATGTACCTACATTTTCTATCCAAACAATAAAAACGTGTTGCAGGTTTTTGCTTAAGATGAGTGTAAATACTTAATGGATAGGCAACGTTGGAAGGGTTATTTCCTGTGTGCTTCAATTCAGTTAGAATTTGAACTTAGGTATGGGAGCAGTAGGAAGGCTGGGCGTATTTGAAAATAAGTCCATTTAGTCAATACCATGTAAAATCTACAAAATATCCATGGATTTTGTCTTTCGGCGGAATTCCATTTTCACAGTGAATAAACGAGACGTTGTTTTGCACCTGATCCTTCTGTTTCTTCTTACTGTTCACAATACATCCAAGTCTACAACATGGAATCGCTCTTCAATAGTGCCTAAAATGTGATGAGTCCTTGAGTCAGTTTGTTCAACAAAAACATATACAGCATTGCTTAACAAAAAATCTCACAGAGGTACCTTGTACAACATACTGCTCATCTAACTTGGACCATGCTGAGCAGATTTGCGAGATTCCCTGGGCACTTGCGGTATGCCTGGATTAGGATTTGAACTCCTAGCCACAACAACACTGATGTACTGCGATTACAATCACTTTGAATACAATACAATACAATGCTGTCATTCCAGGCTGGTCTTTTTGGTGGAGGTCATGGCCTATTCTGTAAAATCTCACACAGCTTCCCTGTTTTTATTGCCATAGTTGATCATTCATATCTAGCATTACGTTTTTATCTGGGTTTGTTCACATTCAAAAGGCTTTGTAAAAAGCTATTACTATGACCATGGGGTGGCTGGGTCTGTCACTGAACAATAATTGAGACGTGTCAAATAAGGGGAGTAGAAGTACACCTACCTTCCCAAAGTCTTTCATGTCTGCATGACCTGTCCTTTGGCTGGACACAGCTGGCTCGCTATACCTCTTCTGCCACAATGCTTCTTCACATCACAAGCCCATAATACACACCATCTGTGCTGAGCAGAGAGGGAAATGGAGAGGGGAAACAGTACCAAAATTCTGGTTTAAACATAGGATGCATTATGATACCACTGGAGCTTTTATTTCTTTAAAAACTTGATTAAATCACTCAGGAAAAAACAGTATCTTAACAACGTTTTCACAGTTTTGAGAGTTGCTGAACCATCACAGAAGGGGAAAATTATCCCCTTGCACAGTTAGGTAGCACCTTTAACATTTTAGTAATGTGTTGACGGTACAGAGGATGTGGTGGCTACTGTCTCAAAATGTATTATTGGATCACGTTCATCTTTGTGTGGAAAAGTACTCATTACAAGAATTCCTTTCAGCCCGATTGTAATTTATTTTTCAAAGAAGTGTCAGCTTGAATAAAGCCCTCTTCTTTTTCCTTACATACTTCTATGAAATATGTGGCTGGGTGGCAGCTACAAGCTGTGCAAAAGCCTAGGGAGATCTTTTGTAGCTGCCTCTGTCACAGGCAGGAGATTACAAAATGCCTGCCCTCTTTGTGTGGCAGGGAGACAGCCAAGGGCTATTCACAGACATGGTTCAAATGGGGTGAACTGAATAAGAAATAAATGTTTCATTGATGCAGCAGGCTTCAAGTCAAGCTGGGATGTAAGCACCTTTTCTAAGCAGCTAATACTTTGGACAGATTCACAGGTGATGCATAGCATGTCATCAAATTCCACAGTGCAGAGATTAAAATGAGAGTCGTGGGTTTCAGTGGATGTACAGTTGTGGTCATAAGTTTGAATACCCTGGCAGAAATTCTGGCATTGATTTTGAAAATATAAAAATGTCGTTTTTTTAATTTTTATTTAAGGATAGTGATCATTTGAAGCATTTTACTATCACATAGTTGTTGTCTTCTTTTTAAATCATAATCATAACACAAATCACCCACATAACACAAAAAACCCACAGGTAACCTCAGGAGAAATACAGGCTGCTCTGGAAAAAGACGGCGTGGTTGTTTTAAGGGGCACAATATGACGATTCTTGAACAAAAATGAGCTGCATGGTTGAGTTGCCAGAAAGAAGCCTTTACTTCGCCAATGCCACAAATAAATATGACAATATGTCCAACAACACCTTGACACACCTCGCAGCTTCTGGCACACTGTAATTTGGAGTGACGAGGCCAAAATAGAGCTTTATGGTCACAACCATAAGCACTGTTTGGAGAGGGGTCAACAAGGCCTATAGTGAACAGAATACCATTCCCACTGTGAAGCATGGTGGTGGCTCACTGATGTTTTGGGTGGGTGAGTGCAAAAGGCACGGGAATCTTGTGAAAATGTATGGCAAGATGAATGCTGCATGTTATCAGAAAATACTGGCAGACAATTTGCATTCTTCTGCACAAAAGCTGCACATGGGACACTCTTGGACTTTCCAGCATGACAGTGATCCTAAGCACAAGGCCAAGTTGACCCTCCTGTGCTTACAGCAGAAAAAGGTGAAGGTTTTGGAGAGCCATCACAGTCTCCTGACCTTAATATCATTGAGCCACTCTGGGGAGATCTTAAATGCGCGGTTCGTGCAAGACGACCAAAGACTGCATGACCAGGAGGCATTTTGCCAAGACGAATGGGCAGCTATACCACCTGCAAGAATTCGGGGCCTCACAACTATTACGAAAGACTGCACACTGCCATTGATGCTAAAGGGGGCAATACACAGTATTTAGAACTAAGGGTAAGCAGACTTTTGAGCAGGGGTAAGTAAAAAATTTTCTTTGTTGCCATGTTTTGTTTTATGATTGTGCCATTCTGTTATGACCTACAGTTGAATGTGAATCCCATTAGAAATGAAAGACGTGTTTTGCCTGCTCACTCATATTTTATTTACAAATGGTACATATATTAGCAATTTTCCAAGGGTATGCAAACTTTTGAGCACAACTCTATGCTCTAGTGATGATGTAAAATCTTACAGTTTACAGTGATACTCTGCTGCCAACCAGTGGCTAAAGCAGCAAATAATCATAAAGGGAAGAAATCCATTACTTGTTAGATGGCATTTGTCAACATAAATTGGAAACGTCAGATGTTTGAATATGCATCCCCATTTATTTTTGGTCACATCTACAACCCTGTTTCCAAAAAAGTTGGGACGCTGTTTAAATTGTAAAGAAAAACAGAATGCAAGGCTGTGCAAATAATTTCAACCCTATATTGAACAGAAAATAGTACAAAGACAAAATATCAAATGTTGGAACTATGCAATTTTACTGTTTCTTGAAAAATATATGCCCACTTTGAATTTGATGCCAGCAATACATTTCAAAGATTCTGGGACAGGGGCAAAAAAAGACTGGAAAAATTGTGCAATGCCAAAAAAAACCTAGTGGACATCTCACAACTAATTAGGTTAATTGACAACAGGTCAGTAACATGATTGGGTAAAAAATAGCATAGCAGAGAGGATGAGTCTTTCAAAAGTAATGATGGGGAGGTGTTCACTACTCTGTGAAAAACTATGCAGGCAAATAGTGCAACATTTTAAGATTAATGTTATATATTGAGACTTTTTATATACATTTTACTTGTGACTTGACTTGCACCTATATAATCTGTAGATTCTAGTAGAATGTTGAATAGTTATGCAATTCTGTTGAGTCTGCAGTCTTTACACAGTAAATACACCGCAGTAGCATATTTACTGTTATTTCTAAAGAAAAATAGATGCAAAATGCAATATCTGTACATATTTTTAGTTAGGTTTATAACCAAAAAAATAGCAATCCTATGTGCAAAACAATCTTGGCATGATGGTAGTGTTTTATCAAACTGTCAAGTAAAAAAATACAAATGTTGAACGCCATCGTGTGTTGTGAACAGCTGTGAAACAGGCTTGAATCTCAAATTGCATATACTTGCATATTATTTATTATGCCAGATTAGTTTTCGAGACGAACAATTGCCGTTTCTCAATGTCAAGGATCCTTCCTTGACATTGAGAAACACCTAATGTCCCAAACCACACTACGCTGGAAACAGTAGGTCTAAAGTTCCCGGATGGTGTACTATTTCTGGTGGACTTTCGAGGCATGCTTTTTGTGGTAATATAGACCACAATCCCTTGCGCAGTAAAAGAGGGGTTTCCACGATTTTTAAGTATTTTCAATTGACGAAAACGTCATTTATAGACACCTATATTGACAGTATCAATGTCATTCACGTATGAAAGAGAACCGACCGTTGTTTTCTTCTATGAAATCAAATAGCTTTGGCAGTGTAAAGTTCGTCTTCAGTCTGACTAGCAATTGCTCAATTATTATGACTAGTATTACTGGCTTGTGCTATTAAAACTACCACTGGTAAAAGCCATACAGTTCATAGATGCTATTTGTGGTGGAAGTGAACTTCATAAGAAATGGTAGTAAGTTTAACACAATGTATAAACGGTGTCTAGCTAAATATTCAAACTTGGCATGATGTAAATGCGTTACAAAATCTAACGTTGCGACGCAATTTTATGACGAGTATATCCCAGTCGGTCCCAATACTGGCATACTAACTTACTATACTATATACTAAACATTACGTACTAACATCAGCCGCGAATTACGTACTCGTAGTACGTAGTATGCGATTTGAGATTCAGATACAGCCATACACATTCCAAAAATGCTTCCTGTTGACCGCATTCTATTCTGCCATTGGCTGATTCTTTGTGTTATAATGTGTACCTTCCTTGGATTTGTCGTGTGATTTCATTGGATACACATTTCCTCATGTTTATTGGCCCATCAATGAAACGGAGTTATTCTATTTGCTAGAAGCTCGAAGCCATAATCTCAGAAGCACCCAATTGGTTCAAAAACTGGGTTAGTGGTGCAAATATCATCATCAGAGGGAAGTAGGTCATGTATGCCGATTGTCTACGGACGTTCCTATCCTCAGTATGCATGTGCTGCCTTTTGACAGTAAGTAACTAACTTCGGTATACATTACGAAATGTGCGGATATAACATGTTTCCTAAATTCAAAATGGTGAATGTGGTATTTTGTGTGCATTTCTTGACTCGTATAATGGCACTCAATTGGCTGTCTAATGCCATTCCCGAGGAGGTACAATCATCAGCTTACTGTGTTTGTTTTAAAGGCATCGTGTCATTTGATACGTTGAGAAACTGCTGTTCTGTGTTACTCATCAAATTTAAACACTGGAATGGCCGTAATAATATTTTATTCAGATGCAGATTTGGTCTGTTGAACATTGCGTAAAAGGTCTTAACTTCACGGCTCGGGATTGAATGAGGTCATAGCTATGTTGCATAAAACAACTAGTGACGCACGGTTACCTAATACCTATAATAGTTTCCCTCTCTTTATCTTCAGTATTTAATTAACAGCAAGGTGTTTATCGCCTACACGATCATGTGTAGCAATACGAAGCATAGATAATGTTACTATACAATAAATAAAGCACACTAATGTGTGCATACTGTAAATGCAACATTTTACTAGGGGCTGTTGTGTTTCAGACTGTGTCAAATCAATGTGAAATTTGGACAGTGACAGATGTGTCTTCTGTATTGTATTTTCTACGTTGCGTGACTGATGTTTTTCCCCTTGTCGTCTCCGAAAATGTCGTAATGCAGAATATCCGTAGCCATGTATTTTACCAAGCTTCAATGGTCGTGAAAACCAAGGCTAATTGGTCATAAATTGTCAAGACTCAAAAACATTCTTATAAGCATGATATTACGTAATACGTTGCATATTGCTGCATTTAATATTTTTATTAATCAAAATGTTACATGTTAGAGTAAGTTTTTCTGAACGAGGTTCATTATGAAGACTGTACCTGCTTATAATAGCTACTGGGATCCAATTATCACACGTAAATGGGCTTTTTTGTAAATATGACTTATTCTTAAAATACTCCTGAAAAACTGAATAAATCACCAAAGTGTATCATTAATGTTGCATTAATAACAGATTATTCTTCTTAATATTACCTATACATAATATGCCACCAAGTATAGGTTAGCAGATAATTAGAGATAATCCTGTTATTATTGTCATGTCTTTGCTAGACCCTTAATAGTAGTAGGCTGCTAGAAAACTCTGTTTCTGGTTTTATGAAAGATTTACACATTAGCAGAAAAAATATTATTTGTGGATAATATTTTTGGCTCCTACCTGAAATTAAATGTTGACGATCATATTTTTCTTTAGCCAGTTGTATTATGTTGCAACTACTTTTGTGCCAAGTTCCTTCTACTGGAACTATGACATCTATTGAGACATGCTTATATCCCCTAAATGATGCTAGTTTTTGTCATGCTGCCCTCATCCCATTAGCACTTTCTGTTTTAATTGGGTGGAGTATATAGTTTGGTAATCTTATGCCTTAATTGACAGGCAGTGCAGATAGATGGAGATGAAAGATGTGGTTCAAGGGCTTCCTATCCTATAACAATTTATCTGGCTAACCAGAGATCTGGGACCTAGCAGAGCTGGCATCAAAGCAGTGGCTGCCAACTTTTTCTTCCCCAGGAACCACCGATTTACTGAGTAATTTTATAATTGAAAGCAATACCTGCCTATTGTCATTTGTGTATTGTCAAAATGTATGTACTTTTTTGTTGTACCCTTAGAAAACCAGCAATCTGTGGACTACAGTTTGAAAACTACTGCCGTAAAGCAGGGTTAACTGGTTACCTACCTTATTGCAGGGTTAGCTTGTTCTCTGCCTTATCGCAGGGTTAACTTGTTCTCTACATTATACCTGGGTTTCTAGTTCTCTGCCTTGTAGCAGGGTTTTCGTGGTTGTCTACCTTATAGTTGTGTTTACTAATTCTATACATTATACAGGGTTTAGTGGTTGTCTACCTTATAGCAGGGTTTATTAATTCCATACCTTATAGCATGGTTTACTCATTCTCTTTTTTGTCAGTATGGGCACAACCTTTTGTTTATGTGTATTGATGTTATCCTTCCTTGTGACTTTACTGAAAAATTAAAAGGTATTATTCTCTGCAGGGCTGTTTGATGCAGCTCATGATAAAACATGTACATACAAAATGTGGATTGCATTGTCAGCTCCAATGTCTTGTCTCTTGATATTGCAGTGAGGAATAAGGCTGTAATGTATGCAGTATATTAATTTTGTTCATTGTAATCATACACTGGCAGAGGATACGAATGGGGGAAAATAGGTCAGTGGAGAATCGAATTACAACAGGAAGATTTTCAGGCACAGTGGAGCAGAGCATTACTTGGTGTGATTATAGTAGATGCTGTGCAACAAAAAATACAAGTTGTTGCTGATTGGCTAAAATGTACGTACATTTCTGATGTAAGAGACCGATCAATGACTTCGGGACAGATATACAGGACACCTAATCTTGATATAAAAGGCCACAAAACCACTACATTGCAAAAACTTTGAAAGGAAACATTTATCGAGGCATTTATCTTGATTAAACGACAGTTGCCCACAAACAAATGACCAGGTCACGTCTGTAGCAACGAAAACCTGCAAAATACAAATTAATTAATAGAACATAAATAGATTGTAAACAAATTAATTAATAGAACATAAATATAAATAGAATGTAAATACAAATTAAAACACTTTATACTGGTTAATGTTAGCATCATTTGTTTGTATACTCTGGTACAGTGTAAGTGAGATGAAAAGCTTAGAATGTCTGTGTTTATTATTCCTGATTTGATACATTCATATTTATGTATTTTAAATGTCAATGTCCAGAGTTCAGTGCCTCTTTTTGAGTGTTTTGGAAAGTACATTTATTCAAATATTATTACAATTTTGTTTAAGACCTTATTGTAAATATCCATACCCCTTTTTTAATATGCATATATCACCAATTCCTATGTGAGGGTAAGCCCCTCTTCAATCGAGGCTAATTTAGCAGGATTAGTATGTTTTGTAGATTCGTACTCGTTATCCTCAAATTACAGCTGATGGGTTTGCTAAAGGAGAGTAATTGGGTAAAGGCCACATCCTTGATTTTGATTATATAAGCTGTGATCAGTGCTGTAGATATGGGTTTTCAGTTGACTGTAGCCTACCTGATTAGCTACTTATTTTCAATCATGTTGGTGGCTTCATCATGGTATGTGTTGCAGCCATAACTCAGTTTATGTAGCATATCCTGCCTTGTTAGAAACTATTCCAAAACATGCATGTCATGAACCCCAATACTTTTATTTGCATCAAGTAATTCATGATTCTCTAAGACTCTCAACAGTGGGAGGGGGAGGGGGAGAGAGAGAGAGACTACTATGGCTTTTACCTTATGCAAGACCCTATCTGAAACCATAGAGATCTACATTGATCCTCTTACTTCACCTTGGGTCATCTACATATCAGCACACAGTCCATGTTGTACAGTGGCTCCACAGACTCCGAGGTCTTAGAGGGCTGATCCGGTTTCCTCTTGCCTTTTTATATAAAGAAAGGATATCTGACTCTTTGCTGACTTGCTTTTCAGATCTGGGTCACTGCTGGAAAAAAACTGAATGACATGTTTTGAGGACAACCACACTTATGAATATTTGTGGTAAGTTTCACACTCTTTAAAACAATCAAGGATTATTTTATATTTTTTACAATTGTTGTCTATGAATATCATAGAAGTCGCTTTCACTCTAAGTTACCTACAGTAGGGTTTTGGAACATAGTATGTGCTGAAAGCAGTTTTTTTCTCTTCATAGATGATCTAATGGCAGACCAAAGAATGGATATTTCCTCCACAATGAACGAGTTCATGTCTCCGGGCTCCACTGATCTGATCAGCTCCATTGGCACACCTGGCATTGACTACACACGCAAGAGGAAAAGCAGCGCCACAGATTACCAGTAAGCCTGACTTCAATACCGTGAATAGACTTACCTGTCTACCTGTCACCTGAAGATACTATAGTGACTGTAGTAATTTCAGAGGTCCCAGGTCTGTCACAGTCTTTCACTCTAGGCTAGTGGTTCTCATAGTGGGTTAGGGTAAGAGGTTTTGAGTGGTTCTCACAAGTTTGACATTGAATTAATGTAATACATACTATAAAAGGCTACCTATCAAAAAGATATCACCTATGTGCATGTTCAGAACCTAAAAAGTTGCTGTGACTAGTTTTCAACAATGACATGCAAAATCTGGTGTTTCTTGTTTAGACAGATTAGAGGTCAATTTATGTTATACATATAAAACACAGTTTAGCAGTCAGTTTAAAACACATTGCCAGAACAATAATAGGCGTTATTATATATTGAATCCTTTCTAAAATAATTCTAAAAAAATACCTGCCATTCAAAAACAAATATTGTTATCTTGCTCTTGATGACTAATAACAGTAATATGAATAGTAATAAGAACTGGTATTGTTTAATCTGTAATTTTGTTATTCTGTGTACATTTAAAGCTTCAGACAAGCTCAGTGCATATAGTTTATTAGATTTTCATAAAACCTAGGATGTTTCTTTTATATGGAGGACAGTATTAAATTGGCCAACTAAGATTTGCCAGCCATACTGCATATTGGTTATGCAAATCATCTTTATTACATCCATGTCATGGTCATTTCATTTTGTTCGTCATTTGTGCCATTTTGTAAAACATTTTTCATACTTTTTTATTATTAAATACTTGGAAGGAATGTGTTTTAAAAATTTCTATTAAAAGTTGACAACTACATAACTACAGTAGTGTTCCTAGATATCAACAAATAATTGGTCACACAACCTTAAATTAAGGTTTAGTCTAGGTCAGAATAATCATTATCGGTACCCTTTTTGGGATTTTTAATTTGCACATTTCCTTGCTTTCACAGAATTGATGGATTTTCTTTTGAGTAAGTATCAAACTAAAATATATATATATATATTTTTTTAAGTAGACAATGCCTCTGCATTATTAGTTGGCTCTCTGTGATCCCTGTTGGGTTGGGAATAGATTGCACATAGTAGGAAATCCCCAAATTTTATGATATTTTCTAGTGTTAGAGGTTAGTCACTGTTCCCATATCTGTTGAAGCAAAATACGAAAGATATACTGTGTCCCCTCAGATCTGAGGCTTCATGGATGAAATTCCTCATCCCCAGCTCAGGTCAATCAAAATTTGTGCATCATGATGATCAGTACCCTGAGAGTGACCGGTCAGTGAGTATGTATGAATAGCTGTGAATATTGGAGAGCAAGTCATGCTGTAGTGTAGATTTTTAATCGAAAATAATAGATTGATTATATTTTTGTAATTACCAGGCGCTCATGGGCAAAATAAACTATTTTCCCATTTTGTTTTGGAATTCAAACCAGCAACAGATCAATTTCTGACCCAACTTCAGCCAACGAAATGGCTACAGGCCTTAATGACAGGATGCTCTGATTTGACCGACGGGGTAGTTACTGTTTGATAATACTATATTGTTGTCTTTGTAATATTTTACACTGTTGAACGCTAATACAGGAGTATAGCTATATTTCTCTAAGGCTGAGTGGGATGACAGATATAGTCTTGTATTCAAAATAGAGTACATGTGTAAACTATTTATGTAGCTAGTGCCAAAGATTATAAGAAAATATTGGATTGGCCTTTAATTTATTAACACAATACATGTTAGTGACCTTGATGATTCATGTCAGTCTAAAGCGCTCCACTATTTCTTTTTCGCTGAAGTCTCTTGCTTTCTTCACCTGTCATTTTATGTGTTGTGGGCATATGTTTTACTATTCTTCTTGGTACTAATGTCATTGTGTCTTTTAAAAGGGATAGCATGGATACGGACAATGACAAACTTGGTGATCATCATGGGCGCATTAAAAATGCCAGGTAACCATGTTGATGCATTCATACCTTTCCCAGATTTGGGAGAATTACTTAGTTGCCCTCTTTATTAATATCCATGTTAAGTTTGCAGATGTTTCTACAATTACAGGCCAACTAGATGTGTTGATTAATTTATCGGTGTTAAATGCTCTTTGCACAGGGAGGCTCACAGTCAGATTGAAAAGAGACGCAGGGACAAGATGAACAGCTTCATAGATGAGCTGGCTGCACTAGTGCCTACATGCAACGCTATGTCCCGTAAACTAGACAAACTAACGGTCCTGCGCATGGCTGTACAGCACATGAAGACCTTAAGAGGTGAGGGTAGAAGTGTGTTCCCTGTGCTACCAAGTGCAATGCAACAACAAAAGTACCACCATGCAGCTGATTGAAGTAAATCTGACCAAAAAAAGATGGCATATTCACTGATCCTGCATCATGTTTTTCCTGACTCCCAGGCACCGCTAACCCCTACACTGAAGCAAACTACAAACCTACCTTCCTGTCAGACGATGAGCTAAAGCACTTAATACTGAGGGTGGGTATTCTAACCTCCATAGGCAGTCTGGTGTTCTCCGAGTGTTTCATTATTACTTCATAACTCCTCTGTATTTCTCTCATCTATCTATTCGCCTCCTCTCCACAGGCATCTGATGGCTTTCTGTTTGTTGTTGGCTGTGATCGAGGGAAGATCCTATTTGTTTCGGAGTCAGTCGACAAAATCCTAAACTACAGTCAAGTATGCTCTCTTCCATATGTTGCAGTTTTTTATTCCTTTTTAATCGTGGTTCTGCAATGATTTTTAAACCTGATGAGCTAACCTAAAGGCAATACAATAAGAAATAGTTATATTTGATGATAGAACTTATACAGCTCTGGAAAAAATTAAGAGTCCACTGCAAAATTCAGTTTCTCTGGTTTTACTATTCATAGGACTTAAAATAATGCAAAGAAAACAAATTCATATTCATTTTTCAACAACAAAATTCTAATGTTTTAACTTAGGAAGAGTTCACACAGAAATCATTATTTGGTGGAATAACCCTGATTTTTTTTAATCACAGCTTTAATGCATCTTGGCATGATCTCCACTAGTCTGTCACATTTCTGTTGGGTGACTTTATGCCAATCTTGGCACAACAATTCAAGTAGCTCAGCTTTGTTTGATGACTTGTGACCATCTTCCTCTTGATTAAATTCGAGAGGTTTTCAATGGGGTTTAGATCTGGAGATTGGGCTGGCCATGACAGGGTCTTGATCTGGTGGTCCTCCATCCATACCTTGATTGACCTCGCTGTGTGGCATGGAGCATTGTCCTGCTGGAAAACCAATCCTCAGAGTTGGGGAACATTGTCAGAGCACAAGGAAGCAGGTGTTCTTCCAGGATAACCTCGTACTTTATTCATGCATCCTTCAAAAAACCAAATCTGCCCTATTCCAGCCTTGCTGAAGCATCCCCAGATCATCAATGATCCTCCACCAAATTTCACAGTGGGTGCGAGACACTGTTGCTTGTAGGCCTCTCCAGGTCTCTGTCTAACCATTAGATGACCAGGGTTTGGGCAAAGCTGAAAATTTGACTTGTCAGAGGAGATGACCTTACTCCAATCCTCTATGGTACTCCATTCCTCTATTCCTCTTTCGCAAACTTCAGCCTGGCTGTTCTTTGCTTCTCATTGATGAAGGGCTTTTTTTCTAGCTTTGTTAAATTTCATCCCTGCCCCTAGGAGCCTGTTTCGAACTGTCCTACTGTGCACTTCACCCCAGCTGCTGTTTGCCATTTGTTTGTAGGTCACTTGATGTCATCCTATGGTTGTTGAGTGACATTCGAATGAGTTGACATCTCGTTTTCGCCCTCTGCCAGTATGTAGCTTTGTTGTCCCCAATGTCTGTTGCTTGACCTTGTTCTTATGAACCACCATCTTTGACATTTTCAGGATGGAAGCAACCTGACGCTCACTGTATCCCTCTGCCAGTAGAGCCAGAATTGAACCCTTCTTTTTCTCACTCAAAGTTTTCTTTTCAACTCTTTTGTCATGCTGAATAGTTCTTTTTTTATTCAAATGACCATGCACTGGTTTTACCATCCAGTTGGTCCTATTGTAAGAGGATAGTGATGAACATAGCAGTGGTTTTGATACTTAAAGCAGTGTTTTTTTTTTTATATACTTCCTTGTTAAATTAGATTTGGTTCAGGTAATCACCTAATCAGTACCTCATTAAGTAAAATGAAGTGTGCCTGTGTTGGAATTTAACAGACACTGGAATGAAATGGCTACCATACATATAGAGATGCTGATTTTAAGAAAAATTAGGAGTGGTCTCTTAATTTTTCCCAGAGCTGTATTTGATGATAGATATAGATCACAAGTAATCCAGTATGACTTGACAGTGTTTTGTAACCACTCCTAATGCCTAATTTATGAAGACTGTCTTATCTCATGGTACTCTCTCCCCCTCTGTACAGAATGATCTGATTGGCCAGAGTCTGTTTGACTACCTGCACCCTAAAGACATTGCCAAAGTCAAAGAGCAGCTGTCCTCATCGGACACGGCACCACGGGAGCGCCTCATTGACGCGAAAAGTAATGCACCTGGGCCTCTAGGGTTACCAGCCTGTCTTAAAGGGGCCGATTCAGACTTTTAAAATGTGCTCCTCTCTTATGCAGTTCTTAATAGTTGCTATTTAAACATGTCTTAAGCAGGCTCATAGTTAGCATTCAAACTTACTTTGTGCAAGGTATGAGCGCTAATTAAATGTTATTTAACCTAAGAAAACCCTCCCACTTTTCAAAATAGAATGTATAGTAGTTTTCCTTCCCATCCCTTTAAGATGTACCTTTTAATTTTGAATTAGTACACAGCCAATCTGGAATATTTTTATAAAACAACATGTTAGAGATCAATGAAAGCCATTTAAATGTGCATATTTGTCTTAATTTCCTCCCCAGATAGTAAAAATACTCTGATCTTGTGAATTATTTAGTACATTCTAAGTAACTGTATAGTGGATACATGTTTTGGAAAAGTGAAGGGGGCAAAAAAATTGAAATAAGGGTTTATAATATTCTAAAATGAATAATACGGGGATTGATCAAGTGCATCTCCTAATCAGGTATGGATAGCAGGTTTTCTTTTTTTTTTTTCAGTGTGTGTGGTGGGAAATTGTCATGCCTTTTTACTGTCTTTTGCATTTCAACTGAAAGTTGACTGAGTGTCAACCAAATGAAGTATAGGACAGTATGTCAATATAATTTAAAGTATTTACCCACTTCGGTCAATATACGTTAGAAACACCTTTGGTCTCTAAAACTTTGCATACTTGGATGGTGGTTCCATTACTATTTTAGGCATATTGAAGGCATGGCTAGAATGTAATTTCAAAGTCTTGCCATAGATTTCTAAACAAATATACAGTCAAAACTAACTTGGCCAGTTTATTCACTCAGTTCTTGGTGATTAAGTCCGGCGTAACCTCACTGTACTGCACTGTCTCACAGTCCAGTTTTAAATGTCAGTGCAAAATGAACGGGAGAGCTATTTTTACATTCATTCACATTGGGTCTAGGGTAAATATAAAGAGTAAGAAAAAAATCTAACCTCAATGGCATTCAATTGAATTGCCGTTAATACAGTATATTTGTTAAGTATCATAGGCGATAGTTTTGTTGTTATTTCAGCATACATTAAGTTACCCAATATATTGTGACTGTTCCTCAGCTGGCCTCCCTGTGAAAACGGACATCACCCCCGGCCCATCCAGACTCTGCTCTGGAGCTAGGCGATCCTTCTTCTGCAGGATGAAATGCAACCGGCCCCTTGTCAAAATGGAGGACAAGGACTTTTCTTCCACCTGTTCCAAGAAGAAAGGTACCTTAGACTACAGAACATATTAGAGGCTGGTTATTAATATTTTGTCATTTGGAGAAATAGTTCATAGGTTTCAGATCAGTAGGGTACTCATTGATGAGCGTTAGGTCCATAATGTCCTATAGTTATACAACATATTTACATTTGACAGAGCTCTTACTTATAGGGGCAGAGCTGGATGATGATGATGATGATGAATCATTCTGTGCATCCACAGCTGACCGTAAGAGCTTCTGCACCATCCACAGTACAGGCTACTTGAAGAGCTGGCCGCCAACCAAGATTGGTCTTGATGATGACAATGAACCAGACAACGAGGGCTGCAACCTTAGTTGCCTTGTGGCAATTGGACGTCTGTCTCCCCACATTGTCACTCAGCCAATGAACAATGATATCTGTGTCAAGCCTACCGAATACGTCTCACGCCACGCCATCGACGGGAAGTTTGTTTTTGTCGATCAAAGGTGAGAGCTTTTTCATAGCATGCATGCGCCATAAAACCATGGATCTAATGGTGTGCTATTTGGTCCCTTGGGACTGGAGTCTTTTTCTGTGTGGACCTTATTGG
This sequence comes from Esox lucius, assembly GCF_011004845.1. Taxonomy (NCBI): domain Eukaryota; kingdom Metazoa; phylum Chordata; class Actinopteri; order Esociformes; family Esocidae; genus Esox; species Esox lucius. The sequence continues at coordinate 15,292,536 of NC_047570.1, read as the reverse complement.
CAGTCCAGAGTTTTATTTACTGTAGGACAGGCATATTGAACTATATTTTGACAGGAGCCAGGTTTGGTAAAGGCTAATTATAGAGGGGCTGAGTGGGATTATTTTTCCTAAAATTGTTTATAAATGTAAACAATAAAATGTTCCGGAGACCCAGAAAGCAGACACGGTACAGAGTGCATATGCTGACTACTCCACTGCCCCCTGCCTTAGTCAAGCCACATCACCAGAGCTTACTGTAAAGTAACTGTGTAAACGTGTTTAGTCTTACAGTTGTGTGCATAAGTTTGCATACCCTGGCAGAAATTGTGATATTTTGAAACTACGTCTGATCATGCAAACAAAAACTGTCATAGGAATCCTAGGAACACACAAGGTGACACACACAGGTGCAAATGGCAATTAAAAGCGAATTTCCCACAGCTGTGGCTTTTTAAATTGCAATTAGTGTCTGCGTATGAATAGTGAATGAATTTATTAGTGGATGCACTGAGCAGGCTAGATACTGAGTCAAGGGGAGCAGAAAAGAACTGTCAAAAGACCTGCGTAACAAGGTAATGGAACTAAATAAAGATGGAAAAGGATATAAAAAGATTTCCAAAGCCTGGCAAATGCCTGTCAGTACTGTTCAATCACTGATTAAGAAGTGGAAAATTCAAGGATCGCTTGATACCAAGCCACGGTCAAGTTGACCAAGAAAGATTGGCACCCAAAACTGCCAGAAGAATTGTTCGGGATACAAAGGAAAAACCCACAGGTAACCTCAAGAGAAATACAGTTGTGTGGTTGTTTCAAGGAGCACAATGCAGCGATACTTGAACAAAAATGAGGTGCATGGTCGAGTTGCCAGAAAGAAGCCTTTACTGCGCCAATGCCACAAAAAATCCTGGTTACAATAGGCTCGACAACACCATGACACGCCTCACACCTTCTGGCACACTGTAATTTGGAGTGACGAGACCAAAATAGAGCTTTATGGTCACAACCATAAGCGCCATGTTTGGAGAGGGGTCAACAAGGCCAATAATGAACAGAATACAATCCCCACTGTGAAGCATGGTGGTGGCTCACTGGTGTTTTGGGGGTGTGTGAGCTCTAAAGGCATGAGGAATCTTGTGAAAATTGGTGGCAAGATGAATGCAGCATGTTATCAGAAAATACTGGCAGACAATTTGCGTTCTTCTGCAGGAAAGCTGTTCATGGGACACTCTTGACTTTCCAGCATGACAATGACCCTAAGCACAAGGCCAAGTTGACCCTCCAGTGGATACAGCAGAAAAAGGTGAAGGTACTGGAGTGGCCATCAGTCTCCTGGCCTTAATATCATCGAGCCACTCTAGGGAGATCTTAAACCTGTGGTTCATGCAAGACGACTAAAGACTTTGCATGACCTGGAGGCATTTTGCCAAGACGAATGGGCACCTATACCACCTGCAAGAATTCGGGGCCTCATAGACAACTATTACAAAAGACTGCACGCTGTCATTGATGCTAAAGGGGGCAATACACAGTATTAAGAACTAATGGTATGCAGACATTTGAACAGGGTTCAGTTTTTTTCTTTGTTGCCATGTTTTGTTTTATGATTGTACTATTCTGTAATGACCTACAGCTGAATGTGAATCCCATAAGTAATAAAATACGTGTTTTGCCTGTTCACTCATGCTTTCTTTACAAATGGTACATATATTAGCAATTCTCCAAGGGTATGCAACCTTTTGAGCACAATTGTATGTTCTCTTTTGTAGGGCCACTGCCATTTTGGCTTATCTACCCCAAGAGTTACTGGGTACTTCGTTTTATGAGTACTTCCATCAGGATGACATTGGGCATCTTGCAGAATGCCATCGACAAGGTATGTATCATATTGAATGTTAATTTGTGTCACAATGAAGGACCGTAATTTGACACCCAAGTGCAAAGTTTTATAAACTGTGACACATCCCTGAGGCCTAAGGTGAATGACATGAAAGAGTTAGGGCTTTTTGCATTTTATAGATTTTTAAGATGTGAAAAAGTGCTAGTCCTGTAATTTGTAATGACGAAGCGCATCTGTTAATGGCAAAACAGGTAGAAAGCAGCAATGAGGAGAACATGGATACAGCTAAACATTGTAGCATTGTTTTTATATGGAGAGATGCTTTGTTTTCAGCACTTGTCATTTTTATGTCAATCTATTTCCCCTCTGCAGCAGACATGGTGTACTATATATTTAGAACATAAAATTGCTATTAAATAACAGTTTGAAATCCCAAATCTTATAGAATCATGAGAATCACATACACTGATCAGCCATAACATTATGACCACTGACAGGTGAAGTGAATAACACTGGGATACAAAGAAAACCCACAGGTTATCATGGCACCTGTAAGTGGGTGGGATATATTAGGCAGCAAGTGAACATTCTGTCCTTGAAGTTGATGTGTTAGAAAAATGGGCAAGCGTAAGGATCTGAGTGACTTTGACAAGAGCCATGGCTAGATGACTGGGTCAGAGCATCTCCAGAACTGCAGTGTTTCCAGTCTGCAGTGGTCGGTACCTTTCAAAAGTGGTCCAAGGAAGGAAAAGCGGTGAATCGGCACCAGGGTCATGGGCAACCAAGGCTCATTGATGCACATGGGGAGCGAAGGCTGGCCCGTGTGGTCCGATCCAACAGATGAGCTACAGTAGCTCAAATTGCTAAAAAAGTTATTGCTGGTGCTGATCGAAATGTGCCAGGACACAGTGCATCGCAGTTTGTTGCGTATGGGGCTGCGTAGCTGCTGACCAGTCAGGGTGTCCATGCTGACCCCTCTCCACTTCCAAAAGTGCATGTGAGCATCAGAACTGTACCACAGAGCAATGGAAGAAGGTGTCCTGGTCTGTTGAATCACTTTTCCTTTTACGTCACGTGGATGGTCGGGTGTGTGTGCGTTGCTTACCTGGGGAACACATGGCATCAGGATGTACTATGGGAAGGAAGCAAGCCGGTGGAGGCAGTGTGATGTTTTGGGCAATGTTCTGCTGGGAAACCTTGGGTCCTGCCATTCATGTGGATGTTACTTTGACATGTACCACCTACCTGAGCATTGGTGCAGACCATGTGCACCCTTTCATGGCAACGATATTCCCTGATGGCATTGGCCTCTTTCAGCAGGATAATGCGTCCTGCCACAAAGCAAAAATGGTTCAGGAATGGTTTGAGGAACACAAGTTCACAGTGTTGATTTGGTCTCCAAATTCCCCAGATCTCAGTCCAATCGAGCATCTGTGGGATGTGCTGGACAAACAGGTTTGACCCATGGAGGCCCCACCGTGCAGCTTACAGGACTTAAAGGATCTGCTGCTAACGTCTTGGTGCCAGACACCACAGCACACCTTCACAAGTCTAGTGGAGTCCATGCCTCGACGGGTCAAGGCTGTTTTGGCGGCAAAAGGGGGACCTACACAATATTAGGCAGGTGGTCCTAATGTTATGGGTGATCGGTGTATATCATTCTGGCACTTAATTATTGTGATAATATGTGACACATGAGATTCCTGGTAATTCCCAGTCCCAATACCAAGTAGACTGTGGTATGAATGAATCAGCATGACCACTCCGAGACATCATGCCCCACCCCTAACCCTCTGTTCTCAGTGCTCCAGATGAGGGAGAAGATCAATACAAACTGCTACAAGTTCAAAATAAAAGATGGCTCTTTTATCACGCTGAGAAGTCGCTGGTTCAGTTTTATGAACCCGTGGACCAAAGATGTGGAGTACATTGTCTCAACCAACACTGTCGTCTGGTGAGTAGCTACACACATCAGGCTCTGCTAGGAATTTCTTTCGTAGTTCTCATGTAAATAGTCAAGGCATAACATTGCGATACATTTTTTTTATGATAACATCCTAATAAAACTGGATCATAACCAACTTTTTTCATAGAGCAGATTTGAGTCTACAGTCTACACACCCATTGCACTTCTGTTTTACATCCTCAGAATGTAATCTAAATACATTTTTCTTCCCAAAGCCCTGTACAACCTTTTCCACTTTTCAAAAAATGTACAGAAACATTTGTCTCTGCTGATGACCAGCAGACCCATAACATGACACTGTAACCACAAAGCTCAGTAATGACACATCTCTTTCTCGCTCCCTCTCTGTCTCACAGCAGCAGCGTGCCTGAAGGTGCTGATGGCAGCTATCCTCAGCTTGCCGCCTCCCCTCAGAGCATGGATAGTGTACTCACAGACGGTAAGCCTCCTGCACCAGTCCCACGCAGAAGTCCACCCGTTTGGAAAGAGTGTGACCGTGGCTATTGCGAGCTTTTTTGTTGTCCCTGGCACGACTCTGACTAAGCAAGTGAGACTGAGTATTTGTGTTTGTCGGTTGCAGGAACCGAGAAGCGCAACTTTCAGACGGTGCCTGGCATCCCCGGTGGCACACGGGCAGGGGCGGGCAAGATTGGCCGTATGATTGCAGAGGAGGTGATGGAGATCCAGAGGTGATAGCCACGTTGTCCATTTCATGACGCTTATATTGACAGACATTGCCTGTGTGGTCATAAACATACCACATACACCCATATTGGAATGGAAATGTCTGTTGGTGACAGAGAATGTGAATGTCAGCTGTGGTCTGCTGTATTGACCCTGCTTTTCTTCCAGGATTAGAGGCTCCTCGCCCTCCAGCTGTGGCTCCAGCCCTCACAATTTCACCAGCACTCCACCCCCAGACATCTCGTCCCCTGGGGGAAAAAAGGTAAGAGGTCTTCCCATCTCTTTCCAACTCCTCCACTTGAACCTTTCCCACCCGGTGGGAAGTCTGTTATTTTCCCCATAACTCACGCATGTGAAGTCAGCAGTAAACAGGGTAATATTTTAGTGTGTTTTGGTGGACCATACTTCAAAATGCAACAGATATTCTAATTTTGTTTTGGTTCTTTTAGATACAGAATGGTGGAACTCCTGACCATCCTTCAGCAGGATTGATACCGGGGCCAGACTCTGTTGGCTATCCATACTCCAACAACTCCATTCTCAGTATGTATTCTGCACACTTGCATCTAATCATTATTACAGATGTATAGTTTTCGAGGAACTTCACCCATTACATTTTTAGCTATTTTGTTTGATTACATTGAAAATGGGCAGGTCGTCACTTGCAATTGTTATAACATTTTCCAAATCACTCCAAACCAGTTCAGAATGTCCCAAAAATGCATATTTGAATATTTTGGTGAACAACATTATTCTGACACATATTTTTAGCACAGTAAAAACTATGCTAATCCAGCTTGGACATCTTCTGTTTGTTTATGTTCAGGTTTAGTTCAGCCCAAATTACTCTTGATGTTATTGATGTTAAAATGTAAATGTGGTTGATTCGCTTTGATCATAAAAGTCCAAATGTTGGAAAAGTACAGTATAGTTCATTTCCTGTGTAATCTATTTCATCATCTTCACCAAGGGTGTAAATGATTTTACAAGTGACTATATTTCTTTAGCACCAATGTTCATCACTTGTGATTTGCACACAAGTGGGATTTAATATTATAGGCAGCTTCATACAAATGTCATGTTGATTTCCAGAGCTCTTAGAAAAAGTTAAATTGCGACCTGTCGATTGAAATGTATCAAAATGTCATATAATCGATTATACTTTTTTTTATACAAACACATTTAGTGTTCACTGTGACCGAACGTTTATTAATTTGTATAGATTTGATGTATTTAATAAGTTCTACACAGAGCTGTGGGGAGCAGGGTATAACCTGAGACATAGCACAGGCTGTTGCTTTACCTCATTCTCCATTTTGGAGAGGTGCAGTCTTTGAGAGACAGTCCAAAAGTAAATCTGCGAGGTTTTTCATAGTGCTCTGTTAGTACCCTTTAAATATTTACATCTTTCCTTTATCTGCTTAGGCGATAACTCACACATTGGCATTGACATCATGGATGAGCCCGGCTCCAGCAGCCCGAGTAATGACGAGGCAGCCATGGCTGTGATCATGAGCCTCCTGGAGGCAGATGCAGGGCTAGGAGGCCCAGTGGACTTTAGTGACCTGCCTTGGCCGCTGTAAGGACTGTCAGGCTCAGGAAAGCCCTCCCAAGTGGACTGAACATGGGAGGAGTGACTGTTACAGTATTCACAGTGTGTCAGTCGGTGAGCAGTACCAGAGCCATATCAACAGGGCTAATGCTGCTGTAGCCACACAGTCAGGTGGCATGCAGGCTGGCCCTGGAAAGGAAGAGATGCTGGGCCTGGGATCGGGAAGGGTGTACAGTCTGTCAGTGCAGTGTTTGGGAAAGTAAAACTGCCTCACTAGTCCTAAAGTATAATTGTACCAGTTATCCTGGTTTTTCTATGTCCATTCAGCCTCAGACATTGAACACAGCTCTTTTATAATAGAATTGTTTGGTCTATTTACACTACAGAAAAATGTGTTAATATTTCTAAAGAAAATTGTATCACATGTTTATACTACCATAAAAATACTTTTCTCTATACAGTATATATGTAAAAGTGTATTGTTTCATCTGTGAAGTATTTTTCAAATAAAACCTGTCAATATAAATTGTCATTTCCATTTTCGAAAACACAAAACCAGTACTATTTTTTATTTTTTATTGTTCTTAGAGGGTAATTCCACCAACGCCATGAAAATGACAGGAAACATGTTGAATATCCCTATTTCCCATCATCAATATTAACCTGCATGACCATGATTCCATGGAAATTGTGCAGGGCAATATTGCAGAGCAACTATTTTATGTTGAAAATGAGCAAGACAAAATATATTGCCTAATGTAGCAGCCTACACCTACAGTGTCTTTGGAAAGGATTCAGACCTCTTCACCTTCTCCATGTTTCGTTGTGTTATTTACTTAACTTATGATTGATAAAAAATATTGATTTTACCATCATTTTTCACACAATATGCCATAATGATGAAGTGAAAAGACATTTTTAGAAATGTTTGCCATTTTATTGAAAATAAAAACAAAACACTCATGTACCTACGTGTTCAGACCCTTTGTTCACTACTACATAGAAGTGCCTTTGGCAGCAATCACAGCATTGTGTCTTCTTGGGTATGCCTCTACCAGCTTTGCACACCTGGATTTGAGCAGTTTCTCACATTCTTCTTGTAAATCCTCTCAAGCTCTGTCAGATTGGATGGGGAGCATCGGTCATTCACAGACTTGTCCCTAATCAATTCCAACATTGTCTTGGCTTAGGGTTGATGATGTCCTGAAACATGAATCTTCACCCCAGTCTGAGGTCCTGTGGAATCTGAATCAGGTTTTCATCAAGGAATCTCTCTGTTTGGCTCTGTTCATCCTTCCCTCAATTCAGAACAGTCTTCCAGTTCCTGCTGTTGTGAGGCATCCCCATAGCATGATGCTTCAGGCACCATGATGTATTAGACAGGTGATGAGTGGTACCTTGTTTTTATTATGTCATATGCCTTTTACTCAGGTATGGCTTTTGTCTAGCTATGGGGATGCCTCACAACAGCAGGAACTGGAAGACTGTTCTGAATTGAGGGAAGGATGAACAGAGCCAAACAGAGAGATTCCTTGATGAAAACCTGATTCAGAGTCCACAGGACCTCATACTGGGGTGAAGATTCATGTTAAAGGCCTGATGGAGTACTGAAGAGAAAGTTCTAGGAAGAGTTTGTAGTTCCAAAACGTTGCTAAAGTGAAGGGGTCTGAATTCTTTATGAGGGCATTACAATTGCATGTTTAATTAAGTTGCATAAGGCAGGACTACATAATATAATCCTGCATAAGGTTATCTCATTGGTTTTACTGACCAATCAATCTAATCTATTTTATAAAGCCCTTTTTACATCTGCAATTTTCACACAAGTGCTTTTACAGATTAATAGCCTGAAATCTGAGAGGGAATTCCTTGGATCCAAAAGGATAACTCAGCACATGATTCAGACCCATGTCCCAGTCAAATAAACTAATTGGAAGTGAGACAGAACATGCTGATGCTAGTCCCCCGGCACAAAACTAGCAGCGTAAAACGGCCTAGTTTACAAGACTTGTGTACCTGTTTTGAGGGGGCTGAGAATTGTTGAGATAAATTCTGAAACATCTAAATTAATAGAATGACAATATATCCGTTATTTTTAGTAGTAAGTTGAAAGTCTTCATTGTGTCCTTTTTTTTTTACATTTATTGCACTGAGATGCCAATAGGTTTGTGCTGCAATTTGTATTTTGTTAAACACATAGCGAACTGTGTTAATATTAAGCAACCAGTTTAAGCAAGCCATTTGTCCCAGCCACAAAAAGAAAACATTTCCATTTTAACACCACATCCAGGTCGGAGGAGAGAAATCAATAGGCGATTATAAACCAGTTGGTTCAAATTGGTTTATAACAGCAATAAGAATTCTTGCAAAAATGCCTTAGGTAAGTACTATATACAGGCACTCCGCAGTGCATCCTGCGTAAGCAAAGCTCCTAGCCGTGGTTTTCTGACCATATACCAAACCCCTCCTGCCTTATTTCTAAAATATGCCAGCCAATCACACTGGTGGAAATTCCATCTGTTACTGCATATGTGTTATGACAGTTTCTGAAATTAAGTTGAGTAGATCATTTAGCAGTCACTTCTTTTCAACCTGAAATGACAACTTAAAAAGCATATAGAGCAGAAACTGCCAAATACATCCACTGGCGATAGATCCGTTTTTGACTGCACCAAAAAAAGTTACAAAAAAGTAGAAATCCAAGTTAGTTTACTAAAACATGTTCTGTGGTATGGGAAACAATCTGAGTTCCTTTGCTGTAGTTGCTAGGAGACTGATTGATATTGTCCATCCAACCCACACACTGACTTGTGTATATTGTGGGGGCACACCATTTCTATTCACCCACTCCCCTTCCGGGACCATCTCACAGCCTCTGGTGTCCACCCACACATACAGGATGTGCTCCACAACTGACCCCCGATGACTCTGCAAATGTTGTATCATAGCAACAAGGCGCAGTCTTCATCCAAATTACCCATAAATGGAAAACTCTGGATTTAGGTGAAGTTGAACCACATAATTGCAGGCCAGGTATTGCATAATGTAAAACCTTTCAAACTTGGTCATATTCAGTTGTATCTTCTGCGTTGTTTTTAACAACTGTACTTGGGAGAGTTAAAAGATTGCCTTCCTCTTAGGCATTTGCACCAAGCAATTTTTTTTCCTACACTGATCTTCCAACCAGTCACGTGTCAATGCTTGAGGGCAAGCTCACTCATGCTGGCCAATTTATATCACCAATGGGACTTCCCAGCCACTCGTCTGCTAGCAGCCCAATGCCTTTGCAAATTGTACTTTGAAATACTAGTTGAAGTAATCATGTCTTAAATGTAAAACACATTGCCTTACCCTACAATCTAGTCTATGTATAAAAAATATATTAGAATGTGAAAGAAAAAACACTCAACTTCTATTAAATGGATAACAAGTGTGACAGGGACTGAATGACTAAAACACCATATTGGGTAGTGATTCAATGTCTTTATTTTAAACAATGATTTTTCAAGCTTTTAATAAAAGGATTCCGATCACAACATTCGAGGTCCTGCTGATTACACAGGGAAGAGCGCAGCATTACATACCAATCCCATGTCAACCAGCTCACCCTGTTGACTAAAAGGATATCGGAGGGGAATACAACTGTCATTTCCTTGGCCAGGCATCACACTCTGCCCCTGTTCTCCAAACAGTTATGGTATTCATTTGTCTGGCCTCCCAGGAGTCCAGAACAACACCAGTGAAAAACACTGAGGGGTAGAACACTAACACCAAACAGTGCACAACCCAAACTCATCAAATGATGCACAGTAACCACAGTAAATAATATGTTCAAAATAATAACAAATAAATGGGTTTGCTAAATTCATTTCAAACACTTAACAGAAAACATAAGTTCCTTTGGTCAAGTAAAAAAAAAATGAAAAAGGAGAAATATGCCCTTTTGCCAGTCTAGTTCCTTACGGGTTCTCTTTTATTATTTTCTATTTTAAATTTTTTACAGTCGACCAGGTCCTTGAGGCTCTAAGGCTGTGGAGGAGGTGCCAAGGCAATATGGTTATGGTGCCCCTCTTGCTCCATGCAGTACGCTGGGGAGGGAGGTGTCGGGGATGGGCCGTCCTCAGACGGCAGGTGAGGGGGCATCTGGGTCGCCGGGATCGTTGTGGTGTCCACTGAGGGGCTGGTTGGGGAGGATGTCCAGCTCGTCCACCTGAGGGCCGGGGTGCATGTTGACCAGTTGGTCCTGGGGGATGTCTGCAGCCGCTGCGGCCAGATTAGTGATGGACTTGCTCTTCACACACTGGAAGTCAACATGGCGGCTTTTCCCCTCCTCCTTTTCCCAGGACATGCGAATGAAGGGCCTCTGGACATAGTTGTAGATGACCTCAGGACGGCCACCAGGGCGCTTCTTCACCTTCTCTTTATATGTAGGGTAACCTGAGTACAGACAACAGAAACAGTGAATTTACAATGCTGAACCAAACTCCTGAATTTTGGTCCCAAACCACTGCAAATACCTGATAAAAGCATATTTTTACCTTCAATTCCCAATCTTATTTTCTTTAGGCCTCTCTCCTTTAAAACTGATTTGGCAACATCTCTATTTTCTATGTACTTGAAGAACCGGTATAGTTTTGTACTGTATATTACTGAAAAAGAGAAAGAAGACAACATTTTATGAAACACAAAGAAACATTTTAAAGCTGTTAATGTTGAACAGTCACTGCACTAATGGCAAACTACCTTAAACATAATTCTGTACACCATTCAATAAATGCTATCCCCTGGGGAAGCAGATAAAGGGCTTCATTGTCAGAATCACCAACTACTACTGCTTCAAGTTTACTAATTAAGGTAAATGAACAAGACACACACAGTATATTCCAAGGCAGTAGTGATTATTAGCAAGACCAAGAAGGCGTGGTCTTCACTTACTCTGCGAGTACTCTTCTCCCATCTGTGGCGGGTACTCTTCGTCCCAGTCCACTACATCATCATCAGTGAGCACAACGATGTGGCATTCCCTCTCCCCGCTTTGTGCGCTGGTCACCATCAAAGGCACAACCATCTCCTCCAGGTAAAACTCAAACTGGCACCGGGCACCATCATTAGACAGCTCATGCATGAGGGCACCTATGGACAAAGGGACCGGTCAGTCAGGAGTCACCAGTCCCTAGGTATAAACTAGCACACTAACATACCAGAACGCCATCGGCCTCTACAGACAGATTAATCAATAATAATAATAATAATAATAATAATAATAATAATAATGTTAACTGAGCAAAGCAGATCAAGTATGGAAAAAAGGGGGAACTTACTGAGGTCTCTGCACTTGATGGTGCTGAAGTCAAAGGAGATGCACAGATAGTCACACGCCTCTCTCAGCTCAGGAATGGAGATTCCATCGGGGCAACGGATTATTCCAGATTTGTAGTAATCCTGACAGTTAAAGAGTGAACATAGAGAAAACACAAAGGCAGCCATTACAGAAACTGCCACCCTCGCACAGATATCAGTCCCCCACCCTTCTCCACGGTAAAATGGTAGTTGCCATGGCACCTAGTGGTAGCCTGGGCTAAGTCATACAACAGAAGGAAGTTTTTGGCTCTGGGGCCACATTAGGATTTAGATATTCAACAGAGGAACACAAGATTCTTCTACATACATTTTCAACAGACTGACCGATACATACAACTTTTGGATAGGTTGGGGGTCCTGCGAACAAATGTACTCAGATTATCTGAATCGTGGGACCAAAACGTAGAGGTGATGGTTACATTTGACCTCAGTTTTAGACATTCAACCACGGCCTAGAGTGTATTATTTTATTTTTTTTCTACTTCAAACCTATTGTGGGCCGGGCAATATTTTCCACACCCCTGGAATAGCAAATGGGAAACTAGGGATAATTAGGTGGCCATGATGACACAAGGGGCAATTTCGACATTTTATCAGGACACGGGTTAAAACCCATGGGAGCTTCAGTGACCACAGTAAGTCAGTACACCGGTTTGAAGACCAATCTGAAAGCCCTGGATTCATGATTCAGATGTGCTAGTTCAAGGTTATAACAAAATTGTGAAAGATCCGGAGGTTTAAAACCACAGATTTAGCTACTGTTGCAATCTATACAATTGTATTAATTTACTATTTTATTTATTGCATACTGCAGAAATTGCAGCATGCACCTTAGGGACCACAAAGAAAACAGTCTGCCATTTTTTTTTTTACATCAGTGTCACATCTTTAACTATTATGTCTTTTTTTAAATTGTTAAATAAAATCAATCAGACTCTACCATCTCCCTTAAGTGCACATATCGGTTTACTGCCATGGGCATTAGTAGAGCTCTGCTAATACAAGAATAAAACAGTGTATCTTTCAAAAGGGTTGTGCCTCTGAGGCTAGAGTGATTCCAGTTTGTCAATAACAGTCTATACTGGAACCAATCTCATCAGCAGCGCACAGCTACTGGTATTGATTCTTGTACCTGTTCTCACATTTCTTTATAACTGAGTACACAAAGTATCAATCAACAAATGACTTAAGATTGCTAGATCAAATAAGTAGTTTTTAAAAAGCAAACAGTCAATAATTGAACTTGCTAGTAAAAGATTATTTTGTACTTAGTAACAGAGTGGTTTGACTGACCAGGATGGCTCTGAATACCGTGGAGCTGATGCCCTCAGCAACCTCATACTCCCCTTTCTCATTGGGTCGGGTGAAATTATGTTCCCTTCCAGATCCAAACATTCTGCAAGAAACCACAAAAGAGGTTCCATTTCAGTGTTGCTCAGAATTTATTCTTTAAAAAACCAATAGCCCACACAGGCTCTTCCATCTCATACAGCCAAACGGGTACAACAAATCCAGCAACAGATGGGTGATTCTAGTCGTCATGTAGAACAATGACATTGGACCTACCTTCCCAACATGGTGTTGGGCTGAGCTGTGAAGATTGAAGGGTCAACTACGAAGCGCGTGTTATCTACAATAAGAGTGACCCTCTCGGAGCCTGGCGTCCTGATGCTGCGGGTACCCATGCCCGTGCCCAGTCCCTCCTTCGTATTCTCATACACAAACACCACCTCCCCCACCCCCAGGCTCTTGAAGCAGCCCTCCGTGCTGGACAGGCTGCTGTTACGGCTGCTGATCACCCCACTGCTACTGGAGCTGCTGGGTGAAATCCTCTGAGGCCGGGGGCTGCTGGGCCTGGAGCCACCGTCCCGCTCACGGTCTGGAGGAGGCAGGGGAGGGACAACAGTCACCACCACAAGTAGGACAACAGTCACCACCACCACACAGCCAGTGGTAGAGGCCAGTGAATTACACATCAACATTAGAACACAACATGTTTCCTTACAAATCCTACTTTAGACCCGGCAGGACGTTCCACTTACCGCTGTTGTACTGGCGGGTGGGTGAGGTAATGTTCCTAATGCAGGGGGTGAGCTGGCCCTCTCCCCTCTCGTGTGAGGAGTCCCGAGAGCGGTCGCTGGAGCGGTCACAGCCCCCGCTAGCACCATGTAGACTCATCTTCACCCGATCTACCTCCAGTCGAGATGCACGCGACTGAGCACTGGCCAGAGCAAAAAGCACACTGAATACTAATTGCAGTCAAACTCTACACAGACAGCACATACTTTCAATCTCTCCTTCTCAGTCTCTGTTTTCTTTCTTCCCCTCAGGTAGTATTACAGCATGCACAGACCTCTAAGCTGCAGTGGTGAAACTCAAATCGTGTCTGCTGTAATCAGAGAAACGCAGATTCTGTCAGCAGTGACAGTGTGGCCCAGGGCTAGATCCTCGCTGAAACCAGCTTTTACCTCCAGTAAAAACATTTTTTATTAAACCAGGTGAGTAAATGTTAAATCATTTTCAATAAATTGGCGCACGATTCTAAAAAGGAGTTTTTGCTTTGTCATTATGTTTTTGCTTTGTCATTACGGGATATTGTGTGTAGACTGATGGGGGAGGGAATAAATGCGGTCATTTATAAATTCAGTCTGTAAATGTAGTGAAAGTTAAGGGGTATGAATACTCTTCGATGCATTCACTGTGGCATCAAGCTATGAACTGTTTTTATTTACGTATATGGAGCCTCAGTTAATTATGTATATGAAAGAGGCATTGTATCACTTTTTTTCTAAATCAAGGGAAAGACAAATTGAAGTCAACATTGTGGTTCTGTGGTACCAAGCGCAGCAGAGCTAGCGCAGCAGTGATGAAATCACAACTGGAAACTAGTGTAGGTGGTACATCTGAAAAACTGTTCTGTAATAAAATAATTGGCAGCATATATCGGAACAGCCAAACTAATACATTGCTAAAATCATTTCAAGGACTTTCAAAGTTTGAAGTATAATTTCTGAGACACAAATTCAAGTACTTAAAGCACCTCACGCACTCTGTACGTACCCTGCAACATTAATAAAAAATGCTAATAACAACATATTTTGATTTGTTTTCTTAAATGTCCTCCTGTTGGCTTTTGAAACATTGCACAGTGTCATGTAATTATTTTTACAAAAACGGACACATCATTAAGTATCAAGTAAAGCTAACAGAATTCACTGATATCATTGTTAAGGTATTAAAGGCTGCAATTCCATTACCAAATATATTTATCTTTATTTAATAGTTGTTTTTAGGCTGCATAACTTATAGCAACTAATTTCTTAGGCTGATTTGTATGAGGTGAGCTATAATAGTCAACTATTATAGGCTAGAGCAAGGCCCAACCCTTTTCATGGAGATCTAGCCTACCTTCTTGTAGTTTCTCTCCAACCCTAATTCTAATAATTAGCTGAATTTGAAACTAAATCATACTAGTCTGGGGTTGGAGAGAAAACACACAGGATAGTAGATCTCCAAAAACAGGGTTGAGCAGCCCTTTACTTGAGTGAGAATTATACGCCATATAATGGGGTTTCGGGTTCAGTGTTTTAGGGTAAACATTCAGAAATGTTGTGGCTGAGACTTTTTGCTCAGAACGATAAAGCCTGCATTCTGCCATTTAAACACAATTAATGGAGATCCAACAAGCTTTATAATGGTAGCAAAAACTTACTTTGAAGCTCATTATGTATAAGCGCCTCTGTAGATGTAAACTTTAGGACTGACGCATGTCAAAGGAACGCGTCAGTGTGTGAGGGATAGAAAACTTTGATCTAACAAAGAAAATATTTCTCAAATCTGTCATGATTTATTAATGGTACAGACCCATAATGTAGTTACTCAAGTCAGATTATTCTATATTTGGCTGTTTTCATTGCATAACATTTAGGAATTATAATTTTCAGGAAGTAATAAGTGTTAACAGCTGATAAAGAAATCTGTGGATGTAGTAAGTCGTTACTAGTTGTAAAGCAGAGGATTGTTGATGATGGCATTAACATATACAGGGGATGAAATCATAGCCTGATGTTTACCTCAACATAGTGTGAAAAATGTGCACAAATTATAGAGTAAAAGTAAATGTAGCCTAACTTTGCAGGCAGTTAAGGAGGGTTTTTCACAATCTTACCCCCACATTTTCTTACGTGTTGCCTTGGCATTTCTATTTTTAAGGAGGAGTTCCATTAAACGGATTACCATATTCTATGGTGTTTGTATCTAAAATGGATCAAGAGTAGTGGTAAATCCAAATGTTGCTTTTGGCATTTGACAAATCTACAGTACCACTTATGAAATTGTCTGTCAAGCAGAGATTAGCACAACCTGACCGGAGACCCGTGATGTAATTATGTTACTGTATTTCTTTTACCAGTAAATAAACTGTACGTTTTCTTAAAATGTGATCGTGTTTAACTGAAAATCTAAATGAAACATTTCAAAAGTATGCTGAAAAACATCTAACTACAGCCTTGTATACATGGTTATGAATGTATCAGTGTCTTAGTGTCCGTTAGAATTGTAAAAACATATATCGGTATATTCAACTTACAGCAACCAGTAGATTTCTGAGTTTGCGACATATTTTATAAGATGGTTTTAAAGCAAACAATTCTACAAATGTAATTGCCTTACAATTGTATGTTTTTAGTTTATTTTTTTATTACTACAATGTGTCTCTGACCATACAAATGTAAAAGTAGCTAATTGCCTCACCTCGAGTGCTTGCAGAGTCTGCGAGTTCGGCTGGTTGTTTTTCGTTCCCAGTTCTCAGTGTCACTGGAGTTGCTATCATATGACTGTGAACGTGCTGCCATCACCCGTGCACAGAGACATCCAGCCTATATTCTTTACCGTTCATAATCTGATATAACAGGATGAAGGGAGGGCATTTAGTTAAATATCAATCCTCTGTTCAGGACAGCAAAACTATTCCTCCTGGACGTTGGTTATACATTCAGTAAATCAAAAGCGAAGACAACTGCTCTTCCCATTCAAATCGTGTTGGCTGCTCTCAACGAGGATTATTGGCTTCTGTAGCATTTTGATGATCACGAATTAGCTAATGTTGGCTAGAGTAGTTAGCTAGCCATCTTAAGTCAGAGTCATAGCTACGGTGGCCCTGATACAGGCAAGCTAGCTAACGTTAACGATACTGACAGTATGGTTATGTACAATACTATAATGTTAACTAACTTCGGTAGTTAGAGAAATAGTTATTTAACTAACAACATGGACAAATTGGAGTATAGCAAACTACAATACTGACACTAGTTAACTAGTCATGCAATGCCTTTAACCAAAACATTTCAGGACTCGATGGTTAGCTAACGGGACAAAAGAAACAAGCAAGCGTACTTTACGTTATCTAGTGCGTTTGTTTATGTCAATGTATTGATCAAGAACCAACTAATTAGAAACGACTTACAGTTAGCTATTGACTTAGCTCGCTATTATAATCAGCATTTATTTGCTGTACTGACTGTACGTAGCAAGCTAGCTACTTTGAATACTCAGTAAACGTTTACTAGCCAGCTAGCTGGCATTAGCTCAGACGTTAACGTACTAACAGTAGTTCAATTTACCAAGCATACATCTCTTACCTCTTAAATGTCAAATATTATAGCATTAATATAATGTAGATTATACAAAACAACATTTACTGTAAATGTATTTTAGTCTACTGGTTGAAAAAATAATGCGACTTCTGTCTTGGAATATATAATCTATGTCCCCTTAAAGGAAAAGTGTTGTCACAGAGTTGACTATGGAAGTATGGAAGCCCATAAGCATTTTTTTCTTCTGGTCCTTACAATAACAATAGAGCTATACGTGCCTTGATTCAACATGATCTTACGTGCTGTCATAACCTGAATCGTTTTACTGATAATATCTCTTGAAAGAATGTTTGGAAGTTTCCGCAAATATATTTAACAAAGTAGAATAAGTTATCTATAGATATTATCCAGCAAACACGGAAGAGTTTTAAAGATAGATGCCCTCGAATTGAACCTTCTGTGAATAACACCCAAAGACAGTAGTGCTTCGATTTTGGCATTGTGATGATGTTAAAACTTTTCAGCAAATGTCCATAATTATAATAATGTAAAGATTTCATACTTTTTGGGATATATGTATTTCTTGGATTTTTTTTTATAACAGACAAACGGCAAGGTGGGTGCTCCTGAAAGCTGAATGCTCCTCATACAAATGGAAACTATGTTAATCAAAACATCTATTTTCTCTAGTTCTCCATCGACGCAAGACGACGTGTATCGTTAATATGCAGTGAAGTCGATGAACATTTTCAGGTAAACGTTATGTTATACAGTAGTAGTTGCTATTGTTAGTTATAGTAGCTACAGGTGAAAAATGGGAAAACCTGAATTAATGAGTGGTGGAACATGACAATTGCAGATGCTTCCATACGGGGGTTCTGCATGATACGATTAATCAATTAAAATCAGATAATGCTCTGTAGCATGTATAAAAATGCCGAGCAGGCCAGTTGACCTTGATTTTTGATTGAGATTGCAAGAGGAAAAGATCTAGGCGACTTTAAGAAATCATTATTGGGTCTCTTTCAGGATGACAATGAATGGTTAGATGCAGTATGAAGATGGTGTGAATCATATGGCCTTTGCAGTCACCAGATCTCAAACCAATTGAACACCTATGAGAGATTTTGGACAGACATGTTAAACAGCACACTCCACCGCCATCATCCAAACACCAAATGAGAGAATATCTTTTGGAAGAATGGTGTTCCAATCCTCCAGCAGCATTCCAGAGACATTGAAGCAGTTCTGATGGCACTTGGTGGCCCAACACCTTACCGAGACACGTTATGTTTATTTTTCCTTTAATTTGTCTATATATTAAACATACCTTGAAAGCTATTTTCAAAGCAACAACATTTTTAATGTATGATTGGTTTTCATATCTACTTTTTAATCTCCACGAATTACATAAATGTGGTTGATTGCAGCAAATGTGTTTCTTGTAAACTCAAAATCAGTTATTGTAAGATAACATTGGTTTTATGTTGGAACATATTGGTTCTGTGACAAGATGGAGCCCCAGATGGCTGCCTCGGTAAACTGGTGCACAATTGTTTGTCTTATTTTGTGTGTTAAATCAGTGTTCAGCGTCAATTATCTGATGTTTTAAACACCAGGGAAAAAACTCCTGTGGATTTATTGCCAGATTTTCTCGTAACATCCGTTGAATTACTGGACGTTCTGGTCAAGCAGTGATGCTGTCGGTGAGGTAAACGAGGTGGGGCGCTTGTATGCTCAAGGTGCCGTGACCGAAGTAAAGTTGGTTTTATATTCAGAGATTCAACAGATATTCAATAGAGATTCAACAGACATTCGAAGCAAACATTTAAACGTTAAAAACGAATTGCATTCTTCATGATAACTATGACTGACTTATTAAAATATTCTATATTAGGTTGGATAACAAGCCTTTATTTGATCAAACATATATTTTAAGCACATTCTCTAACACTGAAAAACTGTATTATATCACAATATATATATTTTTTAAGTATCACAGAAACTTCATTCCAAGTTCAAAATATTCTACAGTAGGCTGGACAACTTTTAAAACCTTTAATTCGATCCTGAAATCACAATTAGAATCTTCAGAATTTCACAAACTATGAAAAAAACTTTTCCAAACATGTTCATAGAAACTTCAGTCCATGTTCAAAATATACTCCAGTAGGCTGGACATCTTTCACAAACTTTAAATTGATCGAAAAAGTACACTTAGAGTTACAACACATTACTGTTACATCGCAATAACCTTTTCAAAAGGTTTCATAGAAACTTTATTCCAAGTTCAAAATATTCTACCCTAGGGTGGATAACTTTTACAACCTTTAATTTGATCCAAATCGTACACATAAATTTAATACACATTTTCTCTCTTTGAAAATTACTATTATATCGCAATAACCTTTTAAAAAACTATCATAAAAAACTTCATTCCAAGTTATAAATATTCTGCAGTAGGCTGCACAACTTTTACAACCTTCAATTAGATCCAAATGGTATACTGAAATCTTATACACATTTTCAAACTTTGAAAAATACAGTTTAATCGCAATAACCTTTTAAAATATTATCATAGGAATTTATTTTCAAGTTCTAAATATTCTTCTAACATTTAAATTGATCGAAAAAGTACACTTAGATTTTCAACAAATTTTCAAACTCTGAAAATGACTGTTATATCACAATACCCTTTTTAAAAAGAATCATAGAAACTTCATTCCAAGTTCACAATATTTTACTGTAGGGTGGCAATTTTACAACCTTTCATTTGAGTCTGAAATCACAATTAGAAACTTAAAAATTTCGCAAACCCTGAAAAACGCTGTTTTATGCAATTACTTTTTCAAAGATTTTCATAGAAACTTCAATCCAAGTTCAAAATATTCTACAGGTGCTGGTCAAATAATAAGAATATCAAGAGTGGCTTGACACAAGGAATGCGACAGCTGAAACCCATGTCTTGCATACGTCTATGCGTGGTGGTTCTTGAAGCACTGACTCCAGCTGCAGTCCACTCTTTGTGAATCTCCCCCACATTTTTGAATGGGTTTTGTTTCACAATCCTCTCCAGGGTGCGGTTATCCCTATTGCTTGTACACTTTTTTCTACCACATCTTTTCCTTCCATTCGCCTCTCTATTAATGTGCTTGGACACGGAGCTCTGTGAACAGCCAGCCTCTTTAGCAATGACCTTTTGTGTCTTGCCCTCCTTGTGCAAGGTGTCAATGGTCGTCTTTTGGACAGCTGTCAAGTCAGCAGTCTTCCCCATGATTGTGTAGCCTACAGTGCTAGACTGAGAGACCATTTAAAGGCTTTTGCAGGTGTTTTGAGTTAATTAGCTGATTAGAGTGTGGCACCAGGGGTCTTCAATATTGAACCTTTTCACAACATTCAAATTTTCGGAGATACTGAATTTGGGATTTTCATTAGTTGTCAGTTATAATCATCAAAATTAAAAGAAATAAACACTTGAAATATATCAGTTTGTGTGGAATGAATGTATACATTATACACATTTCTCTTTTTGAATGGAATTACTGAAATAAATGAACTTATTGATGATATTCTAATTATATGACCAGCACCTGTATACTTGTGTAGACAGCTTTTACACCAATTGATTTGATCCAGAAATCACAACTAGCATTTTCTAAATTACACACTGCTAGACTGCTAGAGCCCCTGCAGTTTGCCTACAGAGCCAACAGATCTGTGAACGATGCGGTCAACTTGGCTCTTCACTTCATCCTCCAGCATCTGGAATTCTCGGGAAACTATGCCAGAATCCTGTTGGTGAACTTCAGTTTTGCAATCAATACCATAATTCCCGCTTTGTTCCAAGACAAGCTCTCCCAACTGGCAGAGCCAGAGTCCACATGCAGGTGGATTATATCCTTCCTGTCCAACAGGAGGCAGCACAAGAGGCTGGGGAAGCACTTGTCCACCAGCACTGGCTCCCTTAAAGGTTACATCCTGTCCACCCTACTCATCTCCCTGGACACCAACAGCTACACTTCCAGTCACCACTCTGTCAAGCTCCTGAAGTTTGTGGATGACACCACCATCATCAGACTTATTTCTGATGGAGACGAGTCTGCCTTCAGGTGGGAGATTGACCATCTGCTGTCCTGGTGCAGTCAGAACAACTTGGAGCTCAACACCCTAACAGTGGAGATGATTGTGGACTTCAGGAGAAGCCCAGCTGCCCCCATCGCCCTGGGTGACTCCCCAGTCAACTCTGTGGAGTCCTTTCCCTTTCTGGGCACCACCTTCGCCCAGGACCTCAAGTGGGAACTGAACATCACCTCTCTTACAAAGAATGCACAGCAGAGCGAGGGGCTGATCCATCCCTAAGTCATGGAGTTTGTTGACCAGCCTAGAGGCGACAACTGTTTTGAACGCTGAGCTAAAGTCTATGAATAGCATTCTCAGGGTAGAGTGTAAAGCTGTTGAGATGGCTGCCACTGACGACCTGTTCGACCTCTAGGCAAACTGGTAGGGATCCAGTGTTGGGGGGATCCCAACACTGGATCCCCCCCAACACTGGTTCGAAGACTGAGCCAGAACCAGTCTTCGAATCACTTCATGATTGTGGGGTTGAGTGCGACAGGTTGAAGGTCTGGCACTTTGGAGAGTTGTTCTCTTCACGGATGAATCCCGGTTTTCACTGTACATGGCAGATGGCGTCATGTGGGTGAGCGGTTTGCTGATGTCAACGTTGTTGATTGAGTGGCCCAGGGTGGCGGTAGGGTTATGGTATGGGGAGGCGTGTGTTAAGGACAGAGAACACAGGTGCATTTTATTGATGGCATTTTGAATGCACCGAGATACCGTGACAAGATCCTGAGGCCCATTGTTGTGCCATTCATCCACGACCATCACCTCATGTTGCAGCATGATAATGCACGGCCCCATGTTGCAAGGATCTGTACACAATTCCTGGAAGCTGAAAACATCCCAGTTCTTGCATGGCCAGCATACTCACCGGACATGTCACCCATTGAGCATGTTTGGGGTGCTCTGGATCGGCGAATACGACAGTGTATTCCAGGTCCTGCCAATATCCAGCAACTTCGCACAGCCATTGAAGAGGAGTAGACCAACATTCCACAGGCCACAATCAACAACCTGATCAACACTATGCGAAAGAGATGTGTTGCACTGCGTGAGGCAAATGGTGGTCACACTAGAGACCGACTGGTTTTCGGACCACCCCGGACCCCCCCAATTCAGTGAAACTGAACGTTTTAGATTGGCCTTTTATTGTGGCCAGTCTAAGGCACACCTGTGCAATAATCATGCTTTCTAATCAGCATCTTGATATGCCACACCTGTGAGGTGGATGGATTATCTCAGCAAAGGAGAAGTGCTCACTAACAACAGAGTTCAGCTCATGATAAATGGGGGAAAAACCAAAAGTGTTGCGTTTATAGTTTTGTTCAGTGTATGTAACCATGCAAGGATGAACAAGAAACTAATGGCCACTCAAACAGAGCTCCTGAGTTTCTATGTAGATATGGGTTAATCTGCCAGTGGAACAACCAACTATGCAGCACTCCATTATAAGGCCTTTATGGTACAGTGGTTAGACTGATGCCAATCCTTAGCATAAGGCATCAACTTGGAGACTGCTCAGGATTGAGAGAAGGATGAATGGAGCAAAATAAATTAAAAGAAATTCTGATCAAGAGTTTACTTAGGGCAAAGATTCATCTTTCAGCGTGACTGACCCAAAGCATATAGCCAAGGCAACGGTGGAGTAGCTTCGGGACAAGACTGTGAATGTTGTTCAGTGGCCAAGCCAAACTCAATCCCCATTGAATATCTGTGGTGGGACCTGAAGGTTGAGTGTACACGTGATCCGCATCCAATCTGAAACTGATTGAGAGGATCTACAAGGAAGAATTAGAATCCAGTTGTGCAAAGCTGTTAGAGGGATATCCAAGATGACTTGAAACTCTGATGGCTACCAAAGGCATTTTTCATCTTGAATACATTTGCAAACGTATGGTTTTGATTTGTCATTAGTGAGTATTATGTGTAAAGTCGGTTCACATACACCTTAGACAAATACATTTAAAGTACTATTATTTCTGACATTCAACACAAGTAAAAATGCCCTGGTTTAGGACAATTAGGATGACCTCATTTTAAGAATGTGAAATGTCAGAATAATAGTAGAGTTTTGTCAGTTTTTATTTCTTACATCACATTCCCAGTGGATCAGTGGATCTTATTTGGTAGAATTGCCTGTAAATTGTTTAAATTGGGTCAAATGTTTCGGGTAGCCTTCCATAAGCTTCGCACAATAAGTTGAATGAATTTTGGCCCATTCCTCCTGACAGAACTACCTTGCTTTTTCAGGTCTGTACACATTTTCTATTGGATTGAGGTCAGTGCTTTGTGATGGCCCCTCCAATACCTTGACTTTGTTGTCCTCAAGCCATTTTGCCACAACTTTGGGAGCATGCTTGGGCTCTTTGTCCATTTGGAAGACCCATTTACGACCAAGCTTTAACTTCCTGACAAAGCACCCCCACAACATGATGCTGTCACCCCCATGCTTCACGGTTGGGACAATGTTCTTTGGCTTGCAAGCCTCCCCCCTTTTCCTCCAAACATTAGATTAGATTCAACTTTCTTGTCATTGAACAGTATGAGTACAGTACAAAAAAAATGCAGTTAGCATCTAATCAGAAGTGCAAATAGAAGAGGGCAGGACATTTACAAGTATTAAGAAAAGTGTATGTTACAAGTGGAACTGTAACGCCTGCGGCCTGCTAGCTTTTTGATGCTGCGGCTGCTGAGCCTTTCTGTGAAGCGTCAGGCCAGCGGGACGTCAGCTGTGGGATGCTTTATTGTATAGCGTCGCGGTCGGACCAACTGTGGGCCACTTGCATTACAAGCAAGCATACAAAATAAACATGTGCAAATTAATTTGAATTCAATAAAAAATCAAACATTGCAAGATGCATGCAAAAGAACATGTGCAATATACACTCACCTAAAGGATTTTTAGGAACACCTGTTCAATTTCTCATTAATGCAATCATCTAATCAACCGATCACATGGCAGTTGCTTCAATGCATTTAGGGGTGTGGTCCTGGTCAAGACAATCTCCTGAACTCCAAACTGAATGTCAGAATGGGAAAGAAAGGTGATTTAAGCAATTTTGAGCTTGACTTGGTTGTTGGTGCCAGACAGGCCGGTCTGAGTATTTCACAATCTGCTCAGTTACTGGGATTTTCATGCACAACCATTTCTAGGGTTTACAAAGAATGGTGTGAAAAGGGAAAAACATCCAGTATGCGGCAGTCCTGTGGGCGAAAATGCCTTGTTGATGCTAGAGGTCAGACGAGAATGGGCCGACTGATTCAAGCTGATAGAAGAGCAACTTTGACTGAAATAACCACTTGTTATAACCGAGGTATGCAGCAAAGCATTTGTGAAGCCACAACACACACAACCTTGAGGTGGATGGGCTACAACAGCAGAAGACCCCACCGGGTACCACTCATCTCCACTACAAATAGGAAAAAGAGGCTACAATTTGCACAAGCTCACCAAAATTGGACTGTTGAAGACTGGAAGAATGTTGCCTGGTCTGATGAGTCTTGATTTCTGTTGAGACATTCAGATGGTAGAGTCAGAATTTGGCGTAAACAGAATGAGAACATGGATCCATCATGCCTTGTTACCACTGTGCAGGCTGTTGGTGGTGGTGTAATGGTGTGGGGGATGTTTTCTTGGCACACTTTAGGCCCCTTAGTGCCAATTGGGCATCGTTTAAATACCACGGCCTACCTGAGAATTGTTTCTGACCATGTCCATCCCTTTATGACCACCATGTACCAATCCTCTGATGGCTACTTCCAGCAGGATAATGCACCATGTCACAAAGCTTGAATCATTTCAAATTGGTTTCTTGAACATGACAATGAGTTCACTGTACTGAAATGGCCCCCACAGTCACCAGATCTCAACCCAATAGAGCATCTTTGGGATGTGGTGGAACGGGAGCTTCGTGCCCTGGATGTGCATCCCACAAATCTCCATCAACTGCAAGATGCTATCCTATCAATATGGGCCAACATTTCTAAAGAATGCTTTCAGCACCTTGTTGAATCAATGCCACGTAGAATTAAAACAGTTCTGAAGGCGAAAAGGGGGTCAAACACAGTATTAGTATGGTGTTCCTAAAAATCCTTTAGGTGAGTGTACATCTGTCTAGCAACAGATGTAGACTAATCACAGTATTTGAATGTGAAAAAGTACAAAGTAAAAATAATACAATACAAAATAAGCAAGTGCTGGAATCCATGCGTTGTGGCGTTGTGCTGGAACTGTGTCATTCATATTCACAGCAGGTCCCTTGAAACTCTGCAACGTCTTCTCCCACCTGCACGGTCAGCTGCCCCTTTCAGGCACCTGGTTTTGGACAGAGAAAAGTCTCCTGTGTGGCCCCAAGTTGGCCCCTCACCCAATGCAAAACTTCGGCAAAATAGGCTCATTCATTTGTGCTCCGTTTGTGCTGGTTTGTGCCGTCAAAATATTTGTTTGTGCTGCTATAATTTTATAGATATTAAAGAATATTTTATAGGTCATTCTCATGTCACTCAGTCCCCCAACATGCTCCAAATTGAGTCAAAATAGGCTAATTCGTTTTTGCTGGTTTGTGCCGTCAAAATATTTGTTTGTGCTGCTGTCATTTTTTAGATATTAAATACAATTGTATAAGTCATTCTGAGATCACTCAGCCCCCCAACATGCACCAAGTTATATTAAAATAGTCCTGTTTGTGCTCCATTTGTGCTGGTTTGTGCCGTTAAAAGTTGTGTTGCATCAGTGTTTTTAATATTAGGCATTTAATTATAGGCGATGACATCACTCAGCCCTCCAGCATGCTCCAAATTCTATAAAAATAGTCTTGTTTGTTTGTGCTCTGTTAGTGCCATTACATTTTTCTTTTTGTGCTGCTTTGGTGTTTTATCTATTATACATTTGACAATAGGTGACGATGTCAATCAGCCCCGCAACATGCTCCAAATTGACTCAAAATAGGCTCAATCGTTTGTGCTCTGTTTGTGCTGGTTTTTGTCTCTTTCCACTACAGCTCTGTCATTACTTAATCTGTATATATAAAATGTTATTTTACCAGACCGCTATGATTTCCTGATATATCTTTGTTACATCTCCTTGTGTTATTATGTTTGGACCTGTAGGGATGGTTGAATGCAAATAAAATAAATAAAAAACAGGTTCCTGGTTTATTTACAATGAGTATCATCTGCTATACTTCACTTCACCACCAACAGGCGCTAAGTGACACTTCTGTTCAAGATGCTCTTGTTGAAGTTTGTGTAGTAGAGGAGAATTAAAACCATATCACGATATAGTTACTTACCATCCTTACCTAAATCAAATTAGGTATCCTTACCTAAGTCAAATGTCTGACCAATTTAAGTAGAATGTTTTATTACTTACTACAATTACTACAATATTAGTGAACTTAATAATGGTACAACTTTCATAAAAGCTAAGATTGTCAATGTCCATTCAACAGAAAGCTCATTGCTAATACTAATATTGCTAATGTAACACTGAAATACAAATTACACTTGCCCCTTGTGCATTATAGGTTTTGAATAAGTTGTGTATCTAGGGGTCAACATTAATACATGTTTTCTGTACAAAATAGTCAGAATTATTGAATTGCCAGATGCCCAAAAAAACAGCGGTAGACCGGGATTCCATTTTCACACATTAACACTCCTAATAACAGTGTCTGGACAGAGCTGAGTGAGCAGCTAGGAAACAAGATCACTGCAAAGGCCCTGAACAATTTTGTTAAATTAAATAGACGCAACATCTGGTCTGCTTTAGAGTTTAATTATAAAAGTGATCATGAAACAAGTGGCAGTTGTGATGACACTGATTTTGAGCCAGGGTCCCTTTCTCCCAGACCTAGTTCCATTTGAGAAATGGATTGACAGTTCTCTAAAACACAAAAAGGGAATACACAGTTTTGAACCCTGGCATCTGGACTTGTGATAAATCATTGTATTTGGAAATGAACTGAAAAGCCCCTGCACATTTGTATATAAAAGAGCCAAGGTCTATCCCTCAGCCACTTTTGAATACATTGAAATCAGAGGCAACTGTAAGCAGTGTCATGCCACCTTTACATAAAATGTGACAGAGTCTGAAATTAACAGCCCAATGGTGCTCAATTGTTTTACTAAAAACATTCATGACTCCCTGCAGACTGACTGTTCCGAGTGTGCCATATCTGGAAAGTTTAATGTGCCGATAGCCAAAGAACTGTGTGAGGGTAGAATGGAACCCCATGTATGAAGAGCATCGGAGGCAACAAAGCTGATGATTTTGAAGATCCTGAACCAAGCCATCTACCTAATTTTTCCACACTGTGCAAAGCAAAGCAAGACAGATTTACTCAGAATTAGGCAAAAAGGATACTATTTTGTCATTGCAGATGTTAAAATATGGTGAACCTCACAGTGATAGCATTAAAGATATTGGACTCCATCTTCTTCCGCTTATCCGGGGCCGGGTCGCGGGGGCAGCAGTCTAAGCAGGGATGCCCAGACTTCCCTCTCCCCAGACACTTCCTCTAGCTCTTCCGGGGGGGACACAGAGGCGTTCCCAGACCAGCCGGGAGACATAGTCCCTCCAGCGTGTCCTAGGTCTTCCCCGGGGTCTCCTCCCGGTGGGACGGGACCGGAACACCTTCCCAGGAAGGCGTTCCGGAGGCATCCGAAAAAGATGCCCAAGCCACCTCAGCTGACCCCTCTCGATGTGGAGGAGCAGCGGCTCTACTCTGAGCTCCTCCCGGGTGACCGAGCTTCTCACCCTATCCCGGGCGATCCTTTAGAAAAATTTAAGTCATTATGTAAAAGTAATCATCAAAGAAATCTCACCCCACTGTGAGTTTTGATGCAGCTGGCTCAGTAGTGAGGATACTAGTGAGACCAAATGGCATGTCTGGCCATATCTTCTTATATCAGGGCGTTCTGGCAGGGGATGAGAGCTCAAGTGCCCCCACTGGTGCAAATGCTGTCAGAGAGACACGATGTTCATGCAGTAAAACAGTGGTTGACAGAATGGATTTGCGCAGGTGTTGTGTAACTTTTCTCTTGTGTAACTTTTTTTTCAGATCCTAAGAGAGTTATTTGCCATGAAGTGCCATGTTGGACTTCCAGTGACCAGTATGAGGGAGTGTGAGAGCGATAACACCAAATTTAACACACCTGCTCCCCATTCACACCTGAGACCTTGTAACACTAACGAGTCCCAGGGAGGGAAAATGTATAATTGGGCCCAATTTGGACATTTTCACTTAGGAGTGTACTCACTTTTGTTGCCAGCGGTTTAGACATTAATAGCTGTGTGTGGAGTTATTTTGAGGGGAACTGCAAATGTATACTGTTATACAAGCTGTCCCTACTTTACATTGTAGCAAAGTGTTATTCCTTCAGTAATGTCACATGAAAAGTTATAATCAAATATTTACGAAAATTATAATCAAATATTTACAAAAATGTGAGGGGTGTACTCACTTTTGTGGGACTGCTTGAAGAAAAAAAACCACACTGCATTAAAGATTTCTTTGTGAGGTCAATGGCACAGCTTCTCAAGTCACAATCTGTTGACAATGCAAAAGAGCTACTACGCAGTATTACCATTGTGAGTACCAGGTGCAAGAAATACTTGAAAGCCCAAATTGCAGATGAGTGTCATCATCCCAGACGTAGAGGGTGAGGACCTGGAAGGTGTGGATCCATGTGAAGAAGTACACACAGACCTACGGCAGTGGGTGACAGACATAAGTGAGGAGAGCAGGTCACTTTCCATGGCAAATGGTGATTGAGATTGCAAGTTACTTGCCACTCTGGACAAGGTTAATGATCCCTCGAAGCACCAACATCACCGCAAGTTCAGCCAATGTTGAGTTCAAAAACATCAAACATGGCCTTCTCAAGCATAAAAACCTTGCCTATTCGGGTGGATCGATTTTTGCGCAACATCTTTCCTTCATTTAAGACAACATGCACATTTGCTCTGTAAAACAAAAAGATAAAGAAGATGCAGCTGTTGCAACAGTGATCATCTCAGGCGCCAATCCACTGCCCACTACCACCTGCAGTGCAGATGGAAAACAAAAAAATCGATACTTCCTGTTCTGCGGAGTCTGACACTGTCACAAACATCCATCCAGCAGATGAAGACAAAAAAGAGGAAGAGGAATTCATACCTCTCTCCTTGTCCTGAATGGCTCCCTGCAGATCCATCTGTGAGGGGGAAAAGACTGAAAGTGGAAATGTTAAAAAATGGAAACAATCACAGCCTGTTAAACTCTGCAAATCAAGAATGTGTGTGCTGAACACATGCATTTGATACTTTTTGTAAATGCTTATGTTGTGCTTTCTGTGACAGTGTCACTGTTGGAAATACTCCAACAACCTCCTCCAGCTAGTGAAAATCCTTACCACAAAGGGTCTGACCCCACAAGCCTACATACAGAGGTCAGAGCTGCGGAGTGAAATATGGAAAGCTGTCCAATTGAGGTCTGGTGCTCTCCAAATCGATGCATTCTGCCACATCTCTGCTATCATTGAAAAGACAATGAGAAAACTGTTTTGTAAAAAGTGTTTACTTTTCAAAACGGTGCAATTGCTGTCTCAGCACCCATGTCACAAGGGAAATACCACTTGTTTCTACTTCTGTTGCTGTACCTCAGGCTTTTGGCATGGCTCATCTTAAGACCGCAGTGGAACAAGGACGTAAGTCTTCAACTGTATCGGTAAGAAAAACGAACGACAAACAAAACTTTCACAAACCAGCACAAACGACTGAGCCTATTTTGAGTCAAGCAGGTGGGGGTTGCTGGTGATGTCATCGCCTATAATTAAATGTCTTATGTATTAAAAACATTGAAACAGCACAAACAAAACTTTCAACGGCGCTAACGGACCACAAACATGGTTCCATGTTGGAACCATTTTAGCTCCTCTGCCGATACACACATATGGTATCACACGTATCTAGGATCAAGAAACCAGGCAAGCCTGGTTCATCTGGCCCGCAATAGAAAGTGTTGCCATCTAGAGATTGGAACCTGGATCACCCACGTGAAAGGCTGTGTCGATAACCACTACACCACAGAGCTGTACACTTGCTGGGTGTCAGTATAGCCTCTTCTCTCTATCCTAAACAAATCCTGTTTTGCCTCTGGCTGTTTTAATAGTTAATTGGCCATTCGTGAATAAGCTTTACCGGTATCTACTACCTTACTGGAATAGTCAAAAGAATTAAGCAATTGCTAGCGAGTCTGCCAAAGCTATTTCATTTCATGGCATGAGAACATAATTTTTTCTTTCATGGCAAAACATCCACCACTTTTTTCTTTTATTCGTGAATTACATTTATACAATAACTATCAATAAAGGCACAATAACTAACTTTATCATCAAGTGAAGAGATGAGACAATCATGGAATCTACCAGAAATATTTAATACGTCGTTGCTCTCAATTGATTCGAACTTAGGTCCACATGAGAGGCACTGTCTTTAAACACTATGCCATGGCATTATACGTTTCAGCAGTCGCTAGACTCCATTGAGGATTGTGTTAAACTGACTAATGTTTCTTATTAAGTTTACCTCCACCATAGCGTCTATGAACTGTATTGATTTTGCCACTGCCTGTTTTAACAGCTTATTAGCCAGTAATAGGCTTACTAGTATCCACTAACTTCTTATGAATAATCGTAAGAATTGAGCAATTGCTAGTGAGCCTGAAAATGTACTTTTCCATGCCAGAAACAGTCGCAATATAACCGTATACAGTTTCAGTAAAGGCTTACTATAACATAACTACTGTATGTTAATCCAGCAAATGGTTTGTCTATCCTGACCCACAATGCATACACGGATGCATACTTCGAAAACCTCCAGAAACAGTCGCAATATAACCGTAAACTGTTTTATTTCAAGCTTACTATAATGTAGATACTAATGGTTTTAGCCAGCTAAGTTTTAGCCAGCTAAGTTAGCTATCACATGTGTGGATAACGTTACACAAAGAAACACGATTCAGCTAATGTTATGTACCAGTTGATATAAGTTACAAGGAACATGCACGACATATTCTAACTTGTTTTACACTAAGAAACACGATTTAGCTAAGTTAGCTAACGTTAGCTAACATTACCTCACCTGTTCAACTGGTGATATGCGAAGTAGCACAAAAGATCCCAACTTGAGAAGAAACACAAAATAGTAAGCTACCGAACTTGTGGACACAGGAAGAAACACAAGGGTTTGGTATTGCATCTCAGGCAAACGCTGGTTTTATTCACTTTATTCACCACACCCACTTTCTATCGCTTTCTGTTTAGAACTTCCGGTCAACTACCAGTGACTTTGACTAAAGAATTAATATCAAGAATATTGTAAACAGTCATTGTTTAATACAAAACATGACGTTCTTACTGAGTAGCCTCGCAACACTTAACATTAGTAATTTGTAATAAAAAACTGTTTCCCATGAAACCTTAGTTTGGGGAAAAAAATGTGTGGTATTCAATGGCGAGAGACGGCAGTGTGTGTGTGTGTCGTAGAACAAAATGTTTGTGTTTACCACAGAGTCTCAGGCATCTAAACTAACCAAAAAACAGCCATTATGGTTCATGAATATGTCTACACAAAGGTCATCAAGTCGCTTAGCTGGCTACTTAATCATCAATACATCCAGCGTGTGTGAAGGGCCCAGGGGCTTAATTGAGAGGGTGTGAACATACTAGTTCTGAAAATGCTAGCTAATGCAAAATTGGAGGGGCTATCCATTTTCTAATCCTTTACACAAGCAATAAGTCAAAGTCTATTTTATTTATAAACTACCAATGTTGACCAAAATTATGTACAGTAAGATGTAACAATATTAAAATAGTTAATACAAATAAAATCAGTAAAGGAATAAAAAGGAGTACAATAGATGTGGTCCGTATTTCAGGTATTAGTCAACAGTCTAGTAGCTGCATTCTGGAAGCTATAAGGGTGAGGTCCAAAACTACAAGTGGCTCAATGGAAAGCCAACATATCCATCCTAGCAAGGAAGAAGAGTGTACTTCTTCAGCACATTAGTAGTTTTGGTGAAGTGAAGATGATCTGATAATCCAGAAAGGTCAAAAATGTCAATCTTTGAAGACGGCAATGGATATGTGAAAAAATCTGTAGATAGTAGATTCAGTATTTACAGAAACGACTCATTGTGCTTCTGCAGGAAGAAAATGGCAAGACTACATATGAGCAGATAGGCATAGCAGGTCACAGCGCACGCCCTCACTTCGGCAGCTAGCCGCCAGTGTAAAGGGGTCGGGACACTGGTGGAAAGCCACCAGAGATGTAAAATAGCTGATGCAAATTGAGATGAGGAGAAAAGCTGCAAAAGCTGGCGAACCGCTGGCTGTAGGACATTATAGCTCATGGCGCGCCGCTATCGATTTCTCACTGGGTATAGATGTGCAATGAAGGCAAATACAGTGCAAAATGGCAATTCTAAATGAGCAATGAAGGCAAATAGGGGAGGGAAGAGAAAATACAAATTTACAAGTGTAATCTATATGTATGTGCAAGTGGGAATGATTAGTTGTGCGATGAGGCACATGCAAGTACGAATTGCAATTCTGACTGTGCAATCGAGCATATTTTTAGGTGCAAGGTAGTCTGTACAACTGAAATGCGGGGATAGCAGCAATGAGGTTCCGAGGTACAGTAGACATGTGCATGTAACATCCGAAAAAAAGAAAAGCAAGTACAATGGCAATTCTAAATGTGCAGTGCAGGTAAATTGAAGGTGCAAGGTGGCATGTGCAACTAAAATGTAGGGATAGCAGCAATGAGATTCCTGAGACAAGTATTACAAGGGAGTGCAACAAGGGAGGCAGTACTAAGCGATATGCGGGTAGGTATGGTTAGTGATGGGTCACAGAGTTCAGCAGGGTTACAGTAGATGGGAAGACGCTGTTCCTGAGCCTGTTGATGCAGGAACATCACGATGGTCATTATGGCCAAACAGTTACATTTTTGTTTCTTCAGGCCAGAGGACATTTCTCCAAAAATTATTTTGTCTTATGGCGGTTTTGGAGCAGAGGATTTTTCCTTGCTGAGTGGCCTTTCAGGTTGTTAATATAGGACATGTTTTACTATGGATAATGACACTTTTTTACCTGTTTCCTCCAGTATCTTCACAAGGTCCTTTGCTGTTGTTCTGGGATTGATTTGTACTTTATGAACCGAAGTACATTCATCTCTAGGAGAAATAATGCTTTTCCTTCCTGAACGGTATTGGCTAGATTACATTGTCTATTAGGTGACTTGTGTAAGCGACTGCAAACTGCAGCAAACTAACTTTCATGCACCAGGTTCTTGTGTAGATGGCTTAAGTGTCAGCTGTAGCAGAAATATATCGTAGTAAAAAACAGGCTTTTGACAAGACGGTCACGGCATTCACCGCTCATCAGTTGCATCGTTCGGATCACAATGATCACAATGGTAATGTACAATAAGATACTAAACATGAGTAGATAAAAGAAATAAAATGGATACAGCAAAATAACTTAACAAAAGAGATCTTTCTTCTACCTGTAAAAGAAAGATAGTAAATAACATGCTTTTGACAAGATCATCACGGCATTCACTAATGGGACTGAGTATATGATATTTTTCAGTGCAAAACATCCATGTTACACAAAATAATAAAAAAAGTGCTATAAAACTAAATAGTATTCAACCATATTTTTCTCTTTTGATTAGTACAATTCAAAATAAAAAGAGTAAATCTAATAATGCATATTGAATTTCTAAACGCATTGGAGTTGCTAAACAAAGGCCACACCAACATGTGTCAGCTAAGCATTTGACAGTCAGTCTATCCTCCACAGCCAGCTACGCCTGTCGATTTATGACTACATACAACACGAAAATGCATGCCTTACTTTTGAAAAGTAATAGATACAGACTTTCGCAATAACCCCTCGACATGAATGTTTAACAATTTCTGCATAGAATTATAAAGACTGAAACTTAAACTACCTGCGCAGTTGCATCTTTCAGACAGCACAAACAAGCGCAGACAGCACAAACATGCAAATAGGGGAGATCACAAATTGTATAAAATCAATACCAAAAAAGTTATACCAGATAAAACAATTGTATCTACCTGTACAGAACCGTACATGCATTTTTTTAAATGCGACTGAGATCTTATTTGTGAGATTTTTTTTTTTAATCAAATAAAAGTTTGAGAAACTTTTGACTGCCCACCCCTCTAATGTAATGGCAAAGTCTTCCTACAGCAAGACTTCTTTTAACTTAGTGTCTACCAAAACACATAACATGGGTTGATAGGATGCTTTACCATTTCACCCTGTTACACTTGACTGGGAATATTCAATTAGTTAACAGAGTGATAAAAAAGTCACCTGCGATCGACTTCCATCCCCCAATGTTCAAAGTCATTGTTCGTTTTGATCGTTTTGGAAAACTAAAACCCACACAATGCTGTGAGTGGTGGAAGTTAACAACATAAAATTGAGCAAAAGACTCAAATGATGCTGAATTGTAAAATGTGTAAACAGGATTAATACTTACTACCCAGCACTTTATTTATACAACTAATAATGTGCTGTGTTATTTTGAAAGTACATTTGAAATATATAGGAGTTCTGGAAACTAAGCATCACTAGAATTAAAAAGGTCCTAATCTGGAATCTGTATGCAACTGGTCCATAGAGTGTGACTCACAAATATGTAATGCCACTCATAAATATGTAGTGGCCCTCACAAATATGTAATGCCACTCATAAATATGTAGTGGCCTTCACAAATATGTAATGCCACTCATAAATATGTAGTGGCCCTCACAAATATGTAATGCCACTCATAAATATGTAGTGGCCCTCACAAATATGTAATGCCACTCATAAATATGTAGTGGCCCTCACAAATATGTAATGCCACTTATCAATATGTAGTGGCCCTCACAAATATGTAATGCCACTCATAAATATCTAGTGGCCCTCACAAATATGTAATGCCACTCATAAATATGTAGTGGCCCTCACAAATATGTAAGGCCACTCATAAATATCTAGTGGCCCTCACAAATATGTAATGCCACTCATAAATATGTAGTGGCCCTCACAAATATGTAATGCAAGTCACAAATCTGTAAAATGCATGTGACAAATACTGTAACACTCACAAAAACATGTTTGAACATTAACATTGTTTTTGTTAACGGTTCATCATTTGTTTTTGAATTTTGACATATGTATATGAAACTATATGCACACATTTCTGGACAGTGATTTTTATTTGACCGTTGCATTATGTATTTGTGACTTGCTACTTACAAGTTTACAACATTTTGATAGAAATCTCTCTCCATAAATCTGCCACTATGGAACTATTTACTGTAGCCACTACACACAGCCTGGGATATTTGACAGTGATGTCATCAGTAGCTAGCGAATGCTAAGTGGTTGTTTACAATGTTACATTGACACTTCTACTTCCAGAAGAAATGTGGACTGAAACCATTTGTGAACAAAACTGTAAATATAGGAACTATCAGTTAAGTTGAAAATGAGATTTATAGAGCAACAATGAAAAAAAATATTTTGAGGAATACAACACTGACAGGTTATTTGAGGTAAACAACAGCACTAGTCTTAGTTTGAAGTGTTTTTGGAGTTTACGCTTGCAATGCAGCTATTGTATCTTGGTTGCTGTAGGGACCTAACCAACATTATTTCATATGGTTTTGCTATCCAAACTTCAATGTCTTAAACTTTTTTTATGTAAACAAGCTGGCAAGCACACCACATTTATTTCTGTGTCGTTACTAGTTACTATTTATGATATTTTGAGGAAAAAGAGGAGATAGAAAACAAAAACCCGTTCTGTGACCACAGGAGGTCACTATGCTTCCACACAGTTTTAGAGGAAAAACATTCATTGGCAAATTCTCTTATTGCCAGTAGGCAAGAAACCATTGACCCCAAAGAACATTTTGAACTGTATATTTGTATTTGACATTCAAATAAGTAAATAGATAAGTTTTTAAATTATGAGGTCTTTATGTACAGGAGTTTTTATAGACTCTAGTTAAATGGAAAGCAACCATGGCAAGAAATTATTGCATGTTCTTTCAATGGAGTCTTGGCAAATGTCAACAGCAAAAATCACCAGACAAGTCAATGGAAACCGTACAAGTGACACATCCTATTTGAACAAGATTGAAATTTTATCTATTTCAATGCGTTTTTTATCGATATCTAGAGTCCTGTCTCATACCCATCCCACATTCGTAGAACAATAACTTTGGAGCTATCTGTCAATGTAATGGGGAGGTGCTGGTGATCAATAGGTGTCCAGTAATTGGATTTCTGCTGGTGAGGAGAGTGTCCCTGGCTGGTTTCGATTGGGTGTTCAGGCATTATGTTGCTTTGAGATTTATGATATTTTCCCTCCTGTAGAACTTCTCTCATCCCCGTATTCTTACAGCCTTAGCAGTTTCCGTGCACTGACGTGTACCTATGACTTTTAAGCTATTTTGAACTATATCACAACATATTTGTTTCGTGTAATTATAATTTTATAATACCACATTGCTGTTAAGCTGTTAAAATGTGCAAACTGAAACCCTGACAAGCTGCACTCAAGATTGATGGCCTCTCCCAATGATGGCCTGTCAACACCATCAAATTCTGCCCCTCACCACACACACACACACACACACACACACACCACCATACAGCCACTTTAACATGCACACACACATCAGTGTGTTACAATAAGCTATAAATTACTGTATATGGTGTACGGATCAAGGAGTTCAAGAATCATCCATTAAAGAAAGGGAGAGCAACAAAAAAAAAATAGAATGCAAATTTAATTGACTGAATCCTCAGCATGAATAACACAAATTACATTCAGAGCAAAGGCTAGCTGTGATGAATTATTCATATTCAACAGCTTATTGAAGCCCTGAACTGTTGGTCCTTATGTATTCCAGCTGTCTAAAGTGGCCAAAACTAGCCAGCAGAAACTTCCACACTGAGTTGTTCCTATAGTCTCCAAGGAGTTTCTTGTATACTCAAAGCACTGCATGTCTCTCCAGTATTCAATGTTTATTTTGTCAAGTTGCAGGGCAATTTGGCTACCCTGAGATCTACAAATTGTGAGGGCGTTCAGGGACAGTTGTAGCCATTATTGGGGAGCACTGTGGATAATTCCTACTCTGTTCACACGCCCAGGACTCCCCACCTGTAGGCCAGTCTGTGTTGGCAGATTAGAGTTACTGGCAAAGTTTTTAAGCAAATGCTTTGCTCTGAATGCTCCCCATGGACTTTAGTTAGTATTCTGTTTGATGATGGATGGAGAAAATTGGAGAGGAATGATTTAGGTGTTTTCTATTCATTTTGAGAATGCCCACATTATTTGCATTGCTACTTTAACAATGACAAAATGTAACCATCTACAACTCCTGTTCTGCTTATTAACTAATGTAACACTCACCAATCAATAATATACAGTATAGGCTATTCTTCCAATCCCCCAGTCATTGTTTTCTTTTTTTGCGTTTTGCTTTACATCGAGAGATCCATTAAATTAGTAAGCAGTCTGCTAATCTGACAGTTACCCTAACCTTAATCATAACCTAAAGGGGCACTAGGAAAATCCATCCTCTAAAGTGTACAAGACTGAATTTTAAACAATGACACAATTTGTTTAATCCTCCCCTTCCCTTACTGAACAGGACAGGAATAGTATTAGCAAATCCACATGGAAAAGGAGCATGTTTAGGGTGTGGGGTTAGTACTGGGAGAGTCTAAAGCCAGTATGAATAGACTATAAATCAATGCAAACTGATTGACTGGAACATTTCAATATATCCGGCACTTGGACCAATTTTGTCATAAATAATACTTTGAACATTATTTTAAAACATTAACTGCAGTTGTCTTCTGGTAATTTATGCTTTTAATGCACCACAAATCATACAAATGGCTCCTTTAAAGGAGAAACATGTTAAATGTTTCCTCACCCTATATATATTATATCAGGAACTCAAATATGGAGTTGATTTCAGGTTGATTTCATTCATTTTTGTAGCTAGCGGTGGCAAAAGATTGTGGATGTTTGTAATAGCTTTCTGAATTAAATCATGCATCACATTTTCTCTTGCCCATATACTCATCCAACATCAAGTTGAGAAAAAGTTGCATTCTTCTTTAACCCCTAACCTAGATAATATTAGCATTATCAATTTGTAAAATTTGCAAATGCTTATCATTGTATGAATTTCTATCACAACATATGAAATGGAGTGAAACAGCTTAGTATTAATATCTCCATCCCTGAGTTCCGGTTTCAATAGCTTAGCCAAAAAACACTCTGGGGGTCTTTCCCCTTCTGGACACGGATCATGACATCTATCAGCAGCATGTGTAGCAAATGCCAGGAACTAAACTCAGCCACATGCAGTGTGGGAGCCAGCTATTAATGTCAATATGCTTCAAACTAACACAGGCTAACCAGAACAGTAAAAGAGAGATGCAGAATTGTACAAAAAGAAGGGGAATATGGTGAAGATTGAAAGTAATGGACGAATTAAAAAGCTAACATCCAAGGAATTATCTGTATATCATTTTATTATTCAGAAAGATAAGAAAATGGTCAAACGGTCATGTTTGTGCTATACATTATTGTATGAGATTAGATATGAATTGTTCATTTAATTCATTGATGTTCATTGCTGAATATGTATTTAAACAGTCATTAATAGTCAAAGAACATAAGGTGCAACTGAAAGTGGGTTGAACAGCTTATTTTCTATTTGGCAGGAATTGCTATCTGAGGTGATTCCTTTGCAGCAAGGTCAAGGGTGCTCACGCCTACTAATTCTAATTCCAATGTTTGACAACACTGTAAGGAGGAAATTGAATACATTGCTTTAATATTATGTTTTGATTGGGCAATGCGTTTTACCATGAGTTGTTCCTTGATCATTTGTCTTTTAATGCTACATTTTTTGGAACAGAATTTGGCACAGGACATGGGCAGTTGTCAACTATATAACTCTAATTGTACATAAGATGTGCTATGACCTTCATGATCTGTTCAAACATTCAAAAACGTGTTTGTAAAAAAATGTTCTTTATTGTCTGGAAGAATTAACTACCTAACACTAAAATGTTACTTCAAATTTAACAAGTGAATGCTAGCAATGGCTTTACTGTCAGCAAGCTAATAACTAGCACCAACATTATTTTTTTTTGCTCTGAAGTAGGTTAATTTGAATGTATTAAACACTTCCTAGCTAATGAGAAAACAATGCATCCAAGGGAATTAACCAGATTTAACAAGATAATTTAGTGGCTAATTTGAATGGCACCAGATTTTGTGGAAGTTTTACATCCTTACCCCAGGAGAGGGGCGTGGCCACAATGAAACGTCATGGGATCTGTACACATGTTTTCTGAATGCTGATTTGCTTCTGCTCTTCTAACATTCCACCCCATAGTTGCTGCAACTAGCAGATGCATGCTTGGAGTTTCTGAGAGGAAAGACAAATCAGGTAATCAGGTATGTCTAAAAAGCTAGCAAAATAATGCTAATACAGTTGTTATTTCTGTGATTTACCTTTGATAGCTGCTGGCCAACTAACTGGCAATGGGTAGGGGCAAACATCTTATTTTTACTGCACAATTTGGCTTGATCAACAATTGATGTGTCTATCGAATTTGTGGAGTTGCTAGGTTGCTATGCACTTGTTTCTTTGCTAAAGTTTACACCAGATTTGCTTGAACAATAAATGTTTTGCTTCATTGAATACATAATGATGCATCTTTACAAGGGTGAATATCCTATATTCAATGCAATCAAGTTAGTTCTTTTCACTGTCAACAGGGAAATGTGTGAGCTATTCAGTAACCAACACTTACCTTTAACTATCACGTGTTTACTTACTGGATGTTCCCCTGCATTGGGTCCCTAGAGACTGAAATGTTATCTAAAAATCACTGGTGATCAAGAAACAGGTTACAATTAATATAAGTATTGTGCAACTAGGTTTCCAACATGAGATTGAGGGAAATTTACTGAAGTGCAAGTGTATTACTGTATTAATATTATTCCAAGAAGGAAAAGGTTCCAGTATTGATTATTTATTACACACATAAAAGGGAACACAGAGGAACATGTGTGATGGAATTAATGCGGGTTTAAGGGGAATCTTGTAGTTGTAGTTTCAAGTAGTAGCATTAATTACATTTGTTGTGCAATAAATATTACAAAAATATATTTCAAATAAATGTTATGTATATATATATATATATATATATATATATATAGTATCTCACAAAAGTGAGTACACTCCACACACTTTTGCTAATATTTGATTATTACTGAACACTTTGCTACAATGTAAAGTAGTGAGTGTACAGCTTGTATAACAGTGTAAATTTGCTGTCACCTCAAAATAACACAACACACAGAAATTCATGTCTAAACCCATAAATGCTCAATAGGGTTTAGGTCTGGAAATATGCTTGGCCAGTCCATCACATTTACCCTCAGCTTCTTTAGCAAGGCAGTGGTCATCTTGGAGGTGTGTTTGGGGTCATTATCATGTTGGAATACATATATAATGCATTATGTTATGAGTTCCAAACAAAGCAAAGGAAAATAAAATATTTTGGTATTTTCATGTAAATGATTTGGGACCCACACTCTTTATGTCCTTGATGGAAAAGTGTGCAAAAGATTTGCGACTCTCTTGATATGATGAAAATTTGCACAGTTGGGTCAAATGACATTTGCCATTTTGCAAGAATGTGCACATGTATAGTAGGTAGTAGTCAGTTACTAGGCTGGGCAACTGACTGATGAAACACGTACAGTACATGCTGAGTTATCAAATAATTAAAAACTCTTTCAAATTCAGACTATTCTGATATCAGTAGTATTAATCATTCTTATCTGTACAGTGTGGATGAAAAATATCTAGTAATTCAGCCAAAAGACTGCAGAAGATGAGACCAGAAAAAGAGAGAATGGGACAAAGAGTGAAAGTGATGAACAAATAAATCCTTTTCATACCCTGAAATGTCATTGCTGTTAGAACATTTCTGCCCCCATCTAAATTAGCTGAGCCTGAATGGTTCAGACCCTGATCAGTAAAATATAATCACCAGGAAATAGAGCGTGTAACATCCTGTGCCAGTGCAGCAGATATAAATCACAGCACTGTAGATCGATTTTTATTGAGGGCACAGTAACCTGGTTTACCCTGAACATACCTTTCCAGGTGCCCCTCTCACTAGGCATCACTAGAGACATGAAGCCTGCTGTAAGATTACAGTGTCAGTAATCTGGGAAATGGGGTGCACTGATGTAGTGGGTTGGGTTGGCTCACATGTGATTGCAATAGCCATAGTGATTGCAATAGCCTGGCACCCAGTGCCGGCTCTAACTTTTTGGGGGCCATAAGCAAAATTAGATTTGGGGCCCCATATTCGCTATTGATCGGGAGCTCCCTAGCAGGTGGAGGCCCCCTAGTGGTCGGTGGCCCATGTCGCTTATGCTTGGAGCCGGTCCTGCTGGCACCCACGCAAAGTCACATCCTTACAGTAATCATATTCACAAATACATTTTTATTTGTAAAAAAAAAAAGGGAGCTTGCCCAAATTCGTCATTAAGAATAGCAACCATATAGAATTATTTACAATGAGAAACATGGGAATGTGGTTCCCTTTTAATATTTGCTATTGTTTTTCGTTATTGAAATACTATATGGAAAAGGTAAATAAATAAATGATGCTATATATGCTTTACAGTGCATAATTTTTTTATATACATTTTCCATACAGTATTTTAATTGCGAAAACACAATGGATCGCAACTGAGACAACCCTGGTTAACTGGGACCTGAGAGAATTTGTTGAGAACCGCTGTATTATGTTATCACCGGCCCAGATCCACACACAGTGAATAAAGAATAAATAAAGAGTAAAGACAGGGTATTATTTGTTTTAAAGCTATATTTACTTGGAACTCACTCACAGAAACACCTTGGAGCAGGGTTAGCTGCCTTGCTCAGGGGCAGAATTACCGGTTTGTCATCTAGCAGCCTCCAGGATTCAGTTTAGCATGATTTTTGTTACTTTTCAGATGCTCTAACTGCGGGGCTACTGGTCACCCCCAATCTGCAAACTCAGAACAGAACACCCACATTTTTACCCACCATGGGCCCTCTCAGGTTCCGCAGCAGTCTAAAAATCTCTTTCACAGCACCAAGCTCAACACAAAAATCTAGTTTTGAGCACTGACTGTACTGCTAACTGACCAGTGGCTGGCAAGTCTCATAGGATCCATGCACATATATGCCCCCCCCGGTACCAATACATGTCTTCACCCTTCACTTCTGTCTTCACCTGTCTTCCACTGATACCTACCGTCAAAGGTCTTGCAAAAACAATATCAATAATTAAGTGACTGTCCAAAAACAAGCAGAATGTTTTGACATGAATGTTTAAAATGAAGGCTTGCTGTGATGTCTGACTTCATTGAATGATTTAACAGACCTTTAACAATAATAAAGCTACAGTCGTTGAACAATGAAGTTCAAGCCACTTCTGTTTTTCTTAAGTATGAGTAGGGCTTTAGTTTGTATGTGATCTTTAGAACTGAATGTCATTTGCAAAATCTGCAGAGAACTTGACTTGTGAGCAGAGATCCAGTGCCCCATGTGCCTACTACATTCAGTAAGAACAGACAGTGTTTGGCCCATAAAATACACTTGAGAGCTTGCAAGACTGAAAAATCATTGTTGAAACATTTGAATTCCTCCAAAAGCAGAAATGTTTCCTGCAGAAGAGGTTTTAATCAAAAGTTATAACTAAAAGGCTTCACTACTTTTGGGCTTTATCCCAGTGGTTATGTACTCTCAGAGTAATCAATGTACTTTATTAAAGTGAAGATAAAACAATTGCAGTTTACACTTAAGCTTGATCGTTGAATGTTGCATGATAATTTCAGGGCAATTTTGATTGGAATATTAGAACATCAAAATGTTGGATAGACAGAATGCTAGATTTATACAAATGTTTAGATGCTTCTTTGCAGTAGAGATCACATTTTGAATTTGACTGGTGATACAATGGATAGAGCAGTGAGATTGAAAAATAACTAGCCATTACAATGTCATAGTTATGACCAGTGGCTATTTTTGGGAACAGACACTGGCTGGAACATATTTCTTCTGCCTTTAGCATTGCACGCACCCATTGTATAAATGTGAAACAAATGTGTAATTGCATATGTATTAAGTTATTTCAAACCTACCATTTTACCATGTAGTTACATTACTATGTTGTTACTTAGGTTTGTACTGTGTTAGTTACATAGCAGTTAGGAACTTAATAGACACTGTTACCAAAATGTGTAACACTTCTATGTGCATCTTTAGAGGTTACTGCAAATGTAAATGTGTAATTATGTAATACAAAAGGGTGCATGTTCAAGACAGAAGGCAAAGGTCCCAGGTCTGTGGAGAGCTTCACTATCACCTGGTGTCCCCCGTGGCTAGTGTGCACGTGTAGCTAGCTGCCTGACTGTCCTTGTGTCTTCCTCGTCATCTCCCGGACCAATTTGTTTCTGTCACTTATCTCCTTTTTCCCTATGGGCATCAGAAAACAAAGGCACAAGAGAAAATTCTGTCCCTGAAGTGAGGCTTTTACAAATAGCTGTGTGAAGTGTCTTTGACTGAACACAAATG
Organism: Esox lucius; assembly: GCF_011004845.1. Taxonomy (NCBI): domain Eukaryota; kingdom Metazoa; phylum Chordata; class Actinopteri; order Esociformes; family Esocidae; genus Esox; species Esox lucius. Next base: position 15,248,693 of record NC_047570.1, on the reverse strand, counting down.
TGTGTGTGTGTGTGTATATATATATATATATGTATATATATATATATATATATATATAATGAAAGCAATTCTAGAGGAGAATCCAATTTCAATTATGGTAATTGTGATCATGTGGATGAAGAGGGTTGAACAACAATAGTCTTCCCCTGCATTTACTGATTCAGGTGACCATGGATTTAAAATCTAATATAGGTTTATGCAGTAATAGCATATAAGTATGTGATGAACAGTCATATTTGAGAGGAAAATCAATTGTGAGGATTCTTCTGGATTCCCCTGGCACCATCCTTTCAACAGTTTAATGATTAAGCCCATTAGATATATATGTTTTGGTGTTTCTGAATTATTGACAAAACAAAAATAGAACCATAGGCAGGGAGTGAATTATTTGAAGTATTATTTCTCTGACATATGTGCATTGGGATGTTATTAAATTGAACAACTATGGCACTATCATATATATGTGAGGCAACGTATGTTACAGTATGCTTGATTCTGATCTATGCTAGTCTGTGAATATGATACATTTTGGTAGCAATACCAGACCTTATGACATTGAGAAAAAAACCTGGAGGATTACAGACTGCATGCTTGAATACATTAAATCTTAATCATATAGTGTATTCTAGAAAGAAGTATGTCCATATGGCAGTTATGCAAGTCTTTGTTGGTTCCATGTTGAGGCTTTAACAAACCTATTCTAAGAGTTCCCTTTTTTGGGAATACACACACATTTCTTCATAATGTCAAACCTATTTAGACGAAATGCCCTCTAGCGAAGACAGGGAACATTTGCTCGGGCAGTGCAAAATGAGGTCACAAAACAATATGGCTCAGCACAAAATTAAAGTCTTCACAATTGAGACTGTAGCATCACTTCTGAAGACATGGAGTTGTTCTCTAATCAAGGCACATGGATTGCTTGCAAGATAGCTGTAAGACAAAGGAGAAGGTGAAGATTGTGATTCATTTGAAATAGACCCGTATAATGTTTTATCTTGTGCTTAATAACAGGTGTTTAATAACCGAATGTGGAGTGATGGATGACATGATAAGCCCTGTACAAGGTGATAGGGTCATTTGTGACAAATTTGTGAATGAGGATCAAAAGCAGGTGTTTGGTCTGGACTGTTAAACACTAACTAGACCTGAAATCCTCTCTCTGGGGGACTGAGCACGTTGTTGTGATGTCTGCTGGCTATGTCATGGAGCGCAGAGCACATCATGTTTATCCTGTCATTCAGATGGTGATTTATGTCAATCACTGACATGTTAGTGCGTGTGTTTAGACTCAAAACAAAAAACAGCATTGTTGAAAAAAATCCAGCATCTCAGGGTGCAGATGTAATCATGGAGGAATGAAATGAGAACATCACTGTCTGAGTCTTTGTTCTTAGAAAACCTGATCCCAGTGAAATTTGCATTATACTGCTTGTACTGTAAAAATGTATTACATTCCATTAAGAATGATATGCAACCTTATGTTAGGATAAATTAAGAATGATATATTGCTTGCACAATATCCCACAAATTAAAGGATTTATCTCCATTTAGAAAGTTTCTTTAAATAATTTCTGCATTGTTTTAAAATAGGGCCTTCAGTACAATCTCCAGTTGAAGGGGAGACATTTTTATTTGTTGAAATTGATATTAGTGTAGTAGTCAATGTGAATATTGAAAACACAAACAATTGTAGACCAAATTTGGAAATCGTTTGCGGAATGCTCTTTGTTTAGCCTATGTGCTAGACGCTCACATAATTCATGCATATCTTTTATATCAAAATGTGTGTCTCCCTGGAAAATATAATGCCTCTTTGCTTATCACTGTCTGCTGACAACTCTATTAGTAATAATATACATCTCCAACATTCTTATCCACTTGAACCCTGTTTATGGTGTCCTCTAATTTACCTGTTCCTTACTGTGTTGTGTTGTGTTCATTAGAGACAAAGGTGTAGTCTGTTTCTGATTTCCCCAGTGGCTTGGCTGCTTTAGGACTGACTGCGAGAAAGTGGTGGTCTCTGGTTCCTAGCAGGGATAGATATTGTAGCTCCTTAGTTGCTTAGTGCTCCTATTGCAACCTGATCTCAGGGCACTACATAGAATATTTTATGTAAATCCATGGCACCCGATTTCATATGATATGTTACGTTACATTACATTACAATGCACTACCAAAACGTATAATACATTACAAATTGGATAAAACATAACATATGTTACGAACACTATTAAAATGTATAATATGTTATGAATGGCATACAAACATATCATATGTCACGAACAGTACAAAAACGTATCATACATTATGAATTTGCACAAAACATCCAAGCCATGTTTTAAACCGATGACATTCTGCTCTGCAGGCAGGCACCTACCCACTGCTCCACACAGGGATTATGGATTTGGAGGGATGAGTAAAAACCATACCAAGGTTGCTACAGTATGTAATAAATGCATTTTAACATTACAGTTAACTTTAGGCATCACAGCACAGGGTTAAGGTTAGGGTTTAGGTTAGGTATCGCAGCACTGGGGTTTAGATTAGGGTTAATATTTGGGGTAAGGTTAGAAAAAAGTTATGGTTTGGTTAGGGTGAAGTATCACAGCACTGGGGTTAGGGTTTGGGTTAAGGTAAAGGATCAGAGCACTGGGGTTAAGGTTAGGGTTAGAAGGAAAATCACTTGTAAAATATTAATGTTGTAACACCACTACTTGCTGCCTCTATCAGGAAGTTCTTATGTGGAGCAGTGGGTAGTGTACCTGTTTGCGGAATGGAAGGGCCTGGGTTTGAACCAGCCTTTCACTTTTTTTCCTAGATTATAACTCTAAGGTTACTTCACCTAACATAATACATCTTACGAATTTGGCTGTCAAAGATTTACGTCAAATAGTCTACGTAGTCCCCTGAGACCAGGTTGCCTTTTCAGATGGTGTTAGGAGGCAGCCTTAGCAATGACCACAAACCCAGCAACAGGTGAAGAATGGTTGAAGTGGGACAACAGAGACATATAATCATAATGACATGAAGGCAATGTAGTTTTACCCACTTTAGCAATGTTAGCATATTTCAGTCATTAGCCCCCTACAGAGGTGCAGTCCATGAATTACAAGACAAACTTTCTCAAAACAATTGACTGTTTATTCTTTATTGATGTTACAACATGCAGTTTGCAGACAGAACTGCATAAAACATTCTGAAATGTCCATGTTTTTTTTTCTGTGAGTGTTCATGGTTTTTTTGTATATCCAACAGCCATACTGGAGTGGGTATAGAAAAGAATCACCCCCTTTAAAATAATAAAATGTTGTTGCTTTGCAGCCTGAAATGAATACAGACAAAAAAATAAAAAATTATTCAGCCGTATTTACAACTCATAACATCCAAGTTAAAGATATAATACCAACTTAAAAAATATTACAAATTAAAAAACAGAATCACTGAGTTGGAAAAAGAATCACCCCCCTCCTAAAAAGGACTTGTAAACCCAACCAGGTGTAGTTAATCACCTTCTCAATAGCACACAAAGCCAATTGACTTTCAACTGTGATCATTTTCATTAGCTCAGCATGAAACAAGCTTTTCCTGAAGAATTTCAGTCCTTGGTAGTGCAACTGAAGAAAACAATCAACTATAGGTGGCAAGGCATTGTCAAAAGGTCTCCGGGATAAAGTTGTGGACAGGCACAAGTCAGGAGAAAAAATGCTAAGGCTTTATCAGTGCCTAGAAGCACAGTGAAGTATATTATTAAGAAGTGGAAAGTATTTGGTAGAACACAGACCCTCCCTGGGTCAGGAAGTCACTCCAAACTGGATGAAAGAGCCAGGAGGAAACTGATCAGAGAGGCTACCAAGAGGCCTACAGCAACTCTGAAGCAGTTGCAAGAATTCATGACAAAGAGCGTTCATTGTGTGCATGTGACAACAATATCACAAATTCTCCACAAATGTGGCTTGTATGGGAGGGTTGCAAGAAAAAAGCCACTCCTCAAGAAAGGCCACATGCAGTCACGACTGAGCTTTTCCAAAACGCACCTTGAAGATTCTAAGGCCACGTGGAAAAAGGTGTTATAGTCAGATGAGACTAAAATTGAATTATTTGGCCTCAACGCCAAACAAAATGTCTGGTGAAAATCCAATCCAGCTCACCATCCAAATAACACCATTCCTACATTAAAGCTTGGAGGTGGTAATATCATGTTATGGGGTTGTTTCTCTGCAGCAGGGACTTGAGCACTAGTCAGGATAGAAGGAAAAATGTATGGGGCAAAATACTGTCAAATTCTTGAGGAAAATCTGCTGTTCTCTGCCAGAAAGTTGTCAATGAAGATTTACCTTCCAACATGACAATGACCCAAAGCACACAGCAAAACTGACCACACAGTGGTTGAAGGAGAAAAAGGTGAATGTCCTTGCATGGCCTAGTCAGAGCCCGGACTTAAACCCCATTGAAAATCTGTGGAATGACTTGAAGACAGCAGTTCACAAACGATCACCATCAAATTTAACTGAACTTGAGCAGTTCTGCAAAGAAGTCAAATATTGCAACGTCTAGATGTGCAAAGTTAGTAGAGACATATCCCAACAGACTAAAGGCTGTAAATAAAGCAAAAAGTGGTTCAACAAAATACTGACACAGGGGGGTGATCCTTTTTCCAACTCAGTGATTGTTTTTTTATTTTTTTTATTTTTTTCTTTCATGTTGGTGTTATATCTTTCACTTGGATGTTATAAGTTGCACTGAGTAAATACAGCTGAATGAAACAAAAACTGTCTTTATTTCAGGCTGCAAAGAAACGTGATTATTTTGAAGGGGCGTGATTCTTTTCTATACCCACTGTACAGCGTCATACAAAACACATACAGGGAAGTACATAGCGCAAGTTTGGTTGTTTAAATTTGCAGATTTAGTCATTTTTTTAGTGTTCTTATTGGCTACGAAGGCCACATCTGAAGCCTGGCTGCATCAGACATGCAAAATTTGGATGGCCTGGTAATGAGATACAATAACATAATTTGGTATTTAAAATTTTGTTGAATAATACCAAATAGCATAATAAACCACCTTTCAAAATGTTAACATTTACTAATTTACACTACTCTTGTTCCTTACCAGCAGTGATGTAGCAATGTAGCAATGTCTACTATTTATATTGCATTTGAGTAATTTAGTAGACGCTGTCTGCCGTAGAGCAATGTAGTGTAGTGTACCGCTGTCTGATCTAGAGCAATGTAATATAGTGTACCGCTGTATAATCTAGAGCAATGTAATGTAGTGTACCGCTGTCTGATCTAGAGCAATGTAATGTAGTGTACCGCTGTCTGATCTAGAGCAATGTACTGTAGTGAGCATAGATTTTCCTGCAGCTGCCCCGTGGGAATCAAACCCACAATCTTGGTGCATAGGTTAGCTATGCTTTTCCTAAGAATACATTTTTTAATTTCCTTTCATGAAGGCAATATGTTAGGCAGTTCAATATTGCAGCTGCTGAGAGTGAAACAAATGGTCAGGGAAGACACCTTTATGGGAATCATAGGCTTAATGCACATTGTTTGACAATATTAGTGTTCATTTTACTTTAGCCATCTATCCAATCTACACAAGCAATGTATTTTATCGGCTAGAGTCTATCAAATCTTTCTCCTCTCGTAATGGCCTGATTCGCAGTGTCTCATACACATCACATTCAAAAACAGTCACATATCTAGGGTATTTAAGTAACAGTATTTATATATTATGTTAATAAGTAATACCATAAAAATAGCTTGAACAATTTGTAATCCTAATTCAAGATCTATAAAAACTGTAGTTTAAGTGAAAAAAAAAACTTTTAAACCTAAAGACATTATGTATCCTCCCATTTACAAGCAGCAACTGTGCCGTACCCTTTTGTCTTGGCCCTCCTCAAACCACACACACTTACAGTCACACAGCTCTACCACACACACTTACAGTCACACAGCTCTACCACACACACATACAGACACTGAGCTCTACTCTTAATGTTTCCATCTAGCAACACTAACTGCGTGTGTGTGTGTCTTGGCACTACCCCTCTCGCCCCTCATCACGCCTGAACCATTATGACGCTCTTAGATCTCTGACTTCCAATTTGACAGCAGCCTGCTGTTTAAGTTGCAGCAGTAGGGGCTGTTGGCCTAGGACCAGGTGCACTTTGCCGAGGTCCACACGCACTGTGATCAGAAAACCAAGGCTCTTTAATGAATGACAACTATCCGAGTTTTAGACACTTATTTTTCTGTTCCATTACATGTCACCCAACTGGTTCATGCAGTGAACCACTGACCTGTGAGCGCCTCAGGCAGCAGTAGGTGGGTGCCCAACACCCTGTCACCGGCTTGTGGTTTGTACCTTCTCAGACCACTGTCGGTAGGTACTCACTACTGCTGACCGGGAGCACCCCAAAAGTTGTTTCATGGATGTTCTGGCCCAGTCGTCTGGCCATAACAAGTTGGCCCTTTTCAAAGTCGCCCAGGTCTTTACTCCTGCCCATTTTTCCTGCATCCATCATGTTGGCTACTGTGACGGTGCGAGTGTAACAAATATGTAAAAGTGAGGCAAATGAAATGGAAGGAAAACAAAAACAAGAAATCATGATCAAAGTTTATTTTTCTATGCGTAAGAGACATACTGCAACAGCACCTCACGGTAGTGAGCTATGCAAACAATAGTCCGTGGGGTGCGGTGGGGAAACAAACACAACTACATCTAAATGGTGATAGGGAACATGTGCGTCCTCTGGGAGCGCTGCAGCCATCAATCTCCACCTGGTGGTTGTACACTGGCGAGGTGGAGCGTCGGAGAGGAGGGAGAGCTGCTGTGCCACGCGGAGCAGACGTTACAACTACGAGAACTGATTGTTTGCTTACTGTCTAATCTATCCAGACCGTGACATGTGCCCTTGTTAGGAGATTAGCAATATTATTCGCTTTACCTGTGATAATATTTTGTCTCATTGGTGTACAATACATACAATAATTACATTGAAGTTACCATTTCTGAGTTTTCCATCATAGATAAGCAGAACAGTTATATTATTTAAATACTTCACAAATATATTTTATATATTTTTATTCAACCAGGTTTCGCATCATTAAGATGTGTATGTATGTATTTTCTCAAGAGGGACTTGGCCAAAAAATGTCTGTTTGTCCGGGTAGGTCACATACTTGATCTCGTCTGCTCCGTCGGCCTTACCATTACCCATATAACTCCATCTTCTGACCACAAGATAATTAATTTATCATTTTCTTCCAACGTGCCACACAACACTGACAAGCACATAATCTCCTTTCGTAACATCAAAGCTGTTGACCCTCTCCAACTATCAGACGCCATCTGCTCTGCTCTTCTGATTGATTCCACCCTCAAATCACCTGAAGAACAAGCTAACCATCTCAACACTGCTATGTCTGTCTCCCTCAACACTCTGGCACCACTAAAAACTAGACATGTTTCTTTCACCTCCCCATCCCCCTGGTTTACATCTGAGCTCCGAACCATGAAGCAAGTTGGTCGTCGCCTTGAATGCTGGATGCCCTCAGTGCTGCTAGGTCCTCCTCCATCTCAAACAAACTCAACAGCTCCTGTATAAACTCCCGGACCCTCTTCTCTACTGTCAGCATCCTACTTCAGCCCTGCAATGACTAACTCTCTAGCCCCTCCACTAAACTGCCAAATCTTTTTTGCAGATTTTTAAAGATAAAATCCATAAAATTCATAGGACAGAAACTGCACTCCTCAAAGTCGTCAATGACCTTTTCCTCTTTGCTGATGCTGTTTCCCTCAACATCCTGATTCTCCTCGACCTGAGTGCTGCCTTTGACACCGTTAACCACCAGATTCTGCTCACCAGGCTTGAGGGGCTGGGTGTTGAGGGAACTGCACTTGCCTGGCTCAATTCCTATCTCACTAACCGAACCCATTTCATCTCACTCAAAGGCTACAGCTACAGTCACTCAAGGTGTCCCCCAGGGCTCAGTATTTGGTCCCCTACTCTTCATCATCTACAGCCTTCCCCTTCATCAAATCCTTCGCCACTTCAACCTTAATTTCCACTGCTATGCTGATGATACACAAATATATCTAGCTACCAAGTCTCTCACCAACCCACCTCTGACCCATATTGAATCCTGTCTGACTGCAATAAAAGCATGGATGAAGGACAACTTCCTCAAACTAAATAGTGACAAAACAGAACTTCTACTCATTGGAACGAAATTCTTCCTCTCCAAAAATAGCACTTTCAATCTCACCGTTGTTTCTCCATCCCCCCACACATGTAACCTTGGCGACATTCTGGATTCTACACCCACCTTTGATCAGCACATCAAACAGCAAGTCAAAATCTTCATTCTTCCATCTTAGCAACATCGCCAAACTCAGACCTTCCCTCTCCCGTCCTGCTGCTGAAACCCTAATACATCCATTCATAAATTCCAGTCTTAACTACTCTAACTGCCTACTCACCGGCATCAAATCGGCATCATTCCATAAGCTCCAAATTGTTTAAAACTCAGCAGCCAGACTACTCACTCACACCAAGTCCCGGCAGCATATCACCCCTATCTGCGAGTTACACTGGCTTCCTATATCCCAACGCATCAACTACAAGATCCTCCAATTGACATATAAAGCCCTAAACAATATCGCCCCTGCCTACCTCTCCGACCTTATTCTTCCATATCAACCAACACACACACACTCCGTTCCAGTACTGCAGGACACCTCATAATCCCCAAGTCCAAGCTCCAAGGCTTTGGTGACAGGGCATTCTCAAGGGTTGCTCCATGTCTCTGGAACTCTCTCCCCAAAACCATCCATGACTCTGAGACTATCCCCATCTTCCAGCAACGCCTCAAGACTCATCTGTTCAAAATCGCCTACCCATAGCCATGCCAAATCCCACACTCTCAATATTCGATGTTTTCTCATAGTATTTATTTTCTTTCTGTTTGTTTTCTGTTCCATGTCACTTTTGTACCGTGTCTTTGGGTCCATGAAAAGTGCTATATAAATATAATGTATTATTATTAGTGATTTTTTCTTGTTTATTTTCAACCGTAGTTTTTGGGTTGCCAGGCTCAAAGAAATTGGAATAAAGTTTTAAAATACCAAGCAATCTAGCTGTTACCAAAAAAACTTTAATTCACTCTGTTTTTATTATACCACCAGCAGGAAATGCTGTAAAAGAAAATACAGCTCCAGAAAAAATGAAGAGACCACTGCACCTTTTTCTTTTCTTTCCAAAAAATTTAAACAGGGAAGTTTTGAGTGAGGAACAGAAGTGTTCAATTTGCAATGTTCTCTTAATTTTAACCCTTCTGTTCCTCACTCAAAACCTTCCTTTTCGACTTTTTTGGAAAGATACAGTGGTCTCTTAATTTTTTCCAGAGCTGTAATTCCAAACCAAACATTGTAGCTAGATAGTTGTTATTTTGCTGCTATGGCTATTTAGAGTTGTACTGTAAATACAATGTTTCTGCTTTTCCCCATTGTACACGCTAGAAGTAGGAACCCAATTTCTCTTTTTAATATAAATAATGATAACCACTGTTAAGCTAATTATAAACCAAATATGAACCATTTAACCCCTAATAAAATGTCATTTTATACCATAAATATCCTCCTTTTGCTGTATGATGTCTGTACTCTTCAGAGATCACTAAGCAGGATCACTAAGTGTACCACACAGTTCTGCAGAAAGGCTGATGTTTAAGCAACTCCCCCAATTCTTGTGAATCAGTCAATGAAATTCAAATAATATTATCAAATATCACACGACTGTATAAGGTCCTTCACTGGTTTGTTTTTAAAAGGCAGCAGTCAGGCAGCAGTTAGCAGTTAACTAGAAACCAAAGGGTTGCCAAACCGAATCTCCTGCAAGGGGAAACATATTTATTTTGTCCCAGAACATTGGTCCCTGAACAGATACCTAATATGTGTCACTGTGGATGAGATTGTCTACTAAATGGCTAAAATGTAGATGTAAAATGTTCTGTTTTAAATCAAATAAGCCAACCTTCATAGCAAGCTGCATATTAGCTGCCTATGTTAGGGTTAAGGTTAGCGTTAAGGTTGTACTTATTTTTTTCTGAAGCATTCTTACACGTTTGATATGTTTGAATTACTGATGCAGAAGAATGGCTGCTGTTGCTAAAATGTGCGCAGAGTTTTGTTGATTTTCTATTATATCTGGTGGTTAATTGCATTCACCCAATATCCCAGGACTAAATGAATCCTGAGGCATTTTGAGAATTCTCACTTTATATGAGGCTCATAACGAGCATGGTAAAAAAGATACAACTCAAACTTCTTGCGGGAATTAACTTAATCTGAAAGACCCTGTGTCGCCACAACCAAAATGATGACCCCAGAAGACACTAACCCCTAAAACTGGAGTCACAGCGTTGCAGTAGCAAGGGCCTGTCACACGATCACCACAGGCAGACAAAACTGAGGAAAACTTGAGGGGTGTGTAACCTGTGCTTTTGTTCTTTTTTTATTTTAAACATGCTCTTGTTTTTAAAATGTGCTCAGCCTTAGTCAGTTTAAACTTTATGACTTCATACTTCAGAAACAAGTAACCAATCAATTGTAATCAGTAAAACTCATAATTTGATCCTTTCTATTCTGTCAGTTTCTTTGGTAAACCCACTCTCCATTCAACAACAACTCTTTCTTGTATCCAACAGGAACCGCAATAATAGCTTGGGAAACTGAAAACCCACACATAATTAGCAGCAGCCTAATCCAGTGATCGGGATTATCTCTAAATCGTATTGTTCCACTGGTACTTAACATTGCCCAGTGGCCATATGCTTGCATGTCTAAGCCAATGTTGTAGTGCTCTTGCAGCATAAGCAACTCAACAGTATACAGAAAGACTTGTTATGAACAGCCTACGGGGCATTATGCAGACTAAACCGGTAGATCATATAAATTGACCCAAATCACATACTTCCTTTGCTCATATAGGTCCATTAAAAAAACATATTTTGGTATGTACTATAATTACAGGCATAAAAACTGTAATACAGGCATAACTACACTGTAATTAATTAAGAGACCACTGCACTTTTTTGAGTGAGGAACAGAAGGGTTAAAATTAAGAGACCACTGCACATTTCTGAGTGAGGAACAGAAGGGTTAAAATTAAGAGACCACTGCACCTTTTTGAGTGAGGAACAGAAGGGTTAGAATTAAGAGACCACTGCACATTTTTGAGTGAGGAACAGAAGGGTTAAAATTAAGAGACCACTGCACATTTTTGAGTGAGGAACAGAAGGGTTAAAATTAAGAGACCACTGCAAATTGAACACTTCTGTTCCTCACTCAAAACTTTCCTTTTAAATTATTTTGGAAAGGAAAGAAAAGGGTGCAGTGGTCTCTTAATTTTTTCCGAAGCTGTATATAAAGGTGTGCCAAGATCATATAGAGACTCTCTCCATCACAAATTCTGGTTTTGTCTTGGAAGCAGATCAGAATCTCTGTACCTAAGGGAAGTCTTCAACTGATATTTCCACAATTTTCTTGTCATGTAAGATCCTCAAGTCCACTGGTTGTCTCATACACGGCTGTACCTACTCATGACACCACTTGGTCACCTCCCTGAACCAAGGCCTCTCTTGCTCGGTTACTTTGTTTGGCTGGTTGGATAACCCTAGGAAGACTTGATGGCTCCAAACTCCTTCCCTTTCACAATAATGGACACCACTGTGCTCCTGGGAACCTTTAAAGCTTCAGCAATTTTTTATAATCTTCCTCAGCTCCATGCCTCAACAGAATTCTATCTTTGAGGTCTACAGAAAAGTCTTTGGATTTCATGGCACGTTTTTTTTCTCTGACATGCACTGTGAAGTGTGGGACCTTATACAGACTGGTGTGTGCCTTTCTAATCAATAAGATTTGCTACTGTTGGATTACATTCAAGTTCACAAATTCACTGTATTTATCCTCACACTGTTGAATTTGCGTGTTATCGGACATTGTCGCTGCTTTGAATTTATTCTACATGTGGAGCCTTAGGGAATTTCATTAACAACCATGGCCCAGTTTAAGCGTTCTGGAAGGCAGTCAGGTTCTGTCAGGCAGTCAGGTTTTGAAACCTTTCATTAGTGTTTTTTCCCCCAAAAAGCTCTAATTTGGGTCTCATCTGACTATAGAACCCAATCCCATTGAAAGTTCCAGTAACGTTTTGCAAACTGTAGGTGCTTATGTTTGTCATTTGATGATAGCAAAGGCTTTTTTTATGGCAACCCTCCCAAACAACTTGTGGTTATGTACAGTAGGTGATCTGATCATATTTTGGAGACTGTCTGACCCAAAGATCAAATCTGCAATTCTGCAGCTGTGATACTTAAGTTAGAGATTCTTTGACCACTCAAACCATCCTCCTCACTGTGTGTGAAGTGAATCCAGACACAAGTCCTCTTCCAGGCTGACTGTTAACATCTGCAGTTGCTTTAGACTTCTTAATATTGCCCTGATAGTGGAAATGGGCATTGAGCTATTTTCTTATTGCCATTCCCGATTTGTGCAGTCCCACAACCTTTCGTTGCACATTATCGTATTTTCAGGTTTTTCTGTGTGTGTCACCTCATATTTACACCATATTTTGAAACTGGAAGTCATGACTTTACACTTAAGTGTTCCCAATTACCAGAGATGGGGACAAGTCACACATGGTCAAGTCCAAGCAAGTCTCAAGTCTTAACCATCAAGTCTCGAGTCAAGTCTCAAGTCACAGTTCAGAAAAATCAAGCAAGTCAAGTCAAGGGTTCACCCTAAGCAAGTCAAGTCGAGTCCTTATAAGTTTCAAGTCAAATCAAGTCACAGTACTAAAGAGATGAACACACACACTGTCCTCTGTTTCTGACGTGCGCTCGGTGCGAAGCTCGATTTCAAAATTAAATGTTTCTCCTCCGCGTTACAATTTTTTTGGGGGACGAAGCGGAGGGAATCAGCCTGAAAGGGTTGTATTCGCTATAACAACCGACTCGCTATACCGTATCCCGCTTATTACATGGCTATCTACCAAATAAATCAATAATTTGACACAAAATATTGATTTCAAAAGGAATTTATTGATTTAAAAACGATTGTATTGCTTCCTCTAAAGAAAATAGTTTGTTCCGTCTCTTAGTTTCCACACGCAGTCCACAAACACTTGAAAATGCGCACATTTAATACAGACATTATAGACTACGTGTAATAACATACATGCCCGCTCATTTTAAGATGCCCATCAACATAACATTTCAGGCTATGCCACTGTTATAGTCAAATTCCCTTACATCTATTTACCAGACGTATTCAGTAATGATGGGCACATTTCTAACAAGAAAAAAACAAAAACATAATATGCTACCAAGGCCAAATTATGACAAACAAAAGATTTATTCATTACATTAGTAACTTAATCGTTATAGATCAGTAGTGAAACTGAATATAAAGAGATTACTTTCTTACCTTTCCTTGTGGTTCTTAAAATGACGAATTAAATTTGACGTTGTTGTTGTCGTGTCAGATACTCTGGTGTTGCATATTTTGCATCTGGCAAATATTTTTTTATTCACACGGTCCAGTTCAAAGTCCTTGTATCCAAACGATACTATTTGTGGAGCTCGACTAACTTTACTGTCTCTTTAGTACTGTGACTTGACTCGACTTGACTTGCTTAGGGTTTGAATTGTGCAGCGTTAATGGCACATACGCTGATTAGTGGTGTCACAACATATACAATAATTGTATTGCTGTTTGTTTATTATAAGTTCAAGTCATTGTCGAGTCTTCCACTTCAAGTCAAGTCAAGTCTCAAGTAACTTGTTCTCAAGTCAAAGTCAAGTCAAGTCATTTTCATACTTTAATCAAGCAAGTCACAAGTCCTGAAAATTGTGACTCGAGTCAGACTTGAGTCAAGTCATGTGACTCGAGTCCCCCATCTCTGCCAATTACTCAGAGGAACTTAATGTAAAATAGGAACAGGAATATACTTCAGTAAGATGTTAATTATGAGAATCTTTAGGGGGGGCAAGCATTTTGGCACACATATTTTGGAGACAAATTTCATTTATTTATTTAAAGGTTAGATTTTTGTGAATATTTTGAATGAAAGACCAAGAGGATAAACAGAAACAAGTTTTGCTCATATAGTATTTACCAAAGGTATAAAAAAGCTATTTTGATGGCACAATTGTTCCCTACACTATGCAGTGCTTGTTTTCGCCATTTGAACAGAAAGTAAACTTTCTGAATAGAATTTTAGTAAGGAGGCAATGAATAAGGGACTTCGTTACAGCAATGTTTGTGAGTGGGCTTGTGTCAACATGGCTGTTGTTTATTAATACAAATTCTACATTTTAGACTGCACATTTCTACGCACCCCATCAAATTTCTGGGGAATTCATTGTGTGAAACACTATCATTCCACAATTTCCACAGATATATCATAGGTGTTTTCTAATATTAATTGCAAACCATTGGTGTCCTATCAACCAGGGATGGCATTCAAGGGGCAAGTCCACTTAGCCTTAAGAGGGTGCCTAATTTGCCAGGACCTTTATCATGTCCCTTATGAAGTCCATGAACCTAAAATAAAGAACCTGCCTAACAAGACCATGTCTTTGTCCCTTTGTATTATTTTTGCGTTTTCCTTTCTTACCTATACGCCTGGTAAAGTAGAAACACTGACATCCTCTGAACACCTGTGTGCCCTCTGTATTTTGAAGGTCTCAAACGTACAATCTGAGTAGATCTCTGCTTTCATACAGCAGTCCTATCTGATTTGCACTTCAAAGACTAGTGAGTGTGGAAGGGAAGGAGAAAGAGACTGAGGAACAAGAGGGGGGCGCTAATGAGAGAGAGAGGGAGGGAGACAAAATTGCCTTCCAGACATGTTTCTGATTTCATTAAGTCAGAGAAAAGAAGGGAAATCAATTGCAATTGCTTCTCCCCAGTGACTTTGGGCCAGAGTCTCCCTGCCATTAGGACGACAAGGTAGGTGCTTTCTGGGCCCAGCTGATGGTCACAGATTCAGACTTCAGCTTTGATGAGTGAACAACTTCTCAGTGATCAGTCACAGCACTTATTGTTTTTGTTTCCTTTGTGTTGAGAGACCATCAAAAGCTTACATTCTGGTCTTTGCTGATTTCTGTGGGCTAATCTACTAACCTCTTGGACACCGTGTCTGCTAGAGTTGTCGCTCTGCTGGTGCTGTGGCCAGACCCAGAGTGCATTTCTTCCTTTCATTAGCCAGAGTTATGAATACTGTAGCAACCTAGTATCAGGGCTAGATGTAACACAGTTAACCCTTTAGACCCCAATAGAATTCTAGAATGCTGCTGTAGTTTACTGAGAATTCTAAAAATATATATTTTTTCACACATTTCAAACATACAGATATAATAAAAAAATACAAGTTATCTTTGTTTTAAAGAGTGTGAGGTTCTGTTCTGTTTGGTTTTGTGAATGCAGCCCATTATGTTTGTTTTTTTGTTCTTATCCGCAGCCTGTCCTCTCTCGTTGTGTCCCTACTTAAGTTCTTCCTGCCCCAGTGTTTCTTGTTGGTCATTGTTTGCTGTTACTGTTGTTTGTTCCTGCTGTCTGTGCCCTTTTTTTTTTTTACTTCACGAGTTTATTAAATTACCTTTTGCCTTTTTGAATCCTCTGCGCCTGTGTCCTTCTACCCATGCTCAACCATGACAAAGAGCACATAATCTTTAATTTGACACCACATCCATCCGAAAACCATTATTCATTTTCACCCATTTTGTAGTCACTTGTAATAAAAAATAATACCTCTCACTCTTTCTACTCGTCTCCCTCTAAGAGCACCTATTTGCCACTACACAATTTCTCTAATACCCTGATAGACTAACCAGACAGTAAGCTAACTTCAGGAAGCAATTGTGGTTGTTTCTATGACTGATCGGTAGAAACAAGAACAAACATCTAAGTTTGCATAACGAAACACTGCCACTCTTTTTGGGCGAAATTGAGTAAGCAACCATTCGAGGTTCGCAGAACTAATGTGATCATAAAGTAATCTAGTGATTTGAAGGGGCAAGTGCTAATTACTCATTGTTGCAAAGGATTATAGGACAAACAGAAATCAGCTCTAAAGCAGTATTGTGGTGTGTTCATGTTTAGTAATTCTAGTTCATAAATGTGGTTATTGAAGTTATGGGTTGTTTGTTTTCAGGGGATTGGGACAGTGTGAGTATCAAAAATGTGGTTATCGTGACCGAGCCTTACATGGCCGGGGTTCATGTTCCTTGTTGAATTGTGTAATAAAGTGTGACTTTTCCTGGGGTTGTGTGGTGTAAGGAGCACAGGAACTGTATAAAATACCAGTCTCTCTCTAATGCTCTATTCTTTCATGCAAGCTCGCCACAGTAAGTATAAGGCACACACATCTCAAGACATTGAAAGTATGTGTTGGCAGATGCAGGACATAGTCTTGCTCAAGTGACGACGTCGTCAGCCAAGCACAACATTACTGACTACTGGAAGCTTGTGGAAGTGACAGCTCGTCGCCTCACAAGCGAAGCACATTTGTAGCCAGACAACTTTTCTATAGACTGACATACAAACAGAACCGGAAAATTGGTTGTCTAGTTAGCTATTGCAGTTTGCATATAAGAATGAAATCAGAAGAAACGCAATAAAACATTCAACTAGTTAGCCGACTACACAGCTAAATACTGCAAAGTTTTCAATTACTAAACTGAGCAAGCAACCATTCGAGCTCCACAGCTGATGCGCTCACCTATCAAGTAATCACGACAGGGTTGCTAATGCCATCTAAAATATATTACCAATATTTTACAGCAAATATAGACAACACCAAACATATTTCCACAGTGTATTTGTTACCACGACAGCTTTATCACTTTCATAAAGCAAGGACGTTTCCAACTTTGTATCACCAAACAACACAAACAGCTTCTTCTAACGTAAAAAGTCGTGGCCGCTTTGGCGCTAGCATTTTGAGCATAATACATTTTTTTTTTAAAAGGTCTAATGACAATTTTTCTGGTTTCAAATTAATGACAACATCCAAGGGAATACAGTAACACGTTTTTATCAGGTAGATTTTGTGATGTTTACACAAATAGTATTGTTAAAGAAAGACTGCCGCCTGTGGACGCTATGGGAATCTAAAGCGTTTTAACATAAATGTCTCCCTCAATTCAGTAAAATGTTACGTTTCACATGCTATGTACAGTATTTATTTCTAGATGTTCCTCATCCATTGTATGATATTTACTTTGTCTGATATTGTAATTCGAATTTACATCTGGACGTACTCGTAGCTAAGTCTGACGTAAGCATTGCGTATTCATCAAATAAGAATGTAATCATGATACAGTAGTTGTTAGGCAGAGCTCTTTTCCTACTTACAATATGGGATAAATACTGTAGCTAACATACCAGCTGCATTGGAGGCAGAAAAACATTTACTTTTCAAAATCAGAAATTTGTAAAACGATACAGCTGTGCACAGCAAAATACTTACATATAAACTCAATAGCTTTCAAAAAGAAAGAAAAGTTATGTCTGGAAGCATATCACTTGACAATGATAATTTCCCCAACCATAATCAGAATTGCAACATTTTCATACAGTCTTAGAACAATCAGTTCTGGGGATAATGCATGGTTTCTCACACATAAGCCAACACATGAGAGCTCATCTACAGTAGCTATAATTGAACAAATCAGAGGCTAAAGCAGAACCTCTCAAAATACTTCCTGTTTGTATAATGCACACATCTAGAGGAAAGTTCCTATTGGGTATAATTTGCACCCTGCTACAGGCCCGCTGGTTGTGAATGTGATATATAAGTCGCGGTATGCTCTTAGTTGTTGTTTTCTAAACTGCATTGCTATGAAGAACAGCGTTACCATGGACAATTTTCACAAGTCAGCGCCCTAGGGTATGTTGCACCCTGGCTTCACCTACGAGCTCCTAGGCAAAAAAAGAAAATAATGTCCAGTCGTAGCTCATTGAGAGCTTACACCCAGCTGGTGCAACAGATTGTGACAGGATAGCCTAAGTGGTGATGGCGTAGCGAACAAAGGGACCAAGGAACTGAATTGTAACAATCTCATCCCCCTTTATTTTCCAGTAGACCAATTACAGTGCCAGGATCCTAAACAAAAAAAACTACTATATGAAAATTCTTAACATAATAGAACTAATGACAAGTACTTACCAAAGAAAGGAAATACAAAGTGTTATAATTTTCCAAAATTCCAAAATCCTACATGCAGCATAAAAAAACATATTCAATGCCTAGCATGCGATTTTGTTGAAAATATCTCCTGCTTGTCTGCATAACGTGTCGGGGCAGGTTTAACAAAAGCAACGCTTTCTTTGCAATTTAGGCACACCCCATTGCATGCAACATCAGCAAAATAATGTTTTTGTCCTTTCATTGCATTCAGTGTCTATCTTTCTTTAATTTGACAGACTCAGCTTTTGATTGCTTGTAGTGATGGGAAGTTCTTGTTTTACTGACTCTGATCTTTTCGAGTCATTTAGTAAAGAGTAGTTTGAGTAATTTTGTTCATTTGGGATGAAATAGAACATATCACTCAACTGGTGTACGTCATCCATGCAATATCTGTTTTGGCTGATGGACATCTGTTGTTCGTCTTGGTGCAAGATGTGCTTCACAACAGACTGGTGTTTTCTGTTCAATTGATATCGGTTCGATCCTCTCCACAACCTACTCAGTCTGAATGACTGATTGACTCAGTTGAATAGTCACTAAAAGTCATTCAAAAAGAACAAATCGCTTGCAAAGTTCACATCACAATTGCTAGCTAACTAGCAATAATTCTGTGTGAAAGAACTAATGACAGCTAATACACGTGCATTCTACCGCTGGCCCATAGCATAGGACATTAGATCACTCTGAAAATGGACATGATTCATGACGTATTCATGCTAGAAACTAACTCCATTAACAACTCTGTCAACTTAGTGTCCAGGAGTAAAAGAGAGAACATTGGCAATGCCAGTTTAACCAACGTGTCCCCTTGACCCACTGATCTACCAGCCACATGAGAGCTAGGCCCTAAACATTTCAGGCATTCCTATGGTTGGCAGAGAGCAGGTAAGTGACAGGGGCGGATCCCCTTAAGTAGTCGCCTAATTATGCCCTGACAGCAGCAATACAAAGACATAATTCCAGAACCTCACAACACTCTGTACAGGGTCTACAGTATCATAGCAACGACCGTGTCTGGTTTCAAAATTAGTTTTCTGAGCTGAGAGGTCAGAGCTGCACATTACAAACATTTTTCTTTCAATCCTTTACTGACCATAGTTCAGATTTTCATATGGGCATATAACTTTTTGGAAGCAAAAGAAAACACGACCAGCCTCTAGTCAACACTATCTTGAAGTATTTTGATCAATAGAATAGTTGATTGAATTAGAATAATTGATTAACCCTTATCCCAAAGCACTAACTGACGTCATCCAATCAGTTTTGTATGCAATTAATACAAAAAGTCTACACGCCATTGAACCCCCCCCAGAAGCTGGGTATCCTCTCTGGAGCCAGTCTTTAGTTCATCTTGTTGCCTTGAAAAAGCTTGCGGTCAATGAACTAATGCACACATCCAGCACAGGTTAACTGAATACACATGTACTGTACACTATCTGGGAAGAAACAGTTGTGTTGAATCATTGACCATACATGATGCAAAGTGACAGTCACTACTAAACCACCTCAGTGATAAATTGCTGTTTATTTGCAAATGTTCTTTTCTTGTTTTACTTAAATTATAATATATTATTTGTGTGAATGCACCCGTACCCCAACAAATCAGCGTCACACCACCTCTGGAATGTTCTGGAAGCTAAAAGCTGTTCAGCTTCGCCGCTACACACCTGCCTCCTACTGGGACCTCGTCTGGGGAGGTATTTGAGCCCTCCGAGGGAGCAGTTCAGGCAGACGCCAAAAGCCACGAAACAGAATATGAGCCAGACAAGGTTGCAAGATGGAGGTAGAGGAAGATGGCCAGGAGATGGATGGTGCAGAAGCAGTGAAGAGTATGACTGCCAGCACCCATTCCTCCCAAACTCCCACCAGGAGGCTGCCCCAGGATAGATGCTGCCTCCCCTCGAAAGGGGTTTTCCTTTCAATTTGATTTCTCCCTCACCTTGTCCTGTCACCCTTCTCTTTTGGCTATTAAAATGCCCTTTAGGGCCTTGAACAAACCCTCTGTGTCAGTTATCTGTCTCTCCCCCGTTACAGAATTTAGTATTGCTTTGTTGAGGAATGTGAAGGGAATAAAACATTATACTCAATAAACATGTACCATCAGCAAGCAAAGCTATTGATCATATTTCTAAGCTTGTGGTTATAATGTATGTTTCATACCTACACTCTAAAAAGTATGTTTTTTTTGGGCGATTCCTTTAGGGGTTCTTCACACTGATACTGTGGGGAACCACTATAAGAAGAACCCTGTGAAATATTCCTTTAATATTCCAGTCCATTCATAACAATTTGGGGTTGTTTTTTGAGGTGGTACATTCTTCAAATAGTTTTTTGAAGAACATCTGTCTTTAAAATAACCTTTGATATTTTTCATTGAAGAACTTATAGGGGTTGCCTGCAGTTTTAATGACAAAGGATCCTCCAAGAAAACCTTTCTTTTTAGAGTGTATACCACAGTTCTAGCAGAATATTTGTTGTACTGAAAATAATTTGTTTTTCCTATTTCATTCAAGCATATACTGTGGCTTGCTTCACTAACCATGGTCCTTCTATGGATAATCCTGTCAGGTTCAGTCTAGCATAATGTCAAGAAACTGGTAGCAAGTGTTATCAAAAGTACTGTCACTGCAGCAACTCTTTTCAACAATTCAGGCTTCAAAAATGTTAAACTCTTCAGCTCCTGGATTAGGGACTTGCGTTATGAATACATTAAATAAAAGTGACCATTATGATTCAAAGTTCTTTGCTGCAGCGTTGTCCTTCCCCTTTCCAGCACAGTGATAAGTTAACCTTATTTGACTCCTGACTGCCTACGGAGAGAAAAGCCCCAGACCCTGTTCCAGGGGAGTCAACTCTGGCCGTTAATCGTATTACCTCTCAAATCCTCCATGACATCACTGATGATGCTCTTCACATATTCATTTTCTTGCCTGTCATTTCTCCTTGTTTCCTGGTTATTTTCCGGAAGCAACTTATTTTGCAGGCTCATATCTTTGCTCCTCTGAGATTTCCCAGCATGCAGCGTAATGAGAAAATTAAAACATGTCTTGTGTGGGCACCCCATCGGTGTTGACCTACTGTGTCTTGTCCTCCTGTCTGACGGCCTCTGTTTCCCCCCATTCTCTGGGCTAATTTACAGTGAACCTATCTGATGCCGGGGAGGGCAAAAGAGGCTGGTCAAGGGCAGGATGTGTAGTTTCCTTGCTCCAACTTAATTCCATCTGTGACCACCTATCCAACGGGTCTTCAGAATGGGGCACGAACTGTAATGGAAATAAACATATGGTTCTATTTACAGTGTCAAGTTAATCTAAATATGTCAACTTAGCAGAATGCTTCTGAAATCTCTGATGTCCATCTTCTAAATACCTACTGTAAAGAATAATGAAACTGTTCAGCTCAAGATCTCTTTAAAGGTGTTAGGGAGGACAGTGAATAACTAGCGTTTACCGAACACAGTGCCATAATCCCTACATATGCACAGATGGGACACTGAGCAGCAGCCTCCTTCCTGTTGTTATTACATTTCACCCAGCGTAATAACCTTTGAGCTTGATGACACAAAGATAGATAGATGGGCCAAGATAATAAGTGATTTAATAATCAAACTCTGGTTCAGACTCCAAAAAATTATGTTTTGAAGTAGTGCTGTCAAATAATTAAAATGATTAATTGTGATTAATCACTCAAATGTCTAGCTAATCATGATTAATTACAATTTTAGAATGTGTTCAAATTTGGTCCAAAATAAGCAATTTTCTGTTTAAAAAGTAATGTATTATGTTAAAGACATTATGTTTCATTGTTAACTGAGTGCAGGAGCTGTCTTTTTTCAAGTTGGTCCATTAGAACAGGGTATGGCCCTTAAATGTCTCCCCTCAAATGATCATAATGACTGGCAGAATCTATTGGTATCCCATGTAAATCTAAATAAATCTATGATCCAATAGTTCTACCATATTCTACCATTGTGCTCTTGATCAAGGGACCAAGTACAATAACAATTATGTTAGGATTCTGTTTAAAACACTCGTCAGACCCTCTATCTGGAAAACTGTAGGCATTTTATCCAACACTGAATCACATTTATGCTTTTCATGGTATTGTACATGTGTTTTTATGCCAAAATGTGGTTAGAATTGTAACCAAATAAGTGTCTTAATTAAATGATTTCCAAATGCCATAAGGTAGGTTATTTATAGGCAAAGGCATAAGGTAGGCAAGGTAGCCAGAGATGTTTATCCACAAACATTAATCAGGATCAGATATTTAATTTATTTATGCTCAGCATGGAAGTTGTAAGGTCCGCGGTTATGAAATTCCAATTTCCAACTTGGAACAGCGTAGATTGTTTTCTTATGTAATTAGTACTAACGTGCTTTTACCGGCTGTTACACCTTGTTCACATATAAATGGCATGCCGTTGTTGAAAGCGTGGATTCACAGACAAATAGCAAGTAAACACGATTCACGACATGAATATGTAGGCTATTCTAAAATTAATTCAGTTAGTTTACTGCTATTCACGTTTGTTACTGAAAATGTAGGAAAATTAAACAGTAAGCTTGTTCATAGAACTTAACATATGATTTAGTGGAAAGTTGAGAAAGCATGAATTTGCTTGTCAAAAGAACATTATAATTGGAAAAAGGTATTTCTACTGGTTACAGTTTCTGTGTTACTGTTTGTGTTTTTGCCAACTGTAGTGGTACCCCCTAAGGTATAGTTTATGTGGAATGTAATTGCCAAACATCAATGCTTGCTGTGGTGTTACTTATATGTAAGGCAAATGGTGAAATAGCATGAATTTGCTTGTCAAAAGAAAATTATCATTGGAAAAAAATTATTTATACTGGTAAATATGTGTACTTTTAGAGTTTCTTGGTATGGTATATGCGAGATAAATGCATCCGTAATGTCCAGAATGTGGTCTGTACATGTGAGACCTGTTGTAGCTAGGTGAAGTATAGCCAGGCAAAGAAAACAACATGGGCAACATTGGTGTTTTAAAATTAAATAAATTAAGTGTCTATTTGGGTCTTCTAAATATTAATAAAATCATATCCTCCTATCTGCATTTTGTTAGGGAGGTATTTTATCAACTGACTAACACAGAGGTCATCAATTTTAAATTCAAATGTGCTCATTGTTGATCACGTTAAGGCAATGGTGCATTTATTTTAGAATATTAAGGAGTTGAGCTATGGTGAAATTCCTCTTTAATTGGAATGAGAAGGTGACGGAATCAAATACTTATAAATGACTGCATAAAACAGCTGAAACCATCTGTTGTTTTTTAGAATCTCTGTAGAACTATTTAGCTTTCCCATTACTCATTTTAAAGCAGGGCAATGTAAACAAAAATGTGTTGTTAAGAATAAAACTTGTAAATTAAAAATGGTAACAGCAGCACACTTTTTGATCCATAGACATTTTCCTAACAATTTAGATTTTTTTCATTCAGAAATCAAAGTAACATTATGATTAATTTTGAAGATGTATGAAAAACTATGGAAATGAAATCCTGCAACAGAAATGATGTTTTCTGAGCACAGATTATTTGTGCACAAGTTAAACAATCATGGAGCATTGACAGTGAATTCACTTACACCTATGTTTTTAACTTGTGTTTGGAGTTTTGCTTTCATTAGTCAGTCCTAAAGTCTTCATTTAGGACGGGTAGGCTAATCATAAAGGCTGATTCTAATGAAGTACTGTAAGTAACTTGGGTTTATGTCTCAAAGCAAACATTTTACAAGTTTAGCCTACAGACAGGAAAATAAACACATTAACTGTCTGCAAGTGCTTGTGAATTGTTGCCTTATTCTAAAGTATAAGTTGGGGGATCTATATTCATGTGTAGTATGATTTGGATGAAAAACTACCATTTTAAAAGGCTTATTGATTATTACATAACTCTGGCAGTTATGTTAGCACAGCTGAAAACAGTTGTGCTGATTATATAAGCAATAAAACTGGCATTCTTTAGACTAGCTATCTGGAGCATCAGCAATTGTGGCTCAATTACAGGCTCGAAATGGCCAGAAACAAATAACTTTCTTGACAGAGTTGTCAATCTATTTTGTTCTGAGAAATCAAGGCTATTCCTTGCGAAAAATTACCAAGAAACTGTAGATCTCGTACAACACTGTGTACTACTCTCTTCACAGAACAGCACAAAATCAGAATAGAAAGAGGAGTGTGAGGCTCTGTTGCATAATTGAGCAAGAGGACAAATACATTAGAGTGACTAGTTTGAGAAACAGATGCCTCACAGGTCCTCAACTGAATTTATTTTCTTATTAAATTTTTTTATTATTAAAATGTTGTTTTGATGTATATGTTTTAAGCTATTGTATTTTTGTATATTTTTGTATTTTTATTTGTAAAGCACATTGAATTGCTTCTATGTATGAATTGTGCTATATAAATAAACTTGCTTGCTAAACAAAGAATTCACTCATCACTGCATTTTCACATTTACATATCAGTTATCAAATTTGCTTTGTTATTCATCTAAAAATAGTAGCAGCACAAACAGTAGCACGCATTGTTATATTAATTGACTAATTCATATTTGTTTGTTATTATGAAAAGTACTCAATGTTGTCACAACATCTCAGTAGGATCGCCTCATTTGAGACAACCAGAGTCTAGGTTTTTTCTGTAATGCTGGTGGCTCAATTAAATTTTGAAGCTCCAAATTAACAAACTAGTAAGCTATGTGCTGAAAACCACTGGCTGAGTAATGCAGAGCTAATATAAAAGGTTTAACTAAGAGCCTGATTGGATAACAATCATGCACATTGATTTATAACAGTCAGTTCATATTTTCTGTGACAGTCTGTAACAAGAATTTGCTTAGTACTTAGCAAATATTTTATTGAAATTTGAACATATTTGACATATTTGAGTTCCAATTAAGGGATAAGGCCTTTACAGAATATTTTCTATTTTATGATATTTTAAATAGAATGCTTTGGTGAATGCTTTTTGAACTTTTGATGTGTATACTACTGCGCATCAAAATGTTACACTATGTATGTGTATGTGGTTGTCGCCTACCTTTTAAGTAAATGTATCTATGAGAGTGGCCTGCAAACTATGTGGATTGTACATACATTCACAGATTAAAAGCATTAGACCCATACAATTTTCCATGAATCATCCAGCATCATACTACTCGGAATCAACTGCTTGATTACTAGAAGTCATGGGATCACAGTGTAGGTAAGCCATGATGAATCTATATGAGGTAATCTTAAAGTATTGATTATTGATTATTGATTACAAATTATCGAACAACACTGACATCCAACAAGTCTAGTCACATCCGTGTTTGCTGGCTATACTACAGATTGCAATACAGATTACTTAGACAACAGCCACAACATTTCCTTCATCTGTTCAGTGTGAATAATTATTCTCTCAGCAATGCAAGGACTAGTCTCTGTAAATAGCTTACAGCAACTTTACCAATGTGAGTTTTGTTGATTATTTATGGACCCTGTCTCCATGGCTGGGGGACAATGTCTTTGTCTCCCAGTCACAGCTTACAGTAATGATAGCCCCTCCTACTCAGACATAAATCAGCCCAGATAGGGTCACTCACTTAGCCCAACCAAGACAGATGATTGGCTTGTTGAATCAGTCAGTATGTGTGGGTGGTAAGAGTTCTTAATGCCAACACTATGCTCCACTTTCTATGGCGAATTCATGGGCGTTACAATACCTAGTGAGGTTGGTTTGAGATTCCATAAACAGAACATGTGTCATCATCTTAGGTAATGCAGGCATCTACTCTATGCACCCTCAGGACTAGCTTTATATATATGGAGTATATTTGCATCCGAAGTCTGGGTTGGATCAAGAACATGCTATGATGTTTGGATCACTCTCACCATGTAATGACCTCAAAACCTGAAGCCCATCTGTCAACCATGTCTGTCATCTGAATTTAAAAAAAGAATATATGATCAGTAATATGATGGTCTATACCCGAGGAGAGTTGCCATCTGCTTGCTATACTTTGATTAAAAAGTGAATGTCATAAATTGAAGCTGGTGAGCTTAAGACACGGTTTGCACCTCCCTAGGAACCGTGTAGAGGAATAAATGAAGGGACAGACACCCTGAGTGCCTGCATTAACTGATAGCATCAATCAATTTGATTCAATACATTTATAAGGCAGACTATTTAAGTTGACCAGTTCGGCACGTTTGGTGGTGGTGTTGCTGACGATGCTGATGCTGTATGATCTTTATCCGTTGATTTTTGAAGAATGTAACTTAATCCAAAATCAGCATCGTCAGCAGAAGACCCACCACCATCTGGTTTTAAAAGAAACATCACAATCAGCATCTGGTTTTACTCCAATAGTTGTAAACAAAGCATTTAAAACCAAACAGTCTGTATGAACAGCTAATTTAGGTGCAATAGAATACTAATATAATCATGTATTATTGTTTTAGTTGAGCATTTTTATAAACAAACACTCAAAACATATAGTTGTGGTCAAAAGTTTGCATTCCCTTTGAGAATTGATAATATACAGTATCTCACAAAGGTGAGTACACCCCTCACATTTTTGTAAATATTTGATTATATATGTTCATGTGACAACACTGAAGAAATGACACTTTGCTACAATGTAAAGTAGTGAGTGTACAGCTTGTATGACAGTGTATATTTGCTGTCCCCTCAAAATAACACAACACACAGCCATTAATGTCTTAACCACTGGCAACAAAAGTGAGTACACCCCTAAGTGAAAATTTCCAAATTGGGCCCAAAGTGTCAATATTGTCCAGCACTGCCTTAACCCTCTTGGGCATGGAGTTCACCAGAGCTTCACAAGTTGCCACTGGAGTCCTCTTCCACTCCTCCACCACTGAGCAAGTGGATGTTAGAGACCTTGCGGTCCTCCACCTTCCAATTAAGGATGCCCCACAGATGCTCAATTGGGTTTAGGTCTGGAGACATGCTTGGCCAGTCTATCACCTTAACCCTCAGATTCTTTAGCAAGGCAGCGGTGATCTTGGAGGTGTGTTTGGGGTCGTTATCATGTTGGAATACTGCCCTGCGGCCCAGTCTCCGAAGGGAGGGGCTCATGCTCTGCTTCAGTATGTCACAGTACATGTTGGAATTTATGGTTCCCTCAATGAACTGTAGCTCTCCAGTGCCGGTGGCACTCATGCAGCCCCAGACCATGACACTCCCACCACCATGCTTGACTGTAGGCAAGACACACTCCTCACCTGGTTGCCGCCACACACGCTTGACACCATCTGAACCAAATAAGTTTCTCTTGGTCCCATCAGACCACAAGACATTGTTCCAGTAATCCATGTCCTTAGTCTGCTTGTCTTCAGCAAACTGTTTGCCGGCTTTCTTTTGCATCATCTTTAGAAGAGGCTTCCTTCTGGGATGACAGCCATGGAGACCAATTTGATGCAGTGTGCAGCGTTTGGTCTGAGCACTGACAGGTTCACCCCCCACCCCTTCAACCTCTGTAGCAATGCTGGCACCACTCATACGTCTATTTCCCAAAGACAACCTCTGGATATGACGCTAAGCACAGCACTCAACTTTTTTGGTCAACCATGGCGAGGCCTGTTCTGAGTGGAACCTGTCCTGTTAAACCGCTGTATGGTCTTGGCCACCGTGCTGCAGCTCAGTTTCACGGTCTTGGTAATATTTTTATAGCCTAGGCCATCTTTGTGTAGAGCAACAATTCTTTTTTTCAGATTCTTGCAGGTGGTATAGCTGCCCATTCGTCTTGGCAAATTGCCTCCATTTCATGCAAAGTCTTTGGTTGTCTTGCATGGTTGGATGATATTAAGGTCAGGAGACTGTGATGGCCACTCCAGAACTTTCACCTTTTTATGCTGTAACCACTGGTGGGTCAACTTGGCCTTGTGCTTAGGTTCATTGTTGTGCTGGAAAGTCCAAGAGTGTCCCATTAGAGCTCACATACCCCCAAAACATCATTGAGCCACCACCATGCTTCACAGTTGGGATGGTATTCTATATGTCTTGTTGACCCCACTCCAAAAATGGTTGGTAGTGACCATAAAGCTCTATTTTGGTTTCATCACTCCAAATTACAGTGTGCCAGAAGCTATGAGGCATGTCAAGGTGTTTTTGGGCATATTGTAATCAGGCTTTTTGTAGCATTGGCCTTGTAAAGGCTTCGTTCTGGCAACTCAACCTTGTTTCTGTTCAAGTATCATTGTATTGTGCTCCTTGAAACAACCACACCGTCTTTTCCAGAGCAGTCTGTATTTTTCCTGAGGTTACCTGTGGGTTTTTCTTTATATCCCAAAAATGTTTCTGGCAGTTTTGGCTGAAATCTTTCTTGGTCTACTTGAACTTGGCTTGGTATCAAGAGATCTCTGAATTTTCCACTTTTTAACAAGTGATTGAACAGTACTGACTGGCATTTGCAAGGCTTTGGATATCTTTTATATCCTTTTCCATCTTTATAAAGTTACATTACCTTGTTACGTCTTTTGACAGTTATTTTCTGCTCTCCATGGCTCAGTATCTAGCCTGCTCAGTGCATCCACGTGAGAGCTAACAAACTCATTGCCTATTCATACGCAGACACTAACTGCAATTTAAAAAGCCACAGATGTGGGAAATTCACCTTTAATTGCCCTGTGTGTGTGTCACCTTGACAAAGATTCAAAGGTATGTAAACTTTTGATCCAGGCCATATGGGTGATTTCTTTCATTATTATGATTTAAAAAGGAGCCAGACAACTACAGCGTATTTGATACACTGCCAATTTTGCAGGTTTTCCTACTTACAAAGCATGTAGAGGTCTGTGAGTCCCCATAGGTATACTTCAACTGGGAGAGACGGAATCTCAAAAATCCAGAAAATCACATTGACTGATATTTAAATAATTAATTTGCATTTTATTGCATGACATAAGTATTTGATCATCTACCAACTAGTAAGAATTCCGTCTCTCACAGACCTGTTAGTTTTTCTTTAAGAAGCCCTCCTGTTCTCCACTCATTACCTGTATTAACTGCACCTGTTTGAACTCGTTACCTGTATAAAAGACACCTGTCCACACACTCAATCAAACAGACTCCAACCTCTCCACAACGCCCAAGACCAGAGAGCTATGTAAGGACATCAGGGAATTGTAGACCTACACAAGGCTGGGATGGGCTACAGGACTATTGGCAAGCAGCTGGGTGAGAAGGCAACAACTGTTGGCGCAATTATTATAAAATAGAAGAAGTTCAAGAGGACGTCAATCTCCCTCGGTCTGGGGCAAGATCTTACCTCGTGGGGCAATGATCATGAGGAAGGTGAGGGATCATCCCAGAACTACACGGCAGGACCTGGTCAATGACCTGAAGAGAGCTGGGACCACAGTCTCAAAGAAAACCGTTAGAAACAGACCATGCGTCATGGATTAAAATCCTGCAGCGCACACAAGGTCCCCCTTTTCCAGCCAGCGCATGTCCAGGCCCGTCTGAAGTTTGCCAGTGACCATCTGGATGATTCAGAGGAGGAATGGGAGAAGGTCATGTGGTCTGATGAGACAAAAATAGAGCTTTTTGATCTAAACTCCACTCGCCATATTTGGAGGTAGAAGAAGGATGAATACAACCCCAAGAACACCACCCCAACCGTGAATGATGGAGGTGGAAACATAATTCTTTGGGGATACTTTTCTGCAAAGGGGACAGGACAACTGTACCGTATTGAGGGGAGGATGGAGGGGGCCATGTATTGCAAGATCTTGGCCAACAACCTCCTTCCCTCAGTAAGAGCATTGAAGATAGGTGGTGGCTGGGTCTTCCAGCATGACAACGACCTGAAACTCTAAGGAGTGGCTCGGTAAGAAGCATCTCAAGGTCCTGGAGTGGCCAAGCCAGTCTCCAGACCTGAACCCAATAGAACATCTTTGGAGGGAGCTGAAAGTCCGTATTGCCCAGCGACAGCCCCGAAACCTGAAGGATCTGGAGAAGGTCTGTATGGAGGAGTGAGCCAAAATCCCTGCTGCAGTGTGTGCAAACCTGGTCAAGAACTACAGGAAATGTATGATCTCTGTAATTGCAAAAAAGGTATCTGTACCAAATATTAAGTTCTGCTTTTCTGATGTATCAAATACTTATGTCATGCAATAACATGCAAATGAATTACTTAAAAATCATACAATGTGATTTTCTGGATTTTTGTTTTAGATTCCGTCACTCACAGTTGAAGAGTACCTATGATAAAAATGACAGACTTTGTAAGTGGGAAAACCTGCAAAATCGGCGGTGTATCAAATACTTGTTCTCCCCACTGTATATGAAAATAAATGGCTTTATATTATAATTTTCCTTAAATAAAAGACGAATAAGTCATATTTTCAAGATCAATGCCAAAATATCACAATTTCGGCCAGGATATGCAAACTTATGAGCACAACTGTAGCTCAGACTTCAGTGGTTAAAAACATGGTTATAGTCTCAAAACAAGGTTTCAGCTAAAATGCTGATGACATGGATGTTCAGTCCTTGGATCCATAGCTCTGTCTATGAATTCCAAACATGTTTCCTTTATCCAGCCCTATCCCCCAATATTTTAAAGACACAAGGACAGAGAAAAGTTTTGTTGTCGTTTCACCTGCTGATTTCCACACTAAATTACCATTGTGACATGATGTATCTTTTTGCAAAAGCTTCACAGATTGTCACTTGATACTACGCTTATACTGTAAAGCCTAACATTAACCTTTTTGTGATGTGAGGGCTTTAATATATTTCATAGTACATAATGCATGTAAATTATGATAATACATGTATATTAGATGCAGTGTACATTATAAGACATCCATCAGAGTCAGGTGGACATTTATTAGGTCAGGTTGACAGGTCTGCATTCCCCTTACAAACAAAAATTGTAACCACGAAATGCCTTGAAGGGCTGGTCACAAATTATTCTGCCGCATGACAAATATTGTGTGCGGTACCTGTGCCTGAAGTCTAACCATTGCAGGTTTGCACATTTTCTATCCCCAGGCCAAAATACCCTTAAACAAAGCTGCCAATTTAAAGATAATCCAGGTATCATTCAATCTGTCAAGATGCTTCAGCATACCAGGTGAGCATTTGCCCACTGAATGTATCATTGCAAGACCAGGGATTAAATCATGCTGGATAAGCCACAGAGAGTGGTGCTGATGGGATCCCGCAGAGAGTGGTGCAATTGGCATGCATTGTCCAGATTTAGGGGGCTAGTAATGTAATATCGTTGTACTGGGAGATGATATCCATTAGTGTTGGTATAGACAATCAGACACTCTGTACTTTTTGTACTTTTTGTCTCTAGCAAAGCTCTCTGTGGGAAATGCAATGTTTACCAAATATTCCAATGGTGCAAGATCATTCATTTCCCATTATCTCAGTCTGTTACAATATCACCACGGAAACACAGTCAAATAATTATTTAATTATTATTTACACAATTTAATACACACATTTAAACATTTAAATACTGGTTTGACTATTTGTTCCCTGATACAACCACTTGGTTTACCAACTGATTACCCATCTTTAATATTATGGCAATGCAAAAAATCTGTCATCTGTATTTTGCCCTCAGGCACTGTAAGGAGGCTATTTCGATAGGTGAAAAATTCTCCATTGATCACCATTGGAGAACTGCAAAAGATGGTTGGATATTGGTTGACCAAGTCTCAAAAACTCAAATTTGAAGGCATCTTCAAGCCAACAAGCTATTTAAACAACTACTGAAACACCACTCTGAAGTTATATTGTCATATGAAAGAAAAGTATACCTTTTAAGCAAAAAACACCTGAAGTTTCGTCTACAATTGGGATGACTATGCAGAAAATAACCTCCTCCCCACTGTGAAATATGATGGATATGGTATTTTGTAAGGCTGTTTTTCTTCCAAAGATGCTGGAAACCTTGTTAGGATACATGGTACAACGAACTGTCAAGTACTAGAAGAATTTAGAACAAACTCTGTCTGCCATTAGCCTCAAAGCTAAAACCAGGTCACTGTTGGATCTTCCAGTCGAACTGTAATCCAAAGCATTTCTTCAGATCCACACAAAATGGCTCAGTGACCACAGAATCAAGCTTTTGCAATTGCTGTACCAGTTGCCAGAACTAATCCCCATTGAAAACCTGTGGAGTGAGCAAAAGAGGAGAGTCCACAAGCGAGGAAGACTTGACTCATGGGCACATAAGCTATAATTACTGCCACAGCTCCTTTAGAATCTATAGGGTTCCCTGCAAATTCTAAAGATTTTTCCCCAAAATCTGAATGGCGTAATGCCAGGACCAAATGTATAGCACTTTACTTCCTAATGAGTAATGAACAGAATACTACGTGTGGTGTTTTATTTTATTTTAATAAGCATTTCAACTGACCCGTCAGGGCACTGAATACACTATATTTTCAGGAAATATTGTGCATCACTGATTCCCAACTCCCGTCCTCAAGTACCCCCACAGAACACAATTTGCTGTAGCCACGGAAAAACCTAACAAATGTAATTTATTGTAAACCTAATGATTGCTGCAGGTAATAATGGCATGATTCAAGAATTCAGGATTGGGGTCTGGTTTGTAGTGGTATAAGAAGATCTACAAATAATTGTAGGCCATCTTAATCACACCCAACTAAAGAAACTACCGTTTTTACATCGTACCAATGCGGCCCTTAAAACCTCTGCCTACACCCGGTAATAAATCACAGAGGCAACAATTCTGTTTCCTGTGAGGAATGGACCACACTCCACTACATTGATCATTTAAGGGCCTGACTCATTCCCCGATAAGTGAGTGAAGCTGATGAGATGGAGCGGCAGACGATGCCAATGGTTGTTTGTCATGTAACCTCAGGGCGTACATGGGGAAGTGGAAATGAAAGCAAATGGATCCCATATTGTTTATCAAATCACAAATGAGGCCCTCTTTGTTCAAATGTGATTGTAATGGGATTATGAAGGAATTACATTTGATAGCAAATGGTAAGTGGATGGTTGGGTGCATCTTCTGTGTTTCCATAATGCTTTACTGATCCATACAAATGTCCTATCAATGCAATTGTTAAAAATGTGTAGTTCCCAGAGTGCTGGGTCCTTTCTACTTGTGCCATTCTATCTAATCAAGCTTATAATTGAGGCCAGCAACATAGGCGGCCAGTAATTCATTCTATTCTGGAGAAGCAGGGACTATGAGTGTCCCACAGTGAAGGTTGAGAGAGCACCCACCACCTCCCTGCTGTGGCATAAATATGTCTAGTGATAGTGCTGATGTCTGTAAGAGCCGAAGATCTATCATAATTATTCCCATTTAATCCGATGATGAAAATACAACTGGCCTGCTGGGGCAACATTTCTCTCCACTACTTTATCACACGTGTTGTGAATGTGGCCCTGCTGCAGTCTTTATCTTGAGATGACTAATGCTGAATCCCAAATCGACCTCCTTTCTCCAGCCCTCCATTTGTACGGTCATGTGCTTCTGCCATTTGCCTAAGTGTCCCACAGCTGAATGAAAGTGATCAACAGTGTAGGGGCTAATGAGGTCCTCCTGTGGTCACTTCCAGTAAGTCTGCGTTGATGCTGGCTTAATGGGTGAAGTGGAATTCCATAAGGTATTCTTTCTGGGCAATTCCGCACAAAAAATGGATATGTATGTAATGTGTTTAATGTGTATATCTTTAACCTTTCCAAATTCAGATTGTATGGTGATTTATGGTTTATTTATTTTAGGATAGGGTAATTAATTGCTTGACAGTGACTTTTGACTATAGTTTGTTGATTGCAAGTTAGATACAGTAGATAGTTGTGACACACAGCCTGAGACATAGACGAATCTTTCCAGAGTCTTCAATGGTGGTGGATTTATTTGGTTTTGGTTTTGCTCTAGAACATCTACAAGTGGATCTAGAAAGGTTAAGGTTAGCACACATTGCTGCTGGAAAATGGAAAATATGTTGTTTTTCTTTCTAAAAAATATAAATAAAAATGAATACATTTTGTATTTAATGTTTTGAATACAAAATAAGTAATGCATAATTTACTTTTTTTATCACATCCTTTGGAAAACTTAACACATTTTGTAGAAGGCAATTCTATTTTTTTTGGGTAACGCTAATTAGGTACTACAACTTTAATAGAAATAATCCCTTAAAAATGTCTTTACCCATAACATATATACAGTTAGGTCTGGAAATAATAGGACACAAGTTTTGTTATTTTGGCTGTTTTCCAAGATGTATTCAAATTACAGTTAAATAATGAATATGGTCTTAAAGTGCAGTCTCTCAGCTTTAATTTTAGGTATTCACATCCAAATTGGTGGAAGGGTTTAGGAATTACAGCTCTTGAGTATGTAACCCCCTCATTTCAAAGGACCAGAAAGTATTGGACAATTGACTCAAAAGCTATTTCATGGACAGATGTCAGCTATTCCTTTGTAATTTCTTCATCAATTAAGCAGGTAAAAGGTCTGGAGTTGATTGAGTTTGGCATTCACATTTGGAAGCTGTTGCTGTGAACCCACAACATGCGTTCAAAGGAGCTCTCAATGTAAGTGAAAAGTGAAAGAGGCCATCCTTAGGCTGCAAAAAAGAAATCCATCAGATAGATAGCAGGAACATTACGACAGGACAAATCAACAGTTTGGTACATTCTGAGATAAAAAGAACACACTGGTGAACTCTGAAACACAAAATGGCCTGGACATATGAACAGTGGTGGATGATCGTAGGATCCTTTCAATTGTAAAGAAACATCCAGCCAAGTGAAGAACACTCTCCAGAAGGTAGACATATCATTATCCAAGTCTACCATAAAGAGAAGACATCACGAGAGCAAATACAAAGGGTTCACCCCAAGGTGCAAACCATTCATAAGCCTCAACAATAGAAAAAACATTAAAAAAACCAAGCCCAGTACTGGAACAGTATTCGTTGGACAGATGAAACTAAGATCAACCTGTACCAGAATGATGGGAACAAAAATTTATATAGAAGGCTTGGAATGGCTCATGATCAGAAGCATACCACATCATCTGTAAAACATGGTGGAGGCTGTGTGATGGCATGGGCATGCAGTGTGGCATGGGCATGCAGTGTGATGGCATGGAGGCAGAGTGATGGCAATGGCACTGAGTCACTAGTGTTTATTGCAATGGCCGAGTCAATCACCTGATCTCAATCTGATTGACCATTTATTTGGTCAACCATTTATTCTTGCTGAAGAAAAAACTTAAGCAGAACAACCCACGAAAAAACAACTGATGAAAGCTGTAGTAAAGTCCTGGTATTAAAGTATTAAAAATGAATATTTATGACTGTGTTAAATTGCCTAATTACATTTGAGCCCCTGAAATAGGAGGACTGTATGAAAATGGTTGCAATTCCTAAACATTTCATACAATATTTTTGTTCAACTCCTGGAATTAAAGCTGAAAGTCTGCACTACAATTGCATCAAGGCTGTCTCATTTCAAATCTATTTTGGTGGCGCACAGAACCACAATTGTGAAAAATGTATCACTGTCTATATTTTTCTGGACCAAACTGTACATTTCACCCATACAGTCCTTTTCCACACCACCTAATTTGAGGCGGTACCATTAATTTCCTAAGAACAATTTTATTGTTATTTCTTGTTTTGTAATATGCTAACCCTTTGCAATTATATCTGCTTATCCTTACTTCACCACTTGCCATAATGTTATACAAGATGTGGGATTTCTCAAAGAGATGTTCACGCTCATATTATTATTACATTATTTAAAAGTGAAACATCAACTGCATCATTCAAGTCACAAGTGCGTTCCAAAGTTGATGGCTTCACTGATCTCTTTTCCACTCTTTGGAAGCAGCACATGACAAGGGTGGGCCTTCCAATAATGTTGGAAAGGTGCAATAGGCTTGTTTGGGATTCATGGTTAGACACTGAGTACAAAGGTCACTCTACCCCTCCTTCAGTGCCGTGCGTATACGAACATGGGCCAAAATTCTGATTAAGGGCTCCTCGGAAACATGCAGGCAGCGGAACAGATACTGGGGGCGATGCACTTGTTGTTTTCCTTATGACTGTCAGCTTCCGTTGTCATCTTCCGTTGTATGTCCGCGCATTACGCAGACGGACAACGCATGCCCATCTGTTCAAGTGTTGCGCATCTCACAGACAGACAGTGCATGCCCGTCTGAATGATGTGTGCCACGCAGATAGAATGTGGGCACTGATGACCGATGGACAAAAAGGGCACTTGTTGAGTCAGAGAGGAAAAGAGCAGAGGCTCAAGTCCCCCCCTGGGGTCTATCTGTGCATGTGCCTGTTCTCCTTTAAATCATATTGGAAAAAGAATTTTTTGATTGGACGCTTTGGTATCTGCCATTTATGCTATTAGGAATCCTCAGGGAGAGGAGGCACATAAACCCAATATTTAAGCAACAAACAGGAAGCTGCAACAAACCTCACAAGATCACCATGATACCAGGGGAATGTATGGATTCAAACTGTAAAGTGGACTGACCTGCAATAGTATACATTAGTTCCTTTTGATTGGTGACAGAGAAAGG
Source organism: Esox lucius (assembly GCF_011004845.1). Classification (NCBI taxonomy): domain Eukaryota; kingdom Metazoa; phylum Chordata; class Actinopteri; order Esociformes; family Esocidae; genus Esox; species Esox lucius. Next base: position 15,211,845 of record NC_047570.1, on the reverse strand, counting down.
GCTGTTGGCATCAGCTGGTATCAGATGAGCACTGGAGGCATTACACAGATGTCTCATCTCTGAAAGCAGCCAGCATGAAGAGCGAACCAGAATGGGTTTTGGGAATGTTTTGTTCCAATTTGCAAACGCATAGAAAATCCAGAGGCCCTGCTGCACAAAGCACATTATATTCCAGCAGATATGAGAATTAGAGCATGCTGCTTTGGTCTAAGACCTTAACAAAACACTTTCCATTCTGACTAAGGTCTGCAAAATAAGACTGACTTCTTGCTTAGCCACTTAATTAAGTCACCATTCTCTTCCCCAGCTACATTGTGCTACGCACTTACAAAACGAGCACTGAAGCCATTCACAAAAGACCTGCACACTGGGCAGAAGCGAATACCAATTTTCCAAGTTAAAGATTCATAAACTTAAATCCATTAACGACCTCACAATAAAAGGAATGCCCAGAGAGGCAATTAGTGTACGGTGGGGTGTGTCCGTCAGAAAGAAGAACCCCTTAGTGTGAGGAATATAATGAACCTCCTTTGATAAATGTGTTATAACTTTTGAAGAGGTGTAGGGTTAACTTTTATCATAACATAAGTAGTTTAGTCTCCACAGTGGTCAATGTCAGTAGAGTACAGATATACACCGATCTGCCATAACATTATAATATTGTTGTAGGTCATGAAAACAGCCCTGACCCGTCGAGGCATGGACTCCACTAGACCTCTGAAGGTGTGCTGTGGTATCTGACTTGAGAAGCAGATCCTTTAAGTGCTGTAAGTTGCGAGGTGGTGCCTCCATGGATCGGACCTGTACATTGGACCTGTACAGCACATTGCACAGATGCTCGAGTGGATTGAGATCTGGGGTATTTGGAGGCCAAGTCAACATAATGAACTAGTTGTTGTGTTCCTTACACAATTTTCGCTTTATGGCAGGGCACATTATCCCGCTCAAAGAGGCCAATACCATCAGTGAATATCGTTGCCATGAAAGGGTACACGTGATCTGCAACAATGCTCAGGTAGGTGGTACCTGTCAAAGTAACACCCACATGAATGGCAGGACCCAAGCAGAACATTGCCCAAAGCATCAAACTGCCTCCGCCAGCTTGCTTTCTTCCCATAGTGATCCTGGTGCCATGTGTTCTCCAGGTATGCAACACATACACACCTACCCGGCCATCCACGTGATGTAAAAGAAAACCTGATTCCTCAGACCAGGCCACCTTCTTCCATTACTCTGTGGTCCAGTTCTGATTCTCACATGCCCTTTGCAGTGTACAGGGGTCAGCATGGGCACCCTATTAGTCTGTGGCTACGCAGACCCAGTGAGCCTTGGCCGCCCATGACCCTGTCGCAGAGTCACTGCTTTTCCTTCCTTGGACCACTTTTGATAGTTACTGACCACTGCAGACCGGGAACATCCCACAAGGGCTGTAGTTTTGGAGATGCTCTGACCCAGTCATCTAGCTATCACAGTTTGGCCCTTGTCAAAGTCACTCAGATCCTTATGCTAGCCCATTTTTCCTGCTTCTAACACATTAACTTTAAGGACAGACAGTTCACTTGCTGCCTAATATATCCCACCCACTGACAGATGCCATGATGACGAGATTATCAGTGTTATTCCCTTCACCTGTCAGTGGTCATAATGTTATGGCTGATCGATGTATATATTTATATAGATTATCAGTGTTATTCCCTTCACCTGTCAGTGGTCATAATGTTATGGCTGATCGGTGTGTCTCTATAGTTATAGTAGATGTAAACAGTATACATGAAGTTTGAATGTAGATGATTTAGTTTGATACTGTAGGAATGTATGATGCAAAACCATGCACCAATGAATTGTGGTGCTGAATACTATGTATGATCTTCTATTTACTGTAACCATGAATGTCCAAAATAATTGCACAAAATTGTTTGAGCATTAACTCACTCATTAAAAAGGAGGAAATCATAGCTCTATAGCAGATCATGTGCATCATGTAGAGGCATTAAACCAAAGTCTCAATGCTCCACTAACACTGGCATCTTAAATCAATAGCTCTCTCAACCTTATAATATAATATTGCATATCCATCTTTCATGATGCCAACTATTGACTAGCTGTTGAGACGTTACAGAGCTTGTTACCATTTTTAGGTCTAAGGGGGGAAATGTCATTCAGGCTATCACGAGAAACGAACATAGAAAGAGAGGGATCAATGATGTCTGACACACAACAGAAGCAATGGGCACACAAGGTTTCCCTGAGAAGGAGCTGCTGAATCAGTCTCAGAACACCGAAAGGACTGGTTCAAATGCTCATACCACGGTCTCCATTCAAACAGGTGTGGCCTGTTTCTTTCCCAATGAAGATAATTAATTAAAAAATAAAAACCAGACAAGCCTAGTTCAGCTGGCCCGCAATAAAATGGGTTAATAGTGGCTGCCCTCTCGAGAACCGAACCCGGGTTGCCCACATAAAAAGTATTGTCGCTAGTCACTACGCCACTGTACAGCAATAGAGTATTAGTATAGCCTCTTTGCGTTATATTCACTAATTAACATCAGACCAAGTTTGAATATTTTGTTAGACACCATTAACTAGCGTTAAACTGAGTAATGTTTCTTATTAAGTTTACCGCCACCACAAATAATATCTATGAACATTATGGCTTTTGCCACTGGCCGTTTTAATAGCTTATTAGACATTCGGGAATGACATCGATACAATAACTACTGTATCAATATAGATGACGATAACTGACCTTTTCGTCAAGTGAAAAGACAAGAGAATTGTGTAGCCAGCAAGGTTTTTTTCTATCCTGAACAAATCCTGATATCCAACAGAACCGCTTAATTTCAGGCTTCCTATTATATATTCCAGAGCCCGCATTACTAACCACTAGCCTATTTAACAAGGGGTAGTCAGTCAGTCACTCATTCACTCACTCACTCACTCAGAGACATTCGCACTTCTTAGACGACTTACGCAGTCCGGCAAAAAACAATGCTTGGGTGGTGATTTCTATGCCATTGTAAAAATTGTTATTACAAGCAAATATAATAATAATGATTACGTAATTGGTAATGGATTTCAGCATCTATTGTTTTAGCGTGTCTACAGTACTGTGCTCAAACAGGGTAATTATAATTACTAATGGGAATGTGGTAATTTCGTTTTTTCTAAATAGAGAATATGTTTATTCTGCAAGCATAGCAATTACATTGCCTCCCTGTCCTGTCTATCTGATTAAGTGGTGCACTAAAATGTTAAACACAACTTACCACTGAGGTATCTTTGTCTAAAAGGTATTGCAAGTAGCCTTTCATGCATCTTAGTAGCATCTGTTGATTGTAAGTAAAGTTAAATGTTGAATTTGTTGGGGAAAACACTGTAGAAATATCAATATATTTGTTGGATACAGAAACAATCAGCTACCAATGATTACAATAACCAATATAGGGATACTTCAATGACAATATTGTAAACAAATCATATTTTGGGGAAAATGTTTATCAATTTCATCCATAGACATGTTCTATGAACATTCATTCAGTTTTGTGTACCTGTGATACCTAGAGCCTGAGAAATTGGTCATTGAACTACTCTGACATACTAGTATGAACTATAATGGCCACTTAAATGCCTGATATAGATTTGGGAGCCAGTGCCATTACAATTTTTTTAATATACATTTGGAATGTTAGGGGCTATCAACTCAATTCCAATTGTATTTGAAAAACATGACTCTCAATTTGGAAAACTTAACATGTTTTTAAACTGTATTGTTGGTTTTTAGGTATACTGGCTACCAGCGGATACATCTAGGGTGGATGGGATGGCTACATATCTATCTGTCTTGTCAAAGTAGATCTACCTACTGTAGATGGTAACATGACTGCATTGGCTACAGATCTAATTGTCTTGACTGGTTAGATCTACTTACTGTACTGTAGATGATAACATGGCTGCAGTGGCTACAGATCTATCTGTCTTGACAGGTTAGATCTACTTACTGTACTGTAGATGATAACATGGCTGCAGTGGCTACAGATCTAACTGTCTTGACAGGTTTGATCTACCTACTGTACTGTAGATGGTAACATGGCTGCAGTGGCTACAGATCTATCTTTCTTTACAGGTAAGATCTACCTACTGCATGGCTGGAGCCACCACAACCATCTACCTACATGGCAGTGGCTACAGATCTGTTTTGTCCAGGTAGATATACTTAGACAAAACATACTTTGGGATGTCTTTGTAAAGACAACTTGACATTAACTGAGTCAACACACCCTGCCAATATCTTTGTTATGACAACTTTACATTAACTGAGTCAACATCACCTGTCAATGTCTTTGTTATGACAACTTGACATTAACCACAACATTAGATTAGATTCAACTTTATTGTAATGAGCAAGTACAGTACAATGACATTTAAGGAGTAGGGTAGCATGTGCCACTGAAATGCAGGGATAGCAGAAATGAGGTTCCTGAGGTAGACAAGTAACTGTAACAACTGAAAACTTCAGACGTTGCAAGGCAGTCCAGTAGTACAAAGGGTGGGTGTGGTTAATGATGGGTACCTAGTTCAGCAGGGTTACAGCAGATGGAAAGAAAGTGTTCCTGAGCCTGCTGGTGCGAGAACGAAGAGACCTGTACCACCTGCCTGATAGAAGGACGGCAAACAGTTTGTGGCATGGATGTGAAGGGTCCCTGATGATGCCCCACACCCTGTACAGACATCGCTTGTCCTGGAGGTCTACGATGGCCGGGAGCTGGGTACCAGTGATGAGCTGGGCGGTTTCCACCACCCGTCGCAGGGCCTTCCATTCGGCTACGGCGCAACCTCCAAACCATGCTGTGGCGCAGTTAATTAGAAACATAACCTTTCATAAACATTTTGTCTTGACCTCAAGTAAAGTGGTACAATTTGGACTTGTCATAAAGATGTCATGATGTGTTATAACATTGTCAAATGCATTCATAACAGTGTCATGAATATTTTTCTTGACCTCAAGTACAGTGGGTACAATTTGGACTTGTCATAAAGATGTCATTAAGTTTGTCAAATACTGTCATAAAGATGTAATACAATCAGTCAAATGCATTTAAATTCCTTAACAAAAGCAATAAATGTCCTTTATTGTTTTTGCGCAACAAATGTTTCCAAAAAAAATGTAAAATACTTTCAACAATCCTACTTTGGTAACGCTTTCCGATAAGTGTACATGAACAACCGTTAACAAATGCAGTATTTACCTTGAATGAACATTGATGAACAATTATGAACAAGACTTGAAAAAACGGTTAACAATGATAACCCTTATTAATGGTTTACAAATACATTAAATAACAGAATGTAGTGTCATTTATTCATGTTAACACAGGACATAAGCTCATGTCGTTTTTTGCAAAAACACAGTTTGTACTGTAATTTCTTAAGGTTGATACAGGACATCCATTAATGTACAGTACCTAGTTCTTTGCAAGTAATATAAACTAGCCGTAATATAATCACATTGAAAACATTCTTTATAAAGTAGGCTATATAGTGAGAGTTTAACAAATTACCTTCATGTTAACACAAATAGAACATGACTGAGCAAGTTAGCAAAGTGCTACCCCGAAATGACAAACACTTCACTGGAGCTAGCATACAGCTAACTGGAGCCAGCTAATAACCAACCGAAGCCAGCTAACAAGGAACTAGCTAATCCTTACAGTGCAATGATTGCAAAGTTCCTAAACAATACAGTTACAAAATTCAATTATATTAATCCTAGGGATTAATTGTGAGGAGTGTTGTTTTCGAAAAAAAACTATTCAGTACAGTAACACATTTGTTTTTTTTCAAAGGAATGCACCACCGTCATGACATTTTACAGACATGGGACTCTGTCATAGTCATAACATTACCATGCTTTTCCAACCCTCTACATACACTTTAACAGCCAAGTAATCAAACTGTATCTAAATGTCCAGTGTACTTTTGTACTTTACCGACCTAGAAAACAGGATAAATTATGAGAAAGACATGGCTTTTCCTTGAAGAGTTACGAGAACGTGCAGGTGTTTGAATCGTTAACAGTCCCAGTGCAACACAACCACGTCAAACCTCCCCCTATAGGCCAACCGTTGCAAGTATCCTTCAATATAAAAGTGTCCTTCAAAATTCTATTTCAACCCCAAATGCGATCATACATTTTGTATGCGTCACACCTATTTGAAGTAGCCAGTCTACCTTATTAATAATGGTTTCCGCACTGTAAGCATATTAACAAATTAGATTATGGATATTTTCTCTGGAATAATGTGTACTACATTACAGTACAAACTATGTTCCTGCAAAAAAACTTTGATATTAACTTGACTTGTTTTTTCACATCATGGAAAAGTCTGCCTAATACACCATTATAATGGCGTATAGCTAACCAGTGGTGCAACTCCATTTTGAGGTGAATCTTCAGTGACTCACGAGTGCAATAGACTCTGTGCACCAGTGTAGTGAGGAACTTCCGCTTTTGTCTAGAAGTCTGCATTGCAGTTTCCGGTTTACTTACTAATACTCATCCGCATTAGTAAACACCTAAACTCACAACAAGATGAGTGATGCTGTTGTACGGAAAAAAAAGAAATATAATGTACGTGACTCATTTAAGTTTCAAGGTACAAGTGGGGCATCATTTTAATCAGGAGAATGTCCTCTTTTTAATAAAATATGGCTTGCGCCATTCAATGACTTCAAGCGCTAGACTAGAAATAATCAGAAAAGGCGATTTTTTATATACTTCCACGTAATGCAGGTTTAAGCGCAATTAATACCATATAGGACCAAATGTTTACTTCCTATGCCAGTTGTTATTTTTCAGTTTTGTTGTAAAATGAGGTTACAGTAGTAAAATAAAATAGGAGACCTGTTTTAGTGCTTTTTTGAGGCTATGGAATTTTAAGCTTCATTCCGGTTGAAGAGACTGAACAACATTCCGGTTGAAGAGACTGTTCCAGCTCAGCCAGCGTTCTTTTGACTTCTAGACAAAAGCGGAAGTTCCTCACTACGCTGGTGCACAGAGTCTATTACTTCTGTGACTCCATATTTTCAATTTGTATTTCTGCAATACACGCTCAATATGCTGAGTATTAGCACCAGTCACAGGATCAGCAAAGTTCCATTTATGGCAGACAGAATACTGGCTAAATAGTTTCTTCAAGTTTGATAATTAGGTTTATGATAGGTTATGTTGTCTTGGTTACTGTCATGTTTTCATAAAAAAGACACTGACAGGTTATGTTGTCTCAGTTAATGTCAAGTTTTCATAACAAAGACATTGACAGGATGTTTTGTCTCAGTTAGTGTCAAGTTGTCATAACAAAGACATTGGCAGGTTATGTTGTCTCAGTTAATGTCAAGTTGTCATGACAAAGACATCCCAAACAATGTCAACCTTGCATTAAAAAAATGACAAAATCAACTGAATGACACTTAATGACAACATTCATAAACATTAAAAATTATTCCTTCATGTGTGATGTCATGGTTATGACAGTATCATGACAGTGTCATTTCACTCTTATGCACACCCCTTCAAGAAAAATGTTACCAAAAGTTTGCATACCCTTGAATGTTTGGCCTTGTAACAGACACACAAAGGGACACACACAGGTGAAAATGGTTATTAAAGGTGAATTTCCCACACGTGTGGCTTTTTAAATTGCAATGAATGTCTGTGTATAAATAGTCAGTGAGTTTGTTAGCTCTCACATGGATGCACTGAGCAGGCTAGTTACTGAGCCATGGGGAGCAGAACATAACTGTCAAAAGATGTGCATAACAAGGTGATGGAACTTTATAAAGATGGAAAATTATATAAACATTTTTTATCAAAAAGCCTTGCAAATGCCATTCAGTACTGTTCAATCACTTCAGGGAAATTCGGGGATCTCTTGATGCCAAGCCAAGGTCAGGTAGACCAAGAAAGATTTCAGCCAAAACTGCCAGAACAATTGTTTGGGATACAAAGAAAAACCCACAGGTTACCTGTGAAATACAAGCTGCTCTGAAAAAGACAGTTACTTGAACAAAAATGAGCTGCATGGTCGAGTTGCCAGAAAGATGCCTTTTCTGCACCAATGCCACAAAAAAGCCCGGTTACAATATGGCTCACAATGCCATGACATGCCTCACAGCTTCTGGCGCACTGTCATTTGGAGTGACGAGACCAAAATAGAGCTTTATGGTCACAACCAAGGCCTATAGTGAACAGAATACCATTCCCACTGTAAAGCATGGTGGTGGCTCACTGATGTTTTGGAGGTGTGTGAGCTCTAAAGGCATGAGGAAACTTCTGAAAATTGATGGCAAGATGGTTGCAGCATATTATCAGAAAATACTGGAAGACAATTTGCTTTCGTCTGCACGAAAGCTGCGCATGGGACACTTTTGGACTCTCCAGCACGACAATGACCCTAAGCACAAGGCCAACATGACCCTCCAGTGGTTACAGCAGAAAAAGGTGAAGGTTCTGGAGTGGCCATCGCAGTCTCCTGACCTCAATATAATCAAGCCACTCTGGGGAGAGGCATTTTGGCATTTTGCCAAAACGAATGAGCAGCTATACCACCTGCAAGAATTTGGGGCCTCATAGACAACTATTACAAAAAACAGCACGCTGTCACTGATGCTAAAAGGGGAAATACACAGTATTAAGAACTAAGGTTATGCAGACTTTTGAACAGGGGTCAGTTAATTTTTTTCTTTGTTGCCATGTTTTGTTTTATGATTGTGCCATTCTGTTATGACCTACAGCTGAATGTGAATCCCATAAGAAATAAAATACATATTTTGCCCTATTCACTCGGGTTTTCTTTACAAATGGTACATAATTACCAATTATCCAAGGATATGCAAACTTTTGAGCGCAACTGTACCCAGTGTAGACAATATTGTTGCTGGCGTGTCTACATATATTTGTATTCTTTTTATATATATACAGGCCAAAAGTTTGGACACACCTTCTCATTCAATGCGTTTACTTTATTTTCATGACTATTTACATTGTAGATTCTCACTGAATGCAACAAAACTATGAATGAACACATTGAATGGAATTATGTACTTAACAAAAAAGTGTGAAATAACTGAAAACCCGTCTTATATTTTAGATTCCTCAAAATAGCTACCCTTTGCTTTTTTGATAGCGCTGCAAACCCTTGGTGTTCTCTCAATGAGCTTCATGAGGTAGTCACCTGAAATAGTTTTCACTTCACAGGTGTGCCTTGTCAGGGTTAATTAGTGGAATATTTTCCCTTATTAATGGGGTTGGGACCATCAGTTGTGTTGTGCAGAAGTCATGTTGATACACAGCCGACAGCCCTATTGGACAACTGTTGGAATTCATTTAATGGTGAGTGGCCATCATTACTTTAACAAATGAAAGTCAGTCAGTCCGGAAATTTGCGAAAACTTTGAATGTGTCCCCAAGTGCAGTCGCAAAAACCATCAAGCGCTACAACAAAACTGGCTATCATGAGGACCGCCCCAGGAAAGGAAGACCAAGAGTCACCTCTGCTGCTGAGGATAAATTAATCTGAGTCACTAGCCTCAGAAATCGCAGGTTAACAGCAGCTCAGATTAGAGACCAGCTGAATGCCACAAAGAGTTCTAGCAGCAGACACTTCTCTAGAACAACTGTTAAGAGGAGACTGCGAGAATCAGGCCTTCATGGTCAAGTAGCTGCTAGGAAACCACTGCTAAGGAGAGGCAACAAGCAGAAGAGATGTGTTTGGGCCAAGAAACACAAGGAATGGACATTAGACAAGCAGAAATCTGTGCTTTGGTCCGATGAGTCCAACCGCTGTGTCTTTGTGCAACGCAGAAAAGGTGAACGGATGGATTCTACATGCCTGGTTTCCAACATGAAGCATGGAGGAGGAGGTGTGATGGTGTGGGGGTGCTTTGCTGGTGACACAGTTGGGGATTTATTCAAAATTGAAGGCATACTGAACCAGGATGGCTACCACAGCATCCTGCAGCGACATGCCATCCCATCCGGTTTGCGTTTAGTTGGACCATCATTTATTTTTCAACATGACAATGACCCCAAACACACCTCCAGGCTGTGTAAGGGCTATTTGACCAAGAAGGAGAGTGATGGAGTGCTGTGCCAGATGACCTGGCCTCCACAGTAACCGGACCTGAACCCAAATGAGATGGTTTGGGGTGAGCTGGACCGCAGAGTGAAGGCAAAAGGGCCAACAAGTGCTAAGCATCTCTGGGAACTCCTACAAGACTGTTGGAAAACCATTTCAGGTGACTAACTCTTGAAGCTCATCCAGAGAATGCCAATAGTGTGCAAAGCAGTAATCAGAGCAAAGGGTGGCTACTTTGAAGAAACTAGAATATAAGACGTGTTTTCAGTTATTTCACACTTTTTTGTGAGTGCATAATTCCACATGTGTTCATTCATAGTTTTGATGCCTTCAGTGCGAATCTACAATGTAAATAGTCATATAAATAAAGGAAACACATTGAATGAGAAGGTGTGTCCAAACTTTTGGCCTGTACTGTTTATATATATATATATATATATATATATATATATATATATAGACTTATATGTTTACTGAGCTGAAAAACTTGGTAGTTTTGATCCAAAGAGTTGCTGGACTAATGCCAAATAGGTTTTCTTCTTTTTGTGGGTTGATTAGATAGCTGGCTGGTCTCAATCATTTGAATGACCCATTAGTAGACCGCACAGAACCAGTAGGCTTCAACACCCGCTGTTTTATTCCACCTGCCTAGGCTTCTGGAATGTTGTCTGTGGTGTGAGGGCATAAAGGGGACTCAGAAGATACATCTGGTCTCGTAGGTTGACTATACCGCCCACTACTGATGTGTGTTGGTGTGTCAAGATCTGAGCATAGCTTCCAGCTTGCTGGGTGCTACACTATTAATGGCTAATGATCTGACCAGTTTGGGAGGAGCATACGATGAAGGTGCCAATTATTGCCATCAATATTTATTCTCTGCCAAATTTGGTGCTTTTACTATTAATTTCCCCTTCTTAGCTTGTACACTATTAGAATACAAATCATTTTGTTCATACCTATAAAATAGTCAACTGGGAAGTACATTTTTTTAGTTAGTTGATTGACCTAGTTCTACAATTAAAAATAACGTGTTATTACTTTTTTTTTTTGCACTTGGGTGTTTTGTGATTGCAGACAAGAATGAAGGATGCGACAAAAATGGAAATTAGTTAGTCTTCATTTTTTGGTCGTAAGTAATTGATGGTTCATTGATTTATTGGTTCTATTCACCATAATATACCTTTTCGGACAGTACGGTAGAAGTTTAGCATTATTTCCAAAACAAGTATAGTGTTTTATAAAATTACAATAGTTGATGAAAAATTGTTAATGTGTAATTACTGTGTACCATTGGCCTATTAATTATTTTCGAAAGGGAAAACCTTCACAACAAAACCCTCCCACATTTTAATCTCAATGGACCATTGTGGAAGTGAATGCTCAGTAGCCTATCACAATGTCACTATCGTATCTGGTTGGCCACCGCGGTTAAAGGCATGTTCCGCACGCCGTAAAATCTCAACTGGTCTGGACTTGGCATGGAGCGAAATAGGGGTTGTTCGTTTTCAAGACAGTTCACCTTTTTATTACTTTCAACAGCTAAGTTGTTTTTTCTTCAGCTTTGACCTATCTATTTGGATTAAACCAGAGGCTTTGCTTCAGTACGTGAAGTCAGAGTGCGATTATTGGAAGCGGAGGCGCTGGTTGCCCGGGTTTGCAGAACGAATTGCATCGTTGTAGAGTTGTAGGAATTTATCCAGGTTGCTCTCCAGTGACGCGCATAGCAGATTCTAGGATTTGGGTGGGCGATATTCGCACTTGTCCTCTGGTGTACTGGATTTTGTGGGCTGTATGGAGGGATGTCGGGATGGCTTGCACCAGGAGAACCAAAACTTTGGTGTCTACATGCGTGATCTTGAGTGGCATGACCAACATCGTGTGTCTGCTCTATGTTGGATGGGTCACTAATTATATCGCGAATGTATACATCAAAGTTCCTAAGCCTATCCCAGAGAAAAAGTTAGAAGGCGACAAAAAGGGGGACACTCTACGGATCATTGAAAGACTTGATCGACTTGAAAATGTGGTCAACCAGCACATACAAGGTAAAGTAATATTTGACTACATGCTTTAGCCCACTAATCGTTTTGTATTTTGACCTGCATTATGTTGACTGGCATAACATGGATATGTTGGTCAATAGATGGCATTTTGAGGATTTCGTTTTTGACTTTCCTTTTTGCTCCAAACCAGCCAACACATTTATTGTGTCATATGAAATTTCCCTTACATTTTAGTTAAACATTTCTGTGATCACTTTAATATAATCGGACTTTCTCAAGTGTCTGCCTGACTGGACCATGTGTCGGAAAGGGCAAAGGACAATGAGAACATTCCAAAGGCCATTCTTTATTTCTGGGGCAACATTCCTAGTAGGCTGGTAGTCTACACTTTATAATTGGAACAGTGTTGGTAACCTTAATGGCTTCCACCACATAAAATATAATAACATAATGGTCATAAATGTGTAGCTGCAACAATACCTTACTTTTTTTCCAATTCAGTTTGCCTTTCTCTTAGTACATTCTATCCTTTAAAATGTCAAACCTTCTGTTTTAACACCTGGGTCTGCTTTTGCATTTGCTGCACAGGCTTTTTATGACTACTGATTATTAGTGTTTCAGCAGTTCACTGGTGAAACACTATTGTTATTGTTATCGTTGGTTATTATGGTACTCTTGAGTTTTGTCATTTACACTACATAAATTACAAAAAGGGTATCGTTCTCTCAGTGTGTCTCATATGAACTTTAGCGTAGATTGTTTGCATGTGAAAACTAGCCTAGTATACTCTACCTATCTGCTAAAATGGCATGGGTAGGCCTATATGAGCACAATAATGCAATTATTGTGGATAGTCAAATGTTAATGTAATAATAAAATTTGCAGAAAATTTTCAAGCAGAACGATTTTATCATTTGGAAGATAACTCAGAAAAACAGGTGTTTTGATTAGGGTTGTTTGGACTTTACACCCTTTGAAATTGATCAGAATGAGGTATTGGTTTAAGCCACAGTCTCCAGTCCACATATACTGCTACAACATTTATTTTAATCTACTCCACTGCTATTTTAGCACACTCTCTCAGCTCTTCTATCAATAAAGCATGAAATAATACCATTACACCATTATAAGCATATGCTGTTTAAACAAAATTGACTCTATATATAACATAGTTGGCATTCTGCCATAATCAGCTTAGTATCTAATTATTGCTGCACAAGTAAATATTTTTACTGCCATCTATTTTCATGTTTAGACTCAATGTCAAATGCAGTTACTTAAGCTTGATAGATGATTTAATGTAATATGACACAGTACATACTGTATCCCAACGGAGGTTTGTTTGTTTTCCCAAATGCTATTATTGGATTAATCTACATTAACTCCAAATGAAAGTCTTTTGTAATTGGTCAGAATCTTGATTATGTTCTAGGTCCATAACTGTTAAAAGAAATGAACAAGGATCAGAACTAAGGGCTCACACAATCTCTCTTTGGAAGTTATGGACAAATATCGGGCCAAATGTCCCTAATGAAATTCAAAAGATGTTAACATCTGGGCAGTCAGGATTTTCAGAAGCAAAGGAACTAACTCCACTCATTATCTCCTGCGACATGTTCTTTCATTACAGTTCTAAAGTACCATTATTATTTCTGTGGTCTGTCCACCAGGACTTTGTGTTGGAAATGCTGTTAAAATACTATTAAACTGGTAAAGTGTTAATTCCATTCATTATAATTGTCTTATATAGTTTTATATTGCATACTCATTTTATACAGAATGTCATTTTATAAAGTAAGTAAATAAGTCAAATGGGGATCTGATGTAAAAATATTTGGATGTAGACTGCATTTGCATATTGTTTGGCTTGTTCTATAGGGAATCTGGAGTCCCCTAATCAAATTCCATTAGACTTTGTCCCTTTTTACAGGATACAGTTACAACCCGGTTTCCAAAAACATTTGGATGATGTGTAAAATGTAAAGAATGTTTTTTTAAACCCTATATTCAATAGAATATAGTATAAACACAACATATCAAATATTGAAACTGAGAAATGCCAAAATGTCTTGAAAAATATATGCCCACTTTGAATTTGATGCCAACAACACATTTAAAAAAAGCTGGGCCAGGGGCAACAAATGACGGGAAAAGTTGTATAATGCAAAAAAAAACAGGTGAAACATCTCACAACTAATTAGGTTAATTGGCAACAGGATTGGGTATAAAAACAGCACCCCAGAGAGGATGTACCTTTCAGAAGGTACAGTAAGATGGGGAGGTGTTCACCACACTGTGAAAGACTGAGCAGGCAAATAGTGCAACAATTGAACAACAACGTTTCTCAATGTAAAATAGCTAAGAGTTTGTGGATCTCATGATCTATGGTACATAATATCAATAAATGATTCAGAGAATCCAGAGAAATCTCTGTACACAAGGGACAGGGCCAAAAACCAATATTGGATGGCCGCGATCTTCGTGCCCTCAGAGGGCACTGCATTAAGAACAGACACTATTCTGTAGTGGAAATCACTCAGGAACACTTCTGAAAGCCATTGTATGTGAACACAGTGCGTCGCTGCATCCACAAATGCAAGTTAATACTCTACCATGCAAACAAGAAACCGTATATAAAGAAGATCCAGAAATACTGCTGCCTTCTCTGGGCCTGAGCTCATTTAAGATGGACTGAGGCGAAGTGGAAATCTGCCCGGTGGTCTGAAGGATCAAAATGTGAAATTCCTTTTGGGAACCATGGGCGCCGCATCCTCTGGGCTAAAGAGGAGAGGGACCATGCGGCTTGTTATGAGCGCACTGTTCATAAGCCAGCATCCGTGATGGTATGGCGGTGCATTAGTGCACATGGCATAGGTGACTTGTACATCTGTGAAGTAAATATATCCAAGTTTTGGAGAAACATGTACTCTTTTAAATTAAATATAGGGATGAATGATTAGCACATCATGGCATTCTGCATATATTTGCTTCTTACGCTGCATCCCAACTTTTTTGGAAACGGGGATGTATATTATAACTTGGTTATTGTATGATTCTCTCCTACCCTTTCTATGTCACAGTTGGAGCATTACTCTTGTCAACACAATAAATGAATTTGACCCAGACTCAGATTTAGAACACCGCAGGACAGTTACCAGAATGATTTAGGGGAGAGACTCAGCATACATGGTCCTTGTGTGAAATCTTGTATAGTGGCTCTCCAATTAGGATATTTCACATAATTTAAGGGAAATGCACTTGTCAATGGGAGGTTCCACAGTTGGTTTGTCCAGTTCTTTACAAAACTAAATAATGAAGGAATATTCAAACAAAGACAAAAGGAACATTTAAAGCAAATCCGGAAGGAAATTCCTCAAAAGCACCAATCATGGTAGGATATAAGAACATTTCCATTGTATTGAAAAGTAAAGTGAATCTGTGAATCTGTCTAGAACAGGCCATCCTCAAAAACTGAGTATCTGAGCGTGAAGACCACTAGTCAGGGAGGCCACCAAGAGGCCTATGGCAACTCTAAAGGAGATTAATTATTCTGTGGCTGATCTGGGAAACACTGTCCATACTGCATAAATAGCCTGGGTGCATCACAAAAGTGGCCTTCATGGGAGAGTCTAAAAAAATTAATCTGATCTCACTTGGAGTTCGCCAGAAGGCATGTGGGAGACTCTGAAACCAAGAGGAAGAAGATTCTATGGACAGATGCGACCAAAATAGGGCTTTTTGAGCCTTTTGGCCTGAACAACAAGCATATGTTTGGCAGAAGCATAACACCCCACATCATACTTAGAACACATCCCTACCCTGAAAAATAATGGTGGCAGCATCCTGCTATGAGGATGCTTTTCAGTGGGAGGGAAAGAGAGACTGGACAGAATTTAGGGATGGATGAACAAAATAAAATACAGAGAGGTCATTGAAGAAAACCTGATCCAAAACCAGAACAAGACTACTGACTGAGTTGAAAATCCATCTTTTAGAACCACAACAACCCCAAGCAAACTGCCAAGACAACACAGAAGATGCTTTCTGGGCAAGCCTGTGAATGTCCTTGTTTGGCCCAGTCAAAGCCTGAATGTCATTCCAAATGGGAATATGTGGGCAGAGTTGAAAATTGCTGTTTACTAAAGGTCCCCATCCAAATTCAAGAAGCTTGAATAATTTTGCAAAGAAGAATGGGAAAATTGCAAAGCTGGTGGAGACCTATAAAAATATGGCTCTTATTTATGCCAAATGTTCCTCTAACAAATATTGAGGGGGTGAATGCTTAAACTATCATTCAAAAGTTTGGGGTCACTTAAAAATGTCCTTGTTGTTGAAAGAAAAGCCAATTTTCTGTCCATTATAATAACATAAAATTGTTCAGAAATACAGTGTAGACACTGTTAATGTTGTAAATGACTATTGTAGCTGTAAACGGCTGATTTTTAATGGAACATCTACATAGGCGTTCAGAGGCCCATTATCAGCAACCCTCAGTCCTGTGTTCCAAAGGCACATTGTGTTTGCTAATCCAAGTTAATCATTTTTAATGGGTAATTGATTATTAAAAACCCCAATTTGCAATTATGTTAGCACAGCTGAAAACTGTTGTTCTTATTAAAGAAGCAATATCCTTCATTAGACTCATTCAATATCTGGAGCATCAGCAATTGTGGATTCGATTTACATGCTCAAAAAGTAAAGAACTGTCTTCTGAAAGTCATCTGTCTATGCTTGTTCTGAGAAATGAAGGCTATTTCATGCAAGAAAATGCAGAGAAATTGCCAAGAATCTGAAGATCTTGTACAACGCTGTGTACTACTTCCTTTACAGAGCAGCGTAAACTGGCTCTAACCAGAATAGAAAGAGGAGTGGGAGGCCCCAGTGCACAACTGAGCAAAAGGACAAATACATTAGAGTGTCTAGTTTGAGAAACGGGCACCTCACAGGTCCTCAACTGGCAGCTTCATGAAATAGTACCTGCAAAACACTAGTCTCAACATCAATAGTGAACAGGCAACTCTGGGATGCTGACCTTCTAGGCAGAATTGCAAAGAACTCAGACTGGCCAATAAAAATAAAATATTAAAATTAGCAAAAGAGCACAGACACTGGACAGAGTAAGAAAGGGACACAAGTGTTATGGACTGTCAAATCTAAGTTTGAGGTGTTCGGATCACAAAGAAGACAAAGAAGAAAGATTCTGGAGGAGTACTTGATGCCCATTGTCAAGCATGGTAGAGACAATGTGATGGTCTGGGGTGGTGAAGTGGGAGATTTGTACAGAGTAAATGGGATCTTGAAAAAGAAGGCTATCACATTTTGCAGTGCCATGCCATAGCCTTTGCATTTCCTCCTACAACAGGCCAATTGCCTCCTATGGCAGGGCAATGACCCAATGCACAGCTCCAAAGTATACAATAACTATTTAGGAAAGAATCAGTCATGTGGCATTTTGGCTATAATGGAGTGGCCAGCACAGTCACTGGATCTCAACCCTATTGAGCTGTTGTGGGTGCTGCCTGACCATATGGTATGTAAGACGTGACATCAAACCAATCCAACTTGTTGGAGGTTCTTTAGAAAGCATGAGGTAAAATCTCTTCAGATTACCTCAACAAATTAACAACTGGAATGCCAAAGGTCTGCAAGGCTGTAATTGCTGCAAATGGAGGATTCTTTGACGAAAGCAAAGTTTGAAGGACACAATTATTTCAATTGAAAATAATTATTTTTAACCTTGTCAATGACCATATTTCCTATTCATGTTCCTATATTTCCTATTCAAACTCATTTCATGTATGCTTTCATGGAAAACAAGGATAATTTCTATGTGACATTTTTTAACTGTAGCGTAGTTGTACGGACCCACAAATTGTTGGATTGTTTTGTGCTTATATAAATTGGAGATTGGAGTTTCCCATAACAGGAGACAGTTCTACTTCTTCAAGTACATTGAGGATTTCCACATCCCAGCTGTAACTGAAGAGACAATAGAGGGCACTTTTCAAATGTTGAATTTACCGATGCTACACTGGCAACAATTCTTGTCTATCCAAATAAAACTATCAAATTTTAAAAGCCCCCAACGGAAGAATAACATACCATTTGCACAGTGATCATTGCTTCAGTGCACCTTTTCCTTACCCAAGCAACTGGCCTGGTGTATAGACGGGGCAAGTTCCCTATATTGCTCTTATGTGTTCTGATTGAATTGCCAGAAGGTCTTCTGGGGTTTACTTACAATATGGTGCTAATTCAGGGCGAGATAATAATGCTCGTTTGTTGTAGAGCCTCAATCAAATCAACCTGTCAAATCAATGGAATAGCCCTCTAAATCACAATGAGTGTTTACTCTTGAGAAGAGGAGTTAGAGATGCAGCAGGTGTGTGTGTTTGTGTTTAAATTGCATGTCTATCATCAAACAAGAAATGTTTACCTAATATTTTTATTTTCTCATGGTTTTGGCTGTAGAGCATTTACATTTCTGTTTATTTTTTCAATTCTTACACCACATCCTTTCAATTAAATATTGACTGGCATAATGGCTGCAAGCGGCTGCAGACATAGACCAAATGTCATGAGACATCATGTTTAACGTGCTGAACATAGGGAAAATATGAATTGAAAACAAGTGGTTCATTTGATCTAACATTAGGTCTGAAAAGGCAGTGTTCAGCTGATCTGCAGACTGCTGAGATACCACTACAAATAGTCATGAAATTATTGGTGATCCTAGACTACTGTAGGCTTTATTACTTAATGCATCAAAAGCCCCATTCACATGGGACTTGTATTACTATGGAATACCAGCTAATGCTGATATCAGGATGCAGAATAAACCAGTACAAATGATAGATGACAAGTTGATCTCACACCACTTGGTCACTGAAATGTACAACTAAGTAACAACTAATGTTGTCAGGGTTAGCTAATTTATTTTCTTCACAAGACAAATAGTACTATTGCAAACGTACATGAGAAAATCCTTGTAAAATTGGCATGATGATTGTTTGGTACTACTGTACCAGGTATGTACTTCAGAAATTCTTTATTCGTTTGGTTAACTGATATCAACCTAATATGCCCACCAGATCTGAAGGAGAACTTTAAAATAATTAAGCATAGCTAGCAGGTTATTTTATAGCAACATTATTAATATCAACCTGTTTTATCAACCTTAGACAAGCTGAAATAAAAACAATTACTTGTAAATTACAAAAGGTTCATATTTAGTGTTACACAACATCAAACAACTTCAACTGCTACTATCATGACCATTGTAATGTTGACTAATTTGCCTTAGAAGGCAATGTTGTCATTGTGGACATGATGCAGGACTCTATACCCTGGTATTGTCAACTTACGATCCGGGTCACACGGCACTAGGGAAATTTCCATCAATGTTCTATTGCTAACAGTTTAGCTTGCTCCACTGACCGTTGGCCTAGCCCCATACTGCAATCAAACTCACAGTCCTCTGCCTCGCAATACACAAGACTGCTCTCCTTGACAACTGTTTAAGCTATAAAAAAGCTACCAATTGGATAGCCCCATCAGTGATATTTCAAGGCAGCAATGTAGTGAGCTTACTGTATGTGCTATTGTGTGTTGATTTATGAGAATTATGGCATTGAAGAGCAAAACAAAATCTTCAATTGTGTAGTAATTTCATTTGACCTTTTCACAGACTGGGTAGTTTATAGCTATGATACAACTGTAAAATAAATTGTGGTATTCAGAGACTGTGAGCATGATTGATTAACCAGGAAAACATTTTAAAAGGATGAGGATATTCAACTTTAAAGCATCTTACTTTGTCACATATTTTCAATCTAACAATTATTTCTGGGATCACTACTAAAGTTTGGAAAATCACCCATGGCAGTGAGGATATTAGTGACCTAGACATTACTGGAACTAAACAGATTTTCATTGTTAAAATGCCTGAATCATTGGTAAACACTGACAATTGCATTTTGAACCGATACCAGTCTGGTTTTAGATCTGGACATACTACATTTGTTGTAGATGAAATTGACAAAGCCTTGGATGAAAAATCTAACTCTATTTCTATATTTATAGATCTGTCATTGGCTTTTGATGCAGTTAATCATTCCATCTTGTTGATAAAACTGATCTCATTAGGCTTGGCCATTCACAATAGCTTCTGATTTCAGAATTATCTTAGTGATATAACTCAGTTACTTGAAGTTCACAAAGGTGTTCCTCAGGGTTTGATTTTAGTTCATTTACTGTTCATTCTGTTTATTAGGATGGGATTTATCGACAAGTTAATAACATTTTCGAAAGCTGCAAAATAAATCTGTACTACAGATTGGCAGAAATTACGGGTTATTTCTTATAGACTAAACAAATCTGGCTAACGGCCAAGTACAGGAAATTATCACGGCTAGCGAAAGCATACCTGTGCATTCCGGCAACATTTGTATTGGCTTAAATTATTTTCTCAGCTGCGGGCCTGATAGTTGACAAACTACGTAGGCCTACTCGTCTACTCCCGGAGCACGTGGACATTTTTCGTAATAAAATGGGTATTGCCTAATGATTCCTGCATCTATGGATGCGCTAGCCAGATTGGTTTTTGTTCATAAATTGTATATAATGTTTTGCTATTAAGCTTCCTTCCAAGGATATTTTTTTGTATTCACTGGAACGCATCGGTAGGTTTGTTTGATTTAATGCAGACTAACGTAACTCTGTTAGTCTATATAGTGTAGTTTCGTTTGGAACGTATAGTTTTAATATATAAAAAAATTGCTGACTAGATGGTCTAATACATTTTGTATTCTGTTGTTCTGGCCAGCAAACATTGACACAAAGACAATAGCTTGTAAGGCAATTCATACATATCTGCGCTAATTCATGGGATACAGTGAGCTTTTTTTGACAACCTTTATAGTTCATTTGCAATTGTAATAAATGGAAAAGCTTGGTACAATACTTAGAAATAAATCACTTATTATAAAATACTAAGACAGGCTTATGCATTAGGTTATTTGCTGCTGTTAAGGCATTTCTGAATCTGAATGTCTCCCGAATAAAAGTATAGCCTATCTAGCCTACCAAAACATTATTGAGGTGGTTAAATACATTTTTAAATAAAACATTATATTTTAAAATATTTTTGGCATGAGTGGATGAGGTCGACTATTCGACTATTTGATGACAAAAGCTGAGGAATTATCGACAGTGAAAATATTTGTCATGCACATGCCAAATTGAAATGTTATGCTGATGAAATAGTACTGTACACTGCTGCTCTTTCTGTTGCACAAGCATTTGCGCACATGCGGTCTGATTTCCAAGTCCTATAAAGTGAACTGGTGGATCTTTGCTAAATTGAGTTTCTTCAGTTTCTCCATATTGTGTCATGTTATAGACTTAATTTAAAATGTATTAAATACATAATTTTTTGCCATCAAACTACAAACAATCCCCCACAATGATGAAGTAAAAACGGATTTTTAGAGATTTGTGGCAATTTATTCAAATAACAAACTGTAAAATTCATTGACAATCCAAACTGCACTCAGATGCATCCTGTGTCCTTTGATCATCTGTAAAATATCTAGAAATTTGAGCTATAACTACCCAGGGTGCGTTGTGACCAAACCATCTACAATGGATATAAAAAGTTTACACACCCCTGTTAAAATGCCAGGTTTTTGTGATGTAAAAGAATGAGACAAAGATAAATCATGTGAGAACTTCTTCCACTTTAAATGTGACCTATAATGTGAACAATTCAATTGAAAAACAAACTGAAAATAGGGGGAAATATTTGTTAAATAGATGTCATTACACACCTGCCATCATTTAAAGTGACTCTGATTAATCGCAAATAAAGTTCAGCTGTCCGCAGAGAGCTTCCAAAGCATCAGAAGGATGTCATTGTTGAAAGATATCAGTCAGGATAAGGGTACAAAAGAATTTCCAAAGCATTCGATATACCATGGAACACAGTGAAGACGGTCATCATCAAGTGGAGAAAATATGGCACAACAGAGACATTACCAAGAACTGGATGTCCCTCCAAGAGTGATGAAAAGACTAGAAGAAAACTGGTCAGGGAGGCTTCCAAGAGGCCTACAGCAACATTAAAGGAACTGCGGGAATTTCTGGCAAGTACTGTCTGTGTGCTACATGTGACAACAATCTCCTGTATTCTTCATATAAATGGGCTATGGGGTAGGGTGGCAAGACAGAATCCTTTTCTTAAAAAGAAAAAACATCTAAGCCCGGCTGAAGTTTGCAAAAACAAACATCAAGTCCCCCAACAGCATGTGTGAAAATGTGTTATGGTCTGATGAAACCAAGGTTGAACTTTTTGGCCATAATTCCAAAAGGTATGTTTGGCGCAAAAACAACATTGCACATCACCCAAAGAACACCATATCCACAGTGAAGCATGGTGTTTGCAGCATCATGTTTTGGGGCTGTTTTTCTTCAGCTGGAACTGGGACCTTATTCAGGGGGGAGGGAATTATGAACAGTTCCAAATGCCAGGCAATTTTGGCACAAAACCTCCAGGTGTCCATTAGAAAGATGAAGATGAAGATGAAGAGGAGGTTCACTTTTCAGCACGACAACAACCCAAAGCACACATCCAAATCCACAAAAGCATGGCTTCATCAGAAGAAGATCAACATTTTAGAATGGCCAAGCCAGAGCCCAGACCTGAATCCAATTGAACATCTGTGGGGTGATCTGAAGAGGGCTGTGCACAGGAGATGTCCTTGCAATCTGACAGATTTGGAGCACTTTTGCAAAGAAGAGTGGGCAAATATTGCCACTTCAAGATGTGTCATGCTAATAGACTCCTACCCAAAAAGACTGAGTGCTGTAATAAAATCAAAAGGTGCTTCAACAAAGTATTAGTTTAAGGATGTGCACACTTATGCAACCAGGTTATTGTGAGTTATAATTATATTTTTTTCCCCCTCAAAGATTTCAGTTTGTTTTTCAATTGAATTGTTCTCGTTATAGGTCGCATTAAAGGTGGAAAAGCTTCTGACATGATTCATCTTTGTCTCATTCTTTTAGTACCTGGCATTTTACCTGGCATTTTAAAAGGGGTGTGTAGACTTTTTATATCCACTGTAGAGCCTCTTGCTAGCTTCTAAGTGCATGTCACACATGGCTATTTGAATGTTGAACACTTAATTGACACAATGTTGAGCTGACAATTCATGGCCGAGTCAGTGCCACGTTTTCATTTGTGTCATATTCAAAGTGAAAGAAGATGTATGTTGCATAATCTGCAAAACAGGCAGTGGTGAAGCTTACTTATTCAATTTACAGCACATATTCTCTAACCCTACTGATTAAGTTATGATTGTACATTTTGACGATTTGTGATAAAAAAAATGTTTGATGACAAATGCATGACGATGACGATATCTCGAACATTTTCCCTGCCTTCCACGCCAGGATTGCACAGTTCAGCTGGTATGTAGCCCTATAGGGAGACCAAATGCTGCTGGAAGTGGTTTTGAAAGACCAGTAGGGGGCACTCTTCCCTCTGGCCTATATGCACCTCCGGAAAAAATTAAGAGACCAAAGGAAGTCGAAAAAGAAGGTTTTGAGTAAAGAAAAGAAGGGTTAAAAGTAAGAGACAAATTGAACGCCTCTGTTCCTCACTCAAAACCTTCCTTTTTTCCTTTTTTCGAAAGGAAAGAAAAAGGTGCAGTGGTCTCCTAATTTTTTCTGGAGCTGTATAATCCCAATGCCCCAGGGCAGTGAAGGTGACATTGCTTTGGGTGCTGCCTTTTATATGGGATGTTAAATGGGTGTCCTGACTTGCTGTTCTCAATAAAGATCCTTTGGCACTTATCATAAGAGTATATTATGTTCATTCTGGTGGGATGGAAACATTTCCCTTATACAAACATGGCCTCATTTCCCTTATACAAAGATCCCTTAACTTAAAGATATTCTGCTTTGTTTAAAGCGCTTTGTTTTTACTTGCTTGCTGGATTGTCTTCCCACTTTTTATAATGTCCTGTTCCTTACAAAGAGGCATGAATGATAAATTATGAAATTTGTGAAATTAAATGTTATAATTGACTCTCAGTTAGGAAGTCACCTTTTGGTTTGAACAGAAAAGCTGTTTCATGTTCATCTTTTTCTAATAGTCTTCAATATCATGATCTTTGAGTTGGCCTCTTATCTCATAATGTAGGCAGCACACCTGTTGTCTTCCCTATAATTGTTGCTGAAACCAACATAGCTGAGGATATTCTACATAGGGGCATGCATAAACACATTTTCTTAGGAATTCATAAAGAAACTCCCTGAGGAGAAGGAAGGAAGAGTTGGAACAGTGGTGCAAATCGAGGTCATGCTACTGCAAAGCTCAGCACCGTTGACAGATGCATTCCAAACAGGTCTACAGACGTTTAGTAAAGGTTCCTATTCTCTAGGTAGGGTCTTAGTATTGGCAAAAAGGAAAAGAAGAGTTGTACTGTCACATGCCTACTGTCTGTATGGCAGAAATAGCAGGTATGCTAACCAGCTAAGGGTAGCAGTGAACTATGTATTGATAACCTGGAGATTAAAGTGAGACAGAGCGAGCAGGAAGGAAAGAGGAGACTGTGTGAGATTACACTGGAGGATGCATCACCCGTGGCCTTCCTGGGGTTTTATTACTGTTAGCCCTAATTGAGAAGACATTCAAAATGTATTTGAAGCCATATCCCCTCTTCACTGGCTCCCAGGTCTCATTACCCATAAATAATCCATTGCTGACATTAAATATGATATGTTTCTAATTCAATCAAAGCCAATATTAGAAGTTCTCTTACAGTCATGTCATACAAAATCGTTTTAAATAAACCTATTTTTATTGAGAGGTGGCCTAAACAAACCCCAACTCCTAAACCTATATGATTTTTGTATACTGGCTACAGGTCGACAAGGGTCTTTGAATTTGTTTCAGTCATTTCCAGGGAAGGTGTAGGTTTAAGTACTGACCAGCGTGAGCTATCTCGCAGAGCAAGTGTAGGTTTAATTACTGACCAGCGTGAGCTATCTCCAGAGGAAATGTAGGTTTAAGTACTGACCAGCGTGAGCTATCTCCAGAGGAAATGTAGGTTTAAGTACTGACCAGCGTGAGCTATCTCCAGAGGAAATGTAGGTTTAAGTACTGACCAGCGTGAGCTATCTCCAGAGCAAATGTAGGTTTAAGTACTGACCAGCGTGAGCTATCTCGGATACTCTTGGAACAGAAGATATTGAGAAGTAGTCTTGAGACTTGTAAATAAGTTGGTACCATTTAGTCTGGCAGTTGCTTTTATTGAGGAGCATTATAGTGGCAAGTCTGTATACTACGTCACCATGGTCAAGGCTGACAAAATTGTCATTTTTATACTTGGCGGCGTGGGTGGAAAAAGCCTTTCAAACCAACAATGATTGACTGGGTTTCTTTTTGAAACCATGATTTAGAAAAACTTTGTTCCCATCGTAGTCCATGTTAAATCTCAGGAGAACATATGAATCCAGTCAGTGGTATAAAATTCCAGATGTTCACATGGTTAGATTACCAGATCAAGAAAATTGCGTGGTGAAATATGCATTTTTTGGCTTCAGACAAATGCATTTTTCTCACCCTAAATGTAGTTTTTAGAGCCATTTAAACTTGGTCCTGACTGTAAAAAGAAGGGAATGTGGCCCTGTTTCTGAGTGACCTTGCTCACTACCTATCGAGTATATGAGGCAGCTAATTACAGAGAAACCACTTTCTGTTTTTCCCATTTCTTGAGTAGGGGATTCTAATTAGTGGCAATGGGACCTAATTGCCTATTAGTTAGAGGGAGTGAAGAATCTGTGAGGGGTTGTGAGTATAGGTCCAGTCAGCCAGAGTAAATTCACTGAACCAGACAAAAATGTGTGCTTCACTGCAACCTTGCATGTGTGCTGTTGTGTTGGGAGAGACTCCTACTAAGGCATCTACTACCCACTCTGTGTTGAAACTCTGGCTTCATTTTCACATCATCTAATTTCATTTTTTTTCTTACTTGGTACCCAATAGGGCTCTGGTTCAGGAAATGGCTAGTCATTTCTCCCATGGACATTTCAATAACATTGCTGGTTATTGTGCCTTCTAACATCTATGGGATAAATTAGTGGCCACTGTGCTTCCTAAACCAGATTTTGGGAAAGAGGGGCGGAGTGTGTGAGCATCATTACATTGAGCTTCTAAATCGTCTGGTTAGGCCTACTGAGCAGGGGCACATCCTGTCATTCATTTTGGTTATCATCCATCCATATAATCACATTTCTGACCTGGGCACATCAAAGAGTGATTCATTTGAAGTCACTTTTTCTCATAATGAACATTAGAATCTCTCCTTCAGATCCATTCAGAATGACTGATTTGGGATTGTTTTTGTTCATGTTACTTGTATGTGCTGTTTGCTGCCATTTAGCTTAAGTAATAATGATAATAATAAGGATAATAATGGTTTGGGATCAAAACTTGTTCAAACAATATGGCCACTGTTAGACAGTGAGCTTGCAGGGATTCTTTTTCTTTGTGAGGAGAGGGACCAGTGTATCATATGCCCTCCAGGGTTCAGAACATTGGCACTGTGTCTGTTCCCTGTGTCTCTCCCCGTTACCCTTGTTATAGCAGCACCATGTAGCCAACTGGCATGGCATTGCATGAGACTGTGTGACCCATGAGCCTTTAACATCATGCTATGTTTCTCCCTCCTGGGCTTTACTGTCTCACAGGAATTTGATTAACTTTTCTGCTTTAACCAGAACAGTTCAGATGCATCAAGTTGTCATGTGTTGAAACAAACTTCCAGGTGCAGATGGAGTCATTCTGGCCTCATTGTGTCAGAAGGGGTTCTTGGCTGTAGGAACTATGTTATAGGTAATAGCATGCATGTGGAACCCAGCCTGGAAGTGATTATTTGTTTTGATGCTGGAGAAGCATGTGTGGTTGGTTTGACACATACTGAAATCTAATAAATGGCCATATACATTAAAATACTTAACATATATTTTTAAATACATGATCATATATCTTAATTACATATATCAATCTGACAATTCTTGTATATTTTGACATACTGTATGTACATATATATACATATTTGTTGATCAAACCAAATATATGTTTACAAGATATATGCTCATATAAGACATATAAGTTAGATACATATATTGTCATATATTACATTTCCGTATGGGGTGGTCCTCGAGTGCACCCACGTTGTGGTTTTCTGTTGTAAACCACAGACGACTCAAAAGATAAACTATGAACTGATGTAATTGTGAGGGGAAAATCAGCGATGCCTATGCTATCAAACCGCTCGGCTAGCCAATGGGCAGAGAGAAGCGCTTTAGTTGTCTTAGTTTTAGAGACTGACTAATCTCACAAGGAAGAACAAAGCCTAATCAGACACTTAATTTCAGCATAGGGTTTAGTATCTTGAAACTAAATGTTAGATTAGGTTTAATAGTTGGGTTTTACAGATTTTAAATGTCCAGGAATTGTTCAGGTAGGCTTCTAGACAAGCCCCTAATCCCCTGTGCTTACAAAGATCCATTGATGTGTAAATCTTACCACTTTTTTAACATGCCACTTGTGTCGGGGTGTTTCTCTTCTGGAATAACCATGTGGGCCCCTCTTGTAACATTTGAATCAAAAGAGAATTGATTGAAAGAAAATGCCGAGCACTCTCATTACTCTTTCCTGTAATTTCTCTCTTCTGATTACTTCATTCCCTTTAAAGGTTTGCTCAATGAAATTACATTGCCACAAGCAGCTTCTCTGATATTGCGAGTGAGATTCAACACTTCACTCTCAAACCAGTCAAACACATTATGTGCACAAGTTTGCATCATGCTCTTACCAAATGGTAGCCAGTAAAACAGCAGATTGTGCTCTTAGTTGACCCACTTACCTGTTTGTGCATCTTTGTCATATTGCTGGATTTAATTTTAAATGAGGGAGAAAACCACATTATGTTCACTTTATTCAAAGCTCTAGGTTGTGGCATTACAATGAACTATAAGTAAGATCATGCATTTACCATATCATTTCAATAAACTTACTTTTCTCCAGTTGAAATTGAAAGACCCTCTGACACTTCAATTAGCATTTGTCAGATGTGGGAACAGATAGCAGTCTGTCCTCTGCTGTCTCAGTCAACTTTCAGACTTGGAGTGTCTGTGTCAGATGCCTCATGTTGATGAGTACAGACCACAGGGATTTTGGAGTGGACTAGAGGAGGAAAGCCCTTTACATGTCTGTTTTTACTGGGAACAAATACAGGACGCTTTCAGAAAGTGGTCATTTAACATAGAATGTTCTGGTTCATGTAGGTTGTGTTTAGAAACCGAACTCCATTATACAGATATACATACACTCACCTAAAGGATTATTAGGATCTCCTGTTCAATTTCTCATTAATACAATTATCTAATCAACCAATCACATGGCAGTTGCTTCAATGCATTTAGGGTTGTGGTCCTGGTCAAGACAATCTCCAGAACTCCAAACTGAATGTCAGAATGGGAAAGAAAGGTGATTTAAGCAATTTTGAGCATGGCTTGGTTGTTGGTGCCAGACGGTCTGAGTATTTCACAATCTGCTCAGTTACTGGGATTTTCATGCACAACCATTTCTAGGGTTTACAAAGAATGGTGTGAAAAGGGAAAAATCATTCAGTATGCGGCAGTCCTGTGGGCGAAAATGCCTTGTTGATGCTAGAGGTCAGAGGAGAATGGGCCGACGGATTCAAGCTGATAGAAGAGCAACTTTGACTGAAATAACCACTCGTTACAACCAAGGTATGCAGCAAAGCATTTGTGAAGCCACAACACGCACAACCTTGAGGAGGATGGGCTAAAACAGCAGAAGACCCCACCGGGTACCACTACAAATAGGAAAAAGAGGCTACAATTTGCACGAGCTCACCAAAATTGGACAGTTGAAGACTGGAAGAATTTTGCCTGGTCTGATGAGTCTCGATTTCTGTTGAGACATTCAGATGGTAGAGTCAGAATTTGGCGTAAACAGAATGAGAACATGGATCCATCATGCCTTGTTACCACTGTGCAGGCTGGTGGTGGTGGTGTAATGGTGTGGGGATGTTTTCTTGGCACACTTTAGGCCCCTTAGTGCCAATTGGGCATCATTTAAATGCCACGGCCTACCTTAGCATTGTTTCTGACAATGTCCATCCCTTTATGACCACCATGTACCCATCCTCTGATGGCTACTTCCAGCAGGATTATGCACCATGTCACAAAGCTCGAATCATTTCAAATTTGTTTCTTGAACATGACAATTAATTCACTGTACTGAAATGGCCCCCACAGTCACCATATCTCAACCCAATAGAGCATCTTTGGGATGTGGTGGAACGGGAGCTTCGTGCCCTGGATGTGCATCCCACAAATCTCCATCAACTGCAAGATGCTTTCCTATCAATCTGGGGCAACATTTCTAAAGAATGCTTTCAGCACCTTGTTGAATCAATGCCATGTAGAATTAAGGCAGTTCTGAAGGCGAAAGGGGGTCAAACACAGTATTAGTATGCTGTTCCTAATAATCCTTTAGGTGAGTGTATACAATGCATGCTTCTAAAAGTGATCATTTACTGAATTCTTTCCCAGTTTAGGTTATTTGCCATTTCGCTGAATCATAATATAGACTATTTTCATTTTACATAAGCAGCTAACTGCTGCACGTAGTGGTAGACACAGACAGTGGTGTTCTCTTTGCCTCTTTTGAAAGTTTGAAGAAAAATGTATCACTGATGTGTTCATGTCTTTTGATAAAACTTGTGAGAATGAATACCATTTTAGATATTAAATTGATTATAATGCTAGTTTAATACTAGATTCTGAGATTAGAGCACAGGTACAGTACCAAGACCAGTTGGCACATTGGTTATTTAATGTAACAGTATTTTAGGCCAAACTGTTGTTTTTTTAGTTGAATGTGCTGAAAAATCGAAATATTAAATATTTCTGAATACATGATGAACACACAATGAAAAGCCTCTAGGGGCTTTGCGTCCTTACACTGGTTTATAGCCACAAAACGTTACTTGGTCGAAACATCAGTGTGGTGGAGAAACTCTTGGTCACTGCTGGCTGTGACACCCTGGTATTAAACCCACAATGTAATAGTGCCTTCAGACTGTTCCCTCGCTTATAAGAACATGTGATATAACTGCACAATATCTAAAAGTTTATCTATGGGCTTTGTGTGAGGGTTTATAAAGACAGCGGTGGACACATTTAGTAGAATGATAGGCAGGTATTTTTTTCATTTGAAAGGTTGGCAAATTTTTGATAAATATTTTGGTTGCATTATAGACGTTGGCTTTTTGTTATTACATGTTATTGGCTGTTTGTTTGTTTTGAGGGTTTTGTCATGCATAAAACACCTTATAGCCTAGTGTGCAGTGTGTTAAAAAAAATACCCCCAAAATTCTCCAGCAACAACATGTTTCAAATAAATACAATGAATGAGAGATTTGAAATAGTCTGATAATGCTTTAGACAATATGGTAAGCGATCCACAAAAATGGTCAGAACATTGACAGAAATTCATTACAAAATGTACATGCAGTATCTGATTTGGGCTTCCTGAATTAGGAATGATTGCTGTGACCGAAGGTTCATTTTCTCTGTTGATCTACGTTATTCAACAAAGGTATACCACTTCAGAGGGGCAACACCTTGCTCTCTTTGAGTGAAAGAGGTGCTCATTGTGACAAACAATACAAACTGTTAGAGACTTTTAGGTACTTTGACAGATTTGGTAACTTTGCCCTTGGTCCCCTCAAAAAAAAGGGTACAGTTTAAAGTAGAAACACAAGCATATAATAAAAGAAAAATGCTTATGCATTTCATAAACCTGAAGTATGCATTTGTACTGTAGGAGCATTTGTCTCAACCAGACAGTTCTGCTGTCAGGTGGTCATTTTAAATTTGGATGGCAGTTTAGCAGGTTCTTCATATGTTGATAATTGGGCATATTGCGAATTAAGTCACCGGAATGACCCTGTGTTTTTGCTACTGTAGGAGGTGAATCCAGTAAAGACATCAGAACCTCTCGAAGATCAAAGGTTGTTGCACCTGTATTGCATCAGCATTATGGGTAGATATTTGAAAATAAATAATGTGTTTATAATTCACAATATACAATAATATGTTAAATGTTTTTCATTTCAAATACTGATTTCTCTTCAACTTGTCAACATCTGTCAGTATGGCACTGTAGGCTATACCTAAAGGACTTCACTGAGAGATGAGTGGTGCTGTGTCCTGAAATATTCAGAGTGACATATTACCTGTTCCCACAAGTGCCCCTTACACACAAGGATAGCAGATGTTTGCTCAATCAACAAGATGTTTGCACATTTGAGAAACATGGATTAGTGTTCAAATACTGTGCTTGCCTATCTGTGTATTACATGTTGGTGGCTGATGAGCAAATAGTGTTTAAACTAATTTGATATTTGTTTTCACAATCTACAGTTGAGCAGGATATGTAAACATCATTACCTGTGCCTTTACCTTTGGTGTTATAAATTATTTTTTCCTAACTTTATCTGTTTAGATCTCAAATCGCTGCTATTATTGATATTGATTTAGAATCTTTGTTGTGTTCTTCATTGAGGCGTAAGCTTGTATAGTGAAGCTTACACCAGTCGGAGGCTGTTTTTGGAGCCAGAGTTTTTGGTCATAAGACAGGTTTATGCCTGGAGCATTCTGCTCTGCTCTGCCAGCCTTGCTCTTCGGCCTCTCAATTCCGCCTCCTCAACTGAAAACCATCAAATGTACCCTGCTGCCTTTATAATGCTAATGCAAAGTGTAAAAATAGAACGGTTTTAAGTTTGTGATATTGGGAGGAATAGTCATTACACATTCTGTTATAATGTAAATGCTGTTTGTATTTACATTCCGCAAAATTCTGTGCAGAACTGAAATTAACACAGCTTGTGCATTGAGACACTAGCATTTTCGGCTGAATGCATTTTTATTCTGTTGGACCCCAAAAAGTTCCTAGAAATAGTGGTGGTACATTCATCAATGAGGAAAGTGTTTGCACTTACAGACGGCAGACATGAGGTAACTGGTTCTGTCTTAAGTTATTCAAATATATTTTAAATAACCTATTATTTTTTTTAATAATATTTTAAAGCATATTAAGTATATTTATAATTATCTGATTTATTTGAAATATAATTAATATACTTTAATGCTTTGAATTGAAAATGAGTGAAGTGGTCTTTCTATGGACAGAAACAGAAGTAGAGTAGTTGGGGAGGATGGGTTAGCATGTGCCCTGACTACCGATCCAAAGGATCATGCAAGCAACATTGGAGATTCAGCAGCAAAATATGACTTCCCGATTTTGTCTTCAAAACAAATAGTTGATATGATATGAATTCATAATGGTTTGTGGATTTGCATAGGGTGTATTTGTGAAACTTCCAATAAAAATATAAACAAAACCATACTGTTTAAATTATATTTTACATAAGGTAAAGAATTTCATAATTTGGAGCACATTAAGAAATGGTTAGAGCTTTAAGGGACAGTTCATCCAAAATTCATATTTTTCATATATTCCCGGAGGCCCATAGAGTATTTTTTTCAAACAATCCATTATTCAGCTCTGTCCCAGTTTGTAATTAGCGTAATCCAAATGCATGAATAGAAACATTTCGTGCCACTTGCATTGCAACTTCAAAACACTTCAAACTACATTCAGTAATCTGTCGCGGTAACTTTGATTTCTTTTAACTGTACACTGACGAAACAGCCGGCGGAATTGGCTGATTTCAAACGGGCACTAGCAAACTATTTCCTATAGCCACCATACACAGCTCCTGTTCTTTGGCAGTGATGTCATAGTGGTGAGCGTGAACTTTAACCAACAAGCTATGTGAAGATAGGTTGCTTTGTCTAGCTTTTAAAAATTGCTGCTAGTTTACACTTATGTATATTATTTCTATATGGTTTTATGTATTTATTTTTTGCTGTATTATTGCTTTGTGTATTTCTTAATTCTTACTACATAGTGTGCCATGTCACAAGAATTGTGCAGGATGATGCTGTGTTATTTGGTGGATTTGATAAATAAACTTTAAACTTTGCACTTCTGGATTTCCTTTGTTTGTAATTATCAATGTCGACTTCTGCCTGCTTGTGGATCTTGAGTTAATTAAATTCTACCCGCTCTGCAATTGGGACAATACCTCTACCTCTCCAGAGTCGTATTGTGAGAGAATCAATGGTGCCAACGAGACACACAATGTTTGGGAGAATTATTTTTATAGGATCATGACCCACGTTCACTTAAGAGGACTAAAGGTGAATGTAATTCCATAAAGTTACCCAGTTCAACCCGTGTAGATAAGACAGATTTTAAGTAATTCTTGTGATTGCTATGTTATAATACACAAAGTACACATTGCCTCCGGATATTCTGGGTAAGGATTGGGGATTAACATGTTCACCATCGCCCCCTTTAGCTGCTCTCCAAGCTTCTATTCGGGCAAATCTGTGTATTATGGTTGGACCAAGTAAGGCTACAGTATATTCCCATAATTTTTTTCTTCCTGCTCATATTCAGAGTCAGACATAATATATATGTATTTTCCTTTCTTTCTCAAGCAAATAAAGATTCATTCTTAAAGGTGAATATCAAAGACGAAATAGGTAACCTCCTTTCTAGGTAGCAAATACTAACTCTCATTTACTGCATATATACATACTCTTCCCAAATGAACGCGTGGATTGATACAATGGTGAACAAAACTGACCGGTAAACACAGGAATTACCTGTTTATCTGAATCTAAGAATTATAAACTTTATTTTGATTAATACAACATTGTCATGTTTTTTGAGGTAAACAAATCTGCTTGTCTTAGTTTGGAGTGTTTTAGAGTATGTGCTTTGTGATAGGGGTACGTACTGATTCTATTCATGAATTTGTACAATGCTAATAACGCTAATTACTGACTTAGACAGAGCTGAATAATGGATTGTTTTAAAAAATTACTTAATGTGCTTGAAGGACTTACTCAGGGTAAAGGGACTGTCACCAAAATATGATTTTTGGACAAACTATCCCTTTAAGTAAATTAATGTATCTAAAATAAAATAATGGTTATTTTGGGGCAGGACTCAAGTTGGTGTTAGGAAATTATGTTAAGAAAGTATTGTAAGATAATATTAAGAAATGATTTACAAGCAAGAGAGACTGATGTACTCTGAGTATGTTTTTTACCATTTGTAAAACATAATAAACATCTTTGTAGCATTTAGTGCATCTGACCTTTTATGTTGTTGATATCGGCGCACAATAACCACCCTGTCCCCTGCTCCTGGGAAAAAGAGTATGGGAAACACTGCATATAACACACTCAATACAAATAATGCCTGTTTAATCGTAGCAAGACATTCTTTGTTCAGTCACAGCTTTGAATATCTTTATGCTAATAGTTATGGAATGTTGTCCAGCTACAAACAGAAAAGAGAATGGTCTTGAATTGAAAGGCTACAGGGTATTGTGTTACTGCTGAAAACTGTATATGGATGCTTCTGATTTGCCTTTTTCTAAAAAGCTAGTTTGAAGCTTTGGACAACAGATATTCTGACAAAACATGATAGGAGAAATATAGCCACCAGGCAGTGCTTTGTCTGTCAGGCACAGAGGGCGATGGCATTCGTCAGCAGCCAACCGCTCTGTCTGACCTGAGGCACAGTTAAAACCTCCACTCTCATGTGCTTTAGCGGAATATCTGCAGAGCAGTGATAAGGACACGACTGTTTAATTTTTTTTTACCATACTGCAGACAATTTTGTGTCAATTAAATCTCTCATAGCACTTCCTGGAAATTAAGTTAGGGAAATTGGTTCAGAATCTATGAATTTGCAAACCCAGTCATGATTGTAACAGAATATTTTATTGCTTGTCACAAACCCCTAAAAAAAGGAAATAGTGGATGTTCCTCATTGTGATTACAGTATTATTGAAAAGCATTTCTCTCACCATGCTGTATATACTCTATGCCAGCAGATTGACAGGTTATTTTTATCAGAACCACAGCTTTAACCTCTCAGAGTATCAATGCTACTGACCCATTGCCAATTTCACATCCCGTTGACCATTTTAATTTATCATGTCCACATAATATTTTACTCAATCAATCAAATAATCACATGAATTTTTAAAGCCCTTTTACATTAGCAGTTGTCAGAAAGTGCTTTTACAGATACCCAGCCTGAAACCCCAAAGAGCAAGCACTCATCAGGAATTGATGCACAGTGGCTAGGAAAACCTCCCTTTCTTCGACCCGGTAACAAAGAGTCGAAGAAACCTAGAGAGGTGGCAGTCTGAGGGGTGGCCAGTCCTGTTTTGGCTTTGCTCTTTTTCCATGGACTTTCTACGTACTGTAGAAAGTCTAATCTGTGCATTAGATTGTAAACTGCGGACAATTCGTCATTCTCTAATATCACTAATTGAAAGCTGTACACTTCTGTTGTTATCTGTTGTCCTGTTTTTTTCTTGAGACGTAGGGAGAAGGTGGATGCAAGCGTGTTGTTTCCACACAATAACTTTTCACAGACCCCTTCAGTGCTGACAACCTCCTCTCTGCCCTTATCTTAACTGCTGGCCCATGCCACTGCCATCACTTAGAATGTGTTGGTCATTTGCATCTGAGAAAATGTTTGCTAAGCTGACAGGCCAAACCCTCCTGCTTTGAGAGATATAATAGCATGCTGCTGTAGGAAGGTTGGTGGTAATTATCACAAATCTTGCCATAAATATTTAGAGAGGAAAACATCAATGAGAGAAAATGAGCCCTGGTGGTCTGGTAGACATAATGCTGTGTCAGCCAAGCTGGATCGGTGTCTCTACAGCCCACAGACTGAGCATGCTCACTGGCTTCAGCTGCACACGGCCCCCCCAGTCAGCGTTGTTCCGCCTCCTCTAGTTCTGCTCCCCCTGGTTAGAGAGCTAATCGCTGCTGAAAAAGGAGTTGATCTGGGCCTCATTGAGATGGACAGGTTGTTTAATTTTGGGAAATGGAAGTGCTCATGGGTCCTCTGGTGCTGTCAGTGGGGTCTCCACAGTCACTGGAATATTGCACTGTTGTAGAGGGTAGGATGTTGGAAGTTAATTTGGAGAAGAGATTCTTAACTCCTCGTACCCATATTGCTCCCTCACGCAAAGAGAATGGGATGCTGTGGAGACAGGACTTAAATGAAAGCTATTTATTCTGACTGCAATTCTACCTGGTTTGGAAATCTAATGAATGAATAAAAAAAAAGGGGGGGGGGGTGTGATGATGACAAAACATGACTGATTTTCCCTTTACTTCTATTCACCGGGTGTTTTGTCCTTTGTCAGCATACATGTATTCTGTCAATGTGTGGGAGGGAAAGGCTTTTTGGGAGCTGTGGAATACCTAGGAAGATGGTGGACATATTGCTTGCTGTTTGCATGAGGGATGGTACAGTACCAAAATAAATCTTATAAAAGGGAGGCACACCATTTTTTTTACTATTATTACTAGCTTGATGTCTTGAATTCAGCCTGTTTCAATCTTAAGTCTCATTATGGGAGACTTATTGGGATATGGGACTTTTCTTCCCTCAGTGGCTGTTGACACAATCAGCCAGCTGGTTCAGTTAGCTAGGAGACTCATTAAACAACAACAACACTACTACCTCAGGCTAACCTTCCAGCCATCCTGTTTCTTCCTGATCCAGCAACCCTGTTCATAATGGCAGTGGATAAGAGGAGGCTGGTTCCCAAATCCTGGGTTAGCAGACCATATGCCTTAGACAAATAACTAACTTGATCAGCTACTTTGGTGGAGAAAGGCAATGTAAGTAACCTCTGCCACAGTGTGTACTCTTTCCTATACCGTGTTTCCCATAAGTAGGGCTTGGCAATATTGCCCAAAAGTAATAACTATGTCTTTTTACACTGAAGGATTTATATCTCCAACTTTTTTCTCCTAAAAGTTAAATTACATATTTCTTTATTAGGTGTGCTCATTTAAGATGCAGTCTAATTACAGTGTTATGTTCACCAAGGTTGGGAATAACGTTTTTTTTTTATTATGTTTAATCAAAATAAGGTATTTAAATAAAATACACATTTTGAAGGAAAACATTTAAGGATCCGGTTTATGTGTGTAGGAGCGGATTTACCATCTGGCTTTTTGTGAAAATATCAGGCCTGTGTAACTACAGTTATTACAGAAAAAATATTTTGCTTTTAAACTAAAAGGGCCTGACGTGGGGTCCTTGAGAAACAATATTGGCTGGTGTGGGGTCCTTGAGAATCAATATTGGCTGGTGTGTGGGCCTTGAGAAACTATATTGGCTGGTGTGGGGGCCTTTAGGAAAGAAAATGCACTGGTGTGTTAGAAATGCCCAGTCTGCCTCCCACTATGGGTAAAGTTATAGTTGAGCATTTTTTTCATTTGTGTTGTCTCTGAGTCATTGACTCTATTGCTTACACTGAAATTCATGTTTAGGTATGTAATGGGGTAATATGGGGTCAATATGACACACATGCAGACCCATATTTGAACCACTGGTCTCTCTTTGCTTCTGCAGGCTCGTTTGCAAAAATGATTTCATTTTTATCTCTGATAAAATACTAGGACTAATTAACCTGCAGGGCTTTCGTTAAAGTCAATTAATATGCATGTTCTTCTGTAATACATCAAGCCATATTCTGTAGTCATCATAGATTTTGACCAGAGAACTCACAGTCATTATCAACCAGCATCTGCCTTGCTTTAGCTGCCTTGATACGATTTCATTTGGTTAAGCCAAGTACTTTTTTGATGGTAACAAAGTCTTGTGATGTAATATAAAGGGGAAATATAGCAATATAGACGTGATCATATATTTCTGTCTCTTCCCAGCTTTTTTGTCTGTTTTCAGCTTCATTTTGAAAGATATTCAAAAGGCTTAGGTAGGTACATCAGACACATCTCTGTATTTCTCGCACCTCTTTTTTTGCATTCAGTGAAAACAATAGAGCATGCTTTGTCAATTGTTGTATTACACTAATTAACTTTGAATCAAAGTTTCAATAATGGCCAAATTAATTTAGTTATGATGTGACATTCAGACTTGTGGCAGAATTTTGTGGTTCATTTTGAAGTGTTTGGAATTCCATAAAAAAACTGAGGTGCAACATTGGTATGCGACCTGGGTAATAGCTTACTGAAAATGATTGTTTTCAAACATTAAAGGATCCTCAATTTCTTCATTAATCTCTGGACTAAATGTATGATATACACCCATTGATTCTTGAGGAATATAACCTAATAATAATAGCCTCATTAACTTAGATTAAATTATACTATTACCCCACCAGAACACATCATGTACTGTAAGTATGTTTTACCCAAACAATATTCAACAATATAAATGCAGAATGATTGGTGTATAGGCTAACTATAACATGCATATATTGGATGGTCAGGCCTTGCTTTCATAGCTTTATGAATTTCAGAGCTGTGACACGTCTAAAGAACCATCCTGCAGATTTATACCAAAACAGAGGAAGGTTAACTACTTTGTTGATGTTATAATTAGGATCCCAGCTCCAAGGAGTTCCAAGTAGAACACGATTTGCTAAATAATAGAAAATAAATG
The DNA here is from genome assembly GCF_011004845.1 of Esox lucius. Taxonomy (NCBI): domain Eukaryota; kingdom Metazoa; phylum Chordata; class Actinopteri; order Esociformes; family Esocidae; genus Esox; species Esox lucius. The sequence goes on along the minus strand of NC_047570.1, from coordinate 15,173,020 downwards.
CAAGCCATCTTTAATAATCATAGGTCAAGACATGATTACATATCATAGGACAGCGCTTCCCCAAAGCATACTGTATGCCATCGGTGTAATTGCTCCAGCCCTGCCAAAGTTGTTAGTTTAGTGATGCACTGTGAGTCAGACTGTCTGGCAACTGAGGACATAAATCAAATACATAATTCCCAAATGGCTTGTATATATTTGAGAAATGAGACACAGGACCATTTACATAAGATGTTTTACTTGTGGATTCATCTGTCTCATAGCCTTAGCAACGTTTTTGGTATGCAGTTTTATGTAGTGGAAGAGGAGAGACTCTGAGATTGTAAAACATAACCACACATCCATGCTAATTTGCATCACTAAAGCATTTTCATTGCTACCATCTGTGACCATGTGACAAAGTTAGGAATAATTCAGGTTGATATTAACAACATATTTTATTTACATTTTCAGCGTCCCAGTCAATCTACAGTACACAATATCCTATGAAATTTGTGGCAATTAATATATAAGTATTCAGACCCTTTGTCATGACACTTTTTGTCATGACACATTTCATTGTGCATGTCACCCAGGAAGACTCAAAGCTGTGATCTCTGTCAAAGTCACTTCCACACAGTACTGAATAAAAGGTCTTAATACTTATGTAAATTAGATCTATTTTTTTATTTTTTTTAAGAAATTGACACACATTTAAAAAAAAAAACTTGTTTTTGCTTGGTCATTATGGGGGTATTGGGTGTAGATTGATGGTGAAATTTTTTGTTGAATCATTTATAATTAATTTTATAACAACAAGGAAAAAATTATTTTCACATACTCCTGCCAACAATTGTTCTTCAGCCACTGTTGTGAAATGTTTCACTGATAGATTTATTTTGCGCTGATGAGTTGGTTCCCGGGCAGAGGGCATACCCAGACCAAAGTCTACACCAAAAACAGAAACCTTCAAGAGTTATCATACTGGGTGATGTACAGAGTGGACAAAACAGAACTGGATCTATTTTAAGGATCAATCTTCCTAATCATCATAGTGTCTTTTTTTCTGAATTGAATAGTTGAAAAGAAAGCCGCTGGTTTTGCAAAAGAAATTATAATCTCATTACAATTGTTTTGCTTTAAGGTAACTGATATGAGTTACAGTTTTTATGTAAGCTGATGTTACAGATAACACGTAATCTTTTACTCCCTTCAAAAGTTTTTTGATTAATTTGGAGTTGTTATGATGTTATGATGTTCTGAAAAAAATGCCCTTACTTCTGATGATCTTCTATTTTTAAGTTTTTTGTCATTTCCTAATCTCATTTGTATCCTAAGGAAAGATAGTGATATAAATGTGAGCTCCATCCTTAAGGGGGTGTTGATTATTTTCACTTTGCTGAGGTTAAAGAAACAGGGTTACATGAATGTTGCAGGGATTGCTTCCCCTATATCCAAACTGCACCCGTGTAATGTATTTTCCCTACTCTCCATTACAGCCATACTCCTCCCCTACTCCCAGAAAAAGAACGATTTCAGAAAGATGAGACCAGAGTGATTATGTTGATTGTAGTCAGATGCACATGAACAAACAGTCTTTGGGTCTTCGTCAGATTATATGACATCATGAAGCACATCTCCTTAAATAACCCCTAAGGCATGTGTCCAGTCAAATAAGATCAACATAGAAACATTGCAGTAACAATTACATGGTATACATAAAAAAAGAAATAAAAAATGTAATAGCTCAATCAATGTCACGATTCATGATGTACCATTAGAGTGAAAGCTGATGAGATGAATGCATCAATCAATGTTCTGTATTTAATTAAAGTTAAGTGGTAGCCCCCTGTGAGCAACACAGAAATAGTTTAATTTTGAATACCTCTACAGTACGTGTTCATTTTCATATGTTCAGTTCCCAGGTAGTGGCAAGGGGACAGTTTTTGCTTAGCTGGGAAAAGTGCAAGGGGACAAGGGGACTTTTGATATCGTTTTTGTTATGTAACTCCTGTGTTTCATAATCCTTGTTTTGAGCACTCTGCATGTTGTCTTTTAAAGTGTACCAATCCACATGGGCCTTTAAAAGAATGACGTTTGTGGTGTTGCAGGATTTGTCTGTGAGGCAGTGACAATGAGAAATTGCCTCATCGACACAGTCAAAGAAAAGTCAGAGGTTTTTAGGTCAAAACACTGTTGTAAAGCCCTTATGGAAACATGACATATCAGTCATGACTGGGTCCCAGCATGACAGGCTCCCAACCTGTGAGCATGCTAATTGGGTATTAGCTGTCAAGATAAAAGTGTTGGCTCCAACCAAACTAAAGTTGTTTTGAGAGCAGTGATACAGTATGTCACAGTGCTTAGCTGTGTGGGGTTGGAGTGTAAGCTAATTATGCATTTCTTTTTACGTAAGTATTCTTGTTCTGCGGATATGCTAGTTTTAAAGGGCTTTGACTGTTGAAAAGGGGTGGTGATGGATGGGAAGGATTTATGTAATTTTGTAGAATGAATAGATAGATAATGAATGGTAAAATTAGTGGCCATAAACTCACCGGGAGTAACAGAACTACTCCACTTCCTTAATCTGCTCAGTTTTCCATTTCAACAAGCTGTAATGCAGTATTTCTATGGTGTTTTGCAATTATTCTTGTCAGTGTGCATAATCTAAAGTGCCATCTCAGTCTACCTTAAAGGCAAACTGTTCAATGAGTCAGCTACCTGTCTTGTTTCAGCAGCACCCTAATGTTTATTCAGAAACCCAGCTTACCTGAACATGTAACCACACATACATTCAAGTAGGGAGCTGTCAAGGGTTTCTGGGAAATAATGGCTACTCAAAGGGAATTTATGACTAGGGTCATTTTCAGTTCTCTGTCACCATGTAAAGATGTATAGTGTTTTTGTCAACACAACTTAGCCTTGCAATGTGTGCAGCGCCTTGCTTTGGAGGTGACAGAGAAAAAAAGATTAAAAGTACCTGGCTAAAATTTTCCCCTGTAAGGCCGCATTGCGATGAAATGGGATTTAATCTATTCATCTCTTTTCGTCTCCGGAACAGGCTATTACAATTATTACTTCAGAAAGGATTCCGAAAGGGTTTTAATTGGGGAAAACTGTAACAAAACTATATATTGTAACTTGACAATAAAACAATACAATAGAAACATCTATGGTTATGTACTGGGTTTTGGGATAGGATGTTAAGGGTCTTCCGTGTGTTTCCCTCCCACTGTCTGTTTTGACCTTCCCTCACTCTGCTGGAGAGCAACTTTAATACATCTTCATGTAGATCACCTGATAGTGTTTGATATGGTGCTTCACGGTAAAGCAGCACAGATGACAGCTGTTGAGTCTTAATATACTATTATACCCCAGACAAGACATCCATCTCACTGAACAACCAAAGAGAACCGGCAGCCAAGAGTGGCACATTGGAGCACAGTTTGTTATCGTTCTAAAATCTTTATTTTCTTTTAAATCTTCACTTGCGTGGTTTACCTTTGCCTGGCTTGATTCTTTGTGTTCTGTCGAGGCTAGCGGAAGGAACATATCCTGTTTTGCTGCAGCATACCATTCACTGTATTAAGGTTTTTCCCTATGCGAGGGAAGTCCTTCTGTAAACCTCTCCCTTGCCTCTTGTTGTTGTCATCCCTATGCTATTTCGCTTAATGCTTTCCTGAACCAGGAATAAAGGTGCTTTGTGTGTCCTTACACACAAAGCACAAAGCCAACCTAGTATCGCTGGAACTATGTAAAAATAACTATTTTAGAGAATGTGATTACGTTTGATATGAACTTATCAGCATTGCTGTTACGTTCAATATCAACATATCCCTGTGCTATTCCTGCTTAATGACTCACGGTTACATTCAGTGTCAACATATGAGAAAAGTGGCATTTACCTACTGTACTATCGAAAACTGGCTGCCAGGGGCATTTAGGAAGAGTGGCTGCTTGCAAGGTTGTTGTGGTCGAGATGATGGTTGCGATTTCGATTCCAGTGAGAGGCAAGACTTTTTGTTATGGAATTGTATTGTTTTTACACTGTTGTTTAGACTGGTCTTTGTAACCTTACCCTTTAATCCAAACCCTAACCTCAGTATAGTGATGCCTAATCTTAACCATAACCTAACCCTAAACTTATTCCTAACCTTAACCTCAGTGCTGTGATGCCTAACCTTAACCATAACCTAACCCTAAACATATTCCTTACCTTAATCGCAGTACTGTGATGCCTAATCTTAACCATAACCTAAACCTAATAATAACGTTAACCTCAGTACTGTGATGCCTAACCGAAACCATAACTTAACCCTCAACTTATTCCTAACCTTAAATTCAGTACTGTGATGCCTAACCTTGACCATAACCTAACTCTAAATGTATTCCTAACCTTAACCTCAGTACTGTGATGCCTAACCGAAACCATAACTTAACCCTCAACTTATTCCTAACCTTAAATTCAGTACTGTGATGCCTAACCTTGACCATAACCTAACTCTAAATGTATTCCTAACCTTAACCTCAGTACTGTGATGCCTAACCTTAACCATAACCTAACTCTAAATCTATTCCTAACCTTAACCTCAATACTGTGATGCCTAACCTTAACCAGAACCTAAACCTAAACTTAATCCTAACCTTAACGCCATTACCTTCATGCCTAACCTTGACCATATCCTAACCCTAAACATATTCCTAACCTTAACGCCAGTACCGTTGTGCCTAACCTTGACCCTAATTAACCTTAACTTTTATCTGTTAATGTTATTTGTAATGAGGGGTTTTTCATTTTTAATCGATTACGTTAAGGATCAATATAATAGCAACATTTTCTGGAGCAACTCAGTAGGAAGTCATTCAGGACTAATAGCCCTGGGGATATATTAATAGCCAACGTAATTCCACCGATTTATGTTAATACTGAGTAGAATTGCTGTATACAAATGAGTTGTATATGAACATAATTCCTGAGAGGTAGTGTTGCACAAAGGAGTAACTGTATCAACAGCATTGTGTTGTAATCAAAGGTTTGCGACTGCATCTACTAAGTTAAAGCATGACACTCTAAAGTGATGACACAGGGTGAAGTTGGCCGTGCAGGTCACCTAGGCTACCCTATCTCTAAAACACTAATCCCTGACCCAGCTGTCCATCTTGCCTTTCTCTCTTATGGAGGCCTGATTTATCACCAGCACAAGCAGTAAAATGAATGAGCTTAGAGACATTTTCTGGGATTGGAATACATTTAGAGCTACATCTTCCTATACTTGTCCCATCAAGATTGAATAGATGAATTCTCAGGCAACTGAAACTTGAATTGCTATAGGCCTGGGTGAAATTCAAAGGGAATGAAATCTAAAAACTCAAACTATGTTCTGGGTGTTTGTCCCCCCAAAATTTGTGCTCTTTGGTAATTAAAATTGCCATGTTAACAATACAAGCTCCAACATAATCTGTGTTTTAGGATTGAGAATGTTGATTAATGATTGCTTTCAGGAAGCTGAGTGACAGCTCACTCTCAATATGTCACAAAATTACTTGATGAATTTGCATTGCACTCCTGATGCCCTTTGTGCAATATAGTGATGACCTTTTAATAGCAATCAACGGACACTTTTACTACTGTAGGCTATACAAATGCACTTTTATAAGCGTGTTTATAAGGCACGTTTATCAGCAGGGATGTCTGTTGTGGATTGCTAATATTTGGATTAAGGATTGATCAAACTTCCTTAATGTCAAAATGACATAGCCTGCTAGCCAATGATACATTTGACATCCATGCACAAATGTTCCTTATCAGCTAGACATGACGGTGTGGAAATAGATTATCACGTGACTGTTGCTCCCGTGTGAAATTGCCATTGGTTTTACAGACTCAGCTGGCCAGTAGGAAGAGTAGCCAGAGGATGTATGTGGAGACACTCAGGTGCACCAGGAAGGTCCCACAGGTAGGTAGACACTGTTGATGTGTGCCTCATGCCTACAGTTGAGATATTTAGAAGACACTCTTATCAAGCGCACAATGCTGCCCGAGCAACATACAGGTCAGTAGTGTTTGTAGATCTATACTTTTTTGCCCCTCAGACTGGTCCACTAAGATATCAAAATCACATCATTGCAATAGCCATATTCTACCAACTGAGCCCCCCTGGCCCTCATGAAGTTCTTCCCGAAAATCTGCAGTTGATGGTGCATTCATTTAAATCATATGGTGTTCATATATCCAAATGGAATATATAAATATGTGCAGGGTATGTTAGACTTAGGTGTAAAGACCTAATTAATAGTTTTCCTTGACAATTATTGAATTCCCTCTCCAGTGACATCTAAAAAGTCTATAGACGTATGGACTACTGGACAATATATATTCTGAACATAGATAGCTTTACAGTCAACAGTGCATGTGGTTATAAGATTGATTAACTGTAGTAATTAATATGAATACTTTAACCCTGCCACAGTCTCACAATACTGTTATGATCAAACAAGTAAGTTACTTGTTTGGTCGTAGGTTTAGTGGCATGATTGCATATTGCATAGCAATGAAAAGGATTGCTTTCAAGAGTTTTATGTTTTGTTGAGTGGTTGTGCTTGGGAACCCTAATCTCACAATATAAATCAACGAAATGTAGGTAAACCTTAATAACTGTTTTTCTGTTATTATCTTCTAGTAGATTTTGTCACAAACCTTGACTATATGTTTGAGGGTGGACTGAGGTTAGCATCACAATTGTTTTGTCAATAATCAAATCAAACAGGCAATATCATATGCAAAATGTATGGGTTTTTATATTAGTCATATCCTAAGAATCAGTTCAGTAAAAGCCATGGACGACATGACAAAATATATGGTGTCAGTTGAAATCAATCATGTTTTATTATTGCAAATGAAATGAGTGTAATGTTTCTTACAATTTTTTTTTTATATTTACACTTGAGTTGGTCATAAGGACTGAAACTGTCTTTGTGGAAAGACCCAGTTGTCTGTGTAGGATAATGTTTAACCTATAAAATTAATTGATGATGAGAGTTTATTAAAGGAGAAACATTTGACCAATGACAAGACTTTGAATGAGTGATGCTGATGACATTTACTACCATAGTAAGAAAGTAGAAATTATACACTAGCTGTCAACAAATTATTAACCTTTCATATATCTTTTGAAGCAAACGGACATTATGCTGACATTTTATTTTTAATATGTAAAGCAGCATACATTTACAGAGGGAGACAAGCAAAAATGAAATGCTTACATGTTAAATTGAAATCAAAAATATATCAACGCTTTTAAATTTTGAACAATGCTGTGTGCATGATTCTTGGGGCAATTCAATTATTAGAGTGGAAATAGTTAATTTTAAAGTCAAAACAAAATTGCCTAATTCAAATGTTTTCATGATAAAGATTGTCACGATTGTAGGAAGGCAGGGCACAAGGCGCAGAGCGAAGAAAGGGAAACAACCTTTTATTATAAAAACAAAAATAACAAAAGGGGCCACAAACTGCATGCGTAACAAACAATGATCCGCAAACTGAAGCAACAAGGGCAACTTAAATAGGGTCTCCAATTAGAGGCAACATGAAGCAGCTTCCTCTAATTGGGGCCAACCAAAACAGCAGCACAGAGATGCCTAGAGTCATCTCTGCGTTCAGACCCTGACTGTGGCCCCCAGGTGCATAGAGATGCCTAGAGGCCCCCAGCCAGGATCTGACAGAGATTTATACATAAAGTTAAGGTAAACTCGATTGAAGTAAATTTCACAATTTCTTTTATGTTAAATTTCCATCTTCGTTATCATTTTTACTTAAACATTTATGCAAATTGCCTCTCAGGTGTGGACCAGCCCATTGATTTGCATAATGTTTAAATAAAAATGGATGTAAGCATTTGCATTTACCATTTATGCATTTACATTTATCATGTAAGCATTTACATTTACCATATACCCATCTACATTTACTATGCACGCATTTAGATTTAGCATATACCCATTTACATTTACTATGCACGCATTTACATTTACCATGTATGCATTTACATCTTACAACTTGCAAGGAAAAGTTTAAAGGGACGAAAGAAACACAATGGTGTTATCAAATTTACTACAGATGATGAATTGATACATTGTTGCTATGAGAGGATGTCTGGAACAACATAGATTGGTATGCAAAAGATTTGTCACAGCATTATTTGGCAGATCATGTGTTAATTTCAGCTGTTTGAGTGTGAAAACATCTGTTCTTTAATTTTGTTTGCTGCTTCAGTCTTTTTACATGCAGTATTGAGACAGTTTTTTTTGTTTTGCAGGGAAGTCCAATGCCACCCTACACACTGACTGAAGTAATACAATTAGACAAATCTCCTACTTTGTCACCATAACAGGCTAGCAAGGGCAGAGATGTTGTTCTGATTAATGATGCAGCACTGCTCCTGAGAGACCTTTACCAAACAATGAAGAGGATAGATTCAGTCTATTGGATATACAATCCCCACTCTGACTTTATACCATTCAATCAAACAGGAAACAATACTCAGACATCTGCCGTTTCATTAAAATCACATCATTCCTCTTGATTTGGTTGCATGTTTAACAATAACTTCATGTCTTAATGTTTTTCTACTCATGGTTGAGGAAACACATCTCCCATTTTATACCTCAAAAATTATTCTAATTTCAATTGAATAGGTAACACTTTTTTTTTTTTGGACTCCTATCAAACAGATAAGGTTTCAAATCTAGACTAATTCTGACCCCTTTTTCTTTTTTTATCTGACATTCATGTTAGTGGAAATGTTAGTTGGTTTGTCAAATGGATTTTATTCTGCTGAGTTGATCTACCAAATATCTGTCTCCACCGTGTTTTAGAACTGATGTGGTACGCTATTTGGATCATGAGCAGTTCCAAGCCTTCTTCATACTTTTTTCTTCCCATCAGTCTGGTACAAGTTGATCTTTGTTTCACCTGTCGAAACAATGCTGTTCCAGAACTGGTCTGGATGTTTTTTGTCAAAGTCAAATCTGGCCTTTCTATTTTTCAAGACTATAAATGGTTTGCACCTTGTGGTGAACCCTCTGTATTTGCTGTTGTGAAGTCTTCTCTTTATGGTAGACTTGGATAATGATATGCCTACTTCTGGAGAGTGTTCTTCATTTGGCTGGATGTTGTGAAGGGGTTTTTCTTTGCCATGGAGAGGGTCCTATGATCATCCACCACTGTTGTCTTCCGTAGACATCCAGGCCTTTTGTGTTGCAGAGCTTACCAGTGCGTTCTTTTTTTCTCAATATGTACCAAACTGTTGATTTGTCCACTCTAAATGTTCCTGCTATCTCTCTGATGGATTTTTTTTTTTGCAGCCTAAGGATGTCCTGTTTTACTTTTCACTTGCATTGGGAGCTCCTTTGACCACATGTTGTGGGTTCACAGCAACAGCTTCCAAATGCAAAAGCCACATCTGGAATCAACTCCAGACCTTTTACTTGTTTAATTGATGAAGAAATAATGAAGGAATAGCCCACACCTGTCTGTGAAATAGCTTTTGAGTCAATTGTCCAATTACTTTTGGTCCCTTGATAAAGAGGGGGCTACATATTAAAGTGCTTCCTCCAGTTTGGATGTGAATGAAAGCTGAGACTGCACTTTAAGCCCATATTCATTATTTAACTGTAACTTGAATATATTTTGGTGAACAGCCAAAGTAACAAAACTTGTGTCAGTGTCCAATTATTTCCCGACCTAACTGAATGTGCCGGCGAAAAACACCAACTATTTATTTGCATGTTGAAATGTGCAAAAGCATTGCCTAACAGCTAGTATCCTGCACCAATCTAATGACATTATAATAAGATTCAGTGAAATACAAACCCTGTCCCACATCAATGAATATAATACATGTATGCATTAATTAATTTCATTTTATTTGACAGTATATACTGTAAGAGGGAGAGACACCGAGAATTGACAAAGAGCACTGGTTTAACTAATTTGCTGGGGATGCGCCGTTATCTCTGGGGCAGCTTACTGGTGGTGGTTTTGGAGGAATGGGTGTGGTCCAATCATTGCAGAGACTACCTTTTCACCCTTGCTGTTTTCTTCTTCGTCAGCAGCTCCCAGATCTTTGGGGCATTGCAGCACTTAGGGCAACATGATTCTTTTCCTTCTTCAGATTCTCCCCTGAGGAGCTCCAGGGGAGTGTCTTTTTAGATCCCTTGACGAGGTCCCAATGGGAGGCAGGGGCAGTGCTGGCCTTGCTGGCTGCCACCGAAAGGTCCTGGAACGTGCCTTCTTTGGGGGCATTGACGCGACCCTGATGCAGCAGGTGGGGCGTGTTTTGCTCCACAAAACATTCTAGATTTCAGGAGGTATACTGCAACATAAAATCCAGCAACTTCCTTGCCAAAACGCATGCCTGTAAATGACTTTAATATTCAAGGCTACCCAGCTCCAGAGTGGTGTATTGGTTAAAGACACAGCACAGCTGTATGTACCTCCTCTGTTGCTATAATGAGTCAAGACCATTATCACGTGTCATAAAATGCTGTGGGGAGACAAAACCCCATACATTAATGGCAATCCCTTTACAGTCTAGGATCATTCTAAAGCCATCAAAAGCTCCTAGATGAACACACTGTACTGAACCATAATGAAATAACCTTCTCTACTGATCCCCTTTCGAATAATATACGATGAAATGACATTCAAGATTTGCACAAATGTATTGAGTATTTACTCTTCGTGTCTTGACAGCCATCATAAATGTCACCAGGCTTTACAACAATGTCACATTCAAATCACTCTGCCGCGTTCAGCTTAGCGGAGCTTCAGGATTTATCATTCTGTCCTTACTCTGACACATTGTAGAACCCCTTTGCATAATATCCCAGGAGACATTGGGATTTAAAGGAAGGACTGCAATAAATGAGAGCCTTGAGGCATACTGTGTGTGGCTATGGATGCCATAACGGAAGACTGTAAATGAGGATCTATTTAAATTCTGTTGGATTCCAGTTGTAAACACTGTAATCACACATACTAATGGAGAGTCTTTTTAAGAGCTTTTTGTTTTGTTTTTGCTCATTGTGTATCGTTTTTGTTTTCAGTTCAAAATGTTATATTTTCACCTTCATTGTATCTTTGATTTTTAATACAGTGTCTGCTTTCTAAAGTGTGACACTTGTAGCAGATTATTTGATTTTATTAAACAATGTATGATCAATTAATAATGTTACACATTGCTACAAATACGAGAAAATTGAGAATATAAAGTCCCAAAACTCACTTGCGGTCCACACTGAAAGCGATGCTAGTAGGTGATTTACATTCAGCAATAAAGAAAATAAAAAATTTACATACAAAAATGTATATTTCACTGCATTAACAGCTTTAAGTCTTGTGCTAAACATTGTGAGAATATGCACATATATTTCATATATGTCTTATGTTACAATAGCTAACAGTATGTAACAGCTTTGGGCTGTTGGAATGATTTCTGTACCTTCTTCTTGGCAGCTTGGCACCCGGTTGAAGGAAACTTAGCAATTTCTCATAGTATCACAGATGGTCAAAGGGATTCAAATATGGATTTTGACTGGGCCACTGTAGGACATTCATAATTTTGTTCTTGAGCCACTCCAGTGTTGCTCTGGCTTGGTGCTTGGGATTTAATGTCCTGCTGAGTTTTCCTCCTAAGCTTCAGATTTTAGAGCACTCCAGCAGGTTCTATTGCAACAGTTCTCTGTATTTTGCAAAATTGGAGTGGCTGATATAGTGGATGGTATACCAAAATGTAGCGAATGTTTTGGTATTTTCTATTTCTATCTACACCACCTTTTTTATAATGAACATGTTTTACTATATGTTGCCTAGATTTCTCTATCAACATTTCGGTCAAGTGGATAAGTTAGGAATTACAGTAAATGTACATTCATCATCACTAAATTGCAACACACAATATTTATCTTAATTTGTTATTATAGTAAAGAAAGAAAAGGCTAAACTGTCATGCCTTGGTCAAAACCCTTCACCAGAAGTGACCGCCTGACAGCTGTTTTATAAAAAATCTTTCAGCATACCCCTTTGACTGTCAATGCCCCTGCTGCTAACAGCAATGGACCATTTGTAATTCAGTGAAATTAGAATTGGTCTTTTTCAAGGCGCTGTATGTGTATATATCTAGTATTGTATATATTCAGGAGCTTCAATATACCAAAAGTTATATCCCACCTTGCAGATCCCTTTACTGGTACAGGCTAGTTTACATAATTAACCATGCCTTGTAGGAACGTTAAAACTCAATGCTTGGCAGAAACAGTTTTTATAGTTACTGTGAGCTAGTTCCACTCTACCAAAGCAATATATAACAATTTGTTCTGACCATTACAACTCTACATCTCTTATAACAGAATATTACAAAGTTAGCGGCGCTGCTTCTTGTAGTGTGAGAATGAGTCCCATTACTGTAGTAGATACAGAGAGATTGGGCCAAACAGAATTTTGTGGGCCAATCTCTCCTAAAGCTGAATTAGCTTTGTTATTAGCGACATACTTTCTTTAAAGAACTAGGTCTAAGATTCAGTGTTGATTTAAGCACTGTAACATCAGTTAATTTAATAATGTAATAGTTCTGCCTAGTTTTCTAACAATGGTTGCATTGACCTTGTTATTTAATCCTTCCTCTTAACTCTCAATACCTCCATGAAGAGGCAGGTGAATGTGTGGCTTGCTGGCTTATACAATACCCATTTTCTAACTGTTTTTCTCTCCCTCTGCCTTTCACAGAAACCCCCTTGAAAGGAGAGTATGTTCAAGGAGACAAATCGTTTTCTGACTCATCCCTGTTTGCCCATTGGGGTCAGGAGCTGAGCCCAGACAGCCGCAGGGTGGCCCTGAAGATGTTCCAGTATTATGGCTACAACGGCTACCTCAGTGACCGCCTCTCCCTGGACAGAGCGATCCCAGACCTCAGACCTGACGGGTAAGCTGAGCAATGCACTGCACATCACAGAAAATATAACATGCATAAACTGCTGCTCTTCCCCAAGTCATACCATCAGCCTAGGGTCTAACAGGAACTTGATATTCAAATAGAATTCACAGTGGTCTATCTGTAGCACACTAGTTGTGTTTTGATAGTTGCTTTTACTGTTTAAAAAGCATTTTAAAAAAATGGTGGTTCAGTGGTTTTCATGTTAAAAGGTGGCTGAACTTTCTGATTCCTTTTTGTTTCGGCCAAATTACATGCCAATGGGCAGGACTGAATTCATGCCTGAATTAGTTTTGGCAGAGGGAAAAGGCAACACAAATCATTAATTACTAAGCTAGTGAGGAAGTTTGAATGTTGGGAAAATTAGTGTCAAATTTAGTCAAGATAAAACAATCTATTTTGCTGCATGCAATTTCCCAGTTAAAACAAAAGAGGACCTTATATCAGAGTTGTCCTTGACAATTGAAATTTAAGCCTGCCTATTCATATATACATAAAGTTAGAATTGAATTTAAGCAGTTATTGTCACCACTTCAAATCACAAATTCAAAAAACAGCATTCAATGTCTGTGGACACCTTCCAGGACATTATCTGTGACCAACCAGTTAATCTGTTACATACATACACTCGGTTTTGAATGTGAGTGAATATTACCAAAATCATGCCATTTATTCTGTGTAGTCAATTTGGAATTTAGGGTACATATTTCTGCTGTTTTCTTAACAATATGTTTTTTTTGGTGGCAGTTGGTCATTATGACTATGCGTTTACCTTGTGAATTTATAATTTATTCAGAAAATGTATGTATACCTACTTGAATCATGCTCAACCAAATCGTGTCTAACCGCCCAGTCATCTGAGATTATACACATCTCTGAGTCAGGTCTGTTCTTCTCCCCATTCTCAGCTAACCACCAGTATGTTTTATCCTCAGGTGTAAAAACGTCACATATCCTTCTAATCTTCCTCAAGTGAGCATCGTGTTTATCTTTGTGAACGAGGCCTTGTCTGTTATTCTGCGCTCCGTCCACTCTGCCATGCACAGGACCCCCTTCCACCTGCTCAAAGAGATCATACTTGTTGATGACAACAGTGACAATGGTGAGCATCATAGACCCTATCAAAGTGTAATTTCCCATGGACAAAATGTAATGCCACCAACTGTTTTCTCAGTAGCAGACGTAGGTTGATTATCTGACACTTTTTCGTTTTGAACTTTAATGGTGGTGCTTTTTTTGGTCAAACAAATAACAGGGTTTTAACCTAACTCAACTTTGCTTAGGAGCAAGAGGCAAACGATGATCATCATGTGATTTAAAGTAGACATTTTGTTATTGCAAGTCATAATTTTCAAGAGGGAAAAATGCTAAACTATGCTACAATAATCCCATATTTTATTCTGAAAATAAAATATGATAAAGGATTAAATCTGTGGCCTCAGCCAGAGACCTCAACATATATGAGCACAAAAGTGGACATACAAGTCTAAAGGGTTTTGACATATTTAATATTCCACATGCATGCAGCGTTGCAAATTTGCTGAGCTTGGAATTGGAAATGTTGCACAGAGTTAGTTTGCCATGTTGGGCTTTAGCGACTCCTTGGTATGTGTTGGGTGCTGGTAAGCACAGTTGTGGTTGGTCCATCCAAGAATGTAGGTGATGACAAATACTTCCTTATTTAACAATCAGTGTAATCAGCATATGTCTTAATATTTGAGTTGAGTTGCTGCAATACGGCAAGGTCATAAACATAAATTGGTCTTCATGTGTAGAATTTATGTACCAGAAATCAATTATGTTACAAAACTGGTGCTGCTTAAAGATGTATTTGGGGATTTTCTGGCCACTAACGGTAAAAGTGGCACTGTTGTGCCCCTTGTCATCAAAACCATTTGCATTAAAACTTGGAATTTTGTGGTTGGTATGGTATGGTAGGGCTATGACGGGTATTCTACTTAAAGACTATGCACATATAAACAACATATTAAACATTAAGCCCAGAATGGGAGGTTTAAAACAGTTATGTCCCTGACTGCGTTCTTAAGTCTAAAATATAAAATGAAGCATTGTGGAGGATGTTTTGTGTGCCTGGAAAATTGTCCATAGCATAAAATCTGCATTACTTCACCTTGGCCAAAACTATTAATTGATATGTAGGACAACATATGCATTTTCATGGGTGTATTAACCAATTTTGAAATTTTTACACAATATATCCTGAACATGCTGTCTGGCCAACCCTAATTTTCAGAACCCCAATGTATGCTTGATTGACGAGATGCAGGAGAAGCACTGTACAATGTTTGAAACTGTAGAAAGCATTTGAATTTGGGACAGGGGAAAAAAACGAATGTGTCTAGTTTATTCAGTGGCCATGGGCCTGGATTCCCGTTAGCAAATAGGATCAAAAGAAAGCACTGCTGTCTGATTCACTTTCTTAATTCAAAACCTACTTTAACACAGTTCCTACACAATGGCGAGTGTGCAGAGTGTGCAGACACTTTGTCGAGGGGTTATTCTTCTGGCTACGTGTACATGCTTTACAGTATATGCCACCCCCGGGTACCAGGGCAGCAATCTCCACACTTCACTTGTGTCTTCATTTTATGTCTGTTTGCTACGGAAAAAAAAAAAACATACAAAAAAACATACAAAACATACAAATAAATAAGGAAAGTGACTGTTCTTCTGTACTTTCTTCAGAAAAATTAATTTGTGGATAGTCAAAACGGTAACACGTACTTAGCTGCTTTATGAGTGGCCAAAGGCCATGGGCTCCCTGTCTCTCTCATTGTCTGATAATGCCAGGATTAATAATGCCTTCTTGATGTTAGGACCATCTTGTCAAGTTGTTAATATAACCTTCATTTTACAATGGGAATCCATATGCCAATTGCCTGTGATTCAAATTCTCAGACCAATTAATTTAAGCCAATCTATTGATTCATATTGTTTGCTTGTATTGTTCCTCTTCCTTGTTTTACTACATGTTCATGGAGTCCGATTCATTTTTTATTAGATTTTTGATAAATTTGTGTAGTCGGTCACATCAGGTACAACCGTATATGAAATATTACTACTCTACATTTGTCTTTGTTGGCCTCAAGTTTATCATAGAGAATCTTTCAGTTTTAGTAATTACCCCTTTTTGTTGCCTGTAGACTCCCTTTCTTTAATCTAGCTCTTTAATATCCTTAATTAGTGGATGTGCTCATTGGATTAAATGGATAGGTAAAAAAAATACTAATGAGCAGGAAAAACATGGAGATCTGCCTGGAGGTAGATTACCATCCAGAGAGGTAATTAAGTGTTTTGAATGTGACTCTATTATGGTCTCCCAGCTCTGTGAGCACACTGTCTCAAAGTGTGCCTGGTTCAAAGGAAGAACACCAGCTGAGCCTATTGAGTCTCATCACAGACACAGACGTTTTCATGGCAGCACTGCTGGATCTGTGAGCAGCCTCGGTTGACTTCTACTAATGGCCACAGTCACACTGTCTGGTGTATAGGGGACGGCTGATTAAAGATGAAGCCAGCTGTGAGATGTAGGCAAACATCCCACTTGTGTACAGGAATATCACTACAAGTTAGCTAAGGCCAGCTATCAGTTGGTGCAGACTGAATCTGGCGAATACCGTCGGATGGTTCAGTGGATTGGGTCAGACAGGAGAAGCCCATTTTATGTGCGGTTGGAGAATAGCTGATTTATACATATCCCTCTTTCCTGTTCCACCTTGTCTCCTCTCTTGCTCCTGCTGTGCACTCGACCTCATGCAGCTCTCCCTGGGTAAACAAGGCACACTTTATTGCCTCAGCGAGCGGCCCGTCCAGCTCCAGGGACAGTGCATTATTACCTGGGTATAGGGGCTAGGCTGAGTGCCCCTATCTGGATCTGCCCTCTGCCCCCCCACCCCCCCCCCCCCGCCCCCCAAGTGAGGTGAAAATCTAAAAGTTGTGTCCGTCCCTCGCTCAGCTCAAGTGGATTATCGTGTCCCAAGAAAGCTTTGATTTTATCACGTAATTGGGTGGCAGAGAGCGGTCCCCGAGGTCCCTCAGGAAAACTAGTCACGCGGTGACATTTTGCTAATGGCATTCCAACCTGTTTGCCCGAGAATTCTGTCAGATTCACTGTGATAGATTTACCCTTATCATTATTGCCATGATTGGTAATTTTATCTCTACTAAGTGTTGTCAACCTGTTGACCCGTGCTTTTGCCGAGGCCATTTCAGTGTGCTCTCCTCAGGCACCAGTATCATTACAATGGGAATCTCTCAGTCTGCAGAGAGCTTTCACCTCCACCTCCACCAAGCATTAGCATGCAGGAGACATGATGACCGTTGAGGGGAGGAAGGGCAAATTGACGTGGCTGATTTCTTACTAATTGGGTGATGTCCTGTGTCTGAGGAAGACGTCTTTGCGCCACAGGGACATTGACAGGAGTCCAATCAGACTGATAGGATGAAGGCTCAATAATTCATAGACATATCAGTATTTGGGATGGTTTCTGAGGACCGTGTCGTGTGTCAACATTTTAGCATAAAATGTAAGTCATATAATAATGCATAGAATTTTGTGGCATGACCTAAAAAAAAAAAATGTCAGCTTTATGGCAAAATGTGAAGTGCCTAGGGCTTAGTGAGAAATCAGCTCATTGCTGCGTTGTTACAAATAATTTCTTATACACTCAATCTCTTATAATTGTTTACATTAGCAGCGTACTGAAATCTACATTAATTTACTGTAGCAGTCTAGAAGATGTTATTTTTCTGACTGTGTATGTTTTTTCACTGCTCAAGGCTTATGGTGGGTCGTGACTCGAAAGACACTTCAAGATCCATCTTTGTCCTCCTACTCTCACTGTCCCAGCCTCCCTGGTCTCTGGTCCCTCATCATATTCTCTTACACTTCATACATCAGTCTGTCCATTTTCTCAATTCTTTTTTTTACTCTGTCACATGCCTCTCTCATTCTCTCACTTTCTCTCGCTCTTTCCCTCTTAGTCTGGGCGGAGTGACATGGATTTATTTGTGTATTACTGACAGAGTAGCCCACCCAGGCTCATTTTGAGTGATAGACGACAGCCTCTCTGTCATTCCAACTCCCAGCTCATAGCTACAGTACATACAAAGATTTTGACGAAACAACAAGGATTAGGTTCGTCCCCCCAAAGTATAATCTCTGCAGCTGTGCCCGATTTAGAAAGACACATTTGGAATATAGGAAACAGCTTAATGATGTATCATCACTTATTCATCACAGTTTTTGTACTGTGCATTCACTTTTTTTTGCAACACATTTTACTGTATGTTTTTTTCTCACATATTTACAAAAGTGAATATTTTTTCTTGAAGTACAATTAAACCTAATGACAAACGGTATTTGCTTGATTACTATACATTAAGATAGAATGTTTTGTATAGATGCGTACAGCCACATTAGTTTTAACTTCATAACAGTACCTTTTATATTGCATAATAAGAATTTCCTTGGAAGCTACAGTTTCTGTAGGACATAAAAGATTTATGTTTTTGGTCAACAGCTCTTGCCAGTGTAATTAACCTATTACTCCCTTTGCTTTATTAGGATTCCTTAAAATCATTACACTTCATTCTTATTCCCAAGCCCCAAGCATCTGAATATCTTAATTACAAATTTTATAAAACAAATTACAAAACCAGTTAATGTGACTGATACAAATTCATCAACAGTTTCCCATAAGGTGCCAATTTATTTCCTGACAGGGATGAGGAGAACAAGGGAATGATCTGAACGGAGAATGTAATTTAGTCTCTTCCCGTTCTATCACTGTATTAAGATTTTTGGCTTTCTGAGTGCATTTATGAAATCTGAGAAACATCTTGGAGCTTGCATCCGATGTTCATTTTCCAAAATGAAATAGCACTAGCACCCACAGCACGTTCAGTTGGGCAATTCAACTTTTCCCAATGATCGATGAGGGACAGGTTTTGCTCAAGGATAAACTAAACGCTAGAGTGCTCAGCCAAACAGAACAAAAATGTCAAGGGCAAGGTGTTGTGCTTTAAGGCAGCAAACACAATCTACCTGACCTGAACTGGAGGACTCCACTAGCAGGAGCAGTTAACACAAACAATCTTTTGTGAATTAGAATCAAATTCAATCATGTATGATTCATATGTAGCTTTTTTACAGTTATGCTCCCACTATCATTCTTATATTTGCTGGAAAATGTATACTCTCTTTAAAATGAAAAGTCTCTTAGGACAAGTACAGATGTCTGGTGCTTTTTATTCAGTGAGACTTTATATTACCTGGATTTCTATTCCGCCAGAAAATGTTTAGGAGGTTTAAATGGGGACCGCTACTCTAGGGAAACTATAGCTGTGTATGGAAACCAATGAGGTAACTAAATGTAAGTAGAGTAGAGCTAACACCCTCCATTCGTTACTTCTCCTTGATTTACAATGAAATCAATGGCTCTTATAATAAAAACACTGAGTGCTTCCCGTATAAAGTAGACCACCATAAGTCACGATTGCTGACAGCTACACATGCTGTCTCATAAAGGTTATCTAGTCGATCTCAAAAGTATTTTGTACCAACTATGTTATAGTTTCTACATGTGGATTTAAAAAGTCTACACACCACTTTTTCCACCTTTAATGTGACCTATAAAGTGAACAATTCAATTGAAAAACAAACTGAAATCTTATGTTTCATAAGTGTGCACACCCTTGAACTAATACTTTGTTGAAGCACCTTTAGATTTTATTACAGCACTTTTGGGTAGGAGTCTATTAGCATGACACATCTTGACGTGGCAATATTTGCCCACTCTTCTTTGTAAAAGCGCTCCAAATCTGTCAGATTGCAAGGACATCTCCTGTGCACAGCCCTCTTCAGATCACCCCACAAATGTTCAATTGGATTCAGGTCTGGGCTCTGGCTTGGCCATTCTAAAACGTTGATCTTCTTCTGGTGAAGCCAAGCTTTTGTGGATTTGGATGTGTGCTTTGGGTTGTTGTCATGCTGAAAGGTGAACTTCCTATTCATCTTCAGCTTTCTAACGGACGCCTGAAGGTTTGGTGCCAAAATTGCCTGGTATTTGGAACTGTTCATAATTCCCTCCACCCTGACTAAGGCCCCAGTTCCAGCTGTAGAAAAACAGCCCCAAAGCATGATGCTGCCACCACCATGCTTCACTGTGGGTATGGTGTTCTTTGGGTGATGTGCAGTGTTGTTTTCCGCCAAACATACCTTTTGGAATTATGGCCAAAAAGTTCAACCTTGGTTTCATCAGACCTTAACTCATTTTCCCACGTGCTATTGGGGGACTTGATGTTTGTTTTTGCAAACTTCAGCCGGGCTTGGATGTTTTTCTGTGTAAGAAAAGGCTTCTGTCTTGCCACCCTACCCCAAAGCGCATTCATATGAAGAATACGGGAGATTGTTGTCACATGTAGCACACAGCCAGTACTTGTCAGAAATTCCTGCAGTTCCTTTAATGTTGCTGTAGGCCTCTTGGAAGCCTCCCTGACCAGTTTTCTTCTCGTCTTTTCATACATTTTGAACATCCAGTTCTTGGTAATGTCTCTGTTGTGCCATATTTTCTCCACTTGATGATGACTGTCTGCAATGTGTTCCATGGTATATCTAATGCTTTGGAAATTATTTTGTACCCTTCTCCTGACTGATATCTTTCAACAATGTGATCCCTCTGATGCTTTGGAAGCTCTCTGTGGACCATGGCTTTTGCTCAGAGATGCAACTAAGAAAATGTCAGGAAAATCCTACTAGAACAGCTGAACTTTATTTGTGATTAATCACTTTAAATGATGGCAGGTGTGTAATGACTTCTATTTAATATGAGTTTGAATTTGATTGGTTCATTCTGAACACACCCACATCCCCAGTTATAAGAGGGTGTGCACACTCATGCAACCAGGTTATTGTAAGGTTTTTATTTTTCATTTTTCCCCCTTGAAGATTTTCTTTGTTTTTCAATTGAATTGTTCACATTATAGGTCACGTTAAAAGTGGAAAAATGTCTTACATGATTTATCTTTGTCTCATTCTTTTACATCACAAAAACCTAGCATTTTCACAGGGTTGTGTAGACTTTTTTATATCCACTGTATGTAAGTATGTTATACCAAGTGTACTGACTGCAAGGGAGCCAATATAAATTGTTATCTTTTGAAGCATGAAGGCAGATTCTTCCTGTCCTGTCTGCTACTCTTGTCTCCATCTCAGTGGAGCCATTAGTGTTTGCAGTAAGTCATTCCTCCCGGCTGGACTGTTTGGTATGGTGTTAAACATTAAGAAATGTGTGATCATTGGATTATGGCTGTCTTTGTTCCTGGCATGTCGTCCATCTGGCGAACATTGGGAGAGATGACTGATGGTACGTTAGATGCAAACAAGCAGGTGCCTGGTGGGGGTGAGCAAACTAATTTACCCCATATTTTTACTTCAAAATGATGCAGTGCAGAGCGGAGACTGTGGAATAGTCTCACTGATTGTCTTCTCTACTGGCATTGTTCAGGGGTTTCATACCACCCAGCTCATTATAGGGCACTTTTCTTTACAATTTACTGAAACCTTTGGGTTGGCAATTCTTAGGCCGATATTCCCTCATTGTGTGATCACTCTGAATGTAAAGATTTCCAGTCCTGCAGGGTAAATTGGGATGTTTCAGGTCACCGGCAAATTCCCAATTACCAGGCCGTTAAAACAAGCATCTCTCCACTGATGTCATTTTGGACAAGATTATTGTCTTGATGTTTATTTCAATTGGTACCTTTGTTTGATATTATGTTGAGTAAGATTAAAGCAATATTTGATTGAGACATACATTTAAGAAGTATTGCAAATGTGGAACCACCGCACGATTCGGTAGTTCTGTCTGAAAACACTTACATGCCTGTGGCACTATGCTAACAAATCTAATATTGAACTAAAGATGTAGCTACTTCTTGAGTAGTTGAAAAGGTATTGAGGCCAAAAGCACCACACCAACTGTGCCCACTTCATTCTTTTCCTTTCATGCTTTTGATAGAATTGCAGCCTGATCCTTCAGGATTGCAATATCCCCTCATGCACAGCAATTCTATGGAGCCCTACAACTGGATCGGAAGGCAAACTCTTTGGTCTAGTGATCAAAGCAGTGGAGCATGAGTACTTTTGGCTTCCTCCTACCCCTAAAATACCCATAGGTGAAGGGATAGTATATTCGGTTTGGTGTAGGCAATGTATTCTCACTAGCACTTCATAGTATCCTCACCTTGGTCTGGGCGCGCGCGTGTTTGTGTGTGTGTGTTGCGCGTGCGCGTGTACGTATATGCCCTCGCATCCATGCCCCGTGTGTCTCTTTTAGATGAGCTGAAGGAGAAGTTGCAGGACTTTGTTTCTGAGACCAACAGCCAGCGGCCCGGATTCATCAAGGTGGTGCGCCATAATAAGCAAGAGGGTCTGATCCGCTCCAGGGTGAGTGGGTGGAGAGTGGCCACCGCTCCAGTCGTTGCCCTGTTTGACGCCCACGTGGAGTTCAGCGTAGGCTGGTGAGTCACCGTGCGCTGACACAGTACGTTAACACACTTGAGGTACAACATTTGGTGATGCATACGGTACGGGCTGTCAGACGCGGCGCCGTACAACCACGCACAAAGCCCCTTTTGACATCGAAAGTGCGGTTCTGTTTAAACATGTTTCTAAAATGCACACCCTGATCTTGTCAGTTTACACCCACTGTAAGGTCTGATCCCAATCGGATCACGGTGTGCCTTTTAATCAGCTGCACAAAAGGCTGCATGGTAGAAGGAGGTATAAACAGGGCTTCTGATAACTGTGTGGCAGGAAGTCTGCCCCACCTGTCTTTCCCTTGGGATACAATGATCATTGCTCTGACAGAGTTCTCATACTGGCAAATTGTGCTCTCAACAGCCTGACCCAAATGTGTCAGGGGGGATTTCAATGGCATTCAAAATATTTCTGGTTTTAATCTGAGGGGATTCTCTACTAAACCTACAGACTGTGGCACAAATGGCATATTTCAGGAATGCTTTTACCTGTATGTGCATTAGCAACAGCCCATTCATTGTTTCATTCTAAATAGTTGGCAGGAGTACCTACACACATGTTATGTTGAGAATACCAAAAATGCCAACTCAGCTTCAGACCTCTTCTTGTCTAAGCCATAACTGAGCAACAACGCACAAATACTTTTGACTGTTCACATTGCTTTGTGCTCATTTGGAGAAGTATGAATGCAACCTTTAGAAATAATTGATCTGTTCTCCATCCCAAGCTTTATTATTACACTGCTGTTTCCCAGTAGCATGTTTTTATGGAGCTATTACAGAAAGCTAATTGCGGAGTTTGTACGCTCTTTACTTGCATTGGACATTCTCATTTACATATGTATACTTGTACCTCATTGCATTCTTTGTGTTCAAAGGGCTGAGCCTGTTCTCACAAGAATTCAGGAGGATAGAACACGCATAATCTCTCCATCATTTGATAACATCAAATACGACACGTTTGAGATTGAAGAGTACCCGCTGTCTGCTCAAGGCTTTGACTGGGAGCTGTGGTGCCGCTACCTCAACCCACCTAAGTCCTGGTGGCACCAGGCCAACAACAGTGCACCAATTAGGTATGGAAAGAAATGACTAATAGTATATAGGTAGTAATAGTATATAAGTGACCCAGATTTCTTCAGATATACTATAAATCATCTAAATTAACATTTGTTATTGTCTCCCAGTTGCTTTTATTTATTACAGAAAAGAATGCATAAGTCAGGTAGACTAACACATTGGAATACTATTTGTGTCTACCTTGTGTTTGATCCCGTAGGAGCCCTGCTCTGATTGGCTGCTTCGTCGTGGACAGGCTCTACTTTGAGGAGATTGGTCTGCTGGACGAAGGCATGGAGGTGTATGGGGGTGAGAATGTTGAGTTGGCGGTCAGGGTGAGTAAGGATGCCACCCCAAGCAGATATTAGGCATTGTTCATCTAGAGAATGGCACTGATCCAGGCGAATTAACAGCAATAATAACCCGCACTGTTTTTGGCAGCCCAGCCCTGACTGAGTTTGGCCTCTGCTTTTTATGTAAAGCGGTTACTTGGCTAACTGCATGTGTCCTCTTGCTCTAAGAATTGCGGGGTGTGTAATTGGAACACATTCACAAGGTGTAGCAAGAGGATTAGGTGGAGAACCAACCCAAACACATAGATAAATTGTTTAGTTATTTTCCAGTCTTTAAAGCTCCACTGTTTAAAGTTCCAGTTGAAGCGCCCCTTATTTCGTAGCAAAGAAAAGGATCGTGTCACATTTAAATCAACACTTCAAAAGACAGCTTTAGGTTAGTCAGTTGTCTCGCTGTTACACTCACAACATACTTCCAGACAATCAAGTATATCTCCTGTATGTGTGAGTTGCCGTCAGTTCCTCTGCATCACTTGAATCAGTGGGATCTCTGCAGTACTGCTGTATGAGTACTTTGTCCAGAGGAGGCATATTTTTCCCCAGAGAGGTCTAATAATATCACTGTTACACCCACTGTACACATACTATACTCAGCTCTAACAATAACACCATGAAGCAGGGGACAATCACATTCCCCCTCCAGCTGTGCTCTGTAGATTACAGTAAATCCACAGACAGAGACAGAGAGAGAGAGAGAGAGAGACAACACGAGGAAATATCCATCCTCAGTAATGACAGAGATATAATCATCAGTCACTCTTTAGGAAAGAGGAGGGGACTAGTCCAATAAGTCATTTCCCT
The DNA here is from genome assembly GCF_011004845.1 of Esox lucius. Lineage (NCBI taxonomy): Eukaryota > Metazoa > Chordata > Actinopteri > Esociformes > Esocidae > Esox > Esox lucius. The sequence continues at coordinate 15,148,275 of NC_047570.1, read as the reverse complement.
CTGAAAATGATGCACTTTTATGATCTAGGGTTTGATAATGGCCCCACTGATTACTTTCTGCTCAAAACATTGGAGATGTTATCACCCACATAATAAATCAGTGGTCTGTTCAGAGCTTTGTACAAACAATTGATACATTATTTTGGTCTACACTCTAAAAATAGAGACCAGGGAAATCAGGTTCCTGGTTGAAGGGCGTAGCCTGCTGCCCTGTATTGTGTCCTGGGTGTTTGGACTGATAGGAGGCCTTGGTCTGACGAAAGGGGATGCAATAAAGTGAGTCCTGCAGGATTGGAGCCCATAGATCCCCTGGCACTGGTCCCGGATCAGCAGCCCCACTGGGCTCCAGCAGGACCGGCCTGCCTGCAGCATATTGGTGCTGCCTGTAGACCCACTGTCAGAACACACTCCAGCTGACACCAGACCTGCGCAAAGGGACACTCACACAGACGTGCACACACAGGCCACACTGCTGCTCAGGGGATCTCTCTGGTCTAAGCATAGAGTTAATCTGCAAAGAGTAGTCCTGGGTTTTTCAGGGTGAATGGAACAGCTGCACCATCTTCACATTATGTCACAAGGGTATGTTAAAATCCTGTACACAGGGATCATGAAATGCCATGTGGAGGGAATTTATGTAATGAATAGTGTTCTCTCACTTATTGTGTCATAGTTCTAACAACCCTCCCCCATGGGCTGTTTTAGCTTGCGGAATGTGTTGTAATGGGATGGAAATATACTCTACACTTACTGGCCATTTAGTAAGGTACTATGGAATCCCAGGAAGGACAATTGTCAGTAAAAGGTTATTCGATGAGGAAATTATTTAAAAGGATAGTGAAGCATGAAAGTGTTTAATTATTTCCTTTGCTATAAGCCAAAAAAATTAATTAAAAAAATTCTTTATTTTACTGTTCCATTTATCATTTACTTTACTATACATTTTTCAACACCTCACATTTCCTATTTTTCTCATGAGACAATCCCATTTTCCTCATGTAAGATATTCAATTTTCCTCATGTCGTTTATTATAATTTCAAGGGTGTGTCTAAAACCATGCAGGGGATATATCTAAGCATAGTTGTATCTAACCGTCAATGCTGAATACAAGCGACTTTGTGCATGGTATGAATGTTTCTGTCAGGGGGGCCAGTTCCACTGTCTCAGAAATGGACAACCTCCTGGGCTTTTTATCCACAACAGTGTCGGGGGTTTATAGAGAATGATGTGACAAAACATTTTTTCCACACAGCGGATTTCCTGTAGGGGAACACAGCTTGTTGGTGAGAGAGGTTGAAGGAGGATAGCTAGAATGGTGCAAACCAGCAGACAGGCCCCAAACAGGCACAGTAATAATAATTAAGAGTGCAGTACAATGGCGGTACAATGGCTAGGAATTCACTACTCATCTGTCCTTGTCGTGGATGAGCTATTGCAGTAGAAAACCACACTGGCTTAAACCCCTATCAACTTAAAACAAGATAAAGCAACTCCAGTTGGCACTTGATCGTATACACTGAACTATTGAAAAGTGGAAAATTGTTGCCTCGTCGGATGAATGCCGGTTCAATTTACGTGAGTGCCTGCACAATCCGCGGATGTCAACCCAATAGAGCCGTTTTTGGGATAAGACGTAACAGAAGGTTCACAGAGTGAATGATTGATGCCGTTGTGTCAGAATTGACCAAAGTCCCTGGATACCATGCCCCTGAAGACTTCAGGTAGTTCTGGAGACACGGGGGCCCAACCTGGTCCTTGGGAAATATACCAAGTACACTGCCTACTGAGTGCACAGTAGTTCTGCTGTAGGAGCTGAAGGGCACCAGGTGTTTGTGTTGTTTCTGATGTACAGTATCTCAGTACACCCCTCACATTTTTGCAAATATTTGATTATATCTTTTCATGTGACAACACTGAAGAAATGACACTTTGCTACAATGTAAAGTAGTGAGTGTACAGCTTGTATAACAGTGTAAATTTGCTGTCCCTTCAATATAACTCAACACACAGCCATTAATGTCTAGACCGCTGGCAACAAAAGTGAGTACACTCCTCACTTTTGCGAAAATGTCCAGATTATGTGAATATTTTGTGTGGCCACTATTATATTCCAGCACTGCCTTAACCCTAGGGCTTGGAGTTCACCAGAGCATCACTGGATGACGAAATCACGGAGCTGGTGGATGTTAGAGACCTTGTGCTCCTCCACTTTCCATTTGAGGAAGCCCCACAGATGCTCAATAGGGTTTAGGGAGACATGCTTGGCCAGTCCATCACCTTTACCCTCAGCTTCTTTAGCAAGGCAGTGGTCATCTTGGAGGTGTGTTTGGGGTCGTTATCATGTCTCCGAAGGGAGGGGATCATGCTCTGCTTCAATATGTCACAGTACATGTTGGCATTCATGGTTCCCTCAATGAACTGTAGCTCCCTAGTGCCGGCAGCACCCATGCAGCCCCAAACCATGACACTCCCTCCACCATGCTTGACTGTAGGCAAGACACACTTGTCTTGGTACTCCTCACCTGGTTGCCACCACACACACTTGACACCATCTGAACCAAATAAGTTGTTCTTGGTCTCATCAGACCACAAGACATGGTTCCAGTAATCCATGTCCTTAGTCTGCTTGTCTTCAGCAAACTATTTGCGGACTTTCTTGTGAATCATCCTTAGAAGAGGCTTCCTTCTGGGACGACAGCCATGCAGACAAATTTGATGCAGTGTGCGGCATATGGTCTGAGCACTGACAGGCTGACCCCCCACCCCTTCAACCACTGCAGCAAAACTGGCAGCACTAATATGTCTATTTCCAGAGACCACCTCTGGATATGACGCTGAGCACTTGCACTCAACCTCTTTGGTCGACTATGGCGAGGCCTGTTCTGAGTGGAACTTGTCCTGTTAAACCGCAGTCTGGTCTTGGCTACCGTGCTGCAGCTCAGTTTCAGGGTCTTGGCAATCTTCTTATAGCCTAGGCCATCTTTGTGTAGAGCAACAATAATTTTTTTCAGATCCTCAGAGAGTTCTTTGCCATGGGGTGCCATGTTGAACAAATGTAATGCACCTGCTCCCCATTCACACCATTCACACACAGACCCTGTAACACTAATGAGTCACATGACACCGGGAAGGGAACATTGCTAATTGGGCCCGATTTGGACATTTTCACTTAGAGGTGAATTCACTTTTGTTGCCAGCGGTTTAGACATTAGTGGCTGTGTGTTGAGTTATTTTCAGAGGACAGCAAATTTACACTGTTATACAAGCAGTACACTCACTTCTTTACATTGTAGCAACATTTCATTTCTCAAGTGTTGTCACATGAAATATATAATCAAATATTTGCAAAAATGGGAAGGGTGTACTCAAACAGTATCTTTTGTGAGATACTGTAAAAAAGCAGTTGTAGATAAAATACATTTAACTTATATTTCTGAAATAAAATGTCTCAAATATGATTTGGTTGTAACATAAAAAGCATACATTGAATTTGATTTGCAGACTCCTATACTGAGAATTAAACAATTAAATCTTCAAAATAACGTATTTCCTGGGAGGAATTATGACACACAACACATAATAAACTAGTAGGCTTCAGTGTAAAAACCTGCTGCTAGTAAAAGACTACTCCATAATAAATTATTCTTGGTTTTTGCATCTCCTACACGTATGAAAGCAGCCACAGACATCATCAGATAAAATAATTCAGTCATTACAGTGTACATTGTAACTATATAGTCTGAATGTTGTGTCCTGCGCATGTGTTCTGGTCTTTGTGTTTTTTTTTCTATTTCAGAGTGTTTGTGTGTGCATGACTGAGCTTCCTGTCTGTCTCTGAGTGCTATATAGGGAAAAAGGAAGGGGAACTACTGGCATGCTCTGGCGTGCTTTGGGCAGTAATAGAGGAAACATCATGACATCATGGAATCGGCATCACCTATCCAGAATGTCCGTTCAACTCCAGAGCAACAGCAGAGCTTTGAAGTGAATGTTTGCGCATTGGACCTAACTAGCGGAGATGTGGAATAAATGTCGGTGGCAACAATTCTCCAGATGGAATGTTAGCCTGTTGGAGTCCAGCTAGCGCTGTGCAGTGGAGGGATTTGAGAGTAAAGGCTCCTGACTGGAGGCTACAGTATGAGCTCTTCAGGGCGGAGTGGAGAGATGAAAGCTGGCAGAGAAAAGATACACAGAGCCACTGGGACGAAGAGCAGGCAGTTTCATCACAACACAGTGTCACACTACATCTGGGAAAGAATAGCAGCGATAGCAATACGGGAGGACTTTTGTTTATAAGATAATGCCAGTACTTCCACTCCCTAATTATCATGGTCCTTTTCTTTTTTACTCTCTCTCATTCTATCTCTACATTCCTAGCAGAACATGTACCATCATGCCATTAATAATGATGAATAAAGCACTGGGACTGCTAATGTCATCACATATCAGGGATTAAAACGTTACCTTTCCACTAGTAAGTCAGACAGCTGCCAGATGGCAGTGGAGACATGGTGCTTCTGTTTGCTTCTGGAAGCCGCTGCACTGTGAGGTATTTTCTGGACCAGGGAGAGGTCACGGTTTCTCTGCAGTGTCCAAATTGTCCAAATTGTCCTGGGGCCTGTAGTACCCTCTCTAGATCTGTTCTGGGTTTTACCTTCGCCCAGCAATGTGGTTTTACAATGAGCGTTGATTGACCTTTTTTCCCGCTTTTCTTTTTATGTGTTATACTAGGTGTGGCAGTGTGGGGGCAGTGTGGAGGTCCTGCCCTGTGCCCGTATCGCCCATATAGAGCGCGCTCATAAGCCCTACACTGAGGACCTGACGTCTCATGTTAGAAGGAATGCGCTGAGGGTGGCAGAGGTCTGGATGGATGAGTTTAAGAGCCATGTCTACATGGCCTGGAACATCCCCCAGGAGGTGAATGTCTGTCTTGTACTAACTGGAACACGTTTACTGAACTATGCATGTTATGTAGATACTGGTATTCATATGGTACAATTATTGCACCTCCTAAATGATTGCCACCTTTGAAAAAGATGAGCAAAACAGGCTGGACATAATACTCTACATGGGTAATGAGCTGTATTTGAGTTTTCCAATGTGTGGAATATACTGTATGCATTTTACAAGTCATTTTTATAACCCAGTCAAACAGGAAGCCATAAGAATGGTTTGGGTTTCCAGTCATTTTGGCATTTATTTAGTTTTCTCTGTGCAATTGTACTAGTATAATGTTTCCCTGTCTAATCATTATCAAGGGTGCCAATATTTTTGGAGGTGAATGTATGTTAACATTCATTTCAAATAGATGAGCAAATCCATTAGCTTTAGAGGGCAAGTAGTCACGTTGATGCTGATACGGATACACAGGCGGACACGCGCTTGAAGGAAAATTTGGCCTCAGGATTAAACTCATGAACTACCTTTGTCTTAACGTATTATGAACCTCCTTCATATCAAGTCAAAGCTGTTTCTGTTTTGTCTATCAGACTCTCATTAGTCCATTTATAGTACCCCTGTGAGCTGCAGTTTGCCTCCATTGTAGTTGATCAGGTCAGCTTCGGCTTTTAAGTTTGTCAGCGATGCAGCAATTACAATAATTAGAGGAGAGTGGACAGGAGTGGCAGCTTGTGCAGAAGGAAGGAAGGGGCAGAGCGTGACTGTTGCAGTGTTAGGACTCAGAGGAAATGACAGATGGTGTTAAAGTCAGTCATTTAGTGCTGAGGTTCTTTATGCAGGGAACATGAGTGGATCAAAAGAGTTATGACACATTCAATCAGATGGAAAGTATTCCTCAGTGAGTTCTCTTCAGTTGAAATCAGAAATAACTGTGAGCTGGTTCCCCTTTCTACCTGAAGGCGTGGGGGGGGGGGGGTTAAAGATTAGCATTAAGGTTAGATTTAGTAAATATAGAATGTTTTAATGGTAATACACTGTGTGTGTGTGTGTGTGTGTGTGTGTGTGTGTGTGTGTGTGCATGGTCGCAGGACTCAGGAATAGACATCGGGGATATCTCTGAGAGGAAGGCCCTGAGGAAGCGGCTCCAGTGTAAGACGTTTCGCTGGTACCTGGTCAACATCTACCCAGAGATGAGGATGTACACAGACACAGTGGCATATGGAGTGGTAAGCAGGATCCCCTCTAGAACAATGGAAACACTGTGTAGAGTCTCCGCAAAAGCAAACAAAAAACAGGCATGAGTAAATCATCATAATTCAACGCATAATGATCTGGATGACTGCAGTTAGGAATGCAATTTTGTCACTGAGAAATGCACTTCTGCGGCAGCTTGGCTCTAAAAAACACAGACCTGTCTGCCCAGCCTTTGTACACACTGCCAGGGTTGGCACGCTGCAGCCTGGCAACGTGGGCATCATGTGGAAAAGGTAGAAATACTGCAGAGAATTGTGCAAGCTCTTACAGTAACAGACATTGAAATGTGTATTCATGAGGCCATTCCATTGTGGATGTACATATATTGTTGTGCTGTGCCGGGGCTTGTGAGAAGAGCTTGCTTTGTGTCAGCTCCTCTCACAGATCCGCCGGGATGGCCAAATGGAATTCTCAGCAATTCAAGACACATTTATCTGAATTAGCATTCTGGCCACAAAGACACATTAACAGTATTCATATTAGCGATCTAGGTTCCAAAAGATTTATTTCTGTGTGGCCACAGTGCATCAGTGCAATATGCCTGAATCTACAGTGACACACAGTCTCACTGGACTGTGGTCTGCATTATTTATTTCCATATTATTATGAAAGGTAAAAAGATACTCCGAAAATAGGTCAGCCTTTAACAATTAATTCAAGGATTAAGTGGGTCGAGAAATTACTCATTACTCTGTATTTCCTAGGTGCTTTTGATGAATAATAATTTTGGTTAGATAATTCCTTACCCAGAATTAAAATTGTCTTCAGAAGAGAAGTTGAGGTCAAAGGCATTGGTAAACACCACACTGATAAGTAGTGCAAGGTTTTATTTATTCATAAATTAGTTTTGCACATTATTTACCACTGACTCCACAAATCAATAGCATTTTTTTATTTGTATGTTGTCTGTTATGCTTCATCCTTTCAAGACGTGAATCGTCCCTAAAGAGTATCCTTGGTTCTGTCAGGCTTTTTTATGATCAGCTGAATGAGACATCTATGGCACTCAGGTGTTGACAAGCACAGGCTCTGGCTGTTCCTTTGTAATATCATGTATGTACATAATCCTGTCCCTGCAAACAGCAAAGCAAATGCCTTACTTCACACAACCACCCACCATCTCAGTCCCCAAAGTACCTCCTCTCCCCTCAACCTGCATTGTGGATCTATAATAATGGGTACTTCTGATTAAAATAGCTTCTCACTGAAGTAGCCAATGAGTGACTTTGAATTTTAACTTCATCTCTACCCCTCAGTTGAAGAACTCCCTGAAGACTGACCTTTGTCTGGACCAGGGGCCGGACAGCGACAACGTCCCCATCCTGTACCTCTGTCATGGGATGACACCTCAGGTTCGAACCCCCTTAAGCCTAAATCACTACATCATTATATACTGCTCAAAGAAATTAAGGGAACACTTTAATCGCACATTGGGTCTAGATGAACGAAATATGTACATTGTGTAATTTGTTGAGAACAAAATGACATACCCAATGCCATACCCTAGTAGTGTAGGGTATGGCCCCACATGCCTGTATGCACTCCCGACAATGTCTGGGCATGCTCCTGATTAGACAGTGGATGGTGTCCTGGATCTCCTCCCAGACCTGGATCAGGGCATCAGTGAGCTCCTGGACAGTCTGGCGCATACTTGGCGGTGGCGGATGCAGCGATACATAACGTCCCAGAGGTTCTCAATTGGATTCAGGTCTGGGGAACATGAGGGCCAGTCAATGGCATCAATGCTTTCGTCATCCAGGCACTGCCTACACATTCGGGCAACATGAGGCTGGGCATTGTCCTGCACCAGGAGGAACCCAGGGCCCACTGCACCAGCAGAAGGTGTGATGATGGGTCGGAGGCTTTCATCAGGGTACCGTTGGCTAGCACGTGGAGGTATGTGCGACCCTTCAAGGATAGGCCTCCCCAGACCATCTCTGACCCACTGCCAAACCGGTTGTTGTGTGCAGCATAACGTTCACCATGGCGTCTCCAGCCCCTTTCACGTCTATCACATGTGCTCTGAGTGAACCTGCTCTCATCTGTAAAGAGAATGGAGCACCAATGCTAACCTGCCAATTCTGGTGTTCTCTGGTGTATGCCAATCGAGCTGCATGGTGCTCAGCTGTGAGCACAGGTCCCACTAGGGGATGTCAGGCCCTCATGCCACCCTCATGGAGTCTGTTTCTGACAGTTTGGTCAGAAACATGCACACCAGTAGCTCTTTCTGAGGCTAGGTTGATGCCCTTCTATGGCCCTGTCCAGCTCTCCGTGTAATGGCCCATGTCCTGGCATCTCCTCCATGCTCTTGAGACTGTATTGGGGGACAGAGCAAAAGCTTCTTGTGACGACACGTGTGGATGTGCCATCCTGGAGGAGCTGGACTGCCTGTGCAACCTGAATGGGCTGCAGGTGCCGTCTCATGCTTCCAGTTGCGACAAGGACACTAGCAAAATGCAAAACTAGAGAATAATCAGTGAGGAAGGATAAGGATAGAGCAATTGTCTGTGGCCACCACCTGCAAAACCATTCCCCTTTTCAGGGGTTGTCTTGCTGTTGCCTCACCTCTTGTCACCTACATTTGCACCAAAACAGGTGACATTGATTCACAATCACTTGTGCTTCCTATCTGGACAGATTGATATCCCTGAAGTTTAATTGACTTGGTGTAATACTGTGATGATTACATGTTCCCTTAATTTTTTTGAGCTGTGTGAATGTCTTGGTTATTTCCCTGACATGTAAAATCTAGGGGCGCAGGTAAATGTGAGTATTCCCAGTACGATAAACTCTTCTGTGACCTAGAAAAAGGATGGGCCCCAATCATAGACATACATTATAGAAACCCTATTCATATTACATTTCTTTGGGCCTAACAGTGAAGATTTAGAATAATTTAAACAATTGTTTTAATATTATTAACCAGGTTTCCATCTAACTTTTATTTGTGAGAAACTGTAAAAAATGTAATAACATGTCACCACCAGCCTTATGGAAACACGTTATTTATTAGTTAGCTTTCAAAATTTGGACAATACAAAATATGCTTGCCAGGACTCAGTACTGGACAGTACCTGCTTCCTTTCAACATCCTTTTTTAGATTTCTCATCTTGTCTTGAGTGGTACCTTTTAAGAGCCATTATTGAACTACATGTGGGTAGTCTCTTTTATGGTCAAGTAATGGCAGTGTCTGATGATCTAGATCAGTTGACTAAAAGGAACTCCACATTAAAACACCAACGGTTTCATGTCTCAGAGTTTCAGTCCAATTGTCTTGTATTGCATCATAGTAAGATAAACACTTTGCCGTCTCTAACCTAGAATCTGAGGAGATTCATGTTTTGAACTGATACTTTGAACCGATTTCCTCCATAGTCGCTTGTTATGAACGTGTGTTATTCAGTCCACAAACGCTAATGGCCACTCACTCGTAAGCTGGTATTGAGCAGCCAGAGGACTGAATTTAATCATTCACCCTTAACCCTGCATGTCAGACTGCCACACTGATACATCCCTACCTCAACACAGCTGCTGCCTTGGGACGATCTGCCTCACCTTTTGTAGTCATTTACGTAATGTTTTGAAGAGTGAAACACCCAAGTAATACTCAAATAACTTTCCACTTAGTATATACAGTATTTCTGGCATGAATAAGCCTGCAGTCATTTTTCTATTGGTTCCTTGTTTCTGTTATTTTATTATTAAGTGATTTTATTCTTAAAGGATTAGCCTATGTTTTGCATTAACTATCATCATCACCTATTCATCTCTCAGTGAGAAACTGTTCACCCTCATTGCACCTGTATTGATGTTTTACGCTAATTTGAAAACATATGCTCAGAAGGAATCTCCTGGGAGGACCTTAAATAAGCTGTGATCTCTTGCAAGAAAGAAAGCCAGCCAAAGCTGATCATTCCCTAGATGCCTTGCACACTTTTCTAAACAAACAACTCCAGAGAAAACATCAATCTCACATCCCAAGAGTAGAATAATTTAAGTCTTTCACTGCAAAAATAAAGAGTGAAAACACCATGATTGTGTAATGAAACCATGAGATCTGACTTTTGGAGTGTGTTTGAATCTAAACCCCAATGCATGGTTGTTTGATACACAGTGACTTTCAAAACTTCATAAACACTGCTCGTTGGTGCTCTACACACCATCGCTAGATGCAAAATGCTATGAAATTACATCAAATGTTTGATCATTTTAAACGAGAGTTTGTGTACCTGGTCCAATACAGAGACTCTTATCTGGAAACATACAGTAGCTAACATATACACCTAGCATACAGCAATTGGTGATTGTAACAGTGGCACAGTGAAGCCGTATATAGTAGGGGCGGTGCCAAATGGTGACAGAATTTTTATATCACCCGAAAAGTATTGCAGTTCCTTCAAGCAATTAGCTGTGCTCAGTTAAATAAATTGTCTAGCTAGTAATCTTTTACTTAAACTTGCAGGGCAAGAATAAATAACACTGACAGCGGCAAGCATGGAGTTCGCATAGACGTCAACAATGGAATGCAGCATACTATATAGAAGCCTACTATAGGCCTACAGAGAAAAACTATGATATGGCAAGTTGACAGAAAATGTAACTAAGTCTATAGCTAAAACAATAACTAGCCATCAGGGACTCACACAAAATGTTTGGAGAAATAAGAGAGAGTGAGTGATTTCTCACCTAAACAGAAGTAACCAAAACATACAAAGATTATCAAAAGACTTATCCAACAATCCCTCATACAGTATTGTTGCTGAGGGTGCCTACTGTACAGGCAGAATGTCTTAGTAGTGGCTAGTAATGCCAACAGTGATAGGTATTTCAAATAGCAGTTTCAAGATGACAGACAATGCTAAACATGAGCCAGATGGTTGTTATAGCTACCTAAGATTACTCAACAACCCACATAGCAAAATATGTCTGCACATTTATATTTTCCTATGCCCAAGATTACAGCAACATACCACCTGTGGTGGATTGTTGGTTAAGCCGAAATAAGTCCTTCACATTTCATGCAAGTTACCGCCCTTTATATGCAAGCTATCGAACCTTGGCAGGCTGCTTTTATTTCTGTCTGTTGTCACAAATCCACAATTTTATCAGCCATAGGCAAGCCATCTAGTCAGGATTTCAATTGAAAGAGGGCAAAGGAATTTCTGCCATCTCAAGTTTTTGGGTGATTTTAATTATTCAAATTCCCCCAATTTTGTAAAAAGAAATAAAAACACTGTCAGAAAAAAATATAGTATAGTTTAAATTGTACAGATAAATCATTATGCCATTTGCCCAGATTTTAGGCATTAATTTTATCTAGCTGATTAACTCATCATTAAATGCTTTTCAGACACAATGTTCATGTCATGGCTAAGTTACTTCCACTGACCTTTGGCAGCAGAATTTAAAAAGCTACACCGCAAGATCCAAACCTCTGAACAGTTCCAAAAATAATTCTATAAATGACAGCCAGTGCAGTGTCGGAACAGAGTTTTATGTACAGATGACAAACAATCATATCATTATGAAAGTGAAGGGTAAGGCAAAAGTGTGGAGAAGAAAAAAACTGCAGATGATCCAAAGGATATCATCTCATCTGTGAAACATGGTGCAGGTAGTGTCATGGCATGGGCATGCATGGCTGCCTCTGGAATGGACTCACTCATCTTTATTGTTAATTAAACTAATGATGGCAGCTGGATAATGAATACAGATGTGTACAGAAGGATTTTGCCTACCAGTGCACTAGAACATGCCACCTGACAAATAGTGTGGCGCTTCACAATGTAACCAATGACACAAAACACACTGCCAACGCCATCCACTGATGAAAGGAGTTCATCCGGGTATGAACGTGAAAAGTTTTAGACAGGCCAAGCCAATATCCTGATTTTAATCCGATGGAACATACATTTAATTTGCTGAAAAGGAGACTGAAGTCAGAAACCCCCTAAAACAAGCAATAGCTAAACAATGGGTGCAATGGGACTTGGCAAACCATGCTGTTATAGCAATTTTGACATTACTCTCCGAATGCTTATGGAGTGCACTGAATTGTAGTTGAACTTCTGTTTTCAAAAGGTATAACATTTCTGCAATGTGTTAGAAATTAAGATTGGAATCTTTCTTGGAGTATCAAGCATTACTTTGTTTATGGCCCTCGCACATGATAAATAGGGACTTTTAAATCTTTTCAGGCAGAAAATTAAATTTTTGCATTCAACAAGTTAATTTATCTTTGATGCCTTGCTACTTACGTGCAGTGTTTGATCCAGCACAGTTCCCAATTCATTATCAGTTAAGTCATTGATGTTGAGGTAGGCCCCGGTCAGCTGCCGTGGATTAGGAGAAGGCCAGGGAGATGGGTGATACTGAAATGGTAAATCACAGAGCTGCAGAGAAAAGCTGCTATGATAACTGCTCCTGAAATAAAGCAGGCAGGACATACTATATTTCATTTTCCTGGTTCACTGTACTGTTTGTTGTGTTGTTGTGCTTTCAACTCCTTCACTTTGTGGCTTTGAAGTTAACACTGTCTACTACTTTGACAGAGTGAAGCCATCCAGTCAGATAGCGTTCTTGGAACTATTCCATAGGATTGCGCCATGTTAAAGTTTAATACTGGGTAAAAGCTTTAGGCACCTGAAAATCAGACTGAAGCCATGTATTTGGGTAGTAGGTGTTTATTTGTGTATTTTATATTCATATTTTAAAAAAATATTTTCTTAATTTATTTTCACAAATGAACACAAGAGATTGTGAATACAATTTTAGGGCTTTAATGCTTAAGGCCTATTCACATTAACAAAAGTTTTCAGGACAATATTTCAGTTTGAAACAGCAAGTAGACACGCTTTTCTGTTCACATTGGTAAATGTAATGCCAATAAACGGTCCTGGAGCCAAACTAGCCCACCACCCCAACCCTTTTGCCACAGGCCGTTTTAACACATTATTCGCCAGTTATAGGCTTAATAGTATCTACTAACTTACTGTTTGGAATAGTCATAAGAATTGAGCAAATGCTAGCGAGACTGAAGACGAACACTGCCAAGCTATATCATTTCATGGCACAAAAACATCATTTTGTGAATGACATTGATACAATAACTATCAATATAGGTGGCAATAACTTACTTTTTCATCAACTGAAGAGACAAGAGAATCGTGGAAACCCCTTCTCTTTTACTGCCCAAAGGGTTTTGATAAAGTCTTCATTACCCCAAAAAGCATGCACGGATGCATACTTCGAAAATCCACTTACTATAACGTAGATATGTTAAATACTTTAATTATATTTTGGTTTAGGTCTACTGTGGCATATTGCACTTTATTATAGAAATGTAGTGGGTAGATACATTTCTTATTACTTTCATTGTTTTTATTGAAAGAATTAGATGGAGTCTTCAGGAAATTTTCGTGCAGAAAAGTAGCATCAATGAAGCAGACCTAAAGTTCGCTGGGTAAATGTCAGCAATTAGACTATAGAAATGTTAAGTTAATCGTTGTAATCGAAAAGCTATAATTCCAGTCAAATAATGGTAGGACCTATTTCAGTTTAAATATTTGTGATTAACTAAAGGAAAGATTTAGGCTATGTGTGTATAATTACATTTACATACTCAGAAAGAACAGTTCATCTCTTCAAATTAAAACAATTATTAAAATGTTTATTAAAACATGGTGAAGTGTAATAAAAAACATTGTATTACTTTAACAAAAATATCCAACATCTAAATTACGATTCAGTAATGTCAAAGGTTGCGTGACAGGTGGGAGTTTATGAAATCAAACACAGAAACATAGCAATCCATTAATAAGCTTATAGTAGACAATATTCCACCAATTTTTATGTTGTATTACGGCCTATTAAAAACAGACACAGGCTTGAATTTAAAGCAGTAAACACTATATTGTTTCAATTACTGCAGTTTCAGGCGGCTATCAACGTTCTCACAGATGCCCCCTGTTGGCCATTAGTATTTTTTATTTTATGCCTTGTTTTAATGCAACATTCCACGGTATAACAAGGAATGCCTCATCATGGACCACCCCCTTGGCGCAGGAATTTGAGAAAGAGAGATTGTTGAAACACTTAAACATCTTTTAAGAGGATGCTTAAACCAAGTCACAGCGCCCATCAACCTAGCATGTTATTGCAGGGATCAAAATCCACTGGTTATTTATTCCTATCTAATTGATGTTGTTCAGAAACTTGTATCTATTTTAAATTGCGCAGTCGAGTTACAAACAAAGCACTTTTTAAATGAGGCACTGCTCAGATTCAAACTCAGGATCTCCTGTTTACTAAACAGGAGCTTCCACCAAATAGGCCACAGCTGCCATCGTGTGAGTGCGTTTTTGCAGGGATAGATATCCCCTGATTATTCAATCAATCAATCAAATGTATTTATAAATCCCTTTTTACAACAGCAGTTGTCACAAAGTGCTTTTACACAGACACCTGGCCTTAAACCCCAAGGAGCAAACAACAGTAGTGTTGAATTTCAGTGGCTAGGAAAAACTCCCTAAGAAGGCCGAATTTTAGGAAGAAACCTAGAGAGGACCCAGGCTCAGAGGGGTGACCAGTCCTCTTCTGGCTGTGCCGAGTGAGATAATAAGAGTCCAATTGGAATTATTAATAAATGTATCTGGGCTAAATCCAGAGTCTATTTAAAATTAGACTAGGTCAGAAGTATGACCCTGTAAGGACAGGGACAGCAACGGGCCCCCCAAACCAGGTACTCCGCAGGTGTGGACCAGGACCTCATGTCCTACTAAAGTTTAAAAAAGGAGAAGACTGGGAAAAAATTATTTAGCCCTACGAAACAAACATCAGTCAAACACTTGAACATCTGTTATATGGCGCAGCTCGTTTTCAAACATATGTACTTCTTTTAAAAGTCACTGTGGAGATTTGAACTCAGGATTGCCTGTTTATTAGCCAGGGGCTTTAACCAACTAAGCCACAGTGCCCTTCCTGCCTGCTTTTGTATGGCAGAGTTCAACAGCCACAGTTGTATAAGCCACTGGGAAAAAAGCAGTTTTCGAAGACTTGTAACTGTTTTTAATGGCACTACCGAGATTTGAATGGATCTGTAGTTTACAAGACAGGCGCTTTAACCAACTAAGCCTCAGCGCCCAGCATGTTACTGCAGGAAATAAAGTCCACTGGTTATTCTTCCCCATGAAACAGATTGTCCAAACACTACCTATTTTAAATTTCAAACACAAGCACTGCTGAGATTTGAACTCAGAATTTCCTGTTTACTCTACAACTAAGTGACAGCACCCATCCGGCGAGTCTATGATTGTGATGTGCAAAGTCCTGTGGATATTTATCTCTACAAAACTGACATTGTTCAAACACTTGTACCTCTTTTAAAAGGCGCAGCCGAGGTACAAACACATGCTTTTTTTTTTAATACACTGTTGACATTTGAACTCAGAATCTCCTGTTTACAGGACTGGCTCTTTAACCAACAAAGCCATAGCACCCATCTGGAGAGCTTATGACTGCAGCGGTCAATATACACTGATAATGTATTCTTATGAAAGCAACACTATCCAAAAACATGCACCTCTTTTAAATGGCGCAGCTGAGTTACAAACACATGTACTTCTGTTGAAAAGTACTGCTGAGATTCAAGCTCAGGATCACCTGCTTTCAAGACAGGCACAGCACCAATCCTGTCTGTTGTTGTATGGCCGGGCTCAATAGCCACAAGTATATTATACAAGTCTTATCCAAATTATTGCAGGGATCAAAATCATCTGGTTATTTATCCCTACGAAATTGACATGTTTCAAACACTTGTACCTCTTTTAAATGTTTCAGCACAGTTTCAAACACTTGTACCTCTTTTAAATGTTTCAGCACAGTTTCAAACACAAGTACTTCTTTCAAGGTGACATACACAGTGTGATTGTGCCCACTCTTTGCTCAAGTCAAGGTTGGATTAAACCAGGGGCGTTTCTCGGATTACAAGACACTCAGGTCTTAGCCCAGACCAGGGCTGAACAGGGGAATCGAGGCCTGCGCTATGAAAACATAATTCTTTTTGTATCCTTTTCTTAACACCCTTCCAGCTGTTTTTTCCCCGGTTAATATCAGCTTGCAAAACAAGTAGTCATCTTTTTTGGCACTCTTACTTGAGAAAACAATTGATTGAGAACAATTCCTGTCTGAATTTCCTAACCTAAACCAGTGATTTTTTTGTGAGAGTTGTTATTCTGTTGAGTTGTATGTTTCTCCCTTTCCAAATATGCAAGATAATCATGCGCCATTACTGGAAATTCTGCTGTTGCCCAAGGTTTGGCAATGGAAGACCACTCCCTAGCACTTGTCCTTTCCCCTGTCCAGCTGTGATGTCCCCCCTACTCCAGATGTTGCCCTCCCCATGCACTCCCAGGGTTCTGGCTATCCCATGTGTGCAGCCAAGCCTGCTCATTCCCATATGCACAGAAGTGGAGTCAGAGCCCAGATACAGCTGCACTCTATAGCACACACCACCCCCTCTGCTTCTCCGCCTAGTTCAAACAGATGTTTTTTTCCTGCCACTGGTGTTAACAGACTGTTAGTTAAATATGGGCGCACAAGTGCCCTTGGAAAATAGGGGCTGGAATGATGGCATCAGAGACCGCCATTAGAGTTTTTTCCGGGAAGCTGCTCGATTTGTATTCCGACACTCTTCTCTAAAAACAATAAGCCATTTCTGACAGCAATAAGCCGTTTCCTCTCCTGTGGTTCAGATCAGTGAGGGTAGCAGCATGAATATGCATGTCAGTTCGGGGTGATGTAAGCTCAACCTTGACAAAAGGCCAAAACATATTAACACTTTTGGGATTGCTTGAACGCTGTCTGTAGCCCATGTGACCTGTGTGTGTGCTGTCTATTCTATTGTTACAGAATGTGTATTATACCAGCACTCAGCAGTTACATGTAGGGGTGCTCAGTCCCACCATCGATGATGATGACAACAAGTGCCTGGTGGACGTGAACAGCAGGCCACGCCTCATTGAGTGCAGCTATGCCACAGCCAAGCGCATGAAGCTCCACTGGATCTTTACTCAGGTCAGAAACCTTTAAAACACTCATAACGGCACACTGAACCAGGAGACCAGCAGGGGATGGAAAATGATGGGTCAAAGATGAATTTATTAGTTTACAGCAAGTTGGATCATTAGTAAATGGAGAACTTACTTGATGTTGGAGTTAAGTATATTGGGTACATTTTAGTGGGTGACATTTGCAGACATCCACAGTTCAGTGCTCATTGTGGTTTTGTTGGTCTCATTAAGTGGTGTCACAGGGCACCCAGATATACAGGTGTTTTAGGGTTCACAGACCTCGCGGTTCCAATTCCTCTGAGCCTTTTAGATGTGAATTGTAAATACACAATAATGACTCTCTCTGTCTTCATTATTGGAGTGCCCCTGAGCACAGTTGCCTGTAATGAGGGCCACATCAACATGTCCTGAAGAGTGCTCTGTAAAAGGTTTGAAGGTCCAATTAAAATTCTTCTGATGCTGTCCAGTGTCTTTATAATATATGCACAAAAATATCCACTCAAAATATCCATGTTAAATGGGGTGTTAACCTTGAATTCAACTTGAATTCACAGATTTCAAAAGAAATCTTAAAGCATCCATTAATGGATCAGTTATTTATTTGGAGTAGATGCCCTTGAATAAGAAAAATGTATAGTTCTCTACTGTATGCCACATGTTCATGACAAGGAGTGAGAGCTTTAAAACCTGCAATAAATCATGTAATATGTCTGGATTGGTTTTATCTATCACTACTACTCTTGTTAGTCAAAGTATTGACAATTATGGAGTCAATTTATGACTGTCTGTTGCTTTTCTATTAGTGTGATGCTTTGACTCAAACGGTAATCATGTTCTGTTCAAGGGGTTTATTGAAATGCTGCCTAGCACAGTTTTACAGCTGTGAAACCTGGTGAAAAGCACATGCAGTACTGTGCAAAAGTCTTAGGCACCTTAAAGTCGAACTAAGTTAATTTATTTGAGTAGTAAGTGTTTTAATGAAAGAATCTATAAATATATCATACATTAATATAATATATCTGTCCTAATTTATTACTTTAGTTAGACTTTCAGGGGCCTACATGTTGTACATTTAATTTAATGAATGTGATTTCCCTTTTATAATGTGGGATGTATACTTTAATCAGTCTTTGAACAGTGTATAATTCTTGAAATGTTATCCTGGTTTTACTAAAGAATATGCCTGATCTCACAAGTCACAAACAGTTAATGTTTCTTTTTTAGATTGTCAGTTGGTTGAGTATTGTGTGATTAAAGAAGGGAATTATGGCCATGGTACTGTCAGACACAACGCTTTATTAATCACATTTTATGCTAGAAATGGTGTGAAATGTGTTTTACACCTCAAAAAGGAATAGATTGCATCAATACATCTTAAGCATAGGGTCGTACAGTGTTGTAGCGAGGAGGAATGATCCCATTTTTAAGGGTTACCGCTCTGAAATTCGAGCAGATGGAGAAAAGTGGAGAGTAGCAATCAGTTAATCTCTCTCAGTGGATGAATCCTATTTGCCTGACAATTTTGTGAATTTTCTTCGCTTTGGGGAAGGGAGCCACAAAAGCAGGTCTGGCATATTGCATACCCAAATCCATACACCCACATACATGACTCTTGTGCCACAAAAATTGCTTAAGAGCCTTGTAGTGGCTATTCAACATGCGCTCCTAAAGTAAAGAAAATAATGGTAATTTATCTTGGGAAAGAGAAGAAATTAATAACAGTTAGGTGGCTGTAGCGTGGGCTGAAGCATGGAGGGTGAGAGGGTTTATAAGAGCCCATTTAGACTACAAAAATGGTGACAAGTATTTCATTTAAATAACATTAACGTGGTATCTAAATACAACGTTGTATTTACACTACCAAAGAGATGCGTGCGCAGCGCTTCGGCCAGACCCCCAGATCTGGAAGGCGTATAAACTCACCTGGTAACGAGCATGGCACACTCAATCAAACGAGTGCTGATGAGATTTTTAGTTGCCTCCTAAAACAAACACACACACATAGGCACCAAAACAGACACAAATTAGAGAAAGAAAATGACAAAACACTTGTAGTTAACCTTTCATTGCTGTTTGTGAAACCAGGACCCTTATCTTTTTTGGCTCACTGGTTTATATATATATATAAAATCAATATGTTGGTTTGGCAAAAGTCCACAAGATCAAGTACATGGAGCAAACATGACTGGCCAATTGCCAGTACAAAGAGCAACCTCATGCCTTGTAATGTGGCCTCTCGTCTAGGGGAGGCACACTTTTCAAGCACGCTGAAGGGCTTGTTGTGGTTATATAAGGGATAAAAGTATGGGTGTTGATGTTTTTATTAGTTGGCAACCGTGGTATAAATGGGATAAACGCCTCCATTCTGTACAATACTTTGGAAATAATCGACAACACAGCGGGACCAGGCGGGGTAGAATCTCTTTGCAGAGTTCTTTTTTCAAGGTAATGTACCGTACAGAACGAAGGTGTTCATCCCAATCATATCGTGGTTGCCAACAAACAACAATAATAACACAGTAACTTCTTAATCTTTCAGCTTTCATATTGTCTAAGCCAAAGACGTGACCCAGTTGTTAAGTTTGTTCATTCTTTATCTATGAACTATGATCTTTGGTTATTCATTCTAAATGTTATGTTCACATGATGTCTGGCAAAGTTAATTCCTTGCTAGCTAGGCAACTACAGCTACAGTAAGAATTTTTCTAGCGACATTCATTTCTGTCTGTACATCCATAACAGTGTTGGATGATTTTTCTATAGTAATTTGTTGCCAGTAATTCTGCCTTTAATAGCATCCAAATTCAACAAAAGTGGTTGTTGAATACAACTGGTCAAACTAGCAACATGTGGGAGGATTTGACCGCACTGCACCAATTTAGTAATTAACCAGAGAAATGTATGTTCATCACTCATTATGTAAGGTTGTCAAAGGCTCCAAAAGGTTATGCCGTAGCCCTGGGTTTGATCCAACATGATCTTAGTTTGATCATGCAGTTTAATCAACATCTTTAAATACCACACCAATCAATTGGATGGATTATCTTGATTAAAATCGAGATAATCCAGAATATAAGAAGAAATGCAGGGATGTAAACAAATTTATGCACATAATTTTTTTTAACAATATGCTTTTCTCTTTAATGTATATTTTTTTCACCTCATGGAAATTGGACCAACAGGAACCATATGTTTAAATTGTTGGTCACTGTATAAAGAGTCTATGTGAGATTCAAGTTTGAGGTCAGGTTATTGAGAGAAAAAAAATAAACACCATCATTTTTGTAGTGAGATTTTCTCTCTATACTGTAGTTATTTTAATAATTATTAAGCTGAAATAAATACCCCAATAAAAACAGCAAATGTACAACTCTGAAAGTGAAAAGAATGTCATGAGTGCTTTTGCGTTCTATTGTTTCTATTGGTTTTCTTTGTCATATCTCATAGCAGGTAATATTGTTTTCCTCCCACTCATTCTAAGCTATTTTCATTGTGTGGCCAATGAGGTGTATATAATGGCTATCGGTCTTTAACTTGAACATATTGAATCAACTATGTTAAATTTCATGCTACATCTGACAACCATTACTACACATGGAGATGTTAATTACTGATGAAAAACTATTACAGAAATAATTTGTAAACTTTAGCCATCCCCCATGTGTTTTACACATTGCACTCAAGCAGATAATTGTTTAATTCCATAGCTTTTTAGAATGCTAGACCTGACAAGCATACTAAACTAAACAGACAGTACTCCATACTACAGTTTTTCCCAATTTAATACACACTAATCTCTAAATAATACCCCAATACCCCTAAACTGTTAACACAATGCCCATTATAAAAAGTCACATCTCCAAAACCTTACACACACAAGGAAAACATTCTGGCCGAAAAACGACAACCCCGTTTCCAAACATTTGCAGCACTGTGTAGAATGCAAATAAAACCAGAATGCAATGATCTGCAAATAATTTAATCCCTATGTTTAATTGAAAATACTACAGACAACATGCCAAATGTTGAACCAGAGAAATGCTATTGTTTTTGGAAAAATATATGCCCATTTTGAATTTGACGCCAGCAGCACGTTTCAGAAATTTTGGGACAGGGGCATTTTTATTACTGGGTTTCATCTCCTCTTCTTTTAACAACACTCTGTAAGCATTTGGGAACTGAGGAGACCAAATGCTGTAGTTTTGAAAATATTCTGAATTCCTTGCCATATATAGGAATTCAGCTGCCCAACAGTTCGGGGTCTCCTTTGTTGTATTTTTCATTTCATAAAGCACCAAATGTTTTCAGTGGGTGACAGGTCTGGACTGCAGACAGGCCAGTTTAGTACACAGACTCTTTTACTATGGAGCCATGCTGCACTAATGCACCCCCATAACATCATGGGTGTTGGCTTTTGAACTGCACACTGATTACAAGCCGAATGATCCCTTTCATTTTTAGCTCGGAGAACACGGCATCCATGATTCCCAAAGATAATTTACTATTTTTATTTGTCAGACCACAGGACAGTTTTCCACTTCACCTTAGACCATCTTAAATAAGCTTGGGCGTTTCTGGATCTTGTTCATATCCCATTTCTTCTTTGCATGGTAGAGTTTTAACTTGTATTTGTGGATGCCGTGACAAACTGTGTTCACAGACAATGCAGTTCCTGAGCCCATGCAGTGATTTCCACTACAGAATCATGTCTGGTTTTAATGCAGTGCCGCCTGAGGGCCTGAAAATCATGGCCATCCAATATTGGTTTTCGTTCTTGTCCCTCGTGTATAGAGATTTCTCCGGATTCTCTGAATCTTTTAATGATATTTTGTACCATAGATCATGAGATTCCCAAACCCTTTGCAATTTTACACATATTACAACATTTAAACTGTAACTGAACACCAATCAGTCATACTAACATTTCTGGATGCATTACATACTGCAGTTACACAGGACAGACCAGTGCAGCCCAGGTTTGGTGTCATTAGTTTCCACCGGGCTGCTCTGGTCAGGAACTGGTTCACCAACCACAATCATTTCACTGTTTTATACCTGTCCCCTTATTCCCCTTTTCTCAATCCGATTGAGGAATTATTTTTGGCTTGGCGTTGGAAAGCAATGGACAAGGCATGTGGAGACACTGAGGTGGGGTCGATCCATGGTTGGATACGACATGCAAGACAATATTTTCCCCGTTGCCTGGCCAGGAAGGACATCGCTTGTGATGTGGATGGGGTGATGTGGTGATGTGGCCAGACCCTCATAGAAGGCGTGATCCATAAAGCGACTGAACTGTAATTCTATGTTTCTTTGTGTGTTGTTGCAATAGCAACAAATAATCACATTTTGTGTTGCTTGAACTGTGAGTAGATTTACTGCACTTTAACTATTGAGAAAATTAAAAAAGGCCTGTATGAGAAAATAAAAAAGGTCTACAAAGTACAAACAACAGCAGTGTTTTGAATACAGTTGACCAGTGTGTTGAATACAGTTGACCAGTGTTTTGAATACAACTGACCAGTGTGTTGAAAACCGGTGTGTTGTTGCTGCTTTGAGTGTCTAATGTGCATGTGCATGTGTGTTTCATATTGATCCAAAAATGACCTTTGGAATTATAAGTGTTAAATTTTAATTGCAGAATGTCATTTTGACATGGTAGTTAGATGTTCATCTCCAAGTGTTGGGTCTAGTTTTCTTGTGTGTAGAGTTTTGACACGATGAGCCCAATTCTACATTTTGTGTTTTAGCAATTGGGAAAAACTGTAGTATGAATCCTTTATAAAGTGGGGTTTGAAGTATTAGGTGGTTAATCTTATGTTCCCATGGGCTAAATGGCTGGAACTCAACATGTCCTGGTCCACCTTTGCTTTATTTAAGCCTTTAGTCTTCAACCATAAGCCTGTTTGAATGCTATTGCCTTTACAGCTTGAGTTGTCCTGACTGAGGGAAGATATTCTGAACCCAGGCCCTGCAGTTACACTGAGATAGTGAGCTTATCTGATCTGCTCACTGACTCTCGTCGCACTGGTCCCAACAGTTAAATTCAACTTAAAGCTTTTATGCTTGTCAGATCCCATGGATTCATAGATAGAAAGACAGATGAGAGGGAGGGACACTTCGAAGCACACGGTTCCTTGGATGACAAAGATTGGGTTTTCTCAGAGTGCGAGGGCTGTTTTCTCAGGTGACAAGTGAACAATGTATTCTCCTCATCTAATGCCGTCTCCTGTATTCCCATTTCATTATCATATCATCTCAGCATTCCTACTGAGAAGGCTACTGAGTATAATGGCAGACATATTGTTGTTATTCTTTTGTGAGAATTCTGATACTATCTCGGAGAGCCCCATTAAAGGGTTCGAGGGGAAATTAGTAATTCACAGCACAGTGAGGTTAAGGTGAATGGGTGCAATTTCATCTGCATGTTTTTTTTTTTCTTTCAGGGCGGTTCCATTCAAAACAAAAAATCGAGGCGATGCCTTGAGCTGGTGGCAAGCAATGAAAACGAGTTTGGATACCAGCTGTCACTTCAAAAATGCACCGGACAGAAGTGGTCCATCACCAACACACTGCCTGGCGGTTCTCTATGATGGACTCCCCTGAACAAACATTAGCCAAATATGCTGTGGCACACTGGACTGAATGAGGTGGTTACCCTGTCACTCTTTTGTGTCTTTGTTGTGGGTAAAGGAGAGTGGTGAATGCGTATGGACAGGGTCACTGGAGCACTGTGATGTCTTTTGTTAACCAGCTGACATCATATGGTAAATGTTAAACATTTTCTTTGGCCTGTGGATCAGACATACAGTGGGGAGAACAATGATTTGATACACTGCCGATTTTGCAGGTTTTCCTACTTACAAAGCATGTAGAGGTCTGTAAGTTTTATCATAGGTACACATCAACTGGGAGAGACGGAATCTCAAAAATCCAGAAAATCACATTGTATGATTTTTAAATAAGTAATTTGCAATTTATTGCATGACATAAGTATTTGATCACCTACCAACCAGTAAGAATTCCAGCTCTCACAGACCTGTTAGTTTTTCTTTAAGAAGCCCTCCTGTTCTCCACTCATTACCTGTATTAACTGCACCTGTTTGAACTCGTTACCTGTATAAAAGACACCTGTCCACACACTCAATCAAACAGACTCCAACCTCTCCACAATGGCCAAGAGCAGAGAGCTGTGTAAGGACATCAGGGATAAAATTGTAGACCTGCACAAGGCTGGGATGGGCTACTGGATAATAGGCAAGCAGCTTGGTGAGAAGGCAACAACTGTTGGCACAATTATTAGAAAATGGAAGAAGTTCAAGATTACAGTCAATCTCCCTCGGTCTGGGGCTCCATGCAAGATCTCACCTCGTGGGGCATCAATGATCATGAGGAAGGTGAGGGATCAGCCCAGAACTACATGGCAGGATCTGGTCAATGACCTGAAGAGAGCTGGGACCAGAGTCTCAAAGAGAACCATTAGTAACACACTATGCCGTCATGGATTAAAATCCTGCTTCGCACGCAAGGTCCCCCTGCTCAAGGTCATGTGTTCTGTTGAGATAAAAATAGAGCTTTTTGGTCTAAACTCCACTCGCCGTGTTTGGAGGAAGAAGAAGGATGAGTACAACCCCAAGAACACCATCCCAACCATGAAGCATGGAGGTGGAAACATCCTTCTTTGGGGATGCTTTTCTGCAAAGGGGACAGGACGACTGCACCGTATTGAGGGGAGGATGGATGGGGCCCTGTATCGCGAGATCTTGGCAAACAACCTCCTTACCTCAGTAAAAGCATTGAAGATGGGTCGTGGCTGGGTCTTCCAGCATGACAACAACCCGAAACACACAGCCAGGGCAACTAAGGAGTGGCTCTGTAAGAAGCATCTCAAGGTCCTGGAGTGGCCTAGCCAGTCTACAGACCTGAACCCAATAGAAAATCTTTGGAGGGAGCTGAAAGTCTGTATTGCCCAGCGACAGCCCCGAAACCTGAAGGATCTGGAGAAGGTCTGTATGGAGGAGTGGTCCAAAATCCCTGCTGCAGTGTGTGCAAACTTGGTCAAGAACTACTGGAAACGTATGATCTCTGTAATTGCAAACAAAGGTTTCTGTACCAAATATGAAGTTCTGATTTTCTGGATACATACAATGTGGTTTTCTGGATTTTTGTTTTAGATTCCGTCACTCACAGGTGAAGAGTACCTATGATAAAAATGACAGACTTCTACATGCTTTGTAAGTGGGAAAACCTGCAAAATAAGGCAGTGTGTTCTCCCCACTGTATATGGTTGATATTCTGCATTGCGAGACACTGCAACATAATGAAATATATTTTGTGAAGAGTGTAGTTGGTTATTGGTTGACTTAAAGGTCATACTGGGTCCAATATGTTAATTTTTGTACTTGGTACATAACTGCTACTGTGTAGCAAGCAATTCTAAGAGTTCCATGCTACTGTATTTTACTTTCTTCTAGTGTCTCAGGTTTGTAGCTTAAGTCGATTATGGTATTAAGCTGTACAGTTTTGGGGAAATGCCAAGATGTTGGAATATATGTAAACAATAGAGTATTTTCTAAGTATAAACATTACAAATATTTATAATATATGCCAGTAAAAGAACTGATGCGAAACGTTTGGTCGTGTGTTTTTTCCAAGAAAACTGCCATAAACTGTTCCTCATTTGCATATCTGACCCAAATGACGCAAAGCAAATGTCATGCCTTTCCTGTTTTACCTCTCAAAATACAGAAGATAATTATATTAAATGATATTAATGGTCAAATTAATATCACAAGGTATATCACAAAGTATAAAAATATTTTAAACTAAAATGTACACACACACACACACACACACACACACATACAGCGATTGTTTTCTGACAGTGGGCTGTACCAAGGGAGAAGCGGAGTGGCGCATCCTGTTTTCAGCATGCCAATCCTTATTAGCATCCACATTCATGCTGGGCCGGGGGAAACGTGACATTAAATATAAATGTTAACCCAGTTTCATCAAAAAGCTTCCCTCAGTAACAGCTTTAAATCAGGAAAATATATGCAATGTGAGATTTTCGTGTTCTCAAAACATAAACGGAATTGATTTATGAAGTCGTGCAGAAAACCATATTCATCGTCACTGCTTCTGCCACTGAGGCCACAATAGTTGTATTGATGTCGATGTATAAAATTATGCAGAACCACATAAAGTAAGATATCTTCAGATTAGTAGCTAACCTTTGAATCACGGCATGATGTTGAGCTTTTTACAATGATGGAGCTCTTCTTGCAACTCTGCTAATTATGCACAGCGTTTCATAAATTGAATCCCAATGACCCAATTAATTTTTTACAATGGCTAACACATATTTCATGAATTTGTAGTACATTTCCTGAAAACTATAAACACTCAAAAGTCACACCATGTTGATTCTAATCCAGACTTGTCGCCGAATATGAAGCATTATACTCAAAACCATTCTCAAAGCCATATTTATACTGTCACGTAAAAGAAACTTTACCCCGAGGTGCATCGAATCCAATGGCACTGCTGAATAGCCATGACACATTGCTGAGCGGAATTTAAAATGCCATTAGAAAAAGGCATTAAGGAATCAGTAACCATGTGTTCCAGAATTTTCCATATGGATTTTTTCCTTTGCATGATATTATTAGATTGTAAGTTATGTCTAGAGAGAATGCTGAAATGTATTTATGCTGAAAATACACAAATATCAAAATTATTAATTTTGCGTGGGTTTCAAAATAAGATTTCAGCCTTTAAGGTCCATCATTAATGTTGGGCCGCTGGTCCAGTGGTTGTAAAAATTGCTTGTTGACTAATTATGCTTATTTATTATTTACACCTTGACAAATCTTTGTTGAGAGTTTTAGAATTACGATGATTATTTGGTTATGGATTAGCAGTTTTCTGTACATGACAATTTAGCTTCACAAAGAGAGTTGTGTGTAGAGTTTTGCAAAAAAGTGTGAATGGAACAGAGATTTGTGTGAAGACAGGTGAATTGTGATTTTGGGTTAGGGTGCATGGTGTTCCTCCCGAGATTAGGTTAAATGTTAAGTGTATTCCAAGATAATGTGCTTAGCCTGCAGCTTGAAAAGAGAGTCATTAATCACTGTTGTAGTTAATACAGCACATAAGACTTACATAGATATCAAACACTCAGTAAGCCTACTGAGCCCTAGGAAGGAACGCCAATGGAGGACAGCTGTTTCTCAAAAGGGACTAAAACAGACATGATCATGCTTACAATTATCACATCCATTTGGAAAGGCTAACAATTTACACTCATTTTAGAATAAACATTTGAATGAAACAGAAATGTGTGCAATAAAAAAATAATGAAAAAAGTGAAAAAAGTGTGAATAGTGCTTATGGCTTGGGGTAAATGGTCTTACTTCAAGACTTTTTATAGAACCTGTTCTAGATAGAAATTTTGATAGCAATTTTACAGAACGTTTAATCTGTCCCTGTAACAATTTCCAGGATTATAAAACAATATAAATGTGCGTTATTTGAGGAGTAGTATCTACTCGTGATACAGTCACTGTTGGATCCACTGACATCTTGATCCAGGTCAGCTTTTCACTGGGGTATTCTCCTGTCCTGTAATCTTCTCTAGGTGAGGCAATACTGATTGGCCAAATCACTGCCTATTGTGCATAAGCATCAAGATGCTCCATCAGCAAATCTTTCGAGTGTGACAGAGAGAGCTTTGTTCACATACAAAGGAATTCTGAAAGAGAGTACTGAAAGTAAAAGTTCAATAAAACCTATAGAAAGTAATCATAAAATATTATCTTCAATAAAGAGTAACCAGTTCAAACAAAGGATTAGAAGACAAAAAAAGAAACCATCAACAGTGCTCGCTCATGAAACAAACTACCAAATATACCCAATCTTAGTTTCAGAACAGTCAATCAATATTCACCATAAGTGCAAACAATGGGAAAGAGCGTGCTCAGGGATGAGATGAACAGATCAGGAGGGAGATGGGCACTCGTGCTGCGCACACACACACACACACACACACACACAACACACACACACACACCATCCTCCTAGCACAAACCTGTTCATGTATGAGAGAGATCTCTTGCGCACAGGGAAGACAGCGCAAGAGATCAGCGCATTCTTAATGGCAAACCCACCTAACCCAAACAGGTAGAACCTGGAAATACTTTATTTTGATGTGCAGAGCGGAAAGCAGCCTCCGTGTTGATTGGTCAGGAAAGCCAAGGCAGCCATCTTTGAAGTGATCCCCTCACTCACATGTCATCTGACAGGATTTTCTAATTTCCTTTCTTTTTCTGGTACGCTTCCACTCACCTCTCCTTCCAGGGCACTGTGAGTTCCACCGTCATTATCTGTTCTCCCTGTCTGTGCATTTAATGATGTCCCGACCAGAGAGACGTGTCAACAATGTCAGAGGTCCGCTGACTCCTGTCTGTCTAGGTCTGCACATCCTCCCCCCCTCCATCCATCAGAGTCTGGTTTGGGTCTGCGTCTGTCAGCTGCAGAGGTAAACTGTGATGCCTTGTCAATCAGCAGAATGACTCAACGGCCGCCGCCTGCCCTTCACTAAGGTCCTACATGACTCTGAAATTTGAAAAGGTGAAGGCAAGATTACCGCTGACCCCTCCCAACACATTCACCCACTGTTCCAAAAATGATCTAGCAGCAGGCAGAGGGCGGGCAGGCAGTACAGGTCAATCATGATCAAAAAGCCATGCCACCTGAACAGATTCTTTCACAGTGGTGTGGCCCTCAGCAACTGTCGGTTTATCACAATGAGACTTAGAAGACTATTGTCATAATTTCAGGGCACCAACAAACTGTGAACCCAAATAAAACAGTTGCATTATACTGCACCCAAACATCTGCTCATGGTCATTTCCATGCATCTAGATATAGTGAATGAATACACTGGAACTGTGAATATGTACATCAACTGTAAATGGCTTTATTGGGTACAGTGCCATTATTGAAAATGTTCATTACCCATTCTATATACATCTATATACAAATGTTGGACATTCTGTCCCTCTGTCTACTAGCAGCGCCATAAAATCAATGACAGTTCTGGGTATGTGGGGATTTGATACACTACTGATTTTGCAGGTTTTCCCACTTACAAAACATGTAGAAGTCTTTAATTTTTTATCATAGGTATTCTTCAACTCTGAGTGACTGAATCTAAAACAAATATCCAGAAAACCACATTGTATGATTTTTAAGTAATTAATTTGCATTTTATTGCATGACATACGTATTTGATACATCAGAAAACCAGAACTTAATATTTGGTACAGAAACCTTTGTTTGCAATTACAGAGATCATACGTTTCCTGTAGTTCTTCACCAGGTTTGCACACACTGAAGCAGGGATTTTGGCCCACTCCTCCATACAGACCTTCTCCAGATCCTTCAGATTTCGGGGCTGTCGCTGGGCAATACGGACTTTCAGCTCCCTCCAAAGATTTTCTATTGGGTTCAGGTCTGTAGACTGGCTAAGCCACTCCAGGACCTTGAGATGTTCCTTTAATGGAGCCACTAATTAGTTGCCCTGGCTGTGTGTTTCGGGTCGTTGTCATGCTGGAAGACCCAGCCACCACCCATCTTCAAAGCTCTTACTGAGGGAAGGAGGTTGTTGTCGAAGATCTCGCGAAACATGGCCCCATCCATCCTCCCCTCAATATGGTGCAGTCGTCCTGTCCCCTTTGCAGAAAAGCATCCCCAAAGAATGATGTTTCCACCTCCATGCTTCACGGTTGGGATGGTGTTCTTGGGGTTGTACTCATCCTTCTTCCTCCAAACACAGCGAGTGGAGTTTAGACCAAAAAGCTACATTTTTGTCTCATCAGACCACATGACCTTCTCCCATTCCTCCTCTGGATCATCCAGATGGTCTTTGGTAAACTTCAGACGGGCCTGAAGTTTGCACTGGCTTGAGCAGAGGGACATTGACCAGGTCCTGCCGTGTAGTTCTGGGCTGATCCCTCACCTTCCTCAGGATCATTGATGCCCCACGAGGTGAGATCTCGCATGGAGATTAGACAGAGGGAGATTGACTGTAATCTTGAACTTCTTCCATTTTCTAATAATTGCGCCAACAGTTGTTGCATCTCACCAAGCTGCTTGCCTATTGTCCTGTAGCCCATCCCAGCCTTGTGCAGGTCAACAGTTTTATCCCTGATGTCCTTACACAGCTCTCTGGTCTTGGCCATTGTGAAAAGGTTGGAGTCTGTTTGATTGAGTGTGTGGACAGGTGTCTTTTATACAGGTAACGAGTTCAAACAGGTGCAGTTAAAACAGGTAATGTAACAGGAGGGCTTCTTAAAGAAAAACTAACAGGTTTGTGAGAGCCGGAATACTTACTGGTTGGTAGGTGATCAAATACTTATTTCATGCAATAAAATGCAAATTAATTATTTTAAAATCATACAATGTGATTTTCTGGATTTTTTTGATTCCGTCTCTCCCAGTTGATGTGTACCTATGATAAGAATTACAGACCTCTACATGCTTTGTAAGTCGGAAAACCTGCAAAATCGGCAGTGTATCAAATACTTGTTCTCCCCACTGTATATCTTCATAGTATCAGCCCTTTAACTGCAATTTAGTGAATTTAGTGAATAAATGCTTCTCCAGGCCTGACCATTTTCATGTGGTGACCTTTGATTGTGGCAATCAGTTTTTTTCTTCAACTCATATTTGAGGATGATGGCCAATTCTTTCAAATCTTGTCGTGCCTCCACATGAATCTGCCTTGAAAGGTGATCAGTGGTGCCAGGTCTGTAGTGGAAAGGCAATCAGTTAATCAAGTTTATTTTATAAGGCCTTTGTTGCATCAGTAGCAGCCTAAAACCTCAAAGACAGTAAAACATCGTAAAGAAAAGTATTGTTACAACTGACAACTATTTTACGTTTTAGTCCTGAAATGTCACGTGGATATTATACAAGTATATAATGTTTCATGCGATATCAGGATTCAGCAGAAATTATCCAGGTCAGCCACACAACCAAGTTGACTTTAGAGTGGGATGACCAGGTGGACTGTGGACCGCATCAATAGAAGAACACACCTTGGTTGACTTTCGAGAAGGTTGACAAGGTGGATTGTGGACAGCAAACGTAGAAGAAAACCAATAGGTTGACTTAAGAGAGGGATGACCAGGTGGACTGTGGACAGCGACCGTAGAAGACAACAACCAGATTTAATTTAGAGAGGGATGACCAGGTGGACGGTGGACAGCGACCGTAGAAGACAACAACCAGATTTAATTTAGAGAGGGATGACCAGGTGGACGGTGGACAGCGACCGTAGAAGACAACAACCAGATTTAATTTACAGAGGAATGACCAGGTGGACTGTGGACAGTGACAGAAGAAGTCATCAGGCAGAATCTACATTTGAAGAATGTTAAGGTACTCCTTTATTCAACAGTACACCAGAAAGATCAGAGGGAGCATTCATACAACCCAACATGACACCGGACAGGATAGTCTAAGTCTAACACTCCAGCACATAGACAATTGAAGCATATACACTGGGGAATTTTGAAGGGGGTTTTGGAGGACATTGTGCTCCTGTCCAAATATTCCCATAGACATTTAGAACCAGGCAGGACATTTATTTAGACATTCTAGGCACAACACAGACGCCTGCACCTGTGTTAATGAGCGATGGGAGCACACCTATAGACAGATCATAACTGAATTTTGTCAGGCACCATCCTCCCAAGGTCATGCCAAGAGAAACTCCTTTCTGCTATTTCCCTCTGCTTCGTGAGCTCAGGGGACCGGGACAATGTGAGAAACCACAGAGAGGAGTCTCTCTAGGTGTGAGCTGTGGAAGATGGGGCCTGCCAGAATTCAGCTGCTGTTCAGTTCAGTTCCTAGTGCTTTGTAAGTACGCCACTGAAATAGTTTCATAGTTCTATTAATGACATAACTCCATTTTGAGCAATTGAGAATTAATAACCCAAGGAAGCAGTGTGTCATCAATCTATCAATCAATCACATGTATTTATAAAGCCCTTTTTACAACACCAGTTGTCACAAAGTGCTTTTACAGAAACGCAGAAACACACACAGACATCATTGGTCTGTGTGTTTGCAATAGTTATATTGCCCTTCGCCAAGTCTATAATTCAGGTGTCTTTCTCTTGGGAGAAAGGCTACGAGAGTGTCCCTCGATAATCATGCACAACTCCTGACCCAGTCGCAATAAAACACTGAGAAGAGACACATTCTTAGCACAAAACATGTCCAGTATAATCAGGGGAATCAGAAATAGTTAAGGTAGCATAGGGAGTGAGTCAGCTTCTTCTCTGAATTGAGAAAGAATGAAACTCCCACAAGGACTCTGGTGGAGGAGAGCGTTTCTCAATTCTGGATCCTGCAGGTAAACCACAGGTGGATGAGTTAAGCAGTGAAATCCAAGGGGATATGAGTGATCATGATCAGGAGCCAACTGTCAATTGAAAATTCAATTCAGTCATGCCTACAATGAAGTCATTCCTCATCTATTATAAAGCTGATATAGGGCACGCCTCCTGAGCTGCAGAAAAGATGGAATCATAGTCAAATATATCGACTCTGGATACGTGTGAACCTGAACCAAACCAAGAGAGCACTGCCACTGTCTCATTCCCCTCACGAAGGGGCATGAATGGAAGAGCAAAGTGAACAGGAGAAAAGATTCAGCAACTCCTCGAGGACACTGGAATTTGTAAATAACCACCTATAATTTGATCTCAAAATCATGTAGGTTGCGAGGTGGAGCCACCATGGATCGGACTTGTTTGTCCAGCACATCCCACAGATGCTCAATCGGATTAAGATGTTGGGAATTTGGAGGCCAAGTCAACACCTTGAACTCTTTATCGTGTTCCCAATGGCTTGTTATCATCACACAGTGCATCCTGGAGCCATCACCTCCCAAGGTAAATGGCAAAAACATACAGGGCTATCCACGTGATGTATTGATTTAAAGGGGCACTTTACCCTGGGGGATCTTATCTAAGACCCCATTCAATGTTGCAAAACGTATCAAAGACAACAATATACGTAGCAGTGAGCACCATCAGCTTGTTTTAGATTAGGTACCTTGTACATCTAACACCAGATTCAAAATATAACTGAACTTAGCTGTTGACACATCTGCTTGGTTCATGCAAGATGGTGTATTGCCGTTATTGTGCAGCCAGATCATTTTTGAAATACGGGAGACCCATTTTTGCAACTGGACATGGATATTTTTTCATCAAGCTATTTCCAAATCCAGGTTAGTTGAATAGCCTACTGCTGAGCTTATCACTAGCTACACAACAAAGGCAGTTCAGTTTGTTGCATGTACATTTAACTCATTAAGTTGATGCTCAGTCCAAATCGACTTACATCAGTGAATGCATACATTTTCAAACTTTCTTTTTAATGGGTGTTACTAGTGCCATGCTCTAACTAATTGAGCTACACAGGATCTGTGATACATGAACCATTAATGCAAACCATGCAACTGATCCATTAACTGCCATGACAGTATTGTATGTTATTTTCCCTTTTCCTACTGTGTGACTGTGCTCATTGCAAGTGGCCCTCCATTAGTGAACAGTCATAAGTCCCTCCAAATCAAATTTCATGTGGACTGTCAATTATTTAATACACCAGGTTAATGAAGCAGTCACTGTCAATTTCTTTGTTGTAAACAGAACAGTAAGGCTGAGTATTATAGGTTCCTGTATTTGTCCAACTGCTGGAAAAAAAACAGAGATGCAGAGGGAACCTTGATAAATACCAATGCTCAATTCATGGACCAAACTATTACGACCTACTATCTGCATGGATCTAACTTCATGTTTATGGATTACAGCAGTATGATGAAGAATTATACAACAGCGTAAAGACAAATGTATGTACAGTTGTACTGAAATGTTTGCATACCCTTGGGGAATTAGTAATACATTTACCATTTGTAAAGAGTGAGCAGGCAAAACACGTCTTTTATTTCTTGTGGGATTCACATTCAACTGTAAGTCATAACAGAATGGCACAACCATAAAACAAAACATGGCAACAAAGAAGAATAATGAACTGACCCCTGTTCTTAAGATGGTGTATTGCCCCCTTTAGCATCAGTGACAGCTGCAGTCTTTTGTAATAGTTGTTTATAAGGCCCCAAATTCATGCAGGTGGTATAGCTGCTCATTCGTCTTGGCAAAATGCCTCCAGGTCATGCAAAATCTTTGGTCATCTTGCTTGAACTGCACATTTGAGATCTCCCCAGAGTGGCTCGATGATATTAAGGTCAGCAGACTATGATGGCCACTCCAGAACCTTCAACTTTTTCTGCTGTACTTGGCCTTGTGCTTAGGGTCATTGTCGTGCTGGAAAATCCAAGAGTGTCCCATGCGCAGCTTTCGTGCAGAAGAATGCAAATTGTCTGATAACATACTGCATTCATCATACGGAGCCACTCCTTAGTTGCCCTGGCTGTGTGTTTCGGGTCGTTGTCATGCTGGAAGACCCAGCCACGACCCATCTTCAATGCTCTTACTGAGGGAAGGAGGTTGTTGGCCAAGATCTCACAATACATGGCCCCATCCATCCTCCCCTCAATATGGTGCAATCGTCCTGTTCCCTTTGCACCTCCATGCTTCATGGTTGGGATGGTGTTCTTGGGGTTGTACTCATCCTTCTTCTTCCTCCAAACACGGTGAGTGGATTGTACACCAAAAAGCTCTATTTTTGTCTCATCAGACCACATGACCTTCTCCCATTCCTCCTCTGGATCATCCAGATGGTCATTGGCAAACTTCAGACGGGCCTGGACATGCGCTGGCTGGAGCAGGGGGACCTTGTGTGAGCTGCAGGATTTTAATCCATGACGGTATAGTGTGTTACTAATGGTTTTCTTTGAGACTGTGGTCCCAGCTCTTTTCGGGTCATTGACCAGCTCCTGCCGTGTAGTTCTGGGCTGATCCCTCACCTTCTTCATGATCATTGATGCCCCACAAGGTGAGATCTCGCATGGAGCCCCAGACCGAGGGAGATTGACCGTCATCTTGAACTTCCAGAGATGGGGACAAGTCACACATGGTCAAGTCCAAGCAAGTCTCAAGTCTTAACCATCAAGTCTCGAGTCAAGTCTCAAGTCACAGTTCAGATAAATCAAGCAAGTCAAGTCAAGTCAAGGGTACACCCTAAGCAGGTCAAGTCGAGTCCTTATAAGTTTCAAGTCAAGTCACAGTACTAAAGAGATGAACACACACACACACACACTGTCCTCTGTTTCTGACGTGCGCTCGGCGATGCTCGATTTCAAAATCAAATATTTTTCTCCTCCGCGGTGCAATTTTTTGGGGGGACGAAGCGGAGGGATCTTGAATCAGCCTGAAGGGGTTGTATTCGCTATAACAACCGCCTCGCTATATCTTATCCCGCTTATTACATACCTACCAAATAAATCAATAATTTGACACAAAATATTGATTTCAAAAGGAATGTATTGATTTAAAAACGATTGTATTGCTTCCTCTAAAGAAAATAGTCCGTTCCGTCTTTGGTTAGAATCCTGCTGCGTCCATAGCAACGCGCTGTTTTTCATGGCAACGGTCTGTTATCAAGAAATAACACGCATTCTGCACTGGAATTTAGCCAATCCATGTAATAAGGGCTAATAATAACAACCTTATAAACTAATTATTGTGACTGAAAAACAGCCTAATATGTAATTACGCTGTAATTATTCTTGTCTGTATGAGTAAAAAAAAAAACTCTTCGAAATGTTTAGGTGCTAGTAATCACATCGGCGCCCCCATGTTAGCCTTTCATGCAGTAAAGTTAACTGTTATGGTGTAAGCACAATGCTTTTAAGTTTCCACACGCAGTCCACAAACACTTGAAAATGCGCACATTTAATACAGACATTATAGCCTACGTGTAATAATATACATGCCCGCTCATTTTAAGATGCCCATCAACATTAAAATTCAGGCTATGCAACTGTTATAGTCAAATTCCCTTACATCTATTTACCAGACGTATTCAGTAATGATAATGGTCACATTTCTAACAAGAAAAAAAATAAAACATAATATGCAACCAAGGCCAAATTATGACAAACAAAAGATTAATTCATTACATTAGTAACTTAATCGTTATAGATCTTAGTGAAACTGAATATAAAGAGAAACTGAATATAAACTTTTTTACCTTTCCTTGTGGTTCTTAAAATGACGAAGGAAATTTGACGTTGTTGCATATTTTGCATCTGGCATATCTTTTTTTATTCACCCGGTCCAGTTCAAGTCCTTGTATCCAAACGATACTATTTGTGGAGCTCGACTAACGTTACTGTCTGCCATGTTTGGCGCGGTTTGAATTGTGCAGCGTTAAAGACACATACGCTGATAAGTGGTGCTGATGTCACAACATATACAATTATTTTATTGCTGTTTGTTTATTCTAAGTTCAAGTCATTGTCGAGTCTTCCACTTCAAGTCAAGTCTCAAGCAACTTGTTCTCAAGTCAAAGTCAAGTCATTTTCATACTTTAATCAAGCAAGTCACAAGTCCTGAAAATTGTGACTCGAGTCAGACTCGAGTCAAGTCATGTGACTCGAGTCCCCCACCTCTGTGAACCTTTCATTTTCTAATAATTGCGCCAACAGTTGTTGCCTTCTCACCAAGCTGCTTGCCTATTGTGCTGTAGCCCATCCCAGCCTTGTGCAGGTCAACAATTGTATCCCTGATGTCCTTACACAGCTCTCTGCTCTTGGCCATTGTGGAGAGGTTGGAGTCTGTTTGATTGAGTGTGTGGACAGGTGTCTTTTATACAGGTAACGAGTTCAAACAGGTGCAGTTAATACATGTAATGAGTGGAGAACAGGAGGGCTTCTTAAAAAAAAACTAACAGGTCTGTGAGAGCCGGAATTCTTACTGGTTGGTAGGTGATCAAATACTTATGTCATGCAATAAAATGCTAATTAATTATTTAAATATCATACAATGTGATTTTCTGGATTCAGTCTCTCACAGTTGAAGTTTACCTATGACAAAAATTACAGACCTCTACATGCTTTGTAAGTAGGAAAACCTACAAAATCAGCATTGTGTCACGCCCTGGCTATGCCTCTAGCCATCTCTGCGCTGGGCACGGGGCATAGCCAGGACAGGACAGTCCTTTTGGTCTCCCCAATTGGAGGCAGGTGTTGGTCGTTGCCTCCTATTTAGGGTGACCAGATGAGAATGGGTAATGTCCGTGGAGAGCTGGCCCCTCAACACCAAGTACCAGCTCCCGGTCTTCTCCACGTTTGTCCTCACCAGCGCCAGTGGAGACAAGGTGGGTGCGCCTGGCTGGCTCTCAGGCATTCTAATACACTAACTCTATAGGAAGGTTCTTGTATATAATGTCAGGTGGATGTATCAGTTTTAGTTATTTGTCTTCATCTAGGCTACTCTATGACATAAAAAGGGGACAAATAGGTTGTATTTTCTTTGTGCGTATAAAATAACAGAAACAACAAAAGTGTAATACATAAGCTATATAATACCTCCTAAGATTGGGTTGCGCTGGAGGCACGACGCTGGCATATTTCGCGGAGGATTTCACTGCTGCCAGCACTCTCAGCATCGCGTAAAACTGCAGTAATCCAGGGGTATTTTTTTGCGTTTTTGCTTTTTAGCTACGTGTTGACCTTGATCGGGTCCCGGGACACCAGCCTGAGCCTCCATTTCAAAAATGAATGAATGAAAATTCATGCCTATAGCCGCCTATACATACTATTGCAACTTGCAGCCAATGAGCAGCCGATGGGAGCTGGCTGCAGGACGCCTCATTGCATGGACAGTTTTTAATGTTCTATCATACTAGAACTAATCGAGAGTCAAAAAAAATATATATCATTACTCGAGAGTCTGCTTTTGAGACTTCGTTCAAATTTTCGGGACAATTAGGGCAGGATTCGGGACAACTGCTTGGATTTCGGGACTGTCCCGAATTTTTCGGGACGTCTGGTCACCCTACTCCTATTGGGGACCCCATTTAAGGCCTCTGATTTTGCCATGCTGGTGTAGTTCATTTTGGTTTCTCCTTTGTTTGGAATACCCCACGTCATTGGTCGCTGCCGTTGTTTGTTTTGTTTGAGTCTTTTGTTTCATTAAAACATGGATTATAACCTTTTCCTCGAATCTGCGCCCGTGTCCTACTCCTACCACAACCATGACACATTGTTTCAAATACTTGTTCTCCCCACTGTATATCTTCATAGTATCAGCCCAACTGCAAAAACCTTCTTGTGGATTCTTGCTAAATTAATGTTTTACTTATGTATAACCATTACATACTGAGAGGAGAAAGAACACTTTTGGAGAATCAGCATTTCTCAGGTCAGCATGAGCTCAACACTATGAG
Organism: Esox lucius; assembly: GCF_011004845.1. NCBI lineage: Eukaryota > Metazoa > Chordata > Actinopteri > Esociformes > Esocidae > Esox > Esox lucius. Next base: position 15,109,619 of record NC_047570.1, on the reverse strand, counting down.
TGTGTATCCTAGGAAGCAAAATAAAGTGTGAAGGGCTATTTATTGAAATACTGTATAATGCATACAGAATACCTGTCAATACAAACTAATATAAATATATATTGTGTGAAGGTATATTTAATAAGGCAAACCCTGAGGTTTTGTCAGTTTACTTAATATGTGATCATGAAAATGATGACTTAAATTAAATATGTTTCATAGATTGCCGCATGGCTTTGAAGTTAGAGTTCAATAATTCAATGGTATTTACTTTACAGGGGATGAAGACTGGTTTTATTGCCAAGTCAAGGTGAAGTTCTCCTGGTACAGTGAACACAATAAACCCTAATCCTCTGGGTAGCATTATATAACTCCTTCACCTTCCAGATAGAATTAAATACATCAAAATACATTTGGGGACTCCCATTGCATTCATTCAATTCCCATTGTTTTAATACTATTTGATAGCCATAATCTTCATATGTAACTTTTGAAAAATAGGGCCCTCTATATTGCAGTAGGAACCCTCATCCCTAAAGTGCACGAACACAATCATACCAAGAATCTCCCTGCTAATTTTATGTGTTGTGTAGTTAATATGCTAATAAACAACATCTCATCTGTTTTATGTGTTATTGGTTGCTGGTGTGTTTAATTAAATAATTTCCATATGAAAGATTCAGTTTTCAATTTTAGTCAACTTTATTGTTTAAGTAAGCTATCGTGCTGCCTTACAAGAAAAAGATAAGGGATTTTCAATATTTATTTATTTATTTATTGTATTGTCATTGCATGATCAGAAAAACAAATGATCCCTTGTAGCTCACTTAGTAAGAGCATGGCACTTGCAACACCAGTGTTGTGTATACAATTCCCACAGGGGGCCAGTATAAAAAATATATGCACTCACTAGTGGATAAGAGCATCTGCAAATTGATTTAAGTGTAACAAAATCTGCCCAGCTTGTTCATACAGCTGAGCTAATGTTTCCTTTAATTGGAAAGTAAACAGGGATGGCAAGAATACATTTGTCAGCACATCCTCAGGCTTGAGTCAAGTAGGGGTCACACAACAGTGAAATGGGGTGAATGAACCTCCCCCACGTTACTGTGCACAGCACATACTGTAGAAGTCAATATCAAAGAATAATTTCTGATTTATATTAAGCTAATTTAAACAATTGTTTTACAATGTCCATAATAAATATATTTCTTTTTGATATAAAAAATAGTTAGAAAAACTTTTAAGACCCATTAGTACATATTGAAGCTAGTGTGAGTCACAGAAAACAAATTCAAACCCTGTGTTTTTATAGGAGTAAATAGTATTGGCCCAAAGCCACATCATGCCACAATCAAAATAATTTCTTAAACACTCTTGGAAAAAAGTTGCATTATGCATATCTGTCTGGAAAGGGTAATAAAGCCAATTCAAAGAATCTGGTGTCCAAGACCAGAGTAAGGGCCTTATTGTATTTGCATCTTCAGTAGTGAATGTTCCCAGGAGTGACTGTCCTGCTAAAATCTCTTTAAGATTGAGGCATGAACACATCCAGGAAGTCATAAAGAACCATAGAACAATGTCCAGGGATTTGCAGGCCTCTCTCAGCTCATCTAAAGTCAGTGTTCTTGACTTTACTTCAACATGAGATTTATGGCATAGTGGCAAAGCAAAAATCACTGCTTACTAAGAAGAACATACAGTTAAGTCTGGAAATAATTGGACTGACCCAAGTTTTGTAAAATAGGCTGTTAACCAAAATTATTCAAGTTAAAGTTAAATAAATGTGTAGACTTAAATTGTAGAAGCTCTCCTTTAATTTGAGGGTATTCACATTCAAATTGGAGGAAGGGTTTAAGAATTACAGCTCTTTAATACGTAGCCCCCTCTTTTTCAAGGGACCGAAGGTAATTGGAAAATTGACAGAAAAGCTGTTTCATGGACAGCTGTAGGCTATTTCCTTCATTATTTCTTCATCAATAAAGCAGGTAAAATATCTGGAGTTGATTCCAGGTTTGGCATTCGCATTTGAAAGCTGTTGCTGTGAACCGACAACATGTGGTCAAAGGAGCTCTCAATGCAAGTGAAACTGACCATACTTAGGCTGCAAACAAAAATAACATCAGAGAGATAGCAGGAACATTAAGAGTGGACAAATCAACAGTTTGGTACGAATAAGAATGCACTGGTAAGCTCTGCAACACAAAAAGGCCTGGATTTCCATGGAGGACAACAGTGGTAGATGATTGCAGGATAATTTCCATGGTAAAGAAAAACCCCCTCACAACATCCAGCAAAGCGAATAACACTCTCCAGGAGGTAGGCATATCATTATTTACCATAAAGAGAAGACTTCACGAAAGCAAATACAGAGGGTTCACCACAAGGTGCAAACCATTCATCAGCCTCAAGAATAGGAAGGCCAGATAAGACCTTGCCAAAAAACATCTAAAAAAGCCAGCCCAGTCCTGGAACAGAATTCTTTGGACAGATGAAACTAAAATCAAGCTGTACCAGAATGATGGGAAGAAAAAAGTATAGAGAAGACATGGAACGGCTCATGATCCGAAGCATACCACAACATCTGTAAAACATGGTGGAAACAGTGTGATGGCATGGGCATGCATGGCTTCCAATGGTACTGGGTCACTGGTGTTTATTGATGATATGACAGAATACAGAAGCAGCCAGATGAATTCTGAAGTGTATAGGGATATTATGTCTGCACAGATTCAGCCAAATTCAGCAAAGTTGATTGGATGGAGCTTCACTTTACAGATGGACAATGACCCAAAACATACTGCGAAAGCAACCTAGGAGTTTTTTAAGGCAAATAAGTGAAATATTCTGCAATGGGCAATCACCTGATCTCAACCTGATTGAGCATGCGTGTCACTAGGTGAAGACAAAACATGGCAGAAAGTCCCACAAACAACAACTGAAGACAGCTGCAGTAAAGGCCTGGCAAAGCATCACAAAGGAGGAAACCCAATGTTTGGTGATCCATGCATTCCAGACTTGAAGCAGTCATTGCCTGCAAAGGACTCTCAATAAAGTATTAAAAATTTAAAAAAAAAATATGATTGTGTTCATTTGTCCAATTACATTTGAGATCCTGAAATAAGGGGACTGTGTATGAAAATAATTGCAATTCCTAAAATGTTCATACAATATTTTTATTCAACCCCATGAATTAAAGCTGAACGTCTGCACTTCAATTGCATCTCGGTTGATTCATTTCAAATCCATTGCGGTGGTGTACCGAGCCAGAATTCTGAAAATTGTGTCAGTGTCCAAATACATCCGGACCTAACTTTACATGTTCATCTAGACTTTGCTAGTAAGTTCCAGTCTCAAGAGTTCTGGAACAATTTTCTATGAACAGTTGAGTCAAAAGTGTAATGTTTTGGGTGACATGGGCCCTGTATCTCTGGCAAAGAAAAAAAGCATTCCACATTAAGACCTTCATAAAAATGGTCAAGCATGATGGTGGTGTTATGGTGTGAGGACGCTTTGCTGCATCAAGACCTGGACAACTTGGCATTATTAAAGGAACCATGACTTCTGCTTTGTATCAGAGAATTCTACAGGGGATTTTCAGGCCGTCCATCTGTGAGCTGAAGCTGAAGCACGGTTGGTGCATACCGCAAGAACACAATCCAAAAAACACAGCACAAAGGATGAAAAACAAGAAATTTTAAGTTTTGTAATGACTTATTCCAGACCGAAATCCCATTTAGATGTTTGGCAGGACCTGAAACGGGCAGTTCATGCTCGATAACGCACAGTTGTCGATGAGTTTAAGGAGGGGGAGTGGGACAATATTCCCCTAAAGCACTGTGAGAGACTGATCTGTAACCACATAAAGTGTTTCCTTGTGATCATTGTTGCTGAAGTTACAAGTTTGTGACTCTAAGGGGACAATTACTTTATCACACAGGTCAGTGGGTGTTGCATAGCTTTCTTTAATGTAATGAAATTAGAATAACATGTGTGTTGTTTGTAATACGTATTGGTGTAATATCTGATAATGTTTAAACTGGGGAATTACTTTTTCTCAGCATGTCAGTGCTGAAAGGAAGATGAAGAGGAATCAGGTTCAGATATGTGATGTTGAAGGAGCTCACAGGGAAACTCAACAGCTAATCAGATTAAATTTGCCACAGCTATGAGTGAGGCTGGGCACTAGGTGCAGCCCAATATCAAAAGATGAACTGTAGCATCAATATTAATAATATTCAACAATGACAATAGGCCAAAACAAATATTGTATTTCAGCAGTACCATCCAGTATTTTGGCAGTGATTATTTTGCTTGGTGTAATTTATTTTAATTTAAGAATATAAATTAACACACATACATACATGTATTCGTTTTGGCTGACAATACCACCACTTGAAGAGACGGCTGCTTACAGCTGGTGCTGAAAATAATGAAGAGGCTTCAATACTAACGCTAATTGATTGCTGCCTAGCAGTGGATAAACCAGTGCATCGCTCGAATACAGGTACTGATTTCCAAAACAATGACAAATTGCCCTGCCTCTGAAACCTAGTTGATCTTCTGTATGCGTTGTGAGTTTGTGTATGTATGTGAGTGTTGTCTACATGTGTGCATGGGTTATCAGAGTGTGCGCGCGTGCGTGTGTGCGTGTCATGAGTGTATTGATGAGTGTCAATGTTCTGAGTGTGTTTATGTGAATGTGCGTTATGAGTGTGTGTTTGTACACAAGTGAGAACCCCAGGTTCTTATTCATCCCTCCTCCTGACTTTGGATAATTGTCTGATGGCTGTGATCCCAAACACAGTGTGGAAAACTAGGGCATGGGGAAGGAGCTTCTCCTTGGTATTAATATGCTGATAGAACTATATGTGATAACAAGCTCCATACCTCACAGATGCTATTACCCTCTGCAGTGCAGGTCCTATCATCCTCCTACTGCTAATGCAACCAGGCTGCAGAACTGATTAGGCTGCCTGCAGACAAACCTGCACTTAGACTCACTGTTTCAGATTAGCAAAGCTTCCCAGGGAGCAAAGAGCCCACAAGCCCGAAAACGATAGCTCGTCATACGGCAGAGAATAACTTAAGCTATTTGTTTGTCTGTTGTTACCCCACGATACGATTAGATTATACAAAATAATGGCCAAGGAGATTGTCAGCTTGTGACACTTTATTTTATTAGCTTTGCTGAGCAAAACTGATCTTGAAAATGTGTGATGGTACCTAGTCTGGATTAATGATGCTATGAAAATGACCTACAGTGTGGTTGATGAGCCCTGTGATGAGACCCTGTGCCACACCTATCATCATTTATGGAGATGCTGATTATATTAGTGTTGTGCTAGTTTGGTAAAAGGCCAAATCCAAACAAACACTTGTCAGGCATATATTTAATATGCTTCTCACTCGTCCTTCCCACTACAACCATTGGCCCTGAGTAGCATTAAACACACCTGGCCAGGAACAAGAAATGTGATATGCTAATGATATCTTGCAGGGGAAAACTGAAAGCATAGTGGGGCATTTGAAACTGTACAACCATGGGCAAGATCACACAATCACAAACACACTTATACTACACATCGTACAAAAATATTGATCAATCCCAGAAACCTCCCCAATGAGTCAATGTGGAGAAAAGGAGGAGAAATGAAGGAGTCATAACTGTTATTTGCAGTGATGTGCCCATGTCAGCACTTGTTTGGACTTACCACAGGCGTTGTAAGAATCCCCACAGTAGTTGCATACAGAGAAGGAGGAGGTGCTGTGAAGTAATTCAGTGTTACCCACAGAGACAGGACCATGGACTTTACCCCTATGAAGTCAGACTGAATTTGAAGTGAATTTGATGAGTGCTACAGAGTTCATAAAACATGTTGATCATTGAGGCATGAATTGTGTAAGGCTCCAGCCATTCCCATCAGAAAATCTTGTTATCATCATTTGGCTGTTTTTCAAAAATGGATAATATATTTGTCAAGTAATTAGCATACCTCAATATGGGAATTGCTTCCAATCAAGGTGTTACTAAGGAAGTTTAGACATCCCATCATTGTTCGAGTCCATAGATCATCATGACATGAGACACTTTGGTGTGGATACCCACCTGTCTTTACCAATGAGAGAAGGTCTTATCACCCTACACATTCAAACTGGAATTATTCTCCAGTACATCAAACTAGGATTTGAACTCCTGGCAACAATGACTCCTATTGCATGACAGCAACTCAGACCATTGCACCATTCAGGATCCCCATATAGGAGCATTTTCAAAATACGTTAAAAAAAAACACAATTTGCAAGTGGACACTGGCATCTTGAATATACATATTTAATCAAATGGGTATCGTCAACTACAGAATTGTAAAACCTGCCTCCTGCTACACATTTGTTATGTTTATTTTTTGTTATGTTTGATTTGATAATAATGTCCACAGAGTTGCCAGAAAATAAAAAACGACACAGTTTTTTCAACACATCACATAATTTTGTGTAACCGTGTATGTTTGCCTGTGTGTGCTTGTGTGTGTTTGTGAAGAGGTGTTGGAAGAAGCATACAGACATGGCAGCCCCTCTGTGTCTGCCTCCTACACCTTCTGTCTATCTGCTGGAGTGGAGCACCAAGAGAATTAGGCCACTGCCAGGGGGATGAAAGCTCAGTGACGCACCACACGAACATCATAAAGACCCTGTCTGAAAATAACTTATTATTCTGTCAAACAATGTGTGGGTTTTGTTCTAAAATGTACCGAAATATAAGATATATGAGAATGTTTTGGGTTAAATTATAATAAAATTAAAGTAAAAATGTACATATAAGCGGGTTTTTTTTAGCAAAAAAAAGTTAGTGTGAACATACTGAGTAAACTCACAATCCAGTTGCATCTGGTTGTCTCACAAATGTACATTGAGTCAACAACGTATTTCCAGTGTAGAGTTGGGTACAAACATACCGATTTACTGTTAAGTGAACATAAGGCACTAAACTAAGCTACAGATACAGCCTCCATCACGTCTTAATGCTTCACTCATCCATGGTTTAAAACAATACGTCTAATTTATCATTTTCATCCTGTTGAATTCACAAATGCTTGAAATATTTTGTCTGTACTGCAATGTATTTAGATTCATTTACACAGGAATCACAAAAATAGTATCTGAAACAATGTGTTTTATAACACCAGAAAAATTGCTTATTTGTTAGGGAAAAACGACTAATGCGCAGTAAATTGTTTCCTAAAGGCAAACACACTGAGCTAAATTAATTATACAGTGACTGCACAGAGCCCAGACGAAAATGAGAGACAAGTCACCCAGGGAATTAGTGCACAAAACTTTCCACACTTCTCTGCTGGAATCTAATTTGAATGTAACCTTAGTGCCCATCAGTCTCAATCTTGAAGAAACAAAATCAATAGGAACTGGGAAAAGCTAATTGAACAAAAGCAAAAGAGTGTTACATTGTCTAACGCTTTGTTTCTCTCTTACACGGTACTTCACCCAACTCAATACATGTTGTGAATAACACTTCCCGTTAACATGGTGCCGGAATCAGAGTGTGATACTCACATTTTATTGAATTTAGCAACTATGTAACCCCCCCGCCCTAATTTCAAAACCTTTCCGTAAAATTGCTTTATTACGTTCTTTCACTATGTTCCACTTCCTGTTATTCAATGAATCAACGTTGATGGCCACCAGAGGCAAGAGTTATCCACTAAATTATCCTTGAAACAATTCCATTAAATTGTCTGTGTATTCCTTGTTATGCTTGTTTGATGGTAAAGATGTCTATATTCCTACAGCATTCTGAGACACGGTTAACTTGTGATATGTTAATTCCAGTGGCAATAGGGGAAAGAACATATTAATGATGTCAACATGAGAGGACAATGAGAATACATCTCAAAGAACATCTCAGTCATCATTAGCAAAGTTGGCCTGGGGTCACGTCAATATAAACAAAAGAAACAATTTGCCATAAAAAATATGTAAAATCTGATTGATTTGAAATAACTCCACAGAAAGAAACGGTATACTGCATTTTAAGTCACCACGCCTTTTTCCCATTGGTCAGAAACCTCAGGTTAAAGTCTAGTTTTTATTTATGTTTTTTCGTTCAGTTGTAAATTCATCTATAAAATATGGCACCATATAAATGGCTTTAGGCTGCAAGTTATGCGAAATATATATATATATTGATGAGTTTTTGCAAATCCATTCAGTTTTCTAAGTTGATTTAATACGTTGAAATATTGTAGATGTTTTTGTTTATATTTAATGGAAATGTTAATTCAACATCTATGTCCACTATGTAACAACTTAGAGCAGAACATGTACTTTGCACTGACATAAAAGACAATTGCAGGCAGAGAAACATGTCTGGGTACAAGTTATAGATTTATGAAAGCGCTGTGACAGGGATGAGATAGTGGTCAAAAGAGAATATGCTGTGATAACAGGATTTTATAGATGCAGGATTTTGAGTTATTTGTGTTAACATCTGTTCTGACAAACAGTAATGCAGTTGTGCTCAAAAGTTTATATACCCTTGGAGAATTGGTAATATATGTACCATTTGTAAAGAAAATATGAGTGAGCAGGCAAAACGTCTTTTATTTCTTATGGGATTCACATTCAACTGTAGGTCATAACAGAATGGCAACAAAGAAAAAAATGTACTGACCCCTGCTCAAATGTCTGCATACCCTTAGTTCTTAATACTGTGTATTGCCCCCTTTAGTATCAATGACAGCATGCAGTTTTTTGTAATAGTTGTCTATATGAGGCCCAAAATTCTTGCAGGTGGTATAGGTGCCCATTCATCTTGGCAAAATGCCTCCAGGTCATGCAAAATCTTTGGTCGTCTTGCATGAACAGTACATTTTAGATCTCCCCAGAGTGGCTCGATTATATTTTAAGGTCAGGAGACTGTAATTGCCACTCCAGAACCTTCACCTTTTTCTGCTGTCATGTCGTGCTGTCATTGGGTCATTGTCGTGCTGGAAAGTCCAAGAGTGTCCCATGCGCAGCTTTCATGCAGAAAAATGCAAAATGTCTGCCAGTAATTTCTGATAACATACTGCATTAATTTTGCCATCATTGTTCACAAAATTCCCTGTGCCTTTAGAGCTCACACACCCCCTAAACATCAGCGAGTCATCACCATGCTTCACAGTGGGGATGGTATTCTTTTCACTTTTCATGCCTTGTTGACCCCTTTTCAAACATAGCACTTATGGTTATGACCATACAGCTTTATTTTGGTCTTGTCACTTCAAGTTACAGTGTCCCAGAAGCTGTGAGGCGTGTCAAGGTGTTGTCAGGCATATTGTAACCAGGCTTTTTTGTGGATTTGGTGCAGTAAAGGCTTCTTTCTGGCCACTTGACCATGCAACTAATCTTTTTCAAGTATCGTCATATTGTGCTCCTTGAAACAACCACACCGTCTTTTTCCAGAGCAGCCTGTATTTCTCCTTAGGTTACCTGTGGGTATTTCTTTGTATCCCAAACAGTTCTTCTGGCAGTTTTGGCTGAAATCAGTGTCTCAGAAGTCCTGACCCTGACTATATAGGAGTCACCCCAGTGGGTCATCTCCCTTCCCAGAGCCCTTGGGTTTTCTCTTTGCAGAACATAGAAAAAAACAACAAACAGATTAACAGAGCCTTCTGACCTGTTAATTACTTATTTAGTTGCCCCAAGACACAACAAGATCCCATTCTTAGATTGTGAGCCATTTATTGAGCCAGTTATTTTGTATAATATCAAATTAAAGTATCCACACAAGCGACTGGATTCGCCGGTCGGAGGAAGTGATTGCGGTTTGTGAAGGTGACGGCTATCCAGGCCTGCCATGCAAGGATGTGATAAATCCTCTCTATGTAACTTTTCCATAGGCCCTTAGTGCAAAAGAGATATTATTTTACTATGTTTGTCAATATACCTGGTAACATGTCTGTCAATATTCCAGGTAACATACAGTAAGGGTCAATAAACCCTGAGGAGACATTCCCCCAAAGTATATGTAAAATTGATGCAATGACAGTGATTCTTGTTACATTTGTTCATGACGGTTTGCGAAGCAAAGTGGAATTTGCATGTACCTTCAGAATTGTTTTTCAAGATAGTAATAGTGGTTTGAGGCTGTTTCGAGACAACTATATAATAGTTTTTGTGATGTTACATAGCTGCTCCTTGTGAATGTCTTACTGCAAAGCAAACCTTTTTCTGATCTATGATGAACATGATTGGCTACAACTGTTTGTTTCACACTGCCTACAAGGCTGTTCTACACAGTTTTACCTTCTTACTTTGAAAAGGAAAAGATAAATGGGCATTGTAGTCAGTGGCCCAGTTTTCAAGGGGCTCCAATCACAGAGAAAACAGAGACAATGGTATACCACACAGAGAGGGGAATTTGACAAAATCTCAGTAGAAAAGGTTGAAACTGAATATCCAGCCGAGCAAATTTGTTTGCATTCTTTATCTTCTACTTTCTGTGTGAACACAACCTGTGATTTATTACTTTTGCTGAATATCAAAACAAATTCATTAGGCAATGTTTGACTGGTGCTTCAGCTTTTCTGCCTCAAGAGTGAGTTATGGCAGCGAAAGCTTCTAAAGGACAGAATTAAGCTAATGCGTCTTTTCTACCCAGTCTTGGATATTCAATCGGTACAGCCCAACCACAGTGAATATCAAATTAACCTTAACTATCAGGCAGGGAGTGGGACCTCCATCTTAGTCACCAGTGAGGAGTGTTTGATTGTTGGAGCCTTCTTAGTTCTTTGATTATCCACTCCTCATACACTGTGTTTGGCCTTAATGACTCACTCAATTAATGATGTCAGGACATAAGAGCTGACATTGTCTTAAAGGAACACCATGGGCAGAATCTCTTATAGCCTAAGTATATTTCACCACAACTCGAGCTGAAATTAATTCTGTCAAAGTAAAAATTGCGTTGCTAGACTACAGTTAGTTTTTTTGTGCCTTAAATTGTTATGGCAGAGCATCATTATTTTTCCACTTCAAAGCCCTTAAAACACTTGTTGTTTGGTATTTTGGATTTGAAAAACTCAAGCTGACTTCACTCTTATGATGTGAGGCAGGTCATTTTGCCTATAGGGAGCTGAACTAGTGAGTGAGCATCAGAGTTTCAGGGTATGTTTGAGTCTGATTTCTCCTGACAGTCTACAATAGCAGTCTGGGCAAAATAATGTACAATCTCATCAGACTGAGCTGGCTGAACACAAAGGCCTTCAGGCACATCCATAGGACGGAGGCTTACTTTCCTTCTGAAAAGTCAGTGTTATTACTGTATCTTGACTGGAGCCTGTCCCCAATCTGCTCAGCTGATTATCACCCCTGCAACACAACCTGGACTCAGGGGTAAACGTCATCTCCCTAAGGTTAGGGGTTACAGTTATGTTAAGTTACAGTTAGGTTATAGGTTAAATTATAGCGTTGGATAACATTGTAAGTAGTTGCAAAGTAGTTCCAACATTTAAAATGAGCTAAAATTGTCAAGTAAACACACGATTCCAATCAAACAACCACTCTCAATTTTTTGGCATTATAATGTAGACACTCTTTGGGATCTTAAGCACACCAATTATTTTGATATATTACAGCCAGTGGAGGGTATACGCAGGTATACGCCGTATATCCTCTTTTTTGTCAGCTGCCATTGCGTACACTCACTTCTTACCAGTGGTTTGGTGGAGGGTATAAGCAGGTATACGCTTTCTTCCCACTTTTTTTGTCAGCGGGCATTGCCATACTGACTACTGATGCGTATGAATGTAGTACAGTGAATGTATATGCAATATATATATATATATATATTTGTGGTAGATAAACTATGTAAAAAGTAGCATACAAAAACCTGTCGCAGAATTATTTCAAACGCAACATTTTAAAAACGACCAATAAATAATGTGCCCGAGAACGACGTATGAAATAGCTCTGATTGGCTGGTTATTTAGAACTTCATGTTACATCACTTTTGTCAAATATTTTTGAATATTCCGATTTTTTTTCGAGGCAAAATTATATTTCCATAGGCTTAACGTTACTTCCAAAATGCATTATGAAACGAACTCATCAAACAACCAAATAAACGTAGTCGAGCTGCAGACAAAACTGTCAGCTCTGCTGGTGCCCTTCCAGATGTGGAAAGATTTTGATAGCAACCGGATCCTCCATGTCAGGGGTGGGCAATTAATTAAGGGGCCACATGAGAAACCTGAATTGTGTCAGAAGGCCATACCAACGATAACTTGAACTTAATTCTGCTCAACTTTCTACCATTGAAATATGCACTAAATTATATATTTTGAATAGCTGGTACTGATAATCGGAAGAATAAAACTATTCTGTAAATATTTATATTCGGCGATGTGAAATTGTGGTGTAAAGGTCAAATAAGAAAACAAAAGCAATTATTGAATCAGTGCAATATTTTCTTTAACTTGTTAATCTCCACAAACAATGAAAAACAACAAACAACTTAACAAGTTTATAGAAATACAGCAATACAACAAACAATAACTTGTAATGTTTTCCACCTCATTTGACCTCTTCAGTGAGAATAATCCAGTCTGTTCTGGGCTTGAACAAGGGCATTGAAATCTGGCTGAATGTCTGAGGGGACTGTGCGAAGGACAGCTGAGAGGTGGTCATCAGTGATAGAGGATCTGTGTTTGGATTTGTTGAACTTCATCACAGAGAATGTCTGTTCACATATGTAGGTAGATCCAAAGAGGACTAGAATCCTCTGAGCATGCCTCCTCAGGTGTGGAAAGTTCTCCTCTTTGAGGGAGGAGTAAAAGTCCAGCAGTGAGACTGACCTGAAGTGCTCTGCCAGAAGTGTGTCAGACTGCAGGTCAATGAGTTCCATCTGAAGGGAGAAGAAACCATGTGCATTTCACTCACAAGAGTTTTGAAATCTTGAAATCACCTCAAACTCTGCATGCAGTGCTTCTAACATGGTTGAGTACTTGTGGCTGATCTTTTGGCTTCCTTTAGTGTTGGCAAGTGGGTCAGAATGATGTCCTTTACTTGGCTTGAGATAAGCTGCAACTTTCTCATGAAAGCCTTCACTGCACTGTACATCTCGTGCACAAAAAGGCCCTTGCACTGCAGTTTGACATTTAGTTCTTTCATTAGTGCAGTCACATCCACAGCTGATCTGAGGTCTGCCACCCAGTCTTTATCTGAAAGCTCTGGGATGTCATGTCCTTTCTTAACACAGAAATCCTGAATCTGGTCCCTCAGGTCCCAAACACTTCTCAGTACTTTGCCAAGGCTGAGCCACCTGACATTGCAGTGATAGCTTATGTCACCATGTTCAATCTCATTTTCCTCAAAAAATGCAAAACATTTTCTGTGATTTAATGCTCTCGCTCGGATGAAGTTAACTGTTTTAGTTACAGCATCAACAACATTTTCATTTTCATTTTTTCAGGTTCATTTTTAACAGTCTTACATAACTCTTACTGATGTATAATACAATGCAAAAATGTGAATTTCTGCACAGGGTTCATTTCTGTCACTTTATCCTGCATTCTCTTTAAAAGTCCAAAATGTTTCCCTGTCAGATTTGGACAACCATCTGTTTTCACACCTGCCAGCTTGTCCCATTTCAGTCCTAACATGTCCAAACATGCATTTACCTCTGTGAACAAGTCATTACCAGTAGTTGTCCCTTTCATTGACTGCATGTCAACCAACTCCTCCAAGATTTGAATGTTGGCAGTTATCCAACATAAGAAGATGAGTGGCTGGGCGGTGTCACGTACATCGCAGCTCTCATCCAAAGCCAGAGAAAAATTGTCAAAGTCGTCCGCTCTGTTCTTCAACTGAAGCTCCAAGTTTCCAGCGATGTCCTCAACCCGCCTTGTTACAGTGCGTCGGGAGAGTGACACGTTCTCAAATGCGCCCTTTTTCTCCGGGCACAACAATGCAACAGAGTCCAATTAGCACTGCTTAATAAACTCTCCGTCAGAAAACGCCTTACTTTTTCTGCCGATTTTGTGAGAAATTACATAACTTGTCCCGACGGCTGCATCTCTGGGGGTGTGAAGTTTCGTAAAAAGTCCTTGTTGGGTTTGCAGTTTTGCTTGCAACGCATCAGACTCCCACGCATGCTCTTCATCAGACAGATTTCTGTATTTATCCTCATGCTTGGTCGTGTAGTGGCAATTCAAATTATAATCATTTAACACAGCGACCTGTGTACCACAGATTAAGCAAACGGCTTTACCTTTAATTTCTATAAAGAAATACTTGGCAGTCCATGTCTTGCTGAAAACACAGCATTCGTTATCATCTTTTCTTTTCTTAACGTGAGCCGACATCTTGAGGGTAACCTGGCTAGCGTCACTTGTCGTTGTACACCTTCACTCTCAGCTCACGCACGCACGCATATACATCCATATGTAAGTAATACAAACGTAACTCTTTTCAAAATAACATTTCCAAAGGCTGAAGACCAAAAACCGAAACACCGAAAGAAAAGATTGTGTCATTTATCCGGTGGCCGAATTTTCAGTGCATCCCTAAAATTTATGATTGGCCTCACGTGGGCCGGACAGGGACGTACAAAGGGCCGGATGTGGTTTGCCCAGGTCTGCTCCATGGTAAGGACTTGGTACCTCCGTTGGTACAGACTGTACCTTACAGTATATCAGTAAATTACCTATTTATGCCTTAAATCAATTTGTCAATGTTGCGGTTTAGCAGTACTCCTCGTTAACTGCCTTAGCTAGCTAACATTTTCTAGCAAACTTTATTGTTGGCAATTTTTGAGTTTTGGAAATGGTAGCTAGTTCAATTGGAAAATGCGGGTAGGGAATCTGACATCAGGACTGTTAGTTGGCTAGATTTCTTATTTATCTATGTGGATCATACATTTTAATACAATATTGCAATCTTGTTGTGGTGTAAATTGGTCAACTTATTTGCACTTTCACTGTAACTTACTGATACTGTATGTTTGGCCAGACCTATAGACCTCTGGTCAGGATTCAAGAACGTTTAGGTTAGGTAGGATACTCTAGGTAGGTTAGGGTAGTTCTAAGACTTGGTTTCCAGTGTATCTAAAGTACATGGTGTTATACATGTGTCAGTTATTTGCCCATACTTTGAGATCAGAACAGAAAAGGCATCCATACCTGAAGAAGAAGGTCAAGGTGAGAAACTTGTACTTGGCATTTTTGGAGCAGTATCTCCTAATCAAGCACCTTTTTGGAGGTTTAACACAATCATCCCATCCTCAGCTACAGTAGAGCATTTATTTTCCTTTGCTGGACTGATCAACCGACCCCATCAATGACATGCCACACTTTTTGAAAAATTAGTTGTGCTTAAAGGTATCTGTAGCGAAAGAGACCTCTGCAATGTAGTGCAGTGTTGTGCACAGTATGGAGGCATGAACATTCCGAACTGGAAAATGTGTATTGCACATAGGGTTGCACGATATTGGAAATAACTGACATTGCGATATTTTGTTTTCCTGAGATATACACTCACCTAAAGGATTATTAGGAACACCATACTAATACTGTGTTGGACCCGCTTTTGCCTTCAGAACTGCCTTAATTCTACATGGCATTGATTCAACAAGGTGCTGAAAGCATTCTTTAGAAATGTTGGCCCATATTGATAGGATAGCATCTTGCAGTTGATGGAGATTTGTGGGAAACACATCCAGGGCACGAAGCTCCCATTCCACCACATCCCAAAGATGCTCTATTGGGTTGAGATCTGGTGACTGTGGGGGCCATTTCAGTACAGTGAACTCATTGTCATGTTCAAGAAACCAATTTGAAATTAATCGAGCCTTGTGACATGGTGCATTATCCTGCTGGAAGTAGCCATCAGAGGATGGGTACATGGTGGTCATAAAGGGATGGACATCAGAAACAATGCTCAGGTAGGCCGTGGCATTTAAACAATGCCCAATTGGCACTAATGGGCCTAAAGTGTGCCAAGAAAACATCCCCCACACCATTACACCACCACCACCAGCCTGCACAGTGGTAACAAGGCATGATGGATCCATGTTCTCATTCTGTTTACGCCAAATTCTGACTCTACCATCTGAATGTCTCAACAGAAATCGAGACTCATCAGACCAGGCAACATTCTTCCAGTCTTCAACTGTCCAATTTTGGTGAGCTTGTGCAAATTGTAGCCTCTTTTTCCTATTTGTAGGTTGTGCGTGTTGTGGCTTCACAAATGCTTTGCTGCATACCTCGGTTGTAACGAGTGGTTATTTCAGTCATAGTTGCTCTTCTATCAGCTTGAATCAGTCGGCCCATTCTCCTCTGACCTTTAGCATCAACAAGGCATTTTCGCCCACAGGACTGCCGCATACTGGATGTTTTTCCCTTTTCACACCATTCTTTGTAAACCCTAGAAATGGTTGTGCGTGAAAATTCCAGTAACTGAGCAGATTGTGAAATACTCAGACCGGCCCGTCTGGCACCAACAACCATGCCACACTCAAAATTGCTTAAATCACCTTTCTTTACCATTCTGACATTCAGTTTGAAGTTCAGGAGATTGTCTTGACCAGGACCACACCCCTAAATGCATTGAAGCAACTGCCATGTGATTGGTTGATTAGATAATTGCATTAATGAGAAATTGAACAGGTGTTCCTAATAATCCCTTAGGTGAGTGTATATTGCGATATGAAAAAACAGAGGATGTCTTCAGAAAGAGCTTTGGCAATCAACCTGAGAGTCTGTATCCTTCATTCTTCCCCAGCCCCATCCTCTACAATTAAAAGTTATGAAAAATATGAAAATTGTTATATTTCAGAACAAGTTGCTAGGTAATAATATGTAACAGTAATAGTATAGCAATAGCAACAGTAGTAAAATAGAATGCGCAGTTGGGCATAACTTACCAACTGCAAGATGCAGTCTGTGGCAAAAGCACTGCAATCTGATCCACTTGTTCAGGGCGGCAGCTTTCACCATGTTCGAGGCATTGTCTGTTGTTATACAGACTAGATGACTCTAATCTAGGCCCCCATCAGCTAAAGCTTCTCTCATCCCTGTTACAATGTTCTTACTTGTAAGATCCTCTGGGAAAAATGCAGTTTGCTAACAGCAACTTTTCAGGTGGAAGTCCCCATTAATAAAGTGTACGGTCAGACTTACGTAGGGCTCGTTGTCCGGCTGGACCACAAGTCTGTTGTTGCTGTATAATATTCCACTTGTGACAGCTCTGTTTCAATTGCTGCCACACTGCACACATTGTTCGTGAATGGTTTAAAGAACATGATGAAGAGTTCAAGGTGTTGACTTGGGCCTCCAAATTCCCCAGATCTCAATCAAGTTGTGCATCTGTGGGATGTGCTGGACAAACAAGCCCGATCCACAGCGGCTCCACTTCACCACTTACAGAACTTGAATGATCTGCAGCAAATATATTGGTGCCAGATACCACAGGACACCTTCAATTGTCTTGTAGATTCCCATTTAACAATGTTCAGCTGATCAAACTCTTCCAATTCATTCCACAATAAAAACTAAAACATCTCTCCCTTAGATGGTGCTGTTCACAGTTTGTATGAAACTCAAAGAGAAAATTATGCATCTGTCCTTATTGAAACAGTGTAACATCAGCCTACAGCTTTACCAGTGGGCTTTAAATGAGGTTCTATAGACTCTAAATTGTGTCTATGAGATGCACAGTGACATTAGAAAGAAATAATGTAGCTTCCTCTTCCCTCTGAAGAGGAACCCACAGAAAATAACATTAGTCGATAAATCAACAACACCAAGTCTAATTTGTTAAGCCTTGCCAGAAGTTCCCCAGCCAAGCAAGAGACACTGTCTCTTTCATTTCCTAATGTCAGCAGTAACCAGTGTAAACCAAGGCTGACACACAATTGTTTGCCACAAGTATGTCCAATCTCTCATTGTACAATCAAAGCCGATGGCCCAATTGTGTCATTGTTACGTGAAAGGTATTGTAAATAACAAAAGTTGAGAATAGATTTAAAAAAATGTCTGAATTAACATAGATGGTACAATAATTACAGCAAATCCTGAATGAATCATGAATAATGATGAGTGAGAAAGAATAATTATTATCATGATCACACAAAAGAAGAATTATTGTTAACCTATTAATGCAGTAGTGTAAATTATAGTCACAGAACATTTATACAAACATGTAAATATTGTCTTAAAACAATGAAAATGCCTGTACCCTGTAAGAACTAGTTGATATGCCTTAAAGGAGATAATACTAATTTGCTGACACTTTATGGAAGTTAGCAGCTTATTATAACTCATGGTTGAACAGCTTACAAAAGCAGTAAAAAGTTATATAGAAAAAACAACTTTATTTATTATATTTTTTATTCAGTTATTTTTTTCTTGCAAAAACTGAGTGAACTGTATACAATTTTAGCAAACAGGAAATGGCCAATGGATTTTGCATTATGGAGTCTGGTTCTGTATACACCCAAAATAATTTCTGATTAATACATTTTGTAAAACATAATTCCTCTGTTACTGTAGATGCAAAAATGACTGCCTATTCTCCAAGTTGTGATTAATAAAGATTAACTACAGAAAATAATTGACTTTAATCACATTCATTTAATGTATTACGTTATACCCTAGGGTGATAATACATATTGACCCACACAGTGGGTCCCATGTTGTAATTGCAATATTGTAGAAACAAGGCATTCCAACCAACTCTCCCCTCCACACCTGTTTTAATTTTCGTCTACCAGATTACAAAAACTGTAATAAATATGTTTGCATTTTTAAAACATATTTTTAATACATGTAATTTTTTTACTTTTTAAAGGGTAATTTCATCCTAGCGCAACTACTTAATGTACTAATAACCATTATTAGCACTGATACATTTGTGTTATAAAGGTCTCGTCAACACAATCTAGAATGAGTGAATTTTTATTTTGCAGTAGAAACTTGTTCCTCCGTATTGGACTTAAAATACCATACGTTCCAAAGCTAATAGCAAACGTAGATTCCACTTCACTATCAGAAAACAACATAATCATTTCATAATCAACATAATCAAGTTGAAAAAGACAAGTTTAAAACTATTATTATTTTTTAAACACCAAAGTTAATCGTGCCTATGTGGTGTTCGATGCCTGGCTTTAAAAAATATGACCAAATGCAGAAATGTTCTTTTGCATTTCATTTGTATGGTGCCAGTACCCATTGCACCCATAATAATGAACTACAACAACAGATTGCAAGGGTAAACAGCATGATTGTGTTTATCCCACATACATCTTGCCAACAAACAATAACAACACATATTTACCAGTATATAATTTCCTTTTGACAAGGGAATTCATTCTCTTTCACTGTTGAAAGAGCATGCCTAGCGGACTACATATAGGCAAATATACTGAATGCACTTGATTTATACACACTGTATACTGTAGGCTATACATTCACGTTTATCCCAATAAAGTTAGCAAAAACACAAACATCAACACATATTTACTAGCATAAATAACGTTTTCCAGTTACTATTTATCTTTGATGTTGTATACATGCTTTCTTCAACTATTCACTGAATTTGGTTCTCAGTTTTAACTAACTGACCAGAATAACTCCTTAATAATTTCACCCAGACAAACATATCCAACAAAACAAATGAATTATTTCCCAACTTTCCACTAAATTTGGTTGCTGGTTGTTTAAACAATGCCTACTACATGTTCACACTAACTAGCCAGAATAAATTCTGAATAATTCTTATTGAGTCTAGTAAACCTCAAATGTTGTAGAAAACTTGCACAAAAGCCCTATCTAGAAACTATAGCCACATCTAAAAAGAGCTGTCTTTTCTACACAATCTACACAATGATTGATAGCTATACCAATTTTTTTTAAAAATGCTGTTTGTTTTACATAATGATTGCTAGCTACAGATCTCAGTAGTTACTGTAGCTTCTAAACATACAGTATCCATGTAAGCACTACTTCAATAGCCACTGTTTGTTTAACAAGAAGCAATGCACAAATCAATGGAATTAACCTATTTGTTGTCTTGGTCCTGAATAAATTGTCCAAATGTGATGAGTAAATACGTTCTTCAATCCGTATTTGAAAGCTTTTCAATCTTCAGTAGAAAACTCTTGTTCCAACATGTATGGTTCAATATCACCATGTAGTGTAAAATCACTTCCAAAAATTGCCATTTTGTTGTGAAAAGTCAGTAAGCTAGCTATTAAGCAGAACCCAGTCAGTCCGGGGGGCGTTCTGAGGATGATGGGGGGCGATATATGGAAGCAAGAACTACGGGAGGATGTTTAGAAAACCTGCTGAGGGCAGAGAGAAGGACTGGACCAAAGCTGGAAGTATCAATCAAAGGACAACTGCAACTACACAGAAATTTACTTTGCAGCATGATTGCTATATCAGGACTCAAAAATGAAACAAAACAGGAGTACATTTATTTTTCATATATTGCTCACTTCAATCCAGACTGTGATGTAATTTAAGTGGTTTGTTTGGCTTACAAAAAACATTCTGCGGTCCATTCTTGACAATTAAGTGTGAAACAAATCTCACTGCCCTAGCCAGACACACCACCACAGCTCCCCCCAGGGTGAAGTGCCCCTTTAAACTGCTAAATGATTCCCTACAATTCTCAGGACTTGTTTTCTCACTTTAACAGAAATGTAGTGAACTGTGCTGATTTTGGTTGCTAGGTAATGGCAGAGAGATTTGAGGAGAGATGGTGGCATGTCGTAGTGACTGTACTGTTGTAGGTACAAGGCAGGACGCATGAGTAGGGAGAATGGAGGACATTTAGTAAATAAGATATAATTAAACAAAAACAATATCAGAACAACGTTACATAGGAACAAAAAGCAAACATAGGCCAACAAGATACACTAGGAAAGGAACAGAAATAAGGACAGTAATGAAGAACCCAAGTGAGGGAGAGAGGGGCATTAGATCTCACTGGCATGACAAGCCTACCATGCCAGGACATGACAATGATCAACAGAAATTCAGCATTTTAAGATCTGCTTTAACTATGCACCCAAAATAATTTCTGGTGAGAAAGAATGTGAGAACAGAGGACTTTTAATAAATAAAAACCAGAACAACATTATATAGGAACAAAAAGCAAACACAAAGACAAACAAGGTGCCCTGATCTATGCTAATTAGCATAAGACTAGTGGCAATGGAGAAACACTGATCTATGTAATCAACATAGAAAGTTCAAATCTCCTAACTATTCCATTATCCTCAATGTTAATTGTACATGAATGCTGCTAGTGGTACAGTGGTGTTTATAATTGGTAAAAAAATGTTGGTACGTAGTAGAGTAAAGTAAAGACATTAATTCTGGATTATTCTGTGGCAATACCTCTTTCATTCTCACATATCTGGTGGTGTTGCAGCACGCATAGAAAAATATTTCCATTTGCTAGTGACGGGTAAATTAAAATTATAATTAATGCTGACTCACAAGTGTGGTCACAGTGAAAAACTATTTTCTTTACACAACTAAAATGATAATACAGCGACATAGTCATTATAGACAAATAACACCAAGTTGTTTTCTATAAATTAGTGACAGCAGAAAAATGTACTGTTGGACTTTTATATAGCCAATCTTCATGATGACCCACAGACCCTGTGTTGTAGCAGGAACTTCGATCTATGAACAACAAGAGTTCAAATCCAAAATATCAGTTCAAATCCCAAATGAGATTGCGACCCAAGCAAGCAGCATACTGACCTTTCACATAAAGTAATCCAATTTACATACACATTTGGTCTGCCTAACCACCCACACTGCATTCATAGTCATTAGGCATATTCCATATTCTATTAAAAAGTATTACTTGATGTGACAAGACAAATCACTAAATAATACATTTGGCTGATACAGAGCAAATTTATGTGTATTAATGGTCACATGCAATCACAAAATGTCATCTTAAATTGCTACACCAATGTTCTTAACTACTGTTCTTTATGATATTTTAGGGCAGTCCAGGCAGGGCTTGGCTTAATTTGATCCTTTTAACATTGAAATTGGAGTTACACGCCTGTGGCATGTCTATTTCATGACTATTGGTTCTCACTGTCTCACTAGCTTCTGATATTCTTTGAAGCATTCGAGGAATGGGCAAAATTGGATTTAAAACCCCAAGAGGGACACTACCATAGCAATTCCATTTCTAGCTGCACTTGTAATTCATCTCAGCTTTAGGTTTAGCTGCAAAGACAAAAGTAAAACTGTGAAGTGATTTGGTCTTTCTAACTTACAGACACAGTAAAATAACCTACAATACAAACAGAGAAAAAGTGGCTTTATACTTAACATTTTGCCAACAATGATTGTGTGCTGGCTGTGCCACCTCTTTCTACTCAATGCTGAGTAGATGCTTCACGTAGAGCAGTGTTTCTCAACGCCTCCAGGGGGCGTTCTGAGGACGATGGGGGGCGATATATGGAAGCAATATTTTGGAAAGAGGGGTGTATAGGTGTCCTTGGGGGGTGTTTTTTTAAGGCAAGTTTACTCCGAAGATTCACAACAATAAAGTTTCAACAACTTGCAAAAAACTGTGGTCGGCAACGTTAAAACCTGCAAGTTTACACTACTGCAACTGAACGAGACAATGTATCGTATCTATTCTTCTCTTCAGTGTTTCTGTCAGCTTCTTGGGGCGCAGCTCCCCACTGCCTTCACAGGAACGGGAGTATCATCTATAACATTTTACCCACATGGCGTTTACTATGTAAACTCAGGAAAATGGAGGCTCCCTTTCTTGGTATTGGAAGAATTTATTTATCTCAAAAGCGTTCATTTCTCAGAGGGATACACCGTGAACGCCTTGTTATCACAGTGGTTACAAGAGGGATATTCCGCTGTCGGACTTCCCCTGAAAGCAACTTAGCATCCAGTATCCAGCATCCAGACGCACATTAAAACACTATTCAATACAAGTGGCTTTGTTGATATGACTGCAATACAACCAGGCGCAGGGCTCTGACTAACTTTCAATGGTTTTTAACTGATTTCCTTTGAAAGTTAATCCTTCTGCTTTTACCCCTTGATAAGTGCCAGCTTGTTTTCCATTGGAACAATTCATAAGAGTGATTATTGTTGGGCATTTCTGATTGGCTGTTGTTTAATTTCAATTTGAATGTTAAATTGCTAGCTGTTTCTGATTGGCTGTTGATTTTTGATGATAACAATAGTAACAACAATAATAATAACAGCAATATTAATAATCATAACAGTAATAATCATCATCATTAATATTCAGGGCAATTACCCTACATCTAATTTGATGGGGGGCGGTCAGGGATCAAAATTTTTTGAGGACCACTGATGTAGAGACGTTAGGGGGCCTCCTACCCAAAACATTATTCAAAAAGTTAGTATTGTCTTAAACTCTATCATGGTCTCACCTCGCATTTCAGAATCAGGACAGTATAAATGGTGTCATTCTGAAATGTGTCTGTCTATCAGCTATCACTTGTTTTTTTCAGTTACTGACATTCACTCAATTAGCCCATGTGTGCTCTGCCCTCGACCAAATCTGGCTTTGGGACAACATTTTCCTGTAAATGGTCTGTGATTCCACATGGCCTTTAATTTTTCCTATTAGTCTCTCCCTCTCTTTTTCTCTTTCTCTCGCACAAATCTCTTTCAAGCTCTCCTGCGCATCTGAAGGAAATCACATTAAGACAATGAGGACCAAGGGTTGCTTTGCAGGAGGATGTTAACTGCCACAGACAGGCCTCAGCAGGCTGCAGGCAGAACTGCAGCATCCAGCATCCTTAGCTGACATGGCTGACACATCCAGATTGCTGCTGAGCCACATTTTCTGCTTGCTCTAGGGGTTTGAATCATGCAGAGTCCAAATAAAACCAGGGTACTCTTGACCTGGATTATTAAGAGGGTGTGGGGGTTTAAATATATTTTATGGATTCACAACATTTGCTTATTATGCATTTGTTTCACAAGTCCTTGTTTCACATGCATTGGCTCTTGTATGGCTTGATGCAAACATTCTTCTATACTTGCTACATATTGTTTACAGAGTCTTGATAAAAAAATGATTATATAACACAATTGTAGTAGAAGACTGGCTATAAATAGACATTTCTTGAAATAGTGCACAGCCACTGGTTAAAGACATTAGTGAAGTGCAACTCTGCTGCGGCCTGTCCATAACGTCCCTAGTGTGTGCTTCCCTGTGCACTTAAAGAAAAAACACATGGAGAATCAAAACTTCACTTCTGAGATTTATTTATGAAAATGTTTATTTATTTATTTAAAACAAATCCTCATGTTACATACACATTGCTTTAAACAAATAATGTACTGTATGTACAACATTTTCATTTTTCCCTACACACATTTTTACATTGTTTCCCCAGGTTTAACTTGTCTAAGCACAGAAAACGGAATCAGGAAAGTGAAAGATTTCAACAAGATTTCAACAAGTCATTTAGTTTTTTGTGGGTCTTGTGGGTGTACGTGTGAGGACACTCCATAAATCTTAAGTCTCTTGCCCTTACCTTGCTTGGAAGGCCCACCAATGTCATGTGTTGTTGTCAAATTTCAAATGTGACATCCAGAGAGTGGCAAAAGGATGAAACAAACTATGAAACACCCTGCGCTGTGCCGGTTGCTACATTTCTATGTTATGTGTATTTAAGTTCTAGTTAGTCTGTTTCTTTGTTCTGTTGTTTTTATCAATCTGATTTTGCCATTGTTCTTAATCTTCTCACCTGTATCTCGTTTTCCCCTGACCCCTCCCTATGTTTATGTTTATAAAAGGTAGAGAAAAAGTAATGTAGAGAAATTCTTCCAGTTGTTTAACTCTCAAAAGAAGACAGGTATTATACAACTCTTCTTTTATTTGAAATTATGCAACCTAAAAAATAAGTGTTTCCTTATGCATTCCACTTCCCTTACAGACACTGTGTAGTCTCTACACCCTCAACCATTTTCACAACCTCAGTGTTAGGTCATGTGGAAATGGTGGTGTTTCGTGAATAGAGGTACAGTGGTCATTCAGGATATAGCCATCTAACAACCTCAACATTGCAGGCACCCAATCCATGAGACTCACATTTACAATTGTCTTCAAACAGACACTCTTATCCAGAGCAACTTATCGTGCTGTATGTATTTTTTTATTCAAATAGGGGACCCTCTATTGCTGCTAGCAAAATCACCCCTACGTCCCACCTAAGACCACTCCACCCCCACCATTTCTGTTTTCAACAGTGCAGGTGAATAAATGGCTGAAGGAGTTGAATAACCCTTACAAATCAGGTTGGGCTCAATAATCCGGACCCCTATTTTTGTGGCTGTCAGCTCATATCACGTCTGTTAAACCCCTCATTACAAACAGCTGTAATCCCACAGGATTGGAAAGCTGCTGCCATCATTTCTCTTTTCAAAGGTGGTGACAAGGTAGACCCCAACTGTTATAGGCTTTTATATCTCAATCCTACCCTGGCTGTCAGTTTTTTTTTCTGGTCAACAAACACTTAACCCACAGTCTGGAGTCCGTCCATGCTTTTTTTGGAGTTCAGTCAGGCTTCAGAGCTGGTCATGGGTGTATCTCAGCACTTCAAAAGGTCCTAAGTGACATCCTCTGCTTTAGACAAAAATAAGTATTGTGCAATAGTTTATATTGATTTAGCTAAAGCCTTTGGCAATTGCATCTTAATTAAAAGACTCAGCAACGTAAGGTCCTCATCTGTCTACTTAGGTTTTAAAAAAAATTCTCTGACCATGTACAATGTGTCAAATCTTAGGGCCTGTTGTCCTGAGCGCTGGCAGTTTCTATGAGGGTTCCTGAAGGTTTGATTCTTGGACCGACTTCATTCTCTGTATATCAAAATGGATATTTCAGCTTTGCACCTACATTGTGAAACACAGCATTTACAACAATCGTTCCACTACTAATGCAGATATACAGTTGTGCTCAAAAGTTTGCATATCCTTGGAGAATTTGGGACAGAATGTACCATTTGTAAAGAAAACATGAGTGAGCAGGCAAAACATATCTTTTATTTCTTATGGGATTCACATTCAACTGTAGGTCTTAACAGAATGGCACAATCATAAAACAATACATGGCAAAAAAAATTAAATGAACTGACCCCTGTTCAAAAGTCTACATATCCTTAGTTCTTAATACTGTGTATTGCCCCCTATAGCAACAATGCGTGCAGCGTGCGGTCTTTTGTAACAGTTGTCTATGAGGCCCCGAATTCTTGCAGGTGGTATAGCTGCCCATTCGTCTTGGCAAAATGCTTCCAGGTCATGCAAAGTCTTTGGTCATCTTCTTGCATGAACTGCACATTTGAGATCTCCCCATATTGACTCGATGATATTAAGGTCAGGAGATTGTGATGGCCACTCCAGAACCTTCACCTTTTTCTGCTATACTTGGCCTTGTGCTTAGGGTCATTGTCTTGCTGGAAAGTCCAAGAGCATCCCATGCGCAGCTTTCGTGCAGAAGAATGCAAATCGTCTGCCTGTAATTTCAGATAACATACTGCATTAATCTTGCCATCATTGTTCACAAGATTCCCTGTGCGTTTAGAGCTCACACACCCCTTAAACATCAGCGAGTCACCACCATGCTTCACAGTGGGGAGGGTATTCTGTTCACTATAGGCCTTGTTGACCCCCTCTCCAAACATAACACTTGTGGTTGTGACCATAAAGCTCTATTTTGGTCTCGTCACTCCAAATTACAATGTGCCAGAAGCTGTGAGGCGTGTCAAGGTGTTGTCGGGCATATTGTAACCAGGCTTTTTTGTGGCATTGGCGCAGTAAAGGCTTCTTTATGGCAACTCGACCATGCATTTTGTATCATCATATTGTGCTCCTTGAAACAACCACACCGTCTTTCTCCAGAGCAGCCTGTATTTCTCCTGAGGTTACCTGTGAGTTTTTCTTTGTATCCCAAACAGTTCTTCTGGCAGTTTTGGCTGAAATCTTTCTTGGTCTACCTGACCTTGGCTTGGCATCAAGAATGATGAAGAGTACTGACTGGCATTTGCAAGGCTTTGGATAACTTTTTATATCCTTCTTCATCTTTATTTAGTTCCATTACCTTGTTACGCAGGTCTTTTGACAGTTTTTTTCTGCTCCCCATGACTCAGTATCTAGCCTGCTCAGTGCATCCACGTGAGAGCTAATAAACTCATTGACTCTTTATACACAGACATTAATTGCAATTTAAAAAGCCACTGGTGTGGGAAATTCACCTTTAATTGCCATTTTCACCTGTGTGTGTCACCTTGTGTGTCTGTAACATGGCCAAACATTCTGGGGTATGTAAACTTTTGATCAGGGCCATTTGGGTGATTTTTGTTATCATTATGATTTAAAAAGGAGCCAAACAACTACGTGATAATGAAGGGCTTCATATGATCATTATCCTTAAATGAAAGAATATAAGATGCCTTATGCAGCATTTTCCATTTAAAATGATGATAACCCTTACATATCAACAGTTAATGTTAAAAAGCGTCTCTGGCTGAGTGTCAGGATGGATCGTATCCCTAGTGCCAAGTTAAACGTAGAAGGTTGGGACGTTCGTAGGCATGTACTTCCTTGAAGGTGTGTGAGGTGAGGGCCGATGGCAGGCTTTGTTTGGGTTTATAAACACTGAGAGCTCCAGAAACTGTAATATACGGAAACAAAGCGAGCATCAGACAAAGCACAGAGGAAAATTAGGGAAAACTTGGATTTGGCATTTATTTGATGGCGAAAGGTGAAAGTGTCACCATCAAAGAAAAATGTATTAACAGTGATGCAGAGTTGACAACCTTTCTACTGGACAATTAAGGTAACATTAGATAGTCTAGATTGATAATAATGAAATAACTATTCTTCAGCGGAGAAAAAAATTCAATGTTCTTGTTTCTTCTATTTCTAGTGTGCAGATAGCAACATTTTCTCCAGTCTTTGCTTTGGTCGAAACGATAAAACAATTCTAGATAGCTAAGTTAGGTGTCCAAGTATACAGTGGATATAAAAAGTCTACACACCCCTGTTAAAATGCCAGGTTCTTGTGATTTAAAAGAATGAGACAAAGATAAATCATGTCAGAACATTTTCCACCTTTAATGTGACCTATAACATGAACAATTCAATTGAAAATCAAACTGAAGTCTTTGAGGGGGAAAAATAAAAAACTCACAATTACCTAGTTGCATAGGTGTGCACACCCTTAAACTAATACTTAATTGAAGCACCTTTTGATTTTTTGGGTAGGAGTCTATTAGCATGGCACATCTTGACCTGGCAATATTTGCCCACTCTTCTTTGCAAAAGTGCTCCAAATCTGTCAGATTGCGAGGACATCTCCTGGGCACAGCCCTCTTCAGATCACCCCACAGATGTTCAATTGGATTCAGGTCTGGGCTCTGGCTGGGCCATTCCAAAACGTTAATCTTCTTCTGGTGAGGCCATGCTTTTGTGGATTTGGATGTGTGCTTTGGGTTGTTGTCGTGCTGAAAGGTGAACTTCATCTTCAGCTGACTAAGGCCCTGGTTCCAGCTGAAGAAAAACAGCCCCAAAGCATGATGCTGCCACCACCATGCTTCACTGTGGGTATGGTGTTCTTTGGGTGATGTGCAGTATTGTTTTTGCACCAAACATACCTTTTGGAATTATGGCCAAAAGTTCAACCTTGGTTTCATCAGACCTTAACACATTTTCCCATGTGCTTTTGGGGGACTTGATGTTAGTATTTGCAAACTTCAGCCAGGCTTAGATGTTTTTCTTTGAAAGAAAAGGCTTCTGTCTTGCCACCCTACCCCATAGCCCATTCATATGAAGAATACGGGAGATTGTTGTCACATGTATCACACAGCCAGTACTTGCCAGAGATTCCTGCAGTTCCTTTAATGTTGCTTTAGGCCTCTTGGAATCCTCCCTGACCACTTTTCTTCTCATCTTTTCATCAATTTTGGAGGGATGTCCAGTTCTTGGTAATGTCTCTGTTGTGCCATATTTTCTCCACTTGATGATCACTGTCTTCACTGTGTTCCATGGAATATCAAATGCTTTGGAAATTCTTTTGTACCCTTCTCCTGACTGATATCTTTCAACAATGAGATCCCTCTGATGCTTTGGAAGCTCTCTGCAGACCTTGGCTTTTGCTCTGAGATGCAACTAAGAAAATGTCAGGAAAATCCTTCTAGAACAGATTAACTTTATTTGTGATTATTTAGAGTCACTTCAAATGATGGCAGGTGTGTAATGACTTCTTTTTAACATGAGTTTGAATGTGATTGGTTAATTCTGAACACATCCCCAGTTATAAGAGGGTGTGCACACATATGCAACCAGGTTATTGTAAGGTTTTTATTCTTCATTTTTCCCCATCAAAGATTTCAGTTTATTTTTCAATTGAATTGTTCACATTATAGGTCACATTAAAAGTGAAAGAAGTTCTGATATGATTTATCTTTGTCTCCTTCTTTTACATCACAAAAACCTGCCATTTTAACAGGGGTGTGTAGAATTGTTATATCCACTGTATACTCCTTGATTCCATTTCCTGCTGGAAAATAGTGTTCCAACCTAGCTAATATTTGTGGTGTTCTCTGCAACAGATGAAGAAAAACTAACATGCATTGTGGTTTGTTTGACCAAACCTAATGCATAAGTGTTTATTGCTCAGGAGAAGAAATTACATTGCCTATAGGTACAGTGAGGGGAAAATTATTTGATCCCCTGCTGATTTTGTACGTTTTCCCACTGACAAAGAAATGATCAGTTTTTAAATTTAATGGTAGGTTTTTTTGAACTGTGAGAGACAGAATAACAACAAAAATCCAGAAAAACACATTGTTTTTTACAGAGGGTCCATAAATGAAACCTCACAATAAATTAAATATAACTTACCACACTGGCATTTGTTAAAGTGCCCTCCCCACCAAGAAATCATTTAAACTTTTTGCTTCACCTTTGCCACGTATAAATTGCTAGACCCTCTGGCACCAACTTAATTGTACATATTAAGTTATTGAAAATAACAATTGGTTTTCAATTGATCCTATTTTCTACATAACGGATCAATAAACAGAGGATGCAAGTAAAAAATGTCAATGAGGCCACATCACAAGAAAACAGTATACTTTCCTTTAACGGTAACACTTTGTCACATGTTAAGTTTCATGATGTGAAAATAATGTGGTCGTCTACACAGGGGTCTTGATGACTACCATTCAGCAATACACAGAGTCTGAGTAGCCAAACCTCTAATACAGAAGACGGTCCTTAGAGAAACTAACTGTTTTCTGAGACACAAGCTGACTGTCTGCACCCATTAACCCATTGACACAAACTGGCGATATGTAGAAACAGAATATCAGTGCTCTCAAAACACATAACACCCCATGCACATACCAAGCCATACAGACTGGCTACTGATTCTGTCAAATTCAGGTAGACTTTGTTAACTTCGAAACCTGCTGAGGCACTGCTGATTTAATGCCTGCTATCTGGGATTCATAATCTGCCTGTTATTCTACCAATGCCTACACTCACCACACAATATCCCTCCGACAATATAGCATGGAGGGCATTCGGGGACACATACCAGGCTTTTTTTTATTTTGCTGACTCAGAAAAACAATCGCTTTTCATCAAGGACATTCAGCCATGAGAAACATCAATGTTGTGTGCCCAGGTCAGAGTATTTCAGTGGAGCTTAAGCCAAGGCACTCATGCTTCTCAGCCAGCCAAAACAAGACTGCAGGTATTGATATATATGCAAATTCTGTTGATTATAAATAGCAGTAAAATGGTGTTTAAGGAATCATGAAAAATGGCAAAACACATCAACAATAATGTTAACGTTGCTCAGTGGATTCCAATCAGATAACTGCAAAACAGAAAAAGGTACTGACTCCTGTAGTTCTTATCTTCCTGGCCTCGAAAGACAACCTTCACTCAAACAGAATATTCACAGGCCAATATATGTTTTCTTCAGATATTTTTTCTTTGTGCTCCCTGTTAGGCTCTGCACTATAGAGTTAGCCAATTAGACTGAGAAACAATTGAAAAGAAAACTATAGAATTGCAGACAAGTAAATGACACTCTCTGAAAGTGAACTTTAACAAGTTTCTTTCTCCTGCTGTTTAGTAAATCTAGCTGTAAATGGGGCATATTATAGCCACTGCGCTAACCTTGACTGTTACGATACTATTGACCCCTCTTTGAATTCTTGGCAGTATGGGCCCTGGGGCAGTCGATAGCACTCCCAAGTGTGGGCTCATTATTCAGCAGGGTCAGATGGAGGGGAGTGAAAAAGCATTACAACAACACCAAGGAAATAGGGATGCAGGAAAGCAGTAGCAAAGACATTCACGTAGACAAGGTAAATTATATTGTCCTCCAGAGTCTCACATTGCAGGAAGGCTCAATTCAATCAAACCCACATTGCAGTATTTAAACACTAGCTCTGTTCTCAAAGGTTATTTTAACATCTTGGGTAATGTATGACGAAGGGGGAAGTAATTCCTCCCTCAAATTCATAATTTTACTTTTTTGAAATGAATGGCACATGATGAATGTTGTAAATTAACTTTGGAAACATTTCAATAGGATGCATATATGAATCCCCAAATATGCTCACTTCCACAACACAACATTGAAATCACTTTGTTTGCAAATTGAGTGGTGTCTGTCTGGGCCACATACAGAGCCAGCCAAGCAGTATCTACCCCTGAGAAGAGCCTCAAGCTCAGTTCTGAGATGTCCATCTACAGCAGACTGAGCACACTCAACGGCCTCTGCAGCAAAGAACCTCAGGCAATATAACATGCCTAAAGGCCAGTCTCCTTCTGTCTCACCAAGCCCCCTCGGTCTTTCTTAATCCACCTGTCTCCCTCAGCCCTGCTTTAGCCTCCTACAGACCCCACTATGCTCCTACAGTCTCCCCCAGCCTCCTTCGGTCCAGCTTCCTCTGGTTATAGAGTTACAGTAATAGGCTACAGATGAGAAAACGATCTAGGCCTCATTGAGAAGTACGGAGCATTTCATTTTGGGAAATACACGTGCTCATGGGTCCATTGGTCCTGTCACTGGGGTTTCTACAGTCACCAGAACACTCCTTAAAGTGACATTGTAATTGAAGGGTGGTGGCAGTTTCATTTGGAGAAAGGGAATCATTTACATTCTACTCTCCATGTGTTGTCCTCATATCATTCCCAGAGAGAGAGAGAGAGGGAGAGAAACAGAGAGAGAGAGAGAGAGAGACAGAGAAAGAAAGTGTTTGGGGAGGATGTGGAGACAGGAGTCATGATAAATCTGTATAACTCTCAGACTGGAGTTTAACTGGAGTGGGGTCTGCCTGATGAATGAAAGTAATGAAAGGACAATGGATATTGAAAACGTCCTATTTTCCCTTTCTTATTGTGGTGTCAAAGTCAAAGAGAAGGGCAATGTCCAGTGAGTTAGGTTAGAGAGAGGCAATGATGCATTAACAACAAATTGATTCAGTGAATTTGAGACTGTAACTAAAATGGATGTCCACACATGGAAACGTAACTGTAATTGATTTGATTAAAAACCTACATTTGAGAATGAAGAACCTGCTTAAAGCACTCAGCTTGGTCATTGTCTTTAAAACAAATTACCATCTAATGGCAAGAAGCTCTGCACTGAAAAGGCCAGCTTGTCTTTTCAGCAAGGACCACTTGCAGCGGTAAAATGTCTTAAACGTCCATATATTATTCATTCAGGCACTGCACCAGTGGTTAAAATCATTTATGGACCCTCCGTTATGCTTTTAAGGCCATGGTGACCCATCCATTTCCCCAAGACCCAAGTCATTCATCATCCATTAACCAAAGTAGAATCTGAATCAAGCAGTACTGGGAACTCACTCTTTAACAAAAAAGAAATGTGAATGAAAGTCTGACAATCTATTTTGTCTTGAGTTGTTTTAATAGCTTTTTGTATCAACCATAGGCTGCACAATTTGTGTAAACCCCGGACGTCAAGACAAACACAAGTCATGCATTAGATGGAGAAACATGGACTTCCAGTTAAGACCTTTTACCATTACATACATTCCCAATTTCCTTTGCAGCACAGTACACATCTAATTTGTCAGCTTTCATTACGATGACATTTGAATTACATTTTCCCAACTCACACTCAAAAAAAGAGTGAAACAAATTAATCTAATTCAAAAAGTACTCTCTTATAGTAATGCTGCTTATATTTAAATTACCATTTTAATCGTTTAGCAGACAGCCTTCTCCAGAGAGAGGCAAAGTTAGTTTATTGATACAGATTGGATACACAACTACACAATTCATGTCATAGTAATTACATTATTACACCATAAAGAAGCAATCAGCAAATTTATTGTAAAGAGATTTTAAAAATAAACAGTTAAAGTGCAGTGCTAGTTCATTTAAGTCAAGCTTATCATCTCTGCATTGTTCTGTCATAAGAAAATGGACTAATGGATTAATTGATCAAACAGACAATTTTCTGAATTGACCCCTACATCAGGCATAACTATTTAACATGAACTGGGTACATCATAAAGACATCCGGAGTGACATCCAAGCTGGCTGAGTGACCGTGACATCCTTTCAGCACACAGGTGTGGCCTGGATCTGGTAGGTCTCTCCACACAGTGCATGGTTGGAATTAATGGCCTTTTGCACAGAAGTACCAAGCCCCAACAACTTCTGAGCTCAAAATGTATTTTTATACAATGCCCCACACTTTTGTGTGTACATTTCTGGTTTTGCATAACATGGTCGGCTTTACTGTGACCTTATCATACAGTACAAGATGCAATATGTTTGGAAGTTCTTTAACGAAAGAGTTTATTGACATCATCAAATTCTGTTTAAAATATGTGTGTGTTAATGATGAATTTTGCAACTCATCCCAGAATTTGATCACTCTTCCAGATCTGCCAGTATCAGGAATCTGTGCACTGCACAAATAACTGAAAGGTCATTAGTTTGAATCTCTGAGCTGAAAAGTGAAAATTACACTTCGCCCATCAGCAAGACATTTATTCTTAATTGTTTCTTTATGGTGCTCTAGATTAGTGTCTACAAAATAGTTAACATTTCTTCAAGAAAAGTATTAATGATATCCATATACTGTAAATATCAAACTTACAGTTGTATTTCAGTTTTGAAATACAATGTTTCATATTCACTTTGATACCATACCTGATATAATATTTCAATAGCATTTTTCAATTATTAATTGTTTCCCCTATTTAGCAAAATCACTGAACCTTTATCTCAAACATAAAACCCTACCAATAACTCATAAGAACATTTTAATCCCAAATGAATGAATCACACAAAGTATTGACTTTACAGTTTTTCTCAATCACTTTGGCTAAAACAGTAAGTTCAAATCTGTGAATGATTAGTTTCTTGTTAGCACCCGATTTGAATTTCTTATTCATCCAAGCAAATTGCATGTGTTTTGACACATGTGCAAAAGAGTAAGTACAATAGTCTACAATTTCGACAATACCTACATGCATGGCTTGATACATGCAGCATGTGCACTGGGGCCCATTACAACTACCTTATGCCAAGTGAACCCTGTTTCCCAAAAAAGTTGCAACGCTATTGTTTTAACAATACTCTGTAAGCATTTGGGAACTGAGGAAACCAATTGCTGTAGTTATGAAAGTGAATTTTTTTCCCATTCTTGCTTCATATAGGATTTCAGCTGCTCAACAGTTCAGGGTCTCCTTTGTCATATTTTTCATTTTCCCCTGAAAAATATGTTGTCTGGATGTTAGCATATGTTGCTCCAAAACCTGTGTATATTTTATAACATTTATTTACATTTTATATTTTAGTCATTTAGCATACACTCTTATCCATAGCAACCTTAAAAGGAAAGGCATTCCTCTTAAAGTGTCTTGGAAAACCAACATCTGACAATCATAATAAGTACACTGTCCTCAGTCAAAGCCATAAGGGTAAGAAAATCTAAGTTAAGTGATTTTTTTTCAGGTGGTGGGGTTGGGGGAATACACAAGTTAATGAAGTTGCTAATCAAATCTTTCGGGAGATTGGCAGGGACTCTGCTGTCCTGGCTTTAAGGAGATGTTTGTTCCACCATTGAGGTGCCTAGACAGAGAAGAGTTTTGCCTTGGCTGAGTGGGAGCTGCCCACCCATGATCTTGTAGCAGATGCAAGCTTCTACCAGAAGCCAATGGAGCTTGCGGAGGAGGGGCGACATGGGTGAATTTGGGGGGATTGAACACAAGACAGGGCAGCAGCGTTCTGGATAAATTACAGGGGCTTGATGGCACAAGCGGAGAGCCTAGCCAACAGTGCGTTATAATAGTCCAGAAAGGAGATGATAAGTGCCTGGATCAGAACTTGAGCCGCTTCCTGTGTAAGGTTGGGTCTTATTTTGCGGATGCTGTTCAGCATGAATCTACAAGAGCAAGTCACTGCTTTGACGTTTGCAGAGAATGACATGTTCTTGTCGAGTGTCACGCCAAGGTTCTTTGCGGTCTGTGAGGGGACAATCATGGAGTTGTCAACCATTATGGACAGATCTTGGAGCAGACTGGCCTTCCCCGGGAGGAAGAGAAGCTCTGTTTTATCAAGGTTAAGTTTGAGGTGGTAGGCTGACATCCAAGCTGAGATGTCTGCCAGGCATGCATTTATGCATGTTGCAACCTCAAAATCAGAAGGGGGAAATGAGAAGAATAGTTGAGTGTCATCAGTGTTGCAATGATAGGACAGGTCATGTGTGGATATGACAGTGCCAAGTGATCTTGTGTAGAGGGAAAAGAGGATTGGGCCAAGGACTGATCCCTGGGGTACACCAGTAGTGAGAGCATGTGGCATAGACACAGACCCGCTTCATGCAACCTGGTAGGAGCGGCATGCCAGGTAGGATGCATCCCAAGAGTGGGCAGAACCTGTGTGCCTTCACAGATGTGCAGGTCACCCATGCCATGTGCACAAATGCATCCCATACCATCACAGATGCTAGCTTTTTAACTATGTGCCGATGAGAAGCCGAATGGTGCCTCTCTTTAGTCTGGAGGATGCGGCGTCCATGATTCCCAAACATGAATTAAATATTTAGATTTGTCAGAACACAAGACAGTTTTCCACTTTGACTCAGTCCATCTTTAATGAGCTTGGGCCGAGAGAAAGCAGCGGCGGTTCTGGATCTTGTTTATACAGTGGGGAGAACAAGTATTTGATACACTGCCGATTTTGCAGGTTTTCTTACTTACAAAGCATGTAGAGGTCTGTAAATAGGTACACTTCAACTGTGAGAGACGGAATCTCAAAAATCAAGAAAATCACATTGTATGATATTTAAATAAGTAATTTGCATTTTATTGCATGACATAAGTATTTGATCACCTACCAACCAGTAAGAATTCTGGCTCTCACAGACCTGTTAGTTTTTCTTTAAGAAGTTTATGTGTATGTGTTTTTCAAAGTGTGTTGCAGAATTGCAAACAAATTCCAAACTGTGTTGCAGAACTGCAAATAATGTGCAAAGCAGAAAATGTGTTTGTACTTTGGTGCCTTTGTTTAAGGCATGGTCTTATACACTCACCTAAAGGATTATTAGGAGCACCATACTAATACTGTGTTTGACCCCCTTTCGCCTTCAGAACTGCCTTAATTCTATGGGGCATTGATTCAACAAGTCGCTGAAAGCATTCTTTAGAAATGTTGGCCCATATTGATAGGATAGCATCTTGCAGTTGATGGAGATTTGTGGGATGCACATCCAGGGCACGAAGCTCCCGTTCCACCACATCCCAAAGATGCTCTATTGGGTTGAGATCTGGTGACTGTGGGGACCATTTCAGTACAGTGAACTCATTGTCATGTTCAAGAAACCAATTTGAAATGATTCGAGCTTTGTGGCATGGTGCATTATCCTGCTGGAAGTAGCCATCAGAGGATGGGTACATGGTGGTCATAAAGGGATGGACATGGTCAGAAACAATGCTCAGGTTTTTCTTTAAGAAGCCCTCCTGTTCTCCACTCATTACCTGTATTAACTGCACCTGTTTAAACTTGTTACCTGTATAAAAGACACCTGTCTACACACTCAATCAAACAGACTCCAACCTCTCCACAATGGCCAAGACTAGAGAGCTGTGTAAGGACATCAGGGATAAAATGGTAGGCCCTGCACAAGGCTGGGATGGGCTACAGGACAATAGGCAAGCAGCTTGGTGAGAAGACAAAAGCTGGTGGCGCAATTATTAGAAAATGGAAGAAGTTCAAGATGACGGTCAATCTCCCCCGGTCTGGGGCTCCATGCAAGATCTCACCTCGTGGGGCATCAATGATCATGAGGAAGGTGAGGGATCAGCCCAGAACTACACGGCAGGACCTGGTCAATGACCTGAAGAGAGCTCAGACCACAGTCTCAAAGAAAACCATTAGTAACACACTATGCCGTCATGGATTAAAATCCTGCAGGGCACGCAAGGTCCCCCTTCTCAAGCCAGCGCGTGTCCAGGCCCGTCTGAAGTTTGCCAATGACCACCTGGATGATCCAGAGGAGGATTCGGAGAAGGTCAGTGGTCTGATGAGACAAAAATAGAGCTTTTTGATCTAAACCCCACTCGCCGTGTTTGGAGGAAGAAGAAGGATGAGTACAACCCCAAGAACACCATCCCAACCGTGAAGCATGGAGGTGGAAACATCATTCTTTGGGGATGCTTTTCTGCAAAGGGGACAGGACGACTGCACCATATTGAGGGGAGGATGGATGGGGCCATGTTTCGCGAGATCTTCGACAACAACCTCCTTCCCTCAGTAAGAGCTTTGAAGATGGGTGGTGGCTGGGTCTTCCAGCATGACAACAACCCGAAACACACAGGCAGGGCAACTAATGAGTGGCTCTTAAAGAAGCATCTCAAGGTCCTGGAGTGGCCTTGCCAGTCTCCAGACCTGAACTCAATAGAAAATCTTTGGAGGGAGCTGAAAGTCTGGAGAAGGTCTGTATGGAGGAGTGGGCCAAAATCCCTGCTGCAGTGTGTGCAAACCTGATCAAGAACTACAGGAAACGTATGATCTCTGTAATTGCAGACAAAGGTTTCTGTACCAAATATTAAGATCTGCTTTTCTGATGTATCAAATACTTATGTGATGCAATAAAATGTTAATTAATTACTTAAAAAGTATACAATGTGATTTTCTGGATTTTGTTTTAGATTCCGTTACTCACAGTTGAAGACTACCTAAGATAAAAATTACAGACTTCTACATGCTTTGTAAGTGGGAAAACTTGCAAAATCGGCAGTGTATCAAATACTTGTTCTCCTCAGTGTATATGGTTTCCTCTTTGCATGGTAGAGTTTAAACTTGCATTTGTGGATGCAGCGATGGTTTTCAGAAGTGTTCCTGGGCCCATGCAGTGAAGTCCACTACAGAATAGTATCTGTATTTATAGCAGTGCCGCCTGAGAGCCCAAGATCACGGCTATCCAGTGTTGGTTTTTGGCCTTGTCCCTTGCAGATTTCTCTGGATTCTCTGAATCTTTTAATGATATTATGTACCGTAGATGATGAGATCTGTTGTGGAAATTTCTATATACAATGTATTCTGACTGAGTAAAGGACTGAGTCCCACGGTTTAGATAGGTATAGGAATGTGTGGGATCTGGTATTTGCATAGGGGGCATCTATTGTCTGTCCAGATGGAGATCAATGGGTTTTAGGACAGGATAGGAGAAGATACAACAGGGGGCAGTAAGGCCAGTTGGCCCCTTTGGGTAAACACTACAGTAAACATTATGGCAGGAAGGATAAGGTGGGGGAAGATAGCATTTGACTTGTGTGATAGAACAAAGGGAAAGGTGTTTAGACAGATGGCAACATCTTACCACACCCCTTTTTCCTGTGTGATATATACGGTTGAATGAGCTATATTAGTTAGAGGCTCCTCAGACGATTATGTTTGTGTAAGCGGTTGACACGTCTCTCATAATACTCTGTGCATAATAATCAATAAAATAATGTACAAAGAGAACTTTCTCTCTGTGTCCCTTACTCCGAGTGTCGATACATGGAATTACCATCACAGATCCCTAAACTCTTTGCAATTTTTACTTTGAGAAATGTTATTCTTAAATTCTTGCACTATTTTACACACTTTACGCAGCGTGCCAACTGTTTTGGAAACAGGGCTGTACTTCAAAACAAAGCAGAGCTAGGTAGGAAAACACTGCCATATCCTGTACATTTACTCCTCCTCTCTCTCTCCCTCTTCGTCTCGCTGCCTCCATGTTTGCAAAGTTCTAACAAAAGAGGTAAGCTAACCTGAGGTCTCTTTGTAGTGCTTAGGCTCAGAGTTGTTGGTGTTCAGTTACTGTATAAGTGGGGGGGTTGCCAATTTCAGGGATGTTTTGCATTTTGAATAGAAGTGTTTTCCCAGTGATTGCAAGAAATTCCATTCTTGAACAAAAATTCTAATGTAAGAAACAATGTTTATGTGTATGTGTTTTTCAAAGTGTGTTGCAGAATTGCAAACAAATTCCAAACTGTGTTGCAGAACTGCAAATAATGTGCAAAGCAGAAAATGTGTTTGTACTTTGGTGCCTTTGTTTAAGGCATGGTCTTATACACTCACCTAAAGGATTATTAGGAGCATCATACTAATACTGTGTTTGACCCCCTTTCGCCTTCAGAACTGCCTTAATTCTGTATGGCATTGATTCAACAAGGTGCTGAAAGCATTCTTTAGAAATGTTGGCCCATATTGATAGTATAGCATCTTGCAGTTGATGGAGATTTGTGGGATGCACATCCAGGGCACGAAGCTCCCGTTCCACCACATCCCAAAGATGCTCTATTGGGTTGAGGTCTGGTGACTGTGGGGGCCATTTCAGTACAGTGAACTCATTGTCATGTTCAAGAAACAAATTTGAAATGATTCGAGCTTTGTGACATGGTGCATTATCCTGCTGGAAGTAGCCATCAGAGGATGGGTACATGGTGGTCATAAAGGGATGGACATGGTCAGAAACAATGCTCAGGTAGGCCGTGGCATTTAAACGATGCCCAATTGGCACTAATAGGCCTAAAGTGTGCCAAGAAAACATCCCCCACACCATTACACCACCACCACCAGCCTGCACAGTGGTAACAAGGCATGATGGATCAAAATTGCTTAAATCACCTTTCTTTCCCATTCTGACATTCGGTTTGGAGTCCAGGAGATGGTCCTGGTCAAGACAACACCCCTAAATGCATTGAAGCAACTGCCATGTGATTGGTTGATTAGATAATTGCATTAATGAGAAATTGAACAGGTGTTCCTAATAATCCTTTAGGTGAGTGTACTTTCAGTGTGTAAGCAACTGGCAAAAACTGTAATACCCCAATTCCCCAAAACTGTTAACACAATGCCCATTATAAAAAGTCACATCTCCAAAATCTTGCACACATGAAATGATAGCCTAAAAACTATACACATAGCCCTCAAAATCACGCACACAGACATCATATGTTTCTTACACTGAGCATTAAGAAAACATTGTGTGTAGAAAAATGTAACACTCTCATCAAAATGGAAGATTCATGTAGGAAAACAAAAAGAATCCACCAACACAGCCTGCAAAGACACATTTTATATCATCAAACAAAATAAAGTTGCAGTATGGAGAGAAAAGAAAACACTGAAACATCAAGCATTTTCCTGCCTATTATGTTGAGTTGGGCAATTGATGTGTTTCCTGGCTAAGCAGCAAGGGAAAAAGTGTGGATGGTGGATCTATCCTTGGCACGCCTCTGCAGTGATATCACCGCAGACCTCCATTGCCTGAAGAAGATTTACTTGCTGAATAGGGTTCTGATCATACACTTTCTATTATCAAGCTTAAAAAATCCTCAATTGGATTGAGGAAGGGGGAATATGGTGGAAAGAGAATAATTTGGATCTGGGGGTGGTTGGTGAGCCTGGGGCCCTACACTATGTTGTCTTTCTGGGGGTGGGAAAAAATGTCATACCCTACATCAAGGAACACCAGAAGATTTGCTGTGTTGTAAGGACCAAATGTGATAGGGTGATGGATAAGCCTATGCTGACTGACAGTAGCACACATGTTTCCACCGCTGTGGCCTGGGACCTCTTCCCTTGCTCAGTGGTCTTGCTTCCTTCCCTGGCGCTGCCACTTGGTCAGATTGAATCCTTCCTTCTCATCTGTGTCTTCCCCTACCACTTCCCCTTTTTGCTCTTTGTTGCTCCATGTATCCTTATAATCATGAGTCTGTGTGTGCCCTTTTATATACTTGACAGAACGAAGAAAACCTAGTGAACAATTTGGTTAGTTGGGTTTGCACAGGTGAAGTGTGTTGGCACTTTGAGTTTTGTATTCTCAAAAATGGCACAGGTGTTTCCTCATTGACAATTGTGTTCACACATTGAGAGTTGTGTGCTTGGTTCTGCAGAAAAGGTTCATGGTTCTGGAATTTTAGCTTGAACATCTGATCGCTCTGTGTATGCTTTCCGATACAGTGTGTAAACGACTGGGAAAAACTGTATTTTGTGCTTTGCATTGGTAAGTGTCTGATCAATAACCACACGTCCTCCTGCATCTTCTTCAAGCAATGGAAGATGCATGCAGAGACACTGAGGTGGGATCACTCCAGGGTTGAATAGGGAACGCATGGCAGTATTTTCAGGGCAGGGACGACACTGCCTGTGATGTGGATCAGGTGATGTGGCCAGACCCTAATAGAACTTGGGAACCATCCACCCCATCCCTTACAATACTATTTTTTGTTAACCAGTGCACTGTAATTTTACTGTAATTATTTTTGTTTCTGGGAGTTTACAGTAACATTTTGTATTGATTATTGTACTGCAATTCTACTTTCCTTTGTGTGTTTTTGTTGTTGCAAAATCCAGCAATTTTACAACAACAAAAAAATAAGCTGTATATATTTTCTTTCTGAACCCTTTCTATTTTTGTGTTCATTAGTGAAAAACCTTTCACAGA
Organism: Esox lucius; assembly: GCF_011004845.1. NCBI lineage: Eukaryota > Metazoa > Chordata > Actinopteri > Esociformes > Esocidae > Esox > Esox lucius. The sequence goes on along the minus strand of NC_047570.1, from coordinate 15,067,601 downwards.
AGTCTGTATAACAAAATTAAAAAGGTGTACAATATACTAAAGAAAGCAGTGTTTTGTATAAAGTACATCATGTGGTTGATGCTTTGTAATAGTAATTCAAATGGTGCATGTGTGTGTCAATATGTTGCAAAAATGCCATTTTGAAAAAGGAGTGTTAGGTTTTGATTGAGTTTCATTTTGACATAGAAGTGAGATGTTTACTTCCAAGTGTTGTGTCTTATTTAGCTTGTGTAGAGTTTTGACACAATGAGCCAAATTCCACAACAAGTGTCTAGCAATTGTAAAAAAATAATTGTAATATTTGGAAGATACATGCTGTTAATTTCAATGACTTCCAAAAGTATTTATTTCGGTGGCTTTTCTAAAATGATATAATAAAGTAATTTTATCCCATAGCGGCCATATACGGCCTTCAGATTCCCATATCGTCCGCAGACGGCTGTGTTTCTTTAACAATAATATTTGTGTAAATATCTACCAAAATATACCTGATAAAACGTGTTACTGTATTCCTGTGGATTATGTCATTAATAAGAAATAATAAAAAGGGTATGTTGTCATTTAACAATTTTTTGTTTTTATAATGTCTTTACTCAAAATGCTAGCAGCAAAGCGGCAATGAATTTTTAGGTTAGAAGAGGCAGTTTCTATATTGTTTGGTGATACGAATTTGGAGTCCTTGCTCTTTGAAAGCGATAATGATGTGGTGAATATCAAATACACTACTACAATAACCCTGTCGTGATAACTTGATAGGTGAGCGCATCAGCTGTGGATATCGACTGGTTGCTTGCTCAGTCTTGTAAATGAAAATGTTGCAGTGTTTAGCTGTTGAGTCGGCTAACTAGTTGAATGTTTTAGCACGTTTCTTCCGATTCCATTCATATATGCAAACTGCAATAGCTAACTAGACAACTAATTGTCTTATTCAATTCGTATGTCAGACTATCTATCAACGACGAGCTATCACTTTCACTAGCTAGCCAAGATTGGAGACATGTTGTGCTTTTCTGACGACGTTGTCACTTCATCACAAGCATGCCGCACAAGCCCTGAAAAGTGAAGCCAAAACGTCTCGATCGCCCCCTGGTGAGTGGTCCTAGTATGGGTCATAAACCCCGCCTCCCCATGTTATACAATGGGGCGCGAGACCAACTAAACAATAAATTACCCTTCAAATATATTTTTTCCGAAGCTGGTTTCTGTCATTTACTGTAGTTTGTATCACGCTAATGTAAATTCAAGAGTTTATTTTTAAAATAAGTTGGTTTTTAGTTAGTTATTTAATGCTCTAAAAACGGTGGTGTGATGTCGTGATTGACAGCTGTGATTGACAGCGATCTTCGGAGGACTGAGGAGATTGGAGCTTTAAATTTAATCTCTAAATTTCTATAATTGATATAATTTCACACGGACATAATGGGTTGTTCTGCAGTAGATTGTGCTAACCGATCTGGCATTTCCAATCAATCTTTGAATTTTTTTCGGTAAGTTAAATTTATAAGCTATTTAATTAGTAAATAAATGTAATGGGCTAGCTAACGTTAGCTAAAAGACAACAAGCCTCGTTAATAGCCATGTTAATAGCTAGCAGGTGATCGTTAGCTAGAAGTTACCAATTCTTTTTGTATTAGGCCTATTCTAAATTAAGGTTAAACATGATGTAAGTTAGGCTATAACATATCGTCTAGGTTTAACAAGCAAAGGTTGTACTGTACTTGGACTTGATTGGACTCTGTTTAAATGTGTGGTTAGTAGGCTACTTGTATTTACCTTATTTTAATGAGGTTGGAGTGGAACGGAGCAGACAGAGTTCACAGGAGCAGGACTCCACTTCCAAAACAGTGCAGCGTGTGCTTGCGATTGATTACGGTATGCGCATTCTGCGAGGGAGAGTGAGGGCGGGGCACAGGGGTGGGGCCGTTGATTTCGCGGCTTTACGGCTTTACTTCCTGCTCGCTACTGCGCATAACTACTGCGCAGAACTGGTCCCAAGATCGCTATCTGCGCAGACGCAAGTCCAAGATGTCAGCGCCATATCGGGACACTGGCGGCTTCAGTTTTCACCAATGGAAAAGAGCGAAGGGGCGTCGTCCATTTTTTTTACAGTCTATGCTTGATCATGATAATGACCTGCATTTGCCGACACACGTGTGCGCCTTATGCTTTCTTTACGATCACGTTAGTTGTGCCTACCTCGAATGACCTCAACTGCTTGCTGAAGTTGGTTCACTATCTGGTTAGTCTATCAGGCTGTTAGAGAAAGTGTGTAGTGGGAAATGGGTGCTGCGCCATCAGAGGGAGAGGAGTAGGAAGAGTGAAAGTGTCTACAAAATGGGAGAAAACGAATAATGGATGTGGTGTCAAATTAAAGATGAAAACGTATTTACCTTATTTGTTTTTAGTTTTCGTGTAATTTTCAGTAATCTACAGCAGCACTAGAGTTCGATTGGGGTCTAAAGGGTTATAAATAACAATAATCATCTTTCGTTTCCTGAATGCCAGTACTTGAGAAACCACCACTTTCTGAGCTTATCTGTCTTATAAAGAGTTAAGGCTTTAGTACTAACCCTTAAAAATGGAGGAACCACACTAAATCCTATAAAAACAATGTTGATGTTTTTATTTTGCTGTAAGTTCTCTCTCTTTCTCTTGACCTATTGAATACCTCAATCTATTCAACCTATGGTCCTGGATCTGAGTCCTCTCATACCAGGCCCAGCGAGGGAATGGAAAGCCTGGCTGACATTTCCAGGCTAGCACACCGTTGTTCATCTCCTTCACTGGCCACAGAGTGAAGGCTGTGCTCCTCCGATAAGTGGATCGAGCCTGAGTATCATGAATGAACGAGAGAGAGGGAGAAGAGGAAGAGCTGGCCATTAACCACTCAATCTGAAAAAGGAATCCTTAATTGCAGTGTCGTCCAGAAAGCTGACACAGCTGCACCACACACAGCCTGCCTTTTCATTGTGGAACAAATGACCTTAATCAGCATTCTCATGATTCTGAGTCCTTGTCACCGAAACAAAGACAATGAAGAATTTGATGATGCAGAAATGGAACCATGCGGGCTGTCCATTGTGTGAAAAGGCCGCTCAGACCTCACACATGCCGTTGCTCACCTGATAATGTTTGATGATTGAACTCCAATTTAGAACTCATGGTAGCTGGGGAGTTCTAATTATTTGTTAGAACAAGAACGGTAATTAATCATCGTGAAGAGAGAAGTTGAGCCTTGTTTATGTTGTGTTGCTGCAGTATCGAGGAGGGGGGGTATAATATTTCCTCCTTCATTAAGAGATATTCTTCATTAAGGAATCCTGCTCATCTTAGCTTCTCAGAAAGAGATAAGTCCTTTGTAGTGGAATACAGCCATGGGTATCCTGTGTGGTCGGATTGTAATCCTGTTGCCTTAGCCAAACTCAGTAACTCTAGAGGTGGTATGAGAAGTAGAGTTAGGGCTAAATACCGGACTGCTGAGTTGTCAGAATGTTCCCATCAGTTCCAGATCATAGAGCTAAGAATCTTGGAAATTGACCTGAAACATTCCTTTTTCTTACTGCCAGCTCTGGGGATGATGATTTCTTTTTTCTTACTGCTCCAGGGATGATGATTTCCTTTTTCTTACTGACAGCTCCAGGGATGATGATTTCCTTTTCCTTACTGTTCCAGGGATGATGATTTCCTTTTTGTTACAGACAGCTCCAGGGATGATGATTTTTCCTTTTTCTTACTGCCAGCTCCAGGGATGATGATTTAATGTCAAGTGGAAGGGATGTAAACTTAAAAGTAAAAAATAAACAACTGATAACGCAAGAGCTATGATTCATAAAGATACATCATGTGTTTGAGGAATACTTTATTTTATCCTACAAAAACAAAGGAACAAAGTTCCAGACTTGCCTGGCAATATAAAAAGTGAACCCAATCTCCTAGTGAAACACCACCCCTAATCATGAATACAGAAACACAGTAAAGACATGGCTTGACATTTAATTACACTATGTGGTGCCATCTGTCCATGATCCTTTTTATTTGCTGTTGTCAGTGAAAAAGCTGAACCAAAATATAAGTCTAGGCATTTATTCTTAGCGGTTAAGATTTAGGGTTAACAATTGGCATATGGTTAAACTTAACTGAATGGTTAAGGTAAGGGTTAAGGTTTAGAATACATGTAAAATGAGTCCCTAGCACTGACATTGCACCTACAATACCAGGAGTTGCAGCTTAACCCTCACCCCCAACCGACCTTGCGGTCCACAATGCTGTAGCAAGACGCATTCGATTATTTCCAAACTCTAGTGGACGTTTGGAAATAATAGTTGACTTATTTTCACACAACACGTTATAATTCACCTAAAGTCTGGTTCATGAATAGAATCAATGCTATCACATCAAACACTTTCCTCTTGAGGACAATTATTGTTTTAGCAAGATATCCACTGACATCATTTAAGTGCAAAGACTAGCAACTTCTGTTTCTCCTGGACGTTTTCTTTTGCACACATCTGACAGACCCGGTTTTCATTCAGCTCAGGACCCTCTCTGACCCCACCGTTCAAGTTTCCTATCCATGCTTCGACTTTCTGGACTGAGTTACCGTGGCCCTGACTTGAAACCTGTTTGAGGTCTGAAACAGTAGCCTACCTACCAAGCTCATCAGGCTGCTAGGTATTAAGTACACCACAAAAACAAAGAATGCCCTTTGGGTAAACTTTGGAGTGCAGTGACCCTGTGATGTGCTTTGGGGTAAAAATGAAAGACTGTACAAAGGTGGTCCACATACATTCAGAATACCACCCCCCCAACCACACACACACACATACACACTTAGGGAAAAGATTAATATTTTGTGTTTTTGTGTGTAGCAGATGTTTGGGGCAGCACTCCATTTTCTCCAGTGCTAGTTTGAAGGTTGGTGCTTATTAAGCTGGCATATTGTATTGGGAAAAAAGTTTGGTTTTTTTTGTTTTCCTTGTTTAATTGTCTTGACACTTCATGTCTTAGCAATGACTGATATTGGCCAAACGTGCTTTAATTATTTACAGAAAGTAGCACATAGAAAAGGTGAGCACCAGCCAATACCCTGACAATGACTTTTCTGCTAGTAGAATTTAAAACATTCAACTCAGATTTCCAATTGTACCTCATTATCGTATACTGTAATCACAATTTTGTTTGTTTATGGTTTATTTAGGGCTACTTGTTTAGTTTTAAACAATGCATTACTTATCAGCCCATGATAAGTTGATGATGATGTTGTTTGGGTAATTACTGTATATTCTTTAGAGGATATAGTAGGTTCACAGAAAGCGTCTCAGAGAGAGAGAGCCTGCAGTGAATAGATTATTTTTGGTCATTGTATTCTTCCTCATTGGTTTCCATGGAAATTACTTTGGAGCGTTTATCATGACAGCTTATAAGTCTATTTTTCTCGAACAGCATAATTAACTACTGTTCTTCTATAAACTGAAGAAAAAAACTAAAGCTGTCAACACCAGCCTTTTAAATATTCTTTTGTTCTATTCTCTGTTTTTATTTATTATTTTTTAACTGCCAGTTGAATCTTTTCCACTGTTGGGGTGCTAGGACAGAGAAGAGCTACAGTCAGCCAACAGTACCATGTGTGATGAGCCATCATCAGGCAGCGAGCATATTATTTAACCTTTGATTCACCAGGTTAGTCTCGTTGCCATTAGGACTATATACACTACCGTTCTAAAGTTTGGGGTCCCTTAAATGTCCTTGCTTTCCATGAATACATACATGAAATTAGTAGCAAAATTAATAGGAAATAAAGTAATTGACAAGTATAGAAATAATTATTTTTAAGTGAAAAAGTAATTGCGTCCTTCAAACTTTTCTTTCATCAAAGAATTCTACATTTGCAGCAATTACAGCCTAGTTGTCAGTTTGTTGAGGTAATCTGAAGAGATTTCAACCCATGCTTCCTGAAGCACCTCCCACAAATTAGATTTGTCTGTTCATAACACTTTTTTCCAATCTTCCTCTGTCCAGTGTCGGTGTTCTTTTGCCCATCTTAATCATTTATTTTTATTGGCCAGTCATAGGTATGTTTTTTTCTTTGCAACTCTGCATAGAAAGCCAGTATCCCGGAGTCATCTCTTCACTTTTGACATTGAGACCGGTGTTTTGCGGGTACTCTTTAATGAAACTGCCAGTTGAGGACCTGTGAGATATCTGTTTGGACCTGTGAGGCAACTAGACACTAGTGTATTTGTCCTCTTGCTCAGTTGGGAACTGGAGTCTCCCACACCTTTGTCTATTCTGGTTAGAGCCAGTTTGTGCTGTTCTGTGAAGGGAGTAGTACACAGCGTTGTATGAGATCAGATGTGTTTTTTTTGCAATTTCTCACATCGAATAACCTTCATTTCTCAGAAAAATAATAGACTGATGAATTTCAGAAGAAAATTATTTGTTTCTGGCCATTTTGATCCTGTAACCAAACCCACAATTGCTGATAAAGCAGATACTCAACTACTCTAAAGAAGGCCAGATTTATTGCTTTTTTAATCAGCACAACATTTTCCAGCTGTGCTAACAAAATTGCAAAAGGGTTTTCTAATTATCAATTAGCCTATTAAAATGATAAACTTGGATTAGCAAACACAACAGGCCATTGGAACACCAGACTGATGGTTGCTGATAATGGGCTTCTGTAAGCCTATATAGATATTCCATAAAAAATCTGCCGTTTCCAGCTACCATAGTCATTTACAACATTAACAATGTCTACACTGTATTTCTGATCGATTTTATGTTTTTTAATGGATTTTTTTTTGCCACAAGTGACCTCCAACTTTTGAACAGTCTGTATGTCTATCTACATATAAAACATTTTAATGACTCATGTATAATGAAGCAAGCAGTTCATCATCACGTTTTCCCTCCAAGAAGACTCTGGCAAATGTTTCCAGTTTGAAGCTCCATGTTTGAGCTCAGTAGATAATGTGGAAATAGAAATTAGATTAGTTGAGAGAACAAGCGCCTCCCTCTTCAGGAAGACTGAGGGAAAATTGGAATGGGGGAAGTTGATAATTGGGTTTAGGTTTTTCGCTTTCACCTTTTAGTATTCCATTTTAGCAGCATGCAGGAGCATGGGTAATGATAGAATTAGCCATTCTTTTATAGAGGAGAAAAAGGGAATAGGCTGAATAATGTTTAAATCAACTGTGAGAAGTAAACAAACCCTCTGGCAGAATATGGAGAAAGCTACAGAATTCCACAGGGTCAGTAAAGCCACATTTTAGCTACAGTATATTGTGGCAGTGTATTGGGCCAAGCTATATTTTCTTGCCATTCTTAGTGAGTAACTAAGTGGTGGCACATTAAGCTGAATATTGTTAATAATATATTAGAGCTTGGTTCAGATAAAGGCATGATTTCATCACACACGTTACTGGGAGTCAGCAATCCATAAGGTCCTTCATCAAAGAGCCCATAATTTCTATCTATAATTTATAATCCAAACATCTGTTCAGCAAGTGCAATGATTCAGCAAGCCAAAAAAAACATTTCTTGGTTGGGTATCTAAAAATGAATATATGAATATTACTGAAATACTTGTAAGATATAGACTAAGAGAAAGTATGGGCTTTGCATTATCAGTCAACAGAAGATTATTCTCCTTTAGAAAAGACTTGCTGTTCTGAAGCATAGCGTTCTCTTTCCCAGCTATAGACGTCCTAATTATTTAGCCTAATTACATTTAAGGATTCTATTGTTTGTGTGGTCTTTCCTTTTATCCACTGTGGTTCTGTCTTTCTCTTTCATTCTCCAAAACTTTTCACTGTCATCCACCACACATTCACTCTAAGAGGACATTTTACCATAATAAAGCTTATTAATTTGCAGGCTGGAGTCAAATAATTGCTGCAAATTAGCTGTGTGTATTTCCAGTCATTTGGAAAAGCACATAAGACCTTTACAACAGTGACTAAATAGCTGCTGATTTGATGGATTCACAGAGCACAGTGGAATTGCACTTCTCCATGTTAGCGTTGGGCAGGCTGATTCATCAAGAATAAAGGGGCACATGAAAGTGTTTTTATTCTCTGAACATATTTCACATCAATCTTGGTCATTTTGTTAATGAAACATGCATGTGCTATTGGCACTTTATTTACAGAAATTAGTCACATTTTATGCAAAGTCTGCTTTGCACCTTTGAATGCCAGAGTGACATTAATGTTCATTTCAGCTGGGGATTTGTTCATCTGGTTTTCCAGTGTGATGTTTTGGTCACCCACTGGTCATCGAGTGTGACGTCTTGGTCATCCACTGGTCATCCAGTGTGACGTCTTGGTCATCCACTGGTCATCCAGTGTGACGTCTTGGTCACCCACTGGTCATCCAGTATGACATCTTGGTCCCCCACTGGTCATCCAGTGTGACAGGTCTGGAAAGAGGCCTGTGTGAGTTCTTAGCCTCTGTCTCCCTTGTTTAGTGTATCTTGCTCTTTTCTGGAAGGCTGATATAAGTGCCAGTAAAATATTAATGTCTGCTAGATGCTGGGGACTATGAGCAGAGACAATTAGGTTTGGCTGCAATCAAAATGAGGTGAGACAGGTTGTTAGAGCCTCCTGTATGGAGCCGTTGGCTCTACACTTATTCTGTCTGAAATAGTTATAGTCATAAAATAAATGAATTGGACAGGTCTCCTTCTTTGTGTGTGTGCGTGTGTGTGTATTCATGCTACTTGTGGATAACACACTGCCAACTTCCACCCAATAGACCTTTGTTACTCAGCCTTTCTGCTCTGGTGGCTATTCTTTCCTATCTGAAATGTCATGACCTGTTGTTTGCACTGTGAAGGAAGGATATAGCCATTCATAGGTTGAAAACACATTGGTACCAAATGATGCTTAAATGTCATACAGTTTCCCGAATAGGACACAATGGAACAGAAACCTGCTGTGCAGACACCCAGGCTGGACCAGACCCCTTGTCTACTGACACAGTCCTCGGTCTAACAGTCCTTAAAAAGGAAAAGCAGCCAATGTACTTAAGTTCTGTGCACAGACCATGAAGACCAGTGTGTTCCAGAGGCTTTTTCCTTCTGGGGAGATGTTACTTACCCGCTTATTGTTCAAAAGGTTGAGAATTAAATACTTTTTGTCTACGTCTGTCCATTCCATTCTTACTCAAATAAAATACTGTAAACACTGCAAAATACTGCAAAGACTGCGCATTCTCTCTAATACATTATATTAGTGCCTTATGTAGGTAGTTTCAGGCAGACAAGATGTTTCCACCACAAACCCACATGGAGCTATCAATAACAGAATGTGATGACATCATGCCGTCTCATCAGCGTTGCGCACAACTTAGTGGGAATTAACTGTTTTCCATAGCTTCAATAAAGCAACCCTCTCATAAGATTTCTAGAAAATAGGCCTCAACAGCACCAAGCTGTCAGTTCTGCGCACGCCCATGGTGTTGGCTTGTCAGGACTAACTGAGTCTCTGAGACACATTAACCATCAGAGAGAGCTGGCAGTTATCGGTTTTAGGGGGGCTCAGATTGACAGCTGAGTGGAGGCAGCGCATCATTAATGATGGATTCTGTCAGGGAAGATGGGATGCAACCCCATCACCTCCAAGGAGGCCAGAGCCTCTATCAACATCGTTTTATGTGCAGGCTGGTGCCTGAAGTCAAACCTGCCTAAAACGAAGCAGAAAAAAAAGAGATAAGACCAAGAGGGCATGAACACAGTACAGGTCCTGAGAGACACATGGAGGCCAGGGAGAGGAAGATGGGAAAATAGAGAACTGCTTGTTAAGAAGTGTCTTCTCTAATAAAAGAAAGGTAACCAATGTTTTTTCTCGGCCTGTCAGAATGTGTGTGAGCAGGCATGCATGTATGTGTAGGGTCTGGATTAGACTAGGGGTCGTGCTATCGAACTGAATCTCGAATCTCCCTTGAAGTAAGGGGACTGGGCTAATCGGATCTGCATTATGTTACATGCACCTGTGTTCGGCCAGATTATGGGAGAGCAGGTTTAACTTACCAGGCTCAGGTTTATCTGAGACATTATGGTCTGTCTGATTGAACCAATGTGAACCGATATGGTGACAGAGGGGTCTGTGTGCTCAGTCTGCATAGAGAAAATTGAGTTGGAACACTATTGTGTTGTGCCAATAAAAAACGATTTCATCATTTGCTGGCAAACCCTTTCACCCTTCCAGTGAAGTTAAAATAACTGTGAGCTAACACCTAAAAAACATCTAACACCAATATTTTAACATAAACATTTTGACCCGAATATATCAGATACTGAGAATATTTTTGCTCCTACAGATAATATTTTAGGCTCCTACAATGTGAAAAGGGGAAAGAAACTTAAATAAAAAGGCAGGTCATGAACAGAAGCAAATGCTTTATTTAATAAAAAAAACTGCTTTTTGTTTAACCCTTTGGCGCGTACGATCACACTGGTGTGATCAATCTAGAGTGGTCCCTGGAGCGTACGATCACACCGGTGTGATTAGAACGTCATGTTTAGAATGCACCATTAGCATACCTAGCTACAAGTAACGTAACAATGGCTGGTAAAACCGCGCTATTATTTACTCACATTTAGCTCAAACAGTGTTTATAACTTTATTTCCTGATTGTAATTGTTTCAAGACCATACTATGATATTAACCAGGTAGAAAGCATTCAAATCGGGACAAGAAGTGTTAGTTACGTACCAACAGACAGCCAACACTAATGCACAAAAACGAATTATATTAGCGACTACTACCGATCAAAACCATTGCAAAAACTTTCTAGAAGTTACGTTCCCCGTTGTATGCATTTTATATAGTTTATTCATTTTCACTGCACTGAATAACTGGTCACGATTTGTTAGCTAGCAGGCAGCTGACGTTTGCTAGCAGTTAGCTGACGTTTTCTAGCTAGCTACAGTAATAAATCAACCAACTTTTGCAGCTCTTAGAATTCGAGTCAACGAGAGAAGCTTGCAATGCAATGCATGTAGTGTTCCTTACCTAGCAAGGTGACTGTTCAAATGCTGGCGTGAGTTCAAATGCTGCAGAGTACTGAAGTCACGTGCAAAAAAACTCACGCTGGGGGGTCGGTAAGGAATATTTGAAACTCACGCGTGAAAAGGTTAATTCACTTTACTTTCCACTGAACAATGTTAATTGTCTTAGCCTACAGAAAGGGTATCTTAGGAATTATTACCCAGGTTATTGTCCCTCAAAAATCATGTTATATTGATTCATTCTGCTATAATGTGTTTGTAGTGTATCACCAGAACTGTATGGTGTGTGAGGGAAGGGCTTCCTTTGGACTTATGGACCCTGGGGAAACCCAACCTGAAGGGTGAGAAGGGCAGAGATAACTAATTTGACATGTTGTTTATTAACGGTTGTCTTGTCTCTTCCCAAAAGTAGCCCCCTCAGGTTGGGAGTCCGACAGCTTGGAACTCAGTTTGAGCTGACATGGGGAAAGAGGAGACATGACACTCAAGAAAGTACTACAACTGTCAACCTGCCGGAGTTCTTGGACTAATGCTTATATTGTAGATTCTGATAGCTCTTGTCTGCATTACCTCGCTCTGCATGGTGTATAGGTCACTGTTTTTCCTTGTTTTGATTTCCTTTGTTTAGATTACACAGTCCAGGCCCAGAAGATTCATATGTCTTTTTGACACACTACCTGTTTTGTTCATTTTCATGAGATACTTTTGGTCTTGTAAAGTCAAGAAAATGCCACTCTGATACACCCTTGTCTCTGTTCTCATTACTTCAGCCATTCCACTGTATTTAGTTTTTAGTTGGTGATGGAAATGTCCAACCTGTTCATGTTGACTTTGAACTATTGCATTGGTGAGTGTAATTGCACCAATTAAGATGGATATGGACAGCAAGCAGACTTACCAGGTGATTCTCATGAGTAATCGATGGAAAGTAATGGCTGAAACAGCATGTTGCGTAAAAGAAAATGGCCCTGAAAGCAAATACAACATGGGAGCCTCATCTCTGTAGCGTGTCATACCGAGTGACTGTCACAAAGGGAACTGATTTCACAAAGCACAAAGTATTATTGGAGAGAGCAGAGTTTATATTCCAATTCTGAAGTCACTTGTATGTATTTTAAACAGTTAAGCTAAGGTCTAGGTTTAGGATTAGATAGGGTTTATGGTAGGGATATGCATTAGGTCTGGTAAAATGTCCTCATGCCAAGAAACTACAATACCAGCTTCCTAGCCATGCTTTACTGTAGTTTTTTTAGTTTCTTTAATGTGACAGTCACAGGACACTTTCATCATCAACACAGATGGGCTGTGTTCAAAAGAAGTGATGACGTTGTCCTCAGCGGGTTTTAAATTACAAGGCATTATTCAAGGCATGATCAGAGAGAGGGAGAGATGACAGTCTGGGGGCCCCATAGCTCTTGGGGACAGGGAAGGAGATGTGTATCTCATCACAGCAGGCAGGAACCAGAAAATAACCGGAGCAATGGAATCTTCAATAATATCTTTGTTCTTGTCGTTGACCAATAGCATTACTGTAAATTGACCTCCCAGATAGCAGAACCACAGGATACAAAGACAGCAGCGATTCTGACCACGGAGCTGACTGAACAGGGCTTGGAGAAAGCAGCAGTACTTTCCTAAGACATCAACAAATGAATCCTTGCATTCTGCTGATAGGCGGGTGCTGACCCTACAAAGCATCCCCGAAAGACCCCAAAAACAACCTCAACAATATTCCGGAGCGTCTTAATGACCATTATATGAGGAGCCGCACAGGCTTCTCACACAGCACTTTCCGCAGCATAATAGCTGTCCTAATAGCTGTCCTAATAGCCCAGTCCACACAAGATTCATGCAGCATTGATTGGCTGTAGTTCTGTGGGAGTGCTCTAAGGAGGGGGGATGGGGGACAGTATAACTGGAAGTCGAGCAAGTGATGATACCATTTGAACTTGAGCAGGTCACGTACGTTATTAGGAGTTATTAGTCTTGCCTCCAGTGTGATTTAGCAGCAACGGTAATTAGAGGGGAGCTTGGCAGAGGCCCCTGTTACCGTAGCTCTGTCTGTCCTTTAGTCCACTCACTAGGTTGGATGGGAAGGAGGACTTGCGTATTACACACAACAGCATGCTAAAACAAGCCGCTGTCTTTAAGACTATTTTCAACCTCAGGTGGAACTGGTAAAATAGAAAGGCTCTGGCTGCCTGGCATCACTACCCATACTGGATGTCACAGGATTCTCCCTGACCTTAAGTCACATCACTGAATTATCCTTGACCTTAGGTCACATCACTGAATTCTCCCTGACCTTAGGTCACATCACTGTATTCTCCCTGACCTTAGGTCACATCACTGTATTCTCCCTGACCTTAGGTCACATCACTGTATTCTCCCTGACCTTAGGTCATATCACTGCAACCTCAACGAGGTGCATGGCAGTTGTCTCGCAGTGGATAATAAGTCATTCTTACTGAGAAGTGAGAAGTAAAATAGTCTAAAATATCACCCGGTAAGTTTTTCTCCTGTTATGAATGGAAACCCCGGCCCAAATTTATAAACTATATGCACGTTATGTACTGTTGCCTAAACCAATTTTCTGAAAGCATATTCATTTATGGTTGGCTGAAGATTGGCTGAAGATGGATCACCCCTAGTCTGTGGTTAGAGGGTTAATGTGTAATATACCCTTTCATCCTGTATTGTGTCCTGGGTGTTTGGACTGATAGGAGGCCTTGGTCTGACGAAAGGGGATGCAACAAAGTGAGTCCTGCAGGATTGGAGCCCATAGATCCCCTGGCACTGGTCCCAGATCAGTAGCCCCACTGGGCTCCAGCAGGACCGGCCTGCTTGCAGCATATTGGTGCTGCCTGTAGACCACCTGTCAGAACTCTCCAGCCGAGAGAAAAGCTTAATTGGATTATTCACAGAAACGGTCAAACAAAAACAAAACATTTCATCCTCTATATGCAATGTCAGCATATGATAAGGCACTCAAGGAAAAGATGGCATGTGGATTATTTTGTTAAAACACCTACAAATGAATAAAAGGCAGTAGGTAGTCAGTGGAGTGTTAGTCCCTGGAATGAATCATACACAGACCTAGTAACTCTCAGCCACAGCCAAGCAGATTGGATGGAGGAATGGGGATCATTTCAAACTGTTAAGAAGCTTATAGAGCTATGCAAATGTGATGAGCTACATGAGAATTTTGTTTTAAAAATACATCTGAATGAGACATAAGGAGAGTGCAGAAATGCGGAGGACAAGACATGAATACCTAAAGCTGATGCGGTCATTTTACAGTTTGTTTGCATTATCTTCCTGAATATATTGAGATGAATTATGAACTAAATAAAAAAATGTGAAAAGAGAATTTTAGTGTAAGCAGTCTCGCTTATATTTAAGCATGCATTGACAAGATGAGTGCATACTGAGGAAACACAACACGCCATAAAGAATCTTTGTACTGCCAAGGTTGTTGTTTCTGTATACTGGGCCCTGAAGACTATATTTTGGGACAATATCTTATGTCCTGTTTTCTTTCAGATTTATGAAACAAATAGACACTGTTGATAAGATTGCAGTGTAGCGAAAAGCAGAAAGAAAAAGAACAATGGCATCTGACCATGCACATAACTCGAGATAAGTGCACAAGTTACATAGATTTGATAAAAACACACAATGATATTCAAATAATTCGGGGATTCTCAAAAATCAGAACTATCTTTGTATGTTGTTATTGCCTTCCAGGGGCAAAGCACTATGGAAGTTGTAGGAATCTCATGATTTGAACAAATTTCTTCTAGGTTTGACCAAAGGATGTTTTCACGCTGAGTTGTTAATTGTTTTTTTTTTGGAAGATTTGAATTACTAGAAAATGAGACTGAGTAATGATCCGGTAAAAAAGTACAGATTTAAATATCTGCTTTCCTTAATGTTTCAAGACAAGATGAGTGTTTCATTATAATTCATGTTATTTTGAGTCACTGTGAATTCAGAACAGATATTTCAATGCATTCTCGGCGTCAGGGTCTTTTTAAGACTGGCACTAAATGCCCTGGATAGACAGATGAGAGATGAATGGATCAACTGGCATGAGAGGATGGGAGCAGGCATTCCTCCTTTCCCCAATTATTAATGTCAGTACAATTACAATGAACATCTTAGTTTTGTCGCCTACATTGGAAATGTTACAAATGCACTGGTTTCGCTCCAAAGCAAACAGTAGTTGCAAGGCTTTCGCATCTGTTACAATTTTTTGAACAAATGTTGGAACAAAATGGAATGGAGGCAGTCTGGAACGTACTTGAATGTTCTGAAATTAAAGTGGGAGTTCTTGCACAGAAAGGAGAAAGACTGGATGGTTGCCATCCTTTTGGAAGCCAGTTAGTGGCATGGAGGGAGAGGCTTCTGACTGGAGGCTATGAGCTCCTCAGGGGCAAAACAGAGAGATGAAAGCAGACTGAGCACAGATACACAGAGCACCTGATGTGCTCAATTAGGGAACAAGGGTGTACATTTTCATCACCACAGTAAATCACAGAGTACACTACATCTGAGCTGTACTTTTAGTTCAAAATGACTACCAATTACATGATTCGGAGTAAAACTAAAATTGAGCCTGGAGCCTATAGAGATAGGTGGGTTTGGCAACTCTGCAAGTGAGGCAACTACTTCACAATGCAGCCCTTTCTTAATGTGTGCCGCTGCAGTTGATCATGAGCTGCTGGACCTGACAGCGACTGGGTCCTTCACAAGATGAAAGAGCTGCCAGAGCACAGGGTGGACCAGCTATTACTCTTACTACAGAGTCTGCTGGTCAGAACCCATTTCAACAAGTCACACACGCACAGACACACCCACACACAGTAAATCACCTACTAGGTTATACTGTGGCCTTGCAATGTTACTTATCATTTGAAAGAACAGATCCCACTGCTCCTTTGTAGAAACAGTTGCACCAAGGACCCAAGTAAGCCAGCAGACAGGTGCACAAACTGTAGTTGTTTCAAATGTTTGCAGTTACGTAATTGGTTACAAAGACCTGTTTGCCCTAATCAACTTACTTAACATTTTTTGTTTGCCATAAAATAGTTCTATAACATGGTCAACTTGTCTCATATGTTCACTCAATTATAAATTCAATAGAAATAGGCATCATCACTAAAGTAGGCTGTGGAATTAGCTAGAAGTCTCTTTTGACATAATCCTTTTACTTTTGTGATATCCAATGTGTAGTTACGACCTCTTCATCGGGCAACTTCACCCTATCCTCCTCCTCTGTAAATTGTCAGGATAATCTACCGGTGAAGGCATAGCACCACCTGGGAAATGCTTTGACAGCTGTATGAGATGTTCATCACCTGAAAGACCATCGCACATCAGTAGTGGGCGGTACAGTCAAACTCTTAGACAAGCTGCCTTCTCAAAGACCTCTGCATCCCCTCCACTGAAGTCTACATTCCAGAAACAGAGTCAGACGGAATAGAAAAGCTGGTGTAAAAACCGCTGGATGCTGCGTGGGACACTGATGCCTCATTAAAATAACTGCAAAGTAGTAAGTTCACTAACCCGAACAAACTCATTTGCCTTTAGTCCAGCAATTGTGTGGGTCAGGACTAACAGACGTTGTAGCTCAGTTGCACTTAAGTTACCAAAACTAAAAGTTGACATAAAAAAAGTGGTTTAATCCTGCAATTAACCCTTATGTTGGTCAGATGTAGACTCAAACTAGACAGGGATGGAGGAGGTGAGGAGGAATGTTTGTATTCCTTTCAGCAGACGCAAGGGGTACATTTGTTGGTATGACTTATTCATGATTACCTGAGATTGTGTCGCGTCTTGATGATGGTCCTATGAATTTGAAGGATTAGGCCAGGGGTCTGTCGTGGTGTTGGAGGATATAGTGGGGGCCCATGTTGAACAGGTTGTTTGGTCTAGCAAAACCCCTACAAAAATTCTGAAATTACTCACTATAATCTATTGTGCAAAGATTTGCATAGCTGACAATGTATGGAGGAACAGCTTGATTTTACATAAATACATATTTGTAAAAAAAACTTGGTCCCATCTATCTTTGCCCCAGTCTGGGTACTGCCAGGGTTGACAGGCATGATGTGGGAAAGGCACAAATAGCCTAGAGCAGGAACTCCAAAGACAGAAATCCTGCCAGAATATACCCATCCTCAAATGCTAAAGCTTTTAATTACATTCCCTAGGCAACTGAAGAAGGAACAGTCCAACACAAACACAATATAGTGTCATGTCTGTTTGTGGAACCTCCCATGTAGGTTTAGGGTTGTGGAGAGAAGTCCATCATGTTGGCTCGTGTTGAGTGGAGAGAAGTCCATTGTGTTGACATATATTGTGTGGAGAGAAGTCCATTGTGTTGACACATGCTGTACGGAGAGAGGTCCATTGTGTTGACACATGTTGTTTGGAGAGAGGTCCATTGTGTTGACACATGTTGTTTGGAGAGAAGTCCATTGTGTTGACACATGCTGTATGGACAGACGTCCATCATGTAGACACATATATCATTATGCAATAGTGGAGCTTCTGAGCAGTACTTTGTCATATACTCTCACATACTGCATGTGTGGCTGAATGAGAATCCTGTTTTGAATTTGCATGTTGGGTAAAGGAGCACACCAACCGTATTTATATTTTGCTACTGGTGTTCAACCCAAACAGTTCTATTTTTAGTTATTCAATCATAGATGTTTTAAGACCGCCAGAACATGTTTTGAATTCACTGTCAAACACTTGTTGAATTTGCAGCCTTCGTTATTTTCACCCTAGTATACAGTATTATTGCAAATTAAATACAGTGTAAATACAGTGGTGGCAATTCCTACCACAGAAAAATTACAAACATTTTAAGACTGAGTAGGCTAAACATAGGCCATATTTCTGTCAAATATACTCTCTATTTGTGCTTTTAGTTGAAAGGTTGTTCAAAGTTGTTGAATGTGACAGAAAAATATATACTCCTTATCCATATGCCTTCTCCTCTAAAGTCACTCAACAATAGAGTTCACAACCCCTTGGATCAATGCCTGTCATTGCTATGCATTACTGCCAATTTTGAAAAGGACATATTTTAAGAAGAGAGGTTATGACCGGTAAGGTTATCAGAGAGTTTCATATTCCCAACCTAAAATATCAACTTGCTGAAGTTCAGAACTATGGGCATAGCCATGAATGTGAATCATGTCAGTGTTAGGAGCTGTCTGAGGTTACCATATACAGTATTTTAATCTGATTCTATTTAGTGAGGATTTATCTTCATAAGAAACATTCAGAATCATGTTTTTACATAATTTATCATATATAGCACAGGTAGCCAGCCAAACTGATCCTAATCACATTGAAATGTCATAATGGAACATACAAAAGTGACAGAACTAAAGCGATAGTCAAACACATCTTTAACATATGTGATAGGAACTACACTCTCTTGATCCCTATTAGATCTGCCTAGCACTCTGCTAACAGAATATCTCAATATCCTTGTAATATAAACAATATCTCAATGTCCTTGTGACAATCATCCCTCAAAAACCTAATGGCTGTCAGTTGCATGGCACATCTGCATCATTCAGTCTTCACCACGCACGCTCTGTTTGTATTCCAACACAATGTTGTCTAGTAGCAGCAATAGTCATTGAACTATTTGCAAAAGGTGTTTGTAATTAAGAAACCTGTGGAGGGAATGGATTCTTCATAATCTCCCAGTATTTTGACTGTTTGTAGATGAGGCTACTCTGTTCTCCATTCAGGATTCATTCTAAAAAGTGTCTTTCCTTCCTCTGAAGACATTATTTATTTATTTTTACTAGGGATATCAAAAGCAATGTATTAAGCTGTTACATTATCCCAGAGACAAGCCCGCTGAATTCACCGGGATCATTTAAATATTGAAAAATTCCATGTCCCTTCAGGTCGTCCTTGAAGTTGACGTTTTTACCTTTTTGCCTGTAGCTTCTGTCTGGTGATGGGTGATATGGTATCTCTGTCATTTCACCCTCTGCTCCCGTACTGTATAGGTTTTGGTTCTTCTATTTATGTAAAAGAAAAAGTAATTTACAAAATGGTCTTTTCTTTTACATGTCAAACTTGGTCATCCAAACAGATTCACAAGCGAAAAAGTGTTGCAAAACAGTGATTGCAATGTGAAATCGTGACTGGCTATGATGTTGAATCACAAATGAAACAGCATCCCTCTGATCTCAAATAAACCTTTGCAAATTAAGCAAACATCATCAACTCGATGCTTCTGCAAACTTTACACATGAGCAAGCATTTTAAATATTCTCTCTGTTGTTGCACCTTCAACTTCTCTTGCCCTGAATCCTTTGAGCAAATGTTTGTGCTGATAGCAGCAGGGATTACTGAGGTTTGTATTCATTTGCTACACTAAAGTTCCTCAAAATTAAACTTTCCCGGAGTGCTCTTGGGAGGACCTCAGAAAGCCAGTGATCCCTCAAAAGAAAGTGCCTGTCTAAAGTCCCTTTCCAGTTCCAACAAACAACTTCACAGAAATAGACATTTGTCTTTGCATCCTCAAACATTTTAAATATCTAATTTCAGATCCTGAGATTCAAAAGAGCTGCACATCCTTGGTTCAATCGAATTTGAACTCAAGCTGTTTCAAAGGTGCCGTCTTCAATGCTCATTATACTGTTTGGACTCAAAGAAATAATTTGCATTCAAATATCCCCCTGACTCTCTGCCGTGATGACTGTATTAGTCGACTCTCCACAAAACGTCTTCGCTTAAGACAGCTGCTTTCAAGGAGAATGGAGCACAGACATGTCCTTTTTGCATTTTATACCAGCTGTTGTGGAGCTCTGGCTTGTGGCCCATGTCCTGCTTTTATCTCTACCAACTCCAACCCATCCAGCTGTGAGCCTCCTCCCTACCCCATTTCACCATCTGCCCCACCTGTACAGACAAGCCTCATCATTCCATACATGCAAGTCAGTGGTCTGTTGATATTTGAGGAAGAACCTCCTATTTGACTAGTACTGAGCACTTTTAGTGGTCAGAGGAATAACACAAACAGAGAACTGTACTGTTGGGGTTTGGAGAAGGATCTGGACTTGGAAATGGTTGTATTTAATTTCCTGATGCTGTTATATGTATTAACTTGGGATATACCGTACATGTAATTCAGTGTCTCCCAAACTTACAGTATTTTTGAATATTGTCACTGGCCATTGAATGTGATACATTACTTGCTTTACATGGTGCAGTCATGAAAACATTTTAAGATTAAAATGTGTGGCCTTGGGTGGTCGGGCAGTCTAAGACTCTTCTTCTGGCACACATACTGCTGCAGTCAATCTTTTCACATTGTCTCAATCAATAAATCATGAAATGCCTGAAAAATATATCTTAAATAAAATAACAATGGAGTCAGGAGCCCAAATATTTGTGATTCATGTTACCTCGTCCACAGGCTATTGCACACAGCATATATGAGCCTGGCACAACAACCATTAGAAATTGGCTTTAGTGGAAGTGACCATATCATTCTATGTGAGTATCCTTACTGAGTAAAATATTTGTCATCTTCTGATTTTAACTAATCAAAATACTGATGCGACACGTCAAGTGGAGGGTGAGATAATGTAAACTTTCTTATGATTAATAGTAAAAAAGACACTAATCAGCAAATAGCCTACAAAACGAAGTGCAATGTTCCTTCAGTAACACCATTTTATCACACTGGATAAGATTTAGTCGAGCGGTAATTGTCTTGTTCTGCTCCAAATCAGCACAGTACTGAGACAGCTCAGCTGCACTGTACACTCTGTCCCACAACAATGTTACAGTTTGGCTGATTGGTGTTTTGCAGCAGAAGGCTTCAAGGAGGTGTTTTGGCTGTAGACTAAGCTGATTAAACCCATATGCCTGTCTTTCTTATTGGCTAATGAAGACCAAGTTTAACGTATTCTTCAACTAGATTTTCTGGGAATTGGGCCAGGGAGTGTATGCGAACAAGATTAACTGAACATGTAACAAATATGACTTAGAACGTATTTGTTACATGTTCATAGAACTCCAGAGAATATCAACGGTGACTACTCCTCACAAAAACATGCAAGACCTCAGCCATGACAGCAGTAAACACCACAGTTTACCCACAAACTCCATGAACACACCGCAGTAAATCAACCTCTGACCTACACTGTAAAGCAATGGCATATGGAAGTCATATGGAAGAGTGACATATTTCAGCTGAAAAGGCTAACAAAAATTCAGCTGAAAAGGCAATCTACTTTTCTAAATGAGTATGCATTTTTTAAACTGAAATTCACACTCAAAGCAATACATTTATTGCATTTTTCATTTCAATGATTGGGTATGTATTATATTGGCCAATTTGAAAAAGAAAGGGGCTGATATATTCTAACACTCTGAATAAAATGTACCCAGATTGTTGGACAGAGATTCAAAGAAACTACTGTTTGGACAAGTGGAAGCCAGTCTGTAGTGACCAAAACTTGAGAAAGTATAAATTAATAGACAAATTACAAAATATAAATATAAACAAACACATAAGTTCTACTAGTAGTATATTGTTGTTTTATCCTCCTATGCCTATAAATCAATACATACAGGCACCTGTTCCTGATTAGCAAATGTCATATTTAACTGATGCGTTGTGCCTAAGAACAGTTCTTATCTGTGGTTTATTGGTCAAATACTACAGCCCCTCATGCCATATTGCATAAGTATGTTGTGTTAATTGCAATCGACATTTCATTTCTGACGTCTATGTCATTATTTCATTAATTTAGGCAATAATTGATTATTTGATGGGAGCAATATACATGACTGTTTATACAAAAAACTAGGACATCATTTGGCACCGCCTCTCGTACATAGCCAATCAGGAGCTGCAACTGATTTAAACTGAAGAATAATTTTTCACAGGCCAAGGGTACGGTAAAGTGTATTCTTAATAAAATAAGTGATGGTTAAATGTGTATGTCTTAGATTTTTCAGTCCATGTGAAAAAATGTATATATGTAGTTATAGCTATGGCTTGCACAATCAACTCAGTGTCCTTCTGTTTATTGTCCCCCCAGAGATTAAGGTTAGACAGTTCAGTCACTGACAGATTTACTCAAAAAAAAGGCCCGGCAATAGACATGCTTCAAGTCCAGATGGTATACTTATTCATGAAGCAGACTCAAACTACAGAAACCCTGCTCCTATTCGGCACTCTGCATCGCTAAGGTTTGTAAAAAGCTAAATTAATCACACACTGACAGTGTAGAAACTTTAACAAATCCCTTTAGTCTGCATTTGATAAAAGTGTACTAAAACCCTAGTTAAAAGTTATTTTCTATCATTATTTGGAGCCATCCTAAAGATAAGTCTACTAAACTTCTTAGGGGATTAATTTCTATAAAAATTCAATAAGAAAAGCCTAAAAGAATCCTATCACATTGAATACTATATAAATGTTTTAGGGGGAAAAAACACATTGAAAACCAATAAGGATCCGATAGGATGGTTCCATTTCATGATAGAAAATCCCACCACTCTCAAAAAACATCTACCAGTCAAAGGAAAGCCAAAGATAGCAGTGAAATAGAACAATATCATAAGCTAAATATGGATTTTCTTTCTTCAGTTACTGTTTGAATACCACAACTGGGAAAAACACGGGGAATGGACACACAAGTGTTCAGGACCCCAGAGCTCTTTTTTGAACAGAAAAAGTAGTGAAGGTGAGGTGACAATTAAAACTGAAAGATAAACCTGTCTCCAGGGATTGCTGCTGTGTCTATGGATTGTCCTCTTCATGGTGGTTTTCAGGATTGTGCACAGACCTTTCGATGGGCATATGCCAAAAGGGCGAAAATGGTCGTCGCTGCAAGAGGAATGGACTTGGGGCAATGCGTGCCCGTCAGAGCAGGTGCAAGTGGTCTACATCTGGAAAGACTGCACACTTTGTCTCCAGGTTGTCATTCACTGTTTCCCACGTATCCTGCATCACTGGGGCACAGCGCCATGAAGGGCGGCAGGTAGCAGTGTCGTGGACATGTTCATTTTAGCTGGTGCATCAGCTGCATCTTCCGCATTATCTTCTTTTTCTGCCTTCCACCGAATTGCTCGCATGGAGCAATTAAGCACCTGCCCTTCTGGGAATCTGATGGGGGGCAGCTGGTCAGGGGATGTGCTGGCCCTGCTACCTGTCTCTGGAATGTTCAAGAACCAGCAAGCATTTTGTCTTGGAGGTGTTGGTGTGATGCTAGTTACAAATCGGCATCTTCATCTATGGTGTTGCTATTGCTGCCCTGAAACCATTGTATGGCTCCAATGGCAGGTTCAAACGCTTTTCAGATTTTTACATTAATTTCTTTCAAATATGGATTCTGTCATTGTTTATTGTATTAGAAAAACACAATAAGACCTCCAGGGTATAGAATATCCAACTAAAGGATTACTACAAATGCTCACTGAGTGTAACCTTAGGAATTCATTGTTTACTGTATGTTTCATCCATAATATAGATATACCGATGATATGTTACATTTGTTTTGGTATGACAAATAAGATTTCTGAGTGGATTCAGTCTGAGAGGGGAAAATGAAATTGAACTGGAATATACCTCTGGTGCCTTGCAGGCCACCTACAGTAGTCTGTGTCAAAGTTAATAACGTAAGAGCATCCAGAGCTCATTATACAATTAACCTATGGACCTCTGTATACCTCTCTATTAGCAAAGCTCTGAGACAGCATTGTTAGCTCAACACTTCTTCTCCAGCAATTTACACGTAAATACAGTACTGTGTAAAAGTCATAGGCAACCTGAAATAATTGTTAAGCAATTTATCTGGGCTGTAATGTATATTTGTTAGTAAAATCGCTATGTAATATTATAATCGATACAAATAAACAAGAAAAGGTTATAATAATTTGTTGTTTGCAAATACAAACCCGATTCCAAAAAAGTTGGGACACTGTACAAATTGTGAGTAAAAAAGTAATGGAATGATTAACAAATCTCATAAACCTATATTTAATTCACAATAGAATATAGATAACATATCGAATGTTGAAAGTGAGACATTTTGTAATGTCATGCCAAATATTAGCTCATTTTGGATTTCATGAGAGCTACACATTCCAAAAAAGTTGGGACAGGTAGCAATAAGAGGCCAGAAAAGTTAAATGTACAGATAAGGAACAGCTGGAGGACCAATTTGCTACTTATTATGTCAATTGGCAACATGATTGGGTAAAAAAAGATCCTCTCAGAGTGGCAGTGTCTCTCAGAAGTCAAGATGGGCAGAGGATCACCAATTCCCCCAATGCTGCGGCGAAAAATAGTGGAGCAATATCAGAAAGGAGTCTCTCAGAGAAAAATTGCAAAGAGTTTGAAGTTATCATCATCTACAGTGCATAATATCATCCAAAGATTCAGAGAATCTGGAACAACCTCTGTGCATAAGGGTCAAGGCCGGAAAACCATACTGGATGCCCGTGATCTTCGGGCCCTCAGTTGGCACTGCATCACATACAGGAATGATACTGTACTGGAAATCCCAACATGGGCTCAGGAATACTTCCAGAAAACATTGTCGGTGAACACAATCCACGTTATAGAGTTGCCGGCTAAAACTCTATAGGTCAAAAAAGAAGTCGTATCTGCACAGGATCCAGAAGCGCAGGCGTTTTCTTTGGGCCAAGGATAATTTAAAATGGACTGTGTCAAAGTGGAAAAGTGTTCTGTGGTCAGACAAATCAAAATTTGAAGTTAATTTTGGAAAACTGGGACGCCATGTCATCCGGACTAAAGAGGACAAGGACAACCCAAGTTGTTATCAGCGCTCAGTTCAGAAGCCTGCATCTTTGATGGTATGGGGTTGCATGAGTGCTTGTGGCATGGGCAGCCTACACATCTGGAAAGGCACCATCAATGCTGACAGTTATATCCAAGTTCTAGAACAATATATGCTCCCATCCAGACATCGTCTCTTTCAGGGAAGACCTTGCATTTTCCAACATGACAATGCCAGACCACATACTGCATCAATTACAATGTCATGGCTGCATAGAAGAAGGATCCGGGTACTGAAATGGCCAGCCTGCAGTCCAGATCTTTTACCCATAGAAAACATTTGGCGCATCATAAAGAGGAAGGTGCGACAAAGAAGACCTAAGACAGTTGAGCAACTAGAAGCCTGTATTAGACAAGAATGGGACAACATTCCTATTAATAAACTTGAGCAACTTGTCTCCTCAGTCCCCAGACTTTGCAATCTGTTATAAAAAGAAGAAGGGATGCCACACAGTGGTAAACATGGCCTTGTCCCAACTTTTTTGAGATGTGTTGATGCCATGACATTTTAAATCAACTTCGTTTTCCCTTAAAGTGATACATTTTCTCAGTTTAAACATTTGATATGTCATCTATGTTGTATTCTGAATAAAATATTGACATTTGAAACTTCCACATCATTGCATTCTTTTTTTATTCACAATTGTACAGTGTCCCAACTTTCTTGGAATTGGGTTTGTAATTATTTATTTTGACATGACTCAAAGAATTTCATGAAGCAATAAAGAAAATGGGAAGTTGAAAAACCAAAAACCTGTCTGTATCTGATGAACAGTACATTAAGATCACTTCCTTGAGTGACAAAAGTAAATCCAATGAAGTGCTTCCTTAGTGATCTGGCACCAACATAGTTGGGGAGTAATGGATTACAGAAAAACAGTAACTGTAATCCGTCACATTACCAACTAATATATTGTCATCAGATTACAGATACCTTTGTAAAAATAATATGATTACTTTTGGATTACGTAAATTACACCTTGCATGTTAGATTTTTTCATTTAATGTTTTAAAAAAGTACCATCCTGCGCCTCAGTTGTGTGCGATATCATCATGCGCGCAAAGGTGGGCGCGCAGAAACAGATTAGTGACGGATGAAGCGCTAGTTCAATAATATTAGCCGACCCATATAAAATGTGATCCAGTTATCTACTCGACGCATCTTTCTCAGAACAATGATAGGCCTGGTGTTAAGTTTCAAGGTTTATTTGTCAAATGCACCGAACAACACAGCCAGGAAGAGTTGCACTGAACAACTCAGACAGGAATTGTTTAGAAGATTAGGCAACTATTAGATAGCTGTAACATTGCGCTGCCTTCAAGATAAAAAATTCTAACGAATTTATCACGATATTTGCGGAGAAAAGGTGTGTTGGGAAGCACTCTGCCAAAGGGTGATGATTTGCATTTCACGCTGCCACCTCAACTCCGTCCATACAGGTAGGCCATGTGATTCTGCTTGCTTTGCATCTCAATTATTTTTTTTATTAGTTACCATTGGCTGCTGACAACATTGAATTTAAGATAAGAGTGCAGGTTTCTAATCACAGTTTATTTCTTTCATTAGCTTTTTGAAAATCCATCGCTGGTTGCCCTATTAATCGTAGGTTATCTTCGCGCGGTTAAATCTTATTTGTGTGCAAAACATCAGACCACTGTAGATTGAGTGTACGCGCGAAAAGCTACGGATATCCAGATTTTATATACAATAATGACAATACCCTTTATGTGAAATTGCCATTTATTTACAACAATGTTTTGAAGCAATAGAAAACATGAATACAACACAAACACGAAACCAGGTAAGCTTCAGCCGGCCCGCAATAAAATTGGGCATTTGTTGAATCGAAACCAAACCAACCAATATCCCACCAACCTGCATAGATGCCACCCATTAGTAAAGCCATTTCACAGTAATTATTTTCACTAATTAACATCACGCCAAGTTTGAATATTTTGTTAGACACAATTGACCAGCGTTAAACTGAGTAACGTTTCTTATTAAGATGGCCTTTATTTTGAAAAATAAAATCAGAGTTAGCACTGCTAGCATAATATCCTGCCGCTAGAAGAACAGTAATAAAGCCCAGACGGCCGTCACTAACGAAAATACGAGAGAATCGTGAAGCCTGCGAAGTGTTTGTCTATCCTAAACAAATCCTAATATCAACCAGAAACATTTAATTTTAGGCTTCCTATTACGTAGATGGGTGATTCTTTAACTATGGTACTTTTCTTGTCCCTGGATGAAATAATAAAACAAAAAAACATTTCTTCTTTTTTGTTTTTGTCATACTTACTTCACCCTAAGGGGAACTTGTAAAAAATGGATCATGGCTCAATCATTATTTTTATTATATAATATGAGGCGTTTTATGCATGCTTTTTTTTTACTGTTTTACCTCTGTCCCTAAGCCAGACTTTGTATCTTCAACCTCGCTTAATTCTAAATGTGATATTTAAATAATGTAGATTTCAAGTACAAATGATAAAATACAGTTTATTTCAATTCTACATATTATATATTGCGATATTTATTAACATTTTCCTATATTTTTCACAAGTAGAACCCTTGTCCCTTGGGTTTTCTGTCATTTCCACCATGCTGTACAAAATAGAATCCTGGGATCATTGTTTTAGGTTTGTATACTTAGTAACCATAGCAACATAAACTCCACAGTGGAACACATGGCTGGATGAAATGGTGTCCTCTACAGGGGGTAATGAAAAGAAGAAAAATCAAGGTAAATATGAATAAACTGAGAGTATGTTTATTGGTCGTCATTTCCAAACAGCTCATATTTCACATGGATGTAAAAATAACAGAATAAATGTTATTTAATAATGTGTAATTTGTGTATATTTAATGCTAAATCTAAAACTAATATTAGCAGGCTAACATAACATGAGATTTTAGAGGGAAAGGGAGGAAATGTCTTTTCCACCACAGTCATTTCCATCACGGTGTTCATTGTGGTGGTAAAGACGGGTTGTGGTGGAAAAGACATTGTTCGTGCTCAACAGCAAATTGTTTGGGCTGTAATACTAAAACTTTAATGTAAAAAAACCCATTTAAAATCAAAAACAGTTTTAACAATATTACAGTATCACAATATTCAGATCCACTTAAATATGCAGAGTCCCTCAAGAAGGACAGAGCAAGATACCTGAAGAAAAAACAACAAGGTGTTGTTAAATCTGTTACAGAAATGCCAAAAAGAGAACAACGAAAAATGAGAAGACAGTGGCGAATTTCTCAACGAAACAGACATAGGAAATTGAAAATGGTCTCAGCAGTGAATAGTTTCATGGCACATACAACACCACCACAATCATCAGACAGCATGAGTGTTAATGCAGAAGACATTCCTGAAACACCTCAGCTGTGTGAGCCTACACCAGAGAGAACTCCACAGAGGAAAAGAGGGAGAAAAAAGGTTGTGAAGGCAAGAGCAAAGGTGTACAGAGATCTTAATGACATTAAACAAAAGCTTGAAGATGCCCTCAGAAAAGCAGAATAATACAAAAAAAGAAGTAATCGACTTAAGAAGAACCTTGGGACCCTAGAATCACCTAAATTGAAAACAAAGCAACAGATGCAGCAAGGAAGCAAGCAATTAAAGAAGACACTCCTATTCCATAACACCATTATGTCAGAAATAAGAAAAAAGTATCAGAATGTTGACAGTCGTAAAGCTCTGCAACTGATCTCCAAACTTGTTGATGGCAAGATCTTAAAAAAATACCGCCTGGTCACCATGGCCAAGAACGAGTTTGGATTCTCTACAAAACTAATCAGGACGAACATGAAAAGGGACGACAAACTCAAATACACCCGCAAAACACAACAAAACAGAGTCAGCCAAGAAGTGAAGGAAAAGATAACGTTTTTAGAATGCGACGATAACAGTAGGGCCACTACTGGAAAGAAAGGGACAATTACAAAGATGAAAAATTAAATGCAAAAGCGCTTCCTGGTGGATTCTATGCAGACACTGCACCTGAAGTTTAGACACGAGAATCTCGACGTCAGACTCTCCTATGCAGAGTTTTGCAGAAACCAACCCTTTTGGATTGTAACACCAACGATCAATGACAGAGACACATGTCTGTGTAAGCTACACTCAAACATACAGTTCATGGCAAACAAACTGTTCTTTCACAAAGTCATTAAAACTTCCAAAATCACCGATCTCATGTATTCAATTGCGTGCAAAAATGTGACAAAAGAATGCATGTACAGGGAGTGTCTGGATTGTAAAGACCATGAGCTCCAAATCTCTGCCTTCGATGCTGGGGAGCAAACCTGGTGGTTTGAATGGAGAAGCTCTGTGGAACACAGAGAAAAAAAGAAAAAAGACGTCTCCAAAGAAATGATTAAAGTTCACCACACAACGAAAAAGAAAAAGTAAATGGGACTTTGAAGACACTTTTGGATGACTTTTCGGACCAACTGAAAAAAAAGATGGGAAAGCCCATTCACAACATAAAACACCAATATCTGTCTTTGAGAGCACTTACAGAAAGATTGGCGAAGACAATATTGTTCTACAAATTGACTTCGCAGAAAATTACAAATTTTACAATGAAATCCAAGCAGTCCATTTTGGCGATTCCCACCTGCAGGTAAGCCTCCATAAGGGTGTTGCTCACACTAAGAATGGTGTTGTGTCTGTTTGCACCATTAGTTCCTCAATGCGCCATGACCGATCTGCAATCTGGGCTCACCTCAAAAAAGTGCTTCCCTACCTCAAACAACTAAACACAGCTGCAACCACCCTGCATGTCATAAGTGATGGCCCAACCACTCAGTATAGGTAAAAAAATAACTTTTTTGACCTATACCATATGAGCTGGGATTCCAAAAGGTGACCTGGAATTTTCTAGATATGGGAAGGGCCCAGCTGATGGAATTGGTGCGGCTGTTAAGCGCCAAGCAGACTCGCCTGTGGCCAAGGGCATTGACCTTCCTACAGGAAAAGTGTTGTATGAACAACTGCTTAACCAGCCATCGACTGTCAAGGAGAGGGAAATTGTCATTTCCGCCACACACACTGTCTCTTCCACCACGCCATGTCATTTCCACCACAACACATATTTTTAAGTAAAACATATAAAAAACATACAATCAAACCAACTATATTCAGTGGTGTTGATAATTGTGCAGTTAGGGCTAAGATATGTGTATACACATTTTGAGCTATGATAAGAAAATGAAATGTTCCAGTGACCTAGTTTTAGGTGTTTTTTTGTGTAAACATTCTAAAATCTTTACAGTTACATTTCTGAAAAAATAACAAATTACAAATTTGAACAGAGATGTGTGTGCTATTTAATCAAATATATTTATAACAGAAGATATTTAATAATTTTCTCTTAAAAACACATGTTTTGTTATGTGATGGAAATGACAATTTTCTTGGCTGTCAGATAAAAATGGCAAAAAATATATATTATTCAATACAAATCATCACAGCCAACTTCAGGGAAGGTTTCTAGACAGATTGAGAAACCAACTGATACTAAAAAACTTTTTGTAGAATTGTTTTTATTTTCTGAAACTGTCTAGCTCAAAGAGTACCATAGTTGAAGAATTACACAGATATGTTAAGATGTAGCCAGTGATGTTTTTTCTTTCCTGAAACTCAAGCATAACACGTTTAGAAGGTTACGGGAAGCGAACGCAGGACCTGTTGTTCCAGCACCCATGTCTCTAACCACGCTATTTAACAAGGGGTGGTCAGTCAGGGACAGACTCAATAAGAGACATTCACTATTCTAGGCCGGCTCCGCTTACGTGGTCCGGCAATAACAGAATAGGTTAACACATCATTACATTTTGGGTTATGTTCAGATTAAAAAATATCTGGAAGAACAAGGGTTATTGGATTAATTGGAATGATTGAATATCTGACAGACCTTATGTGTGTAATGTATGGATGTAGCCCAATCATATTGAAGTAGAATGCAATGGTTTAGAAACCCTTTCCAAAGACACTGTACATAACCCATAAGGTAAAATGCAAATTCCATTTTTGGCCAGCTATGTAAACTCTAACATTGATTGATCCTGCAAAGGGTGTTCAATTGGTTATAGGCTATTCCTATTTGTTTTATAATGCCTCTTAATATGAAAGTAATCTAAAAGTAATTCAGAGTAATCAGATTAAGTTACTGAGTTTGAGTAATCAAAAAGTTACGTTACTGATTACAAATGTAGACAGGTAACTTGTAACTGTAACAGATTACATTTAAAAAGTCACCTACCCAACCCTGGGCATTAAACATATACATGCTTGGACCGTAAGATGTTTTACAAGAAATGACGTGTTGTAGCTAAGGAAACAGTCTGGCGGAAAAGTATGAAGCAGAAGAGTTTTCTGACAGTGAAAGGCTGAAAAAATGGAGCGACAAGCAGTGCATAATGTCTTATGACTCCTAATGTTAGATTTCTTATTTCTCCAAACATGTTATTTGCATCAGAATTGCTAACAGGCTAGTTATTGTTATAAACATTTACATAATTATATTTTCTGTCAATTTGCCATATCATTGTTTTGTCTTAAACTTATTATTCAGCAGTAATTGCAATCGACATTCCATTGTTGACATCTATGTTAAATGTAAACAGATTTGGGTTTTTCATTTTACTTCAGGAAAATTATTGGTATTTGTATTTTTTTCAGCCCGATAATGACGCCAAAAACTGCAAACGTGACTAACACCTACTGTACTTAAAGCAGAGGTCTGCTAACAGAACACTCACAATATTAGATTGCCGTCCTCCGAGCCCCAGCAACAAGACTTGGAGCAGCAAAAGTGAAGAGAAATGCCAAATTCTACAAGAAGCTTGGAGGAATGTACAGTACCAATAGGCAAGTAGTAAATAGTTTAGGGCAGTCTTCTAACGCAGACCACACAAAATACTGACTGCTTTAAAAAATGAAAATATATCAGTGGAAATGGCGGGGTCCTTTCATTCCAGGACCACCATGGCACCCATTTATTCTCATTTCATTGTCATTCATTCCCCACTGACCTCCATTCATTACCCATTGACATCTATGCGTTCCCCATACACTCCCATTGAATCACCATTGACTTCCATTCATTCCTCGTTGACATCCATTCATTCCCCATTGACCTCCATTCCTTCCCCATTGACTTCTATGCGTTCCGCATAGACTCCCATTGAAGTACCACTGACTCCCATTTATTCCCCATTGACCTCCATTCATTCCACATTTATTTCCATGCATGTACCATAGACTCCCATTGACTCACCATTGACTCCCATTCATTCTCCATTGCACCCCATTCATTCTCCGTAGACTTGCATTTATTCCCCATTGACATCCATTAATTTCCTATGGAGCCCCATGCATTTATTGATTATAGCACCACCATCAGGCAGATCAGCTTGAAACGTTGTGGCCAGGACCCCTAATAATCCTAACAAAAAGAATAGGGGCTTCTGAGTCCCTTTGGGACCCCTAATAATAATAATAATAACCCTCACAAAAAAAATAGGGCTCCTGAGCCCCTTTGGGCCCCCTAATAATAATAATAATCCAAACAAAAATAATAGGGCTCCTGAGCCCCTTAGGCACCAGGACCCCTAATAAGTTTTTGTTGCTTATTATTGTATTAATATTTCTTTGGTGTTTACTCCATTGTTGTTTGTTACTTTTTAACAAATAAACTCTCACTTACTCCTCAGATAAATTACTTTAAATTGAATTTTTCAGTGGGCTGTGATGTTGGCACAGTACTGTACTTCTGTGTGGTGTTAGCATGACATTATGCATTATGGCAAATAAACATCAGAACTTGCTCATGTGGAAGCATTACCTCACATATAGTGAGGTGGTTTTGAGGGGGGCCGTTATTTTACAAATTGCGCTGCTCTGCTACGTCAAATGTTTTATGTTGTGTCGAATTTGTTAGCAAATTTGTGTTATTCTTGGGGTTATGAGTAATGCATCCACATATTAAAATAGAACAGCTGATAAAGGATGAGGACATGCTAGTGGGATGTTTTTGTGCATTACTGTCTGTTTAGATTATAAAGGATGTTTTGTAAAAACAAGAATGAAATGTGTGTGTGTGTGTGTGAGAGAGAGAGAGAGAGAGGCAACTGCACTGGACCCTGGGCTTCATCTTCATCTGGTGATTACGTTTTCAGAATGAGCTGGGGGAAAGAAACTATGCATCAGCAAGAAAAGTCATTATTTTTCCATTTAATTTTAGGAGATAAGGAAATTATCCTCTCTGTTTCTGTATCATGACTGAGTAGAGTGAAAAATCCTCTCTTAGTCACATTGCTCACACATAATTCACACTCTTATGTATCTAGGTAACACAATTAAACATTGCAATCTTAACATGATCATTAGTCACAAAGGGAAACTGTACTAAATTAAGTGAATTCTAAATGTTCCTTTGTTGCACTCACAAGGAGGGGAGTGCAGAGTAATCCCCCTGTTAGATATCTCATTAAGGTAAACTGTAATGCTCAGAAATCATTCAACACATTCATAATAGGCTAGAGGGCAGTACATAAGAGAATGCATGACTGCTAGCTGTCATGACCACTATTCCGGTCTTACCTGCAATGAATATGCTTTATATAGTTATGCTGCTGTGGAACCAGACTCTGCAGGGCAGTCCTCTATGCAGGGCAGAACATGGTTTTCTAGGATTACAAAAGGTGTGTGTAATTTTAACATAACCTGCTCTATTAAATAAAACCTGTGCTATTGTCACGTCCTGGCGCAGTGGGTTTTCTGGGCCAGTGGAATTCAACGCCCTCCCACTCTCTTGTTTCTCATCATCATTGCCCTCATTAGTGTTCTTGATCACCGTTCCTGTTTAAATTCCTTCTTCCCTCATGTGTTTGCTAGTCATTGTTTGTATCATGTTCATTCCTGTGTTGTTTTGTTCCTTATGAGTTTCATTAGCAAAGTCCTCCGTTTACCCTGCCCCTGTGTCCTGTCTCTTTTCCCTACACGTTACAGCTTTATAATGTGTGCCATAATCATCGCTTCAACATGCATTCTGGGATCTTAAGCGTATCAAATTCATAAGGTAGGATACAAATTGGATTTGAATGTAACACACAAAATAGAGGATGTTGTATACAATTGTGTACTACACAATCAACTCACCCCCATTTTGGCCCAATTGCCCCTATTTAATAATTACAACTGCAAATGTTCAAAAACTCTGGAGTGCATTTTTAATAATAGCTTTTCTAAAACATGCAATTGTGGTTTCACAAAAGCATTGCATTAAAATGCCAGTAAAGCGGTTTAGAATCTTGGGACCACCCATGTGTTACTGTGGGGGTTATGCCATCTGCTAAATGGCATTTCAGTATATTAAAATAACTTTTAAATTAGTCTAAAACATTTCTAGGATGACTAAACCTAGTTCCCTTTTTGGTATATACCACAAATTGGCCTTGAGCTCAACAATTCCCCAAAATGCTGTCTGATAACATATGCGCTAAAGGGCAATGAATACAAAAAGGTGGAAATAAAGATTAGCCACTGTGATTAAAAAGGGGGATGAATAATCAGGAAAATGTAGAATAGTGCTGTTTGATAGGTAGGTGTACATTCAAGAGTTTTGAAAACTTTGTCACACTTGTCTGGCTCATATATAAATATGAGGTCACGCACATGTAAAATCCCTTACAGTCATCCAATACCATGGGTAAAACCAAAGCCAAACCAAACAGAACCTTACAGTCATCCAGTACAATGGGTAAAACCAAAGCCAAACCAAACAGAACAGAACCTTACAGTCATCCAATACCATGGGTAAAACCAAAGCCAAACCAAACAGAACAGAACCTTACAGTCATCCAATACCATGGGTAAAACCAAAGCCAAACCGAACAGAACAGAACCTTACAGTCATCCAACACCATGGGTAAAACCAAAGCCAAACCAAACAGAACAGAACCTTACAGTCATCCAATACCATGGGTAAAACCAAAGCCAAACCGAACAGAACCTTACAGTCATCCAATACCATGGGTAAAACCAAAGGACAAAGGACTCAGCTGGAAGAAGACAGATCAGGTAAAGGATATAAAAAGAATACATATACCATTGATAATACGCATAAGCACAGTCAGGACAATACTCAAAAGGTTTCAGTTGAGACTTGGTGTGGACAATAACCCCCAAACAAATAAATTGTTGCTGGACCACAAAATCTATAAAATGGCCATCTCAGCCTACAGACCTGAATCCAATTGAAAACCTGTGGTCTGAATTGAATAGGACAGTCAAACAAGCACAAACCTAAGATTATCAAGGATCTTGAAATATGCTTCATGGAGGAATGGTCCAAGATCCTTCCAAAAGTATGTACAACCCGATTCCAAAAAAGTTGGGACACTGGACAAATTGTGAGTAAAAAAGGAATGGAATAATTTACATATCTCAAACTTATATTTAATTCACAATAGAATATAGATAACATATCGAATGTTGAAAGTGAGCCATTTTGTAATGTCATGCCAAATATTGGCTCATTTTGGATTTCATGAGAGCTACACATTCCAAAAGAGTTGGGACAGGTAGCAATAAGAGGCCAGAAAAAAGTTAAATGTACAGATAAGGAACAGCTGGAGGACCAATTTGCAACTTATTATGTCAATTAGCAACATGATTGGGTATAAAAAGAGCCTCTCAGAGTGGCAGGGTCTCTCAGAAGTCAAGATGGATCACCAATTCCCCCAATGCTGCTGCAAAAAATTGTGGAGCTCTCATGAAAATTGCAAAGAATTTGAAGTTATCATCATCTACAGTGCATAATATCATCCAAAGATTCAGAGAATCTGGAACAATCTCTGTGCGTAAGGGTCAAGGCCGGAAAACCATACTGGAGGCCCGTGATCTTCGGGCCCTCAGACGGCACTGCATCACAAACAGGAATGATACTGTAATGGAAATCACAACATGGGCTCAGGAGTACTTCCAGAAAACTTGTAGGTGAACACAATCCACCGTGTCATTTGCCGTTGCTGGCTAAAACTCTATAGGTCAAAAAAGAAGCCGTATCTGAACTTGATCCAGAAGCGCAGGCGTTTTCTCTGGGCCAAGGATCATTTAAAATGGACTGTGGCAAAGTGAAAGTGTTCTGTGGTCAGGCAAATCAAAGTTTGAAGTTGGGGTACCAACAGCTATGAAACCAGATTTTTTTAATTAAATGTTTTGTTTAAGAAATTACACAGATCCCCATTATGTTTGAACTCAAACTATGATGCATGTTTGTGTTGTTCATTTTATTATTGAGTTCACAGTACCTTAATGAACATTTTCAAACTATCTGTGTTTGTGTTATTTCTTGCATAAACTGACACTGCAACCATGAAAGGAAATCAGAGAAAGTCTTCATATACAATAAGTGTTCACCCTTGTGGAATAGGAAACACTTGATGTTTGGTATTGTAACTAACTCATCATTCACAAAATACCAAAGACACAGAAAATGCTTGCTTAAATTGCATTTATTTATTTTTTAATCTATTTAGAAATAAAAATGCATTTGTTATTTATAGATTTTATAAGTTGGTGTTCATGGGTGGGTGCTAGTTTGGTATAAAACATTTAGATCTTGTGTTTAATATGTAGATGAAATCAATCATGAATAATAATGCGTCTCGGGGAAAAAGTAATGGTTAAAGTTAACAGGAGATTAGACAAGGGAGCTGTTAAACATTATCACTGGGACAGTACCTTCAGTTATGAAATTATATTCATATTTACAGTACCCTCCAGCAAAATATGCATATCATAAACAACAAAGGTAATTAGTTATTGTTTCAATGGAATCCTTCAAACTTATATTTTATATCCTTCAAACTTATAAAATATATATGTAGTCTGCAAAACATTTAGTCAAAATTATAGGCACCCTTATTTCCAGTAATCTATGCATACTCCCCTTGCATGGATAATGACACTGAGCCTTTTCCTATGTTTCTTTTAGACTGGAGAACACATTGAAAATAATCTCATACCATTCCTTCAGCGGTCTGCACTTATGGACCACCCTCTTTAATCAATTCAAATTACCGGATTTCCATCAGATTCAAGTCCGCAGACATAGATGGCCATTCCAAAATGTGGATTCTGTGGTCAATTAATAATTTAATTGTGGATTTCAGTGTGTGCTTGGGGTCATTGTCTTCTTAGAAGAACCAACCAAGATCCAGCTGCAGCAGGTATACAGTAGGTATCTGGTTCTTTTTTACAGAAACGTCCTTCTTTTGACTGAACTCAATGCGGGTTTCAATGCCCATAGAGCTCTATTTCAGTTTCATCTGAACATACCATATTTTAGACAAGCCAAGTAAGATAGAAATAATTAAATCATAACTCTTAAAAAAGCTTCACTGGAGCATTCCATGCAACTCTTCTGTGGTAGATACAGTATATTACATGCATGGCAAGGACAAGTTACTTTATTACTGGCTCAGGTATTACATTAGGCTTCTTTTCAGTGGGTGGTCCTTAAAAAATGTGTGGTGGAGAGCTGCCACTTTAAATAGAAATGTGCTGTTTGTCAGTAGAATGCACATAGGTCACAATTAAATTATTAACACATTTAGTACATTTAATTCATCTTTACTAGAACATAATATAACTTTTACATTCAGAAATAAATAATCAGTTCCGCCAAAGGCCCTAGCCTTTGGGAACACACCATTACATTACTCAAAGGGAACACACCATTACATTACTCAAAAGATTTCCCTCTTGCTAGACTTATAAATTCAATAGATAGATATAAACATAGTTGATCCAAATTGAAACAATGAATTACATATAAAACCCAATAGCCCTATTAGCTGGTCAGCCAACAACAGGAGGACCTATTGGGTAATCAAATAATGAGCAAGCTGATGGATGATGTACATGAAATGCAAATCAAATCAATGTCCATTCTCAGTTGAAGCCAGCTTGACCAATAAAAACGATATAACATTTGCAGAAAGGGAATTGTCCACACCAGTGCACCGGAAAGGAAGATATAAAATAGCAGTTGTTGTCTAAGTAGCCAGCCCTTGGTCCTCTTTTTTCGGCAAAGTTGTACCTGTCGGTGGCTGAGCAAGAAACAAAAAGCTTCTCACTTAGTTGAGATCATAGGAAAAATCCTCTTTTTAGGCAGTACTACACTCAAGGATTCCTCAGTCTAGTAGATCTCCCAGCAGCCCCTTCTGTCATGGGATGTTGATTCCTTCCATGTTGGATGCTCTTCCTGGCAGGGCCAATCCATCTCTAGAGGATGCCAGCAGGCAGATTTTCTTATTATCGATGAATAAACACAACAAAGGAAACCAACTCACAACAACAACTCACAGGTCCATCTAATCATTTAATTCATAATAATAGATCTACCCACAATTATCCACATGAAAAGCAAAAAGAATTTCAAACAGTGGACCACTAAACAGACCACAGGCAACAACTATTTCTAGACTACGCTTTTTTAAGATATTGAAGCAGAAGCATGGTGCAGTCTACACTCATTGAATTGGTTGAAAAAAAGTTCTGTTTTGACAAGTAGGTGGGTGAAAACATTTGACAAAAATAGAACTGTCTTGCCTGTTTTTGATATACTTACTAAATAGACTGTGTATATCTTGCTTATGTTTGCAATAGCCTATTGTTCCAGTTCATAGCAGAGATGTGTTATGTGCAACATATTCAAATGTGTACATACCTAGACTAGGCTGCTCCAGATAAAGACAAGGATGCCATCCATTCAGCAGTCTAAAGAAGGAGGTGTTGGCTAATCACCATGACTTGAGAATCGTCTTTTATACACCTGTGGATTTTGTATGGCCTATTTACTTGAAATAGGTCTGCACTTGCTTCAGACGAAATCTCACCATACCTATTAAAATGAGCAAGCATACCTCAAAGTTTGTTCAAAAACATACATTAACATTTTTTGACAAAATGTCAGTCAGAACAGCAACTTATAAAATGCTCAAGCAAACTAAAGGCCGTTCTTGTTTTTGACATGGAACTGCATGCAGAACTTGTCATGACCGCCAGAAAATTGATCTTTTGAAGTTGGGACTGACCCCAGGCAGTCCATTCAGAGGTTCAAAAATAGGGGTTAATAAATCTTTTTCTAGAAGATACAAGTTTGCCTTGCATCTAAATTCATTGCACCAAGGGCACTAACCCTGTGAGGGTTCTATTTGAATATCAGAACTAAATCTCAACCATTAAATTGCAACTCCGCTGAAAGAGGTAAACCTAAAAGCAATGGCAGATGGGCTGTCAAGCTCTGATTTATACAGCAGGTTATTGAAGCAGTAGATGTCAGTTCCTCTGCTGCCGACAGAGAAATAAGCCTGAATATTCCATCTTCCTGTATTTGACTTCTGGATCATTATAGAGAGGCAGAGGGTACCCTGATAAATCATAAGGCTCATTTCCTGAGCCACACTTCCACTACCCGAGATCTTATTGGTTCTAACTTGTTCTATGTGCTGTGGGATTGCAGTATAGTATGTTGGATTATA
Source organism: Esox lucius (assembly GCF_011004845.1). NCBI lineage: Eukaryota > Metazoa > Chordata > Actinopteri > Esociformes > Esocidae > Esox > Esox lucius. The sequence continues at coordinate 15,028,172 of NC_047570.1, read as the reverse complement.
TGGCCCTTTGTGCAGGGGTTGAATTGGGATTTTCTACTTTCCAGTTATTTCTATAATGCTAAACTGTTGGCCAGTAGTAGTACGGGAACTCAGCTCCCACTAAGCCTTATTTTGACCATATGTGGTCCCGTACAATTTAACCCCTACCCTTTGTGCAATTATTATAAAAAACATAATACATGAGCACAGCAGTGCTTAATTAATTATTGTTCTACCAATGTCTCCCAGCACAGAGTACTGACCTAGTACTGACAGTGGGTACATTATGTTGGTCTAATGTAGTTAAAACAATTTGTAGGCAGGTTGCTTATGATTCAAACCCTCTCTAACAAGCTTGTTTTGTATGGTTTTCATATCAGAAAGGGATTTTCTGCTTCACAAAAAATTTCCATGCAATGATTATGTCTTTAAACCCATTGCCTTGCCGGATGGAACTAGGTATGACACTGTAGGGAAAACGATGCCTTTGTGTACCAATATAAATAAATTAAATCACTGTTTTCAAGGCCAATATTGACTCAGGTCCACTCTTCAATATGATTGGATGGCAGGGAACCCTTTAAGTGTGGTACTTCATTCCCTCCCACAGGAAACCAAGGTTACAGACAAAAGCTAAGATTTGCATGTGCAACATTTTGTATAACAGAGAAAATCAACCATACAAATAAAATAATCTTAAGTAACCAGCACAAACACATGAAAATATATGTATATATGTATTCAGTGTGATTCATTTAAATGTAAAAAAAATAATAATAATTTAAGACATAACTTGAAGTTCCCATTCAGTCTGTCACTTGGAATGACAATATGTGGACTAATGCAATCATGCCTGTAGTCTGGAGAGGTGATATTTTGAATGTGGCGGGCTAAGGCAGTCAACCTAAGGAAGACGTGCGGTTGGCACATACGGTGCATTCTATGTCAATATAGGCTTAATCTTAGACTTTAGTATAGTCTTCATTTATTTATGTTTCCCATCAAGTTATAAACAATACCACTTAATGACGGAGCGAAAATACATGTTTTTTAAATGATGCCAATTAATTGAAAACATTCTTTGTCACTGACAAGATTAAGCTCAGATGCATCCTGTGTCCTTATCATCCATGAGCTGTCTTCTAAACATGTGGCAATTAAATGTAATTGAATGTATGTGATTTAGAAAGGCACACACATGTCTATACAATGTCCCACACATAACAGGCATATCAGACCAAAAACCAAGCCATGAAGTCCAAAGAACTCTTCGTGGACCTCCGAGATTGAATTGCATGAAGACATTGATCCGCAGAAGGTCTTTGTGGTATATTGACTTAGATGTAAGCCACTCCCAAGTAAAAGGCATGCGAGATGCTACCTGAAGGACACTGAGAGCGTGAAGATAAAAATGATCTCATTTGATGAGACCAAAAGCGATCATACGACGGACGGACAAAGTATGCATCGGTGGAGGGCAGAATCAAGAATTTCGTCGCTGGGTTCTAACCCTGCGGCAGAGGCCTTAGCACCACCACTGGGTAGCCTAAGCTCCCTTACGTCCCACGACTATGGATGAAGCCATCCAGATCATCTGAAAAGGAGAGCTGACACTGTCAAGGGTGACGACGGCGCCAGTGAAAACAAAACACTGAATTTGGGCAGTTCATGCTGAGGGTGAGATAATGGGGAATTTTACAGGTCTGCCCAAAAATGTTCACTGCTTTGGCAGCAAACACCCTGTAATGTATCAGCAGGGAATGCCAAGACTGCATCACAACAAATGTGGATGACCCAGAGGAAAACCCAACAGCTGCAAGATTCACAACACCCTGGATGAAACAACTCCAAGATACCAGCCCCTTTCCTGTATGCCTTGCCAGTAACACCTGACATAGATTAAGCCAAAGGTATGTTGGTTTACAACTGTCACAGTAACACAACGCCTGACGCAGAAATCAAACGGTTCCCCTTGAATGTGCTTGGGAGGCACTGCTCTTACTGGTATGTTTATGCAACTCTGCCCTGCTTTAAAGTGTATGCTCAGCCATTTTGTTTCAATAAACAATGATCCTGAAGTGTCATCAGGCTATTACTTGTTGTTTTTCAATCTTACTCGTTTTAAGTATGTTACAAATAGCTTTTACTGAAGCCAGAATCTCCCCTTGAAACACACTGGTCGAATGGAATGGGTAAGGGGATAATGTTATAAATATTAATGTTTTTTAGTTCTGTTATTATGCAGCATTGATAATGCATATAGCTAGCTAGCTAAACCAACATTTAAAAATTAATTCCATTACAAATCATAAAAACACCACATAGAGGTGCTGGTCATAAAATTGGAATATCATCAAAAGGTTGATTTATTTCATTAATTCCATTCAAAAAGTGAAGCTTGTATATTATATTCATTCATTACACACAGACTGATATATTTCAAATGTTTATTTCTTTTAATTGTGATGATTATAACTGACAACTAATGAAAATCCCAAATTCAGTATCTCCGAAAATTAGAATATTACTTAAGACCAATACAAAAAAAGGATTTTTAGAAATGTTGGCCAACTGAAAAGTATGAACATGAAAAGTATGAGCATGTACAGCACTCAATACTTAGTTGGGTCTCCTTTTGCCTGAATTACTGCAGCAGTGCGGTGTGGCATGGAGTCGATCAGTCTGTGGCACTGCTCAGGTGTTATGAGAGCCCAGGTTGCTCTGATAGTGGCCTTCAGCTCTTCTGCATTGTTGGGTCTGGCGTATCGTATCTTCCTCTTCACAATACCCCATAGATTTTCTATAGGGTTAAGGTCAGGCGAGTTTGATGGCCAATTAAGAACAGGGATACCATAGTCCTTAAACCAGGTACTGGTAGCTATGGCATTGTGTGCAGGTGCCAAGTGCTGTTGGAAAATGAAATCTGCATCTCCATAAAGTTGGTCAGCAGAAGGAAGCATGAAATGCTCTAAAACTTCCTGGTAGACGGCTGCGTTGACCTTGGACCTCAGAAAACACAGTGGACCAACACCAGCATAAGACATGGCACCCCAAACCATCCCTGACTGTGGAAACTTTACACTGGACCTCAAGCAACGTGGATTCTGTGCCTCTCTTCTCTTCCTCCAGACTCTGGGACCTTGATTTCCAAAGGAAATGCAAAATTTACTTTCATCAGAGAACATAACTTTGGACCACTCAGCAGCAGTCCAGTACTTTTTTTCTTTAGCCCAGGCGAGACGCTTCTGACGCTGTGTCTTGTTCAAGAGTGGCTTGACACAAGGAATGCGACAGCTGAAACCCATGTCTTGCATACAGCTGCAGTCCACTCTTTGTGAATCTCCCCCTCATTTTTGAATGGGTTTTGTTTCACAATCCTCTCCAGGGTGCGGTTATCCCTATTGCTTGTACACTTTTTTCTACCACATATTTTCCTTCCCTTAGCCTCTCTATTAATGTGCTTGGACACAGAGCCTCTTTAGCTATGACCTTTTGTGTCTTGGTGTCAATGGTCGTGTTTTGGACAGCTGTCAAGTCAGCAGTCTTCCCCATGATTGTGTTGCCTACAGAACTAGACTGTGAGACCATTTAAAGGCCTTTGCAGGTGTTTTGGGTTAATTAGCTGATTAGAGTGTGGCACCAGGTGTCTTCAATATTGAACCTTTTCACAATATTCTAATTTTCTGAGATACTGAATTTGGGGTTTTCATTAGTTGTCAGTTATAATCATAAAAATTAAAAGATATAAACACTTGAAATATATCAGTCTGTGTGGAATGAATGTATACATTATACAAGTTTTATTTTTTGAATGGAATTACTGAAATAAATCAACTTTTTTAAGATATTCAAATTGTATGACCAGCACCTGTATTTTGACCATCAAATAACTAGCTAGCTTTAGTAGCTAGACAGGCTCACCCTACTTACTGGTACAGTGATCCTCACTTGCTGCCAGGACTGTCAGTGGCAACTCAAGTGTTGGAACTGCATCTGGCTCCAAGGAACTTTGCATACTCCTTTTGTTTTTGCATCATTGTTCTGAAACCGCTCATCTTCAAAATGTGCACTCATCCACAACTGTATCTTTGATTCAATGTCTGTGCAGCCCCACACTACAGACTTCTTCTCAGGAAAAAGTGTCACATTCATCTCTCGTAGGGGTTGGAAGAAACTTTAAGCTCTTATTGGGCCTATGAATATTTAATGGAAAAGGCCCTTTAATAAAAGAATGTGAACAGACCAGCCAAAGAGACCCTGTACCAAAGATAGCCTTTCGGGAGATGCTGCCACCTTTCTAACAGAGAAAAATGATCATCCACTGAATGATAAAAGAGGACAATAAAACCAGCAGATAGAAAAGAGGAAAAGAGGCTGGAGAGCCACAGAGGTGGATTCTCTAGAGCTCTGTAAATGCATGTCACAATGGCAGAGTTGAAGTATTGTGAAGATGCTGTCAGGCTCTGTATAACCTGTCTTGACAACCAATTTTAGAATGTGTTTAAGCAAATAGATCAGATTGTTACATTTTAAAATGATCCTACTCAGTAGTAGCTATAGAACGCAACTAGAATGTACACAAATATTAGCATAGTGTACAAGTTACATAGCACTGCCAATGATAGTATATTTTGGTTGCAAGAAATGAATGTAGTTATCCTTCATTCATGCAAAAAAATAAGCTACAAATGTAATTCAAGCTGCAAATGCCATTCCTAACAACTTATTGACAAATATCATTACACCATTTTTTTCTGAAAAATGTGTCTTTACATTTATCAATACTCTGGTTGCCCTATTTGAATGCACAAATAGTTTTTCTGGGTGAGGTGAAGAAAACGTTTGCCTTTTTTAAAATGCTTTCAAGGGATTGTTTGTCCTGGTGTGTTATAGCACATTCAAATATATTAATAAATCATTAAGATATTTAATAAGGCTTACATAGAGATGTATATAGTACATATCAGAAATATATAAGATTTATATAGTATCTACATATAATATATACTACTCTCTTGATAAGCTTAATGAAAACATTTGAGTGCTGGCCAACAGTCAATATTAAAATTAAATTAAACAGAAGTAGAAAATGTGTCAAGTTTTGCATTTATAGTGGTTGATGAATAAACGAAAGGAGTGGCAAATTGTATATGTGTGGTTGTTTTAAATACATATCTACCTCTATCCTGTGAGTCACATCAGCAGAGATATTCTGAGAATTCTCATCTTCTATCTACACTATTAATGTATGCTGTTGTTAAATATGTTTCCTGTTTAATTTCTGCTAACTTTGTTGTGGAATCCAAATCTCTCTATTCAGTCCTTGGCATAGCAGGAGTAGTATATAAACAGTCTCTCTGGGGCTATGTAAGTATATTTTTGGGCTGTACTCTACAGCTAGTCATCACATATATAATTATGATGGATTAACTAACATTGGGAAAGTTACAGCGCATGAGAGGGCAAAAATCAATGACACAGTAAATTGTTTTCCGAAGGCAAACACACTGATCAAAATTAATTATAGCTAAGAACTACCCACGCTTCTTCCCATGAATTTCATTTGTGGTCTTACCATTGTGCCAATCATGGTAAACAATTTAGAAGGAAAATCAATACACAGTGCAAAAACCATAGCAGGCGCAACAGTGAGAGAAGGAACATCACGTTTTAAATACTTTTTCCCAAACAAAACCTTACCTAGCAGATCAAGAAGTCCCTATCTGCTTTTTACAAAATGTTGATGTGCAGTAACAAAAGAGAAAGTTGTAATGGACTGTATTCATTTTTGCAATACAACTTTTGAGTTGCAGTTTGAATTGCAGGGAATGGTTTTGACAGAAGCGTGCCAAACACAGACTTGAGAGGCTAACGCTAGCACTCAAGTAGATGGGAGCCTTGGTAAGTAGGTGACAGAGATCTTGGGTACTGCGGAGCTGTGCTGACTCTGAATCATTATATGCTGTACATTTGACATAATTCATGTCCTAGACCAGAAATTCTAATTCCTGTTCCACCTCCAAAGACTGACGCAGTTTGCTAATACATATTTACAAACTAGGGGTGGGAATGTTTTGGTGCCTACATGGATAAATAACAACAAACAACGTTGCTTGCCTGGGGCAACACGGCATGCAAAATTAATTTGCCTGTTACGTTAGTGGTAAAAAACTTTAATCTTTTGGCAAAGGGGGAGCCGTGTTCTTAAATACAAACTTAATTTATTGTTTTATATATTAATTATTTATTTAGATTTTACCCCTTTCCTCATCTTCCTATGTTGTGGTGTCCAACTTGTGAATACGGCCAAGATTTATCATACAAACTTTCACAGGGATTGAGAGTCGATCAGGACATTTCCGGAGTTTTCTGGGTCCTTGGTAAGGCAGCCCATCCCAACACCATTAACACCCACTCTGGTTGGTGCATGGCCGAACGTTCCAGGCACTGTCAGTATGCAGCAAACAGGGTTGCAAAATAAATAAGAAGATAACAAGATAACACGAACTATCAATAATAACACTATACAAAAAACATGCATCAATAATAATAACTATACAACTGTACAACCGTAGTGCCACCGTAAAAGTGACAGGTGTGCATAATATGATAGGCAGATGAGCATGATATAAAGTGACAGGTGTGCATGGGACTATGGATGGACGGGAGGAGGGGTTCTTGAATTGAGCGGCCTTACGGCCTGAGGAAAGAAACTGTCCCGTAGCCTGTTAGTTTTGGACGGAATACTGCTGTACCTTCTGCCTGATGGCAGCTTGGTAAACAGTCTGTGGCATGGGTGGCTGGGATCTGTAATGATTTGTTTGCTCCTCATCCTACACCTCTCTGTGTAGAGATCCTGCAGGGATGGTAGGTCAGACCTAGTGATGCGCTTTGCTGTTTTAATCACCCTCTGAAATGCTTTAGGGTCGAGGGTGGTAAGCTCTGGTCATTGTTTTTCTGGTGGAAATTAAGTGAGATGTACATTCTAAAACATTCACAATTTTGGCAGAAAAAGGCCTAGTTTTAGGTAGAAGAATGCACAACACTACATTTGAATATTTTTGCAGCATTCACTCACATCCAGAACAATTTAAATAAGCTAATTTAAAAGTTTTGCTGGCTGTACTCTAGGTGTACTCTAATTATAAACAACACAGACACTGTATTTTCCTCAAATGATACCCCTCTTATGTAGGAGGCATGAATGTTGGCAATTATAGAATTGCCTGGATGGTTAGGAGTGAAGTAAGTGATTATGCTGTCATTTCATAATTTGCTACTTTATTTATGTAATACCTCTTGCCAATCATCAGTGTTTGAGTGGGCTCATAAGATTTCAGTGAAAGGCAGGTAATCATTTCCATGTCCTTGACACAAAAAACTATAAACTTCAGCACAATGAATGAATTTCAATGGTCAGAGAAGACATGAACATTCAACTTCACAAGCAAAATTTACACTGAGAATTCCCACAAAAGCCAAAAGAAGGCAATGACCCCATTGCAAATTCTGTTCTGATTCTCATGGGTGACAACTGAAGTTTGTATTTATACTCACGCTACCCTTTACCTCCTTTCAGTGAGACTACATGACTATTAGCTTGTCAAACTGAAATTGCCCTTAATGGACCAGGATGACTACCTTGGCCATAGCTACACTTCTGTGAGAATGACAAGCTGAGAGAATAGGGGCAAGTTTGTTCCACTCCTTGAAAAACTTGACTTCATTCAGGGTTGTCCATTACAACCTTTCAGCCTTCTGACATTATGGAATTGATCAAAAGCATAATGACATGTTTCTTTCACATTGAGAACATTATCAGCATTTTCACCATTTCAGAGTGTTATTTTGAACTTGTGTTGTAGAAATATTAGCCCATACATCCATGCATTTGTGGTTAATTGACCATAAAATCTCTTTATATTCCTGCCATAACATGTCTGTTGGGTTTAGGTCTGAACATTGACTAGGAAAATTGTATTTTGTATTTGTTTTTCAGTCATTCTGATATAGACCTGCTTGTAAGTTTTGGGCCATTTTCTTGCTGATTGACCCAGGTGTGCTTCAGCTTCATTTCACACACGGATGACCTGACATTCTCCTTTGAAATTCATTGATACAAATGTCGGCAGGGAATGAAGGCAAGTTTTGCAGATCCTGAGGCAGTAAAGCATCCTCAAAACATCATAAAAACACTGCACAATTTTCCAGTAATATGGAGTTAATACTGTGGAATGCAGATAATTTTTTGTTCAATCATAATGGAACTCAGAACTCATTTTTCAAGCTTTCTATAAACATATGAAAGCAAGCTTACATTTGTTGCATTAAAAAAACTTCATGATTGCTTGATTGAGATAGCTGTTTTGTATATAGTGATATGGTGATTGCCTGTATTTTCTTACACCGTTATTTCAAAGAAAGTAATATATTACAGTACATGCATAACATAGCAGGTGGTGGTGTGCAGGACAGAGTCACTATATGTAGATATACAGGTCTATTGCCTGTCTGCACTCCTGATTCCTGTTTTCAAGTAGCTGATCTATGTATGCTCAGAATCACCCTTTTTCTTTTGCAAACATGTTGCAGTTAATGAGTTGCTATGCTGATCAGTGTTCCGTTCATTACCGTTCATCAACATGTAGAATCAAATTATGTATTTGTGTTTACACATGGTGACACTACAGCAATTAACATTTGCCGTAGACAGGTATGTAAAAATACATACAGCCTTTATATATTTTAATAGCAGGACACTGAAAAGTTCATTATCCTATTTGATATTCAGTATATTAATTTTGATTCAAAACAAGGTCAAGTAAAATTGGCCAATTCCAAATTGTACCCTGATATATAAACATTAGCATTTCCTTCTTGGCCTCTTTGCCCAGATCTTTCTACACTCCTGAATACCATACAGTTCCTTGCTGACAACATACTGACACTGAGGACTTAGGGATGCTCACTGACATGCAAGCATAAACACAAAAAGACTTCACATAGTTGTATACAGACATAGTCTGAGTCAGTAGGGGCACCTTTAAAATACAATAACACAACAGTACCAAGATATACTGTATTATTCACAATTCTCACATGTAATGTCTCAAGCACAGTTGTTTGCTGTTGGGAAAAATAACTCTGGAGAAAATGCTTGAAGCTGTGATAAATGCTCTGTTCTGGAGGTGTTGCTGCTGCAGTACAAATATCTCACAGATCTTGTGAGTTAAACTGCTGATATGGAAAGTGGATGATATGGAAAAACAAAATTGATGTAAGACAGTCAATACTTTAAGATTAATCAAATTTGCCAATGCTACAATGTTTACATATTGTCTCTGAGGATTCTAAGCACATACAGCCATGGAAACAACATGTCAAGGATGCAATGCATCTAAAAGATCTCTTGAAAGCCCACTTTAAATTCTGCCTTTGCTACATGCTGCAAATCTCTGAGCTGACAGCTTTGACATTTCATTCATAACGAGCCACATGGGAACTGAGTGTAAACTTTCTACCAACTTTTTAGAACTGATAGAGACACCCAGAATTGTCTGGAGCTGTTTTTCATGAAAACCATCACAATCACACACACACACAAGCATTTCATTTACATTCTGTGCTTCGTGTACCTACTCCCTTCTTACCGCAGACAATGCCTCACTAAAACTCAACAACCCTTTTATAATCCATCCAAGGTCACATATTGAAATCCCCATAACTCTCTGCAGTCAGGATATCTACGATATCACTGTGGACTTAAAACTGTGTCTATTGTCTTCATTCAAAAATGTGCAAATGACTCCACGTCACATGATATATACGGAGCATCCTGTAGAGAGCGCAGAGAGAAAATATTATAAAAGAGTATATACAATGCCCTCAATAATGTTAGGTTCCGGTGAAACGTAACATAGGTTTCTCCAGAGGCTCCCTGGACAAGGGGCCAAGAGTGGACTTTATGCTTAATGAATATATTAACATGATCATATAAGTATCCTAAAGGTAATAAAGACTGATATAATTATACTTTGTATTGTAGGAGGTATGATCATGAATGTATAATGAAAGTTATTCAAGTCATGTACTGTCTGACCAGTCATTGAGCATTTAATGTCATAGGGGAAAGGGAGTTGGAATCTTATGGCCTTCACAAGGTTATGTGGAATCAGAATGTAACTAATCTGCATTTTGGTTTTACAGGTGCATCTAAAGAAAATCTAATATTGTGGAAAGGTTCATTTTCTCTGTAATTTAAATCAAAAGGTGACACCTTCATATATTCTAGATGCATTACAAATAAAGGGAAAACCTTCAAGCCTTTTTTGTTTAAGTCTTAATTGATTACAGCTTACTGCTCTTGAAAATCAAAAATCCAGTGTCTCAAAATATTTGAATAATAAATGTTGAATACAGAAAGTCGACCTGAGAAGAGCTCTAATCACGGAATTAACTCAAAACACCAACAAAGGTTCGCTAAGTATGTTAATTTATGCACTCAATACTTAATCCTCTCAAGGCTGCGTTCATTCCTGTTGCATGTGCACATTTTCCTACCACACTTTTCCCTTCTAGTCAACTTTCCATGAATATGCTTTGATACAATGCAAACAGCCAGCCCTTTCAGCAATGACCTTCTGTGGCTTACCCTCCTCGTGGAGGGTGTTAATGTATGTCTTCTGGAAGTCAGCAATCTTCCCCATGATTGTGGTTGTGTGTACTGAAGGTTCAGGGAGATTATCCTGTATTGTAAATTTTATATTCTAATATTTTGAGATACTGACAAGCTGCAAGCCATAATCATCAAGATTGAAACAAAAAAGGCTTGACATTTTTCACTTTCTGTGTAATGGATCTAGATTCTAGAATATGTGGTGTCACTTTTTGATTTGAATTACAGAAAGAAACTAACTTTTCCACAATATTCGATTTTGTTTAAATGCACCTGTGCATGTAGCCCCTATTGTGCTGAAGACTATATAAGACTGTTTTGACGCATATGTCACATAACTGTTGACTGGTATGATAGTGATCAGTGGAATGATTCTTATATTAAATTACCTTATAGTTTGATTGTTGAACAAAGACTTCATGTATATTATTACTAACCAAGAAACAGTGCAAATAAACAATTGGGAAAGTGGGGAAAAAAACATAATTTGACTCAACATTTGAATTCAAAAAAAGAATATTCATCCACACTTTCTTTAGTTTGGTACATATTCATCTTTGCCTCATTTGTACACAATACCGAAACTTGGCACTCTGTTTTTAGCACTGTAACCTGACTGTGCTGTTTTTAAAAATAACTAGTGGTTGGCACCTTGCAGTAAATGATGGCTACAGCAATGTGGGGTAAGGACAAATGTGACGTAAGCAAACCGTCTTTTTTAAAAACAATGACCCTTTAACCCAACTATGACACTTAACTAAACTAAAAATATGAATTGAAACTGATCTTTGCAGACGCTAAGGAGAATGGGTACATTGCAGATGTACAGTGAGGGAAAAAAGTATTTGATCCCCGCTGATTTTGTACGTTTGCCCACTGACAAAGAAATTATCTGTCTATAATTTTAATGGTCGGTTTATTTGAACCGTGAGAAAACGAATAACGACAAAAAAATCCTGAAAAATGCATGTAAACAATTTTATAAATTGATTAGCATTTTAATGAGTGAAATAAGTATTTGACCCCTCTGCAAAACATGACAGTACAAATGTTGTTTGCTCCTTGGGGTTTAAGGCCAGGTGTTTTGTAAAATGTAAAAAGGGCTTTATAAATACATTTGATTGATTGAGTACTTGGTGGCAAAACCCTTGTTGGCAATCACAGAGGTCAGACGTTTCTTGTAGTTGGCCACCAGGTTTGCACACATCTCAGGAGGGATTTTGTCCCACTCCTCTTTGCAGATCTTCTCCAAGTCATTAAGGTTTAGGGGCTGACGTTTGGCAACTCGAACCTTCAGCTTGCTCCACAGAATTTCTATGGGATTAAGGTCTGGAGACTGGCTAGGCCACTCCAGGACCTTAATGTGCTTCTTCTTGAGCCACTCCTTTGTTGCCTTGGCCATGTGTTTTGGGTCATTGTCATGCTGGAATACCCATCCACGACCCATTTTCAATGCCCTGGCTGAGGGAAGGAGGTTCTCACCCAAGAATTGACGGCCCTGTCCATCGTCCCTTTGATGCAGTAAGGTTGTCCTGTCCCCTTAGCAGAAAAATACCCCCAAAGCATAATGTTTCCACCTCCTTGTTTGATAGTGGGGATGGTGTTCTTGGGGTCATAGGCAGCATTCCTCCTCCTCCAAACACGGCGAGTTGAGTTGTTGCCAAAGAGCTCGATTTTGGTCTCATCAACACTTTCATCCAGTTCTCCTCTGAATCATTCAGATGTTCATTGGCAAACCTCAGACGGGCCTGTACATGTGCTTTCTTGAGCAGGGGGACTTTGCGGGCGCTGCAGGATTTCAGTCCTTCACATCGTAGTGTGTTACCAATTGTTTTCTTGGTGACTATGGTCCCAGATGCCTTGAGATCATTGCCAAGCTTTTCCCGTGTAGTTCTGGCCTGAACTCCCTTTTTAAGTGTCCTCCTAATCTCAGCTCGTTATCTGTATAAAAGACACCTGGGAGCCAGAAATCTTTCTGATTGAGAGGGGATCAAATACTTATTTCACTCATTAAAATGCAAATCTATTTATAATATTTTTGACATTGGATTTTTTTGTTATTCTGTCTCTCACTGTTGAAATAAACCTACCATTAAAATTAAAGACTGATAATTTCTTTGTCAGTGGGCAAACGTACAAAATCAGCAGGGGATCAAATAATTTTTCCTCACTATATCTTCAATGACAGTGGTATCTTGTACCATCTTCCAAGGGACCACAAGAATCTTGAGAGGCAGACCAGTGATTCATGGAAATGAAAGCCTGACAGAACCCATCTCCAAAAACACTGATTACTTCATTTAAAATAAATGCAGTCAGTCCCAGCCTATATTCAAGATACCACTGATATGTTGAACGAAGTCAAAGATATGAATAAAAAAGTCCCCACTTAATTTATAGTCACCATGTGTGAGCAGTCTTAATACACCACCACGACTACATGAACAACATTAACAACATGATTGGCAGCTGTTCACCATTTCTAGAGCACTCGGCCTGAGTCTGAGATGCAAGCCACTGCATTCTTTTACCCACTGAATGCAATCATACTAATAACAACTTCATTTTCCACGACTGATTTTTGAAACAAAGAAGAGTGATGTACCACGGGATCTTGCTTCTGTCCTTCCTATGCAAGAATGTACTTAGGTAAATGGGTGAATTTATTTTCAAACATTTCTTGTGTTGTGTGGGCACTATATTGATGAGGTCTGTTCTAGCACAGAGGATTAACTTAATTACTTGTACCAATATATTAACCACATTAAACCTATCATCTAACTAATGAAACAAACAATTGAGTACTGCAAGTTTAACATTTATTTGGGGCATTTTTAAATGTTTTGATAGATGGGGAATACCACTCTCAGGGTATTATTTCATTCTAAAAGGCTTAATGGGAATATTCTTCATAGCCTGTGCCAAAGAGTCTGCAGAATTCTCAATCAGGAAACAGAGTCTTGAACCGGGGTTACAGCAGTCAGGTTCCTAATGATCCAGGGACCGGACTACTTGACAGAGAGGACATGTTGTGGAGGGGAGCTCCTCTGGGTGCACTAGAGAGAGTGTATGTTGTTACAAAATGCAGCACTGAAGCAGAGAATGTTAAAAGCATCATCCAAAAGAATACCATCCAAAGCATCTGAAGTGACACGTTACTACACAGTAGATCAGGTAGTAATAATTTAAATGATGGCTTTTCCCCAAAGTATAGATATATACATCTATATATATAATCTCTTCTATAAATTTGAAATGGGATGAGTAATTAAACATACTTCTTTATTTTAATGTCATTAATTTAATTGGGCCTTACAAAGCAACATTTTAGCAACACTAGTATGTATGGGATGTCGCGTGTCTTGGTGACGCTGATGAAATAGAGGGAGAGTGCAGCTTTTCTATTTGGAACAATACAAATTCTCTATCGTAAGATGTATTTTTATACACCCCAAAACATTTCTGGTGAATAAATGTTGAAAAACATTATTATTAGACAAGCCTACAATGTGGACATTTTTGGTTATTACAATGCAATACATTAAATGTTAAACACAAAATAAATCTGACCATTGCTGGGTTGGTTGGATTTTATTTCAAACAGGGAACCTGTGGAAAAAGGATGGTGAATCCTTGTCTAATGGTCCCTTTAGCCCTTTACTGCCATCTAGTGGACATATTGTCCTATTGCCTTCTACATTGGTGGCACATCCAATAGACTTAGTTCTAAAATAACTCCTATCTATGTGGACAATCTTAAAATCAGTCAGAAAAGACACAGTACAAAGCACAATTTGGCCACGAAATATTTAGGTTACCATCGAGAGCCACCATTGTTACAAGGATACCTGAGTTTTATGAAAATTAGAGGCCCAAATATGCAATATCTATTCAAACAGCCATATTAATCAAAGAATTACTTAGCGTGTGAGAGAGAAAGAAAAAGAGAGTGGTAGTGTGCGTGCGTGTTCAAACTTAACGAACACCTCTCAGAGGAAGTAGGCCTTTCTTAACATGGGAAGCACGACAAGCTTTACTTTTGTGAACTTTTGTGATAAATCTGTACATGCTGATGTTATCCAGTGTGCCTCAGTCTGCCTCAGTCTATATGTTATTACATGTCCCATCCATTATTATAACATTTAGGTTAGTTAACTACACGTAAAATATATAATGCTACAACAATTGGTGCTTCGTTTTTTGAAGAATTCACATCAGATGGAACCACAGCGTTTCTAATTTGTGAGTACAGTCAAATCTACACAAAAATAATGTTTACTTCACATACATTACTATTCACAGACAATCGATCATTTCAGTATTTGCAGCAATTCACACAGAATTGTCATGACAACCTCATAGGCTATTAATCACAAATATTGGGATGAGTGGAATTTCCACAGATGAATAACTTTAGGGGGATGGAAGGATAATGAGACTGTGGGAAGGTGGGTCCCTTTATCAGGTGTCTGACAGGCCATTACTGTAGAGACTGGACCTTCATCTCTCAAAGTGAAACATGTCAAGCCGGCCTGCCAATCATTATCCAGTGTGCCTCAGTCTTTTAAACAGGAGTCCCTATTCAGCAACACTCAAACACTCCATCCCCAACAAACCAGGCTAAGTTGTGATAAGACCACTTCACAGAAGGATTTTTAACTGACCATTTGATAAATTAGATGGCAAGTGTCATTTCACTAAGAACGGATGAAAAACTGATTGCTTTATTTATCAGTAATCTACTTATTCCCTCAAGCAGTTATAGGCTAGATTTTTGGCACATAATTCAGCTTCAAAGCACTAGTTTCTATGAGCAACATGCATCCATACGAAATTAGAAAAGAAGACTGATATCATGAAGAGCACATTATCACCATCTTCTGGTCATTCTTAATATCACAAGTCAAAAAATGTAAAGTACATGACCATATCATTGATCAGCCTAAGAGTGTCATTGTAACAGACCAAAAAGCTTGAATAATTATGAGCTTAGATAAATATCTTCTGAGATAAATATGTTCTGAGACAGAGTAAGATATGATACGATCCACTAACATTTGGTTTCCAAACTCGCACCATGAAGGTACAGTATACATAGTTGCGAATATGTAAGCACTGTAAGAAACATCTGCTAAATTACTAAAATGTCCACTTTAAAAAAGAAATACCATCAGGGCGGTGATCAAAAAGGGTGTTTGAATCCTGGAAGCAAATTTGTTGATAGCAGGGAGTTATTTGTAATAATCCCACATTGAATAGGAATGATATCTGATAATAATAATTGCGTAGGTATGATGATGCACATCCAGTGTCCTACAGCCTAGACAGGCCATTCATAAACTAATGAGACCCACGCAAGCATTGGTGCAGTAATTTTTAAACATGGATGTGTTTCATAGCAGCATGTGTTCTGTAAAAGGCTCAGAAAGAATAACACTAGAGTCTGGCCTAGGATGGTCCACCAGTCTAAGTTGCTGCCTGCAGTGGACAAGTACTGTTGCAAAATGAGTCCAGCCCACTGCTCTTTCAGACAACATTTTATTACTAAGTTGCAGTCTCTACACATACATTTGCACAACTCCTTGACAATGATAGAGTGCATCCCTATACAGTTCCCATTATGGCATCAGTTAGCACACATGCAGCACAATTGAGGCAATATCCATTTTTAAATAGTCAATTATCTTTCTCACAGTAAGCTGATCAATCCTAGTGACCCAGTTGGACATGACTCAAACAGGGATACCAAGAGAGTCAGCTAATGAAGTTGGAACTCCCACCTCGTTGAATACATTAAAATGCAGGAATTACTTACAGTTTAAGTAATTACAGATGGTTACAGACGCTAAAAGGCCACTAGAGTCGACTGTCATTCTCTATGGTACTAGTCCATAAAGAATTCAATAATGTAACACAACACTTATCAGAATGATACATGTAACATTCTAACAGACCTATCATCCTATTGGATGCAGCCTGGGACTTGTAGTTTACAATGGAGGATGTGCAGGACAACTGGTATTGGGAGATGGCAAAAGTGTTAGGCAATGTGATTGACTTTAACACAATGTAAAGGACTAGCGGAGAGTATTGCAGAAAAATAAGGAGGGAGGTAAAATGAGGGGGAAAATTATTTGATCCCCTGCTGATTTTGTACATTTGCCCACTGACAAAGAAATCATCAGTCTATAATTTTAATGGTAGGTTCATTTGAACAGTGAGAGACAGAATAACAACAACAAAATCCAGAAAAACACATGTTAAAAATGTTATAAATTGATTTGCATTTTGACGAGTGAAATAAGTATTTGACCCCTCTGTAAAACATGACTTAGTACTTAGTGGCAAAACCCTTGTTGGCCATTACAGGGGTCAGACATTTCTTGTAGTTGGCCACCAGGTTTGCACACATCTCAGGAGGGATTTTGTCCCACTCCTCTTTGCAGATCTTCTCCAAGTCATAAAGGTTTCGAGGCTGACGTTTGACAACTCGAACCTTCAGCTCCCTCCACAGATTTTCAATGGGATTAAGGTCTGGAGACTGGCTAGGCCACTCCAGGACCTTAATGTGCTTCTTCTTGAGCGACTCCTTTGTTGCCTTGGCCATGTGTTTTGGGTCATTGTCATGCTGGAATACCCATCCACGACCCATTTTCAATGCCCTGGCTGAGGGAAGGAGGTTCTCACCCAAGAATTGACGGCCCTGTCCATCGTCCCTTTGATGCAGTGAAGTTGTCCTGTCCCCTTAGTCCCCTCTTTCAAACACGGCGAGTTGAGTTGATGCCAAAGAGCTCGATTTTGACCACATCTGACCACAACACTTTCACCCAGTTCTCCTCTGAATTATTCAGATGTTAATTGGCAAACTTTTGACAGGCCTGTACATGTGCTGTCTTGAGCAGGGGGACCTTGCGGGCGCTGCAGAATTTTTTTTTCTTCTTTTTTTTTTCTTATCTTTATTTAACCAGGAAAATACTTGTTGAGATGAAAAATCGATTTTTCAAGAGTGTCCTGGCCAAGACAGACAGCAGTACAACCATACATACAACACAGAATACACAAGAACATAAAACAACTAAATTTGCAAATCCATCAACCACAAATACTTAAGAATTCATGCAGAACAACTACAGCCAGATGTGGCTTCTTCTAAGTCAATTTGCCTTGAGATCATTGAAAAGCTCCTCCCGTGTAGTTCTGGGCTGAGCTCCCTTTAAGAGTGTGCTCCTAATCTCAGCTCGTTACCTGTATAAAAGACACCTGGGAGACAGAAATCTTTCTGATTGAGAGGGGATCAAATATTTATTTCACTAATTAAAATGCAAATCAATTTATAAATGTTTTACATGTGTTTTTCTGGATTTTTTTGTTTTTATTTTGTCTCTCACTGTTCAGATAAACCTACCATTAAAATGATGGACTGATCATTTCTTTGTCAGTGGGCAAACATACAAAATCAGCAGGGGATCAAATATTTTTTTACCACACTGTATTTCATGTAGATAAACACTCAGCCTAAAGGCCTAAAAACCAAAGCCCACACCAATTGGAGGACAGAAATTATCTAATCAACCAATCACATGACAGTTGCTTCAATGCATTTAGGGGTGTGGTCCTGGTCAAGACAATCTCCTGAACTCCAAACTGAATGTCAGAATTGGAAAGAAAGGTGATTTAAGCAATTTTGAGCGTGGCATGGTTGTTGGTGCCAGACGGGCCGGTCTGAGTATTTCACAATCTGCTCAGTTACTGGGATTTTCAAGCACAACCATTTCTAGGGTTTACAAAGAATGGTGTGAAAAGGGAAAAACATCCAGTATGCGGCAGTCCTGTGGGCGAAAATGCCTTGTTGATGCTAGAGGTCAGAGGAGAATGGGCCGACTTATTCAAGCTGATAGAAGAGCAACTTTGATTGAAATAACAACTCGTTACAACCGAGGTATGCAGCAAAGCATTTGTGAAGCCACAACACGCACAACCTTGAGGCGGATGGGCTACAACAGCAGAAGACCCCACCGGGTACCACTCATCTCCACTACAAATAGGAAAAAGAGGCTACAATTTGCACGAGCTCACCAAAATTGGACAGTTGAAGACTGGAAGAATTTTGCCTGGTCTGATGAGTCTCGATTTCTGTTGAGACATGCAGATGGTAGAGTCAGAATTTGGCGTAAACAGAATGAGAACATGGATCCATCATGCCTTGTTACCACTGTGCAGGCTGGTGGTGGTGGTGTAATGGTGTGGGGGATGTTTTCTTGGCACACTTTAGGCCCCTTAGTGCCAATTGGGCATCGTTTAAATGCCACGGCCTACCTGTTTCTGACCATGTCCATCTCTTTATGACCACCATGTACCCATCCTCTGATGGCTACTTCCAGCAGGATAATGCACCATGTCACAAAGCTCGAATAATTTCAAATTGGTTTCTTAAACATGACAATGAGTTCACTGTACTGAAATGGCCCCCACAGTCACCAGATCTCAACCCAGTAGAGCATCTTTGGGATGTGGTGGAACCGGAGCTTCGTGCCCTGGATGTGCATCCCACAAATCTCCATCAACTGCAAGATGCTATCCTATCAATATGGGCCAACATTTCTAAAGAATGCTTTCAGCACCTTGTTGAATCAATGCCACGTAGAATTAAGGCAGTTCTGAAGGCAAAAGGGGGTCAAACACAGTATTAGTATGGTGTTCCTAATAATCCTTTAGGTGAGTGTATATAGTATGTCAGATTATTATGTCTCAAACCATAATACGCTGAAAATAGTGTGCCAAATGGTCCCAGAGGGTTTACTATTTCTGGTGGATTTCTGGTGGATGCATTCGTGCATGCTTTTTGGGGTAATATACAGGGGATATAAAAAGTCTACACACCCCTGTTAAAATGCTAGGTTCTTGTGATGTAAAAGAATGAGACAAAGATAAATCATGTCAGAACGTGTTCCACCTTTATTGTGACCTATAACGTGAACAATTCAATTTGAAAAACAAACTGAAATCTTTGAGGGGGAAAAATAAAAAACTCAATAACCTGGTTGCATAAGTGTGCACACCCTTAATCTAATACTTTGTTGAAGCACCTTTTGATTTTATTACAGCACTCAGTCTTTTTGGGTAGGAGTCTATTAGCATGGCACATTTGACTTGGCAATATTTGCCCACTCTTCTTTGTAAAAGCGCTCCAAATCTGTCAGATTGCAAGGACATCTCCTGTGCACAGCCCTCTTCAGATCACCCCACAATTGGATTCAGGTCTGGGCTCTGGCTGGGCCATTCCAAAACGTTAATCTTCTTCTGTTGAAGCCATGCTTTTGTGGATATGGATGTGTGCTTTGGGTCGTTGTCGTGCTGAAAGGTGAACTTCATCTTCAGCTTTCTAACAGACGTCTGAAGGTTTTGTGCCAAAATTGCCTGGTATTTGGAACTGTTCATAATTCCCCCCACCTTGACTAAGGCCCCAGTTCCAGCTGAATAAAAACCGCCCAAAAGCATGATGCTGACACCACCATGCTTCACTGTGGGTATGGTGTTCTTTGGGTGATGTGGATGTGTTTTTGTGCCAAACATATCTTTTGGAATTATGGCCAAAAGGTTCAACCTTGGTTTCCTCAGACCATAACACATTTTCCCATGTGCTTTTGGGGGTATTGATGTTTGTTTTTGCAAACTTTAGCCGGGTTTGTATGTTTTTCTTTGTAAGAAAAGGGTTCCGTCTTGCCACCCTACCCCATAGCCCATTCATATGAAGAATACGGGAGATTGTTGTCACATGTAGCACACAGCCAGTACTTGCCAGAAATTCCTGCAGTTCCTTTAATGTTGCTGTAGGCCTCTTGGGAGCCTCCCTGACTGGTTTTCTTCTTGTCTTTTCATCAATTTTGGAGGGACGTCCAGTTCTTGGTAATGTCTCTGTTGTGCCATAATTTCTCCACTTGATGATGACTGGCCTCACTGTCTTCAATGGTATATCTAATGCTTTGGAAATTATTTTGTACCATTCTCCTGACTGATATCTTTCAACAATGAGATCCCGCTGATGCTTTGGAAGCTCTCTGCAGACCATGGCTTTTGCTCTGAGATGCAACAAAGAAAATGACAGGAATCCTACAAGAACAGCTGAACTTTATTTTTGATTAATCAGTCATTTTAAATGATGGCAGGTGTGTAATGACTTCTGTTTAACATGATTGTTTTTTCATGTGATTGGTTAATTCTGAACACAGCCACCTCCACAGTTATTAGATGGTGTGCACACTTATGCAACCAGGTTATTGTAAGGTTTTTATTTTTCATTTTTCCCCCTTGAAGATTTCAGTTTGTTTTTCAACTGAATTGTTCACATTATAGGTCAAATTAAAAGTGGAAACATTTCTGACATGATTTATCTTTGTCTCATTCTTTTACATCACAAAAAACTGGCATTTTCATGTGTAGACTTTTTATATCCACTGTTGACCACAACCCCTTGCACAGTAAAAAAGAGGGGTTTCAACGATTTTCACAAAACATCCCCCATATTGACAGTTATTGCATCAATGTCATTTATTGTCAAAGTTGTTGCACCATGAAATGAAATAGCTTTGGCAATGCAAAGTTCTTCTTCAGTCTCGCTACCATGGTCTCAATTCTAGTAACATATTACTCTTACTGGCTTGTAAGCTATTAAAACGGGCAGTGGCGAAAGCCATTCAGTTCACAGCTGCTATTTGTGGTGGAAGTAAACTTCATAAGAAACGTGAGTTTAACACAATGCTTAATGGTGTCTAGCTAAATGTTCAAACATGGCAGTCTGTTTAGGTGTAACGTGCCTATAAAAACAGGCCTAGAATGTGGCTAGACTTGGGAAATACCTAATGGATTTTTGTTGCACACCAAAACATCTCTATTTTCAGAACAGCATATATCAGAGAAGTTGTAACGGCTTTATCGACTCAATCTTATTAACCGAGCACTACGGAGCCCTGGAGCTGACATTGAATGATTTAAAAAAATAAAATAAAAAAAAGGTTCTTGTGTTTTAAAGTGTGCTCTCGTTTTTTCAAACGTGCTCTCTTCTTTTAGAAAAACGAGAGCACGTTTAAAGAAAAACGAGAGCATGCTTTAAAAAGGAGAGCACGTTTTAGAAATAAAAAAAAAAACATTCAATGTCACCTCCAAGGCTCCATAGAGCACAATTCTTCCATAATTCGTCCAAAAAAGATGTCCTCCATCTTTGCTTCTTTTCTGATATGTTGCAATCTAGGTAGGAACTAAAAACTTACAGGAAATGTGCTCTATCAAGTTCGAAGAAATAATGAAAACGCTACGCCCGCCTTCAACAAGCCTGTGAGTGGAGGTTGATCTGAAAACTAACATCCAATAGAAAACTTTCTAAGCAAGTTTCCAGACCTCCAAGGAGGCCAGACGAGATTGGAGGTGTGACTTCGCGAGACTAAGGTGCGACAAAATGATCTAACGTTGAGACGCAATTTTATGACGACGGGTACGTCCCAATCTGTCTCAGTACTGGCATAACACCTTCCCATATTGATTCACACAGACCTCGATAAGAATAATTTTCTTTGGCTTTATCCTATACAAATATGCCCTGAATCCACTAGTTTTAAACAATTGCAGAACTTCCGGTGGGCATTTATTTTGAAGGCGAAACGTATACGGTGGCTAGCTTCACATATGCTTGGTACTCCCGACAAATAAAATTCCTTCAACGCATGACGTAGATTGCAGTCAGCATTCTTCTCACCGGTACGAGGTCTGCTCCTGGAACGCACTGCTGTTTATTTTAGAGTTTCCCTTTAATCACGACCAAACAGGGTTTTCCCTTTTTTCTTTTCATTTCTCCTATTTGGAAACCACACAGCCAGCAAAACTGACGTTCCTTTGGTGAAGGTATGATCATATGAAATCCTCTATGTCTTTAACTTTAGGGTTGCTAGCTAGCCGGTTAACGTAACGTAAGCCGTTCTAAAATGGCTTCTGATTGTTAGCCTGGCTAGCACTCCAATGTGGCATTTTCTGCGTATGCTAGCTAACAGGCTATAAGCTAACTAGCTTCTTTTTTTTTTTTTTTAGCTAGGGCTTATCACGACACATTACAAGAAAATGGCGTCTTGGGGATAAGCATTTGCCACTCAGAGCCAATATGTTGTCATTTTTATTTGTCAGCAGTTATGTAGCTTCGTAAAGGATGTTGATATGGTAAAACGAGACAACTGACACAGTGACAAAATGTTGAAAGTGATTACTGCTACCTAACAAGCAAGCTACAATAGTCCACTACCAAGTGAGGAAATGAGCTAGTTAAAGCTTAAGCGTTACAGTATTTACTAGTATAACTTAACTCACAGGCAGTACTAATAGATTACAAATTTCAGAATACAGAGACAACGTTATATTTTACTAAACATTATGCCATGTCTTGAATTCGGAAACTCAAAATCGAAATTTCCTTGCGATGTTAGCGAGACAGACACCTACTATGCTAGTTGTACTTGTAGCTAACCTAGCTGCTAGCTAGGCATGTAAGACAAAGGATGTGTATCTGCGAGTGGAACAAGCTACCTAGCGCTCTGATTTCTTGTTAAGCCGGAAGTGTATGCCATGCCTCAGTGTACTATTCATTTACCTTGTACATAAAGGTATTTCTTTCATCAGGTCGCTTTTGCCTACCCCACCCCTTTGAATATTATTCTTTTCGGGAATTCATCGTTGTCAAGCCGCCAAAGTGGAGAGTGTGATTGCAGAAGGGGGTGCTTCTCGTTTCAGGTTACTTGATTTACCTTGTTTCAGTCAACCAAAATGTAACTTAGTTCTTATAGGCTGTTGTTTAGCTTCCTATTGATATACTTTACATGTTAATAGTCCTTATAGGCTGTTTTTCAGCCTCCTATAAATTTACCTCACATGTTAATAGTCCTTATATACTGTTGTTAAGCTTCCTATTGATATACTTTACATGTTAATAGTTCTTATAGACTGTTGTTCAGCTTCCTATTGAAATACTTATTAATAGGTGTTGAAGTGACATTGTTACATTTCCATAGTGCTTCTTCGGGCGGGGGAGGAGGTAGGGGTGCCTCTCAGCACCATCCCAAGACTGTCGGCAACAGGTACTGTTTAAGCTGTTTTACCAGAACGCATTGTTACTCAAAATAATCGTTCTTCTCTAATGCTGTTGCGTTAATTGCAGCGAGTTCCTGGGGAAAACCCCAGGATCTAGCGTTCAGAGATGGGTTCCTTCACGAAGCACTAGACGAGATGCCAACGCCTCCAATGAGAAAGAGCGACATGATGCAATCTTCAGGAAAGTGAGAGGGTATGTATCCCCAGCACACTCACACAGTTACCTTTAATGTCGACTGCTTGGCACGTTCAACCTACCGACACCACAATCCGCTTATGTGTCCACTACTTTTAAACAAGTGTGTCAATTCATGAATCGCTTGAAGTAATTTTTGGTCAGTCAAAGCACTCACTCAAGGGAGAGCCTGGTCAGGTTAGCGTGAGAGCAGTGTCAGAGGGTTACAATAAAAGTAAATTTAAGCACTGTTGGTGGGTTTCCCCTCACCCAACAATAGTGCATAAATGAACTTTGCAAAATAACAATTATCTATGTAAAAAAAGAATGTTCTGTCACAGCAGTAACACAACATTGGGGAACCTTAATCGATCATGGTACATGTACCACTTTAAGTGATGAATGTCAAAGTTTTCGCTGTGATAGCAAATTTTTTATGTAGATAAATTATTTCACAAAGGTCTATCAAGTACTTTAGTGCAGAGAGCAATATTTTAGAGACAATAATGCAATAATTATATCAAATGATGTGAACATAGATCATTTTTTTATATTTGCCATTTTTCCTGTTTTAAGTGAGTAGTAGAGAATTTGTACATTCGTGTTTGAAAAGTTTATTTTTTTAATATATTGTGAGAAATTATGGTTGAAATATCTTACGTTCTGTCGTCCTCCCACTACAACTCAGAATATTGTGTAATTTATTAGGCTGCTGATGAAATGAGTTGTGAGCTTCACAGGGTAGTGGAACTGCACCGTGCTTACGGATAGTCTTGCTCTAAATCTCCATATAGGGTAGTCTATTGCTAGCTGTTGGCTAGTGGAAAAATGGAAAGACGAATCATCTACATGAGCTTTTATCACAAAATCAGTAGCTGAAAAGTGGCAACGTGTGTTGTCGTGAATTAAATAAATAACCTGAAACGGTATGTTTTTGTCGTTATCACTCAAATTATGTTTTTGATGGCAATGTCCCGTTTGGTCAAAGTGTATAGTGTCTATATGACATTGTAGCAAGAGGTGCTGCTAGTTTGGCTGTTCGTTTCGTGTTTGATGGTTGACTGCACATCAATTATAGGTGCTACCTTCTTTCTGAGAGTCACAATTAAGCAAAATACAGAAAGTCATTTTCTGTTAAATGGCTAAACTGAATAAGTGCTCTCCTATGTCCGTTTGCCATTAATAAATTAAATGTCCATGTAATCCAATCAGTTCAAATTTGCTAAGAAATTAAGTCCATATCTGCCCTTGTAACAGGATGATGAAATAACTCATTAGTATAGACTACCAAATCACAACTCTGTTATTTGTTTGACTTACTAATGAGGCTTGATATGGGCTTTTTATGTTTGAAAAATTAGATTATTTATTATTTCTGCTAGAACTCTAGTGGAGTGGTACAGTAGCCTCATATTGGTTCTTACATGGTCAAAGAACACTGACTGTATTGTTATAAAGGCACATGGTGATGATTGAAATATATTTGTAGCCCAGCTATCTATTTAATTGTAATGGAAAACGAC
The DNA here is from genome assembly GCF_011004845.1 of Esox lucius. Taxonomy (NCBI): domain Eukaryota; kingdom Metazoa; phylum Chordata; class Actinopteri; order Esociformes; family Esocidae; genus Esox; species Esox lucius. The sequence goes on along the minus strand of NC_047570.1, from coordinate 15,002,692 downwards.
ATTCAAGCAAAATGAACTTATAATAGGTAGTATTGAATCTAACGTAAGATTGTCTTCTGAATGCAGTATTTCTCCTTCTATAATATTTATTCTTTCCACCCTCAGCATACTTAATAAACTGACCCCTGAGAAGTTTGACAAGCTATGCCTTGAGCTCCTGAATGTGGGCGTAGATTCAAAACTCGTCCTTAAAGGAATCATCTTGCTGGTAAGTTTTATTTTATAATCTTCGCTCTGTTTTTGGTGAATTAAATAAGCAACCAGTGAAGTTTTTTCTGTCCTGAACCTCAGGCATAATGCGTTTAGACTGTTATGGGAAGCGAACGCAGGACCTGTTGTTCCAGAGGCTGAGTCTTTAACCACTACGCTATTTAACAAGAGTCAGTCAGTCAAAAATGCTAAAAATATATTAGACTTTTTTTCTTTTTAAAAGGACATTCCACCCTAAGTGAAACTACAGAGACACAATCTAGAATAATAATCTCCACCACCCCCCAACATTTGCCTGATTGGGCTATTAATGTACTTACACATATTTTCAAGTACTGTGTGGTAAGGGCAAGTGACCCCAGGTGGCCTTAGGAGCCTGTTTAGGAAACAGAGTATTACAATTTACATGTATGATCCATATTAGCAATAAGCATGGACACGTAGTAAAACTGATGCAGCATTAAGGCTTTATGTAAACAGATTGATGTGTTAGTTTGCCTATCTTCACTATTTACCTAATAAGATCCCAAGATCCCAGTTTTTTTCCCCAAATGAACTCGAAGCCATGAAAAAAAAAGAATTGTTTGTGCATTGACTGCTTGTCAGAAGTTATAGTCATGTCAGAATCTTAGAACACACAACTCTTCTGCCTTTTCTATGGCTTGGACTTTAACCAGTATTGGATGGCTGTGGTCTTCGGGGCCGTAGGCGGCACTGCATTAAAAACAGACAATTCTGTAGTGTAAATCACTGCAAGGGCTCAGGAACACTTGTGAAAACCATTGTCTGTGAACCCAGTTTGTCACTGCATCCACAAATGCAAGTTAAAACTCTACCATGGAACAAAGAAACCCTATATAAGCAAGATCCCAAAACACTGCTGCGTTCACAGCCCGAGCTCATTTATGTGAAAAACTATCCTGTGGTCTGAGAAAATTAATTATTTTATAAAATGAATTACATTATTTTTGTGAATCATGTATGCCGCATCCTCAGCTCTAAAGGAAAGGGAACATCAAGCTTCTTATCAGTGCACAGTTAAAAAAAAAAAAAGCAAAAGTTTTGTATAACTAATCGACAAATTGAATTATCGATTAGTTGGGTCTAAGTAGAATGTAGCGAAAAACTGTTTCACACAGCTATTAGCCAGTCTGAAATTTTCAAGTAGTTCAGAGCACATGATGGCATGCAACTGGTCTTTACCACTCCACAGTTGGTAAGTTCCCATCTTCCACATGGTCATGTAGTGTCAGTGGGGACTTGAGGCATATATGAAAATCCTGTCACAACAGACAATGCTGTATTGTATCGTGACCCAAAATCCACTATGCATACAAACCGTTTAACGTACTGTTATTGAATATTACTGAATATTATACTGAGGATATTTCTAAATGCTGGAGTACTGCCCAAGCTTTGAATTCCTGTTTACCTTTCCTTAATTGGAAAGCAGCTATTATTTTAGTTAACCACTTTTTTTTTTTTTTAAACAGATTGTTGACAAAGCCCTCGAAGAGCCCAAGTATAGCTCGCTGTATGCACAGCTATGTCTGCGCTTGGCAGAGGATGCACCGAACTTTGACGGCCCATCACCAGAGATACAAACATCACAAAAGCAAAGCACCGTAAGTATCTGTAATCCTCATTGATTACAGCCATTCCAAACCATGTAATGTTTAAAACTTGTGAGTACCAATGTTATTTCTTGTTTTTATTTATTATTGGTGAACCATGTTTGTTTTGCAGACATTCAGGAGACTTTTGATTTCTAAGCTTCAAGATGAATTTGAGAACCGTGCCAGAAATGTTGAAAGTAAGTGAACAATTGAAAGACTATTCTTCTCTTCCCTGAGTGCTAGATTATTTTTGGTTAACTTTGGCGTTTCTATTCCTTCAGTCTATGACAAACATGACAACCCTCTTACTTCTGAGGAAGAGGAGCAGCATGCCATTGCCAAGTTCAAAATGCTGGGCAATATCAAATTCATTGGGGAACTTGGCAAACTCGATCTTATCCACGAATCTATCCTTCATAAGTGCATCAAAACAGTAAGTCTAGTACATCTGTACTGTTTTCACATTGTTAAACCATTTTAAATGCATGCCATTTAAACTTTCTTTATTTCAGCTTTTGGAAAAGAAGAAGAGAGTCCAACTTAAGGATATGGGGGAAGATTTGGAGTGCCTCTGTCAGATAATGCGAACAGTGGGGCCTAGACTTGATCATGAAAAGGCTAGGGTAAGCATTTATTCGTTTTAGTTTTTGTTGCAGTGCTGTCTTTTGCCAATGCAAACATTTGAAATACTTGCATTGCTTAAATGTTTTAATCCATCAATTAACACTAATATCATGTATGTGGAGTCTTAATTTTGATGGATTGTTTTCACTACCATTAATGTGTATTTAATGGTAGTAATTGCATAAAGCAATAGGATGAGTGGTATTTCACCTGAGGTTAAAATGATCTTGGTCCCAAGTGGCAACGGGTGGTTCCCTCGCAGCTGTGTTTGCCAAAGACCTCCCAGTAAGGTGGGCTGGAGGATGCCCCCAGTCATCAACCACCTACAGAATTTTGTACTTTCTTAGATGGGGATCTAGTGAAATTAAAGGATTTGCTAAATGTCAGATTTTGTTAGTTCACTGCAACGTCATGTTTTGGCTTAGTCAAATGATCTCTTTTAGTGCTCTTTTATCTACTTAAAATCTTGTTTGTCTTTGCTAAAATGCTCCCATCCCAGGGCTGTAAACCTCCTGCTTTTACTAAACATTCTCCAGTTCAGTTTGAGGATGAATCACTTCTCTCTTGCAGTCTTTAATGGATCAGTACTTTGGCCGTATGAAATCCTTAATGAACAACAAGGACTTGCCAGCAAGGATTCGTTTCCTGGTTCAGGATTCAGTGGAGTTGCGAGAGAACAACTGGGTGCCTCGCAAAGCTTTTATCGATAATGGACCAAAGACGATTAACCAGATTCGTCAGGAAGCAGTAAAAGTGAGTTAACACGAAATAAAATAGTTAATTTCAGTCTACTGTTTTATTAGTTTTTAATTTATTTTGCATAAATTGTTTGCATTAACAGGCCAGAACAAATTCCTTGTTTGTTGTGGAACTTACTTGGTGATAAAGCACTTTCTGATTAAGCGCGCCCACGTTTTCTCAATATGTAATGCCATGGTCTGTGCTAATACATAACTGTCTTGCAGGATTTGGGTGTTTTTATTCCACCGATGGCCCAGGGAATGAGGACTGACTTCTTTCTGGAAGGCCCCTTCATGCCTAGGATGAAACTTGACAGAGAAACTCTTGGAGGGTTGGCGGATATGTTTGGACAGATGCCAGGCACGTCTGGAAACCATTTCATGGAGTGTATTGCGGTCTCCAGTCCTGTGGCCATTTACAATGTTAACATATGCATCCTATCTACTAGGGAGTGGTATTGGTACTGGCCCTGGAGTGATTCAGGACCGATATTCGCCCACCATGGGGCGTCACCGCACCAACCCGCTCTTCAATGGCCACAGTGGGCACACAGCCCCAGCTCCCCCGTCTCAGTTTGAGATGGGAAACAAGCCCTTTATTAAATCTAACCAGGTAAACATTGCATCCTTTTTCACTATTTGTATATATATATATATATATATTTATTTATTTTTTTACTGTTAATAACTTGATGGATGCCGATTCCAAACATTTCTCAGGGGCCGAATCTTATTTTCCACAACCAAAACCAGAATCACTCTCAGCCTCAACAGACTCCGTCTAAGGACATGGCACCGCGTTTCATCAAAAAAGGATCACTCAACGCTGATGAGGTACAACACCTGGTAGATACCCACTCTTCTAAACCACTGTTTGCACTGGCAAGTATCCCACAGCCTTTCATACAGATGAGAACAAAGCATAAATGCTCCTTTCCTATTCTCAGATCAGTCTAAGGCCGGCACAGTCCTTCCTTCTCAACAAAAACCAAGTGCCAAAGTTGCAGCCGCAGATACCAACCATGATTCCTCCCAGCGCTCAGCCTCCACGCACCCTTACACCGCCACTGGGACAGGTAACCACTAACATGGGTTCTGTCTGGAGTCCTTTGTTGTCCAGAGTCTGCCTGCTCTCAGCTCTCTGCTTTGTCCTTTTCAGCCTTCGCTACTTGGTTTGAAAACCAACCCTCCTCCAATTCAGGAAAAACCTCCAAAGACCAACAAGAAACCGCCTCCTGCAAAGGAAGAGTTGCTTAAGATGACTGTATGTTATGCTTTATTTTTTCAGCCTCTAAGTTCTACATTTCTAAAAGTCCTTAAAGCTAACAATCTGTCCATGTTATGTCCTCTTAGGAGACCATAGTGATTGATTACCTGAACAACAAAAACATTGATGAAGCTGTGAACAGTGTAAGAGAGATGAAGGCTCCCAAACACTTCTTGCCTGAAATGTTGAGCAAGATCGTGATCTGTTCTCTTGACTGCCCAGACGAAGACAAGGAACATGCCAGCACCTTGATCCACACCCTCCGTACTGAGGGCCTTGTCACTGGGGAGAACTTCATGCAGGTCAGTCGTCCAGTCATAACAAGTGATTTTGTTGCAAGAGATCAGTTTCTACTGTTCACTGATCCACATTTTCATGATTACTCACCACATGCCTTTCAACTTTTGCAGGCTTTCCTCAGTGTTCTGGACCAGTGTCCAAAGATTGAAGTGGACATTCCTCTGGTGAAATCTTACTTGGCCCAGTTTGCTGCCCGAGCCATCATTGCAGAGCTGGTGAGTGTTGCTGAGCTGGCCCACCCTCTGGAGAATGGCACCCACTTCCCCCTCTTCCTGCTCTGTCTGCAGCAGACTGCCAAGCTTAAGGACCGCGAGTGGCTTACGGATCTATTCCAGCAAAGCAAGGTCAACATGCAGAAAATGCTACCTGGTATGTCCATCTACTTAACCTGTAGCCTAGAAATCTAGTTTTCGCATATTTATTTGTAGTTGACATTTGCTAAAACTTTCATCTGCAGAAATTGACCAAAACAAAGATCGTATGCTGGAGATCTTGGAGGGCAAAGGCCTGAGCTTCTTATTCCCACTTATGAAGCTTGAAAAGGAGCTGCTAAAGCAAATCAAGGCTGACCCCTCCCCACAGTCAATATACAAGTGGATCAAGGACAACATCTCCCCTAAGCTCCATACCGACAAGGGCTTTGTCAACATCCTAATGACCAGGTATGGGGTGAAGGGCCTACATATTGCGGAACTGTATATGTGTGCTTTTGTCTTAAGGCCTGAATTGTGATGAATTCTCCCCACCCCTCCCTTCCCCAGTTTCTTGCAGTACATTGCCCAAGAGATAAATGCCAGTGAGGAAGAAGACCAGTTATCAGCCCCGACTAAAGAACAGCTGGACCAGGAAAAGCTGCTGCTGCTGGCCTTTAAGCCGGTGATGCAGAAGTTCCTGCATGATCACCAGGACCTACAAGTCAGTGCCCTGTATGCACTGCAGGTCCATTGCAACGCTAACGCTTTCCCTAAAGGTATCCTGAGTACGGGTTATTAGTTTGGTTAGGCTGAATGCACAAGTTTCCCCTCTACAGGTCTGGTTTATGTTCCGTGTTTTTAATGTACTGTACATTTGTTTACCTCCAGGCATGTTACTGCGCTACTTTGTCCACTTTTATGATATGGAAATCATTGAAGAAGAAGCCTTCCTTGCATGGAAAGAAGACATAACTCAAGAGTTTCCTGGAAAGGGAAAAGCATTATTCCAGGTAATTAAATTCCTGAACATGTTCCACTTGAAATCGGAAATCAAGCAAAATTGTTTGTGTAATTGCATGTCATTTTAATTATTCCTGGAGTACTTCATTACATCAGTCTTGCGAGCCTATATGGTTGGGGCATTTTAAGGATGTATACTGCTAATAATTCAATCAACTATTGCTGGTGCACACAACCATCTTCTTGAGACAAAACACTTGACTTGCTGTGTGAAATCTGTTTTGGGCTCATGATGTGTTTGCTTCCTTTGAAGGTGAACCAGTGGCTTACCTGGCTGGAGACGGCTGAGGAAGAGGAGTCTGAGGAGGAAGCTGATTAAAGAACCAGCCAAAAGCCTTACGATGCTATTGATATAATACAGCTTTTTTTTTTTTTTACTGATGCCCCCACGTGCCCGTAACCTTCCCCATCTCACTTCCCATTATGCTATGCATACCTAACCACTGCAACATTTCATTCCACTATTATGTGTTTTTGCCATGTTAAGCCAATGCATGTTTTTTTTTTTTTCTAGCTCATGGTCTTAAATGTATAATGGTTCACCAACGGTTTTTAAGAGCCTGTTTGAGATCAATGGTATTAGCGGCTTTGAATCTAGACCTTTGCTTTGCTTCCGTACAAATGACTTACAAGGGCCTTTCTCCTGCTGCTGTATTGTGCTTTTTTTTTGTTAACCGATTAGCAACACTGTAGAGATGCACTTTGCTCAACATCGTACATGAGTCGTTGCAATATCCACTCATCCCTGTATTGTTACAAAGAATCCTAAACTGTTATCACTGATTACCATAACATTAATAGTTATATTTGCTTGTGTTTCTACCTCCTCATTATGGGCTTCACGTGCTGGGTTTGAACTACTTCATATCCCTTTTCAAATTAAAATGCTTAGTCTGGACTAATGCACAAGTCTGTAATTAAAACAAACTGGTTTACTTGCACAATAATAACTGATTGTAAGAATCAAATTCAGCCCTTTTAAGTGCTTTTTCAGTATGTATGGAACATCATTTGGGAGGGATGAAATAATGCGGCTGTTAATTTCTCAACCTTCTGCTGTATACCTCTGTATTTGTCAAACATTGTGATACTTGAATTCCTCATTTCCTTATAGGGAACAACCAAGCATGGTCTGTTCTCATGCAAAAAATCTAGTGAAATAAGTGGAGGTGTAACAGTATTTTTAACATGTCTTTTAATTGGTGAATAAAGTTATCAGAAAAAATGAATTTGGTTTTGTTACACTTAACCCCTACCCCCCTCGTGAAAATTTGAAGCCTGTTTGCCATAATGTCTGATCTAGATATTTATTGATAGTTTTTATCATGAGAAAAAAATCAAACTTATGATCTGATGAAATCACGAGGTATAGATCTGTACAATACTTTCTATTTAAAAGTGTTACTGTAAGGTTCTGTAAGTGCTAAGAATGTTATTGTGTACCACTATTGCTTAACTTTCAAATAAAGTTAAACACTGAGTTCACTTAAACTTGTCTTGTGTGTAATATTTGATCAGTATTCAGGTTTAGGGTTAGGAGCCCAAGCAAGTGAAGGGTTTATAGAAGACTAACTTTCAGTGGTCTTGTTTGCTTTGTGGAACTCCCCAGTGATCATGGCAGGCTCATTCAAAACACTTCCTCTGAGTAATGCCCAACAATTACAGCAATTCCTGTTCCCCGAGGTTTCCATGGAAGTTAACTTTGTTTACATTTTTTTTCTACGAGCCCCTAGGGAATGCTTTAATTGCCATGGATTCATCATTTTGGAAAACACTACAACAGTCATCGTGCCCAAATAAATTTACAAAAAATGATCAGAACAACTTTTACTTTGTCAGTTGTAAAGGATAATTGTTGATACTTCGATGCTGTGTAAAGCTCATCTCTAAGATGCTTGGGTTGAATACTGGGGTCTGCACAGGCTACTGAAGTAAACAACTCACTGTCCCATGCGTTTTAATTCTGCCTTGTATGAAGGTTCAGCTGAAGCCAGGAAGGGATGCACCTGGTCAGCAATACTGTTCAGATACACTGTGTTCAAACATTAGTGGTATCAAGGGACGTGTTCCAGAAAAACAAACATTTCCCACACTATTACACTCCCGCCATCTGCCTGTACCATGGCAGGATGGGTCCATGGACTCATGCTGGTTACAGTAAATGACTGCCGTCAGTATTCATGACTGGAAACGGAATGAATCCAACCTGGCAATGATCGCGTGTCCACTGGAGCTGCTGCTTCTTAGCTTAAGTTGATAGGAGTGGAACGTGGTATGGTCCCCCACATAATAACACTGCAAAAAATATTAAATACCACCCCAATATCAAACTCACTTATATGCCTCTGTATGCACACCGCTGTTGAACTGCAGAGCTTTGTCTTTCTGGGCCTCCAGTTAGATTGCAAAATTCTTCTCATTAATATCCCCCAAAAAGGAACTTGACGTTCTTCAATGCACTCTTCTCTGTAAACCCTAGACAGTGATTGTGTGGCAAGACCCGAGGAGGACGGTGGTTTCTGAGAGCCTTTGAGCAGGCGTGCCTGGCACCGACTGACGAGCGTACCACACAAAAAGCAGCTTAGGTCACTGGAGTTGTTCATTCTTACATTCATCCAAACAGTAACCTAATACTTTGTTGCATGTCTGCCAGCTTTATATAGCAAGACACGATTTAGCAACACACCTGCACCTTTAACAAAATGACCATGTGTAGACTACCAACTCAGTGACGTTTCTGATGAAACCTACATACACTGCTCAAAACAACACTTAAATCCCACATCAGGTCAGGTCTCGATGAATTAAATATATAAAAGTTCAAATTCTTTACTGTACATTGTGTAATTCGTTGTGAACAAGATGACGAAACAACGGTCAACGGAAACCAAAATCAACTGATTGAGGGCTGGATTGTTTCCAAAATCAAATGCATCGTTGCGATTGACTGGGGAATGAGGGCCAGTCAATGGCATCGATACATTTGTCCTCCAGGAACTGGCTACACACTCTGGACATGAGGCCGGAGTCTCCCTGCTCTTGAGACTGTATTGGGATACACAGCAAAACCTTCTTGTGACGGCACGTGTGGACGTGCCATCCTGGAGGAGCTGGACTACCTGTGCAACCTGAATGGGCTGCAGGTACCACCTCATACTACCAGTTGCGACAAGGAAACTATAAAAAATGCAAAACTAGAGAAGAATCAGTCAGGAAGGATAAGGAGAAAGCTATTGTCTGTGGCTACCATTTGCAAAACCATTCCCCTTTTGGGGGTTGTCTTTGCTGTCGCCTCTCCAGTGCACCTGTTGTCACTTCAATCGCTTATGCATCCTAACTGGACGTTTTTATATCCCTCAAGTTTAACTGACTTGGTGTTATACTTTGATGATTACACGTTCCCTGTAATGGAATGTCTGGGGGGGTCCCCAGGAGAGGATTAAGAACCACTGAGCTAACGTATTCCTAGCCTGTGGATGATGATAACTATGAATACATTTACAATGGCACCACCTAGGCTTGCTGCTAAATCATTTAGTAATTTCTGTACATTTATTGGAACTCAATTAAAAATGATGGATAATATATTATTTACACTCTGAGAAAAGCTTAACTGATTATGTTGATTCATAGGAATGTCTTAAGCCATTTTAGGGGGAATGCAGCCCAAAACTAATGCAAAACCCTTAACCCCATGTTCAAATGTTCTTACAGACAGCTTCTTCAGAAACAGAAAAAAACTGTATTTAATATGTTTATTATCTACATATTCCGTTACACCATCTCTGGTGTAATTAACTAGTCTGTCCAATCACCTCATCCAATCATTTTAAGATAAAAAACAAGATTACAGCTGTCAGACATGACTTAATAGTTAAATGTTCCATCCATCATCAACAAAAAGGACATGAGGTACAGCATAATACACGTCTTTAACAGTCTGATGAACAAAAGCTATTAAGACAACCCACATTATGAGCTACAAAGCTGTACTGTATGTGCTCATGTCAGGGGACAAACAAAGACCGAACCAAAGAAACTACATTTCAGAGCCTCTACAAAAAAATCTAAGTCAAAGTAACTTTTTCTTGCAGTAGGAAAAAAGTCTTAAGTGTTTGAAGCCTCAGTCGCTGTCAGAGCCAGAGCCATGGTTGGAGGCCTCATTTGCAGAACCATCAGGTTCTGATCCATTATCAGAGTGTCGTGGGGAACCCACGGGGGAGCCTGCCGGAGAGCCCGCTTCAGAGCCAGAAGCGGCGACCGCTGAGCCTGGTCGGGACTCGTCCTCCGACCCAGAGCGGCTCCTCTTGCTCTCGTTATCAGACTGCTCTGAGTCAGACTGCTGCTGCACTCTCCTCCTCTTTACGGGACGGTCGCTGCCTGGGTCGCTGCCAGAGTCGCTACCGGAGTTCCCAGATCGATGGAGGCTTCCGGCCTCGCTGCCAGAGCGTTTCCTTCCCCCATCAGACTCACTGTCCGAAGCGATGCGTTTCTTATGACCACCCTCGTCATCAGAGCCAGAACCACTGTCTCTGGGGTTTCTGCGCAGTGAACAGATGAAGACCCATGATGTATTAGTGTGTTACATAAACCTTACTTTGGGGTGTTCTTTTTGCCTGACCGCGTAAGCAGAGCCGGCCTAGAAGAGCGAATGTCTCTTACTGACCGAGTTACTGACTGACTGCCTGAGTACCCCTTGTTAAACAGCTTAGTGGTCATTTCAATGATGGCTTTTATTGTGATAAAGAAAATCTGAGTGCTGCCAGCATAATATCCTGCTGCTGAAATAACGCATATGAAGCCTCGATTGGCCATCACTAGTTATTGTCACCTATATTGATAGTGTATCTATGTCATTGATAAATGGCTAATTAGCTGTTAAAATGGCCAGTGGCTAAAGAGGATTTGTTCAGTATAGACAAAAACCTGGCTAGCTACAACATTCAGTAGCTACGTTATGGGAAGCCTAAAATCAAACTGTTTACTGTTATATTGTGACTATTTCTGGTGGATTTTCAAATTATGTCTTTTCAAATTTCTTCAGGATAGACAAACACTTTGCTGGCTACACGATTCTCCCGTCTTTTAACTTGACAAAAAAGTCAGTTATCGTCACCTATATCGATACAGTAGTTATTGTATCAATGTCATTCACATATGGCTAATTAGCTGTTAAAATGTCCAGTGGCAAAGGCCATAAAGGTAATAGATGACATTTTTGGTGGAGGTACACGTAATAAAAATAATTTCCCAGTAAACACAATAGTTAATGGTATCTAACAAAATATTCAAACCACCAGCAAATGAGCAAATCTGTGGCAGAGTGGTTAAGGACCCTGCCTTTCATGTGGGCGACCCGGGTTCGATTCTCAAGAGGGCATACACGACCAACACATTCTATTGTGGGCCAGCTGAACTAGGCTTGCTTGGTTTATTGTTTTCTGTAGCATTTAATGTACAAATGAGTTTGTCCTCACCGGTCTTCAGCGATTTTCAGTCCATCCTCGTCTGATGAGGAGTCGGAAGATGAGATAATGGCTTTCGACTTGATCTTGCCTTTGAGAGAAGGTGGCACAGGCTCGGCCTGTACAAGAACAGAAATACTGTTATGCGGTCGGGCCGATTAGGTACAAAAGGAAAAACTCATGACAGTGACGTACAACATGACTGACCCGTTGGATCTTCTTGCCACCCATTCGGGGTTTGCGTTGCTTTTTGCCCCGGGAGCCACCCTCCTCCTCATCACTGCCATCGCCTCCCCGTTTGGTGGGTCTGAAACACAGTCACAGTGTTCTCAACAATCTCACTGTTCAGAATGACGCTGTTATTGGCTGCGTCAGATCAATTTAAGAGACACTTTGACAGTGCCGCTCAGACCGGGCCGTTCTCCAACCAGCCACTGCAAATGAAACCGAAAGCTTCAACATCAGGCTCACCTCCTCCTCTTCTTGCGGGACTTCTTTTCTCCATCCTCGCCCTCCTCCTCACTTCCGCTTCCAGCCTTTCGCTTCTTCTTCCGCCTCACTGGCAGATCCTCATCAGACCCGTCATTAACAAACTCATCAAAGTCACCCCCCTTCTTGCGCTGGGGACAAAGACAGAACGTATACCTACTGCACCCAAGGTTCTTAACTTTTCTTTGAGATTCAGATCCATTGCCACGTCAACCATGGTGCATCAGTTGGTACTTACCCGGCCGCCTCCTTTCTTCTTCTCTTTCCTTTCCTCCTTCATTCCGTCGGCGAAGGACAGCAGATTCTTGGTCTTCTCCACATACATGGCTCTCTGCTCCAGCAGCTTCTTCTGATCCTCTTCCTGCTTGGTTCTCTTCTCCTCCTATTGGGCCAGATTTGGTCAGTGAGTTAGAACAGCGTTGCCAAAAAACATTCTCTTGCACACTGTTGAAATGTGTTTATCGCGTGAGGGATAGTGGAGTTCATTTTGATTATTTTTATTCCGAGTAGGGTTTCAAAAGTTTCTGAAAATGTGCAGAGATTGCGGTCAGAACATCAAGTGGAAAGTAGTTCCAACAGAGGTGCAAGAACAGAAAGGAGATTAAATAGTGCTGAGCGGGAGCCGGTAGAATGTTTCCAGAACATCCTTTATCTTTAAATCTGAAAAAAATATGCAATTCAGCCCATCCTAGTCACTGATCAGGATGCGTAAACCCCTTATTAATTTATCTTACGTATTTCAATATAGTAGGGAACCAAAGTACTTTTTTTTTTGCTTTCTGTGTAAAGGGATCATTTAAAGAATATTCTCCACTGGTTGTAAAAATAGCACTGCTGAACTAAACAAGTCCCAGGAAACCATTTGACATCTTCACACAAGTCTCTTTAAAACTCAATTGGAATATTGTATTGATGTTTGCACACCATGAAGGGGGGTCATAGTGATGAGGTTGAAGAACCACAGAGACGTTTGTGTAAAAAAAAAAAATATATATATAGAACCAACTCTGCCTATTGCAACTATGTGTAGCAGTTAACAGATCTGACTTAACCTCAGTTCTACAAATTAAGAGAACATTTTCTCACGACCCCACTTTGACCTCACCAGTTTAGGAAACCCTAAACTAGGTTAAAGACACACTGCCAGAAACAAAGACATTTTACCAGAGGCCAAAGAAACCTGTTATTCAAGGATAATGTTAAGTCTGCTGACTTCAATGGCTATACATTATGGTTTACTAGAACACACAAGGGACGATGGTCGTGGAGACCAGCCCACAGACAGACCTGTTCTTTCTGCATCTGTTGACGCAGGAAGTCCCTCTCCTGATCCTGCTTGGCCCGGAGCTCCTTCTCCTCCTCGTCCTGCTTCCGGGCACGAGCCACATGATATTGGGCCTGACTGAGCAGGTCAGAGCATTGCCTGCAATGACCCGACAAAAAAAAAAAAAAACAGCTCATCATCCAGGTTCACGCTAACATCTGATCACTGTGCCCCCACCTCCCTTAAACCTTCAGATCGCTCCCGGCCCAAATTATTAATTTATAAGATATTTGTTTAAACTGACCTGGCCTCAGTAGAGGCAAGCGCCAGGTCGAACCTCATCTTGTCCCCTGCCTTGCTGAGGTAGCTAAAATAACTGAGGTAAAAGAGACAGGGTTAGGTTGAGAAATGAGCTTGATGAAACGATGGGAGTGGTGTTAAAGTGAGTCTACAGGGTACCGGTGGGCCAGCTCCAGCTCTTTGACTGCACTGAGGACAGCCTTAAGGTTGCTCTTCTCGTCCTTCAGCACCAGAGTGGCCAGCCTCTGCAGTACCAAGGCCACGTTGAACATCAGCACTGTGTCACTGGGGGCCACGTGGCGCGCCTGGGGACACAGCCGGCCACAGCGCACTGAGTAACACACCAATCACGTTCACTTCAGAGCGCTCAGCCAGACCCAGTCAAAGGGCTACCACACAACACACACCTTCAGAAGAGTCTGTTTGCAGTCCTGCAGTTTCCCGCATTTGAAGAGGGCCCGAGCCAGGTACAGCAGAACCTCTGTGTTCTGGTGCTTGTAGAATTTCTTCAGACAGTTCTCGTACTAACGCCACAGAGAGCGGAGAAGACATTTGAATAAATCATCTCTTGTATACAGGAATGGAAAAATGCCAGTGGGTGTGGACATCACCACGGAGCCGTACCATCTGAACAGCACTGATGTACTGTTTCTGCTCCACGTAAATGTGGGCCAGGTTGAGCCAGACGTCGCTGATGTCAGCTGTGGCCTCCCTCACCTGGGCGAACACATCACGGGCCTCACGGTAATAGCCCTTATGGGCCAGTACAGCACCTGGAAAGACGAGACCGCTAAACAAGGTAAATACAAGCTAACAGTTTGGCAGTGTTTGAGTGTTGAGCATGCGTGTGGAAACTGAGTGACAGAAGGCCAACTAACCTATGCCGTTGGCAGCGTAGAGGTTCTTCGAGTCGTTTCGGAGGACCTGTTTGTAAATGGCCAGCGCTCGGTCTTGATGCCTCTTTTCCTGCAGGACACAACCGCCATTAGAAAGAAATGGGAGGCACTGCATTCTACAGTGATTATTCCCACGCCTCTAAGTCTGAACAGTCAGTGTTCTGCCATACCTTCTCGCGGTCCCTGGTGGGCTGGTGAAGGGTCTGTAGCCACACATTGCCCAGGGCCAACATGGAATACGTGTCATTCTGAGTGGACGGCTGCTTCAGGATACGCTCAAACTTCTTCTGACCCGGACCCCACTCCTGTTTGGCCAAGTGGAGGTTCCCAATCAGGGACCAGGCGTCTGGGTGGTCCTGATTAATCTGCAGAGCCTCTTTGAACCAATCGGAAGCTTCATAGAAGTTGCCTTTATCGCGTGCCATTGCCCCAAGACGCAGGTAACCTGCAAGTAGCAACACAGGACCATATTACACACAATGAAGGAGACAGACCATCAATGACAAACGAGAGTATCTTAAGTGCTTACAGTCGACGTAGTTGGGATGTTCCCTCAGGATGTTCTTGTAGAGTTTCTCGGCCTCATGGAACTCACACATGGCCTCGTAGAGTCGGGCCAGGTTGTAGGAGGTGGTGACGGAGATGGCGTTGTAGTAATGCTCGTCATGCTCACCCTCAGCTTTAGCTCTCTCCAAAGAGGCCAGGAAGTATTTCTGAACATGATCAGACAGAACAACACTTTGACATCCCTCCGACCATGTTTAGCGCGGTTGTATTTACCAGGTTTGGGCATGCCTAGATTGACACGTCGTCCCCATTGACCTGTCCAAACACTGCTGATGGTTGGCAGGAAAAACACAATATGAAGGACTGCAGTTAAAAGTGTATTCATTTCCTTGTTATTTTACCAGGTACATATGCTAAGAACATTTTCTTATTTACAGCAATGACCTGGAAGCAATTAAGGTTAACTGTCTTGCTTAATGTTTTTCACCTTGTTGCCTCGGGGACTAGAACCAGCAACATATCGATTATTGGCACAATGGTCTTGACCACTTGGCGACCCTGCAGCCCAATCTCCTCAGCTTACATATTAAATAAATGTACCCTTTTAAAACAAATGAGCATTTGTAGTGTCAAATGTGATGTTAAATCTTAAAATTGCCATTGCACTCCGAAGTCTTCTAAAACCAGGAAGATAAAACATGATATTTCTTGCCAGTTAGGCCAAAAATATTCTATTACATCTTACCATAGCTAAAAGGATTCACATTTCCTTTCAAGCATTACAAAGAATTCACGAATAGCCAAATTGCTATAAAAGGTAGCTGGCTAGGTAAGTCAACCAACACAGTTGGTCTCACTCATCTTTGTTGAAACCGAAATGTAGATGATGTCATCACTGTGTGCTTAGGTGATTGGCTGGGAGTCACCAAGAAATTCTACTAAATTAATAACAACAATAATTTTATACAAATGCTTTTTTAGAAATGTGAGTTAGGTAGGGTTTGTGGATAGTGACTTACAATAGCGATTTTTTTTTATTTTGTGAGTTTAATTTGTTTAATGCTGTGTATATATGAATCATGGTTTATGTGTGGATTGTATGCTGTGTGTTTACGAACCATAGCTCACATTCATGAGTTATATGCCGTAAATACAAACATTTTGGCAGTATTCTCTCTCCACACTGTTAAAGGAGAATTTCTTGAGGTAACATTAACTGCAAAGTATTATCCCTAAACTAATGTAGAGCAGACACATAACCAGTTTGATTACACTTCCCATTTGATTAGAAGAGGCCTAACTGTATGCTGCCCTGCTAGTCGCTCTCTGCACTGCATGGTTGTGTGCAGCCAGGATCCGGCCAGGCGGATATAGTCAGGCAGCTCTGCCAAATTCCTGGGCCCTACCTTGGCCTCTCCCAGGTTCCCCAGTCTGAAGTGGAGAGCCCCCAGGTTATTGAGGATCTCAGGTGGGACGTCGGCCTGGACCTTCTCCTGAAGGATGCGGGTTGCCGTGCCGTAGGCAGAGAGGGCACCCTGGATGTCAGTCTGCTCCAGGATCTGGGCCAGCTCGATCCAGGCCTCCACATCATCAGGGTACTGCTCCGTCACTTTTTTCAGGTGGCCCTGGGGAACACAAACAGCATGTTATTTATTTTGGATATAGTACTGATCAAGATCTATAAAGCATTACGACTGTAGGGAAAATGCCAGAGACAAAAATATATATATAATGTGTTGTCCATTTGCGTAGATTTACTTTGGCGATGTCTCTCTTTTCCTGGTCATCTGAAGTAGCATAGAGAGAGCCAAGGATCTTCATGGTTTCATAGTTGTTGGGGTAGGCCTTAAGGACCTTCTCAAAGCACTGAGCTGCATTCTCCTTGTCTCTCCGGTACACATACATCTGACCCAGCCCGAAAAAAGGCAACACAAACGTAGACGAGGCAAACTGGGTGGCTTGGTAGTAGTATTGGAAGGCCTGGTCATAGTCCTCCTAGAATGTGAGAGAAGAGAGATACATAAAAACCCATTCAGTTTGGGGGAATAAACACATATCTCCAGGGGTCTACACTTACCTGAACATGAAAGGAGCGGGCCAACTGGTAGCAGCTCTCAGCCTGCATTGCTTCCACCTCTGTGTTGTGAAAGGCATGTAGAGCCAAGTGCTGCACTTTACTGTAGTCCTGAGAATGATTAAACACAAAAGTGTAAATGAAAGGAATTAACTCTAGACACACATTTTTTTAACACCCAAAAATGAGGGCAATAATCACAGAAATTGCATGATAGTAATTAAGCACAGGATATTTAGAACACATTTTATTAAGTAAAAACACACAAACTATAATTTTTGCGAATGCCATTAGGGTCCACTTCACCCCACCCAGACTCGTGTGCCATAGAGAAAGGTTGTACTGACAATAACTCTGCATTCACAATGCGGGTTCTCGCTTATTACCGTTTATATTGTTTTTATTTTTGTTCCTGCTGCACTGTCCCTCATACAGTATGATCGACTAGCACTTCTGGAAGTTCACTTTTCACTGACTAGACTTGTACTCTACTTACTGGAGCGCTTGCTGTGATTCCTTTGTCCTGCCGCCAATTTGCTTCCCAAAACACAGACGGGGGAAAAAAGAAGAGAGGCAAACGTGCTGGTACCCTAAGTAGACCTATGTAAATCTGCCGTTACTGAGCAAATGTTCAATCCCTGGACAATAAAATGTATGAACTACATGCTCGGATTAACTTCCAGCGGGACATGGCGAACTGCTGTGTGCTGGTGTTTTTTGAGACCTGGCTAGACACTAGTGTGCCAGACTCGGCGATTACCCCAGCTGGTTTTTCCATCTACCGGCAGGACAGAACTTCGGAGACAGGTAAACGTAAAGGCGGAGGGTTCTGTGGTTAACTCTCACTGGTGTTGGGATGTTGCAGCACTTTCAAAATACTGTTTTCCAGACCTTGAGCTACGGTAAATGTATGGACTTTCTACCTTCTTTGGGAATTTAGCTCCACTACAATCACGGCAGTCTATATACCCCGCAGGCAGATGAAACGCGAGCGCTGTAGGACCAATGCGGAGTAATTAATGGACTAGGGGACACTCACCCTGAGGCAGCTTTTATTGTTGTTGGCGACATCAATAGGGCAAATATGAGGAATGTATACCACCAGCACATTAACTTTCCTACCCGTGGGGATCAGACTCTTAACCATTGTTATTCATAAACACGTAACAGCTACAAACTCATCCCCCGCCCGGCCTTTGGTAAGGTGGATCACACCTCCATTCTTCTCCCAACATCTAAAACAGGATGTAAAATGTTTTCAGGCAGTTCACCGCTTGAATGAAGAATCCACTACCACTGTCCAGGACTGCTTTGAAACAACAGATTGGCAGATGTTCTGTGCTGCAGCCGATGAGGACATTGCTGAATACACAGACTCTGTCTCAGCATGCATCTCCAAGTGCATTGATGATGTCGTACCCAGGGGAAATGTTCAGACTTTCCCCAACCAAAAGCCCTGGGTTAATGGTAATGTCCGTGCAATGCTCAGAGCACGGTCCTCTGTCTATTGTTCCAGGGACCTAAAGGCAGATATGATCTACAGAAGGCCATCAGAGATGCAAAAAGTCTTAATACCACAGCTCTGATCCGAGACGATGTGGGGTGGACTACGACACATCACAGACTATAGAGGGAGAAACAGCAATGATGCCCAGCCTGCCGCCTCTCTCCCCGACGAACTCAACTCCTATGCTCGGTTTGAGGTGACCAACAACATTCCTTTTGGAAGGCTTGCTGAGGACCAGGGTGGCTGCACTCTGTCCCTAGCCACGGCCGACGTGAGGAGAGTGAACCCACGGAAATCACCAGGGCCAGATGGCATTCCAGGCCGCGTTCTCAAGGGGTGCTCTGATCAGCTAGCTGAGGTTTTCACCTCTATATACAAACTCTGTCTGCAGTCCTCTCCTGCTTTAAACAGACCTCCATTGTCCCTGTATCAAAGAAACCTTCCATCACCTGTCTGAATGACCACCCTGTAGCCCTGACCTCAATCATCATGAAGTGCTTCGAGTGGCTGGTCAAAACCCATATCTGCTCCAACCTTCCTGAACCCTTGGACCCCTTTCAATTTGCATACCGCCCCCATAGATCTACGGACGATGCCATCACACAGACGACACACACCGCCCTCTCCAACCTGGAAAGAGTCAACACATACGTGAGGATAATGTTCGTGGACTACAGCTCAGCATTCAACACTACTGTGCCTACTAAGATGGTTCCAATGCTCAGCTCCCCTAGGACTTAACTCCTCCCTCTGCAACTGGATCCTGGACTTCCTGACAAGCAGACCCCAGGTGGTGAGAAAGTGCGGAGGAGGTGATGTTGCCCAGTCTCTGAGCACCAGAGAACATTGTGACTTTTGGATTTCCTCCACTACTGAAAAGAAATCTCAAGGAAACAATACTACATCACTTGTCCTGTACTCATCTTCCTTTAAGTGAACTGAAAATAGCATCTCTCTAATTCAGTCTCTTTTCTGTTGAATTCTGCATATCTTAACAGACATCATTAAAGACAGACTACTGCACTACTCTGTTTGTTTACAAAGCCCCTCTCCATAGACTTCCAACTTACTTGTCATCTCTGTTGTAGCTCATAGTTTCAAATTATAACATCAGGTCAAAGGGTTGGTTAACATTACTGATCCCTTTGGTAAACAATGAGTTTGATAGTTCAGCTTTTTCATACTTAGCCCCAATGTTTGGAATAGCATCCAGTCGGTACTTCATTGGGATGCCATAGTGCCCTTGGGGAAGTTTTTTTTTAATGGCTAATGATTTTTTATTTTGACAAATGTGCATGTTTTATGGATTTTTGCATGTTTTATATGTATTTCTATTTATGTGGCATTTGTTTGGTTGTGTTTCCAGGGCACGCTTGTGTTGAAGTGTATGTTCAGTTTACAACAGAAAATCTGTTTATCCGTAGACAGGAAGTCACGTACAGTCAAAGCGCAACAGTAATTAGCCAATGGCTATACAGTACTGTGATGTGTATTCTGGGTGGCATTGTCTATAAAGTATAGGTACGGCCGGAAGCCCTTTGAGATAGAGTTAGATGAGATCGAGTTTGTAAGACCAAGTAAGATCAAATCCGTAACATCATGAACAATAGACTATCAAATGCTGCAATAAATAATTGAATTACTCTTTCCCTTGACGACCGGGTACGCAATCATTATTTCAACCACTAAACGAAACGGCTGATTTCTAACACTGGTGAATGAGACACAGGGCTCAATGTGTCCCCACTGGTAAAATACAAATAAAAAAATTCCCTTATTCCCTTAAGGTCGTTAGCTACCCACCAGTAGCTTTTAAAGTTGAAAGATTTACTGGCTGGGGTTGTGTGTTCATTTTCTTCCCTGCTAGGACATTATCCACCCACTTACCTTTTTGAAGAAAAAGTGGTTAGCAAGATGGTTGAGCACCATGGGGTTGCTGGGGTCAATGGTGTATGCTCTGGAGAGGAGCTGCACTCCGTTCTTGATGGAGTCAGGCTCCTTGCTGTTTAACTCCAACACAGCCAAGCCCACAAGGGCTCCCACACATTTGGAGTTGAGCTCCAGGGCCCGGCCAAAAGCAAGACGAGCCTTCTCCAGCTTATTCAGCTTAACAAAACAATGGCCCATCCCCAGTCTCACCTCAGCTGGTAAGAGAAAGTGAAATGTTAGGATAGACCTGGGATATTGTTCATCTGAATGTGATAGGTTACACTGAAATGCTTACCAGGGCATCCAGGGTTTGTGCGTAAAGCTTTCTTGTAGTAGGCCAACGCTCCCCTGTAATCCTTCTTATTAAAGGAGATGCAAGCCTTACCTGTTGAAATTAACGGTCCAATGTTATGTCCATATTTGGAAAGACACCTTGCTTGTTTTAGATGGTAGATCATTTTCTATGTTTTACTAACCAAGAAGAGCAGGGATGTTATTGGTAGACTGGTTCAATACAAAGTGGAACTGAGCATCGGCCTGGTCCATTTTATCCCCCTCCAGCAGGCAGAAACATGCTCTTCCCAACAAGTGGTTCTGTTACAAACAAACACATTGGCCACAAAAATAAGTTATGAAATGTATTTTGCTTCTTAATCATTAATGAACTGTCTAATTAACGTTTGACCTTGTTTTCTTACCTGGTCGTACATGATGATCTTGTCTGCCATGGTGTAGAGCAGGGTGGCTTGGGTGATGAGCTCCTTCTTGGCATCTTTGTTCTTCTCTTTGCGTGCCTGCTGGACATAATAGGCTGCCAGGGTGTCCAGACAGGTCATCTGGTCCTTCTCATGGTCCCTGTAGTCCAGGTTTCCATCGATACGGGCTGCCTCTAGCAACTTGACAAAGTCCTCTGTCTTTGTCTGTTTGTAATACTCCAGCTAAAAGTAAAATCCATAAACAAAATCAGTCAGTCAGAGGAAATGAAATTAAGCATAAGTGATTAGGGAGTTTCAAGTACAGGAAGACTGGCAGGAGGCATTACAGTTGAACTAACAAATAAATTTAAACCATCAATTCACTCATCTTAACTATTTCACTAAGGCTTAACTGTATTACCATAATAGCCACTGAATTTGTACTCACAGCAAGAGCAATCCATATATGCAACTGTGTATGCTCCTGTTTCAGGATACTGATGACCTCATCTCCTTCTGGCAGCTGGTCAAAATCAAGCTCAATAACCTGCAGAACACAATGAATTCAATGTAACAGGGAATGTCAAGACATGTTTACATGAACACCAATTTGTACACATTCAAGATTAAATGCAATCTCGAATGAATAGCTGAAGCATAGACGAACTTCCCTTACTATCTGCACAGTACAGTAAAGATTGACAGCCTTAGTTTTGTTTTGCTTCCTAGGTGCAGCATTAACTGTATCTCCAAGCTAATTGAATAACGTTAGCGTTATCGCCTGTATAAAGTCGGTACACAAACACTATTGGGTAATGAGCCAACATTTGCTATACATAACGAAAGAAAACATCTGTGACAAGTGAGAAGTTGTTGGCTAATGTTAGCGAGGTGGCTAATCAACACCAAAACACTACAAGGCAATGGGCTAGCTAACGATAGCCTAGCTCTATCAATCCACGGTCAAACAAAGCAGGGTAGCTAGCTAGTCCTTACCTCATCTGTGTCCCGTAAGGGGATTTCAATTGAACCCCGAGACATCTTCGCTGATGGAAATACAAGTCCCTACTACACAAATATTTTCCTAAATGTTTCTCAGCGGTCCCCGTGGTCTCGAGGATCTGGTGCCACTTCCGCTCTAGAACAAATACGGGTGTCTACAAAATAATGTCCGGGTTGTACAGCAACTGATGTGATAACGTTACCCACCGGTGGCCACGTTCAGTTGGAAAAACTTCCTCGAGTTGCAATAAACACAATGAATAGAACATACACGATACTAATTCTAAATGTCCTATAGGCATGTTTATTTTGCATAAACTTTCCAGAAAGAGCAAACAGTCCTGAACGCGGCTCAGACAGCACATACAATTCTTGTATCCTGATTGTCTAAACGAGCTCCGTTTAGATGCGTTAAAAAAAGGCTGTGCTAAACAACCAGTTCAAAAACCTGGATGTTGTGTGTTGAGGATCTCGACAGCATGGGACCAATGTAATTTGACATGTCAGTTATTAAACATGTGAAGTGCTTCAGTCGACTAAACCTACGGAAGAAGAAGTAACACAGGGGTTTTATGGACGCGTTTTGAAAACGTGTGGTTTATTTTTTGGACTCAAGAAAATAAACATTTAGTGTCACATTAGGGGGCTGTCTCTTGTATTCTTTAAAGCAGGTGACCTATTTGTTGTTTTGAAGTGTATGATACTTTTTGTTGTGTTCTCTGTTTTTTTGTAGAAAGTATAGAATGTGGCGAGGGCACTAGGACCTTGAATAGCATTCACATGTTATTGGTTCCTCAATGTCATAAACATGGTAGACTGCCATGGTAGCCTATCACTTTTCAAAATTCAAGCAATACACTTGCATTTATCTGGTATACATAGCCATACTTGGTTCTCTACTGCTGTCCTGTCCCTGTGGATACTGTGACGCTGAAAGTGAAATGTTAATGTGTTTTTGATGTGAATGGCACCACAAATTGGAATAACAAGTAAATACCAAAATAACCTCTTCCTCTTTGCCCTCTGATCACCATTTGCATGTTCACACATGCCCCCACCATTTCCACTAGTGCCAAGCTGAGTAACTAATTGTTACTGAGGTTTATTTATTCATCAAGGTTTATTTGATTTAGAGGTTCATCTGTGGTCCAGTGGTAAGACTCCTGACTACTGGCACAAGCCTAACTCCCTACCAACAAACTACTTTTGTAAAACACATTTTGCGCTGTATACATGTGTGTGCTGTTTGTGTATATGTGCATACTCTACAAGTAGAATCACTATCATACTTCAATAAGCCATGAAATCCCAAGCTTAAAAGTGTGTGGTTTTGATGACATGGGGCAGATAACGGCACAGAGGCTATATAACATACAGTATCTCACAAAAGTGAGTACACCCCTTACATTTTAGCAAATATTTGATTATATCTTTTCATGTGACAACACTGAAGAAATTACACTTTGCTACAATGTAAAATAGAGACTGTACAGTTTGTATAACAGTGTAAATTTGCTGTCCCCTCAAAATAACTCAACACACAGCCATTAATGTCTAAACTGCTAGTAACAAAAGTGAGTACACCCCTAAATGAAAATGTTATATTATGATGGACGAACTGCACCGACAAGGAACATTCCGATTTACATAGCATATTTCACATAGCGTAGTGGTTGGCTGTCTTTCTTCTCTAAAAAACCAGCCATGGAGTGATTGGAGAAATTGTTTCCAATATTGGTACTGTACAGCTATTAGCAAGCCATCTACAATCATCTCTTTCTAATTTAACATGTTGAATGTAGCTTTGTGATCCTGTTTTATCGGTTGTTGGTTTGGATGTTAATAGGTAATGTAGGGAACTAGTTTCGACTTCCGTGGAGTTTCGACTAATTGGTTTGATAATGAAGAAAGTAAACAGACACCACATCTCTACATACGTATCACGTGCAACAAATCCCGCTGTTTAAACAGTGTAGTGGTTAAAAACACAGGCTGTCACATAGGAAACTGCAGATTGAATCCAGCCAGGGAAACAACATTCATCCCTTCTAATCAAGGCCTGGCAGAACTAGGCTTGCCTGGTTAATTTGATTGTTTTTTACGCAAACCTCAAATATTCCTGAACATTTATTTTAGCACAGTTACATTCATTTTTGTTTTTAATGAATACCTACAGAATTGTTTCATATGGAGGACCAATGGGGTCAAAATTAAATAATGAAATATATAATTAATTAATAAAATATATTATTTTAAGAGGCACATTAGTAGGAAATATTTTTATAATGCCACTTTTTTAAATAATGGTATGATATTTCATAATAATACACTGTATTTCCTAATCTTTATATTTTCATCAAAACATGTTTTTCATTAAATCATAGCTTCTTACATAATATCATCAAACTTGATGATATACACCATTAAATGATGAAATACACCAGGAAATTATAAAAGGTCACTATATTATCAAAAAGGCCATGATATTATGAAATACAGTACATCTTACAATGAAAAAAAGATAGGGAAATTCAATAAATTATTATGAAATATCATACTATTAGTTTTAAAAGGAGCATTATAAAACATAGTTCACAATAATGTGCCACTTAAAAGTATATATTTATTTAAATAATTAGTTCTCTTATACAATTATTTAATTTTGACCCCTTTGGTCCCCCGTAGTTTTAGAGCCTAGACCGCGAAATAAAGCGCGGTCTGGCCGCTGTCAAATATAATTGGGGCATTCCTATGTTGTCTATGCGTTGGATATCAATGAAATAAATGAAGGCAGAGATTTGACATTAAACTGAAACACCGAAGCTAACTACACCTAGGACGGGTAAAATGTTGATACATTAGAGCACAGGTGTCAAACCGGTTCCACAAAGGGCCGAGTGTCTGCAGGTTTTTGGTTTTTCCTATAAATTGGTTCCTAGTTCATACCTACACAACCAGGTGAGGGTAGAAACTAACCAATCAGTGACCTAATTAACCAATCAAGTACAAGGAGAGAGCAAAAACCTGCAGACACTCGGCCCTCCGTGGAACCGGTTTGACACCTCTGCATTAGAGCATTCGAATAAACATTGCTGTCAAACTTCTGCTGAATTCTGATTAGGCGACTCAACATTTAAACGACGCATGCGTTGCATGTTTCCCATCATGCACCTCGGGACACATTTTAGTTGTTATAATATATTTGAAAACGACAATATACTTGGTAATTTCCAATACTCTGTAATACATCTGTAAACTGATGTACATGTTGAGCAGGGCATGATATTTCCTCTGGGTAATGAGATAAGTATCACCACACCAGAAAATGTCATGTCCGTGAATGCCATCGTTACTTTACTCTAACTGTGTCAAAAAACTCTGGTTTCTCTTCAGATCGTATAAATCTTTCGCCTTTTACTAAAGATTTCCGTGGAGAGGAGCATTATGAGTATCAACCAATTTTTTGATGCCATGCCTTACGGCGTGGCTTCCTTCTGTTGTCAAAATAAATTAATGTGAATTTGTGTTCATAATATATCTGCAAGCGTAAGACGGTGTAAACGAGGTTGGTTCAGTATTACTCCATCGCGATTTCCATTTGCTGTCCCAGTATGTATGTGTATATATATACACACATACAAATCGCGGGTAAAATGTTGATACATATGTTGATATATATATATATATCTATCTATATATATATATATATATATATATATATATATATATATATATATATATATATATATATATATATATACATACGTCTTATGCCTACTCACTGCAGATAACAAGTACTACAATTTATATATATGCTAATTGATATACCAGAAGTTAATTCATTTCAAATGAATGGCTAGCATCAGTGCAGAAGCAGTTGCAGAACGTTTGGTTTTGAGAATCGCCTGGATCACACCTAAGGTGTCAAAGCAGAAAGCTTGCAGAACATTGTGTGCAGCTATATGCAACTACTCAGAACGCATTGATTCTCCACAGATGTTGCATGCTGCTTTTTATAAAATGAAGAGAATAATTCTCGCTGAGCATATTTTTGTGTCAAGTAGCTACCTATGTAGGCTACCAATTATTGGCTAGTTAGCAGCTTGCTAATATAATCATATGGTTTTTAGACTTCATAGACTTTTCATCCCTCTATCAGTCCCATTTCTCATGAAAACTCAACTATATAACATGGGCTTTATTACAAGCCCTTTACTTTTAATTGTTTAGTTCCTAATTCCAGTTACGGTATTAAACACTACAAATCAACTAAATTGTTCCTACCGGTGACAAAAGAACAGGCGTTCAACTTGACAAATTAAATTGCGATACTTGGGTTACTTTCGCAACCCCAGTTCTATGAGTGGAGCGTCACCCAGGCAAAAGGGGGCTATCAGTATGAGCGACAACCCCTCCGAACGCACCCGAGACATGACAGGTAGAATGCACTGTAAAGGGGGAAATGCGTAGAACAGCACTCTCGGCCACGGCCGGTGAGCCAACGTGTCCACGCCCAACAGGGGCCTGTCTTGTGCTCGAAGAGAATACCACAGGGGGCAGTGCACGTCCTCCCGGGAAGCGAACAGATCCACCTGCGCCTTCCCGAAGCGTCTCCGGATCTCGGCCACAATGTCGGGATGAAGACGCCACTCGTCGTCCCGAGGACCACCCTGGGACAGCAAGTCCGCGCCCACATTGAGTTCTCCGGGAATGTGAAGGGCCCTCAGAGACCTGAGGTGCACGTGCGCCCATTCCCAAATCTGCACCGCCAACAGGTGGAGGGGCAGAGACCTGACCCCGCCCTGCCTGTTCACGTAAGTGACCGCCGTGCGGTTGTCTGACCACACCAACACGTCCCGACCCCACAGGGCCGGTGCGAAGTGTAGCCGGATCGTGTCCAACTCCAGCCAGTTGATGTGGCGCTCCGAAGGGGGCTCACTCACAGGTAAATAAGGTGAACACACAACTTTATTTACCGAAACAGAGGAGCTCCCCACCAAACGCACACAGGGTGGGGAAGCGTCCGAGGGACACTCCCCCCCAAAGAGTCAGGTACGCCTTACGGCCCCCATCGTTCTGTCGGCAGGGAGGAGGAGGAGTAGACAACCTCTGGGGGCGAGGTTCTCGCACCTCACGCTGCGTCGGGCGTGCCGCGTCCGGTTCAGCTTGACCCACCGCCTTAGCGCGGCAATGTTGCGCCCGGTGACGTAGACGACCCCCAGGCCTCCGCGAGGCCTCAGGAGGAGCAGAGGAAGCCGCAGATGAAGAAGGGACTGTCAAAAGGGGACCCAAATGGAGACGCTCCTCCCTGTCCTTCTTCTGACGCACCAGGGCCTCTGTGACCGCAGCGCCGAACAGCGCGTCCTCCTGAAGTGGAGCGTTCAAGAATGGAACCTTCTCCGGCTCCTTCAGGGAGGTCAACACCAACCACAGGTGACGAACCTGCACCACTGACGTCACCATCACCCGACCAACCGAGAGGGAATTGGCCTGGGTCAGCTTCAAAATGGCCGCCGAGGCACGCGCCAACTCACACACCTCAGCCGGAGTCAACGAGGTGCGACCCTCCACAGCTGCAGCCAAGAGGCCCACATTGTTGCAGGCCGCGAGAGACTGCACTGAAAGGGCGTATTGTTTCTCCACCAGGCTGGGCGGGGCGCTTGTCGGACCAGGTACTCAGGCCCGGAACCAGGGAGGACGCCAGTGCTGTTTCCAGGGGCGGAATGCCCCTGCTCAGCGTCTCCAACCTCCCCTCCACAGTAGTGAAGGCGAGATGCGACTTCACAGTCCCCCGGGTCATGAATGGAGCGCCCCACGCCTCCTCTGCGTATTTATGCAGAGAGGGGACATCTGGCGCCGGCGGGCAGCCTCAAACAAATCTTCCCCGTCCTCTAGCGCAGGCACCAGCATGGGGATGCGCAGGCGCCGGGCAGCGGCATAGATGGCAGCAAAGACCTCCTCCTTTCTTGCCGGGGGGTCGACAGCCCTGTCCCTGGGAGTAGCGACAGCCTACTCACAGCCTCTTCTTCCGAAGAGGAAGAACTGGAACGGCGCCGCACCCGCTCAGCCGAGTGGGGGGGACCAGTTCCTGAGGTGAGTGGAGCCAACACCAGGCCGGTCTCCTCATCCTCCGCCCCCGACTCCTGAAAGGAGTTAAATGTTATTAAAATGTTCAGTGCCTGCCTATTGGCAGAGGGGTAAACCAATAGGAGCGAAAGCCCCTATGGGCAAAGCTTCATGATAAAGAAACAGATTGTGTAGGCCATGGTCCAGGCCAAAGTACATTACATCCCCCTGTATCTGCAAGGGATCGGTTCTGCGAACCCTCGCGGATGTGGAAAACCGTGGATAAGTGACACAAATCGCGGATAAGTATTAATTCAACACAATCGCATCTAGGAAAACAAATTTTTTTTGCAGATATTTGAGTTCGCGAATGTGGAACTGCGGATAGCTGGGGGTTTACTGTAGCTAAGAAATTATTAGCACAGCTTAATGGATTAGCTCTTCAATCAGTCAAGTCCCAACCCCGTTTTTGCGATCTCGTCAGTTGGTCTCATTGTTAAATAAAAAATAAATATTAAATAATTTTAGTAGATTTCCTATCTATGTTGCTTAATCTTTCTTACACTGATCTTAGTGTCTGCATTTTAAAGCTATCTCCACCAAAATCTTCCTTCAAGAGCAATGGGCCATTCTTAAATGCTAGATGTAATGTTTGTAAAAAAAAAAACACCACTGCAACACCATGTGCTTTACACCTTATTCAAACTACTGTGTGTGTCAGAAATGCTTCCATGACAGATATTAATACATAAGCATATGCCTAACACCATAACTCCAGCACAGTAAACAGAAACTTCTATAGAGGTTTTTCATAAGAATATTTCTGAACTCTGCCACTGCACAAACTTAAGTAATGTATTATGTTAATCACAAACGTTAGCAATCAATATGGTAAACTGCATAATCATTATCAAATGATGTATAAGTCTTGTATTGGAATAATCAAATGACAATTAATGTATAAGCAAGGTACAATCAAATGCATTAAACTAAGGACCCTAATGGCTCTATAATTTGTATTGAATTTTCTAAAGCTTACAGCACAAATATTTAACAAAGAACAGATTTTGGAAGGTTGTGAAACAAGGGTGGCAGATCAGGACAAGATCCGCCCAGGGATTAGCATAAAGGGTTTGCCAGGGGCTATAATGCAAGATACCACTGTATGAATTTGTGTGTCCGAGGTTGACAAGACAGTTGTTTCTGCAGATCAACTTAGCTTTTATGATCTTCATTAAAGTCTTATTTGAATCCAGAAACTCCTGAGTTATTTCTTATTTTTGGCGGGAAAGGAAGAACATTTTTCACAACACTTCACTTTGATGCGCAGCAATTTGAGCGTCCGGGAGTGCAGTGTAACACAGCCAAAGATCTGTATCTGATGTTACGGGATTCAGCCCGTTATGGCAAAGACGACACACTTTTTTCTCCCAAAAAAATTTACTCAAGATATTGTCCACATGATAAAGAATGTTCCAAAAATGACAATAACAAATAAAATAAAATAAATTAAGTTACGGCCTTTAGCCTTTGCACGGCAGTAGTAGCACTTATCACGTGAAACACTACCTGCTGTTTAAATAGCATAATAGTTAAAGACAGTCTGGCACATAGAAAATCACAGCTCAAAACTAGCCAGGGACAATAACATTCATTCCTTCCAGTTGCAGTCCAGCAGAACTAGGCTTGCCTGGCTTCTTTTCTGTTTTTTTCAATCTCTATGTTTTTTTTTCTTGCCAGAAGTCTGGACAGGGATGACTAACACTATTAAAAGCTATTATAATTGTGACAATCCTGTGTGGTGTGTTTCTGTGGCCAGGGCTGATTTCAGATATGATCTTCATTGACTAAGCCACATCCTAAAGAAACTTGAATGTTAAAAGTATAATATAGTATTCTTAGTCTTTTCTGTGCATTCAAAATAAAACATGATGATTTTCCACTTGGTCATACATGAGATGTTTTACAGATGATCTAGAATCATTTGATATGTTAAACTGACAAATGTTAATTAAAAAAGTCCATTAAGTGAATGATTGTTTTTTGGTCTGAGCCAACCATCAGTAGAGCTGAAGGGAGGGGGTAGGCGTGTCAGCTGGTTTTGATGTGTATCAGTGAATAATCAAAACAGGCAAAGGCTAAGCTAGCTGAAGAGCATCTTGAGGTTTTCCTTTTGCAAATTGCCAGCAACAGTCTAATTTTATTTTTGTTGCATTGTTGACCAGCAACCTTTTCATATGAGCATTTCATGCAGCATTTTATATAATATTACTAAATGGGAGGTAAGACAATATTTCTTGTATTCTCACATTTATTCACAATGTCTAATGTGCTTAAATACTGTATAACTTCATAAAGCAATGTTGATTAATAAATAACTGTCAGATGTACTTGATATCAAGTAAGCTAATACAAGCACCTTCTATTTTGTTCTGTGACAGGTTTCTAATGTATTTTTTGCTTTGTATGCTACTGACTGATTGACTTAATTGGCAAATGTGGCCCATAATCAAACTTAAAGTTTTGAGGTGTACATTCTTTTAATTTTGACCTAAATATATATATAAAAACAAATTGTCTGTAGGCCCCTAAATATAATGAAAGAAAAAATAAATAATTCTAACTGGAACTGAAGCATATAATACCCTTCTTCAATTAGCTCATAACAAGTCTTAAAACAGCTAATTCTGATGTTTTTGGCTATTTTGTAAAACAGTGTTACAAATCCTTTTCTTATACACAGATATGTCATGGCATCTAGGAACTTAGTTGATGGAGGTCAGAATTTCCCAGATGAGTGTAATCAGATCAGCCACAGTGAAAACCATAAAAATAGCGGTCCATCATCTCTGACCATGTCACTGCAAGAGGACAGAAGGGGACCTATAGCACCAGCTCTCTCCAGGGACTCTGGAGTCAGCTCCATAGAGCATCACCAGATGTTGGAAATCGATGAAAGTGAGAGTGATTTCTCTTTACTTATTCCCAATGGGATTGTCATTAACCCTTGTGTTATGTTAACATTTTGGTTACACCAATTATGTTAGCTGGTCAAATTGACTCACTATTGATATTTTAGCGACAAATGTGTTTGAGATCCATAACCAACTCATTACTCATATAAATCATAACGTTTACTAGTTTTTTTAGACCACATTTACCTTATGATACTTGTTTTACATCATAAAAACCTACATTTATCTATATTTGCTATGATGGACAAAATTAACCATGACCTTTTCATGTTCTAGAGTCTAGACATTGTTCTGCTAAATAATATGTCCAGATATTTCTATAATAGTGACAACTTTTTTGTTTTGGGTCAAAACATGTTACATACAAATCAAAAGTTGGGGAATCAGATGGAGCAGGGCTGGTCATCTCTGCACAATAAGCCATGACTATGCTTTCAGGAGCTTCCTAGGTTCCTGGGAACGCTCTCACGCCACGCGCGGTTAGTCTCTCACATGATGTGCTGGTCTTGTGTCGTCGAAGTGTACTACTCTGGAGAATATTAAATTGTTTAAGTGATATGTTTGCACGGAAAAGCATAGTTTGTGTGTACAATATGTGTTTTTGGGTGGGTATATATGTGTGTGTTTGTGTTGTGTGTGTGTATAAGTGTTTTGAGGTTTTGTGACACAGATTCCACTATATACCTGCACTCAGGATTTTCAACAAACATTTTCATCTATTTTCCACAACTGGATCATTTTGACCCTAAGAATACAAATGTAATTTTTATGTGTTCATATACACAATGTTTAGGATATCATGAATTTTCATGGAGATAAAAAAAGAAGGTATTTCAGACAAATCAAAGTAATTAAACATGACTATTTGACCCTAACATAACTAAGGGTTTAATCCTGGCTTTTTGGGGTTTTAGTAAACAGAGAACGCTTTCAAACACTTTGATTTTATAATGACAACATTTCTGTTTAAAACTAAAACCACTGTACTTTCCCTTTGGAATTTGCTTATTTGAAGTTGTATATGACACAGCTTAATGGATGTTTTAGTGTGGAGTGGCTGTGGACCAGAAGATTCTGCTGTGGACAAAAATATATTCTCTGAGGATGAGCTTCTTGATATTACATTTGAGGCATGTAATACCACTGGCACAGGTAAAAATAATCTCTTGTAATAACAGAGGTAAATTATTTTGTTCTGTATATTCTAGCATGCTTCCAAGTCTTTGTTCCCAGTAGGTGAGGTTCTGGCCTCCACTATCATGCAGTACCTACAGACTATGACTGGCCAGAGCCCAGAACAGGGCAAGCTGAATGCTTTGCGGCGCATGCTTGACCCTGAGGGTCTGGACCCTGCTATGAGTAGGGCCACGTTTCGATCCACCATGTCTGAGTGGATTGCCCAGTGCAGCCAGGATGGGTGAGAAAGGAACATTCAGACAGATAACTGCAGCAGCCTAATAATCATAAACAGGCCTCAGAATTTACATGATGAATGAAATGTATTACCAGTATCAGTAAGCCTGCTCACTGCTGATCTGATTTGCACCTGTATTTGGAAACTAATGATTGATTGGATTTTTCAGCAAGCACGAGGACAACAAACATGATTCACTGACAGACTCACGCAAAGTCTCTATAAATGGTAAGGTTTAACTTTTGTAGGCGGCCTGGGAATCTGTCAGAATTCAGTTTAATGCACTCACACAATGATTGTGTTGTACTTTCAGGGATGGATTTATCAGGTCGTAAAATAAAAACTAACTTTTTCGAAGAAGAGCAGTGTTCTTGGTAACTTTTCAGCTTTCTCAGCCATACATAATCCAAGAGTATACTGTACTTTTTCTCTGTTGTCACATCATGTATTAATGCTGACTACTCCTTTGGCTCCAGTGACTCCAGGGAGCTGCAGGTCAGTGTGGCTGAGTTGAAGCATGCCCTCCATAGGATGAGTAAGCAGAACAGCAGCCTGTGGATGACAGTATCTCAGTGTGAGGACATCAATCTGCAGCTCACAGCTGAGATCACGGAACTAAGTGCCAAGCTAGTCAGGTACTGTCTGAAGACAAGCCATATGATGTGTTGACATAGATATACAACATTACATGGATCTATTATTACAAGGCATCATATTTCAAAAGATTTATTGTTGCCAACCTGTTTGTGTAATGTGCCTAGTGCCCAGCATTCAGTGGGGAGATCCAGGTCCCTGGTGGAGGAGCTGGAAGAGGCCAGGAGAGCCTTGAGGGATGCACAGGAGAGGGCCAGTCGAGCCCAGGCCAGCAGCTGCAAACTGGTACCCGCACATTATGCCCTGAGTTGGCTTTAGACCAGCTACTGTAGAGGAAATGAATGAAGAAAATGTCATTCAGATTGCTTCAATTTAATCAAATAGAGAGCACTTTACTGAAATTCCTGTATGCATTTGCAAAATTCTATTTTCAATTCAGAGCAAAGAATCTGACTGCCTGAAAGCACATATTAAAGTGCTTGAAGACAAGGTAATTAACATATAAAAAAAAAAAAAACGTTCTCATGTCATCTGGATCCTATGTGTGTGACAGAAAGATGTATTCTGCAGAATGAACAACTTCTCCACGATAGGACTTTTTCTGAAGATTGTCTCAACATATTGAGGAAGGTTAATGCTGAGATGAGGGTAAGAACTGCTGGCAAAATTATTCTTGTTTGTCACTGAGATGGGAATCGAGTAATGCAGATCCTCTAATGTGTTTTGCAGGAGGAACTTGAAGAGACTATTGTCATGCTGGCTGTAAGAGATAGGGAACTCATTGAGGTCAGTATACCATATCTTCACATTAAGTGACTGCATCCTCTGCTTTACAATGATTACATAGGTCATCTTTTCCTACCCTTTTCCAGAAAGACATACTAATGAATAAGCTGAAGAATTCTCATCTGGAGAACCATAGAATTATTGAGGTATCTTCATAATAATAATCAGGATTACGAGTGTCTGAATTACATATGTGCACTAGTAGAAAGTATCTTTATTTTTCTTAAAACAAGAAATAGAAAAGTAACAACTTTTTTTTATTGAAGGGGCTACAATCAGAGGTAATGCATTTGTTCGACCATTCCCAGCGAGCTCTTTTGTGGTAAGTGATGGTGCTTCTATTTCTATGTCTGTGTGTTAAACATAACTTTACCAAAAACCCACCTAAACACCCGTTCAGATGACATGTGTGTTTGGGCTCTCTTGCTACTGAAAATGTATGTGAATGACATCATCGCAATGGGACGTAATGTTGTTATTCACAGGTCTGACAGACACTGTAGCAGTCCACCTGGTTTCCATGGAAGTAGAGGAGTTGTTCCAAATTGCCACTCTCTGCATGCTGAGATGGAGGACATTCAGCAGGTAACACAGGCTTTGAGCTCAGCAGCGGGTTATCACAACATACCATATAACTGTAGAGTTCTAATCAGTCCGTATCTCCCTCAGCATCAGTGGGATCTGGAAGAAAGGGCTGGCCCAATATGTGGGCTCCCGAACCCCACTGCTCACAGGGATGATATCCAAAACATCATTCACAAAATCAAATCAGCTGAGCTGTCACAACTTCTCCACGCATACTGCCCAGAGAGGGTGAGTGTGAAATATACATACACACACACACACACTGGCAGCCACAAACACACAAACACACCCAAACATACTCACAAACACACACAGTCTGATGTCTGTCCAATCAAGCAGGATTCTGTTGCTTGTGCCGTTGAGACCTTCAGCAGCCAATATCCCCTCACCCAGCCACCGCAGTCTAGCATCAAGCAGCAGCTGGTTAATGTGTATGTGAGTTTCTACCCCCTTTTCTCATTTGTTGTAATCGCTCACATCGTAGAAGCATGAGAACTGATTTATTTACTGACGACGTTTGCCAATGAAAAAGAAAGCGTGGTGTTTCTAAAGCAAGAGCAATCCCGAGAAGTAACATTATGCTGTCAACAGTAGTTACTAGATTTCTCCATGTTACTTCAGTGACACAGTGTGAGTGAGTTGTTTATGAAGTTCTTTCAGACTGAAAGAACTGGAGCTGCAGATGTCTCTCCGGGAGAAGATGGAGGAGAAGGATCAGAGCAGAAGGCTCTTCGGGAGAAGACGGAGGAAAAGGCACCAGTACACAGGAGGCTACCAGAGCAACCGGCCCAGAGGAAGAATCCCCAGGCCAAGAGGGCGGCCATGTTGAACTGGTGGAGAGGCCTTAAGATGGAGGGGAGCAGGACCGAGGCCAGGCTGGAGGACAGCCGGACGCAGCCTAGCCAGGCCCTGATTGAGACACGGGTCAACCTCCAGCAGGCAGAGCACACAATCACACAGATGAGGGCCCAGTTGCACCACCTCGAGGCGGCTCTGAGGACAGCCCAGGGGGGTGTCACCGAGCACCAAGACACTCAGGACAGAAGGACCGTTCTCACCAAAGACAAAGAGACCTGCGTGGTGAGAGAGGGACCTGGTTGGACTGAAGACAAGGCCACAGAGGAGCGCGAAGACATGGCTGTGGCTGCAGACCCTCAGGGGGAGCCAGGTGGATCGGGGAGTGTAGCGGCCCAGCCCGTAAGCACTGAGAGTCTGCTGGAGACCCTCAGGAAGTTGGAGGCCATGGTTGAAGGTGCCCTGGAGGCAGATGAGCTAGTCAGGGAGGGTCAGAGGAGGGTCAGTCTGGTCAAGAAGAGAATGGAGAGAATCATTAAGAAGGTGGGGGAGGCTTTAACAAGAGCAGCAGAAACCGACAGTCAACTCAATGCCCTTGAGACCAGAGTCACAGCCAAGCCCCAAGTGAGTGTGTGTACTGTAGTCTTTTCTGTGTAAGAGTCAAGTATGTCCTAAAAACAAAACTTCTGTTAAAAACAACATTTTCAGAACAGTTTACTATTTTTATTTTAACTAAGTAGCCCCAAACGCTCATAATCCATCTTTATGAAAGATGATTAATTATTTTATCTATTTTAGTATGCTGTGTTTGTTCTCTGAAGTCTAAACCTAAAGTCATTGCAATTAATTGTCCTCTCTCTCTCTACTTTTCCAAAGTTCCATTGTCCTACAGGGCAAAAAGCCCCTCATGATGTTGAGGGTACAGCCAGAGACAGAAGCATGAACCCCTCTGCACCAGAGCATGTGTTGGAAGGCCACAACCCATATCAGTGCCTCCTTTTAAGTGGTATGATTATATTACTACATCTGAAATATAGAAAGCTCAGCTTTTGTATATCAAGACGATAACAGAAATTGGGACATTAAGGTTTACCACTTCAGTTGTATTTTCAGTCCATAATGATGCTGGTAATAAACCCAGCAGATTTTACCATATTCAAAGCAGCTGGCAAAGAGAGACTGAGGGCCCCTTCATGAGTGTCACTCATCGCGAAGTGTTTGTGAATGTCATGACCAGAGTACAGCACGCAAAGCGATTGTTTATTAGTCCCTTGGCTTCGTCCGTGGTCGACCTGAGGAGTCTGGCTGGAGAACAGTGGAAGTCATGTTGGTATGAACCAGCCTTTTAGTTGTTGCATTTAGAGAGTTGATGATCCGTGCAGTACTGTACTGCACAGTGTGATATATCATCTGACCCTTACACCTGTTCAGGGCATTTTGTCTTGTATTTGCTTAACAAATGAAGCAGCAGCCGTGAGAACAGCAATATGTCAGAAGCATCTTCTCATGCTCAGATCACATCATTACACTTCAAGCATTCTGACAGGCTTTTCTAAGACATTCACGCTAGAACAATTCATACTAAATGAAGCTACTGCAGGAACTGTTGTTTGACATTGTCATTTGATATGCGGGATCATGGAGGAGGCATGTTGTAATACACCTAGGTGTGGGCTGTGTGTAATCTAGCCCATTTAATGTGGCTTCTGGCAGCATTCATCCTAGCTGCATTTCTCTTTTAAAAGAGCTGTAGATACTGAAATCAGCTTAAGGCTGTTATGAAATTGACATCAATACAGCAAGAGCTTGATTGTTTCAACTGTTACATACAAGTTAAATTCATAGCCCTATTTGTCTGTAAATTAAAATACTATAACTCCTTAATGACCTATTAAGGGGATGGTTAATATGGGGACATATGAAACTTAATCCAAGAATGTTGTTTAAATGTTTTATACGTTATTAGTTTGGTAAACTAAAGCAATATTGTACATGCAATTCAGCATGCACTCTGTTGATGCCTATGAATCATCAATTGTAGTCTTTACTTGAGCAACCGGTCACAATATTATTTTTTCTTTTAAAGCAGTTGCCTTGACATTTAGTTCATAAAAGCAAAAAAGGCCATTATTACCTTTTGTGGTTGAGAGCTCTTGGTGGTGAAATTGTGAAAGAAATGCTTCCGAGATGTTCTGTGGACATTTTCTCACACCCCTGCTTCTGACTCCAGTATGAATGAGTTGTCGATCCTTGTGATCACTGTATTTCCCTCTAATTAGATCTATAAGCTAGAAGGACTTTTTCCATGGCATGGATGCTTCAGGTGGCACTTTCATTAATGTCACTTTGATTCTTGTTGGTTTTCATGGAACGAGATCTTTCGGGAGATGTTCAAAGAATATGGCACACAATAGCCGTGTCATGGGCCAAGTTCTTTCAACCAAAGGATCAATTGTCCTATGAAACTGGTTGCCAGGTTATTGTTGCCCCTAGAAATAAGGTAAGGTGTGAGGTTGAGTGCTTCTTGAAATACTGTTTGGCCCACCAATCAGACAGACGGCTCAGTCAGTGCGTCATTCTAAGAGGAATACTATCCAATTTGTCTATTTTAATGGAATTCATTTGCATGACATAAAGTAACTGTTACATGCAAATTGAGGCCCCCTCACTTTCTCTGGTTTGTTTCAAACAGGTGCCATTTATTCACCATCTGGAGGATACAGCCACAATGTTAGCAAGGTAAGAAAATATGTACATACACACACACACACACATATATATATATATACATACATACATTGGTCAATTCGGTGTTGTATAGGATAACAATAATGACAGAAAAATATTTTCATCCAGTTCATATGAAATGTTTTCCCCTTTTCATACAATTCGGATGCTTTTATAGTGATTTCTGATGTTATGAGTTTACTGTCTGCATCTGTAATGATGTCTGTAATGTAATGTTTTATCTTATAACCTAGAAGACTAAGCTCTTTGTTCTCTAACAGTTCAGTAGCAATAAAACACATGCCTACAGGCTTGTGCCTCTGAATCTAGCTTCCCGTTTGATCTAAATTAGTTAAATATGAAGGGAATATCTGGAATGTTTTTTTTTACAGCAGTTTCTTGTTTTAGCTCTAATCTTTTCTGGGCTTCAAACACTCAACCCTAAGATAAACCATTCTGCCCACACTATAGCAGAGACATGTCAGCCCATATTAAAACATTCTGTATGGTCACACCACACCCTAGGAGATACAGGCTAGTTAGAAGGTCATTACTGGATTGTTTTATAATAACAAAATGAAACAAGGCATTGTTTCCCTTTTTTATTCTGATTAAACATTTCAACAGGTTCCGTACAGTGGTAGTTGTTACTTGTTGATTCTACATCCACTTACGTTTTCTGATATGTTGTATGAGGTTTTTGTTCTCATAGTGTATTCATGATCTGTACAGAACAATACAACCTCACAATTTAGTATTTACCTTTCAGTATCACTGGGGCTTTTCATATCTGTCTTCGTCTATCTATAAGTAGGGACCAGAGGATGTGAATTAGTGGATGTGCATCAGATTTGTATGTGTTTGTATATGTGTCTAGGCTCTAAAGGAGCTTGCCATTCACCCTTCTTTCTTGAGATAGAGACTCTTTTAACCCTGAGCAGAAGTCAGAAACAGATGGCCTGCATGCAGAATGCATCAAGCAACTTAATTTATTTTGCTTGTATGGGGTAATACAAACTGAAATTAGTTTTTATGAAGGAAATATGTTACCAAGCTTCCACAAATAAATTTAGAGAAATCCTGCGACCGTATCTTAATATAATGAAGTTATGAAATATTTTGTTATTTTCAAATAAAATATTTTTATGGTTGATATGGAATGTTCAAATTACATTTTCTAATTATTGTAATTATTCTCTGGCCATCGACCATCCACTCCAGAAGAAATCCACCAGTGACTGGTGCTGTTGCCTACCTCTACACCAAATTTTGTTTTAACCTCTGCTCGGGTGGTGTTAAAATGATGACAGTTTGAATTATAGTGTTTTATCAAACACAACCCTGCCTTGTAAATCCCCCATCCCATCGGAATGACAACAGACAGACTAAGCCATTTGGCGCTTGCAGGCTGAGTATAAGCTTTCGAGTTGGAGCTCAGAGTACGAGCGTAGTTCAGGGGATGTGATCAGTCAGGGCTGAGTGCAGAGCTGCACACATATAGCAGCAGCCCAGAAAGGCACAAGGAGCCTTCTCCTTAAATGGTCAAAGCTCCCAGGAGTGAAAGAGAGGCTGGCGCTGAACAAAAAAAAAAAGACAGGGAACGGAGGGGAAAGGAAAAGACGGCCAGGGATAGCTGGGTTTTTCTTTGAAAGAATCTAGGAATGACAGTTTGACTGAGGGAAGGTCCTGCCGGTTTTATGTGGAGTTGCTAAGCAGTGGTGGTGGTATCTCTCACAGAGAACAACAGGTACAGCTATATCTATTCTATACTGTGTGGACAGGTGGGGATGGTGTGTTGTATATGTGTTGTATTTGTTCAGAGACAGAAAAGTTTATAGCTACATGATGTGCACTTTATGGTTGGTATTTGTAGGTATGTGTGCACCAATTTGAAAGCCATGTCAAACCTTTATATTGTTCATCATCCTTTTTTCAGATTTGGTTTGAAATAACTATACTTATTGTGAAGGTCCAATAGGCTGTAACATCTTAGGAAGCAATGGCTTGCTTAGGGAATGGAACTTGAAAGAATTGTCTCCAAGTTGCACATATACTTACTTTGGGATTTGATCTAGCAATGTTTTGATGACTGTTCTGATACTGTAACTGCTAATTCATCCACTGCCATTGGTCAGCTACATCTAATGGTTAATTTGTTTGTTGCTATATATTGCCAGTTGAATCGTCTTCCTACATGACAGCTAATCTTGAACAAGCTCACCTGCTTCCCCCCCTCTATCACTATCCCCATGTCCATCTCCTTTCTCACACTCCCTACATATCCTTCTCTCGGGATGATGGCTGTATAACCACAACTTCCTCTGCCGGTCCAGTACTGCTTGTGCTTCACACAACCAAATTTTAAACAAATCTGGCAACAGGCAGAGGGCTTACATAACAGAAGAGGGGGGGGTTGGGTGAATGCTCTGCTCAGCTCACTTTCTCATGAGGAACAGTAAAGCCAGCCCATTGCCTTTCCATGTGGTAAATGTGGCCCTTAAGGACCTATTTAGGGTCTGTGTCGTTTCCCAACAATTTTTTTGCTTCATAATTCAATCTGTGGTCAACGAAGACAGACTATGTTCCCTGAAATAGCTTGCATCAGGAGATAAACCCTGTGCGTCCAGTGGACAGAGCCTTGCAGGCATACATGTACTCCCATGTCTGGCAGGAAATAATCAGAGGGATTCAATTCCACTGCAATATTCTTCTCATTGTCATAGTCTGCCATGGGAATCTCTATTAAGACTTCTAAAGCTGAGCATGGCCACCTAGACTGTTTGCTTTGGAGTTTTTTCTCACTGCAGATTTCTTGAAACGGTCTTGACTCCGGACAAAACATAGCTTCTACTGTAGAATGCGATGTTGTCAAACATCTGCATTGAAGCCTTTTAAATTCAGACCACTTCTGTGTTACTGTGGGAAATTTGCTAATATTATGGTTTTGTCAGTAATGGAACTTTGAACAAGCTCTCTCTGCCTTATCTCCGTCATCATGTACAGATATAGAACTGTGTAGGAGTAAATGCTCAGGCATGATGATGAGAAGGAGACCTTTGGCTCTATGCATGACCTCACTACACCCTCCAACTCGTGGATGTAGTCAAAATGTCCAGAACGTCTAGAATCGTACACTTAACAAATCATATGAATGTAACTGTAATGAGTGACAGTTGTCCATTTAAAATATACGTAACCCTTTATTTGGATAGCTAATCTGTAGATGCTTTACAAACTATCTACAGAATATCAATAACATTTTCAATTAACTATCTACTAACAATAAGCCTAACCTTAAACCTCATCCTATCCCTAACTTTAACCGTAACCATTTCTATACCTCTTACACTAACACTTATTTTAAACCAAACCTTAACAATAACCTTAGCAAGCATGTACTTTGTTTTTTTTTTAATCATTTGTTAATAGTATAAACATCTGTTGAGCACTTACAGATGGTGATTTTTACTATCCAATTAAAGTGTAACACTGGCACCCTTAGAAAACCGTACGAAGAAATTATAATATTCCAAATTACAACCCTGTTTCCAAAATAGTTCCAAAATAGCTGTGTAAAATGTACAGAATGCAATGATGTGCAAATCATTCAAACCCTATATTCAATAGAAAATAGTACCAAGACAACATATCAAATGTTGAAACTGAGAAATGTTACTGTTTCCTGGAAAATACATGCTCACTTTGAATTTCATGCCAGCAATACACTTAAAAAAACCTGGGATAGATGCATCAAAACACTGGAAATTTTGTGAAATGCTAAAAAACTAAACCCGGTGGAATATCAAACAACTCATTAGGTCAATTGGCAACAGGTCGTTAACATGATTGTTTTTTAAAGGATCATCCCAGAGAGGATGGGTCTGCCAGAAGTCAGGATGGGTATGGGTTCACCCCTCTGTGAAAGTCTGCGTGGGCCAATATTGCCACAATTCAAAAATAACATATCACAACATGAAATTGCGAAGAGTTTGGGGATCACATCATCTACAGTACACAATATCCTTAAAAGATTCAGAGAATCCAGAGTAATCTCTATACGCAAGGGACAAGGGTGAAAACCAATATTGGATGGCTGTGATCTTCAAGCCATCAGACGGCAATGCATTGAAAACAGACATGATTGTGGTGTGGAAATCACTGCATGGGTTCAGGAATGCATCCAAAAACCATTGTCTGTGAACACAATACATCACTGCATACACAAATGCAAGTTTTAACTCTACCATGCAAATAAGAAACCATGCATAAACAACATCCAGAAATGCCAACGCCTTCTCTGGCCCCAAGCTCATTTCAGATGGACTGAGGTGAAGTGGAAAACTGTCATATGGTCTTACGAATCAACATTTTGTTTTCGGGAATCATGGATGCTGTCATCAAACTCAAAATTGCCATGTATTTTTGCAAAAACAATAACATTTCTGGTTCAACATTTGACATGTTGTCTTTGTGCTATTTTCAGTTAAATATAGGTATTAAATGATTTGCACATCGGCGTCCCAACTTTTTTGGAAACCGGTCATAACATTTTAAAATGTAAAGTTCATGTGAGTTTTTGAGAACTCTTCAGGGTTCATCCATGACATTATGTCTCAGTGAGGTGACACAGAGGCTGAACTTCCTTAGTCATCTATTAAGAAGTAAAAGGCAAAAGAACACTAATAAAATTGGACAAAAAAGTTGTTGACCTTCACAAATCAGTTACATCCCTACATGCCTGAAAATATTCATTATCACTATTGCGGCAATAACAGAAAGATTTAAACAACTGGCTCTGTGATGAACCTGCCAGGAAGAGGACATGTATTTTGAATGAAATTTGGAGAATTACAGAAGTTTGTTTTATCCTGGTCTCTGAAACTATGATTAGACACCACCTCCATGACAACAGGTTTTTTGGAAGTGTTGCCAGAAGAAAGCCATTGCTGTCACCAAACCCAATTAAGCTACTGGAGTTAGCTAAATCCTACTCAAACTCTTTCAGATGGGTAGTCTGGTAAACTGCAAGCTTCAGGTGTCCCGACAGATGTTCAATGAGGTTTATGTCCTGGCTTTAGCCGAGTCACTCCCAAGGACATTGTCAAGCTTGTACCATAGCTACTCCACTTTTATACTGAAAGGTGAATCCTCATGAACCCCAGTCTGAGTTCTTGTGCACTTTGGATCAGGTTTTCTTGAAGGACCTCCCTGTGATTTGCCCTGTTCATCTTTTTTAAATCCTGACTAGAACCCAGTCCCTGCTGCTGAGAAGCATCCCCATAGCATGATGCTCCCACCACTGGGCACCACCGTAGGGATTGTCTTTGCCAGTTTATGAGAGGTGCCTTGTTTTCGCTAGAGGCAGGACTTGGCATTTGGGCCTAAGATTTTTCTCTCAGCAGATCGGAGGCATGTCATATCTATTTTACTTAGGAGTGGCTTCCATCTAGCATAAAGGACTAATTGGTGGAGTGCTTTAGAGATGATTGTCCTTGTTGCAGGTTCTCCTATCTTTGCATAGAAACTCTGAAGTTATTTTAGAATGACTATTGGTTTCTCCTCCTTAATTAAAGCCCTTCTTGCCCAGTTATTTAGTTTGGCAAGACAGCCAGCTCTGGGATAGGTTTTGGTGATTTCAGACTTCACAATGACTGAGCCCACTGTGGTCCAGAGAACCTTTATGGCTATTGCAGTTTTGTTTAACCTTCCTCAGATCTACGCCTCTACATAATTCTATCTTGGAGGTCTACTTCTATCTTGGAGGTTCATTGAATGTCATGGCTTGATTTCTGCTCTGACATGCCCTGTTAAGTGTGGGACCTTATATAGACGTGTGTGCCTGTCTAAATCATGTCCAAAGATAATTTAAGGATGATCAAAGTATAGATGATGCATGTGAGCTAAATTTGGAGTAAAACGACCTAGGTTCTGAATACTTACGTACAAGATATTTCGGTTCCTCATTTTTAGAAATTGTCATGGACTTGTTTTCACTCTGTCCTTATTTTATTTTGTACATAGATTGATGGCAAAACATATTTTTAAATAAACATAAGAAATCTAAAACACAACAAAATGTGGAGAGATTCTGAATACTTTCCAAAGGCACTGTAATCTTTGTGTAAGCTGGACAGTGAGTTCTCTGAAGGAACAGCGATTTCATTTATGTAAAAAGTAATTTTTGGTTCAAAATGTTTAATATAAAAACAAAATTTTCAAGCTATTGAATCTGTACGCATTTGGTGGACTTGTTTAACTCAGTAAGAATAATCATATTATATAAACATCATT
Organism: Esox lucius; assembly: GCF_011004845.1. Lineage (NCBI taxonomy): Eukaryota > Metazoa > Chordata > Actinopteri > Esociformes > Esocidae > Esox > Esox lucius. Next base: position 14,958,360 of record NC_047570.1, on the reverse strand, counting down.
TTTTTCATTTAGATTTTTCCTTTTCATTTGTGTGGAGACTGCTTAACAGTGTATATCCTCTCTTCTGAGACATAGGGCCATTAGGTTCAAGTCCCAGCATCCTCTAGCCATATCTCCATGTTGGTCATGACATTTACCAGCATACACTCTCCCTGTAATGTGTCCAAACTCAGTAAGACATTCTTCAATGAAATATGTACTCAGGATTAATAATGTCTAAAGATAAGGGTTGATGGTTTTGAATATTTTCTGTTCTACAGCTTATTGTTCTTTCTCTTATGTTTAGTGCATACCAAACATATAACGCTAAATCACTAATCTCTGGGATTGATACTAACTGCCCCATAAAACATTTCACATTGGTAGGGACTAGGAGATGATGAGTGAGTATGACACAGCATAGTTTATTCATGTGTAATGGAAGATGTTGGCTTCTCTATTTCAGAGCTGTGACGACCCCAAGGCGCCCTCCACTGATGACCACATACCAAGCCAAGTCCAATATTCAGACTTTATCCCAGATCGAGATCACAACAGCACTAGTTGTGATGGTCCTGCAACTGTATTTTTAGGTAATACAACAAGTGTAATTTGAATCACTTCCACTTCTTGGCAGGTCAAACGGCTACCATTCATCAGCCTGTAACTTTTACTCATTAGCGCTTTTAGCAGATACTCCAATCCAGAGTGACTTTTATTTCTGCCTGTATCTACTTTCCGTCTGCTTGTTTAGTGTTTCTTTTTTTCACACGTCTGCTACTCTGTCCCCAAACTGTGGTCTCTGTGACTGCCTGAGACCTCCCTGTCTGACCCTACTGTTCCTCCCTCTGGTAGGTTCCATCCCGCCCCCATCCCTCGTCCACGACGCGTATGCCCCTCCTCTCACCATCCCATTGGAAACAGTCCCTCGGTTTGGCTGTGAGAATCCAGCTCCTGCTCTCACCGACGAGGATGTAGCAGGGTTAGTGTTTATATTCTCCATCTTTTACAGGAAAGGGTATTGCATGTGTTTAGATGAACATCCCCCCACACTGAAGAGCTAGGCTTAGGTGAGACTGTACAGAGATTGTCAGTGTTTACATGGTCACACACCAGAGCCCCAATAACTTACAGGGGCACTCAGTACATTCCTTGGAGGAAGCTAGAAAATGTCAGAGAATTGCCTAGTGTTTTAGAAAAGGCCCCCTTGTCAGGGTTTAGCAGGAGGAGTTGCTGCCATTTCACAGAGCAGAAAGCTGTGGAAGTTAACTCAAATGTTTAGGCTGATATGTGGTTTATAATTGTGTTGGATATGATTTTGGTTATTGTGGATAAATAACAATGTGCTGACGGATTCCACCAGTCTCAGATCGGAGCATCCTAGTTCCCGTGACTATTGCCGGTCAGATGCCAAAGACTGTGGTAGTGGATTAACCTCATCACCTGAAGACTGTGGGAATCAGCCATCAGACCCAGGAGGCAATGCTGGTAGCAAAGCATCTGAGCCAGAAGATAGTGGGAGGACCAACACATTAAAACCAACTCTTGGGTGTGATCAAGAACACTGTGGGAGTTTCCATTCTCAAGAGTTTCCGACTGTTGTAAAAATAGGCGCAAATAAGGTGAGTCCAGATCAGGGGTATTTAAATCACCTTTTTCTGAACGCTGAAATGTTTTATGTTTTGGTGTAACCCTGTTCTATTCTACCAGATTAACTATTCTAGCGGTTTGATAATTAGTTGACAATGTGAATGAGCATTTAGCCAACAGAACGCTGGTGTCCCTGGGTGACAATATAGCAGGTCACAAAATTCTGCGGCGCTCCTCATATTAAAGGTCCCCTGACATTAAATTTTCATTTTGTGAGGTTTTTTAACATTAATATGAGTTCACCTAGCCTATTTTCTAAAAATTCCATTTGGTGTAAATTGAGCATTTTCTATCTTTCTCTGACTTGGAGAAAACGGAGAATCAAACAGGCTGATCTGGACCCGTCTCTTTGTGACGTCGCAAGGAGAAATTGTTAACTCCCATGGTAACTCCCCTTTTTCTGCTTTGCCCGCCCAGAGAAAGAATTTAAATAGAGCCAGGTGTGAGGCACACGTGTGTGAGCGCGACTTCAATTTGTCTATGCGACGAGGAGGGGCATCATGGCTTTTGAGCGAAGGAAACACAATAATTGCTCAGTAATAGGATGTAGAGATGAGCAACGAAGCCTTTTTTTACTTCCTTCGTACATGCCACAGAAGAACCAGTGGAATGATTTCATTTTCTCCGGAAAAGCGCCGACACAGCTTCCCAAAGTTTTGCATGTCTGTGGCAAACATTTCACCGACGACTATGTACATAATGTTACACAACAAAGCATGGGAACGATGGCATTGCCACCCCTTCCCCACGCCTTTGTCTCATTGTGTTTGATTACCTTTGCTTTAAGTGACTTTGTTACTGTTCACCCCTAGTGGGTTCTTAACAATATGTGATCTTCTCAGATATAGACATTCTTAAGACTCTGTTTGATCCGGATCTGCTGTTGATTATCCTGTGTGATTTAGAAGACCTGAAGTGTTTATCCCCATCCAAAAATGAATTTCTTACAGTCCAATTTCAGCAAAAAAATTATTTAGTAAATTGCTGTCTTCCAAAGGAATCCATCAAGAAAATGATTGCCCTTTTCAGACATACAATGCTGCTAAAGTAACATGTCAAAAGGTTGTGCATCAGAAGTGGCCTCATACCCTTTCAGACAAGAGAATTCTGCTCCAAAACAGAATGTTCCCTACAGTTTCCTGACAACTCTAAACGTTGCACAATGATGTTGTATGTGTTGTTATTCAATTTGGTTCATTTGGTGGCAAGCTGCATTTTATTTCTACCATGACGTCAAGTCATACCACTGTCTTGTAACCACAATGTTTTTAGACTGATTACTTTTTCATAGCATGTATAAAGAAGAAATGACGTTATTATTATTAAAACATTACAGTATTACAGTGATTTGTAGGTGCTAAAATGACCATAGTTCAAAATAAACACACACTCATGCATACTCTTCTGAACTGAGGGATGCAAAATCATAAATATGTTATCCATTTAAGGAGTACACATCCTTCCCGGTATATGGCTTCCCACACAAACACCCTCTAACATACCCAGGAACAGAATAAGTGTTGCTTGAGGGCTGACTCTGGGGGGCTCAGAGGGTGGCTGAAGACAGTTGGAGAGGGGGGTGGGCAGGATGAGGGAGGACAGTCTCAGTTGGGTGGGGTTGGAGTAGAGGCACAGGGACATGCAGTGAGCCCTGGCAGAGAGATATACCCAGAGATAGAGACTCCAGACGGCGCTCTGGCTGATGGCATGTCAGATTTGGATATTTCTGACTGCTGCATGATTCTTTCCAAGGGAAATATTTCCATAGACATATTTTGATGCTGATATGTGGAAGTGTTGATGTTTTCCATTTAGAATGATTTGGCAGTTAAAGCTAACACTGTCCTATACTGATTTAATTCATCATGATTATGATTACCCTAACAACCTTTTAACATACATCGCCATTGTTTCTACCTCCCTGCCCACCCTGCTTTATTTGCCGTACAAAACTGTTTAGATTTGTTTCAAGACATTGCTTTTCTTTGTTCATTCTTAGAATGAAACAAGTCTAACTTTATTAGCTGGAAGAATGCATTCCTCTGGGATTCCTGTTGTCCCAGATTAACTTGTCTAATTCACCCCCACCACTGGAGGCAGTAAGGTCACATTTGTTTATTCAGAGTTCTGGAGGCAGGGCTTGCTGGTCAGGTTTAGCAATAAAAAAGATGCAGCTGATATGTGTGACGCATTTGTCTGTTGCACGATTACATTAATAAGATGCTAGAGATTAAATTATGCTCGGTCTGGAATACTGCAACATTAATGAATTGCATCATGAACCGGTTATTGGATAGAATAGTGCAACTGCAATACTATTCCTTTCTTATCCTGTTCACTCCATTGTTTTTGTCAGCCGAAATCAAAGTTCAAACAGACATAACCACCAATTTACACTCCAACTCTTAAGGAAATGTAGAAGTACACTTGTCGTGTAGGAGGAAGTGTAATGTCTTTTTGTGGTTTCCCTTGCAGTAACACGCCATTAGTGTTTGCATGTTCTCACACACCCTTGCTTCTGTGTGACATTATGTGTTCCAGGAAGGAGGGAACCACAAGTTGTACTGCTTTCCCTGGGTTCAGACTCAACAGTCATTTGAGGACTCCCCAACACAAACCAATCCAGCCGAGAGCCCGTTTGTTTCCACCCGGACACGGCATCGTGCACCGCAATCCCTGATCATGCCTGTCCTCCCTGAAGAAGATGAGGATTCTCCCGAGGAAATTGACAGTTCTTCCAGCTCACCTAGCACAGTTAGTACCAATGCGTTACTCTAAATCTTCACTCAGTAAAGCTATGGTACATTGTGATTGGCTCGTTCCACTAGCTTGGAAATGTGCAACCTTAAAAGCTGAGCATTGGTATTGACAATATGAGCATACACTGCAGTGGGAAACACATTTGTATCATCATTTAAGGTATTATAAACAATCAAACACTTTAACACTCGCAATGTACTGCAGCATACTGTAGATGATGTGTACTGTGTGAAAAACACATTGTATTTCAAATGGCACTGAAGATACGGTAAGGTTATATATTCCACTCCAATGAATGTAGAACACAACCATATCTTCAGAGTACCTGAAACCTTCTGTACACTTGTGGTGTTGTTTTTTCTGGCATTCATGAAGATATTTTCAGATACTAGGATGGAATCTTGTTGCAACACTGAATGGGAATGCTGTAGCAATTGTTCTCGTATGTGGTTTTGGTGACCCATTAGTTTACACAGTGATTGCTTTAATACCATATTTGTATTGCAGCCGGAGTTCTGGAATACATATTTTACCTTGCTACCGAGCTGCCTGTTAGCTACTGTCTAATTCAAATGAATATTATTACATGGTTGAAAGGATCCAAGGGTTTAATCGTTTGCTCATGTTGGTGCTAAAATCTTCATTACTAATATTTTTTGTGCTCTGAATGTGTGTATATTTAGTAATAATTAGTAGTAATTAATCTCTCACAGCACTTCAAGATGTCAGTTAGGGATTTCTTTCCAAAAAAGGTGGCCTTCCTGTTCTATTTTTGACTCAGGAACAAAGCTGTTTTTCAACAGTGAAGATATTTTATTAATCCCAGCAAAATCATAAGCATGATGTTCTCTCTTCTTTTGTCCAGATCACTATTTTAATTCTTCAGTTTCTATTATTAATCTGCTCTTTGGTTTAAGTAATTTAGGTGGCATTTGTGGTCAAGACAAGTCAGCACAGTGTGTCCTGATCACTCCAGATCTTGGCTGTACTCTAAAGGCTAAATGACCTTTCATGGTTTTGTTCTGTCATTGATTCGGATCCTGTGTAGTTGTCTACCCTAATGTTCACTGAGTTAAGCTGACATCAACCTAGCAATGGATCTTAGATGTTTCACAGTATGAGTCTCTAATTGTGCCTTTTTCCCCGTCCAGTATGTCCCCCAAAGCACAAGGTAGTAAAATTCTCTAAGTCACTGAGATTAATCTGTATACACATCTCCCTATACACGCGAGAGCTGTATGCAGCTATTTGGCTTACATATCGTACATATCACATTTCACATTTGTTGAGCAGATGACGGTTTCCCCAAAACCACTGAGTTACTTCCAGAAGTAAACTGTCTTCCAGTCCAGTCAGTCATAAACACATCTTAGATAAGACTTCTCAGTGGAATGCAACAATTCTCTTTAATCTAATCTGGGAGCATGGCAACCGTATAAAACTATCCTTTTTATTAAACAATAGCTCTTGGCTTTCAGCAGGTTCATACTGTTTTAGGGATATAATTTATTAGCAAGGTCTTGGTAAAGCTATTAGTGAATAAGCAATTCATGTTATCTTGTTTATTTGCGTGTTTTGTTTGCTCTGGAGATATCAAAAATGAAAGAGGGATATAAGCCTGACTTTTATCATTGCTGCAGATCATATTATTCAAGTGAGTGTTAATTCTGTCCTTCATCCTCTTGGGATGCTGAGGCACAGTGAATTCATGACTTTTTTGTTCAGAAGGGACATAGTAAAGAGGTTTCGATGTACAGGGTTTCAGATTGTTGATATTGTGCAGCTGAGCTACAAATGGTGCTGCCTCTGGAACCAAGGACCACCTACTAATCAACTTAGCTAAGTGCCTCCATGAAATACCCACAGATATACACTGAACAAAATTATAAACACAACACTATTGTTTTTGCCCCCATTTATCATGAGCTGAACTCAAAGATCTAAGACTTTCTCTTTGTACACAAAAGGCCTATTTCTCTCAAATATTGTTCAAAAATCTGTCTAAATTTGTGTTAGTGAGCACTTCTCCTTTGCCGAGATAATCCATCCACCTCACATCCACTCACATTACCAAGCATCAACCAAAGGGACACCAACTAACCAAAACCACCCGAAAATGAGGGTAGAGTATTGCCAGCAGATTTCACTCCAATTGCACAATGCACGCAACGTAGAAACAACAAGCCATTTACTCCACCTCCGAATGGCATTGGAGAGAGGGCATCCCAGTGATGATGGAAGCCCACCTGGCAAGACAGCAAGGGTGGACAGTAAGCTTTTTTAATCACCTTCATACCCCTGCGCCAGACTGCACTTAATCATAGACCATGCTGAAGACATGAGTCTTTAGCAGACACTTGTAAATTTGCGCCTGAGTCTGCATTTCTAACCGTAATTGGCAGATCATTCCACAGTAGTGGAGCTCTATGAGATAAAGCCCTGCATCCAGCTGTTTGTTTAGAAATTCTAGGTATAATTAAAAGGCCTGCATCTTGCGATCTTAGGTTACGTATAGGTATATATGGCTGGATCATTTCAGCGAGGTAAGGAGCAAGTCCATGTATTGCTTTATAGGTTAACAATAAAACCTTAAAATCAGCCCAAGCCCTAACAGGCAGCCAGTGTAAAGAGGCTAGTACAGGAGTTATGTGTCCAAATTTTTTTGTTCTAGTTAGAGTTCTAGCAGCTGTGTTCAGCACTAATTGAAGTTTCTTTTTTTATTTATCAGGGTAACCAGAGAGAAGAGCATTGCAGTAATCTAATCTAGAAGTAACAAAAGCATGGGTTAGGTTTTCAGCATTTTTAATAATAAGTTTCAGATTTTTGCAATGTTCCGAAGATGGAAAAAAGCAGCTCTTGAGAAATGTTTTCTATGTTCATCAAAGGAGAGGTCAGGGTCGAGGGTAATGCCAAGGTTTCTCAGTTTTTTGGGATGTGACCGTACAACTGTCGGGATTCACTGGGAGATCTGCCAACAAAACTCAGTTTCTTAGGTCCTAAAATGAGCATTTCTGTTTTTCCTGAGGATAAAAGCGAGAGGTTCTCCGTCATTCACTTCCTAATATCTGAAATGCATGCTTCCGAACTAGCTAATTTTGGGGCTTCTCCATGTTTCATCGAAATATACAACTGTGTGTCATCAGCTTAGCAGTTTCAATAATGAATGATATTACCCAGAGGCAGCATACAGGTGCTGGTCATAAAATTAGAATATCAAAAAAAGTTGATTTATTTCAGTAATTCCATTCAAAAAGTGAAACTTGTGTATTGTATACATTCATTCCACACAGACTGATATATTTCGAGTGTTTATTTATTTTATGATGATTATAACTGACAACGAATGAAAATCCCAAATTCAGTATGAACAACTGAAAAGTATGAACATGAAAAGTATGAGCATATATAGCACTCAATACTTAGTTGGGGCTCCTTTTGCCTGAATTACTGCAGCAATGCGGCGTGGCATGGAGTCGATCAGTTTGTGGCACTGCTCAGGTGTTATGAGAGCCCAGGTTGCTCTGATAGTGGCCTTTAGCTCTTCTGCATTGTTGAGTCTGGCGTATCGCATCTTCCTGTTCACAATACCCCATAGATGTTCTATAGGGTTAAGGTCAGGTGTGTTTGCTGGCCAATTAAGAACAGGGATACCATGGTCCTTAAACCAGGTACTGGTAGCTTTGGCACTGTGTGCATGTGCCAAGTCCTGTTGGAAAATGAAATCTGCATCTCCATAATGTTGGTCAGCAGCAGGAAACATGAAGTGCTCTAAAACGTCCGGGTAGACGGCTGCGTTGACCTTGGACCTCAGAAAACAAAGTGGACCAACACCAGCAGATGACATGGCACCCCAAACCATCACTGACTGTGGAAACTTTACACAGGACTTCAAGCAACGTGGATTCTGTGCCTCTCCTCTCTTCCTCCAGACATGGGACCTTGATTTCCAAAGGAAATGCAAAATTTACTTTCATCAGAGAACATAACTTTGGACCACTCAGCAGCAGTCCAGTCCTTTTTGTCTTTAGACCAGGCAAGAGGCTTCTGACGCTGTGTCTTGTTCAAGAGTGGCTTGACACAAGGAATGTGACAGCTGAAACCCATGTATTGCATACATCTGTGTGTGATGGTTCTTGAAGCACTGACTCCAGCTGCAGTCCACTCTTTGTGAATCTACCCCACATTTTTGAATGGGTTTTGTTTCACATTCCTCTCCAGGGTGCGGTTATCCCTATTGATTGTACACTTTTTTCTACCACATCTTTTCCTTCCCTTCGCCTATCTATTAGCTCTGTGAACAGCCAGCCTCTTAAGCAATGACCTTTTGTGTCTTGCCCTCCTTGTGCAAGGTGTCAATGGTCGTCTTTTGGACAGCTGTCAAGTCAGCAGTCTTCCCCATGATTGTGTTGCCTACAGAACTAGACTGAGAGACCATTTAAAGGCCTTTGCAGGTGTTTTGAGTTAATTAGCTGATTAGAGTGTGGCACCAGGTGTCTTCAATATTGAACCTTTTCACAATATTCTAATTTTCTGAGATACTGAATTTGGGGTTTTCATTAGTTGTCAGTTGTCATCATCAAAATTAAAAGACATAAACCCTCGAAATATATCAGTCTGTGTGGAATGAATGTATACATTATACAAGTTTCACTTTTTGAATGGAATTACTGAAATAAATAAACTTTTTGATGATATTCAAATGTTATGACCAGCACCTGTATATAGTGAAAACAATAATGGCCCCAAAATCGAGTGTTGAGGAACACCAAAACATACCTTTGATTTGTTAGAGGACATGCTATCTACACATATGAACTCATATCTTTCAGATAAGATTTAAACCAGGTTAGAATGTGTCTAACATGGGTTTCCAGTCTCTAAGAGAAGGGAGTGATCAATAGTGTCAAAGGCAGCACTAAGATCAAGAAGCAACAGGACGGATGCGGCACCTTTTTTCTGAGGCCATTAGAGGGCCATTTGTTACCTTCACCAGTGCAGTCTCAGTGCTATGAGGTGGTCTGAAACTGGATTGGAGCATTTCATAAATGTTATTTGTCCTCAGGAATGTATTCAGTTGTTCGATATTGGCCTATAATTGTTTAATATATCTGGATCCAGATTAGATTTTTTCAGAAGAGGCTTTATTTCTGCTATTTTCAATGAGATGGGTACACATCCGGAGGAAAGGGAGCAATTAATTATGTTAAACATTGTCAGACCTAGCACAGGAAGTAGCTCCTAAAGTAGTTATAATGGAATCAGGTCTAGTTGACAATTTGTGTGTTTAGAACTCATTACTAATTTAGTGAACGTGTTGAGGAATACAGGTTCAAAAAATTGTGTGTCCCCATTGATACCCGGTCAGAAAAGTTCTGGGCATTCTCAGGACAACTGAGATTTTCAGGACTATACCGATTTAAGGAGGAGTCACAGTTATTTGTTTTCTAATGGTGATGATCTTTTCATCAAAGAAGTTCATGTAAACCTTACTAACCCTAACCACTTCACTGGTTGAGCATTGCTATTTTGTTGCAACTGTATCACAGAGAAATGTTTGATTGTTTTTGTTCACCTCAATCAGGTTGAAGAAATAAGCTGATTGAGCAGATGTTAGTGATTTTCGGTATTATAGTATACTGTCTATCCAGGCTAGTCTGAATACTTCCAACTTGGTGGAGCTCCACTTTCGCTCCAATTTTCTGAAGGCTTGCTTGAGTGCTCTAGTATTGTCTGTGTACCCGAGAGTGAGTTTGTTGTTGCGTATTTCTTTCGTTTTTAGTGGCGCCATCATTTCTAAAGTATTTCGCAGTGTTAAGTTTAGATCCTCAATTAGATTGTTTGCAGATTTATTTAATCTGTTATCGATGAGCGAGCTTGGAAGCATATCAAGAAATCAATTTGTAGTCATTATTTGGGGCGCAAGTGGTTTTTCTTGCTTTAACTGTAAATGTGATCTGATATTCCAGGATTATGGGGAAAAAATATTGGACTTTTCCATATAAATATTGAATTTGCCAAAAATGTGAATACTATATGCCCTGACTACAAGGTTAGACAGGAATTCTGAAAACTCACAGAGGAACATTGTGTATGGCCCGGGGGGCCTGTTAATAGTGGCTATGAGAAACAATTTATCAGCCTGGTTAGCTCTCATAAGTAAAACTTCAAAAGAATGAAAACCAGTGATGTGTTTAAGTGTAGAATTATATTTACTGTCACAAATATTAGCAACCCCCCCCCCTTTTTTTTTTAGGGATGCGCAGGCGATATGATCACTAGAGTAGCCCGGAGGAGAGACCTCATTTAGGGCAGTAAATTCATTAGGCTTTAGCCATGTTTCAAAGAGGCCAATAACATCCAGTTTATGATCAGTGATTAATTAATTTACTGCAATTACCTTTAAAGCAAGAGATCTAACATTAAGGAGTCCCATTTTGAGATGCAAGATAATAGAGTCATGTTTATTTGTGACCGAGGTGGAGGAAGGCTTTATCTTAATAAGGTTGCTATTGTTAGCACTTCCTTGTTTAACTTTTCTCAGCCTGGAACGAGTCACAGCCTCAATAGGCAAAACTATGCTAACTGCTCTGGCCATGTCTCTGGCTGAGTCATAGACAGAGACCATGAAGATGAGCTTGTTCTGTTGAATTCCATTCTGAATATGTCCTGTATTCCTTTCTAACTCACAATCCAGGTACTGTCTTTTAATGACTTTTGTCTTTTCCTGTTTTGCTCTGAATAAACACTGCATTTATCAAGCTTCATGCAATGCAATTCATTAATGCCTTATATCAATAGATTATCAAGAGTCAAACGAACACTATAACTATGAAGTCTCTTCAGCAAACATATTTAGAGCTTTGTATAACAGAATCTGATGATGTCCGGCCATGTTGAAGAAAAGACAAACAACTTCCCTTTTCTTTTCTCCAGGTCCTTCAACATTCCCCTCAAAGTGCACTGCATCACTAAAGACAAACCTCTATTTACTCGCAGTGTTTTGTTTTTCCATGTAGTATACACCATTGGAAAGTAGAGCCGTCACTATGACCATGCCTGCTCCCACCATTGTCTTCCCAAAGCAAACGACTGTGACCGTGGTTCAAACGGACAGCCGTCCTCTGGAACAAACCAGGTAAACAGTTCTTATTTGAGCACTGTTCATGTAAAACAAATCTTATGAGCATTGCACCTCTTGAAAATGACCCACTTAAGCTGAAAAAGAAAGAAAAACATCCTTGTTCAAAAGTGTTTTCAGTAGCTGAATGTAAATAAAGCCTGCATTGTAAGAATATGGCATCAGGTGCTTTTAAACACGTCTCTTTCCCAGACCACACAGTCCCAGACCCCGCCTGTCCCGGATCTCCATCGGAGGACCAATTACTACAGTGGGTGGGTACAGTTAAATACATCAATACCATAGGTTATCCTAACAAACCTTTTCCTGTAGGGGCTTCTGCAGAAAGGTTGTTTTGTTTTCATCTTTAACCTGACTTCCTTTTCACCTGAACACCAGATCTAGGGATTCCGCTCAGGTGTTTCTTTTATGCCTGCTATGTTAGATTAACCATTGTTCACAATTCGGGTTTTATTGTGATTTGCTTCTGATAACAATTCATAGATAAAAGGGCTTTATGTAAGATTGTTAGTCATAAATCACCAGAAGTCATCTGCAACTAATGTTTCAAGTTAATGTTTCCAATAAAGTTTTCCTAATTTATAATTTCTCGCCCATCTGGCTATTTGTTTGCATTCTTGTATAGTCTCCTCATACTCACTTTAGACACTCAGTACTACCCCCCACCCTAAACCATCCTTGACTAGCTAATACAACTCCGTTACGGGAAGAGGACAAGGAGACAAGTTGTGTTATTGTTTGAATTCAATCTTAGTTAGAGGCTGGATTCTACACAGTGCCTTAGAAAAGCAGAGCCATAGCTCTCAGCACTGAAATGTTTTGATTACTGTTGAAAATGATTAGTTGCCCTTCTTATCCCTTCACATTTTGATTGCGTGTGCGAGTGTTTGTTTGTTTGTGACCATCCATTTTGGTCCTACACAGACAGTACAGGCAATGTGATAGATCTGGTGAAAGACCCTCTGCCTGAGCTGCAGCTCTCTGAAGAAGACCGCCAGAAGAACCTAGAGCTACTGGAGGAAGCCAAGAAAGTCAGCGACCGCTTTCTGACCCGCAGGGGCCGAAGGTCCACGTGCAGCCTCTCAGAGTCCCCCACAGGTGAGACGCACCAGACTCTTTGTAATGGTACATTTTGTACTAGTCCTCCCTTGAATAAACATAATGCATAATACATGTTTTTAGTGCATTTAAATAATTAGTATTTTATTCCTAGGTCTCTCACCCAATCAAACGCCGTCGTCTTCACCGGTGCCGTCCAGAAGTAGCTCTCTTACCACCGCCCCTCAAATACGTACGTCCACTTTCCTGTCTGTGGCTGATAATATTCATGTTTACAAAAACCTGACGGCTGATAATGCAACCCTTTTTGTAATCATTTTTCCTTCAGCCGTAGGCACTGATGTGAACCACTCCCCCTCATCGCCTGTTAGCCAGGTGAGGCTAGCGTGCAATGCATCTTATTATCCTGATCTGCTCTGAATGATGCTGAAACGACGTGGCCATGTCCTGATGTTTTGTGTTTCTCTCTGGTAGCGACTGGAGGTTCCATCTGCGGGGGACCAGGCTAGTACCAGTACACCGGACCAGGAGGTCAGCATGGCCCTCTCATAGCCCTTTTTAATTTTATTGAAAGGCCGCCTGCCAATTTGACTTTTAAAGTGATATCATGTCATTGTTGTTTTTAGAGCTCCAGAAGGCTGGTGGACTGGAAGCCCAATGAGAAGCGCAAGGTGTCCTCAGGCACTCTGGTTCCCCGTCACACTGGTCCACCATCACCCAGGGAGCCTATCGGGGGCCAAAAAGAGAACTGTGACCCGAAAGTATCAGCTAAGAAAAGCCCAGTAGAGGGTCTGGTCAGAGCCCCAAGCCAGGCCCCTGCCACTGGAGTGGCCAAGCCTGTCCCTCGGCCCCAAACACAACAGGCTCCCTGCACGGCAGAGATCAAGACCATCGGAGCCTTTCCTCCGCTCATGAGAGCAGTCTCCTGGGACACTGTCGGAACCCTCAACGCCCGCAACGAGGCACCAAGCCTTCCCCCTACAAGTGAAGAAAACTTCTCCTTCCAAGACAAGACCCGGGATGTCCTGCTCAATTCTTCTGGGTACAAGGACTTCCCTGTACAACCTGTGAACGTGCAAAAACTGTCCAAAATAAGAGAGGTACAGCTGAAACCTTTCAACTGCTGGGGCTCAGCCCCTTGAATTTCAAGCTATGGCATTTATGTGACTTTCATTGCTCGTTTTGGGAGATTTAAGAGCATTTTGCAAAAGCTGAAATAAAGAGAGAGCATGTTTTGTTGGCGTGGGTTTTACAGTCCAACTAAATGAAAACTTCTGCAAGATCTTAAAACACTCTTCTCTTCTGTGTACAGGAGCACAAGCTCATGCGGAACCAAAGTATCGTCGGGTCAATGTTGCCTGACTTGAGTGAAACAGCTGAACAGGAACGAGGTACTGTGAATAACCCTGTCTGACCTGCAGATGAGGCATTGATATGTAATGTAGATAGTAGGCTTTTATCTAGTCAGGGGGGAATCATGGGTTACATCACAGGATGTGAATCCTTAGATCAGGAGGGAGACAGGAAATATATCGCTTTGAACTGATGAACTATTATTTTGGCACAGTTTCATTTTTTATGAAACTGAATTGTTATTTTAAGTTTGCACCAGAAGATGGTGTGAGTGCTAACGGAAGCTAATATAGTTTTTTTTCCAGAACTATGTTGCTGTAGATATTGCTTTTCTCAGGCCTCTTACTTAAAAGTTTGTCTGGCAGGATGGATCTGAAGCTTCGCATGTGTGGATCACATTCGGCATATGTGCTTTTTAAACTTACTTAAGTGGAGCTTGAATCAGCTGGCAGTAGATATCACAAAAAATGTGTGTGGATTTGGGAAATTGACTTGTTTTAGTAAATACGCCATCGTTGCTCGCAAATCTGAGCAAATTTGTTTGGCATGGCACAGGGCATCTGTTCTTAACATTTTCTAATGTTAAAGAACCTGAAATCTCTATTTGTACTGCTTGTCTGTGTCTTGCATATGTTTGATATGTAGCCTAAATAGATTGCCTGTTTGTGTCCTGCTTATTTATTTCATAGCCTATTGGTACAAGTTACAGCATTTTATCGAAAGCATAGAGTGCGAAAGAAAGGGGCAGTTTAAAGTTTTTGTCCAAATAGCTCCAGCGTGTTTATTTCTCCGAAATATGAGGCAGAGATACAGTCAACATTATATCAGTCAAATCATGAGTAAAGATAAAAACGTGAAGCAGATCATAATGACAACAGTTTAAGGAGGGCGGACAGTAAACACATGCGCAGAAGCTTCCGTATCCGTAACGCGGAGTTAAGATCCGAGAAAACTGAATCTGCAGCAGCTCTGTGTTTCAAGATTTGAAAGGACATTGGTTAAAATGATAATGGAATTAAATAGATGCCAGATCCATGTTGTGAGAGTACAACAGCCCTCTGTCTGGTTGTGTGGTTGTGTGTGTGCTGGCCAGGTCCTTCTCCGTTGCCCTCTCCAGGGTCTCCTACAGATGAGGAGGCTAAGGAGAAGTCAGATGCCATGCCCAATATCTCAGACATCATGCTGAGGAAACTCAAACTGCACAGAGGGCTTCCAGGCTGGTGGGTATCACCTTATTTGGACTGAAATGAAGTGACCTTTGACCCGCTTTTCTTTGTGAAAACATCTATCAACATACTTCACTTCTATTTTCTCTTTGATTCTACTGCAGTGCACCTCCACTCACGGAAAAAGAAGTTGAGGTTAGTATCTACTATAGAAAGTCCAGTATTCACTGTAAAAATGTAAAGGTTAAAAGAAATTGAAATGTAGGAGTGCTCTGAAAATTGTAGGATAGGGCTTCCCAAACATCCTTCTCCTGGACCCTCTTTTTCACATGAAATCATTTAAATGCGACCATTTGAAGAAATAATTCAGATTGAAACTGTGAGGAACACCTTTTAAGAAGAACCTTTTGGAGTAAATTGTTTTATGTATTTAGGCTAATATACAGGAAGCCCCTTGTCTCTATGATGAGGACTGATGGGGGCATTGGTGATTTCCTGTCTCTAAGGAGAAAACACAAACATGGCTGTTGTGTGAGTGCAGATAGACGATCTCTCCCAGGGGGCTACATGCTGTGTATGATCGAGTTCACAGATTGCCTCTGTATTCTGGGATGGTGTTTTCAATGTCGCTGCAGTGACTCTGTCATCTATGTGCCTGTGTGTTATGGGTTTATCTAGCATGGTTGCTAGTAATGACATGGCACCCTACAGGCTAGGTGATACTCTATATAGTAGTTTGCTAGCCTACTGGGGTATTTCTTGCCTTATATTGTCAGTTACGTGAATGTACAAGTGTTTACTCAACTCAATACTGATTACTAGGGATTTTTGGGGGGACCAGACATAGTTGAACTTGGTGTGTCTCAGTTGTTAATAACGGTATCCAACATGTCCCTGGTGAATTATAAATGAGAATTAAAATCAATCATATCCTCGCCACAGAATGCATTTGTTCAGCTGTCACTGGCGTTCCGGAATGACAACTACACCCTGGAGACACGGCTGAAGCAGGCGGAGCGAGAGCGGACGCTGACCGAGGAAAACACAGAGAAGGAACTGGAAGAATTCAAAAACTCTCTCAAGGTCAGCCCAAAAGTAGTTAACAAAGATTCGAGCTCCACTTGCGCTCATCAACACCGGTTGTTTTGACATCTTCGGTGTCTTCCCAGTGCACAGCACCACAGTGGAGTAACATGGAGCAGCGGGAGTCCTATCAGAGGCTCATAGAGACCGTGGCCGTACTGCACCGGCTGGCCACCAGGCTCTCCAGCAGGGCAGAGATGGTTGGAGCAGTGAGACAGGTACTGGAACGCAAACTTAGGGCATCGGATGGGCCACCCACAGGTCACGCCAACGATCTGCCCAATAGAGAGTGGAAACCCCTAGATGAGAGAAAAGAAAACAGGGCAGAAATGAAAAGAATAACTTGTCATTGTTCCTGTCATGAGAAAAACACTGCCTTCTGTTGGACGATCAGGCCATTGCAATTTTAGTTTTTAGACAAATAAGAGATGTTTGTGAAAGATTAAGCCTGATGTTACATTTGCCCTCTGGTTATCGTGAATGCCAAAGCAAACTTCAGTAAATGACTAGGGAATGACTAAGGGGTATGTCCGGTGTCCCCTGTGGATGGCTGTATAGACTATATCATTGCTCAAAGATGCATTCCAGGTCTGTTGCAAATAACAAACATGTTTTTAAAACTCAGTTTTAGGCAGGATGTGTAATTTATTATCAGTAGAATGATTATCATACCTCAGTTGGTGAAGCGAGATGCAACACTGCACAATTAAAACGGAGTTAGCGCTATGAAAAGATTGGCTCTTGTTGTATGCGTTTCTTACCACCATTTCAACTGCGTTATGTCAGCTCACAAAATTAGCAGGCATTTTCATTTTTGGAATTGGATCAAAAGACCTGGGGCTATTTTAGGACTGAAGCCCCCGAAGCCAAGACCTAATGACTCCATTGAAACATGAAATGCATCTTAAGTATTACCAATCACAGACTTTCTGCAGGAAGGGACTTGACCTAACCTAAGAGTACCACTCGAAATGCATATTTCTTGCTCTCACTCTGTCTCTCTCTCTTTGGTTACTGTATGACTCACGTGGACGGCAATTGCCGCGTTGTCGCTGTGTGTGTCAGGAGAAACGTATGAACAAGGCCACGGAGGTGATGATGCAGTATGTGGAGAACCTGAAGAGGACCTATGAGAAGGACCATGCTGAGCTGACGGAGTTTAAGAAACTAGCCAACCAGAACTCCAACCGCTGTTATGGCGGATCCATAGACACTGGAGGTAGAAACGCACAAACCCTTCGTCCTCAGTGCGTGACAGCTGCCACGAAATGGTGCACACGTGTCGAATGACATGAACTGCAATTTCCTGTCTTCTCTGAATAGATGACGGAGTTCCACGACCGTCCAGATCCATGTCTCTAACCCTGGGAAAGGTATTGTGCAATAGTGGGTCCAGTAAACGGAGTGTATCTCGTGGCTGTATTGTTGGGATTATGCACAGGGTGACAGATGTCAAGTTGGTCTTCCATCGACTGGACTCCCTCTCTTTTCTCCTTGCCATTTCTGTCATATTCTCGCTCTCTCGTGTATTCCTTATCAGGCTTTGCCCAGACGTAGGGTCAGTGTTGCAGTTGTCCCGAAGTTTAATCTACTAAACGTCCCTGGTCAGACCCCGGTCATGGCAGGGCCCGGTCCCAGCGTTGCCATGGGACCCAGCCCCCAACCCGCCATGGGCCCCGCACTTCCTGTCCTGGTATGTACTCTACCCAATCACAGCCTTCTCAGCCTGTCTCCCTGATCACTTGATTAAGTGGTAATATCCTGTCTTTGCAAAGTTTTGTCACACTGCTTTGTCTACATGCGTGACCTTTGTGATTGTTAATTACAGTGTGAAGGAAACAGTATGAAAAGCAATCTGTCCACTGAGCCCACACAGCCAGCTATAGCTGAGAGGTATGTACCTCCATCCTCTGCCACAAGGATAAAATAATGCATATCTACAGTGGTGTGTACTCAGCAGAATCTTACTGCTCGCCTGTATTGTCTGGTTTCGAATGTCAGGTCACTGATCATTGAAACAGTGGCTGAAGGTGATTCATGTAAACCCTTATCAGAAGACTTATCCGGGAGCTGCATCAGGATGTTTTCCCAGTATACCTGACCTCCAGGAAATGTTCCCTGGGGATGGCCAACCGAATACCATGGTCCATCCAAATACAGAAGATGAATGCCTTATGCAACTTGCAGATTATCTGTGTACCAAAATAATTTAACAAACATTCCATAATACCCTAAATGGCTGAGACGTAGTCCAAACAATCAGGCTTGGGGGTTTGACAAAAGCCAGGCCAGAGGCTCCTTCCCTGGCCTGGTAATAAGATGAGTCTGCGAGTCCACATGGCTGAGCACACTCAAACTGTCTTAGTTTATCTCATGCCAAAATGTCAGGCTCGCTGGGAGCACGAGAGACAATAACAATCATGTCAGGTATCGGCTCAGTAAAAGCCAGGGACATTTTAAGAGTCCCTGTGTACACATTCTGCCTTTGTACTTGGGGTTTTTAATTGAGCTCGCCTGTCAGTGATGGTACTAGCCACGTACACTGTCTTTCAACTGCATTCCAGCTTGTCCATTAGAACAAGGCCGCAGTGTTATGGAAAGCATTTTGCCCATGATGCACTCCTCTCTCATCGCAATGTCTGTTGTTAAAATATGCTTTGTTTTCTTTCCTTTATGAAACAATGCAGCTTGGCAGAGCAGGAAGCTGAGCCATCGGCCCTAGCCAGGCCTGCCTTCAACCTAGAGGAGATCAGATCAGAGATCAAGGCACAGATCGAGGAGGAATCCTACAATAAAGGGTGAGGCATTTGCACTGACCTCCACCCCCCCCCCACTGTCACATACGCTGGTACTCAGCACTGATAATAATGTATTGACATCATGCTATAAAGACTCATCGAAGTAGCCTACACAGTATTACACATTCAGCATTACAATAAAGTATAGTAGTTCATACCTCATATGCAGTAGTGTGGTATACTCTGGTAAAATAAGATCTTGAGTTACAGTAAAAAAAAAAAAAAAAAAACTTAAGAGGTTAAGGGGTTCTTTAAGGAACTTTAATGTAGCAATAGGTTCCTGGAAGATCTCCAGATTAGAGGCATGGTTTAGTTGGAGAATGGCTTAAAATTGTTAGTTTTTTTTACCACCTGTTAATGTAAATGTCATTCCTTTAATCGGTGTGGTTGTATTGTCCTAACATTTGAAGGCTGAGTACTTGCTTATAAAACTCCAGTGAAGTTAAAAGAGGTATTTGAACAATCAACCACTTAATTATTATACACTTTATTTCTATACTATTATTAGTATAATATATAATGTGCATGACTTGTATGTAAAATATTTGCTGGTTACAATCTTAACCCAATGAACATGAATGACATTTACACTAACATGTGGTGAAAAAGTACTATATTAAAGCCAAGCCTCTAATAAGCCACACCTCCAATCTGACAAGCTGACACACATACACAAATACAATATTTTTACGCATTTGTTTACTTACATTTACCCCACTCTACAACAATAGTGTTATACCACTGCTAAATTATATACTTCCTCTATGTTCAACTCATGCACTTTAATTGGTGAAAGTTATTCATTTTGTAATACAGCTACCTTGAAGGAATGAAGAGAAATAAAGAACTCAAAGAAGTGAAGGATGAGGAGAAAGTAGAGGAAAAGCCACTGGAGTTAAAAAAGAAGGAAGAACAAAGAGAAATTACCAGAAAAGAAAAGACAAGCAGGTGATTTTCACTGTATGTAGATAGATACATTGTATATATGATTACATGATTATGTAGCATTACACTAATAACTTTATAATACTGATTTGTAACATGTGAATTGTTCTGAATCCCCTCTCAATGTTGCTTTTACAGTAAGGTTGAAGAGGTCTTAGTTGTCCTTGATTGGCTTTGGCCCAAGATTTTCCGTCGTAACCGACTCTGGATTGTTCTTACACTGTTCCTGGCCACATTTCTGGCTGTCGCTGTTTTCACATACTTTAATGATCGCTATAACAACCATGGGGACATGTCAGCTGAAAAATCCATGGTCCAGGGCAAGAAGAAGATCTTTGGACTGAATGTAGGAGTACAGCCAAAAAATCCTGCTGCAGAATAACAAAAATCCTGTCCCATCCTTCTCACCATCCATAGACTATTTTTCCACACAGGAATTCAACTTGAATATAGGGTTATAAAGATCTAGGGTTTTGGAATTTAGCTTTGGGAGCATTCATAGCATTTCTCTTTCATGGTTACAGAGGATAAACCTTCTAATGATCCTGAACTTTATAAAGGTATATTTATGTTGTGTTAGGACAGCTGCCAGAGTGCTTGTGATGGTGAAATATGTATGATTGTTGCTTAGGGACCAAGTATAATAGTGTGATGAGCTATTTTCTTATCTATATTCTAAACACAGGATTGTTATCATATCTTGGCCTACTCTAAGTGTCCTCCTGGAGGAGTGAATGTGGACCCTTAAGAGAAAATGTGTGATTAATGATGACTTTCCTAAGACCAACGCCACAGTATACCTGTCAGAAAAATGTACGTGTCCATCTCTCTACTGTTGCTGTGTGTTCATTCTCTCAGGTCCAGTAAGATGATGTCCCCTGGTGATATTTACAGACATATTTAAAGAGATTTAAAAAAAAAAAATCTGTAGTCAAATCTATATCTATATTTGTGGTATTTAAGCAGAGACTTTGTGAAAATCTATAATACAAGCACATTCCAAAGTAGTTAATCAAGTGCAATATTTTGCAGTTGATTGTTCTTGTTTGTGTTGTTTTTGTGTTGGTTTGTATCTACTGAGCACTGAAAGATTTCCTCCCCCTACAATAACACGTTTAGACAGCATGAGATGTTTTTTTATCTTCTTTGCACATGTGTGTCAGTGTTGTATGGTTGGTTTTCTGTTGTGTCACCTTTGCCATTAAATAAAGGTGCCTTGAAATTTGCAGCATTCATTTCCATGTGAATAATGAATAATTCAGACAGGTACAGTTTAGATAAAGCTTTTTTTGCTGAGTTTTACCACAAACCTGCCAAATCAGTAGTTTCCTTTGTGTAATGAATGACAGAGTAATTGCATTTTTCACTACATTGCTTGTTCCCTTCCTCCCTGCACTTATAAAAAGGAAAAATCTAACAATCCTTTTATATCTCTCAGGAAACAAATTAGGTAATCTAATTGCTTCCATTAAGCTATAGCTCTGCTGTGTTGAAGGTGCTTGAGTGATTCTCTCTATTTTCATAAATCATGCAGGTTGGTGAAATATAAATGTCACCGTCTTCTCATTCGGCAAAAAAATAAATAAAATAACTTTGCTTATTTTTCCTGCGTCATTTCCTGCTGTACTGGGTTGAATGAGATGTTGGAAATAGGATGTCACAGTCAGAGGTACATCAGAGGACGGCAGAGCTCATGAGGTGGTCAGTAATGAGCCAAAGGAGGAAATCATTCTGTGTGGTGCCAAATAATAAAAAAAAGGTGTCCAAAATCGCTTTGAAGAAAGACAAGATACAAATATATGCTTGTTTGTTTCATACTTATTCTGAATGAACGTAACTTAATAGCAGACTCAGATTGACATGCTTTTCTAATGGAATTGGTTTGCATTAGAGACCTCCGTTTAAATGTTTAAATTAGGGTTGTGAAAATGTACGCGCTCACGTACGTGTGCGGTTAATTTAAAATGCATGGTTAACACTGAAATACATTTGTCACCGTTAATGCATTTTTCTATTTTGAGCCTCAGAACTTTCCATAGTTAGTGCTTGGCTTGAACAGTAGTTGGTGCGTTACCGTCACTGTTTTCATGCAATAGCGTACTGTTTTTATTTAGTAATTTTATTTATTATTATTAACTTTATTGTCACTTCACTTGGGCAAAGGGTGTCCGGAGCATTTTAAAGTTAGCCTACTTTTTTTCAATATCGCAATGGAGAGTAGATATGTTGTGAATCGAGTTTACTCGCCACTTGTTTGTGAATCCTGCCAAACACATCATTCAGTAGCTAAACTGGGGGCTCTGGAGTATCTCTCCTTGTGTCCCCATCTCTGTCGCCGCTCAAAACCCCAGCGAACGAGAAAGCCAGCGGTGTCTTCACTCTGACCCTCTTCTCCTAGTGTTCCGCTGTGTGCGTGGGTATCCACCTGCTAACAACTTGCTTGTATGGTAAGTTATCATAATTTTGTTTTGGCTTGTCTAAGCTAAGAATTAATGTTGTTAACAGTTGCTATTCCACAAATAAAATTGTAATAGTGGAACTGACAAACCACATTCAGTTACACATCTCCCCTGATTCATTGTTTGTAGCCATCTTACCTACCTTATGCATTTGGCTATTATTCAAGTTCCCTATCTAATGCATTACAGTAACATTTGGTAATGTTAGGTATTTGGTGGTGTCCAGTCATCCATCAGGAAAGCTACTGTTTACAGGCCCCCACCTGAAACCCATTGTAGTGACATTGCAATCTAAACATCAAATGACAATACCTTCAAAAGTTTAAGTGAGATTCTGGGTTGGATCAAAGGTCTGCACACCCAACAGTTCTCCAGATACGTTTTTATACAGTGCTTAGCAGTTATTAGTTGTATGTGGTAGAGCTATGGGATTAGGGAAAAGTAACCTTCTTTTGAGACCCAGGTCTAATGGACCAACTTGGAAAAGCTCCCACACTAATTCTATTACAAGTGAAGCACTATCCATAGATTACAATTAAACATAGAATGCCTTTCACACAATGCATTGCTTTTCAAACCTAAAAGTGTGTAATTTATGGTGAAATTGGAAAACATTGTAAAATTGTGATTAATCGCAATTATGCTTTTGATTATTTGACAGCATTAGTTGAGATTTGTTTGTTGATTTTGAACACAGGATGGAATCCTCCTTCAGTCTTCCAGTTGTGTAATTACACAATTATTAATTCATGGTCATGTAATTCTCACTTCGCCTCTTTTTGAAAATGTTAGCTATACTTATATTTTGTGTCGTACTCTTTGAAGCTTCTAAAGCTTTTGTTAAAGTTTATTTTATGTTGGACCATTTTGATTCCTAAAGTGCTTGTACTGAACGATTTGTACACTGCTCTTCCTGTTTCCTGTTCCCGATGGTTCCATGGCCTTGTCACCTCTTCATATGACCAGTCATTTATGCCGCAGCGTGGTCTACTCTATTAACCCATCCTTCAGTTCCAAATTGAATCACCTCTCACTAACCCCTTCATTTGCTACACAGACACACAGTGGACCACTTGTCCCTCAGTTCTCTGTTTCTGACAGCTCAAAACAGCTCATAACCATGATACAGGTTTGGATCCTTTCTCTGCTCCTGAATCTGTCTCTGGCCTTCTCAAAGCTACATGTTGATCCTAGCAAATTCCATGGTAAGATAATTTTTTTTTTTTTTACGTTATTTGTGTCTCAATGCTCAGAGATGTTGCTTTCTTTCACTAATCAATATTGTTTGTTAAGTAGGCATTGTGATTTTAGAGAATTATTTTTATAATTATTGTTATAATTATTATAAGTCATTTTCTTCATTTAAATATAATATATATAATGCTGATCACCATGGATATTACAATATTAATTAGTTATTGTCAGTTGATACAATTATTTATTATGTTTTATATATAGATACATAAATATTATTAGAAAAAAAATACAAGAACAATAATTATTTATAACATTGAAAACCAAAAATGTCCTTCTCAGCATTCCCAAAGGACCACATTGCTGGGGTGTTTCAGGTCCACTACAAAAATCAAATCAACCAGCTTACCTATGCCTTTAATGCCTCTGAGGCCAGGGATGTGTGCTCATTTCTTGGTGTAACCTTGGCCTCGATTGCTCAGGTTGAAGAGGCTCAAAAACAAGGATTGGAAACATGCAGGTAAGAGGCTTTTGGATTAAAATCCTTTTTTTCATAATAATGATTTTTATAATAGATTACCTCTAAGAATTAATTAATGGACAAACAATATTTGGGTCTCTAGGTTTGGATGGATTGATGAACATTTTGCAGTGATCCCTCGGATTTTGCCCAGTTTAAGCTGTGGTAAAAACCAGACTGGTGTCATCAAATGGAGAGCCCCTGTCACCACACTGTTTGATGTCTTCTGCTTCAATATTTCAGGTACAGTAATGGGTTTTTATGTTAAGGCCAGGCACCACAGTGCATCCATCTGTCAGTTTTCAGATTTTGGGATATTTTGCAATTATAACTAATCTACTTTCATGAAATAACTGATTTATATCATTTTATCCCAACTCTGCATAAATAAATGTTGTTATTGTTAGCATGTTTCATCTAGACATTGAACCACTATGTTGAATCATATATCATTCAAAAGCTTGTTTTCCGGAGCATATTGCTAGCTATTCCGTACATGTCTATATCCTTTGTAGACGTGCTGTTTTGTGTTGAAATATGCATCACTCTTATTTCTGGAAAGTACATTCTAATTGCATTAGCCTATCTTTATCTGGCATTTACACAAAATGAGATGTCTTCCATGTGCCAATCCATTTTTCTCAGTTTTCAGAGGAAATTCATTATATTCCACACACAGGTTCTTAGGTCTTATAGCCAGACGTATACAGAGGCTTTTTTAATATCTTGTGTCATGTAGATTTTAAATGTCATTTTGCCTGTAAATATAGGCAAAATATGCATCCATCATACATAATATGGAAATTGTTTTTAAAATAATAAACTGTTCTGTACAAATCTGATCATTGGGTGTCTTACCACAAAAAACAAAACATTCTGCCTTGAAGTA
Organism: Esox lucius; assembly: GCF_011004845.1. Classification (NCBI taxonomy): domain Eukaryota; kingdom Metazoa; phylum Chordata; class Actinopteri; order Esociformes; family Esocidae; genus Esox; species Esox lucius. Next base: position 14,933,367 of record NC_047570.1, on the reverse strand, counting down.
ATGTGTTGAAAAATGTATTCTCATAATATGCAAATGGCAGATATTTAAGGACATTTAGCCTCATTTGCATATTTGAATAGTTGGAATAAAACAATATCTTGTATTTCTGAATACTTGAAACTGGTAAAGTTTCAGTCTGATAAGAGTAAAGTTAAAAAAAAAAAAAAACTATTAGAGTGTGGTGCCAGGACTTAACCTCCATGCAGTCAATAGATCAAAGTAAAAGGTTAAAGCCCAGTCATTCAGGGATAGGAGTTCTGCTCAGTGCCTTTACACTGACCCTAAACGGGGAGGTGTTTGGTATTTTTCCAGAAAATCCACTCATCAAACTTTCATTTCCTTTGTGAGGTCAACAACAGTATGAATGTGAAAGGAAAAGGGAACATTGGATGGTGAAAAACATCCTACACTAACTTCCTGAACTGTCCCTGTGTGTGGTGTGTTCAAGTTTCTGGAATTTAGTGAAATGAAAATAAATGCAAAACTGTCACTGTAATATCAATGACGCACACCAATTTGACACATTTTTGTATTCGACTGAATGTGATTAAAGATGACAATTGAGTAATTTTCCTACCACAGCGATACATTTGGAGGATACCACAGCTGATAGCCTTTTGACTACACAGGAGCAACTGGAGGGACCACGTCCTCCTTCTTCAGGAGTGACCTCATCCCCCCCTACCTCCATCTCTACAACAATCAGTCATCTTCCCCGATCTACACACTCTGCTCAGCCCACGTCTCCTTCCTCCCTTTTCCCTCTCAGTGTCTCTCCCTCTGCCTCTATCCATCACTCTGATAACCCAGAGGAGGTACACCCGTCCTTGAGCAACAAAAGGTTTTTAATTGGAGGTTTGAGACATTTAACTACGGTACCAGCATTGCTGTTGTCCATCAAACCACTCATATGATCTCTGATCACTATTTTGATCAATATTGAAAAGGCCTATTTTGTAGTAATTTCTTTCCTCTCTGGTACTTTTTTAGCGGTACCAACAGTGTTACTTATCACCTTTGCTTTTGTTATTCTTCTGACTGCAATGGCCATTCTCTGGTACTTCAGAAAGTAAGTAAAAAATATTAAATTTGTGAGACCCTTTGACTTGGAAGCCATTGTTTTATCTAGGGTTGATTACTTTGCACATTTACTATACTATTACTATACTATTACTGTACTATTACTGTACTATTTTACAATGTCACTTTTGGAATATAATTTGATGTTAAATTGACTGGTAATATGTCTGAAGGTCACATTTAAAAGTTTTCCCTTTTAAAATAAGAACAATTGCCTTAAGACTATTCTCCCCTGCTTGTATAGGGGGCAGAAGAAAGACTACACTGAGACTGAGGATTGGAAACACACCTGTATGAAAGAAACTAAGAATCAGCAGAATGAATCTGCAACAGAGCCTGATGACGAAGTGTGCAAAGAGATTGCCAAGGATGTCAGAGTGAACATCCGTGATGACACCAACACAAAATACACATCAGAGATAGAGCCTTGATGCATTAGAAAAGGCCAAAGATATGTGCTTGCTGCTTTCTCTACAGTTATGCTTGTGAGTTTCAAAGTTTGTTATTGTTTAGCAGTTTGTACATAATGTGCATAGTTTTTTTTTAAATATCTTTATAGAATAAGCGATCCTTAAAACTATCCTCCAAAAAGTACTTATTTTCTCTTTTTTTGTTGGTCACATCAATACAGATTGTTTGAGATTTTTCATTTTATATTCTAGCCACTACATAGGATGTCAACAAGATGTCAACATAGGATTGTCGCTGTGTTATGTAGCTGTGTACATATTTTCTGCCATGCAGATCATTGACTTTAGATAGACAGCATGCCAGAGCCACTACTAATAAATTATGTTTAAATCCTAACTCCAATCTTGAACTGCTATAATGCAGTTTATTTGTTTTGTATCCTTGCTTTAAATTTATGTCTTAGCCTTTTTTGAAAGGCTGTTGCTACATGTTTTGGGTTAGTATTTTACTATTGTTAATGTTCTACTACACAAAATATTCCATAATCTCACAGTGTTAAACTGCTTGACTATAAAACAATATCATTCCATGTTTAAATATATTTATTGATAACAAAATAAAAATAGCAAATTTTATAGCATTCTGCAAGCCATTGACTAACCAGAAGAGAAATAAAGCTGATAGGACATCTTTAAACAGTTTATATACAATACTGTGTACCATCCATATCACAGTGCAACAGAAAGAAATGGGTCATTTTTGAATTCCAGATTTGGGCATCTATGAAATATGTGACATTCAAGGAAGTAATACCAATGAGATAAAACAAAGAGACACATTACAATAAGAAAGGTAGATATTGTAACACCTTTTTGTGATTTTATTCACCTAGATAATAATAAAAATATTTTTCTTATAATATAATTCACTGTGTTGAATTGTAAATAGATAAGTAGATAATTAGCAGTGGATATGTCTAAAATAACATCACCAGTAGGACTGACTAGTAATTCCCAGTAGTTTCTATAATTAAAATACATATGTTGTATGCTTTGCAGTATAAATTGCATGTTTCCATATTAAAGAATAAAAAAAAACATATATTTGCAATATTTAGTCATCTTGAAATGTTTCTATATGGTGTTAATGGACAGTATTTCCCACCACAATTCAAGAATGACCCACATGCCTTCAAATGTTCCTCTTGTCCAAACACATGTGTTTTAATAAAAACGTAAAAGCATACCCCTAAAATCTTTCAAGCAAATATATTAGTATCCTCCATGTAATCAACTGTTTCAAACCCCTTAACAACAAGCACACATGGAAACAAGAAGTGCAAATGCAGTGGATATAAAAAGTCTACACAACCCTGTTAAAATTCCAGGTTCTTGTGATGTAAAAGAATGAGACAAAGATAAATAATGTCAGAACTTTTTCCACCTTTAATGTGACCTATAACATGAACAATTCAATTGAAAAACAAACTGACATTTTGAGGGAGAAAAATTAAAAACTCTCAATAACCTGGTTGCATAAGTGTGCACACCCTTAAACTAATACTTTGTTGAAGCCCATTAAAATTTTATTACAGCACTCAGTCTTTTTGGGTTGGAGTCTATTAGCATGGCACATCTTGACGTGGCAATATTTGCCCACTCTGCTTTGCAAAAACACTCCAAATCTGTCATATTGCGAGGACGTCTCCTCTGCACAGCCCTCGTCAGATCACCCCACAGATGTTCAATTGGATTCAGGTCTGGGCTCTGGCTGGGCCATTCCAAAATGTTAATCTTCTTCTGTTTTTGTGGATTTGGATGTGTGCTTGACAGATGAGGAGGAGATGCAGTTTGACAGATCGTCAGATCCTCCAATCATCACGCGGAATCCCGTAGTCCGGGCCAGCCCACTCCTCATTCACCCCTCATTCACTCATTCTTTCAACAATGAGATCCATCTGATGCTTTGGAAGCTCTCTGCGGGCCATGGCTTTTGCTCAGAGATGCAACTAAGAAAATGTCAGGAAAATCTTACTAGAACAGCTGAACTTTATTTGTGATTAATCACTTTAAATGATGGAAGGTGTGTAATGACTTCTATTTAACATGAGTTTGAATGTGATTGGTTAATTCTGAACAAAGCCACATCCCCAGTTATAAGAGGGTGTGCACATATATGCAACCAGGTTGTTGTAAGGTTTTTATTTTTCATTTTTCCCCCTCGAAGATTTCCGTTTATTTTTCAATTGAATTGTTCACATTATAGGTCACATTAAAAGTGGAAGAAGTTCTGACATGATTTATCTTTGTCTCATTCTTTTATAATCACAAAAACCTGGCATTTTCACAGGGGTGTGTAGACTTTTTATATCCACTGTACCTTCCTATACCAGATGTTATTCATCTCACCTGAAGTAATGTTTCATCTCCAGAGATAAACACTCTGTCAGGTTTTTATCAACATCACGGATTGCCCCTTCACTAGGGCTTGATACATTGAGTGTTGGACATGAGAAAAAAAGTGTCCAGACCTTGAAGCTATTCTGTAACATTAGTGAACTGTAAGTGCTGTGCTGCTTTTGTCCACAGTGTGTCAGCCTTACTACAGAGGTTGTTTCTGCATTGCAGTGTCAGACAGCAACATTAACATCAGTACTATGGACATAAATAAATTAGTTCCTAACCCTACGTGCACACTGTCTGCTCGCTACAGGTAAAGAGCCACACTCTCTTTTCAAGTGAGAGACCGCAAATCACGGCAACAGTGGGCGGAGGTACTGTCGGAGACTAAATCTCCCAGCGACGGCGGCAGTTGAGAGTTGAGAAATGTTCAACTTAATGCTAATTTCCAGCGAGCGGGCAGTGACGGAGTTCGGCGACTACCAATGGGAGGGCAGATGTTCTCTGCATCTTGAAGTCCCTTCTCTTTTTTTACCCGATAGCTAAAAACTCACTTGCTAGCTAAACAAAATTGACTAGATACTTAGAATTGCGGTGTCTGTTTTCCCAATTATTTATGATGCTTCTCTGGCTTCATACAAAGATTGAATTCTAGAAATGGATGCATGGAAGGTTTCAGATATTGTTGGGATCACGGGTGAATGATACATGCATATATCATTGACTTGGCATCATCGTAATACATTTTTAGTAGTGGAGTCATGCAAATACTAAATACGTATTAATATTTGCAGAGACGGATGTTTCTCCTATTTGGAAGATACGCCCCCAATGTGCACGCTTGGGAAGCGACAGCTAGCCAAAGATTGTGCAATTTGCCAGTTGAGCGAGTGGACAGTCTGCACGTAGCATATTGGTGTAGTTCTCTCATAGTGCTGCCGCTCCAAAGATTATGTATGTTATTTGCAATGGCAATCCATTGTTAACTGGTTCCACTTTAGCCTGCATGCAGCCAGTGATACACACTTATCCATTCAAACCATTGGTTACACTTTATTTTGAGAGTCCCAATTACCATCTGTAGATGTTCTATAGATAGTAATTCAACAGTATCAACAAACTTTAAACAAACCATTGGTTTAAAAAACTGTTTGCTAAGGTCAATGTTAGGGTTAGGTTTAGAATTAGGTATAAGGTAAGGGTTAAGGCCCAAATATACTCCACGCTAAGTACGTGTACGCGTATGCAGAATGGCTGCCACCTCATGCATAATTTTGGTCCGTACTTTGTGCATGTCTCCCTAGGCCTTGAGTGTATGCAGCTGCCATACCAACAGAAATCGTGGGGCAGTACACCCAAGATCCTCTGAGGTTCTGTGAGACTGAAACATCGAAGTAGTAGTACACAATTAATACATTTAATGTTCTAATGCACTACCCTCGTTGGCGTCGCTGACACTCCTTTTTGTTGATTTCTTAAGACATATGTTAATAACTGTACTCCTCAGTCGCCATGTTTATTGTGGTTTACAAAATGAGCAGTTGTCAACGTATTTCCGGGAAGGTCGAAAATGTTTTCTCTCAGACTGCCTCCTTGTAGGTTTTAAATATCTGTTTAGACCTAAAATACACAGTAGAGTATGTTAGCAATAAAATTTGCATAGCATTCGCGTACGTACATACGTACACCTCAAAACCTGGAGTATATGGAGAACTTTAAGGTTAGGGATAGAATAAAGGTTGGGGTTAGGATATAGGTAAGGGTTAGGGTTAGTAAATAATTAGTTAAAATGTAGACAATCTGTAGAGCATCTATAGGCACACTTTTGGGACTCTCAAAATTAAGTGTTACCAAACCATTGTTTTTTCCTCTCATGATGCCATACATATTGTGATATTTGAGAACCTGCATGCGTTGATTGAGCCAAGTCCAGTCTTGATGTTGTCACTGTGGTTGTGCACCAATGACCTCCTCATTCTTCACCGCGTCCACCAGGAAGCTGAGCTCGTTACACAGGGTCTCGTGGCGGTAGGCCATGCGGATTTGAGCTACGTTGGTCCGTCGAATGTCGTTGCCCTCAGGTCCGTCTTTCAAATAGTTGGCCCCTATGAAGTGCTTCTTCTCCTGTATGAGAGGAAGTCAGTCATATGGTATTGCCAGAGATTGAAAATCATGGAAGACACTTATCTTGGTATTACCAGTTCATTCGACAGGGAACAGGGGCATTACATTTTATTTTACAATTAGTATAAATACATGAAGTTTAATGCGAGACAGACCTCATAGCGCCCTACCTGGTGAGACAGACCACTCTGTAGCACACTGTTCCTGGCTATCTCACACACGTCACAGGTGCTGAGCTTCCACAGCTGGGCCGCTATGGCATACTCCTCCATCAGTGCCTCCTACAGACGTAAAAACACGTTCAGCAAAATACCGTCTGTACGACAACACGACTACAGAAACATTTCTTCGTCCATTTACCTTGGTATAGTGGAATTGCATAGGATCATCTGTGGATAGGGACACACACAGACCCTTGTGTAGGAACTCCCTGAGAGGGTTTTTGGAATACTCCAGGAACAGGCTGTTGTTGCTTAGAGGAGACATGGCAATGGGCACCTGGGCCAAGTAGTACAGGTACTGGAGGACAGGGCTCTGTAGCAGAGAGAGACACACACGCACACTCAGTCCACACACACACGCTGTCACCTGCCCCCGAACAGAGTCTGCTTTTCGTTTCAGCCGACACGGCGGATGTTAAATGCATCGACATCAGACAACAGCTAGTGTAGCACATGGATTTCTGAACGATGAAACTCAGCCTCAGGTGTCCTTGTTTGTGTCACTCAACAGGCAGCGTTTGAGCGGTGCTACCGTTAACATAGGACACTTGAAGAAGAGTGGTCACGTGTAGCTGTGAACCAGAGCACCACTGTTTTAAGCTTGGGGTGGTCAAACAGTGGTGGAAGAGTCACTTGCTAAGCAGCATCTAAGCATGATGGCGTCCGTTACGCTCACTAGATCTTGTCCCTGCACCCGGTGATCTTTTGGCTGTATTTGCCCATTAGACAAGCCATCGGTGTGTGGGAAATGAGGTATAACAGTGAGGCCTGTAGGGCTGAACACTGTAACTGTTCCAATGACTTGCTGTTGGTGTGATTCTGGTGAGAACGTGGAATCAATCTCTTTAGGCTCACCTCCAGACAACTGTGATGCATGTGAGTAGCACCTGCTTTATCACTTGGAGGAACAGCATGAGCAGTTCCATTCACACGTTCTAGGGAGATGAGACGGTCAAATTTTCCTTAAATGGCAAATAAGTGTGTGTAGACTGGAGTGTGTTGAGGACATGCAGGGTTGTAATACAGTAGTACCTTCTTCAGGTTGAGGCCATGGGAGATGTTGTCAGCGGTGAGAAAAGCGGAGACCAGGTGTGTGATGGAGCCCGCCTCCCCGCAGTGTGGACGAAACTGGAAGGTGCTCAAGCCTCGCTCTCTGGAAGACACTCAGAGAAATGTTAAATTGTCATATTCCTACATGGACACAAGAACACGTCTAATCTAAATTGGGTCACCAAAGTTGTTCTCTTTTTTGTACTAATCATAACCATAATGCTAACCCTAAGCATTACACTGACCTTAACATTAACAACCCTAACCTCAGTAACCTACCTTTCATGGCAAAAATGTACTTCCACGTTGACTAGCCAAAATAATGTTCTGAAACGCCTTAGATTCTTAGAACAATAGCATCTCAACCAGGGATGGAACGCCTGTTATTAGTAGGCCAGTGGGTACACTCTGATACCGTGAAGGAGATGTAGTGGTTTGCGTCCTGTGGCAGACATTGTACTTATCTAGCCTTTCAATTAGAATCCTTTCTATATGTTAAATGTCTAGCATAGAAGCCTCTCTTGAATAATGAGATAAGCAGGCCAAGGTGTCACAGGTCCGTTGTTTCTGCTGCCCCCAATGTCACGTAACTCTGTGACTCCCTTTCTGAACCTGCTCCCCTCTTGATCTCTTAAAGATATTAATCTTGACCATGTGTTCCCTCCTGTACCTCCATTTGCACTTGGAAGAATCGGTGGCTTGTTGTCTAAAGCTTATTTGGGCCACAGGAAGTAAGACAGTGGTGGTGTATTTGTCCTAACCTCCATGAGTTAAGATTACAATAGTAGATTCTATATAAGCGGTTGGATTCAGGTCATTCGAGAGAGATTCCTTGCATGCAGTCTCTCTCCATGCATGTTAAAACTTTTTAAATGACTCAGCTATGCTTTGTAAATTAAGGTGTTTGTGTGTTAGGCTATTAATCTATAAATATCTATTTAAAATTCCACAACAGTTCATTGCCAGAGGCATTTGAGGTGCAAATAGAAAAACCCCTTACTTCCTCAGATTGTTGAGCACCATGATGTTGGCATACATGTGGAAGAGGTAGTAGCTGTAAGGAGGATTTTCATCTGCTGTCCACTGCTCAGGTTTGGGGCTTTTGTATGAAAACATGTGGTCGCTGTGTTTGGACTCGTCATCCACACTGTCAAAACCTGTCACCTGCACAGAAAAAAAGGGCTTCAACAACAAGTGTGGATGACACGAAGAGGATAGTTTGTGCATGAAAATGTGAAATAAATACACTTACATATTTAAGAAATACATGGAGCTCTTTGTGCTTCTGTGGACTCACAGTGGCCTCAAACAGAGGAAGGAATATATTCTCCAACATCTTGGCAAAGTTATGGATCAACTTTTTGGACTTGAAAATATCACTGAAAAGTGTTTAGAACATATATTAACTATAGACTGAGTCATAATACCCAAAAATCCTTGCGGCATAACTGGAAAAGCATCTATTTCAGTTATTATGCCATACATTTCTTCAATAGGGGATAATTAGATCCACTTCAAATCTGTTGTTTTGTGTAGGCTTACACCTCATCACTATTTTGAGAACTGTGTAAATATTTATAGGACCAGGTGATTGTAATCAATTTCTTTACCTAGGTTTAACTATGGAATGCTAATTAGCCACTTATGTCCCACAAAACTACTCTTTCCATTTGACGTCATCACTAAGTGCAGCATGCGGTAGCAGGAAAATCCTCCACATTTTCTTCCAAGCAAAATCTGATCAGCAAGTAATGTAGCAAGAATATAGTATATATCACAAATGTAAAGAAATAATAGGATTGTGTAGCTTTTTTTCTAATAAGCCATTATGGTTTCTTGTTTTAATATTTATATTGTGTGTTTCTTCTATATTTTGTTCAGCATCTTTCAGTTTTTTTTTATTGACTCTTTGTCAATATAAATTAAAGATGTCATATGCTATGCAGTGGGCTAAGCGCATGTGTATGTTTTATCTTTTTCCTTCCTCAGCTTGGGAGATGCTTTGCTGGAACCATGTACCAAGGTACTATAAAAACACGTTAATGTTAGCTATAAGCATCATTTTGTATGATTTGTGTAAAAACGTAAGCTAAAACATTAGCTAACGTTTTGTGTCACCTGATACCACATTGACTGCACATTGTTGCAAGTGGCTGGCATTTTCCTTTCACACTCCTGTCTGTACAGCTGATGTTGTGCACTGCAAAAATAGTTTATGCAGCTGCATGGCTACACCTATGGGCATGCACAGTCAGTGGAAAGAATCCCCTGGTCACCCATAGTGACCTAGAAAGGATTTGCCACGTGTCTTTAGGTGTAAGAATTCCTAAAAATACCTTATGAACAGCATACTTTCCAAATGAGGACAATTGTTTTTCCATAAACAAATTAATGAATTTGTAATTTAACACTTGACTTCAATAAAATATGTGTCTAAATCAAGACTGTGAATACATGTTGCTATATCAAAAATGTCTGCTAATAATATCTGGTCATACAATACAGGTTAGATGTTTAAACAGAACATTATATAAAACATTTTAATCCATTTTCAATGACAGCATTAGAAATGAGTTGTATTCATGGTAGTGTCCAGGGTAGTATCCCGGATAATGTGGTTTTTGATTATATGTAATGGAGAAGACAACTATGTTGTAGACTAGCTAAGACCGGGAAAGGGGACAGAAGAAAACCAACACTATTCATTTCAAAACAACAGCACATGGATTTGGAATGATTGCGTTGGTCAAAGTTGGCTTCCGTGTCTCGGTTAGAAATAACATAGGGAGGTTCACCTGAGAGAATGGTAGTCTCATCATTAGGTATTCAATGTTGCTAATTAGCATGAACACTTTTGTAGAGGTATTAGAAGCCAATATGCTGACAATCATCACCTTGTCCTATTAAGATTGATAAAGTTACCTTTAATGCCGAGCCAAGTTAAGCCTAAAAGAAACACAGGCTTTTTTTTTTTATTCCTTATGGGAAAAATGAATGGTGAAATGCAAAAAGAACCAGTATCACCTTTTACTGCTATTTTTCTTGGGGATTATGACGCGTTGACTATTTCAGTCAGTAACGAACATTTCTTAGAAAGAGTACTATATTTTATGTCAGCCATGTTACATACTTTCTCCAGTTGAAAGTTAGATGTAACTCTGACTTCAGGTCTCAGTCAGGCAGCAGCACTCACTAGATCCGGGGTACTTGGATGATCCACTGCATGTTCGTAGAGTGCACTTTCTGTTGGATGAACCACTTGGAGAGGCTGGCCCATTCATCTGCAGACCGTCCATAGATAGAGAGGCGTGGCTCAGCATGCTGATACTTACTCTCCTCTAGGTCATTGGAAACTTCCTGTCAAGGGAGGATGTGGTAGGAAGATTCAAGACATATCAAGTACTTTCCAAATGACGCCATTGGTCTGTGTCTATGTGATGTAATACACACACTTTCAACATCTGCAAATGTGTCACTGCGTAATGGTGTTGTGGAAAAATAATAGTATCTTATATAACATAACCTTTTTAATATTAATTTGACGAGGAGCTGACATTCTATATGTACATAGGGATATTATACCTTGATAATGCGTGCAAAGTATTCTCCATCTATGAGGTTGTCTGTTTTCAGGTAGATCTCTCTGAGTTCACTGGCCCCCACTGGATTGTACTTGGAGTTGAACTTATCAAACCGGTGAAAGGTTTGTCTGCCCTTTGGGATGGTACACAACCAGAAACAACATTAACTCATGAATTCTGATAGATTTACACTATCACAGACAACTGACACACTTCTCTGGTAACAAATAAGGCAACTCGTTTCTTTTTTTCCTGTACAGTTGTGAGGATATTCAGTATAATACATGAGTACTTAAACAGTGTTTTCATGTTTTGGCTCTGTAGTCCACCGCTTTGGATTTGAAATGATACAATGATGATGAGGTTAAAGTACAGGCAGTCAGCTTTAATATATTGTATTTTCATCTATTTCAGATGAAGCATTTAAAAATAAATATATGTTTTGTACATAGTCCCGTTTGAGTCGCCATTTGAGGATACCAGAAGTATTCAGACAACTGGCTTCATAGCTGTCTCTTATTAGTCAAGTATGTTTTTTGCATCAATAGTGCATTCTCAAGAGATCTGTCAATGTTTTGGCTTTGTATTTTCATTTGGAGTCTGTTGCAGGTGTCTGACAACACGAGTACCAAAAAAGTATCATTGCAAGTCAAGTTGACCTTCATTATGCAAATAAATCTGAAAAACATTGATCCATGAACATAAAATATTAGATGTGCCAAAAGAAAACCCTGCTAAGCTCAGCATTAGCAAATGACCTGGCAGACTATAGGGGATTATCAAAATATGCTCATCATAATGAAGAAAAAACAACAAAGAACTGTCTGATAGATCAAGAGCACTCTCCAGAAGGTAGCCGTGGATGTGTTAGCCACTACAATTCATAGGATTTCTCCAGCCGAGGCTGGACTGCAAGGTGGAAAACACTAGCCTCAGAAACAGGATGGCACAGTGTTCTGGAAATAAGTATTGTGGACAGATAAGATAAATCTTCACATGTACCAGAGTGATTGCGAGAGGGAAGTGTGGAGAAACAAGAAACCAGGCAAGCCTTGTTCAGCCGCCCCGCAATAAAATGTGTTACTTGTGGCTGCCCTCTCGAGCATCAAAACTGGGTCGCCCATGTGAAAGGCATTGTTGTTAACCACTACGCCACCAAACTGCACACATACCAGGTATTAGTATAGCCTCTTCGCATTTTATTATTTTCACTCAGTAACATCACGGCAAGTTTTAATATTTTGAATATTTGAATATTTTTTACACCATTAACTAGCGTTAAACTGAGTAACGTTTCTTATTAAGTTTACCTCCACTACAAATAGCATCTATGAACTTTATGGCTTTTGCCACTGGCTGTTTTAGCAGCTTACTAGCCATTCGGGAATGACATTGATACAATAACTACTGTATCAATATAGGTGATGATAACGGACTTTTTTGTCAAGTGAAAAGAGAATCATGTAGTTAGTGAAGTGTTTGTCAATCCTGAACAAATCCTGAGACACAATTCCAAAATCCACCAGAAATAGTTGCAATATAGTAAACACATTCATTTTAGGCTTCCCATAATGTATCCACTCAAGGTTGTAGCCAGCAAGGTTTTTGTCTATCCTGAACAAATCCTATTTTGCCACTGGCCATTTTAACAGCTAATTAGCCATTCGTGAATGACATTGATACAGTATCTATCAATATAGGTCACGATAACTAGTGATGGCCATTCAAGGCTTCATTAGCGTCATTTTATCAACAGGATGTTATGCTGGCAGCACTCAGATTTTCTTTATCACAATAAAAGCCATCATTGAAATGTATAAGGCAATATAGTTTACAGTCTAGTCTGTGAAAAAGAACAGACAAGAATAACATTGGAATGGACATTAAACATAAAAAGTACAGACAAGATTGTTAACAATATTAACTTATATAGTTCAATGATGGCTTTTATTTTGAAAAAGAAAATCTGAATTAGCACTGTTAGCATATTATCAGTAACGAAGCCTCGAATGGCCATCACTAACGATAACTGACTTTTTTGTCAAATGAAAAGACGAGAGAATTGTGAAGCCTGCAAAGTGTCTATCCTGAACAAATCCAAATATCCACCAGAACCGTTTTATTTCAGGTTTCCTATTACGTAGCTACGTAAAGTTGCAGTGAAGTTTTTTCAGTCCTGAACCTCTGTTATGGGAAGCGAACGCAGGACCTGTTGTTCCGGAGCCTGCGTCTCTAACCACTACGCTATTTAACAAGGGGTAGTCAGTCACTCAGTCAGTCAGTCAGGGACGGACTCAGTAACAGACGTTCACTCTTCTAGGCCGACTCCGCTTACGCAGTCCGGCAAAAAAGGATCTGGCATACCAACTGATCTGTGAAATTAGCTGGAGTGGTGTTATGCTTTAGGCATGTATGGCTGCCATTGCAACTCACTTTCAGTTAGTTCACTCTCATTGACGTAACTGCAGACAGCAGTAGGATGAATTCTGAAGCTTAAAGAACTGTCTAGTCCACTCAATTACAGCCAAATGCCTAAAACTCATTCACCTTGCAGCAGGATAATGGCAACCAAGGAATTTTATTTCAGGGCAAAAAAAAAAGTGGGATGTTCTTGATTGGCCAAGTCAATGACCTGACCTGAATCCAATTGAGAATGAATTTCAGGCACAGAAACTCTCTGCAATACAAGCCTAGCAGAGCATCACCAGGGAAGATACCCAGTATATGGTAATGTCTATGGGTCACAGAGGTAGTCATACTATATATGATCATTTTATTATGTTACAAATTATGTTAATTTGTCCAGGTACTTTTGGTCACCAAAATGAGGGGGACATTATGTTAAAAGGGCTGTAATTCCTACATTGTTTATGGATTTAAATATAATACATTTAAAGCTGACAGTCTGCATTTCAACCTCTCACTTTACTCTGACAATGTGCCGGTAAAGAGCCAAAACAACACAAGTTGTGTCACCGTACAAGTACATATGGACGGCGCTACACATTTAACATGACGGCAGGAGAGCCACCGGGAGAGCGACAGTCTTACAGCGTGTACATCTAGGGAGTCCACAGTGAGGTCGTAAGGGTCCATGTTGAGGTGTTCAAACACCTCTCTGAGCGTCAGCTTCCGCCCGCCCTTCTCCAGCACCACACGGTCCGCCTCTGTCTTGTAGGTGGTTTGGATGAAGTTCAGAAGGTGCTTCTGGGACATGCAGGCGGCTGCGTGAATGTGTGTGTCCACCTTGGGAAAGAGAGGTCACAATTGCAATGTGAATTTTCATCGCAGACTTTTTACTTTTCACAAGCAAAGTAAGTTCAGTCTAAACGGTGGACTTTCACTTCTAACATAAATATCTTGCTTTCACATTTAAGTGTTAGAACGTGCCTTTCTGACATTGTAGAAGTCTCTGTGTGGAATGCCCTTCAGTTCCTTTAGCTCAGCCATCTCATTGAGCATCTCATGCAGGTAGAATTTGGAGCCCAGGAAGTTCAGGCGTCTGTGACAGTATGTCTTCCTATAAAGCCGATAACTAATAAGATCATATATACTCCATATTCAGACGTTATGCATTATGGTACAAGAAAAAGCTCTGTTGCACTGGTCATGAAGTGGTGGTCTCTTACGTGGGTCCGTCAATGATCATGGCCAGGACGTGGCTGAGGTCAATGGCAAACGTCTCAAGGTCAGGGTAGGGCAGGTCACGGGGCCTGTTCTGATTGAGCGCCTCGGCGTTCTCGTACACATACACGATGCCATCTTTCATCTGCAGCTCATAGCTCAGGTTATCTGGGATATTCTCCATGCTGTAAGGGTCCCCCCCCTCCCGAGGGCAAGGGCAGACATCTGTGGGAAGACCAGTATGGCTGAGATACTGTAGACCCAAATGGACCTTAATGCGATGGATCCAGAATCTGAACCTCTCTTAAGTGTTCAGTAAATAGACATGTACTGAGAACTATACACGGTGTAGTTGTGCTGTTAGTGGTAGACAACATGCAGGGCCAGTACCCAGAAAATGTACCCCAAAAACCAGTGGGTGTATATAATGGCATATGTGTGGTAATTTGCCTTCAGAATGTATCCTGACCCCTTCACTTTCTCCACATTTTGTTGTTATAGACATAATCTAGAAACTGATTAAACATATTTGCAATCAGTCCACACACATAACGACAAAGTCAAAAAACACATATAAGTAACATTCATAACACTGTGGCTGCCTCATCTGGCACCAACATCTTAGGAAGTTTGGAAAACGTTATGCGCTAGTTTAATGACAATTTACGGGCACTGATGGAGCATGTACCTGGAAGAACCTCATCCTCCTCCATCCACTTCTTGTTCTCTGCACTACGGAGGAACTGGGCGACCGTCCGGGGGAAGCGATGGTAGGCCAGTCTCGAGTACTTCTCCCTAATAAACAGGGCTTTCATCAGAGTTTTGGCTGCCTGTTCATAGTCCTCCACTGTGATCTAGGGAAAGGCAACAGCTTTTATTACTAGTCTTACCTTTGATCCACACAAGAGCGTTTCTAACCACCTGGGATTAAACCCACACCAAAGTGTGTCTTTTGTAACTCTTCTATTATGCCGTGTATGTCAGTACACTCTTCTGTATAAACTGTCACCTGCTGGGAGCACTTACGCCAGCGCAGTAGTCTCCACTGATGGTGACCCTTTGGTATTCTGGGCAGCTCTCAGGGAGCGAAGAGCAGGTGGAGGAGGGTGAGAGGAATGGGGTCACCACAGAACGGACCCATTCTGTGGTTACAGGGATCTGCAGGCCCTGTAAGGACGCTGATTGGGAACGGATAATTTTCAAACTTTTCTTCCTGGAAACCAAACCAAAACGTTACAGAAATACCTGACACTCCAGAACTGAATAAATTAGCTGATTTGGATTCCATGACGTACTGTCTCACCTCTTGGCGCTCTCTTCCGAATGCTGCTCGGCGAGCTCTTTAAGCAGCTCCCTCTCTTTGGCCTGGTTCAGGCCGATGGGACAGTCCTCAGTGACTGTGAACATGGAGAGGGCATCCTTAGTGTCCTCCTGCAGAGCTGACCCGTATACCTTCTCAGCCAGCAGACGTGTCTCCTCATCCACCTCACTTAGCGTAATTCTGGGGAACTGTCGTGGCATGTCTGTAAAAAGAACGGTCATAGTGTAGCAGCCTTTTTTGAAAAGCCTGATAGTGTTCACAATGTTTATTCGCACAGAAATGATTTCGGGTAAAACCACATGAACAAAGATCATGCTTTTTAGTGGACAACAGAAATTGGACTGGCTTCTGTTTTAGGCCAATGTTATTTCTACGTTAAGCTAAAGGCCCACTAAATAATTGAATGTGTGTTTGTGTGTCATTTGAATGTGTGTTTAATCTCAGATTACACACAAACAGCGATTGAATCAGAAGACTTGATTGGGAATGACCCATCTGGGTTAAAAGCAATGCAGAACAAAACCCACTGTCAAACTCAGATAATCTGCCATGGTTCGGCTGCCCAGTGGTGAACCTCCAGCAAATGCCAACTATGTACTATCAATTTGGGCCAACACTGTAAATTAGCCTACAAAACACAAGCCACAGGCTCTATAGTATTAATATGAAGCCGAGACGTGGGCTTATTTAGTGGGTCAATCAAATCAGGGCAGTGTATGAGAAATGTGATAGCAGGGAGTATTTCAATTGCAGATAAGTAAGAAAAGTTGGGTAGGTGAACAAGCTAAAGCTAGCTTACTCCAAAAGAGAATAAGTGCACATACCATGGATGTCCACACATGCGCAGAGGCATCTGGATAGTAAGTAGACTAAAAGTGATAGTGTCTTTCTAAAGGTCAGCGATCCACATCCACGGCTTATTTAAACACTTTACAATGCTGCATTCAGATATCAAACAACACTATAGCTAGCTCGAGGCAAGGCTAACCCACCAACATTTGTAATTGGGACCAACGTAAGTAGTGACAGATGATCACGCTACATTCAACATGCGTACTGTATTTGCCTCTGAAACAAAGTGTTATTTAAATGTATGACCTTTAGGGTAGGGTGACCACATTTTCAACCCCCCAAACCAGATCCCTTGTGTAACCGCACGATAATGTATGCGCTTATGCATGCATGTTGGTCATCATGCGTGCTTGTGGTTGGAGCGGGGGGCGCTTTGAGCTTTGATGAGAATTGTTGCTTTGCTACGCTGTTCTATGCAGATGTTTGTTTAGCTCCGACTCGTATGTGGAAACATTTCAGTATTATTATTAGCCTATTTCTATTATATTTTTTTATTTCAAGCTTGGGACACCAAGCTTGAAACAACAATCCCGGGCAAACCGGGACATCTGGTCACCCTACTTTAGGGTCAACACCAGAATTAATTCTATTCTATTTGGGGACAACATTGAGACTGGGTCGAGAATGAAACCAGGTTACTGTTTCACTGGCTCAGAGCCTGTCTACTCAGACAATCTAATGTCAAATGTCACTGCATTACTCTTGTGATTAAATGAACTTTCAATTCACAGCTGTTTCCTCATTATCTACAGCCTATTCCTCTGAACACCTGGTTATCTGCAGTCATATGTCAACAATGTATGAAGACATTTGTCACATATCAAGATGGGACAAAGGACTATGATTGTATCATATGTATGAGTTTTAATTCTTCCATAGTTTCATTATCCCCTCTGTAACGTGACAGTTTGGGTTATAGTGTATATTTAAAGCCTAAACACTGTGGCTTTAAACAACCCTTTACAGGCCCCTCTGTATCTCCATCCTCAGTTCTCCATGTGTCTGATTGCTGTTCACTGGTCCAGTAAAAACATTGTTGTCCCATTTAGAGATATGTCTGCCCCCACAGATCAAGTGACCTCCAATAACATTAAACACGACACACCCAGGAATTACTGTTGACATATAGACTAACCCTAGGCCCCTAGGGACAGGCTGTAGTGTCATCTGTGAGAGAGAAATGCTAATGCCTTCTGCCAAGCCTTTCCAGGCTAGGAGGGCTCCCATTCCTGACACAACTCTTTACCACACACAGCCCCAACCCAGCCCACACCACTTCCAAAAACATTTAGGTGGTTCAAGCTCCTACCTGCCTTCTACTGGCCACTGCACTGCAGACAAACAGAGAGCAGCACAGCACATTACAACAAACACTGGGCGTGCATTACGAAAGCTGAGAGCGCTTCTATAGAGCAGCGTTATTGATTTAGAGTTTCTCATGAATAATTTATCACTGCTTTCTTCCAGTGAATTACAGTGATGCCTCAGTGACACACGCACAGGCATGGCGCCGTCTACACACACACACACACACGAACGCACACACCTACACACACAAATACACACTAACAAACAAACACACCCCAACCCACACACACACGTTCCTCCACTTACACTGCCGACTCAGCATCAGTTCATTCTAATTCCCCTAATTCTCTCAGAGCAATCAAATAGAATTTAAAAAATGACATCCAGCAACACACCGTTAACATTAACTCTCTCTCTCAAACAGCAGCACAACCGTTTCTGAGACTGATGGTGCTGCAAGAGCATTCATTTGAACCGGTTTGCGCCTTACCTTCTGGTCTGTTCACAGCCATCTCTCTCTGCACGGTCTCCACTAGGAATGGGAATCTCAGCTACAATCCCAATGTCTCGGTACAGGCTCTCTGAATGGAGAGTGGCGAACAGGCTGGCTGGGTATCTGACTCTGACGGGCTGGCTGTGATGTGGGTCAATCCCACTCTGAGGTTGTGGCGGCACACCATCGGGGTTTTGTTTTCCTGGATGTCCTTCTCTCTCTATTTTAAGAACTCAATGGCATCATGTCGACAGAACCACTAAGCCTTAGGATATGTCACAACAGGCTGTCAACAAAAAGAACCAACAGAGAGAAGTGACCAACAGTCCCACAGCTGGGCTTACACAAGTTTTTAACGTGTAATGTTATACACGTACACACTCCCCACATGCTCCTCTCTGGGAAAATGAAGATATCCCCAAACTGTTTGCCGCAAGCTGGCTCTTTAAGAAACCAGTCGTCTGAGGTACTGTCAATATTATCCTAGCTGTCCTGAGTGAGCCAACCGCTGTTGTTCTGCTGAGAGCGTCAACAGAGCCGCCTGCACTCATTACTTCAGGTCTGACCTTGGTATCGGTGCATAGAGTTACAGCAGTAGTCCTCTGGCATTGTGACAGTCAGGGAATGTGTAAATGCCCTCAGTACAGGATCAGATTACCTCATCCACTAACATTAGAATAGGTGATGACAAAAAAAAGTGGCTGTTTACATCTTCGCACAAGCCCATGTTTACCCGTGCACACGCTCTCCTTTACATGCATGCTCAGAACAGCCAGTTCGAAACCATATATGTCACGCTGCTCTGTGAGTTCACTGTTGTTTACAGTCGACACAACCCAGGCCCATCCAATCCATCACAGACTGCGGCAGGCACCCTCACACCCATAGCTTGTGGGTTATGCTGAAAATGCATGACATAGGACTCCTTTCTCCACCTGGTATTGGAGTTCAGCTTTCCAAGTAGGATTCCAAAAAGAGAGATGTAGGGCAGATTCCAATTCAGTGTTGTCAATAAGGGCATGGTATGTTACCCCAAAATAACTGATGCAATTCTGATTACCCCCACTTGACTACACCTACCAGCTATACCTCTCCAACTCCGTCTATACAGTCACACACATGTACAGGTTGACAGAGGAATGATCACACTTTAAAGGGGTCATCTGCAGTTGCTTACATACATACAGTGGAGAGTATTTGATACACTGCTGACTTTGCAGGTTTTCCTACTTACAAAGCATGTAGAGGTCTGTCATTTTTATCATAGGTACACTTCAACTGTAAGAGACGGAATCTAAAACAAAAATACAGAAAATCACATTGTATGATTTTTAAATAAGTAATTTGCATTTTATTGCATGACATAAGTATTTGATCACCTACCAACCAGTAAGAATTCCGGCTCTCACAGAACTGTTAGTTTTTCTTTTAGAAGCCCTCCTGTTCTCCACTCATTACCTGGATTAACTGCACCTGTTTGAACTCGTTACCTGTATAAAAGACACCTGTCCACGCACTCAATCAAACAGACTCCAACCTCTCCACAATGGCCAAGACCAGAGAGCTGTGTAAGGACAGCTTTATCAGGGATAAAATGGTAGACCAGCACAAGGCTGGGATGGGCTGCAGGACAATAGGCTAGTAGGTTGGTGAGAAGGCAACAACTGTTGGCGCAAGTATTAGAAAATGGAAGACATTCAAGATGACGGTCAATCTCCCTCGGTCTGGGGCTCCATGCAAGATCTCACCTCGTGGGGCATCAATGATCATGAGGAAGGTGAGGGATCAGCCCAGAACTACACAGCAGGACCTGGTCAATGACCTGAAGAGAGCTGGGACCACAGTCTCAAAGAAAACCATTAGTAACATACTACGCCATCATGGACTAAAATCCTGCAGCACACACAAGGTCCCACTGCTCAAGCCAGCG
Source organism: Esox lucius (assembly GCF_011004845.1). Classification (NCBI taxonomy): domain Eukaryota; kingdom Metazoa; phylum Chordata; class Actinopteri; order Esociformes; family Esocidae; genus Esox; species Esox lucius. The sequence goes on along the minus strand of NC_047570.1, from coordinate 14,912,973 downwards.
CATGTCCAGGCCCGTCTGAAGTTTGCCAATGACCATTTGGATGATCCAGAGGAGGAATGGGAGAAGGTCATGTGGTCTGATGAGACAAAAATTGAGCTTTTTGGTCTAAACTCCACTCGCTGTGTTTGGAGGAAGAAGAAGGATGAGTACAACCCCAAGAACACCATCCTAACCGTGAAGCATGGAGGTGGAAACATCATTCTTTGGGGATGCTTTTCTGCAAAGGGGACAGGACGACTGCACCGTATTGAGGGGAGGACAGATGGGGCCATGTATCCCGAGATCTTAGCCAACAACCTCCTTCCCTCAGTAAGAGCATTGAAGATGGGTCGTGGCTGGGTCTTCCAGCAGGACAACAATCCGAAACACACAGCCAGGGCAACTAAGGAGTGGCTCCGTAAGAAGCATCTCAAGGTCCTGGAGTGAACTAGCCAGTCTCCAGACCTGAACCCAATAGAAAATCTTTGGAGGGAGCTGAAAGTCCGTATTGCCCAGTGACAGCCCCGAAACCTGAAGGATCTGGAGAAGGTCTGTATGGAGGAGTGGGCCAAAATCCCTACTTCAGTGTGTGCAAACATGATCAATAACTACAGGAAACGTATGATCTCTGTAATTGCAAACAAAGGTTTTGTGTACCAAATATTAAGTTCTGCTTTTCTGAGGTATCAAATACTTATGTCATGCAATAAAATGCAAATTAATGACTTAGAAATCATACAAGGAGGCCTTCAGAATGTTTCCCGGCTTCTCGGACTCATAGCTCGGAAATCGTAGGGTGGCCAGAAGTGTAGAGGTCTCCTTGGATAGAAGAGATCCAGCAGTTACCCAGGCTTTGAATGGTGTAAATCGGATACTGACAGTCTGAGCCTTGGCCTCTGGAGTGAATTCTTTGCATTTTTGATTGGGCGCCCCTGGAATTTTGCCAGCATCTCTGACTCATAGAAACATTCTGGAGGCCCACAGAATGTTTCCCGGCTTTCTGGACTCATTGCGGCAAACTTAGGGCAGCAAGAGGTTTCTTTGGATAGAGGAGATCCAGGAGAGCTCCCCCAGTTTTGAAAGCTCTAAATCGCATACTCCTAGACCTGAACGGGGTCCCCCGGAATTTTCCTGGCATCCTGGACTCATGAAAACATTCTGGAGGCCCACAGAATGTATCCCGGTATCCCCGACTCATAGCCCGGCAACCGTAGAGTGGCCAGAGATGGGGTGGTCTTACTGGATAGCTAACCCCCGAATGTATTGTGATCCTAGTGACGCCTCTGCTCTGGGTTAATGGTAATGTCCGTGCTAAGCTCAGAGCTCGGTTTTCCGCCTATAGCTCTGGGGACCTGGAAGCTTTGAGGAGATCTAGATATGACCAACGGAAGGCTATCAGAGATGGGAAAAGAGAATACAGGGATAAGTTGGAGTCTAACTGCCACAGCTCTGATCCCAGATGCATTTAGGGGGGACTGCAACACATCACAGAATACAAAGGGAGAAATAGCAATGATGCTCGTCCCACCTTCTCTCTCCCTGACAAGCTCGACACATTCTCTGAACGGTTTGAGGCAACCAACACAATTTCTTCAGAGCGGCTTTGCTGAGGATCAGAATGACTACACTCTGTCCCTAACCACGGCTGATGTGAGAAGAGTTTTTTAAAAAGTGAACCCTCTGAAGTCACCAGGGCCAGATGGCATTCCACTGCGGTGACTGACTAGCGGAGATCTTCACCTCCATATTCAACCTCTCCCTGTCTGTAGTCCTCACCTGCTTCAAACAGACCACCATCATCCCTGTATGACTACTGCCCTGTAGCACTGACCTCCACCATTATGAAGTGCTTAGAGTGTCTGATAAGAACTCTCATCTGTTCCACCCTTCCTGACACCTTGGACCCCTTACAATTTGCATACTGATCTACAGAAGATGCCATCGCCCTGACGACACACACCGGCCTCTCCAACCTGGAAAGAGTGAACACATACATGAGGATGCTATTCGTGGACTAGGGCTCTGCTCTCAACACCATTGTGCCCGCCAACTTGTTCCTTTGCTCAGGATCTCGGGACTTGACACCTCTGTTTGCAGTTGGATCATGGATTTCCTGAAGGGCAGACCCCAGGTGGTGAGAATGGGCAAATTCAACTCCTCTGCACTGACCCTTAGCACTGGAACACAGAGCTCTGCATACTCAGTCCCCTCCTGTACTCCCTGTTCATGCATGACTGCATTGCAACACACAGCTTCAACATCATCCTCAGATTACAAAACTTGTAATTATACTTAACAGTACAGGTGCTGGTCATAAAATTAGAATATCATTAAAAAGTTGATTAATTTCAGTAATTCCATTCAAAAAGTGAAACTTCTATAATGTATACATTCATTCCACACAGACTGATATATTTCAAGTGTTTTATTTCCTTTAATTTTGATGATTATAACTGACAACTAATGAAAACCCCAAATTCAATATCTCAGAAAATTAGAATATTGTGAAAAGGTTCAGCCGAGTGTGAAGCGGTGGGGATGAGAATCAGTACCTCCAAATCCGAGGCCATGGTCCTCAGTCGGAAAAGGGTGGCTTGCCCACTTCAGGTTGGTGGAGAGTGCCTGCCTCAAGTGGAGGAGTTTAAGTATCTAGGGGTCTTGTTCACGAGTGAGGGAAGGATGGAACGGGAGATTGACAGACGGATCGGTGCAGCTTCTGCAGTAATGCGGTCGATGTATCGGTCTGTCGTGGTGAAGAAAGAGCTGAGCCGCAAGGCGAAGCTCTCGATTTACCGGTCAATCTATGTTCCTACTCTCACCTATGGTCATGAGCTTTGGGACAAGATCCCAGATACAGGCGAAAGGACAAGATCCCAGATACAGGCGGCCGAAATGAGCTTTCTTCACAGGGTGGCTGGGTGATCCCTTAGAGATAGGGTGAGAAGCTTGGTCACCTGGGAGGAGCTCAGAGTAGAGCCGCTGCTCCTCCACATCGAGAGGGGTCAGCTGAGGTGGCTTGGGCATCTGTTTCAGATGCCTCCGGAACGCCTTCCTGGGAAGGTGTTCCGGTCCCGTCCCACCGCTGGAGGGACTATGTCTCCCGGCTGGCCTGGGAACGCCTCGGTGTCCCCCCGGAAGAGCTGGAGGAAGTGTCTGGGGAGAGGGAAGTCTGGGCATCTCTGCTTAGACTGCTGCCCCCGCGACCCGGCCCTGGATGAAGTGGAAGAAGATGAAGATGATGATGATGATGAAAAGGTTCAATATTGAAGACACCTGGTGCCACACTCTAATCAGCTAATTAACCCAAAACACCTGCAAATGCCTTTAAATGGTCTCTCACTCTAGTTCTGTAGGCAACACAATCATGGGGAAGACTGCTGACTTGACAGCTGTTCAAAAGACGACCATTGACACCTTGCACAAGGAGGGCAAGACACAAAAGGTCATAGCTAAAGAGGCTTGCTGCTCACAGGGCTCTGTGTCCAAGCACATTAATAGAGAGGCGAAGAGAAGTAAAAGATGTGGTGGAGAAAAGTGATAAGCAATAGGGATAACCGCACCCTGGAGAGGATTGTGAAACAAGCCACACTCAAGCCACTCTTGAACAAGACGCAGCGTCAGAAGCGTCTCGGCTGGGCTAAAGACAAAAAGGACTGGACTGCTGCTGAGTGGTCCAAAGTTATGTTCTCTGATGAAAGTAAATTTTGCATTTCCTTTGGAAATCAAGGTCCCAGAGTCTGGAGGAAGAGAGGAGAGGCACATAATCCACGTTGCTTGAAGTCCAGTGTAAAGTTTCCACAGTCAGTGATGGTTTGGGGTGCCATGTCATCTGCTGGTGTTGGTCCACTGTGTTTTCTGAGGTCCAAGGTCAACGCTGCCATCTACCAGGAAGTTTTAGAGCACTTCAAGGCTTTAATTATGTAAAGATGGCATTAATAGTTCCCTAGTGACAATCCCATGATTAATAGTATTCTGTATAGAGTATTTTTTGGATAATCAATGCTGTACGGCTATATTAAGTGTGAAATCACTACTGCAATAATATTTGAGTTAATTTGGCGAAATGGAGGAAGCACAAAATACAACAAGATCCGCGTTGTGGGAACATTTTCAAGTTGTTTAAAGTAACCTTGTGAAATGCGCGATTTGTGAGCAACAACTGGGCTAGAATTTGCATTCACGACTTTCATATAAACATATAAATGTCCCCTAATGTATCGAAGTCTGCCAATACAACATCAGTATTTTATACGGCCTATAGGCTACTTTTGGCACACATATGCAACTTCATACACACATTACAATTATTAAATGTAACCATATACATGTACTGTTATATACTTTAATAGTCAAGCATCTAAGGACATCATCCGTAACATCCTTGACATTGTCATAATGTTGCATAGTCGGTTTTCCATAATGTCTTTGGAAACACTGCTCGCATGAAAACGCTGCATTTCCAGATTCAGGAACCTTTGCGTGTCTCTTCCACCGCGCACACGTGCGCTTAAGATGTTACTTCTCTTTTATTAACATTGTAAGATAAACATTTGTGATATGTTACATGAGTAGATATCGCGTCTGGCCCAACTTAACTGTTAATTTATCAATTTATTATTCAGTGTTTTGGCCTATACGCAAGGCCAGCGTATGCACCACTCAATTTGTTTTCTGAGTCTTCCAGATCCATTACACGTGTTTGGCCAGTAGATGTCGCCAGCATGCGATGTTTCAAGTGTTTCCTTTTTCGATGCAATTATTTCAATTGGCTCAAAGTTCAACTGGAAGAAAGCTTTGTTTCTTCCATCACTGGGCAGGACACAAGACGCAGAGCTGGAGTAAGCCATTCATTTAATTTGGTTTACAAAAGCAACAAACAAAAGAAGCAGCAGCAACCACTGCCTAAATGCATATGGCATAAACAATAATCCACAGTGTGGAAACGACTGAACTAAGGATCCCAAAATAGATACAATGCAGGGCAGCTGCCTCTAATTTGGGACCAACCAAACTCAACACAGGGATGCCTATAGGTCAGGTCTTGTCTATTGCCCCCAGACCAACAGAGATTGCTACGGTCATCCCTATAGCCAGGACCCGACAGAAAGATTTCTGTGTCTGGCAGAATTTGTGCCCCCTATGTACTCCATATCTACTCCATAAATGTCTTGCAGAATCCGCATTGACTTAGTAGCTCAGTGTGTAGAAGTTTTTTCTTTTAGTGCCTGATGTTGCTGGTTTAAATACTGCTGGAGTCACTATAAGTTTAGTTATTTTACGAAAAATCCCTTTTCGATAAATATGAGGGCAAAGGTTTTCCCTGTGGCTGACAGAAATCATGTCTCAGCGTAAGCGGAGTCGGCCAAGAAGAGCGATTGTCTCTTACTGAGTGACTGACTGACTGACTAACTACCCTCCCCTTGGTAAATAGCATAGTGGTTAGAGACTCAGACTGCCATGTGGATGACTGGTGTTTGATCCTTCAGTATCTACTTTATAGTAAGCCTAAAATAAAACAGTTTTCAGTTATATTGTGAGTATTTCTGGTGGATTTTTGAAGTACGCATCTGTGCATGCCTTTTGGGGTAATATAGACCACAACCCCTTGCACAGTAAAAGAGGGTTTTCCACGATTCTCTCGTCTCTTCACTTGACAAGAAAGTAAGTTATTGTCACCTATATCGATTTGAGTTAGCATTGAGATTCAGCCAATGCTTTTGATCTCCTTGTAGTTCACATAGCGTAGTGGTTAGCTATTCAACCATCTACATTAATCTTTGTACAAAAGTTGCATTTTGAGACTATATGGAGGTAGCCTGTCTACCAGCAATCCTTGTGAGAACATCCCTGGCCTTCAATATTTTGACCCTGGTTCAGTTACCCTCTCAGATGTTCCAATTTTCTCTCTCAGTAATATTTATCCACTTGGTACTTTTCAGCCGTTGCACAACTATATATTCACTCTGTTTTACCATGAATCTCATCTCATCTTCATCCGCTTATCCGGTATCAGGTCGCGGGGACAGCAGCTCCAGCAGGGGACCCCAAACTTCCCTTTCCCGAGCCACATTTACCAGCTCTGACTGGGGGATCCCGAGGCGTTCCCAGGCCAGTGTCGAAATATAATCTCTCCACCTAGTCCTGGACCTACCCCGAGGTCTCCTTCCAGCTGGACGTGCCTGGAACACCTCTCTAGGGAGACGTCCCGGGGGCATCCTTACCAGATGCCCGAACCACCTCAACTGGCCCCTTTCGATGAAAAGGAGCAGTGGCTCTACTCCGAGTTCCTCACGGATGGCCATGCTTCTCACCCTATCCCTAAGGGAGAAGCCAGCCACCCTTCTGAGAAAACCCATTTCAGCCTCTTGCACTTGCAATCTAGTTCTTTTGGTCATGACCCAGCCTTCATGACCATAGGTGAGGGTAGGAACGAAGATTGACCGGTATATCGAGAGCTTTGCCTTCCGGCTCAGCTCTCTTTTCGTCACAACGGTGCGGTAAAGCAAATGCTATGCCGCCCCCACTGCTCCGATTCTCCGGCCAATCTCCCGCTCCATCGTCCCCTCACTCGCGAACAAGACCCTGAGATACTTGAACTCCTTAACTTGGGGTAACGCCTCATTCCCTACCCGGAGGAGGCACTCCATCGGTTTCTTGCTGAATCTCATACATTAAAAATAATAATTGTATTACCTGACACTTTTATATTGTTATTGTTTTCTAAATAAACGAAGCAGCCATGGAGTGATTGGAGTTATTGTTTTCATTATAGGTACTAAATAGCTAATAGCTAGCCATCTACAGTAATATTTGTACTAGAGTACACTTAAGATCCATTCTGATGTCCACGTTGTTTCAGGGTAAAATGTAATGGCTGAGGTAAAAGTCGCATTCCCGCAAAACAGCGAATCAAAACAAGCCAGGGAAAAGAAAAACTTAACCCTTCTAATCATGGGCCAGCTGAACTAGGCTTGCCTGGTTCCTTTTCTGGTTTATTGAACTCGAACTTGAATTTTTTGGTCAATAGCGTCCAGCTTTTTTGACATACTAGCTCAGTTTATACATCTTTTACAGACCTTGGTCTATACAACAATAAATATTAAAAAAATATGAAGATCAGACATTTGGTGCTATAGGAGTATCGTTGTAAGCATTTTTCACTAAATCCAAAATGGAGGAAAATCCTATTTAGCTGACTGTTTGAGTCCCATTGGCAAACGTGAAAAGATGGACACATGGAACATGAATCCAGGACACATGACGTGGGCATGTTTAAGCTTGCAACTTTGGTCACCTTGGAAGCATATTTATATTTATTCACCATTTTATTCATCAGTGTAGGCCTACATATGATTCTTAGTTACCAATGTTTATGTTCAATATTCTCCCCTCTGATTGGTTTAAGGCAGAACATTTTAATGTGCAGTGATTTTCTACCTGGTGTAGCTTTAAACAATAACTACCCCAGGTAAGCAGCTACTGAGGCTTGCATACTCTACCTGTGGCAAATGGCTCGCTTCGTGAAGTTGTAAACATACTGCCCCAAAATAAGTTCATGGCAACTAGCCCTGCTACATTGTTAGCTAGCAAACTAATGAAATGCCATCAGGGCCGTTGCTAACGCAAAGAAAGGTGCATATGATTTGGCAGGATTCATGGCTTGGCAGGGCCCATTGAGCCCAATATTATTGTAATCTATAAGTGAGGGGGCCCATGCATATTTTTTCAGGGGCCCCGGATTCCTAGCGATGGCTCTGAATCCAGGACACTGAACGTCTGGGGAGAATCTGTCAGACATAACGACCACCACCCTATACTATTTTCTGCTGGTTTAAAACTATTTAAAACCACAAACTATTTCTATTTTGGGAGCTTCAAGAGCCCTGTCAAAGGCTGTTTTGATTGTGAATAAGCAAATGTCCAGGTAAACTGTGGATTTGATCACAGCTCTGGTACAACAGGATCAAGCCCACAACATTTCACTATTCTTTTGTGATTTTAGTCAAATTATTTTATAGCAGAATTTATCTGCAGAACAGATTATTTGGAGAGTGAATAGGTGTCATACTATTTTATCTTTGTGCTTTTTGTAGGCGTTTTAAGTCACTAGATGGCAGTACAGCCCAAACAATATAGTTTAACGTGTCTGCTGTCAGATAAATATAATAGTTATGATAATAACTTGCATTGCAATTACTTTGGCGCCTATTAATGACATTTACCAGAGAATATTCATTACTTCTTTCTGTCCTAGTGGGCTTTCTAATGAGTAAAACAGAAAGGAGGTGCAATGGCCTCTTGACCATGAATTCATCCACATGTATCTTGCATACCAATCAAATTGAGTATGGTCAGCAAGGAAATTCTTAAAGGTAATGTAGAGCACATACAGTTGATGATTTCTTAAATGTTGGAAATAGCCACATTTAATTTTTGCACATTTGTTTAAGAGCATGATCTGGGACACAGTCTGCACCTTAATAACTGTTTCTGACTTAATGGGCATAGTTACTAAAAGAGAGATTGTTCTACACAGGCTTTGATTCTTAAAGCATTCATGGACTGAATTTAACCATTTTGTTTTTGTGGTTCTTCCTGTGGTTGATTTATAGCAAAGACACACTTGTAGTTACAACTGTTTAACCATAGAAAGTTATGTCAAAGCCACATTGGTAATGAATAGCAGATGCAGGTAGAAGGACCTTGAGCCCAGGTTAAATAATCAAACCTTTAGCTTTACATTCCCTACATTATCTTTTGATCATTATAGTCTACCAAGGGACATGGATTGTTGTAACCTAGGTTTCTACATGCAGGTAACACCAACGCAACTACAAGACAACAACCTTGTCGGCATTATTTCACCTCTGGATTCTCGAATGAATGAATATCACTTTGGAATTTCTACTTTAAAAAGAAAAATGATGGTCATTCAATTTTCTGAGTTTCACTTAGCCTGTGGCTGTAAGGAGGTGATAATGTGTTAAGGAAAAAGGTCAGCAGCCTCTGTCCTTTCTGATTCAGTGTGTCTGCACAGCTTATGAATACGCTTGGGCTGTTTTTACAATGTTTTCTGCGTGCCTCTCAGGAATGTTACACAGAGCCCACTCCATCCTCCTTGTAGACTGTTTTCACGTCCGGACTGTTTACCATTGTGTTCAGACGAAGCTGGGTCTCTCAGCCTCACGTAATGGCTCTAGGGCCATGATGCGGTGTGGATTGAGCCAGCAAATATGCACTATACTCAGAAGGAATGCGCCTGGCACCCCATCCGCCCTCTAGAGGGGGTCACAGGGGGGTGTAAGGGGGGGATTTAATGAGACCCTGAAATCACTTAACCCAGACCAGGTGTTGCGTGTCTCACTAGAGCTGGGCTGACAATAGAAAGGCTACTTTCAATTTACAACAGTCATTTCCTGTTGAACAGAGAGTCTGGACAGAATAAACTTTTCAGATGCAAAATGTTTATTGTATGACAATCTTAATCACTTTGACACAAATGAAATACACCACATTTACAAATATATTATGACATATACATCAGTTATCCTATCTATTACCACAGTATGACATATAACATCCATGATGCAAACAATAAAGGAAACAACAAATAGCTAAAATGCCCATATAATTTCTTGTAAAAAAATAGTTTTTATCTCCATAGTGGAATGTAACCTATATAATTTCTTAAATAATGATATCTGAAATATTTTAACTTATAGACATGAACTGGTAAATAAAAATATACATATATAGATTGCACGTGTTAATACAAAACATATTCAAGTATAGTTCAATCCATTGTGGACGGGACAGCTATTTAATCTCTAAACCCTTTCCCTTATACAGTGTCCAAAAAAAGTGTTATCCTCATAGCTCTGTATTAGAAGTCCATCTCCATATTTCTTAGTTGTTTGACATGGATCAGATGTCTTTCAGGTCCACTTAAAAGATTTTCTTTGATAAGGCTTGTACTGAAAAGTGCAGACGAATATAGACGGCTTGGTGAAATTGACTCCTGTAATCCACAAAGTAAAACTCAAGTCCAGGGTTTGCAGAAGGAGCATATGAAGTCCCATTATTTACCCAATGGTCTCTTCTTCTGGGTCTGTACCTCTGTCCGTACTTCACTCTGCTCCCAGCGCAGGGAGCGCACCGTCCTCCACACTGCTGCTCTCCTCTCCCTCTCTTAGGCAGTGCCGGTAGACCAGCTGCATTTGTTTTGGCGCTCTGCGTCGCGATGCCTCTGCCGAGTCCAGCTTACAGAGGTGCCGCAGCCTGGGCACTTTATGTGCTTTTTGGCAAACATTAGCAGAATTCAGAGGCATTTGGAGAATTTTAGAACAGGGCAGAAAGCATGCTGCTTCCGGCTCATGTCCGTCTGAGCAGCGCATCCAGCTTGTGAACCTGAGAGTCTGTGTTACCCCACACAGGCCTCAGCCTGCCCCCCTCCAGCTTTAGTGCTACTCTGCGCTCAGGTAGAGAGCGACGCCTACGGCCGTAGCCCTGGGGGCTGATCTTGTCGATGGGTGCACTACCAATCTTTAGCTTGTTGTTGAGCTGGTGGATGCGGTGGGCCAGGTCGTGCACTGTGCACGTGCCCAGAGAGCAGCCTGGTCTCCTGGCTTGGTTCACAGACTGCTTGGACCTCTTGGTACGAATGCTGATGTCAGTGCTGGAAGACAGAGGAGAGAGCAAACCAATAAGTTATGCGTTGCATTCCAAAGAGGACACCACTTGGCTTAGCTTGCTTACTTTAATAAGCCCCGTTTGACATGGGTAATTCATTTCTTAGTTCCATTTGAAATCCTGATTTCACACAGGAAAACCAAATAGCAGTATACACATTGAGTTATTTAAAGATATATGTGTGGTTTGTGTTTTTACCTGGAATGAGGAAGCAAGTTGTCCCTGATGTCTTCTGGTCTGACCAACTGTATAGACTCTCTTGTCCTCTCAGCGGACAAACTGTTCAGGTCTCGTCTCCATCTATTCTGCATCCATATGCTCAACCTAGGAAGGACAACAAAGGCATTAAAAATGATCTACACAGTCCAGAATGTACAGTGTGCTCTAATCTCTTGATCCCAATACAACATAGAGAACATATCTTGTCAAACAGCAGCTATCTCACCTCTTTTTGAGCTCTGGACTCATTTCAAGTTTGAATCCATCTACGCTCTGTGCAATGGTGGTCAGCAGACAGCCATAGAGGAAAGACTGGATGATGAATTTCATTTTGACTGGCACCTGTGGGGAATAGGGGATAAAACATATTAATATACTTATTAATGACAATTTATCTAGTTATATCTCCCTCCCCAGCAGCACTAACCGAGGGCTTGTGCTTACACAAGAGTCCAAAAAAACCTGCCATTCATTTATTTAAATGTCACGCTAAGGTCAAAATTTGCTCTGTTAAGTAAACTACATCCAAGTTGCGGGCCTCTGATCAGTGAAAAGCGGGACACTCTATATAGAACTGAGTCTCACTAACTATTGTCAACTTAAAGCTTACTTGAGTAAAGTTGTTCCCATTAAGTCAATTAAATCCGTAGCACAAAATCAACTGGTGACTTAAAGATACAGAGTTAATTACAGTCACGCACAATTATACCTAAACTCCTTATATAACCTGTCCTTTTCAAACAAACTGGAGCCCCTGACCTAGAAAAGAAAGGATAAAGCTTATGACAATGTCTACTTCAAATGAATGAGTACATACCAGTAAATGCAGATATAATGCACTCGAGTGATGAAGCAGTTAAAGTAGAGTCAGCTGTGAGAGAGTATTCCACAGGCTTCTTGAAGTTGCTGTTAGTGCTGAAAGGCAGCTGTGACACTGTGCTTATAGTCTCTACACACCAGTCGTGGAGCCTTTATACAGGAGGTGGGAGGGGCTCAGTGACGTAGCACATGCTAGTACTGCTACTGTAGCACTGCAAGTATAGCTACATCACTGACATAATGCAAAAAAAAAAATAGAATTATAAATTGAGGTTAAGCCAATAAATCTTCGGGTCATAGGAAAGAGATTTACCCCAGTACTTGTTCAGGAATGTTGTGGTTATCTCTGTTTTTCATTGACAGAATCTCTATTTGTGATTTGATATTCCCATTTTTACAGCCTTATTTGTTTTTATCAAATAAAGAATATGCTGAATTGTTTTTCAATGTCTTCACAATCAGATGAATAATTCTGACCGATAAATGTCACTGAGGAAATAAAGAACATTTTGAAGTAATGACTCACTGGTATTTGGGGTGGAGGATTTTGAAATAGTTGATTACTTCCTCTGACATAATAAAACTAATTAAAATAGTAAAATGTGTACATAACTGAAGTTGGAGGTCAGAAGGACCTCACTTTCATTCACCTGCATTCCCACACGTTTATCATAATGAATGTTGGCACAATAGTCTCTCGTGGCAATGTTTGACTACAAGTTTAGTCAGTTTATGAACAATTTATTAAGTGGCTTTGAAATAAAAAAAAGATAACCACAACATTCTCCATGTCTGCATTGGTTATTTGCCTGCAATATATTTACTTAGATATTTCATTTACACGTGTTAAGGAATTCAATTTTTTTTCAAAATGAATCAAAATTATTATTTCTTCTAATAATCTACAACTACTGTAAAAATATGGATAACTTCATTTTCATACTCAACAAGTAATTGAGATCTAGGATTTAAGAGAATAACAGTTTCAATCACCAAGAGCCAGTTAGTCAATTTGACTCTGTGACTAAAGTAAACTAGTCCAAAATTAATATTGGGATATGTTTAATCATTCATATTAAATTAAGTTATATAGCAATGTTAGGACAATGTCAGAAAAGATTAATGATATGGACAAGCCTTTAAGTCATTTGGATTAGCATGGGAGGTAACAGTATTTGTTTTTCATACCATTCTACTGCACAGTAGCTGGTGTCTGTTGAGGGTGTTTCTAGATTCCAATTAAATATGCTCAATTACAATACCAGTGAAGTCAGGTATATAATTGTACCTATAGCCAAACTGTTAGGTGCTGGAAAAAAGGGGTATATTGTTTTGTCAAATTGGGAATCCACAGTTTAATAATAAAGCCATCTCCACAGTCCTGTTTCTGGCAAAAGAGATATGGGACTGGAAAAACGTAGTCACAAGATATGGGACGGGATAAATGTAACCACAAGATATAGGGTTGGAGAAATGTAACCACAAGATGTGGAGTTGGAAAAACTTAACAATGAGATATGGGACTGGAGAAATTTAATTACAAATTAACAGACCAAGCTGTAAATGCAAAAAGAGTATGTTAATGATATCAAGCAGAGTGGCAGCTGAAATCATCATCTGCAACACAACCAGGAGGACCCTGGATAGGGACAGCAATGAGTCCTTCAAGCTTGGTACTCCGCAGGTGTTGGCCAAGACCTTATGGCCTCCGAAGTTCAAAACACTTCTGTAACTACTAAAAAATGTATTTTATAATTATACAAAATTAACGTAATTTTATTTACCAGACGCTGATATTGAGAGCATCCTAGGGCATTGAATGCAAAGATTTTGGTATTGGCCCTAGTATTGCTCAACCAACTAAGCTTCACATGTCCAGCCTTAGTTTGATGCACTATAGAATGCTTTACAGTAGTAAATGGCAAAACTGTTAGCAAAAATGTATTATAAGGACTTTCCTATGTCTGAGGGATAATAAAAAATACATCTGGAACAGGGACATAGGAGTGAATTTGATATTGAGGGGGAAAGATTTGATCTTTTTTGCAGGGTTCTTATCTTTTGGGGCAGTTTACCTGCTTCTAATATTGGGGAACATGTCTCATCTACTCCTACACCCTGGATATGGACCCATATTTGACAATTCTCCAGTTTATGATTTTACCTGTTTCATTCTAAGCACTTTTAATAGTTGTAAACCCCAAGTATGTGTCTACATCACATGTCTATTAAGATGCTTATTTGGGGTTACAGTGGACAACCAATCACACTGGGATTTTCAAGTTTTTTTTTCAGAAGACAACTCCAAGGAAAAGATTTCTGTGTCTCAGACTAAATTCTTATTACATAGCATTTTGATTTCTAGAGCCTGTGTTTTCAAAATATGTAATTAATTTGTAGCTCAAACAAGTGGCTATGAATGTTAAATTGTAAAAATGTTGAACGGTTAAATAATGTTTGTCTTTTCAAAACCTGTCATTCTGATAAAATACAATACAATACATGATTGTGTTACTGCTGATAATATCTTGTTCTGATAATTTACGCTTCTTTGATTTCTGCTCACGCAAGAAAGGCCTGGGTTTTCTGCATGTGAACAGTAGGTTACAGTACTACCTAAAATATAACTATTGAAAGTATGGGCTCACAGCTCCAAACCTGACACCTGGTTGAGAAAAAGTGTTTTGAATACAGATGTTAATATTCCTGGTTACAATCTTTATAATCTGGACAGATACTCTAAAGGTGGTAGAGTGTCAATATATACCAATGAACATTTTCAATGTTTAGTTATCTTCTCCAAGTCTGTCCATAAAAAATTTGATGTATTCGTTTTGTCAAACCTTCAAATATCTCTTCTCTGAATGTTGCAGGGTTATCGTCCATTGTCAGAACCTGCCATGTGCTCTCTTCTGGCACCTTACACTAAATTAGAATTTGTGCTTTCAAGGAACATAAACTGGGACATGTTAAAACCTCAGGTTTTAAATACCCAGGTCCTAAAGCAATGGGACTCCCTAAACATTGGATATTCCATTATTCAGGATTCACAGATGTGTAATATTCTCTCCATTTCTTAATAGTGGACTGAACTGCACTCCAGGGATATTCAGTGTCTTATATACAATTCTTATATACTACCCCTGATTGGTGCTTTTGAAGAACGTTGTTCAAAATGTATTTAAAATTGTATTTTGTCTTCATTATGTAGTTTTTGTTAGGAATTGTACTAACCAACTGTGGAACCTCACAGAGATGTGTATTTAACCCAAAATATTTTTAAACACCTGGATTGCACACAGGTGGACACAGGTGGACATTTGAATAATTACATGACTTCTAAAGATAATTGCTGGCACTGCAGCTCATTCAGGTTCATAGCCAAATGGGTTGATACTTCAATCATTTATTTTGTTTAATATTTGTAATTCATTTAGAACCATTTTCTGATTTATTTTTCACTTTGAAATCATTTACCTTTTATGTAGATCAGTGTCAAAAACCCATAATTACATCTATTTTGATGTTGGGACACAATAAAAATGCAGAAAAGTCATCAAAGCGGTGATTATTGTAAAATCTAATGGTTTGGCTCTTCATACATTTCCAAATGTTTTCTATAGAAAAGCAGAAATGTTGTATTATTTGATGATGTGATATAAGTGTATTTGGAAATGGAATTTTGTAAAATGTGCCCATTTCTGTACATAGCCAAGTGTGCTTTACTGCTAAGGATCTCTTTGAAATGAACTATTGTCTGGAACTCTATTGTAAGAATATGACACCTTTAATCCACAATAAATTATAAATATTTTTTTTGTTGATGGTGTTGTAAAAGGTTGGAACAAATCACCTTAAGGACCTTGAAGATGGGGCATATGTAAATGTCTATGTTGTTTGGATGTTGGCAAAATATTACAATAGGAGAAAGTCCACTTACCAGTGTTTTTCCATACCCCAGCATCTCCCTACTTACTCACAGAAAAGGTCACTGTCCATAGCATTTCCACAGTGCAGTGAGTTTTTTCACCTTTTATGTGTGCTAGCGTCATCTGTGAATATGTTTGTGCAGTGTTTAGGAGTATCATATCTGATTACAAAAAACTCTACTTTGAACTCTAATCAGTTGGTACCAGAAAAACAACAACATTGTAATCAAATAAGTACTCTCAAGACCGAGATCATTACTATTTTGGTTGGAATTATCAGGTTTTCGTATAATTTATTTTAAGGCAAAGTGACAATATATAAAAATGACAGTTATTGACAGGTAAATATTTACTGATTACATTCAGAAAATATACCCAAAGATGGAAGGTGCCTGAGAGAGTGTGTGTTATGTGTTTGTATGTATAGATGTGTGTGTTTGAGTAAGAAAATGAGAGAGAGAACATTTGAGAGAAAATTGCATTGATCCAGTTGACCCCAAGCCAGATATCCTATACTGTTTGTGGAGATCTGAGAAGAGTTGACTGGTGCTAGTTACATGGTAATAGGTCCATCATGATCTCTGATTGGATAAGGGAACGTTTCACCATATTATCTATACCAATCAAATCCTATTTGATGCCGACAAATGAATAGGGTGTAGGGTTTAGGGGTCGTTTTGGCAACCATACTTTTGTGATGTTTCCAACAGGATATTTCTAGCCTAAAATAATCTAATCTAAATTATGTAACTTTTAATGAATTTGTATGATTCTAGTTGTCGTGACCATCCAATAATTGAGAGGGCCCACAGCGGTGTGGCAGGGTGTGACAGTGTTTGCGTATCCTGCAGTTCTATTTGTAAACCACGACCCACGCCCAGGGATGTTGCTACTGCGGTACGCAAGCGCAATAGCACTCCTGTCAAACATGGCTGTGCTTTTGAAGAAAGAAAAATGCTGAATTGTGTTGGTGGATACTGGAAAAAACAGCAAACATGGCGAGATTGGCTGATTATTTCATTGTTGTGGGATTAGATCAGGAAAAAACCGGTAAGTTTTTAAACGCAATGGTACAAACATGAATACCAGATTGAGCTTCAAGAGCTTGGATTTATCCAGGCCGTCACTGTGGTTAATGCTATCTGGTTAGCTAGCATAGCTAGCTAGCTAGTTGTGAGATTTGAAGCAGTCTGTTGCATCTTAGAGTTGAACATTGCTTAAATTGGATTTGGTATTGCATTTACAACAGTTTGTATCAGTTACAAATCGTAATGACTTTGGGGGAGGGGGGTGTAATATTGATGATTGAACTTGAATCGAAGTTTCATTGAGTCTATCTGTGTTACTTTAAAATCCTGGAGTCGAAGTGGCAAATCCAGTCTTCTGGAATTTTATTTATGCGTGGTTAGCAAGTTACCAAGTAACCGAAAGTACATGAGTTGCGAGGTTTTGTGATTTGTCTTGTCTTCGATTTTGCAACGATGAAAATGTGCAGTACTTCAATCAATCAGATTTTTTTAATAACGCCCCTTTTACATCAGCAATGTCAGTTTCACAGCTTAAAAGCCCAAAGACCAGTTAGTGTATATTCTTCAAAAGCACACTGGAACGTTTAGTCAGGGACACTGACATGTTCAGGATTCCCTTTTGTTTAACAATGGCAAAATCAAGAGACCATATGAAATCCCAAAATGTTTATACTTGTTAATTTAGTTTTTTGCTTTGTTTTTACTGCGTGCGCCCAACTAGCCCACGATTTTTACCTTTCAATGGAATGACAGTCTAATTACATTGGTTACAGCTCTGGAGCTTTCTGTTACAGCAGCACATTGCCAGATGTAGACAGCATTTTTAATCAGTAGGCTGTGATAATTAATTAAAAATTATTTGTATCCCAGAGCATTGCACGAAAGTATTAAATCCAGTTGTTTGATGCCATCACACCCTTCAGAACAAAAATATGTGTGTAATCCAGTATTCAACTTAGGGATGCACAGATACCAGTATTGTGTATCGGGACGATATTGGGCTCGTACTTGTATTCATACTCCAATACCTTGACTTAAAGCTATTTTGCCACAACTATGGAAGTATGCTTGGGTTCATTCTCCATTTGGAAGACCCATTTGTGACCAAGCTTAACTTCCTGACTGATGTCTTGAGATGTTGCTTCAAAATATCCACATCATTTTCATTACTCATTATGCCATCTAACTTGTGAAGTGCACCAGTTCAATCTTTGTCCTTGTGTGCATTTGCAACCCGCCGTCTGGCTTTTTTTTATGGTGGTTTTGGAGCCGTGGCTTCTTCCTTGTTGAGCGCCCTTTCAGGTTATGTTGATATAGGACATGTTTTACTGTGGATATAGATACATTTGTATCGGTTTCCTCCAGTATCTTCACAAGGTCCTTTGCTGCTGTTCTTGGATTGATTTTGCACTTGTCGCATCAAAGTACGTTCATCTCCTTCCTGAGCGATATGACAGCTATGTGGTCCCATGGTGTTTATACTTGCATACTATTGTTGGTATACATGAAGATGGTACCTTCAGGTGTTTGGACATTGCTCCCAAGGATGAACCAGACTTTGGGAGGTATACAATATCTTTTCTGAAGTCTTCTTTTGATTTTCTCGTGATGTCAAGCAAAGAGGCACTGAGTTTAAAGGTAGGCCTTGAAATACATCCAAAGGTACACCTCCAATTGACTCATATTATGTCAATTAGCCTACAGCACAGTCAACATAGTGTATGTAAACTTCTGACCCACTGGAACTTTGCAGTAGTGAATTACAGGTGAAATAATCTGTCTGTAAATAATTATTCCAAAAAGTACTTGTCATGCACCAGTTAGACCAAACCAACTTGCCGAAACTATAGTTTGTTAACATGAAATCTGTGGAGTGGTGGAAACATTTGTTTCAGTGACTTCAACCCAAGTGTATGTAAACTTCTGACTTCAACTGTGTAGCTCATTCTCAATTTTGATTTTAACCAAGGTTTGGAAATGTTTCTGCACACTGGTGCCCCGCCACATGCGGCTGGTGCCCTTTTACATTTTTTCGCCCCTGCCCCTCAGAGTCCACAACTTGTTGACAAACAACTTAAGCCTATTAGTCTACTCCCGGAGCACGTGGACATGCACATTTTTCTAAACAAAATAAATTCTCATAATAATATGGAGATTGCCTAATATTTCTTGACATTTTTGTTAAGATCCTGCATCTATGGATGTGCTAGTCAGATTTTGTTTGTTTTTTGTTCATTCATTTTGTAATATATTCCTTTTAAACTTCCTTTCAAGGATATTTGTTTATTCACTGGAACGCATCGGTAGGTTTGTTTGATTTAATGCGCTGTAACGTAACTCTGTTAGTCTATATGTTAAATGTAGGTTTATTTGGAAAGTATAGTTTTATGGGACTGTATAAAACATTGAATTTATTGCATAACGTTAGAATTAAAGGTTTTCTCCATTTAGTAAATTACCTCTCTTTTTGGCATGAGTGGGTAGGGTCGACTATTCGACGACAAAAGCTGAGGAATTATCGACAGTGAAAATATTTGTCATGCACATCCTTATTAAAGTTGCACTAGTATATACTTTTTTATATACTACTATATACTTTTTTGCAGTTTTCTTAGTGTATGCTGTAGTAGACGGGAGGAATTGGCAGTTTGTCGTTCTGGTCTCTAGCTGCGTATTAGTACTATATGTATCGGCCAAATCTCAAATTGCGTACTACGAGTACATACTTAGTGGATTTAGCAGCAGGATATTATGCTAGCACCGCTAACTCAGATTTACTTTTTAAAAATCAAAGCCATCATGGAAATATATATGGCAATATAGTTAATCTAGTCTGTCATTTTGTTTAATATCCGTTACAACGTTGTTCTTGTCTGTTCTTTTTTACAGACTACATTGTTAAATAAATGGCCTTGTAAATTTCAATTATGGCTTTTATTGTGATAAATAATCTGAGTGCTGCCAGCATAATATCCTACTGCTAAAATAATACTAATGAAGCCTTGTTTGACCATCACTTACAATAACAATCAATTTAGACCACGATAATTGTCAAGTAAAAAGACAAGAGAATTGTGGAAAAAACAGAACCTGGTCCACAACATGTTTATAGGGGTCAACTAGTTTTTTTTACTGAAGAAACTCTCCCTAGTGCAGCTTTGAGTACTAGGTATCCCCAATGTCAAGATTAGACATATGCAAGATTATCTATGCTTTCTACTTCATAGATCAAATCTTGATAGCATTCTGTCAAATGGTCACTGTGCATCACAAATACATGTATGCAGGATTGAGTTGTGTGTGTTTAAGCCTTAAGGGGTTCTCATCCACCACCACTGTATGGGATTTACCAGGGTGATTCAATTACCAATTTAATAGAATGCTCACCAGATATAAGATATGAGGTGGAGTGTAGAGATTAATATTTTTCAGAGAATGCACCACAGCATTTTCCTTCCCAAGAAAATTGCAAGTAACTACTCGGATTCCTAGTATTCCTGTTCAAACCAGTTATTTTACAAGCTTTAAGTGTTTTCTACAAGTCACAACACTTTTTTTTTTTTTAGTTTTCTTTTAGATTTTGCTGTTTTATGTAGGCCTATCACACTCTTAAGTCAGTGATTAAGACTGGCTACAATTCAGTGTAAATGTGAGGTTTTTATCCTACAGCTTACCTAAAATGGAAAATGCAGCTTGGTCCTTTGAGGTTTTATTATAGTCTCTGCTAATCAAACAGATAAGCTGTAGAATATATTCAGCACCATGGATAGTACTGCAGTTTTTACTTTTTGCACACACCTAAATCTTTCTGAGTCATTAGCTAACTAGAATATATTTAACATAAAAGCTAACATATTTATGGCATTGCATATTATACTGAGGTTGATATTGGATAAGGCTGTTTTGTCATACCTTTACAACTCTTTTCCTTATAGAACAAATAATAAAGCAATAGAATGCATGACCCAGCCCCCAATTGGCTTGAGGTAATCTGCCATATTAAAGCAATTAACTGATACAGATTATTACATCTTGTGTGCCTATAATTGTCCTCTACTTATTGCTCAGTGATATATTGGTGAATCCCTACTTGGGACTATGTATTTGAAATGAATAAGAACCAGTTTACTCAGTTATAAAGAAATGTTTTATTCAGGACAAGTGCTGTTTGCCTTGGCATGGTAGGAGAACCTGTTACACAGTTTTTGTGCATGTATTTCATAGTGCATGCATCTTTTTAAGGAACGACTTAAGTTCTAGGATGCTTTACTTCTGAAGGCCCCTTTGCAGTTGTGTGAGGGTGTATATCCTTAATGATGGATCAGCCCACATGTGTAACCTCCTGCACATTTTATTTTCCATTTACCTTCTGTGTCACTGATTGTGGTACATTCATGTAACCTTAGGGTTAGATTAATACAAGTAGGTAGGCAAACCAGAATCTTAAATGTTATTGTATTAAGTAGTTTTCTAGGTCACCTTTACAGTTTCACTATGAACAGTATGCCCACTTTTAGTGTATGGCTGTTTCAATAGGTATTTTGTGAATTTCACAGACATGCGCGCACTTGATTGCACATGCATGCGCATGCACACACTTTGTAGTGCATTACAATCTAACATTAATTGTAACCCTAATCCCATGCCAAAAATAGCTTTTCTACAAGTACGCCGTACTGCAGATAAGGTCCTCACTGAGTATTTTCCTTGGTTAACTATACTTTAACTATATTTTTGAAGATTTCTAGCTAGAACTCAAAAAACACCAGTGAGTACACACACTGAACTTGGTCTCTCATCCAGTGAACCACCGGGAACGACCCAGGTTAGATTATAAGGTAAGCCAGCAGTGGGATGATGGAAATATCGGAACCCATAAGAGAGTGAAGACCCATTCCAAGTGCAGTGGCATATTTCCAGGTCCTGTGTGTGACTGGGACTGGTCCAGCTGAGTCCGCTCTGTTACCAAGGGCAGCAATGCACATTAATAGGTAAACAGTGTCCTCATCATAATTGACTCTCATATTAACGCCAACTGACAAATGACTTTTGTGCCATAGGAACAAAATGTTCCTGGCATCACCAGAACCTAGATGGACTGCCATCCACATAAAAGTTAGTTGGGGTTGAAATGTTATTCCCTCTATTCTAATTTGGATATGGATCATTTTGAGTAAAGAGGCGACTCTGGGATGCTGCCCCCCCATCTTCATCGGTCCAGTGTCAGTCTGAGGGAGCGAGTTGTGAGTAGTTATTGGGGTGTCTAGTGGATTTCTTAAACAAAATGTGCTGAATGTTAACTGTCTAGACATTGTTTGTGGTTCTAGTGATGAAACGTTCACTTGAGTGTCCCAATTTACCATTTCTTTGCTGCAGTTCTTTACAGTAGAATTATTACTCACACTTCTCTCACTAGGCCTACAGTCTTACTCCAGGCTCCAAATTTGTTTGTTTGTGCAAAATGTAATTATTTTAATGGTCACAGTATAGGCTATATTTCCTTATTTGTGAAAGTCTTCATTTGCAATAACACAAACTGTAACTAAACATGTTTGTGTTAACAGGACCTGTGTGTGTTGGAGATTAATAGCTTAAATGCCACAAGAAAGTGTTGGTGGACATGTGCATGAAAAACCACAGTATTTCTGTACTTTCTGCCCTTTTGATATACATTATGTACGATAGCAATCTGTAAAACTCATTGAATCTCCACAAATGCAAGGGTGCCTTATTTCACATTAAAATAAATATTTTTTTACATGCCACTAAGGACCGCTCTACTGCTCAGCCTGCCTCTGCTCAGTAATCATTCTCATGGACTAATCTTTTGAGAGGCTGAAGCAGTCTGCTTTCACATTTGGCCCTGCCAACATTCTTTCGATATTTGTCATCTGCAATATCCACATAGATGACATTCTCCTTGTAGGCTTTTCACTATAGGCATACTCTTTGTCTTTAAAATGTCTTATACTTAAATGAAAAAGGTCCAAGTTAGCATGTGGACGGTGACCTGTTAGGGGCTTGCCAGCATTTGCTCTCCAGTGGCCCACCAGTGGCAGCTGCCACTATTCTAACAGATGTCGTCTGCTGGCCCACTGGCTCATACTAAAACACATTTTCAATAAAAAAATTAAAAATAATAATCAACATGATTTCCTAAAGATTAATTTGTGATACAAATGTTAAAAGGCTGTCAAACAATCATCTCCCTAATTAAGTTTCTATCTGGTAATTGCCAGACCAATCTCTGTTACCAAAAGCATATTCTGTTTACACTGGAGTTGACTTGCCAAAAGCCAGTTTTATGATGCTGATGATGATGGAGGGAGTATTTGGTGACAGTGATTACTTTGTTCTGCATGATCTGCTTTATTGTGTTAACTTAGAAGTGAAAATAAAGAATTACACCCCCATGGATTGTACTAGACTGGCGACTGTCTTATTTGATCCATAAACCTTGGATTTATATTTTTGCAAAAAGTATGTACTTGGATGCATGCTTGAATAAGCAGTGTGTTTTTCTCCTTACTGTGGTATACCGTTTCTTTTCTATTTGCGTTTGGGCTGAAGTAAATTCTTTCTGGCTTGCTGCCCGCCACAAAACGTAAGTTGAAAAGTGAAATTATGGAATTTGCTCTGCTGCATGCCTCATACTGTCAGCATATGTGACCAAAATCATCACCTCTCTCCTAATTTAGTCATAGTGTGTGTTTCTAAGGCATTTAATCGCCCATCCTGGCTTCATGACAGAATTTACGCTGTATTAAGGTTGTAGACAGAGAAAATGGCTTATGTAATGTCACTCATTCATAACGAGCGAGAACAAAATGCTTGCAGATGCCTGATGGTGGTGTGATGTTGCTGTGTTTCATGTAAGATTTGCACCTTAGGGAATGGGGCCATGCCAAAGGTCCAAGCAGGGTACATTTGCTGTGGGTATAAAGGCATGCCAGAGGTGTAAGTGGGCTAGATTTGCTTTAGGGATATAGGCATGCCAGAGGTCACAATGGGCTAGATTTGCTTTAGGGATGTAGGCATGCCAGAGGTCCCAATGGGCTTGATTTGCTTTAGGGATGTAGGCATGCCAGAGGTCACAATGGGCTAGATTTGCTTTAGGGATGTAGGCATGACAGAGGTCCCAATGGGCTAGATTTGCTTTAGGGATGTAGGCATGCCAGAGGTCCCAATGGGCTAGATTTGCTTTAGGGATGTAGGCATGCCAGAGGTCACAATGGGCTAGATTTGCTTTAGGGATGTAGGCATGCCAGAGGTCACAATGGGCTAGATTTGCTTTAGGGATGTAGGCATGCCAGAGTTCACAATGGGCTAGATTTGCTTCATCAGTGCCTACAGTAACATGGGTCAAACAGTTTCTTCATACTTCATGCTTGATATTAGCGTCCCCTGTTGAGGAATGTGTTTTTGTTGTAGTTGGTTTATTTCTTAAGTGTAGCTTTGTGACTTGCTAACTGTAGATCTGACATTATCTTGGGTATGTAAAGTTATCCAAAATGTTTTATATTTTCTTGAGTACCTTAAAATAGTATACTAATAATTGTGATAATATTTATAATAATAATAATGGACATTTTATTAATTGAAAAAAATGAATTGAAAAGAAAATAGAAACATTGTATTACACACAACCCTGTTTCCAAAAAAGTGATGTTGTGTACAATGCAAATAAAAACAGAATGCAATGATCTGCAAATCATTTAATCCCTATATTAAACTGAAAATAGTGCAAAGTCAACATATCAAATGTTGAAACTGGGAATTGTTATTGCTTTTGGAAAATATCTACCCCTTTTAATTTCATTCCAGCAACATGTTTCAAAAATGGTTGGGACAGGCATGTGGTACCAATATGTTGCATCACCTCTTGTACAACACTGTAAGTGTTTGGGAACTGAGGAGACTGATTGCTATAGTTTTGAAAGGGAAATGTTTCTTATTCTTGCTTGATATAGGATTTCAATTGTCTGTGGGCACCACCTGCAAAACCATTCCCTTTTTGGGGGTTGTCTTGCTCTTACCTCTCCAGTGCACCTGTTGTCTCTTTCATTTGCACCAAAACAGGTTACACTGATTCACAATCGCTTATGCTTCCTAAATGGATGGTTTGATATCCCTGATGTTATATTGTGATGATTACGTGTTCCCATCATTTTTTTTTTACCAGTGTATTTGGATTCTTCTTTGCATGGTAGAGTTTTAACTTGCTTATGTGGATCCAGCGACCAAACTGTGACGTTGGTTTTCGGGAAGTCTTCCTGAGCCCATGCACGTGATGTCCACTACAGAATTGTTTCTGTTTTGAATGCGATCCCGCCTGGAGGGCCGAGGACCACGGCCTTCCAATATCGGTTTTCAGCCTTGTCCCTTGTGTACAGAGGTTTCTCCCGATTCTCTGAAGCTTTTAATGATATGTACTGTAGATTGAGATCCCCAAACTCTTTGGAATTTGACGTACAAAAACGCCATTCTTAAAATTGTTGCACTATTTGCCCCTGTAGTTTTTCAGAGTGGTGAACCCCTCTCCATCTATACTTCTGAAAGACTCTGTGGGATGCTCTCTTTATACCCAATCATGTTTCTAACCTGATGCCAATTAACTGAATAAGTTGAGACTTTCCACCAGGGTTTTTTTTTTTTTTAGCATTACACAACCTTTCCAGTCCTTTCTTGCCCGTCCCAGCTTTTTTGACACGTGTTGCTGTGATCAAATAAAAAATGGGCGCATATTCTTTAGCATTACACAACCTTTCCAGTCCTTTCTTGCCCGTCCCAGCTTTTTTGACACGTGTTGCTGTGATCAAATAAAAAATGGGCGCATATTTTCCAAGAATCCATAACATTTCTCAGTTTCATCATTTGATATGTTGTCTTTGTACTATTGTCTATTGAATATAGGGTTTAAATGTTTTGCACATCATTGCATTCTGTTTTTATTTCCATTTTACACCGCGTCCCAACATTTTTGGAAACAGGTTTGTATTAATACGGCCTAAAATGAACATCCACCACCAGGAATCATTTTTCAATTCATTCCTGTAATTCAGGTATTTACAATATTAACTTATACATGAATGAAACTGAATCATTTTGAATACATCAAAGAATTGCCTTATTTCGAACAACCATAGGTTAGGCATACATTTACTTTCAATACAGTAATCCACTTAGGTGATACTATTTACTTGGTTTGGCATTTTTATGATCTAGCCTACCTAAGCAGGCCCGGTGGTAGAACAAATGTGTTCGATGGGCATTTGATTTCCATGGGCAGGCACGTTTATCCTACATACCAATGTGGAATAGTACCTTCAGCACGAGGGACGGAAAGCATGCATACCATACTTTGTATTGCCCCCAATGCCCCCCGTACCGCGGGGTCTGTAACTAAGTGGCTATTGTCTGCAAATGAATATCCGTGTTGCTGTTATAGGTGTGCAGGAAGTGCACATCTCCAAAGCTGGTAAAACACCTTAGTGTTGTACATCACATTTACATTAAACCTAGGCTTAATTTAGAATGTGCCCTTATTCAGTGAGTGCATGCATTTTACTTACTGGCCCTCAGTGGGAATCAAACCCAGAACCATGGCGTTGCGAATATCATGCTCGTCTGGACTATCATGGGCTTTTTTGATACGTTCCTGATTTCATTAGATCGGACATAGGGGAATTGGAAGTCTGTTGCGACTCCGAGTAGTGGTGGGAGGGAATATTGGATGGTTTCATAACAGAATTTTATATTTTTATTGTTTTGAAAGAAAATCACTTTTTTTGTTCTCTCTAGTTGTATGTAGGCTTCATGATTTGCACCAAAACTCCCCAAAATATTGAAATTGAAGGGGTTGATATTTAATTGTCGTACTGTAGAGCCTTCAAATTCAATGTGACCTTGCCTAGTTGTTGAAGCTTCAAGACCTCAGCATTACAATGACTAACTTTACCTTGTTTTTTCTGTAACGTGTGGAATCTGCCATATGCTTGGTCAGAAGAGTCAGTCTTACTTCATTTGGCTTGTGGCAGTAGGTTGGCTTATGGCCTACTCATGTTGTGGTTGTTGTAAATTTTCCAAAATGTCCAATGTGGAAATGAAGGTCTGCTGTTATTGAACACCAGGGATTTGTTGCCTCCATCGATTGGCTTATGTACTTCAGGCAGCTTCCCTTTTAGAGAGGCATCCTGACCACAATGGAGGATTTCCTTCCTTTCTGTGGTACAGCATAGAGTACAGGGGGTGAAAGCCGAAGATTATCCAGGGATACTCCGCTGACTACACTGCTTTAGAGTGTCTATCCAGATGAGGGATTCCGTTTTCCATTTCTTTTTTCTTTAACTTCTATTCAAGTACTTGTAAGCAGAGTAAAAATAAAAACACTTTTTTCATATGGTTCAGTTGGAAGATTAGGCGTAGGAAAAGTTGGCCTAGGTGGCTGTATGTCACATTATGATACTGTAGGAAGGAATGCAGAGTAAGCCATGGCTGGTCACTGTCCTTCATCTTTTACTGCCTCATCTTTGTGAATGATCCATTTGTGTTCACATTCAACCGTACACTTGTTTTGAAATCAGCCTGATATTTGACTTTTTTCAGAGCCCGCCTTGAGGAGGTTGTTTATATTCTTGTATATAATTATTTCATGTGGATATTTAAACATAATTTAGAAAAAATACTTTTCGCTGTTAATATATGCCTAAATGTTTATTTTCTCAAACAATAGTCATGTAACGTTTTTGAATACTAACAATCCGTTGGGATATTCAGATTACCATTTCTTTCCCAGATGTTCACAAATGATGCACCAACAGCAGCATACTTTCCAGCTGCATCACCATCTCGTGCAGCAAGGTCCACAAACACTAACAATAAAAAGTTAGGAGTCACTTAAAAACATCATTGTTTTCTATGAAATCATACATGAAATGAGTTTGAATAGGAAATATAGCCAAATGAATAGGGAATATAGTAATTGGCAAGGTTAGATATAATGATTTTTAGTTGAAATGATAAAAGCTTTGCTTTTGTTAAAGAATCCTCCATGTACAGCCTTGATGACCTTGGCATTCTAGTTGTCAGTTTGTTGAGGCTATTTGAAGAGATTTCACCTAATCCTTCACGAATCACCTCCCACAAGGTGGATTGGCTTGATGGGCACTTCTTACATACCATAGGGTCAAGCTGCTCCCAGAACAACTCAATGGTGTTGAGATCCAGTGTCTGAGTTCTTTTGCCCATCTTAATCTTTAAAATCTTTAATTTTTATTGGCTGGTCTGAGATATGGCTTTTTTCTTTGCAATTCTGCCTAGAAGGCCAGCATCCCAGAGTTGCCTCTTCAATGTTGACACTGATACTAGTGTTTTGTGGGTACTATGTAATGATGCTGCTAGCTGAGGTCCTGTGAGCCTTCAGTTTCTTAAACTAGACACTCCAATGTATTTGTCCTTTTGATCAGTTGTGCACCGGGGCCTCCCGATCTTTCTATTCTGGTTGGATCCAGTTTGTGCTGTTCTGTGAATGGAGTGGTACACAGCATTATCCAAGACCTTCAGTTTCTTGGCAATTTCTCACATGAAATAGCCTTCATTTCTCAGAACAAGCACAGACTGATTACTTTAAGAAGACTTTTCTTTTTTTCTGTCCTTTTGAGCCTATAATCGAACCCAAAAATGCTGATGCACCAGATATTCAACCATTCTGAAGATGGCTAGTTTTATTGCCTTCTTTAATCAGCAGAACAGTTTTAAGCAGTGCTATCATTATTGCAAAAGGGTTTTCTAATGATCAGTTAGCCTTTTATAATGATAAACCTGGATTAGCAAACACAACATGGCCTTTGGAACACAGGCCTGATAATGGGCCTCTGTACGCCTACAGTATTTAGATATTCCATTAGAAAGCTGATGTTTCCAGCTACAATAGTCATTTACAACAATGTCTACACTGTATTTATTATCAATTTGGTGTTGTTTTAATGGACAAGAAATCAGCTTTTCTTTTTAAAACAATACTTCTAAGTGACCCCAAACATTTGAATGGTAGTGTGACTTCGAAGAGTGTTAAGGTCAGAACAACTCCTGTGACATGCTGACTGCCCTCCTGGGACATTAACTCCACTCGCTGACTGTCCTCCTGGGACATTGATTCCCCATGATACCACATTAAGGGCAGTGTTTTAGTCATGACCACCTATACTAAAACCAGTCATGACCAAGACCGCGACAAGAACAAGACTTTGAGGGATCGAGACCGAGTCAAGACCAGCCCATGCTGACCCCTGTCCACTGTTGAAAGCACCTACAATGGGCATGTGAACATCAGAACTGGACCGTGGAGCAATGGAAGAATGTGGCCTGGTCTGATGAATCACCTTTTCTTTTACATCACGTTGATGGCCGGGGGCGTGTGTGTTGCTTACCTGGAACACATGGCACCCTGGATGCACTATGGGAAGGAGGCAAGCCGGTGGAAGCAGTGTGATGCTTTGGGCAATGTTCTGCTGGGAAACCTTGGGTCCTGCCATTCATGTGGATGTTACTTTGACACGTACCTGAGCATTTTTGCAGACCATGTGCACCCTTTTATGGCAACAGTATTCCCTGATGGGATTGGCCTCTTTCAGCAGGATAATGCACGTTGCCACATAGTAAAAATGGTTCAGGAATGGTTTAAGGAACACAACGAGTTCAAGGTGTTGACTTGGCCTCAATTCCCCAGATCTCGGTCCAATCGGGCATCTGTGGGATGTGCTGGACAAACCAGTCTGATCCATGGAGGGCCCACCTTGCAACTTATAGGACTTCAAGGATCTGCTGCTAGTGGCACCTACTCAATATTAGGCAGGTGGTGATAATTGTATGGTGTGTGTGCGTGCGCGCATCGGTGTAACATGAGATTTTCTTTAAATAAAATCTTCAAAAGGTATTGCAAAAGTGAATTTTGTGTGATTTTCCGTTTTCAATGCAAACAAATATAAAAGAAATGCTTTGCAGCTGAAATCAAGTTTACGGTATGTATTCAACACTTCTCCTTTTCTCTACTGCTTGTGTGTAACTATGTATTTGAACTCAAAATTAGCACCCTTTTAATTAGTGCCGTGTGCATATGGCCAGGCAAAGCAGCTTATTTAATATGTAATTTATTTTCATTTAAGTGCAGGCGCATTACTCTCTCTGCTTTCTCATTTCTAGCTCTCTCTCCCAAGTGAAGGAGCACGGTACCACAGCTTTAACTTAACTTTATTAAGTTTGAAGAGGTATGCAGCTGACATTAGTTGATGTAACGTAAGTTTATATTCCTCATTAGCTTGATGGGTTTATGTGGTCTGGCTCGTCACTGTTTTTCACAAACAAAAGCTGGCAAGCAACTGAAACTAGCGCCCTGAGACGTACAGTATATAATGTTACATAGGTAGCTAATACTCGCTAAATCTCTTTGGGTAAAGGGGGAAGAGATTTCTGAAGAGTTTTGGTAGATACTGAGGCAGATTGCGAAAATTAGGTAGGTAGCTTTGCTAGAGTCACTTACATATTGCTTACCTTTTTCTGTTTTCATTCTTGACTGGTCTTGAAAGAATATCCTCAGTCGAGTGCTACAAAACTGAATAAGGGCACAGAGAACCTCATGGACCACTGACACCCGAGAAGTTCAGGAGCATAACATGGATAAAGAAAGTAAGACTAAAGCTTCTGTCTCCAGACAATTGGACTACCTGCCCTGCACCATGTTCTCCAATTTAGATCCCTTTTTATATACACACATGCATGCTAAACAATACTGTTGTACTATGTAAATTGTGAACACGTAATTTTTTTTAACGGAGAAACCTATTATACATTTGTAAACCGTTAATGAAAGTTTCCTTTCAGTATGATTCCATGTGAAATTGAAACCACAATTTTTTTCACCTAAAAACTTTATAGAACGTGTTATAAATGACAACTGTTGCAAAACCCCACAATGTTTTCTTTTGCATATGTATTACTTCATTAAGCAATTCCTAAAACCCATGATCAATGATGAATTGCCTTGTTTGAGACTTAACCGGTTAGCATAATCATACCATGGTAAAGTCTGCACTACAAAATATACATCTTAATATTATAGAGAAATATTTTATTATGGATATTTGAAAAGATTGTTGGATTCTGTCAGTGATTCACCTCTGGTTTAAAAAAAGAAAATAACTAAACTATTTCCTGGGGCTACATAGCAAACATGTTTTCTATGAAAGTTTGTTGTACAGTTAGAGTGCAAATATTTCCGGACCTAACACATTTTTCATAATTTGGACTATGTGCACAATTTGGACACAATGGATTTGAAATGAAACCACTGCACTTCAATTGGGATGCAATTGAAGTGCAGACTTTGAGCTTTATTTCAAGGTGTTGAACAAAAATATATATTATGTATGAAAAGTTTAGGAATTGCAACCATGTTCATACAGTCTATAGCAGACTGTTACACTTATTTGCCTCAACTCCTGGGTTGCTTTTGCAGTATGTTTTGGTCACTGTCCATCTGTAAAGTGAAGCGCCAACCTTCGCTGAATCTGAGCAGAAAATATATCCATACACACTTCAGAATGAATCCGGCTGCTTCTGTTTTCTGTCACCTCATCAGTAAACACTAGTGACCCAGTGCCACTGGAAGCCATGCATGCCCATGCCATCACCCTTCCTCCACCATGTTTTACAGATGATGTGGAATGCTTCAGATCATGAACCATTCCAAGTCTTCTTCATACTTTTTTCTTCCCGTCATTCTGGTACAGGTTGATCTTAGTTTCATCTGTCCAGAAAGTACTGATCCAGAACTGGGTTGGTTTTTTAAATATTTTTTTGATATTAAGTCTAATCTGGCCTTTAAATTCTTGAGGCTTATGAATGGTTTGTGCCTTGTGGGGAACCCTCTGTATTTGCTCTCGTGAAGTCTTCTCTTCATGGTAAACTTGGATCATGATATGCGTACCTCCTGGAGTGTTCTTCACTTGGCTGGAGGTTGTGGATGGGGTATTTCTTTCCCATGGAAAGGATCCTATGATCATCCACCACTGTTGTCTTCCGTGGACGTCCAGGCCTTTTTGTGTTGCAGAGCTCACCAGTGCGTTTATTTATTTTTTCAGAATGTACGAAATTGTTTATTTGGCCACTCCTAATGTTCCGGCTATCTCTCTGATGGATTTTTTTTTTTTTTAAATAGCCTATAGATGGCCTGTTTCACTTGCATTGAGAGCTCCTTTGACCGCATGCTGTGGGTTTACAGCAACAGTTTCCAAATGCGAATGCCACACCTGGAATCAACTCCAGACCTTTTACCTGCTTAAGTGATGAAGAAATAACGATTTAATAGACCACCCCTGTCCATGAAACAGCTTTTGTGTCAATTTTCCAATTACATTTGGTCCCTTGCAAAATTAAAAACTGTAATTCCTAAACCCTTCCTCCAATTTGTATGTGAATACCCTATAATGAAAGCTGAAATACTGCGCTTTAAGCCCATATTATATATTTTTTTAACTAGAATATATTTTGGTAAACAGCCAAATAACAAAACTTGTCAGTGTCCAATTATTTCCAGACCTAACTGTATATGCCATGATGACATAAATCTCAGTGCCGCAGCCAGAAAATCCCTTGGCTGTATGGAGACTGCGTGTGACGGTCATTATATCTAGTTTTGTCATCAGTGTAATTCTCTTGCTGTGGAATTCTCCCTTGTTCTTTTAGGGAAATTCAGAACAAAACCACTTATGTGGGCAGATTGAATAGCAGTCGTTTGCATCTGCAAAGGGCATGTTAACAGATTGTGTGCTATGTAAGGTACATCAATAATTCTGTGGATAACCTTTGATTGCTCCAATTCATTTGTCACACTGTGACAGTGTTGATGTGTATTTTGGCCTGTCTGTTCCTGTGATGCCATGATGCCTTCCAAATATTTTGCTAGTTTAGACACGCGAATGCTTCCTGGAATTTGATCTTTGTGTCATCATTAATTTGCTCATCTTAGATACCCTTTTGCCATGCAAAGGAAGACATTTCTCTGCCTATCTTCTCTTTGGAACTTCCAACCCAGTGTTCAGTTCTTGTTTGGGAGCTGTAAATAGCTTTTGGACAGAGAATTGGAGCAATGAGGAACTTTGTAATAATTGTTGCAGATTATATAGCATTCAGATTAGGGCTACATTATTGATTGAACTTCTGTGATTTTCGGCTCCAATATAAAAAGTAAATCACTGCAGAAATGCTTAATATGAAAGAAAATAGCCCTCAAAGGCTGAGAAGGTTTGCCTAACTAGCTATGTCAACAGGATAAACCTAACAAAATGCATTGCATTAAATTGGTATACTTTGTTATTGATACAGGCTGCTCCTTCAAATTGATAAGGTGATTAGGTTTACATCTTTAAAAAGCACCTTACTGTAACTTTTTTTAATTCGGTTTAATAGCACATTTAGGCTATGATTTCTATGATCTCTGTTTTATAGTCAGATTATCTACTCTATTTTCACCTTGTTCAAAAATTCTAATCGTAATATTGGCAGCAAAAAGTGCAATTCCATATTTATGCAAATTGTGCAGCCTTCATTCAGAACTAACTGGGCTTCATTGTGGAGCATGCAGTGAAGGATTTGAATAAGCCTATCTTGTGGAATGGGGGGGGGGGGGGGGGGGGAATGATAGCAGCACCTGCCAACCTGTCTTCGACCTACCGGCACACCTGCCCAAACACTGAGCCAGAAACAGTCTAGGGGCTGACGTGCAGATGACGAAGGCTGGCGTTTAACCGCCCGCTTAGGGCCAGCCCATACTCCGTAAAAGCATGCCTCCCAGGGCTGATTTATGGAGCAGCTCTGCTAAAAGACAAAGGCCAGAAAGATGGATTACCTTTTTCCAGTAGAAGAAACATCTGTGCTAATCAAGTGTCCTGTGGTTGTTTTGGAGACCAAATCAGTGAATCATGAAATAATGTGTAATGCATTCTGTCTCCAGACTTAAAAAAAGAAATATTTTGGGTGTTTTGTCTCTTTCATTTGAGCTTGTTTTCATTTTAAGTCATTGTGATGCAAGTACACAAATATTTGCTAATCTTACACTCAGCACACATTTGTCTGTTTTCCTCAGTTTGCTTAAGCATCGCATGTTATGTGTATCTTACCAAAAGCCAAACAATTTATAAATGGCTTGAGTTTTAGCTTTGGTATGCACCAGTGACCCACAGCTATTTTTTTGTCTGAGATATACTGGAAGGCTGTGTAATAACTGAAGAGCAGATAATGCAATAACTAATATCTTCTTGGGAGCATAAACCATACTCTACATTGAAAATTCAATGTTAACTGATTGTACTAAAATCAGGTCTTCTGTACACATGCGAGTTATAAAGAAAACATAGCTTAATGGCTTGGGTAAAAGTTAGTTCTATGGGTTTGTATGTTTATAAATGTATTTTTATAATAATTTTTTTACAATGATGTGGACAAAACTCGGCTGAAAGTAAATTGTAGCAGCTACAATGTGTACCAACTCAATACTGGGTCTATAATGTATGGGTCTATAATGTACCGGGACATTGAGGTTTTTCCTCTGGGGTGCTGGGCCTTTACATAAAGACCCAGCTCCACATCTATCTGACTAGCTGAAACATCTTTGTGAAAAAAGATATATACGTCAGTAGCAAGCTTACATAGACATGCTTGTTGTATAAAATGCATGTAATGCGTTTGCCAGTAGCGCTTATCACCATGCTTATGTTTCTATCTAGAAAAATAGTTCAACTAGCAAATATTCAAGACGTTATTGGAGGAACAGCACTAAACTAAGGCTTAGACCTGTGAGGGAGTTACAGGGGCGAAAATCAAATACAACCACTGGAAAACCACTGAACATCAAATACAAGCATATTTTCCACCTCTCACAATGTTAGCTACTGTGTATCTAAGCAGTAGTTTGTAATGCTACATTACCACTGATTCGTATGAAATTATGCATAACTTGTGGACATGTAAATCAAATGTGCATGATTGATTATTGAGCTTTTGTCTATTTTTGCAATTCAGCCTACTTTCAACTAGCTAGGGTTAGCCTGTAGTTAAAACGTACTAGGCAGCTTTACAAAAATGCTTAAGCAATTTCGATAAATCTAATGAAATGCTCTGCTTTCCTTGCTACCGCTCGTGAGAATGAAATAACCATCACTACTAGGTGGTATTTAGATCATTCTACCCAAGCCCCTGGGGAGGAAGTTTTTTTGCAAGCCCATTGGCTGACTTTGTTGTTTTATAAGATTTACGTGTGCCTTAAGATGGTCTACAGATTGTCTACTGACTGCCTCTAACATTTTAACTATATTCTAATTCTTTATCCTATCCCTAACCTTAGCCCTTTCCCTAAACCTTATTCAAAATCTAACCTTAACCTTAGCCAGCAGTTTTTTATCAACCAATAGTTTTAGTGTGTTGATAGTATTACTATCTATAGAAAATCTACAAATGGAAATTGTGTGACCAATTTTTAATAATGCTAAATGTTTGTTTTCCAAAAGTTATGTTCTCTTATTAATAACATTAGTCTAAATCCGCTTTGTTCCGTTATTGCTCAGCGCCTTTTTCAATCAACACTTTCTGCGCGGAAATAATGTTGTTTGACTTAGCCTGTCATACCTAGCCTGAATAATCTTTTGCAAACCTTGTTAAACATGAAATAAATTCCATGTTGGCCGAGGCTAGTGATTAAATGGGCCCACTGTGTTACTAAACATACCAATAACTTTTAAAAAGTAATCAATATTTTTCAGCACTAAACCAAATGTTATCCACTCATTGTTTTGTCATGACCCCCAAGTGGGTTTACAGTGTGAAAATGCAAGTGGAAAGTCCACCAGTTGTTTGGAATTCCTCGATTTGTTATTGCAAGAGGATCCTGAAATTAGCATGTTCCTGTTCTGGCCTGGCTTCTATTACCCTGTGCAGCCAGGCTGCTTTATTGTTATCTAGGGGGTAATATCTGACAGAGGAGCCTGCTTTTTATTGTTTACAGAGTGCAGCCTTACAGAATGTCAGGAATTTTGTCATTTATTGTCATCCTTGACTTTGGAAAGTTTAAAGATTCTAAGCATGTAATCGTAATAGGGCAATGGGCACAGGGAATATAGTCACCTGATGCTCTTTTTTGGAGGACAGGCTCCTCATGGTCCTACATTGACTACCACATAGGCCCAGACTCTACCTGGACGTTTATGTTCTCCTCTCCTCTCCTGACCTGACCGAGGTCAGCATATCAACAGGTTGCTGACAGCCAGCTTGAGTCACTCCGGGCTGGAGGCCAGCGGCCCACTGAGGCTAGTGATGAGGTGTAACAGTTCCTACCGTGGTCTGATTAGTGAGACTCTGGAAACAGAGTGGTGCTTAAGATGTGTGTTTAGACAACAGTTTAGCCTGCAGTGGTTCATCAGGCACTGTATGCAAACATGCATGGCTGTCATTTATTTTTGTTGTAATCAGAGGTTCAGTGACAGTATTTCACTGCTGGTTACCACACTGAACTTTACCCATGTTTTGCATATTCTATTGGCCTATTTCCTCCGGGCCTATTTCCTGTGGTTCCAGTTTTTAGCAGGTAAACAAACACGGGTAGTGTTTTAAGTATAATGTGATGGTAACTTTTCATTTGTCTACACTGAACTTTAAATGCAAATGTAATTTTTATGTTCATGAAGTTGTCTTTTCTTTCTCTGGCACTTTGATGAAAACAATCTCAGGTTGGAAAATTATTTAATACTGTGTTTAGAATGTTCACAATCTGTCACCCATTTAATGGCAACCTTGTGGTTCTGGAGATTATAACGTGTTTAAAAAGAGAGGTCTCTTCATGAGGGAGACATGAAATGCAAAAGTCTATTACAGTTTGTCTTTCTCACAGTAGGAAACTGCTTAATGAATACATGACAATCGGGTCAGACAATTATTTTCGTGGCATTGTCACAAATGCATTTTTTCAATATTATTTTTATCACTAATGAAGGACGTTATGTTTATTTAAATTTTATATTTCCCCGAGCCTCCTTTGGCACTTGAAATACTCAGTCTGATCATGTGGGAATGTGTAAACTAAGTTACATTATACACTGGATAGTATTAATATGGCCCATTATTTCTGACCTATTGTGAAATAGTTTGAATAGTTATCATATCTGCTCCAGCAATCTATATCATACTATTTATGTGTCTGAGTGACTGTTTTATTGTTATTCTTTATTCTGTGTTGCAGTTTTAAGAAGTCGAATATCTTATTACATTTACATACATGCATTGTATAATGTACAATAGCTGAAAGGGAAACTGTCTTCATGCAGAAGACCAAAAGTACCATCTTACCCAATAAGTCTGAAACGGTCTGTTTCTTAATGTAATTATTATTTTTTGCATTATCATACTTAAGTATTATTTTCATTGTATTGCAATGGGTTGTCAGTGTGGATCAATACTACCTAATTAATGGCGTCCCCACTGCTGTAATCTGTTTTCTGTTAACTTTCTTGGTTCAGTTTCTAACACTTAATCTTTGACCACATTCTCTGTGAAACATCTTGATTTAATCCTACCCTGTAATTTACTTTTTGGCTGTGACTGATTCCAGATCTCTCATGTATTTCGCCTACATTCTTTTAACCTCTCTGTGTGTTTATTTCTCGTGTCGATGGTAATGTCACATTTGAATTCAATTTCACTGTCAGTTCGCTAATTGATATGCCCTGCACATTGCTTTTGGCGCTTTCTAGATTGTTCTGAATGGAACCTTTTTCAATTGTTCAACTGCCGCTAAGTTAGGGCATTTGCCTCATGCTCACTGATATGTAAATTTGCCTATGCTTTGGCTATTTCAGAGCCATATTTTTTTGTTTTGTGCAGAAAACATATAGGCTAAGCTTATCCATTTTTCTTCCTGTTAGTGTTTCCAATGAATGTGTAGAACTGCTTTTCCCGATCACAACAATTAAGATGGCTGTCTTAGCATTCAGGATTCCCATAATTCATCATGCATTTGTCTTTATCTCTGGAGGTGAAGATGCATTGCCTTCTTTAATTATCTTGTAGTGCTACTTATCTGTACTTTATGCTTGTAAGTTGTTGACAAAGTCTAACCACAGAACAAACAAAGATGGAACATTTTAAGAAGAATCTTCAGATGTCTGCAAAACGTTATGGGTAATCTGGAAATGTGATCAGAATCCTCAAACCCCCTCTTTTTCAATCTCCTTTTGTTTTATTTCATTTTGGCTATTTGCTATTCTTGATAACAATATGACAAGCAGGCGTTTTAGTGTACTACATTAATTTGACCGAAATGTCGACCTATGCGTCATTAACTGTACGCTATAAATCTGTCTGATTGCTGTTATCTCTTCACCCTCTTCCTGTTGTTGGTATTGGCCTTTAGTTCTGTCCTCGATTTATTCTGTGTTAGACAGGATATATTGATATCATATCTGTGCCATGCTGGGTTTTCCCTGCCGTTGATTTCATCTTTTGGTTTCATGTCCAGGTGCAGAAGAAGGATCCGGGAAAATCATCCAGCGCTTCCCCAAAAAGGACTGGGAGTGCACAGCGTTTCCCCAGGGAGTGGAGATGGTAAGTACACCAAATGTCGAGTGAGGGCAGTCATGTGAAGACCACTGAAAGTGACCTGTTTGATGATGGCCGTTCTGTGGTAGTGAGTTGCTTGGCTTCCCTGCATCACCCTCCCCGCCTCAGATGATACCTCTGGTTCTCTCTGCAGAACTTGAGTTGTCTGTTTGAAAGATCATACTGGATTGGGCGAGTGTTGGGCGAGTGCCCAGTGTGGTGGCCTTGGTTCTGTGAGTGTAACAAAAGCATTGAAAACATTGTCTGGGTTTGTCAAAAACAGAACCATGCGCTTGAGCAAGTTTTTTGCAACTATAGACATTTACTGATTGGGCTGCGCACTGCATATTTTATCTTGCGCAGATCAGCTTGTTTTGACGTGGCTAACTGTTGATTACATTTGTTTAGGAAACAGCTGCCTCCTGGGTGTGAGGGATGTTCCTAAGCCCACACTAAATGTTGAAGTAATTCATTTTCATGATAATGCTGCAAGTTGAAGAAAGATGTTATATATAATGGAAACATTTTTATATTTATATATGGTGTGCGAACAGTCAGTTCTCTTAGTCTCAGTGTTGGATGCAGGGGTAAAGACCTAGGGCCATATTCTCTAAACATATTTCTGCCTTGTAATCAAGTTGACATTTTAGAATCTTTTTAACAGGTATCACCTTAATTGCAAGGGTATTATGATCATAGTAGTGTAAGTCATTGGTGCACTCACTTCATCAACAAACAGAAACAACCCAGTAACACCAGAGTTCAAAGTTGTGTTAACTTTACACTACTTAGCCCCAGGGAAAATGCAGCTATGTAAATCAGACAAACTACGTTTTTCTCAGTCTTCTGCCAGTAGAATATTATATCAAACAATAAATGCCCTCTCCAGACCCCATATTGTCCAACAAATCATTCAGTTTCCTTGTTCGCCAACTACAAAGAAAGCTGACTTAATTCTCAAATAATTGCACCATCAAAAGAAGAACGCACATTTCTGGACGAGCTGCCAGACATGTAAGAGGCTGACAATTAACTTGACTAGTTAGTATCTCATTCTTTGTTTCATGTTTAATCAGTGACAGTTGGCCTACATTTTTATTTTAATATCTTTATTTCAATATGGCAGCCAATCACTGTGGACATTAAGCTTGTTCATCATCCATAGCAGTGAGTTAACCCTGCCCCTTTTCTTAGCTTAAGACTTCTCCACATTAGGCTGAATGGCCACAGACCATTCAGAGTGCCCATGATGATATCTGTCCACCATCGAAAGTGCCTACAATTGGCACGCTACCGTCGGAACTGAACCTTGGAGCATTGGAAGATGATCAGTCGCCTTGTCTGATGAATCACGTTTTCTTTTACATCACGTGGACGGCCGTGTACGTGTGTGCATTTTACTTGGAAGTGATGTCACCAGGATGCACTGTGGGATGACAAGCTGGTGGAGGGAATGTGATGTTCTGGGCAATGTTCTGTTGGGGAACCCTGGGTCCGGGCATTCATGTGGATGTCAATTTGACACATGCCACCCACCTAAACAACATTGCAGACCAGGTACACCCCTTCATGGCGATGGTATTCCTGGATGTCAGTGGCCTCTTTCAGCAGGATAATGCGCCCTGCCACGCTGCACACATTTTTCGGGAATGGTTTGAGGAACATGATGAAGAGCTCAAGGTGTTGACTTGGTCTCCAAATTCCCTAGATCTCAATCCGATTTAGCATCTGTGGGATGTGATGAGCCGACAAGTCTGATTCCCGGCAGCTCCAACTCACCCCTTATAGGACTTGAAGAATCTGCTGCAAATGTCTTGGTGCCCGATACCACAGGACACCTTCAGGGGTCTTGTACAGTTCATGTCTTAGTGGATTGGTGCTGTTTTGGCGGCATGTAGAGGACCAACAGCATAGTAGGCAGGTGGTCATAATGTTTTGGCTCATCAGTGTATATGGTAGCATCAGAAGGTATTGATCCTTTCAGTGTCTACACATTTTGTTGCTACTGAATTTATAATTAATTATCCTTATTTTTTCTTTTCCAACAATGTACACAAACACTTGTTTAGAAATGTATTGAAAACTGAAATATCTAATTTATTCTGGTTCGTTCTCGCAGTTCCCATTTCCTGTTGACCTGCCTGAAACATTTTTGTCAGTGAAGAGGATTTGGAATCTTCTTCACTGACTTAAATGCCAGAGCTAGTTCCCACAATGCATGTTCTTCTGCCGTGTGCAGAGCAGATATCAGATTTTTCTGTGTCAACAAATGCATAATGAGTGTTTATTTAAGAAGTTGTTTCAACCCCTTCCATCTCCGCTAATTGGGAAATTCCTACCCCCTCCCAGTCCTCTTTCTCGGCTAGCTATGTCCATCCAGTCTATTATCGCTCCCTCTCTGCTGGGTGTCTCCATATTTTGTGTTTTCTCTTGCGCTCTCACTTCATCTTTCACAGCCATTGGTTCTTTAACTGTGGCCATTCGTTCACAACCTGCATGGAAGTCAGCTGGAATTTGAACTTAATCTTGAAAGTTGTACGCCCAGTTTCTAATTTATCTACTAGTTTAGTAATTCGTTTTTTTTCTTTTGTCCTCAAGAGTTTACTCTGAATTATATGCAGCCGTGAGCTTTCAACTGAAAAAATATGTTGCCAGTTTGTGGTTAATCATTGCCAAACTGGTGGTTATCACCTCTTCGGTGTATTTTTGTGATATAAGGACAATGTTCATGTACTGTTGTTTAAAAAAGAAACATTTAAGTACTATTCTACTGATATAAAAAATGCATTTCATCCACTCTGCTCTGAATTAGGGGTGCACGATATATTCACTCAATACCGTTATCGCAATATCAAAATGGAAAATGTCGCAGAAAGTATGTGATATTCCGTTTATTTTGTGGAGAGACGCGTCCGTTGGCTGTGTGGCTTGTGTTCGATTTAGAGCCCACTAGAAACCATTATAGAATGATCATGTTTCATTGGCCAGTTGCCCTGTCACATGCAAGTGTGAGCGCAACGGATCCACTACACGAACATACCCTATGGAGCATACCACGTGACGTGTGTGCATACTTCGACAGCGTTTGAGTGAAGAGAGAGACAGCGAAACATGTCAGGAGCAAAAGAAAAGAAAGGACAGAAATGTAAGATGTGTGGCTCAGGGAGACAATGAAACAATGGAGATCGAAGAAAAAAAGTTACGTGATAGACTGTAGCAGTAATTTTGATGCATGTCACAAAAGCATTACAGAAGTATAATCCTAAATAAATATAAACATCTTGGCATTAAATGTAGTCAGAAGAAGACTGCACAATAAAGAATGAGTGTCTGGTAAGCTATTAGCTATAGAGCCAATGCTTCTAAAATGCCTTTGCGCTAGATTTGAGGTTTAATCAATTAAAAAAATCTTAAGTGATGTATGCACTGCCAAGAAATAGGCACCTTTACCTAGGCTGAAACACCGGAGTCTTCCAGCGAACAGCGTTCAGATTCCCTGTGCGGTAGCCTACAAAACTTTGTGTAGCTAGATCGCAGTCTGTGTCCATGCAATGATTTGTTTTTGTTTTCAAAATGAATTAAAATTAAAAATCCAATACCTGTGATTCGCCCTGTTTGAGTGTTGACAAGCGTTCCTCTACTGTAGATACTAAACTTTGGGGGTATATCCTAAGAAAAACTTTAGGTTCAACTTCACTGTCATTGAACAGTACAAGTACAGTACAATGAAATGCAGTTGGCATCTAACCAGAAGTGCAAATAGAAGAGGGCAGACTATTTACAAGTATTATGTGTAATGTATGTTCAAGGGGGATGTATAAATGTGCAAGGAAGGCAAATGGGATTTCTGAACATGGGTATATTGTCTATGGTTCCTAACCCCAATTTGCTGCACGTGTCTGGTACTCTGAAAAGTTGGACAGGTTTGTCAGGTCCGCTGTACCACCAGTACAACATGTCCTGTTCTGTAGACATGGTCTTTATGTATTCATGTTGTACCAGTCCAATATGACTGTCAGTTGAGAAACCCTTGTGTTGTAAGAATACTTATGAATCTATTTTGATGGGTTTGGATGTGTTTTTACATATGTTTAAGAATATTGATATCGCAATATCACATTTTGTCAATTTCATGCATTCTTATCTGAATGAGGACTATTCTGGTCCTCACAAATTAGCTAGGTTTTGTTTCTACAACCGCACGGTAAAGCAATGTACATGTTGAAAATATTGAATACATGCAGAATATAAGGGGTTCCCTATAGAATATTAAACATGTCAAAACTATGTGCACTTGTGTCACAAAATTTGTGGTCGTATATTGAGGGCCATGGTCGAAAGTCAAATGCTCAAATCTGTAATTATGTTTTGCTAGCTTGTACATTTAAGTACGTGCTTTCAAGCTTATCTTCTCAAGTCTGTACATTTAGTGTGTGCTTGCAAGCAATATTTGACATGCTTGTACAATGAAGTTTGAACACATTTTACAAACTTGCAATTCTGCAACCTAACATTGGTATAAATTCAACTTGAACAGCCAGCTTATTGTATTTTCAGATTTATATTAATAGCATTTACCGCAACAAAGTTCTTGCTGTGAGGCTTAAATGCATGCGTGGATAATTCTTTGTGCTCTGCCTGAGAGACTCTTGACCACTCAGTTTTTTCTACAACCTGTACCATTGGTCAGATAAGTCCATCAATCTGAAGGAAAGACCCTATTTCCAGAATACCATTAGCACTCAGTAAAAAAGCTGCAGCTCATTCAGAATGTTGCTGCTAGAATGTTAGCCAGGACCAAGACAACCGAGCCCATCACTGGTTCTTTCATGGACTACTTCGGAATCTGCAAGTTACATTTATATTTAATTTGTATTCTATTTCTATATTCTTCTGTTTTACCAATTGTTAAATTATTTTTCTGTAATACAAGTTCTGGTGCTTTTAGGGGAATAACCTCTGTGTAAATGTAACAATC
This sequence comes from Esox lucius, assembly GCF_011004845.1. NCBI lineage: Eukaryota > Metazoa > Chordata > Actinopteri > Esociformes > Esocidae > Esox > Esox lucius. The sequence continues at coordinate 14,869,693 of NC_047570.1, read as the reverse complement.
TGCTGATGATGGATAATGCAAGTTCTTGAAAAGGAGTTCAAGGGCTACTTACTGATACCTGAGGAGGACAGTGATGTTAGCATATAATGTTCCGGCATCTGTCCATGCCAGTGTGCGCTGATATAATAATGACTGTCTGTAAATTGTTGACTTTGTTTACATTAATGTCATTTGTCTACAAATGTATAAATATATTTTATATTATTTAAGATAATCTGATTCGGAAGTGCACCTTTTGTGCAGATTTTCCTTTTTATTTTTGTGTAATCTTTGTACTGGGCAGTACTTGAAGTTAGACATTTGTTCAATAAGACCATAGGTTGCAAGGCAATAAGGACATAAGGACATAGTTGTGTGCAATATGTTACAGAACACAGCCCTTTGTTTATTATTATGATTTCATCTTGCTTGTATGCTGCACAATTTACATTACAGCACAGGTGTACAACTGAATGTTTACTCTGATCAATGTTCCTACACTAGTTCAATTTGTATTTTCTTCGAATAGTTTTTACTTGAATTACTTACATTTTAAAGAAAATAAATAACTGTTTTCATTCAACATTGTGCCCATTATTATCATCAGTGATTAAGTAACTCAGACTTTTAAAAACACACTTTTAAAGTATATCGTCTAATTATCGTCAAAATCACCAGAAATATTGAAATATGATTTTTTTGTCCATAATGCCCACCCCTGTCAGTCAGTTCTGCTTTATTATACAGGAAAGTGGGGAAAGTTGCAGTTTTTAATGAAAGAGCACTGGGCTGGATTCAAACCAATGCTGTAGAAGTTCAATGAGAACTGGCGGTACTGACTTAGACAAGTCTTTCTGTGCTGGAGCTCTGGTATGCCTATGGATTCATTTGATGATTGATCATTATGCTAGGCCCCTTGGAAGGTCACTTTCCAAAACAACTATTAAACAATTAACCATAAAATGTGAAGGTGCCCTACCGTACTGTAGATGTCCTGGAAGATTCATGATTGTCTTGTTTATTCATAAAGTACATCTCCAGTGTGTCTACCTTGCTGAACTCTACTGTGTTGATTTGTGATGCCCTGGCATTTTGGAAGACCTCAGTCACTTTGTTGGATGAGATGTAAGTAAAGATGCATTAGGTGGTAAACATCCAAAAGCAGATCAACACCCACAATTGGACTAAACATCTTTATTTGGGTGTCAACATCATTCCAGGAAGGGCAGTGTGTCTGTTTTCAGTCTTCCCTTTCTTTCCGGAACGCGTAAGCGGAACCGGCCAAGAAGAGCGAATGTCTCTTACTGAATGAGTGTCTGACTGACTGAGTACCCCTTGTTAAATAGCGTAGTGGTTAGAGAAGCAGATCTGTGAACTATAGGTCCTGAGTTCGTATCTCCTCGCATGCAAAGCTAAGTACGCTTTATGAATTATTACATATAGATGAAAACTTTGCTGGCTAAAACCGTCAGTATCTACTTTATAGTAAGCCTGAAATATAACCGCAAACTGTGTTATTGCGACTATTTCTGGTGGAATTTTGTAGTACGCATCCATATATGCATTTTGGGTCAGGATAGACAAACACATTTGCTGGCTACAACATACAGTAGTTACGTTATAGTAAGCCTTAACTGAAACTGTATACGGTTATATTGCATCTGTTTCTAGCATGGAAAAGTTAATCTTCAGTCTCACTAGCAATTGCTCAATTCCTATGACTATTCCAGTAAGTTAGTAGAAACTGGTAAAGCTTATTACTGGCTAATACACTGTTAAAACGGCCAGTGGCAAACACCATACGTAGACGCTGTTTGTGGTGGAGGTAAACTTAGTAAGAAACGTTAGTCAGTTTCACTGTATCAGTGTCCTTCACGAATGACCAATTAACTGTTAAAACATCCAGTGGCAGAAGAGGATTTGTTCAGCGTAGACACAAGAGGCTATACCGACACCCAGCAAGTGTTCTGCTCCGTGGTGTAGTGGTTAACGACATAGCCTTTTACATGGGCGAACCAGGTTCAAATCTCGAGAGGGCAACGCTTTCTATTGCTGGCTGGCTGAACTAGGCTTGCCGGGTTTCTTGTTTAAGGATAGTGGATACTTCGTGGTGGGGGTCAGTTGTTGCTGTTTTGTCTGTTTGGTTGCTGTGTTCCCCTGCGAGATGTGCTGCCAGTGAAGATAAACCATTATGTAACTCTGACTGCTTGTTTCTGTATAGTCTGTGGTTTAAAACACATACCAACCGGGTCCCCTCACCTTTTTGTCATCTAAGTCTAAATTGAAAGACAAAAACACCCTAGGCCCCCCATGGGAAGAGTCTGACACCCCATCACTACATGGTTTCCATTTAAATGTTAATTGTGTGCTTCCTCTGGAAGGATATGTTCAAGACTATTAAAGGACTGGGCGAAACAAATGGCATTCACATGTTGTTGACTTTTATTTTACCCAATGGATGAAGTGTAGAGAAGCGATGCAGCCTGTAGCATTGGGGGTCCAGTCCTGGTGTCCTCAATGCAATGTGACACACTTTGGTCAAAGGCCAAATTACTGGGATTCCAGCTTTGAACTTTTTAATTAAGATACACCATAGTGTTTAACATTCCCCACCAAACTTAGCATTTGGGCTCCAGTTTTAGCTGGTATGTAAACTGCTATTATTTGCAGATTTTCTCCACGCCATAAAAAAAAGAAAATGATTCATTCACTAACGCTTCGAAATACATCTGTAGATTGAAAAAAGACGCGGATGGTGCTGTGCACCAAAAGCATTTTGTGGTCATAACAGGCCCCCAGCAAACTAAATAACCACAGATGAAGAATGCACCAACATTCAAGCTCTGAAAATGTGTTTCTAATCTGTGCATGCTGGTGACAAGTAGGCTATATATAACAACATTTCTCTGAATAGGCCTAGAGCTATTAGACAACAATGCTTTACTTTAGGTGTAGTTAACAGTGACTATAAACTGATGATGACTAAATGTCCAATGTGGCCTCATACAATCATGGTCACCAAATCATACCCAGCTTGCAATTGTTTCATTCATTGTCTCATCATTCCATAACTATTTCCCAGTTCATTGAGTACAGTGCACTCAGTGTTCCATACATATTTACCCCAACTGCCGTGTCCAAACGAGGCTACAATGACAACCAATCTAACTATAGCTAATGTGTTAGCATAGAAATTCTGGGCTTTAACTGGGGAATGTTTCAGTACCTCATTGACATGGAAATGGCCTAATAGTATTTGAGAGAAACTGTACCCTCTGACCCCGTACGGTATACCATGAGATGTGACGATGTGCCATACACTTTTTCCCCCCTAATCTTAATCCCCAACAGTGTCACCAGCAAAGCACCCCCACACCATCACACCTCCTCCTCCATGCTTCATGGTGGGAAACAGGCATGTAGAATCCATCTGTTCACCTTTTCTACGTCGCACAAAGACACGGCGGTTGGAACCAAAGATCTCAACTTTGGACTCATCAGACCAAAGCACACATTTCTAGTGGTCTAATGTCCATTCCTTGAGTTTCTTGGCCCAAACAAATCTCTTCTGCTTGTTGCCTCTCCGTAACAGTGGTTTCCTAGCAGCTACTTAACCATGCATGCCTGATTTGCGCAGTCTCCTCTTAACAGTTGTTCTAGAGATGTCTGCTGCTAGAACTCTGTGTGGCATTCAGCTGGTCTCTAATCTGAGCTGCAGTTAACCTGCGATTTCTGAGGCTGGTGACTTGGATTAATTTATCCTCAGCAGGATAACTCTAGACTCTAGGTCTTCCTTTCCTGGGGCGGTCCCCATGTGAGCCAGTTTCGTTGTAGCGCTTGATGGTTTTTGCGACTGCACTTGGGGACACATTCAAAGTTTTCGCAATTTTCCGGACTGACTGACCTTCCTTTGTTAAAGTAATGATGGCCACTCGTTTCTCTTTACTTAGCTGATTGGTTCTTGCCATAATATGAATTCTAACAGTTGTCCAATAGGGCTGTCGGCTGTGTATCAACCTGACAACCTGCACAACACAACTGATGCACAACTGAATATAAGACATGTTTTCGGTTATTTCACACTTTTTTGTTAAGTACATAATTCCATATGTGTTCATTCATAGTTTTGATGACTTCAGTGAGAATCTACAATGTAAATAGTCATGAAAATAAAGAACTTATTGAATGAGAAGGTGTCCAAACTTTTGGCCTGTACTGTAGATATTCCATAAGAAAATCTACCATTTCCAGCTACAGTAGTCGTTTGCAGCATTCACAATGTCTGCACTGTATTTCGGATCAATTTGGTGTTATTATAATGGATGAAACATTTTATTTTCTTTCAGAAACAAAGAAATTTCTAAGTCACCTCAAACCTCAAACGCAATACATAAAAGTTTGCGCTGGAGTGCGAGGATTGAGATACTGGGGTGTTGAAGTTCATGGAGAATTCATTCTATTGCATTTTTATACATTTCTTTTCATTGTAAAGCTCATTGAATTGCTTCTATGTATGAATTGTGCTGTAGAAATAAACTTGCTTGCTTGTTTGCTTGCACAAGTTTAGAAATGAAGCAGATCGGACCCCAAAAATTGGACACTTGCACCAAAAATGAAATTGCACCAAAGGACATACAACAGATGGAGGGAATATTCTCACAGACTTGATTTGGAAAAAAGCTGTTCATTACCTAGCCATATGTTAGCAAAACTAATATAATAATATAGCAGATTTTTATGTTAGCCACTCTTAAGGCAATCATGCATTTCTTTGAATGGAGCTGTGGTATGCTATGTTTTATCAAAGTGAATGAATTGCTGGCAAAACTCCAATCGTAGGCCCAAACACTGCGTTCTATAAATCCTTTCAAATGGGGATATGGCTACTGTACTCCCAAGTTTTTTTGTTTGAGTAACTGTTTTCAGCTACAGACACCACCTAATTTTGATGTTCAGTGGGGATATGGCTACAGTACTTCCATATCCAAAAGTCTTGATTTACATTCTCCTTTGTAATGTAAAATACACTGTCACTGCATCAGATATATTTTTGCTTAGGCCAACAACAGAAAAACAAAAAAGGGTAACTCACATACATGAATGCATCAACTCAGTATTTGTAGTAAACATTTGGTCATGCCATTTCTTCGAGCAGTCTCGCCACACAGCCAACCTTTCTAAAAAAAAAAAATTGATCCGTAACCCGTCCAGGACAATAAAGCACTTTGGAATCCTTATCACTATATTGGAAACAGAGGAAACAGAAGTCCAGACATGTCCGGATAATCCCCACAATATGTGTCATATTCTTAGATAGTTTAATAAGAGACCCATAATGGCAATGTCTGCCCTTAATGGCAGTTTTTAATTTCCATCACTGGTATGTAACTTTTTTAGTAAGATTATTATTTTGTAAGTCATAATTATTATTTTTGCTCAGTGACCACCTAATTATCAAAAGATTAATGCAAAAATTTTTGGTTGAACTACCTGTGCATTTCAGCTAACTTATTGAAATGTAAATCTAAAACAATTATCTATTTTTCTCTTGGCTAAGCCTGTGGCCGCTATCTACCTATAGTGCCTATCTGCTTATTAAAGGCTTATTAACTATTTCTTATTAACTTTGAAAAGGGCTACATCTGTGTCCCAAAACTAAACAATGTACTCTTATAAGGCATTCTGGCATTTCACTGAAGGGGGCAGGGAGCAGGGAAATGCCGTTTTTTATCAAAGTGATAAAATTGTGTGCAAAACTCTAATCATATGGGAGTTTAGGCTACAAGTTAATACATTTTCATGTAGATTTACTTGCTTCGTGAGATCAATGTTCATCCCAGGACAGTCCTCCCGAAATAGTCTTTTTACCAAACCAACTGTCGCAACCAAACTGTTTGGAATACAAATGTATTACCCCCTAAGGGCTTGTGTACATTACCAGAGGGAGGAAATAAAACACTAGATAGTCTTCTTTGTTGACTTGATCATTTCCATCGCATTTAGATTTTCACCACAAGTTTTGAGACGTACCACGCAAGGCTGTAGTGGTCAATTGTGGACAAACTAAGCAATATACGTGCACAGAAACTTGATACAGTTCAGACAATTCTCAAAATTGCGGGGGGCTCCTTCGACAAGGTGGCGTCTTGAGCTATTGATATCTGCAAGTTTACCAAACAAAATAATCTAGCGTCTCGTCTTGTTTGTTTCGTTCTTAAAAATCTAGCATGCTGTAAACATGTCCTTAGTTTCACTTAGTGGATTCTTAGGAACACAGGCAAGTCTTGTCTTTTTTTAGAAAAGGGGTTAAATAACTGATTACAGCATGGAAATACTTGAATGTTCTACACAGGTATTTCCCTTTTTTTTTTTTTTTTACCATATATTTGCTTAGTACAGAAATTAATAGAATATACTTTTTAATTTTTTTTTATATTATTCTTACATTTGTTATACACTCAAACAGGATGTTTACCTCCTCCGGTCCTCTTTATTTCTGCCTTGGTATACAGAGGAACTGGAATTGATGTACGGAAATTAATACATCTTGAATGGTTGTTAATGTTGTAGGTTTATCCTGGTATACGTTAGTGGCTTAGTGTTTAGTATTTATCTCCATCAGGTCCACAGCATGTAAATTAAACATGGGCCACACCTACCAAAGTAATAATCATGATTGCTTTAATTTTTATTTCTAAATTGATAAGTATGCTGGTTAAGTTACATGTATATAATATGTTCATGAAAGTTGATAAGAATGTTCTTTGTTCCCTATCCCTAAAGCCATACCCTAATCTATATTTAACCTTAGCCTAAACTTAACGTAACATTAATGCATAACCTCAAATGTAACTATTAGTTCCTAAACATGAAAGGAACCTTAATTCAAATTTCAAAATATGTTTTTCACTAAACTTAAACCCCTTAGCTGAAATGGCTGTTTCCGTAGTTGGGATGTGATAAGAAACCTTGTGGGGAACGCCCCCCTCCAGACTATCCACCGCACAAGTGTTGCCTGCACTGAGCAGGGTGAATGCACGCAAGGCTGCTGGTCCTAATGGCGTCCCCGGGCGTGTGCTCAGAGCATGTGCTGGGTAGCTGGCTGAGGTATTTACCGACATTTCAACCTGTCACTGGCACACGCGGTTGTCCCAATGTGCTTCAAGACTGTAACCATTGTTTCAGTACCGAAGCAGTCGACCGCGTCTAGTCTGAATTACTTTAGACTGGTTGCACTCACCCCACAATCATGAAGTGCTTCGAAAGACTAGTACTGGCTCGCCTTAAGTCCTGCCTTCCCCCAACACTGGATCCCTATCAGTTTGCCTAACGGTCGAAAGGTCTACAGAGAACACAATCTCCACGGCTCTACACTCGGCTCTGACCCACCTGGACAAAACCAACACCTATGTGAGAATGCTCTTAATAGACTTCAGCTCAGCATTCAACACTGTCATCTCCTCTAGGGTGGTTAACAAACTCCATGACCTGGGATCAGATCATCTCTCTGCAACTGGACTCTGGATTTCCTAACCAACAGACCCCCGTGTGTCAGGTTAGACAACTTCACCTCCTCCACCCTGATCCTGAACACTGGTGTACCACAAGGCTGTGTGATGAGCCCTCTCTTGTACTCCCACTGCACCCATGACTGCGTTCCTGTACGCAGTTCTAACACCATTGTCAAGTTTGCAGACTCAATGGTGGTAGGCCTACCGGGAACAGCCTACAGGGAAGAGGTCATGCGCCTGGCGGCATGGTGCGCTGACAACAACCTGGCCGTCAATGCAAAGAATACTAAGGAACTCTTTGTGGATTACAGGAAGTCTAAAAGCTGCAGCCACACCCCAGTCATCATCGATGGTACTGAGGTGGAGCGTGTGTCCATCTTCAAATATTTGGGTGTCCACATCTCCGCGGACCTCTCCTGGTCCCTCCACCTCACCTTTGGAGAAAAAAAGAAAAAAAACGCCCAGCAGTGCAAAAACTTTTTGAGGAGACTGAAGAAAGCCCGCCTGTCTTCCAGGTTCCTTGCAAACTTTTACCACTGTATTATCTCGAGCATTCTGACACATTGCGCCACAGTGTGGTTTAGCAGCTGCCCCATAGCCAACCACGAAGGCCCTGCAACGGCTGGTGAAAAGTGCCCAGCACATCACTGGTGCCCAGCTCCCTGCCATCGCTCCCTGCCAGACCTCCAGTGCAAGCGGTTCTGTGCAGGGCGAACAGGATCCTCAGGGACCCTCCACATCTATTCCACTAACTGTTTGCCCTCCTTCAATCAGACAGGCGGTACAGATCTTTGGTCCCGCACCAGCAGGCTCAGGAACAGTTTCTTCCCATCCACTGTAACCCCCCACCTCTCAGGGCCTTGTTGCACTACTCCTTTGTACTACTCTGACACTGATAATGGAAGTTTTTCAGTTGTTACAGGTACCTGTCTACATCTTGACTCACCGCTTCTGTCCCTGCGTTTCAGTGGCACATACACCTTGTACATTCAATTTGCCTCTTTGCACATTTAGAATTGCCATTGTGCTTGCATTTATATATATATATATATTATTATTTTTTTTACAGTTGTTGCACACACATCTACCTCAGGAACATTAGTGCTGCTGTCTCTGCATCCCAGTTGCTCATGCTACCCTACTACATTACTCCTTTGTTTGCCTTGTTTGCACATCTAAAATGCCATTTAAGAATTTGCCATTTGTACCCGAACAACTGTTATCCCACTTGTAACATTGTAACACTATACCTAAACTTTCTGCCCTCCTCTATTTGCCTTAATTGCCCATTTAGTATTGCCATTTGCACTGCATTTGCCTTCATTGCCCATTGCCCATACTATATATAATGTTTAGCCCTCTGTTTGCACTTCTGGTTAGATCCTAACTGCATTTCGTTGTACTGTACTTGTACTGTTCAATGACAATGAAGTTGAATCTAATCTAATGTAACTGAAAATCTAACATTAGCCCTTTGTAAGTTTTACCCTAAACCTTACCCCCTAAGCCAGAAATGTACTTTGTCCTCACGAGAACCGGCAAAAGGTCTTAATAAGGTCAGTTCTTTCATGTTTTACTCTCCTTGTGAGGTCTCAATCTGTTAAACCACAACACACACGATGTTACCCTCAATTTCATAACCAGTTTCACTGGTTGTTTGTATTGTTACAACCAAGGAATCTGTGGATGCATTTATTTACTGAAGTTAATCAGGCAGAACATTAAACTGGGAGCATCGACGTTACCCCTGCCTTGCCCTCTCCTGTTAACGTTTGTCCTGCTGAGATCTATGCCCGGTACTGAGTGAGAGCATGAAGTTCAATGCTGAATGTCAGGGTCACTCCAGTTACAGACACAATAGTGACATTGTAACCACCCCCTGAGAAGGTGATGCTACAGTCACGTCCTGCTCTCAAGAATGCTTGTGACGTCAGTTGAAGTTCACCTGTGTGAAGTTGTACACACAATGCCAAATCCCTTTCTTAGGCCAATATGCAGTCTTGATTTCACAACACGTCCCCCAAATGTACACGTGTTGTGACATTCCAGCTGTCTTCCCTTTCTGACACTGTCCTTGTTTGGTTGAGTGTATAGACGACCGTCCTCACTTAACAGGAAAATGAGGCCGCTACCTGCAGAGCATTTGTTTGCAGTGATGTGACTGAACACTGCTGAACTGACTGCAGTTGTTCTCCTGTGGCTGTGGGCGAGATGCTGACCAAATGAACAATGCAAGCCCTGTTTGGCTGACTCCCATGCTTCATGCAGCCTTAGCTGTTCCTTTGTAGTGTCTCCGGCAGGCCTCTCCTCTGCATACTATCCTCCCGTTTATGCAGATATGCCCCCTGGAGGTGGGGAATATTTGAATTACTTAAATTGAATTTCTAACAGGATATAACAAAGCAATTTCCTTAACTCACATCGACATGGTTTCTTTTACATTCTCTATATTTCAATTAGAATGGAAAGAATCAAGAGTGGGCTCCCTTCTCTGGACAGCGTTAATAAGGGCTTGTGGGGGAAAAAAGAAATTTTAAAGGCTGCACAGCAGCTGCCTCTCTTGATTTATAAAAGCTGGATGACTGTCAAATGGAGCGTGGACAAGGCATGCATGTTTGTCTCCCAGTTGTTCAGTGTTTTTCCCCAAAAAATAGCAAGGATATAGTGTGCCTGATATTTGGTCAGATGCTAGAGGCATGAACTCATTTTTGGGTTGGGTTCAGCTTTAGTACCTCACTACACAGCTGTAGTACAAGCCCACAGTGTAATATGGAAAAGCACTTGTAGACCCATTCGCTGCAGTGCATTTGTTTATTCTCATTTGAGACATGTTATACAACAGCCTTGATCTGTTTGGTGTATTATGAAGTTGCCTTGCTATTTGGGAGCCTGTTATTGCAGGAATGCAAGGTGATCGTAAAGTTCCTTTTAAAACCAAAACACAAATAGAGTGTAACGCAGGGAGACACAGGGAACAGGCACAGAGGATCTGTTCAAGGCCCTGGAGGGTGTTTTATTAAACTCAAGAGAAGTATTAGGGGAGGGGGGAGGGAGGAATCAAAGCCCAATGTCAAACCCCATTTCTGGGGAGGCAGGGTCCAGAAGCTTCCAGGATTTTTAGTTTGGGGTGTTGGTCCAACTCATTCGCGTTGAAATGGGTGTCTGAATTAATTCTTTATCGCATTAATCAGAAATAAAAATACAAGCTAGCACAGCAGGATATATACAGGTGCTGGTCAAATAGTTGATTTATTTCAGTAATTCCATTAAAAAAGTTAAACTTGTATAATGTATACATTCATTCCACACACACTGATATATTTCAAGTGTTTATTTCCTTTAATTTTGATGATTATAACTGACAACTAATGAAAACCCCAAATTCAGTATCTCAGAAAATTGTGAAAATTGTGAAAAGGTTCAATATTGAAGACACCTGGTGCCACACTCTAACCAGCTAATTAACCCAAAACAACTGCAAAGGCCTTTAAATGGTCTCTCAGTCTAATTCTGTAGGCAACACAATCATGGGGAAGACTGCTGACTTGACAGCTGTCCAAAAGACGACCATTGACACCTTGTACAAGAAGGGCAAGACACAAAAGGTCATAGCTAAGAGGCTGGCTGTTCACAGAGCTCTGTGTCCAAGCACATTAATAGAGAGGCGAAGGGAAGGAAAAGATATGGTAGAAAACAGTGTACAAGCAATAGGGATAACCGCACCCTGGAGAGGATTGTGAAACACAACCCATTCATTTTTGTGGGGGAGATTCACAAAGAGTGGACTGCAGCTGGAGTCAGTGCTTCAAGAACCACCACACACAGACGTATGCAAGACATGGGTTTCAGCTGTCGCATTCCTTGTGTCAAGCCACTCTTGAACAAGACACAGCGTCAGAAGCATCTCGCCTGGGCTAAAGACAAAAAGGACTGGACTGCTGCTGAGTTCTGTTCTCTGATTAAAGTAAATTTAACCTTTGGAAATCAAGGTCCCAGAGTCTGGAGGAAGAGAGGAGAGGCACAGAATCCACGTTGCTTGAAGTCCAGTGTAAAGTTTCCACAGTCAGTGATGGTTTGGGTTGCCATGTCATCTGCTGGTGTTGGTCCACTGTGTTTTCTGAGGTCCAAGGTCAACGCAGCCGTCTACCAGGAAGTTTTAGAGCACTTCATGCTTGCTGCTGCTGACCAACTTTATGGAGATGCAGATTTCATTTTCCAACAGGACTTGGCACCTGCACACAGTGCCAAAGCTACCAGTACCTGGTTTAAGGACCATGGTATCCCTGTTCTTAATTGGCCAGCAAACTCGCCTGACCTTAACCCTATAGAAAATATATGGGGTATTGTGAAGAGGAAGATGCGATACGCCAGACCCAACAATGCAGAAGAGCTGAAGGCCACTATCAGAGCAAGCTGGGCTCTCATAACACCTGAGCAGTGCCACAGGCTGATCGACTCTATTCCACGCCACATTGCTGCAGTAATTCAGGCAAAAGTAGCCCCAACTAAGTATTGAGTGCTGTACATGCTCATACTTTTCATGTTCATAATTTTCAGTTGGCCAACATTTCTCAAAATATTTTTTTTGAATTGGTCTTAAGTAATATTTTCAGAGATACTGAATTTGAGATTTTCATTAGTTGTCAGTTATAATCATGACAATTAAAAGAAATAAAAAATTTAAATATATCAGTCTTTGTGTAATGAATGAATATAATATACAAGTTTCACTTTTTTAACGGAATTACTGAAATAAATCAACTTTTTGATGATATTCTAATTTGATGACCAGCACCTGTAGGTGCTCATCCAATTTTGCTGGGTGTACTGTGGAACCCTCGGTTAGAGGCTTTTTTGTGTGGGGTCCAATAAACACACAGAAGGGAGGACAGTTGTTTCTTTTCTTAAAAAATAATTAAATAAACTGACCCTGAATGGACCTTCTTTTGTCTTGTATGTTTTATGCCCAGTAAGTCATATCTGTAAATATCTTTGACATTGGTCTTTATATGATCTCCTTTTAGTTTGGTCTTTTTCAAATTGTTTATTTTATTTTTATGCTAACACTAATGTCATGCCTAAGGATTTGTTCATTTTCACTAAAGAAGTTGGACTACACTACGAGGTACACACTTCACGTATTGAGCAAGAAGTGAAGATGATTTCACCCAAATATTTATTTTTCTGGTGTCCCGTTTAATAATGGGAACATACTTGTTATCTTTTCGATTCTTTTGCTTTATTTAATAAAAAATCTGTATAGCAATGGATTGTATTTCTTTCATCCTTAAGCAAATGGCTGTCTTTAGCTTGATGAGGGTTTTTCAGTCTCAATTATAAACAGGGATAAAGGTGAAGCTCTCAATACAATAATGGGATGGACTGTTGTCCCCTGCAATGAGTAACAGAACTCTAAGTGGTCTTTCCTGCTTGATAAATGTGACCTGTGCGCTATAATAAAAGCCTAATTCATTTAGTACATGGGCAGAATGATTCTTGTCACGGCTGTGAAACCAAAGCTGTGACTCGTTCTTTGATGTTGACGTTTTTACTGAACTGTGTACATATGAAAAAATATTATTTATCAGAACTATTTGTACTTCCTCTAATGAAAGAATTTGACCTAACTTGACCAGATTGTAAACGTTTGTGTCATTTTTCTTTTCTGTACTCTGACTTAAACTCCCTTTACTCCCCCCAAGTCCCTGTTGTATTGGAGAATGTGGTACGTACTTCCGGGAAGGATGCTGGAGTTATTCAGGCAATGTGTAAATACCATTGGGGCAGTGGGGGAGACATGGACTACTGAGACTAGAGTAATGTGCTGAGGCATCGTTCTTAATTGACTAGGTTTTTTTGCGGTTGGCAGCTATGTGTGTTATTTTTTTGGATTAGGTGTGGTCAATACATTCTCTGACGCACAACTACATTTTGACTAACATTGGAGAAAAATTAATAAAAACAAGTCCGGTCCTCCATTGATGTGGCCCTTCAGCCCTGGTTTTTGTCTGGTCTAAATTGGGTAGCTTTCTTATTTTGAGTCATTCTGACCAGTGATTCAAGGAGACGTGCTAGGGTGGCTTGATGCATCACCTGGCGTAGCTGAAGTCACCAAAGCAGTCATGTTGAGCGGCACGTCGTTCCTCTAATGTTTGTAGAACTAGAAAAAAAAATATATAACAGTGCATTCCACATACAGGATGTCTTCTAAGTCGGGGAGAATAGAATAATGTGTTTATCAGGAAGATGTTCATGAGTACTAAACGCTTTGGCTGCCAGTGAAATGAGACCAACAAAGAAACAGGAAAGGGCAGTGGCAGAGCGCATGGCAGTCTTTTCCAACTTGGAAACCACCAAAACAACAACTTCAGAAAATGTTAATATTAAGGTGATGGTTTGTAGTCTTACAGTAATCTGAAGACTTCCTTTATTCTTGGAGCACACAGTGACGTTTATACAGTTTAACAAACATATCCCTTTTCTGTAGTATTTAGAAGCGCACACAAAAAAGGTTATTTCCTTGTTTAACTGATGTTAACAGCCATGAAACGGAAACCTACTCATGACTGCTTCATTCCAGCTTCACTGAATCAAAACAAGCTAGTGAGCATTGAGACCATCCAGGGTCCACCTCTCTGTCTGTCTGGCCTGGGCTTGGAGCTGGAACAATAACAGTGGATAGAAGCCAGGAACAGAGCCAGCCACAGCTTTTGGCTTTGGAACAGAGCCCAGGAGACCCATAGCATCCACTGCTCCATGGTTGCTCGACCCTTTGTGGCAGCGGGTAACCTGGTGGTTGGAGAATGTGACCAGTTACAAGAACGTTGTGCATTCAAATCCCAGAGCCAAATCCCTTATAAAGGCAGTTTACCTTAATTGCTGATTAAGAGCGGTTGGGTTAAATGGAAATCCCAATTCTCTGTGGAATCTGTGCCGAGTGACAAATATCCACTATATCCGCCGATGCAGCAGTGGAAATTTGGTGACTGCAGCACCCAAATGTTTACCAGACCTCCTTTTAGAGGTTATATAAAAATGTATATTAGCTTTCTGATGTCATGTCAGGCTTTTTTGTTGTCATAAAGCATACCAGCATATTAATTGACCTATCTTCAAATTACAAAAGAAATATGGAATCTGCAATGCTGGTTCCAGTTTCATTTTTGGCCAACATGCATTATAAGCTAATACTTCATGAATTTACTATCACAAGTCAGTATGCACAATTGCTATCCAACTAATCAGCTAGAGTTAGCTTTGATGTTTGCACTATGTTTTTTAGCCAGTGAACAACGAAAACTTAGTAAACCGACTTATTTATTTTGGAAATAGTCTACATAAAACTAACTAATCAAAACATTTTATATAGTCATGCAAGCTTGCTGGGTAACTTTAGCTATTTAGCCATCTAACTAGCCTAACTGGCTGATTTTGCTCAGTGATATTGTTAACCGGAGCTTAAAAAATAAAGGACAAGTAGGAACCCTCATAAGCTAGAACTCACTATTGGTGTGTAGATGTGCTTGTCCTTGTTCATTAAAGCCATTGTACTTCTCTGGACAATTTTCCTTTCAGCCTGCAAAATTGCATGATAGCCAGGTTGACATATTTTCTCTAATTTTTAAATGGCTGAAGCGTGACGGGAGCCCTCTACCCACCCTCAATGGTAGGCTTTTCATAACTGAGATTGAGAAACAATAGTTGCTTATTATTGATTATTATTGATTGATTATTTCTTATTACATGAAGAGCTGGATGTTGCCATTCTGGATTTTATGGTTTGCCTAAAAGCAGGAAATGTAGTGGCCCGTTTCCACCATCAGAGTTGGCGAGTAAGAGTTGGAGGGGTATGTAATGGATTACAAAAAACTATAACTGTAATCTTTTACGTTACCAACTAAAATAATCAGATTACAGATACCTTTTGAATAAATAAAAGATTACTTTTGGATTACTTCATTTGAAAATAATAGGTGTGTGAATAATTTACTCAAAATAACAATTGAGCGCCAGTTGTTTGTGTGTGTGTGTGTGCGCTCATCATGTGTGCAAATGTGGATTTGCACAACCAGTTTAGTGACTGATGAAGCGCTAGTTTAATTGGTAAAAACCGAGTGCATCTATGCTAATACTCGCAATCCCATTAAAATGTACTTATCTACTCAACGCATCTTTCTCAGAACAATGATAGGCTATAGGCCTCCTTCGTGTTATATTTTTCAAGTTTCAAGGTTTATTTGTCAAATGCACCCTACAACACAGCCAAGTAGAGTTGCACTGAACAACTCAGACAGGATTTTTTTTTAAGATTAGAATTTGAATATGAATTTGACGCAACCACCTCAACTCCGTGTTACGGCTTGTGATACCTAGAGGTGGCGCCCCAGGTGCCGAAGCACTTTTGGTGAAGCTGTGAGGTCGTAAGTGCAGAAGATACCGAACCAACACAGTTCACGAGTACGTGTCAGGGGATTTTATTCGTTCCCGATGACAATGAGCAAATAATAAATGATAACAGAAACATAGCCTATAAACAAAAAACCACCAACCTGTCTCCAACCGACCCGCATGGGAAAAAAAAGGGGAAAAGGGGTCCGACCGTAACCAAAACAAAGAACTAAGCAAAAGATGTAATCTTCCTGACTAACAAAAGGTTCCCTAACTGGCACTCTAATAAGGCGCCCTTTACAAAACATACAGTGGTTGGTTCGTTCGGTACTTCCTAGTGTGTTTAGACATACAGTTACCTACGGACAAGTATACCCGCGGGCAGCTCTGACTATACACCTTCCCCTCCTCCCCTACGGAGGGGACAGGTGGTTAACACAAATTCCAAAATAAACCAAACACTTAAACTACAATTATAACTCGGTTCTTCATACCATACAAAAACAATTTCGCTCTCTCCCATTTTCTCTCCTCCTCTCCACCATCTCAACCACTCCTTAAATCCTCCGTAAGTCCCGCATGACACGGTCAACGACTCGGCGCAACAGCTGCGGCAGATCACGGTTGATTACCCCGCGGAACATAAGTCAACAGGCGGAGTAAGAAAAAAAAGAAACACCTACAGCCGCCACACGTTCAACACGAAAAATAATATTATGAAACAAAAGAAGCTACTGGGACACGTAACACGCCCCCCCCCCAAAAGAAAACAACACAACAAGTGTCTGTTTTTCATAAATGAAACAAAGTATAACGTGGACCTCAGATTCTCAAAGCTCCTCCCATGATCGGGATAGGGCATCAGCTACCACATTGTCACTTCCTTTGACGCGACAGATCTGGATGTTGTAGCTCTGCACCAACAATGCCCACCTCATGAGTCGGCGATTTTTGTTGTACATCCTGTGAAGAAAAACTAACGGGTTGTGGTCCGTATATACAGAAACTGGCAGCGTACTGGAACCGACATAGACCTCAAAGAACTGAAGTGCCAATAACAAAGCAAGAGTCTCCTGCTCTATGGTGGAGTACCGTGCCTGGCACGCGGTGAACTTCCGAGAAAAATAACACACTGGGCGGTCAATTCCCGCCTCATCCTCTTGTAAAAGGACCGCACCGGCACCCATAAGACTTGCGTCTGTTTCCATTTTAAAAGGTTTACTAAAATCGGGAGCCGCAAGCACCGGAGCAGAACATAACAAAAGCTTCGCGGACTCGAACGCTTGTTGGCACTCAGGACTCCATGTGAAAGTCACCTTGGGGCTCACCAACGCGGTGAGGGGTGCCAACACTGCCGAAAGATTTCGACAAAAGGATCTATAATATCCTACCATCCCCAAAAACCGCCGTAACTGACGACGAGTAAGAGGCACAGGGTACTCAGTGATAGCCTCTACCTTCTTCTGTATGGGACGCACCTGTCCTCGTCCAACTTCTTTACCCAAGTAAGTAACGGTCGCTTTACCAAATTCACATTTGGCCAAGTTCAATGTGAGAGACGCGGCCTGCAACCTCTCGAACACCACCTTTAAAGTGGCCATATGTTCAACCCAAGTAGGTGAATAAACGACCAAATCGTCTAAATATGCCGTGCAATTTCTGACACCAACCAGCACCTTATTAATAAGTCTCTGAAATGTAGCCGGCGCATTTCGCATTCCAAAAGCCATAACAGTATACTCCAAGAATTCATCTGGTGTAACAAACGCCGAAACGGTAGCAGCACGATCTGTCAAGGGTACTTGCCAGTAACCTTTCAGCATGTCTAACTTGCTCACGTATTTTGCAGCACCAATAGTGTCAACACAATCATCCATACGTGGCATAGGATAAGCGTCAGGGACCGTAACCGTATTAATCTTTCGGTAGTCTGTGCACAACCGAACGGTGCCATCTGGTTTTGGTACCAATATGCACGGGGAACTCCACGGGCTACAACTAGGTTTTGCCATACCGTGCTCAGTTAAATACTCCGTTTCCTTTCGTAGGAGTTCCCGTTTCGTGGCGTTCACGCGATAAGGATGCTGGCGGATAGGATTACTGCTACCAATATCAATGTCATGCTCCAAAACGGTTGTTCGCCCCGGTACGTCCTGAAAAACAGTAGGAAACGTCCTAATTAGGGTGGTGACATCCTCCTGTTTTTTATCATTAAGGTGTGGCATCAGTGTCTGTAATCTTGTTAACAATACTGAATTGCATAACCTTTCTCCGTTTAGGTGGTTAACCCGAAACGCCAACCCATCATCTGTGTCAGGGTGATGATCATCGTTTCCTACAGAGACAACCATGGAGACTGGTAGTACTGTTGTCGATGTATCTTCAGTTAGATCGGACTTCATAGAAACATTGGTTCGCTCGTGGTACTTTTTCAGCATGTTAACATGACACAGACGAGACGAACGTCTACGCTCGGGTGTTTTCACAATGTAATCTGTATTACTGACCTTTTCCTTGATTACGTATGGACCAGAATAACGGGCAGACAATGATGAACCCTGCACGGGCAACAGAACAAGAACGAGATCTCCCTTCTGGAACTGACGGCTTTCAGACTTTGTATCATACTGTTGCTTCATCCTTTTCTGTGCTCTGGACAGACTTTTCTGGGATAACCTCCACGCTTCCTGCATACGAGTACGCATTTGTCCAACATAAACACTAACCGTACGGGGTAACGTTTTAGGGAATTCCGCGCACAGAACATTTTCCTGTACAAGTGCTAATGGACCTCGAGGTGTGCGACCGAACACCAACTCGGCCGGACTATAGCCCAGTGACTCCTGCACTACCTCTCTAATAGCAAATAACACGTAAGGTACACCTTCATCCCAGTCATTCTCCTCACTAAAACAATACTTTTTGAGCATTGACTTAAGCGTTTGATGCCATCGCTCTAACGCACCTTGACTCTCCGGGTGGTATGGACTAGATACCCGGTGTCGAATAGAAAAAGACTGTAAAACCTGTGCTAGGAGCTTGGACATAAAATTACTGCCCTGGTCCGTCTGTATCTCCTTTGGAAGCCCGAATGTCGTAAAAAACTTTATTAAGGATTTCGTAACGGTTCTGGCAGTGATGTTCCGTAGAGGCACGCCCTCGGGATACCGAGACGCACAGCACATAATTGTTAAAAGGTATTGGTTACCAGCACGCGTTCGGGGTAGAGGACCCACACAATCTATAACCACTCGTTCAAAAGGTTCCCCCATCACCGGAATCGGCTGAAGAGGAGCACGGGGTATTGTCTGATTCGGTTTCCCAACAACCTGACATACATGACAGGTATTACAGTAGTCCACTACATCCTTTTTCAACCCAGGCCAAAAGAAGTACTGCAACACCCTATGGTAGGTTTTATTCACGCCCAAATGTCCAGCCCATTCAGGATCGTGGGCGATCGACAACACTTTAGGACGAAACTTAACAGGTAACACAATCTGTGTCACAACCGCCCAGGCTGCATCCGGAGCATACGCGGACCATTTACGCATTAATATACCTTTTTCCATGAAAAAACATTTCTTCTTACCTGCAGCTTCTTTACTCGACACTACCTCTTCAAAACTCCTAGCAAGACTATCATCCACTTCCTGTGCTTTTCGCACCTTCTTAGTCGTCATCTCAGACAGTACTTCGCTCAAGTCCGATGTCTTCCTTTTTTCCTTATCATTTACAACAGGTACTTTCTTCATTGTCGGCTCACTGTGTTTTTCAATTATTGAGTCAGCCAGGTTAATCACGTCACCCAACCTCTTTCTTTCTGCACGGGTTACCACACAGGCTGGGAACACAACGACATCTTCGGCAATTTCCTCCACCCACGGTAAAACACTGGCTAAAATCAGCGACTGTGCAGCCCCCGTGTCACGTAAGATGTCAACTGTACATTTCATGCCGGGGTCGTTAGGCAACGACACCCAACCAACAGACACAAAAGGAGCGTAGCAGGGGTCAGGAGATTCATTCACTTGGTCCTTCTTCCTTACTGGATCCACTAACCCTACCCCTGTAGGATTTCCACGCTTCCTACAGGGGTATGATTTTCGCTTGGGGTGCGAGAGGTCCCGGGTTCAGATCCTGGACGAGCCCCCATGTTACGGCTTGTGATACCTAGAGGTGGCGCCCCAGGTGCCGAAGCACTTTTGGTGAAGCTGTGAGGTCGTAAGTGCAGAAGATACCGAACCAACACAGTTCACGAGTACGTGTCAGGGGATTTTATTCGTTCCCGATGACAATGAGCAAATAATAAATGATAACAGAAACATAGCCTATAAACAAAAAACCACCAACCTGTCTCCAACCGACCCGCATGGGGAAAAAAAGGGGAAAAGGGGTCCGACCGTAACCAAAACAAAGAACTAAGCAAAAGATGTAATCTTCCTGACTAACAAAAGGTTCCCTAACTGGCACTCTAATAAGGCGCCCTTTACAAAACATACAGTGGTTGGTTCGTTCGGTACTTCCTAGTGTGTTTAGACATACAGTTACCTACGGACAAGTATACCGGCGGGCAGCTCTGACTATACACCTTCCCCTCCTCCCCTACGGAGGGACAGGTGGTTAACACAAATTCCAAAATAAACCAAACACTTAAACTACAATTATAACTCGGTTCTTCATACCATACAAAAACAATTTCGCGCTCTCCCATTTTCTCTCCTCCTCTCCACCATCTCAACCACTCCTTAAATCCTCCGTAAGTCCCGCATGACACGGTCAACGACTCGGCGCAACAGCTGCGGCAGATCACGGTTGATTACCCCGCGGAACATAAGTCAACAGGCGGAGTAAGAAAAAAAAGAAACACCTACAGCCGCCACACGTTCAACACGAAAAATAATATTATGAAACAAAAGAAGCTACTGGGACACGTAACACTCCGTCCATACAGGTAGGCCTTGTGATTCTGTTTGCTTTGCATCTCAGAATATTGCATCCATTGGTGAACATTGGATGCTGACCAAATTGACTTTAAGCTAAGAGTGCAGGTGTATGATCACAGTTTATTTATTTCATTAGCATTTAGAAATTCCATCGGTGGTGGCCCTAAAAATCACAAGTTACTTTGCACAGGAAAATGTATTTGTATGCAGATCTTCACGATTGAAAAGTGTGCATTCGCCTGGGGTTTCTGTAACGTTTTGACAAAGTTGGTGGTCGTGGAGTAAAACATCAGACTACTGCAGATGTACTGTACACGTGATAAGCTATGGATATCTTTTTTTTTTTTTTATACAACAAGGTCATGAACATTTTTGATTATTTTTCAACAATGTTTTGAAGCAATTAAAAACATGAATGAAACAAATAACAGAAAAGGCTAACACATCCTTTGATTTTGGGCTATGTTCAGATAAACTGCCAGATTCTGGAAGATCAAGGATTATTTGATTAATTGGAATGACTGAATATCTGACAGCCCTTTAGCACAATAATTTTGAAGTAGAAAGCAGTGGTTTCGATACCCTTTCCAAAGGCTCTGTACAAAACCCATAAAGGTAAATGCAAATTACATTTTTGGGCAGCTATGTAAGTTTCTCCCTTTTACCCTTGATAAAAGGGAGCAATGACTGCTATAAAAACCTTTAATTCTGTAATGATTCCTTTTTTATTCTTCATAGTCACTCTTCTTTTTTTCACGAAGGTAGGTGTCAAATGCACTTAAAAAAAAAATCCCTTTAAAGCACTTTACCTTAATTGCTGATATATGCCCATAAAAATTGCTACAAATAAACATTCTACTTATGTAAGTACATTTCAGTCTTAAGGAACTGTGTTGTGGCCTTCTATGGCTTCTTATTTAAATGGGAAGTTGGCATGGATGTGGCGTCTAATTTTATACTTGAAGACTCAGTGACCCCATGATTTAAGCAAGTTCTGAAACATTCACCTCTCATTAATATGACACAGCACCATGTCTGTGAGACACTGTCTCTGGCCTTATACAGAGTCATTGAATTCCCTCAGCCCTCATTCTTTGTTGGATGTAGGGCAGCACAATAGATCCATTGCCCTGGTGTGGTGGTCAGCTAAAAAACTAATGTCCTGCGACCCTTGTAATGCACTGCCATTGTGTTAGTGTGGGAAATGTGACTGGAAAAACACGTTAGGGCTATAGCATAACATTCAGATTGGCTTTCTTCTTCCTGGTCTGGGGATGGTACTGCAACAGTAGAAATCGGTAATGATCCTTATGAGGTATATGACTCTGTGAGCCACTCGTGAAGTTTCGGAAGCTTCTCTGTTTTCTCAGGTGAAAAACAAAAGCCTATGGATAACAACAGGCAGAAGAGGGTGACTCAGCTAGAGCGATAGGGAGTGAGCTGTGCCCTGGCAGGAAGCACCTGTCCTAGGGCCATTATCAAAGGGCTCCCAGGCTGCAGCTGCAAAGTCTGACATAGAAGCACATTGTGTTTTTCTACTGTCCAGGACAAAGCTGTTTACCCTGTGCTGTTCTATCATCAAACAAACTGTACTCCTCAAATAGACTGATGTTTTGTTGTTGTTGTTGTTGTTGTTGTTGTTGTTGTTGTTGTGTTTTTGCTTTGCTTAACAACAGTGTGTTATTATAAATTCTAGAACCCGCACTACTCTCACCAGTAACTGACTATATAAGGGCTATTCCACATGACAGTCAGTCTACATATTAAAACATGAAAACTATATTTTTCATATTAGGCCATGTTCTTTATCATTGAGGTCTATATTATTGAGTGTGTAATTTAGAATAGGTGGCTTGTCTCAAATAAGGCTTTTCAGTTACTCATATTTAACTGCTTTCAGAAAGCACTCATATAGGCTACAATGAACAAAAATATTAACACAGTCACAATGAGTGTTGTTTCATGATCTGAAAATCCCAGAAGAGCACCTTATTTTTCTGAGATTTCCCCCCCCAATATAACTTCCCTGTTTAGTTATGTCTTTGCCAACACAATCTTTCATCCTGCCCGATTTTGAGAATGCTTGCAGATTGAAGGAATGTCCACTGGAGGTGTTGCCAAATAATTTCATATTAATTGCTTTGCCATAATCTGCCTCCACTGTAATTTGATAGAATTGAACAGTAACTCACAACCGCAGTCCCAAGTAACCATGCTTGCCCCAGACCTCCACATCCAGTTTCTTTACCTCCGGGATTGTGAGACCAGCCACTTGGACAGCTGATGAATCTGTGGATTTGCACCACTGAATCATTTCTACACACTGTCAGAACTTATTTTAGGGTATCCGATTTGCTACATTTCACTGAACATAATATAAGCAACATGTAAAATCTTGGTCCTATGATTCATGACCTGAAATCCATGATTCCAGACATTTTCATACATTAATATTTGCATTACCAGTCATGTGAAATCCATCAATTAGTGCTTAATTAATTGAATTGACTGATTTCCTTACATAAACTCTAACACCTTAAAATCATAGATTTTAATGCATTTTGCATTTATATTTTTATTTAGTCTGCAAGGAATTTTTTTTATTTTTATAAAATGGTATATTACATCTATGATGTTCTCTTGATGGTCTATGAAACCGTTTTGAAACAAATACTCCTGTAAACTGTAAAAAAAAAAAAATCAACCTTTTTGTTTTATTTATATAAAAATATAGAAAATCTGGAACATTCACAGAACCTAATTTATAGTTTTTAATAACAATGATAACGTTCCAACACTTTAAAATAAGTAATACAATATTGCAATAACATTACAATCAGGGTCCTTAATTAGCTTCTGCTTAATTAGCTTCTTTAAGAAGCCCTCCAGTTCTCCACTCATTACCTGTATTAACTGCACCTGTTTGAATTTGTTACCTGTATAAAAGACACCTGTCCACACACTCAATCAAACAGACTCCAACCTCTCCACAATGGCCAAGTCCAGAGAGCTGTGTAAGGACATCAGGGATAAAATTGTAGACCTGCACAAGGCTGGGATGGGATACAGGACAATTGGCAAGCAGCATGGTGAGAAGGCAACAACTGTTGGCGCAATTATTAGAAAATGGAAGAAGTTCAAGATGATGGTCAATCTCCCTCGGCCTCAGGCTCCATGCAAGATCTCACCTTGTGGGGCATCAATGAACATAAGGTGAGGTATCAGCCCAAAACTGCACCATATTGAGGGGAGGATGGATTGGGCCATGTATTGCGAGATCTTGGCCAACAACCTCCTTCTCTCAGTAAGTGCATTGAAGATGGGTCGTGGCTGGGTCTTCCAGCATGACAACAACCTGAAACACAGAGCCAGGGCAACTAAGGAGTGGCTCCGAAAGAAGCATCTCAAGGTCCTGGAGTGGCCTAGCCAGTCTCCAGATATGAACCCAATAGAAAATCTTTGGAGGGAGCTGAAAGTCCGTATTGCCCAGCAACAGCCCTGTAAGGTCTGTATGGAGGAGTGGGCCAAAATTCCTGCTGCAGTGTTTGCAAACCTGGTCAAGAACTACAGGAAATGTATGATCTCTGTAAATGCGAGCAAATGTTTCTGTACCAAATATTAAGTTTTGCTTTTCTGATGTATCAAATACTTATGTCATGCAATAAAATGCTAATTACTTCAATCATACAATGTGATTTTTTACACTCATTACAGACTTCTATATGCTTTGTAAGTGGGAAAACCTGCAAAATCAGCCGTGTATCAATTACTTGTTCTCCCCACTGTACGTTCTGCAGGCTACCTCTGTCTCAGTGCTCCATTTTCCGACTGAGTCAATGGCATCGTATCACCTTAGGTTGTTCCAACTCTTTCCGTTTTGAGTCTTTGCTTCCCTGTACAGTTGCTTCATTTTCTTCATTTTATCAGCGATCTGTTTGTTAGATCGGATGACCACCATTATGAGAAGCCTAAAGCAAACGATACACATCGCTATTCGAATAGGACATGCTGCGTTTTCACACCACGTAACGCATCAATCCGCAAACCCCACCCTAAGTCCTAAAGTCTGGGGCTTGGCACCAAGTGAGAGCCGGGCTGCTCGGCCATGGCTTAGTGGCAGACTGACCTTGTGTCATTGCAGCAATGACAGTGTACAGTCTTTTGTAATAGTTGTCTAAAGTTAGGGTAGAGGTGCTGGAGGAGGAGCAGGCTGGGGGAGAGCCGGCAGGAGTTGGAAGGCCGTGGCCTAGTGAGTAGTGAGACCCACTGAACCGCTGGAGTTACAGGGGTTACAAGGTTTGATTTAAAGATTATAGGAATACAATCCTGACCCATGAGCACATACAGTATACATTCTTAATGAGTGTAGGTAATTATAAAGCCTTTAATAGATATAGGGGCTTTATAAGGTTTTCATTCAATATTTTCGCATTACAATACAAGTCTTGTACTTGTAGTTTTCCTATTAGTAACTTCTTTACCCATTCTTTTAGCCAACCTGTAGGAAAAATAGGGGAAGTGGTTTGATCCTGAATAATTTCAAATGTGAAAGGACATGGATATCTATAAAACATCCAAAACAATGTGACATGTCATTTTGTTGATGGACTATTCTCAGGAAATGTTGTTGTCACAACATTTCTATATTATTATTGCTACATCTAAAATGCCGAACGTGTATGCAATGTTTGCAGGGCCATTGTTATATCTTTTTTAGAATTTCAATAATAATATAATTGTTAATTGTTTTAAAATATTCTTAAGATGGGGGCCGAATCACAAAAAAAAAAAAGTTTTGTTAGAAATTGAGGTTTGGAGACAAAGGAGTTTTAAGAGGCTGGCTACAGTATGATGCTCAGGCTGTGGTGATAAGTTGTTCTGTGTGACACAAAAAGGCAATTTATTATTTTGGCTGGTAAAACATATACATGGTTGGTGGATTTTTTTCATCGGTCCCCTTGGCTAGTGAGCCAAATAGTTAATATCGGACAGTATGTTTTTGATTGGCAAAAACATTTTTTCCCCAAAAATATTCTTATTGGGTTTCTAGCTAATGTGGTTGCACCATTTACCAGTATTATTTTTAGAACAACAAAAATGTGAGCTCTGTGCTGTGACATCCATTTGTGTCCCATTATCCGCACAACTGGACAGTACAAGCTAACAAGTCTTCTGGGAACTTGGGAAATACATTCTGGAACTTAATGTTTGAGAAACCTGTAGCTGTTTTATGTACTGTCCTATATTGCCTTCCCTTTAAACTGTGTAGTTCCCCTGTACAGGCATCTTCAGTTATCAATATTTCGAAATCATTCTGTGTTCTTCTCAGGATTTTTTGGTTACATTTGTGTAGTCTGTGGACATTAGTAGGACCCAAAATCGAGAATTCAGGATTGTCTTAGGCCTTAGGGGTTACGTTAAAGTTCTGTATACTGGTTAGAGTGTGTGTGTGTATATAATATATATTATAATATATATATATATATATATATATATAATATCAATTTGGTCCCCTCAAGGATGTGTGTGTTTGCTAGGGGAATCTGTGGAATTTCCATGGAGTTTCCTTGGACTGTATATGGGGATTTCAGAGCTGAAGAGCATCCCTCCCTGCTTATAAAACAAAACCAATTATCAAAACAAACACCACATCCCCTTTTTAAATGTTAGAATGGCTTTTGCCTGGAAAATATGTTTAGAGACATCACAGTGTGACGCAACGTCCCTTTTGTTTTTGCAGGTTTGTTTAGCCCACTTCACACACTCCATTATCTGGTCACTAACACTTGGCCTTGATAGGTTGGCACACCATTTATTGTAGTGAATAACATATGCTTAAGGCAGTGTTTGCGAAGGTGAAGAGGCTGTAATGGTCAGAGAGAGGGACTGAGCTGTAATGAAACTGATTGATTTAAGAGAAGGAATGTATAATTCTCCAAAGACTTATTTTTCTGTTTGTGTTTTGATGAATCTCTGATTTAAATAAGTTGCGTGTGGTGAACCAGACGTATGTTTTTAATTTATGTTGAGTTTTAAAATAAAGTCCAAGTATTCTGCCCCAAGTGAAGACATTTTCCCAGGAGTCTTTGTATTCGGAACTCTGCAGATCTGTCTGTTTTCTACTTGCTGAACTATTTATGGCTTAAGATATTGACACATTATGCTAGCACAACAAATTATAATTTGAGCCTATTTCTATCTCCCACTTCATGAGTTATGGACCTTGAAATTCTCCACGTTGTACGATTTGCAGCCTATCCTATTACTCCCTCCCCCATCTTCTTGGCCTGAGCTTTCTGCTGAATTATTGCGGTCCTTTATGACCAGCTAAAAATACCCATCTCTAAAATGAACCATGTGTGTCGGACTGGTTGCATAACAGATGAGACAGGGAGCTGCAGAACTGTGGTGACAGAAGAAGTAAGGATGGATGTGAGCGTTTTGGGCAGCCAGTCACCCGCTGAGGGATATAGCCCTTCAGTCAGACACGTCTGTCTACAGTTTGTCTCAGGGAGACCTCCTCTCACCCCGCCGCTTCGCACTGGACCCTGCGGTGTGGCTTTGTTTCATTTTCTTGTTTGTATCGCGCCGACCCTGAAGATGTTTTCAGGAAATGTTGTGTGTGAGCACCTCCTGTTTGATGGGCTTCCTCCTGGCCTCCTGTGAATAGAGCGCTGTCTGGGCTCGGGTCAAGACCTCCTGCGGTACAATGTGGCTGCTCTGTGTGGCCAAGGCCTGGCTGATTTTGGGAGTTCAGCTGTTTCCACTGTCCTGTCCGTCCTCCAGACCTGATGAAGCAGCAGAGCTCTAGCGAGGCCGGGCTGCCATCCGATAGTGGCCTTCTCACCCATGGCCCTCGCCAGTCAACTCCCTGACCCCCTCAGACACCACTTTCCTCCGAGTCATTGTCTTGTCTTCCTGAGAAACAGGCCCTCGAAGTGAGGTGGGAAAAGATAAAGTGGCGGTTTAAGTTGGAACGGGAAGAGAGAGCGAGAGCGAGAGGAGAGGAGAGTACACAGCTAAACACATCTGTTGCCATGTTTTTGTCCTGACCGCAATGTCTGGCCAATCACTGCTTTCAGACTGTCAACACTTCACTGGCATCGTCTGGATGCACTTTGTTTGGAAATCGTTTTGCATTCATGCTGTATCCACCATTACTTTAGGGGACCCTGTGAAATGTGTATGTTCTGATAGCATCTGCTCAACACCTTCAGATGGGATCAGCCCACTTAGCCAGGCACTTGCTGGCTAATAGAACCGATATGTTTGGTCAACAAGGCAACTTTAAAAAAGCTTTCATTCAGTATAAAGGTAGACCTTTGTACTGCACTAATTGCCCTTGTGTATTGGTTCCAGTCAGAATCACCAGGTACAATTTCACCCCATGATTGCCCTTCATTCCTGTTTGGGGACACTGGTCACACCATCAACTAGTCACACTTCTAGACATCCTTTTCTTTTTGGCCAGTTCATTCTTGCATCATGTTTATTCACACTCAGAAGAGAGGAGACATCTACATTTTATTTCCAATGAACAACTCAACAATGCTTTTTTTTTTTGTTATAGAATGTAATTTATGGGATAATCAACTTAACTATTTACTATGATTATTTATTTTTTCCAGATAAGTTGTGTTGGAGAGACTGGGCTTTATAGAAAGACTTATGTGCATACGATGCCTAAAACAACTATATCTTTCTGCTTGTAGCAACACAAGTAAATGTTTCATCAGATTTCTTTCTAGAAATATGTTCTTGTAAAGGCTGGTCTCCCCTGTGTTTGTCCTCCTGTCTGCTGGCCTTGACATTCAGCTCCGATGCCTGCCTGCATGTTTTGTCCCCTGTGTAGTTATTACAACGGCATACAATCCACTTTCACATTATCAGGATACAGCCCTGACCACACGCCAGGCTTTCACATTATCAGGATACAGCCCTGACCACACGCCAGGCTTTCACATTATCAGGATACAGCCCTGACCACACGCCAGGCTTTCACAGTATCAGGATACAGCCCTGACCATGCGCCGGGCATTCACAGTATCAGGATACAGCCCTGACCATGCGCCGGGCATTCATGGTATCAGGATACAGCCCTGACCATGCTCCGGGCTTTCACAGTATCAGGATACAGCCCTGACCATGCTCCGGGCTTTCACAGTATCAGGATACAGCCCTGACCATGCTCCGGGCTTTCACAGTATCAGGATGCGACCCTGACCACGCGCCGGGCTTTCACGGTATCAGGATGCGGCCCTGACCACGCGCCGGGCTTTCACAGTATCAGGATACAGCCCTGACCATGCTTCCGGGCTTTCACAGTATCAGGATGCGGCCCTGACCACGTGCCGGGCTTTCACGGTATCAGGATGCGGCCCTGACCATGCGCCGGGCTTTCACAGTATCAGGATGCAGCCCTGACCACGCGCCGGGCTTTCACAGTATCAGGATGCAGCCCTGACCATGCGCCGGGCTTTCACAGTATCAGGATGCAGCCCTGACCACACGCCGGGCTTCAAGCTCTTCATTTTGTGGCGTTAATCCCCATGCTTTTCAGTGACGATTCTTAGCAGGTCACAAAGCAGATCTGGTGTCGCTGTTTTAAAGGGTGGAGGGCGCGTAGGGTTGGGGAGCCGGGACTCAATGTGCCACATGATGCGCAGGGCTCGATCAGTGGCAGGGCAACAATGTGTAAAAGGACAAAGGTCCCAGAGTAGGTTAGACATTGACATCAGAACGCCCCATGTGGCTGGGAGCTCCACTGTCACTTGACTGTGGTCTAATTTGAGACCGGGCAGAGGCCGTCCTGCCACTGTGACTCAGCGCGTGTGTGTGTCTGTCTGTGCCCGATGTGTGTCAGCTGGGTCTGTTTGGTTGTGTTGTATGTTTCGTTGGTGTACTTTTGTTCTTGTAGAGGGTGCTTCTGTACAAGCTGTGCACCTGTTGTACTCATGCAAACATATTTTTCTTGCTCTTTCCCTAAACTTTGTGCGTGCGTGCGTGCATGTATCTGTCCGTCACAGCTGGCAGCCGGTAGGGGCTCCTTGGAGCGGTGCCTAGAATCACTACTCTGCAGTCACTGTGTGTCTCTGTGTTTGTCGGTGTATGTGTCTCCCTGCCTGCATGCCTGATTCTATCGGTGTGTCTGTCTGTCTGTCTGTGTGTCTGTGTGTCTGTGTGTCTGTCTGTGTGTCTGTGTGTCTGTCTGTGTGTCTGTGTGTCTGTGTGTCTGTGTGTCTGTCTGTGTGTCTGTCTGTCTGTGTGTCTGTCTGTCTGTGTGTCTGTCTGTCTGTCTGTCTGTCTGTCTGTCTGTGTCTGTCTCTCTGTCTGTCTGTCTGTGTGTCTGTGTCTCTGTCTGTCTGTCTGTGTCTCTCTGTCTGTCTGTGTCTCTCTGTCTGTCTGTGTCTCTCTGTCTGTCTGTCTGTCTGTCTGTGTCTGTCTGTGTGTCTGTGTCTGTCTGTCTGTCTGTCTGTGTCTGTCTGTCTGTCTGTCTGTCTGTCTGTGTCTGTCTGTCTGTCTGTGTGTCTGTCTGTGTCTGTCTGTCTGTCTGTCTGTCTGTGTCTGTCTGTCTGTCTGTCTGTCTGTCTGTCTGTGTCTGTGTGTCTGTCTGTCTGTCTGTCTGTGTCTGTCTGTGTGTCTGTGTCTGTCTGTCTGTCTGTCTGTGTCTGTCTGTCTGTCTGTCTGTCTGTCTGTGTCTGTCTGTCTGTCTGTGTGTCTGTCTGTGTCTGTCTGTCTGTCTGTCTGTCTGTGTCTGTCTGTCTGTCTGTCTGTCTGTCTGTCTGTGTCTGTGTGTCTGTCTGTCTGTCTGTCTGTGTCTGTCTGTCTGTCTGTGTGTCTGTCTGTCTGTCTGTCTGTCTGTCTGTCTGTGTGTCTGTCTGTCTGTCTGTCTGTCTGTCTGTGTCTGTCTGTGTCTGTCTGTGTCTGTCTGTGTCTGTGTCTGTGTCTGTCTGTCTGGTACACAGGTCCTTGCACAGCAGGAGAAACTGCACACATTCCTAGCATGATTGGATGCCTTGCTTCTTACTATAGAATTATTGACAGGAGTCCCGTACGTTTTCATTTCTTTTTTGCTTTCGTTTCTGTTCCACAGAAAGCTACTGGATCTTTGACTTAATAATTCTCCTCCACTAATTAGTCTTACTCTGTTCTTAAAAGTTTCCTGTCCCCTCATTCCACCTCTATGACTGGGGCTGAGATTTGGCTGAGATTTGGATCTCAGGTGTAAGAATCCTGTCAGTTTCCCTCACTCTCTTGCTCAGTCAATTATTTCCCTCCATTTTTCCCCCCATTTTGTCCTGTTGTTTTAGACGTGCTGTTGAGTCTAAAGTGAATATTTACATAGAGAAAATTCTTCAAAACAAATGACTGCCTTTCAGCCAGTCAGACAGGCATGTTAGAAAGGATAGGATGTCTCCAGTGGGTTTAGCAGTTTGTCTGTTTTTCTGCTGTCTGAAGACACTGGGCACGTGGTGCGGAGGGAGGAATAAACTATGGACCCAGCGAAGTGTCTTTGAACCCTGTCCAGAATCTTAAGTGCATCTCTTCAGACCTCCGGGCTAGTGTGAAGTTAACAGCTTTCCAAAAGATGGCCATGGATATCATTAAAGACAAACAAGACCCCGTTCCTCTTGCCTTGCATACACACATGCTCTCACACAGACACACATTGGCTTCCAGACCCCACTTGTCGTATCTCTGTTCATCTCCCTAGGTATGTGGTCTGAAAGGGGTTTATCTCCTTTTCCGAGAGTGATTAACGACATACTTTGAACATTTGTGGATGTGTCCACAGCTATCTGCTATTGTCCTGCTTTCTGTGCCCTTGCCCAGTTTGGACCCCCCCCCCCCCCCACACACACACACACACACAATACAGTTTTTCCAGATTTCCTGCTGCCTATTGTGTCTGGGGATGGATGTACCCTGGTTCAAGCGCCAAGCCAATCAAGCACCGCTCCTCTCTTCTTTTGGTCCCGTTCTTCCTCTCTCCTTCATTTGTCTTATCTCTCCCTCTTATGGCCTGTCTCTTCCCCTGTCTTGTTGTTTTCACCTTTTTTCCATAAACCTCAATCTCTCTGTTATCTCTTCCCACCTGTTCCTCTCTTGTCCCATCATGACCCTGTTTTCCTTGTGAAAAGCCTGAGGAGCACTCCAAACATCTCCCAACTCCCCTCGGTCTGCTTGCGTCTGTCAGTCCCGTTCTGCTTCCTGCACTACCCTCACGTTCACTCGCCTATCTCATTATGTCTCTTTGCACACCTCTTTTACAGTCTTCACATATTGTCTTGTTTCTCTCTTTCATCGTCAGATGATCAATTGTTTTTTTGTTTTTGTTTTTAGCTATGAGAGTAACATTAGGACTAGTTACTAGCTAGGACAACAACCCTAATGATACATTTTATGCCAGGGAAGATTGTTTTGCATTTTTGTCCATGACATTGGGGTGTTTGTCAATTAGTCACGATTATCTTGTTTATTTTTTAACGATAACATGGGATTTTCTGCTTGAATCATTTTCTGCTTGAGTTGGCCTAAAAATCTACTATTAGGCTACATTCTTTGGCTATCTATTACATTTTGTACTATCTAGAAACAGCTACTGTTATTTTGATCTTATCCTTATCTTTCAAGTGTTGTTCCAACTCTTCTTTCCCAGTAAAAGTCAGCACTTAATGTCTGTTCCTTTCCTTATGATTGACGCTGATGTGCTTAGAATAAAGCTGGTATCATACAGTTGTGCCAACCAGTGACTGGACTGGGCGCCTCTGAGCCGTGAGGAAAAGTGAATCAGTGATTCCCCACACTGTGATATGGTACAGTAGTTTTACTAATGCACTTGAACAGGACATCCTGTGCTACTCTCCACAATGTCGTCAGAGAACCCCACTCTCGCTGAAGAGTTACCAGCAGCAGATCCGCTGGGGACCCAGGGGCTGGAGTAGAGGCTCCTGCTCTCAACGCACTTGGCCCCCACTTCCAGTAACCACTGTAAAAAGGCCACAAGGTGTCCTGCACTCTGCCTGTTTGTAAGGGAACCTGTGTCAGTTTGGTCGTTGCGGGGCGTGTGTGTTTTCCTGTTCAGAGCTGCAGTACAGGTGCTAACGTATACTGGTGTGTTGTACTTTGTTTTTAGTTCTGCCAGCCAGGAGGATGGAGACTGTCCCGAGAGAGGAGACCTCCCACCTTCTTCACAGTGGTGTTGACGGACATTGACTCCGACAGACACTACTGCTCCTGCCTTACCTTCTATGAGGCAGAGGTCAACCTGCAGGTGAGAGGGCCTGTTGTACTCCCCTATACCACTGTATGCAGATTCATTATGATCTAAAATAACTGACAGCTCACCCGTAGTTGCACCATTTTAAACATCAATGTACGTTTGGCCTTTTGGTGGATTTTTCATGACCAGGAACATGCCCTTTAGGTTCTGGCCTTGGAATCTATTTCATAAGTGCCTTTTGAGAGAAACCCAGGATAGAAGATATTGCCTACTGCATAAGCTGGCAGCATGTAATGTCTCTTAATAAGCAGAACAGGGTTATGTCCGTTCACTTCTTCATCACTTCCAGCATCCCTCTCGCTGTCTGGACTTCATTCCCAGGAGCCAGTGAAGGCCGTTTGTTGATTCTTGGAAAGTTGTTTGGTTTCTTTGTGATTTTTCTTTTTTTTCCAAAATGTGTTGTTGTCATGTTTTCTTGCTTTGCTTTATTTTTTTTTTTAACTAATAGTAATGGATGTAAATTGAATGATGTGTCCCAGAACCCTAGACGTTCTGGATGAACTGAGATTAAGTGAATACTTGACATACTGAATGGGTTTGCTGTGATCGGAGAGTAGACCTATCCATATGAGACCATCCTATGCCTTTTAGCACTGGCATGAATGCAGTTCCATCTTTTTTAGGAATAAAAAATATAAAAAAATAAAACAAATATTTGTTCAGGCTGTGTGGATAGTCTAAAATGAAATCTAAAATGGTCATACTATTAACCAACCATCTATGAATAAGCAACTGCTAGCGATGCTTGTGTTTAGAATATTTTGGGGTGAGGGTTAATGTTAAGGTTATGGAATGTAGAGCCCAAAGAGGAGAAAATGGTTCAATATTCCAGTTACTATGGATTATTGTGCATTCAAGTTTCAGTTTTGGATTTACTACTTTTTTGACAGTGTGCAGGTAACAACAACCTTTCTCTATTACCAAAAAAAATTGCACCAACCAACAGAGGCAGCCCTCTTGAGTGGCGCTGCATCACTATGACCATGGTTGTTAATGTCTGTAATTAAATGTCTGGCTGACATTCTCCTGAGAAGCCATCTAAAGTACAACTTATTGTGCTTATTCCGCTATGTTAGTGATCACTAGCATGCTTGACCTAGCTAACATTCAGCTATGTTAGCTAGATCACTAGCATGATCTAGTTAACATCATGCTTAGCTGATGTTTGCTAGATCATGCTAGTGTTTTTGATACGGTCAAGTTTTAGAAATGCTGCTCAAAGGTGCACAAAACACCTTAGCTAGATGCAAAGTTGTACGATATTACTTCCTTACAATTGCACACTTGCTGTTTATTTATATATTTTTCAATTAAATAAGTTTGCTTGTAATGTGACTACCGCCAAGTTTTTTTGGTGTAATACTTTCACGCACAAATGCAAAAAAAGTGTGTTTATTGAAATTTTTTCGATTCATAATGTATTCCTAAAGACTGTTGTTCATGTGAACTGGCCTTAAGTATACTATAATCTGTTCATGTCCATTCATTGGAATTTAAATCTTTATTTATTGAGTGGTAACATGGTAACATGTCACATGGTGATGATTCAGTCTCCACTAATGCTCAGACTCAACTTCCAAGCATGTTGTGGAACTTACCTTTTAGTCTATCATAACACTTTGTATTGGATGAGTCAGACCAATTACAACAAACATCCCTTGTTGTGCCAGGATGCTGAACCGCTGTGATTTTCCATGTTGTGTTTAATGCTGCAGCATGTGAGCAAGGTATAAACCACCACATTCACACGTAAGTATGTATGAGTTACTGCTGGTAAAAAATGAAATGTCTGCAACTGGATCTTTGGCCTGGTCTATGCTTGGGCTGAAAGGTTAGAAAACAAGGCGTTATGTAGTCTAACTCCCCTGTCAGGCCGCGGCCCTGCCGACGTGTACTCTGACTTGACCCTCTCCTCCAACAACAGACTTGAGTCCTCCCTTATTTATTTAGTCCTCACGTGCCACTGGTTTAAAAGAGAGAAGGCCACTCGTTACGGTACTCGATATCAGTCTGAACCGGACGTGGGCTCGGGCCGGGCTCTACCTGTGTTCGAAAGGATGTATTCGACCTGGCAGTGATCGGGCTTACTGAACTGTAAACAAGAAAAATTTAACGAAAACAAAAATAAACTAATTGTCTGTGTTTGTGACTGGTGTGCTGTCTCTCGGTCTCCTCCTGCTGGAGTTGCTTTTAATGATAGTTATTAACTAGTTTCTAACTTGGTTCTGACAGAAAGGAATGTTACCAAAATCGTTTGTTTTTTCTGCATGAGCTTGCTTCATTTTTAGCTAAACGTGGCTTCCTTGTTGTTTATATATTAGCGGTGAATGAATCCTACCTTTACTTATACTGATAAATGCTACTGTAGTGTCACTACCAACTAATTAAACCAGATGCTTGAATTTCAGCATCTGTTTCTTAATTGCAAAAATGATCGATTACCCTCTCAATAGAAGCAAATTACAGGCTTTAGGACCATTTGAAACAGCGAAAAGCAACGCTTAATAAATTATCTGAAATCAGAGAGAATGTTCTTACTAAAACTTATTGCAGTCCTTATTGCAACATGGCAAATTGTATAAAAAAGAAAATCATATCGAATTTGGTGATTTACTTTTTCCGACAGTTCTGTTCATGTCGTTGTTTGCGTGAGTCTCTTGTTGGAGTTGGCGCACACAGAATCAAACACAGGCAACAGAGGCAGCAGCATTTGTCAGATTTCAGAAGATATACGGATGTTTTATTATCCCCAAATCCACAACAGTTGTTGATTTATACTGAAGTTTGTTTTCCCCTCTTCACTTTTACAAGGCAAGGTTTCCTGTCTTCTCACTTCTTTAGCTGAACTTTCAGACTTGTTAGCAAAACAGCATTATGGACTAGGAAACTTTTTTTATTTTTTTGTGGTTCGGGATGTCTTTATTCCTTTGTTGTTGGCCTTGGCCTGGGCTAGGGCTTTAGTTACTATGGCATGGGTCGGACCGAGCTACATTTTTTTATTCTGCTGAGAACTCTAAAACCAGTAACATTGTGGTGCCAACAAAGATATTAATACATTATTACCATTATGATATACTCATATGATTAGTCATGGTTTTATTCCTTTCCCGGAACTGTTCCCAGACCTTTTTTTATGCTTTGTGCACTTACTATTGGCTCAGAGGGAGATCTGATAGAGATGGGAGTTTGACCATACACACTGGACTGATGAGCAACATAGGTGTGATTTCTCAGTTCATACGATTGTGTAGGTCTCTGTTGCAGTGTCTTATGGTTTAAGGACTAGCGTGGTACATCATCCCCTGCAGAGTTATGCGCTTCACCCTTTAAATTTAAACCAGCGAGGCTTTTTCGGACTGAATCCGAGAGAAGCTAGCCTGATGGCAGGAATTTATTTTCTCAAATAATTGAACAAAATCCCCAGAATGAAGTAAAAATGTGTTTCCCATCTGATGGGGTATGTTAATCCTGTGTTCCCTGTTCGGAACACGCCAGACCTCTTGTGGCATGTTTTCATTGTCTGCGGGAATATAAGTGAAAGAGCCCTGTAAGTCTGCTATGCTGCTATCTCTGTAATCGGATAGGACTGACGGCTTCTGGGACAGGACAATTAGAACCAGACTGAGATGAGACCGCTGAGACTTGACCTCTGTGGGAGGTGTCTTTTGTCAAATCATTCACCTTGATTACCTTGGCCATATGCTGTTGGTTTGACATGCTATTTATGGAACATTACGATCTGCTCTTTGCACCTAAGTGCCTGCATTGTATTACTAAAGACCTAGGTTTGTCTCCACTGTGGTCACAGGGTTTGAGTGAGGTGTCAGAGGTTTAGTTGTAGTTGTCTTTGGCTCTCTTTTTATGGAAAAACAAAACATTGTTGTTTTCTTACGATTCAGTCTTCAGGGGATTTTAATAGAGCTGTTTCTATAATGACCACATAATTAAAGTTGGCTTCCTGCCAAAGTGAATTCAAAATGTTTCAAACCAACACCTCAGGGTTTGTATCAATGCTTTGGAATAACATCCACAAATCATAAAAGTTCCGTTGAGGCTTTGCTGTTGCCGCCAGGTAGGCAGACCCTGGTTGAGGCAAATAGACATTATCTTGGGATCCAACTGAAAGGTGGTACACATGGTCTTAGTGCCGTCTGCCGCACTGGCTTGGGCGTCTCCAAGCTAAATTGTTGTTTTGTGCCAGAGAATGTGCTCTTCTCCAAGTACGTAGTTACCGCAGTGTGATGCAGAAGCGCTTGGTTGGAGAGGAGCTCTGGAGGAGACGTGCTTTGGTCTTTCACTTGCCAGCACCTGCTGTTGTGTCGTTGCAATGAGGCAAGGACATGATCGGCTAATTGGGAGGGAAGGTTGAAATAAACATTGAAACATTTTAAACAAAGGTAATGAGACAACAATACAGGTACGGTAGACTATTTTGCACAACACACTAAGAAAACCAAATAGCATAATAGACTGGATTTTATATGAATGGCTGGAAGGGCAAACAGCACTCTCTCTTAAGGTCCTGGATTTTGTTCATTTTCCATGAAAGGCACTTTTTTTGTGCTCTATTTTTCTTGGCACCAATCTTGTCACTAAATCCTCTTTGCTCTTTCAACTCCTCAACTCTGATGAGCATCTGTTTTGATGGGTGCAGATTGGAGAGGATTTTTTCATAACTCCAAATAAATCTGATTCCCATTGCAGAGGAAATCGAGGATTTGGAGTGTTTTATGGATGAGAATGCTTCCGTAGTACTCTAGTTTTCAGTGTTTGCCTTATGGTACTTTTCCATGCAATTTTCTTTTGGCAGAATGGAGTATTATCACTTTACATAGTACTTGTACTTTGCTCCCTGCCTGCGTCAATTAGACAATTTGAGTGGAAGGCCTGCCGGGTGTTGCAGTGAACTAAGGCTTGATGCGGCCACCACAGTCTAAGTTTGAGCCTTGACTGTGCCACTGGACAGCATGTGGCTAGAGCCTTGTTTGGCACTGCACCTCAACCAACATCGCCCTGGGTAGGGGAGGCATTGTTAGTGGAAGAAATGCATGCGCTCAATGTAAGATGTTCTGGATAATGCTCTGCTAAGATAATGAAACATGGAAATACAGCACTGGAGCCACCCAGGGTTTGATTGGCAGCACGGTCTCTTCTCTCTCCAATTACACAATTGAGCCTTCAGTTTCAATAACTACTGTTTTCTTTCAGGGAACTAAGAACATCGAGGTGGATGAAGATGAGGAAGAGGATGGCTTGATCCAGCCTGCTCAAGTCTTTGCACCGAAAAGTCTCATTCTGGTCTCCAGGCTTGATTATCCTGAAATTTTTCGGGTAAAATGACTGATCCTGATTAAGAGAGTTTCCCTTCAAAATGCCAGATAGAAATGCATACGAGGTTAATGTCGTTTTGTGATTTTATTGACTGTCCAGGAACATTATTGGTCGAATTACCGACGTTCGTGGTTGGTCATTTATTCTACTTATGTTGTGATAATTAGCTTTGACATGTTAAATATTATTCAATGCGCTAAGTTGCTGCACTCTCGATTGATTGTCATTTGGACTTGTTGATAGTTATACTATGCCACATGTTAAATCGCTTTATAAACCACACATGATTTGTATGTACTCTAATATGCAATATTCCACCAATCCATAAGAACATAGTAAATCTCTCCTATCCATTCCTAGGCGCTCGACTAGGCCACTATGATATTCAACATTTGAATGTCTCACACACACACACATTTCCCTAGTATGCCCAGGCATTTGCCATTGTGGTGTAGCTTTTTGACCTGTGTTTATGGAGTCATGAAACCCCACGCCTCGCCAGGCATTTTGGAATAACACGCAAACTACTAAACATTTAATGGATGTTGATTTCCCACACACAGTGTCTCCGACTGTCCATTTATGCGCAACATTGTGTGCTAATGTATTTTTGGATTAATCTGTCAATGCGTATCTGCGTGAGTTCATGTATTTTGCAATAAATCTGTCTGTGTATGAGAGTTCTCTTATGTGTTGTGATTCATCGGTCTCTGATTGACCGGGTTGTGTGCCTGTGTCCTCCTGACCTCCAGGGCTGCTTGGGCCTGATCTACACGGTGTATATCGACAGCCTGCCCTTCCCTCTGGAAGGGCTGGTGGCCAACCTCTTCACGTGCCTGGTGCCTATAGCTGGCGGCTCGCAGGTGAGCAGCCATTACTATAGCGAATCATTGAAATGCCTTTGTCTGGGTAGGCCCATCTGGCCCTCGGGGCTGCTTTAAACCGAGCCACGGATCCGGCCAAGACTAGGGGGTCAGTCTGGGTTAATGTTGCTGCTGGACCCACACACGGTGCTAGTTATCCGCTGCCTGTTAGGTGCTTATTATAATTATGGTCTCCTATAAGTCATGTGGAAGTGAAGAAGGAAGAAGTGTTTTGGTTCATGTGAAGTAAACCATTACCGTTTGCTTTCCAGTTAATCAGGCATTCCTCATTTAGATGGTGCCAGAGATTGCTCTACTGCCACGCGCAGACATTCCGTCAGTCCTGTTTTTGCTTTTACTTTCTGTCTTTGTGCTTTCATTCCTTTGTTATTGGAGTGAAAGGACGAGTGAGAGTGATGGGGATGTTTTTGTTTTCACTTCTGAAACGGTTATTAAAACCTTATTAAAAAGGTTATTAAAATTCACATCTGACGCTGTCTTATAACAAACAACCTGCGTCAGGAGCCGCGTAGTGTCTATACAATAATGGTCAATGTTGCTTTAAAAAGGCCAGGAAAAAATGTAGTCTGTGTTTGTAAAGTGGAAGGAATGTGGGACCATAATTTAGTGGTTTTCATGTAATTAACCATCACAATGTCAAACCATCACTATCCCCCACAGAGGCAATGGCTTTAGGCTCTAGAAACAGGAGTTAGAAACCTCAGGTGCAGAACAAAGTCCTCATTCCGCAGAACACTTTATCGAAGAAGTCAGCCAAAGAAACATTAGGTCACGCGTAGTAGAGCGTGGCGCTTATAATGCCAGGCTTGTGGGTTTGGTTCCCACAGGGGTCAGTACAAACAAATTATGAAAATATTCGCACTTCTGTTAGTTGCTCTGGAAAAAAGGGTCTGCTAAATGGCTTAAATCTAAATTAATATCCTGAATCAGGGGACATAAAGGTATTCTCTACTTGGTTCAAACTCAGTTGCACAGTCTGCAACCCTGTCAGTTCACTGTTGGTTTAAATTGGACAGACAGTGTGTTCACATCAACATACTTATTCCACTGTGAGTTTCCATCTGAAGCCTCAAAAACACTGGATTTAGCGATGAAAGCTGCTGTCCCTGTTGGATTTCAGAGGCATTGTGCCGTGCCAGTGATATTTAGGTTAACATGTAATTGAGGTTTCTTGCATCGCAGCCGGACAAACTCAAAAGGCTAATTCAGTCCTGCAGCTGCAGTGTCGATGGGCTTTCAACAGCACATTTTATTCATTTTCTGGGGGATTTTCAAAAAAATGTTATTTAACTGCCCTGGCTTATGGCATATGACCTTTGAGCTTTCTCTTTCATATAGCTTCTATAGATTCTATCTAGTATACTAATGCTATGACGTCCCATGACAACAGAGGCACCATGTCTGTTAATTCCTGTCTTGTACCGTTGTGCAGTCTCATATAGCTTTTTGATAGAGCCTCAGACTTTACAATTGTGTGCGTCTTGTGCTTTTTTTTTCCCCCCGCAGAAGTTATTTTCCCTGGGAGCAGGCGACCGGCAGCTGATCCAAACCCCTCTCAATGACAACCTGCCTGTTACTTGCAAGAGTGTGGCCCTGCTTTTCCAGCAGCTTGGTAGGTCTCTGCCTCAGCTTGGAGGCCTCTGCCTCTGCCTTACTGGACTTTGGCATGACCAGACATGGCCAAACTCTGTTAACCTCAATGCACCATCACGTTCCCACCATTATTTACTGTCTGGTTTGTACCTGGACTATTTGGTTTACAGTAGCTCCAAAGCCTATGATACTCTGGCTGTTTGTCTCCTACAGCTAGAGTATACGCAACTCTTATTGTAATGTCGATTGTTTCCTGACAACATGCTTAAGCTGTAGTCTCAAATGACATGATACAATAAATATCCCTCTTATTGTTTTTCAAGTTAATTTTAACGAGCTGCTTATTTGTGTGAAAGGTGACCCGGTCTTGATTTACATGAGAAAGGTTAAGAAGGACTATGCTGAATCAAAAGTTTTACACACTTTCAAATTAAATAGTCACAAATCACTTCGA
Source organism: Esox lucius (assembly GCF_011004845.1). Classification (NCBI taxonomy): domain Eukaryota; kingdom Metazoa; phylum Chordata; class Actinopteri; order Esociformes; family Esocidae; genus Esox; species Esox lucius. The sequence continues at coordinate 14,828,324 of NC_047570.1, read as the reverse complement.
TTTTAATTCTGTATAAATAAACACTTACTTATTCTCCAGGATTGCTTTTTTGCGTTCTTGTACAAATGAGGTAAAATCTTTGCTGTTTGGAGATTTAATGTTGCCATTACCTTGTATTGTCCGCAGTGTGAATTCACTGACCTCAAGTAGGCTTTATCTGTTCCTTAATACGCTCAAATCAAAATTGCAGTGAAGTCCACAGTCCAAGGGCTAACTTAGGGGGGTGAGAGTGCCTAGGTGAAATCCAGTCCCTTTCACCTGATGTGTTTCTTTTATTTGTAATTTAATTTAGGCCCTCATTTGGTGTGATTAAAAGAATGTGCTATAAAAACAACATGGATGATGTTTCTTGAAAGCATTAGGCGCTGAAGCCTTGAGGAATTCAATAATAGTTTGCATGCAGATTGTGTTTATTTGGACAGCGAGCGGTTGACGTGCACACGCACGCGGGGGGTACTTCACTGATACATGAACGGTCATGTGCGAGACATGTGTTTGTAGCCAGGAAACGCACACAAAGGGAAGGAAGACAAATGGCCAGTACCATGACATTCTCCACAGCCATGGTTTGGGTCTGTCCTCACGCACTTTGTTTAGTTACCAAATGCTGCATATGTTGTCCAGGAACAGTCCACAAAGCAACTATAACACTCTGTCATTATGTCTTAGTAGAATTTAAACTTTCAAAGTGTGTAATTTACCTGGAGTCTGATACAGGATAGTTGATTACTGCTCTGCTCCAGACTTTATTTAGAGACACTGGAGGAGATGGTGCATGTTGTTCTGCTGCTTAGTTGGCCCAAGAGGAAACAAAGCAGGAATGTCTCTGTCATGACCTATAGTGGACTGTCTACAGCTCCCTACGCTGAACAGTACCCCTGAAGAGAGTATCTTCAGAGTTGCTCCGAAGCCGTGGAGTTCCTTTATGCATTCCTATCTTGTTCTTCTTTTTTTAGCTCCGTGGACTCCCAGGGGAACCCAGACTTGAAGACCCCGTATCTAATCTGTTGTTCTCCCATTGTTCTATTCCGTGTCTACCTCTACTTGGAGGGTCAATGTATACATTCAAATCTTAGAACAGATTATTAACCCGAGAATTTAGTCATAACCTGAAATACTGTGCGTTAACAGTTGGCTCCATTTAACCCTCACTGTCGTTAGCTTGTACCCTTGTCCCTCCCCGGTATTGTCTCTCGCCAGCCGGTGAAGAATTATTCAGTCCACCTCAAAACCAAACAAGGCCTGAGGGGAAGACCCAGACCCAGTGGCTGGTGAAGAGACGTGTAACATGTCCACACACTGTTTCAGTCCAGAGATCATCCCAGTCATCCTGGAGGAATGTCCGTTCAGCGTGTCACACTGCACAGGAAATGTGGCCTTTGTGGGGGGGGGGTAGGAAAGAGTGACCTGGACAGGCTGCTTGCTGTTTGTTGTTTGTTGCATTTTTCTGGGCCCGTCTTGTATTTAGGGTCGGAAATGTGTCACAGTTTCCAATAGATATGTAAACACCTCAAGGACACTAAACGAGCCTGTCTGATTATGTCATGATGCTATTATGAAAGTTAATTGTCCGTCAAGCATAGAAATGCCAGATTAGAGTCGCCTCAGAATCTTGCGCTTCCACACAGGAAGTGGTGTTGGAGTGACAGTGACCCAAGTGACCAGTCTATCCAGGTATTGGCTCACCAACAGGCCAGGCAGTGTTCCGGTTCCTGTTTATCAGGTCCTATTTGCGTTGGAGACAGACAGATTTGGTGGCCTCAGTAGTGGTGTGTTTTGAGGATATGTCTGCCTGTGTTTCTCCATGTTTATCGCTGCAACGTCTGATGAATGAGTCTGCCACTAGGTTGATAGGAAACAATAACAGGAACTGCAAAATTGAGAATTTGCCTGGCCTGTCATATTGGTATTTGACTGATTTATTTATATTGTCTCATAGTGTGTCATTTCCTCTAGCTGTTTTGAGATGTAATATTCCTTGTCATAAATGACATGGAAATGTACACAGTGTACTCTTTGGTGTTTGCAATGCATTTGTTTATTCACCTGTTATCACTTTAATTATTTTGTTTTCTTATATTTTGTTTTTCTTATATTCTTATTTTTTCTTTTTATATTTTTTCTTTTCTTTTCCTGTCAGTAAATGTCGGGAACGTTTTTCAGATGTTAGGATAACCATGCATACTGTGTGCTTTGCAATGTCAATTAACTTGCCTTCTATAATTTCCCTTGTAAATGTGAAATGATCACACATTCTATCACTCCAAATATAAATATTGTTTAATTTAAATATTGTTTGGTCAGCTTATTAAAGTTGATCCACCCCCCAACGGTATGCTTTTGATCAATTGTTCTGGAATAATAATAAGCAGTCAATGTCCAACGAATACCTCATTAATTACACATTCTCTCTCCTTTCTCCTGCCAGGAATCCAGAATGTTCTTAGTCTTTTCTGTGCAGTTCTGACAGAACACAAGGTTTTGTTCCATTCCACCAGTTACCAGAGACTAGGGGAGGCTTCACGTGCCCTGGAGGCCCTCATGTTTCCCCTCAAATACAGGTATAGGATTGCCTGATTAGTTAAATTCCTCACCTCTGCAACTAATTTGATTTTTTAATCTGTGACTTGAATGACAGTTATTACTATTGCAGTCATTTTTTTCCTCCTCCTTTCCTTCCTTTTTAAAATTGCTACGCTCAGCAGACTGGCTTTCATTATGAGTCTATTGAAACTGATTATATTGTAAAATGTTTGTGTCGATTGTGTTGCCAACATTTTGTGACAAAACAAAACAACATTCCAAAATGGTCTTGGTTATCTGTCCTCAACCTTTCACCAGTTTATTGCATATGGTCACTTGGAACATAGCAGTTTCATTTACAGTTTAACCTGGCAAGTGTTGTGTGTACTTAATGTTGTCTGTCTTAAATTCAGTTACCCATACATTCCCATTCTGCCATCGCGGCTGCTGGAGGTGCTTAGTTCCCCTACCCCCTTCATCATCGGGGTCCACTCCATGTTCCAGAGTGAAATCCAAGAACTGGTGAGTGATTCTTAGCATCCAGACGTAAACAGCCTTCTCTGCTGGCTAGTGATAGTTTCCACACCCCATTGACAGGCTTGCCACTTCCTGCCCAATACTGTCATTTCCCATTCATAAACTGCGGCTTATACACAGATTTTGCAGGAAAGAAACACATGGGAGCAGCTAATACACAAGTTTAGATTTTGAAAACTATTTCCAGTGGTGAATGTTTTCACAGATGACAGCTTGATGACGTAGACGTCTCAGAAACTCATGTAGCAAAGCTGAGACTATTGGCATTACAGGGTTTTCAAGGACATCTTTTATTCTTCCCCAAATACATTTTGTTAATGCCCTATGACAGATTTTTTTATATTCATGTACAATGTATGTATGAGTCACAATTCTCAAGACAAATGCAATCTAGATATGGGTGTGTTTAATACTCGGGTTTGTATACACCCAAAGCTATAAACTTAAGGGTGCGTTTTATACGTGGTGTGGGTTATAAACAAGGAATTACAGTATTTAATGTAATGATTTATACTGTCAATTTAAGTTGCTCCACATTTTTACAGTAAAAGAGATAATTATTCAGATGTTTTTTGCATATTTAAATTGATTGATGTTGGAACAATCAGGGACACCCAACTGATCTTAGAACGCCATTCCTGTCTGTCTTTGGCCTTACAATTTTTGTATGTAAAGTGTTTAACATAATTTTGTTCATGCCACATCACAAAACTGTATGAAAAATTGAAACTCCTTTCTCTGTTTAGAAAGTCCACACTAGCATCCAGTGTGTTTATAATATAGCCGATAATTAGTACTGCCAGACAAGAACTTAACCATTAGGCCCAAACTGAAAACTGCGGGCTTCAGTCAGGTACAGCAACAGACTGCATCTTTCTTTATGTTCAAGAAAAGGTGGCAGCATAGAGTTATTTGCATGCCTGACAAAGCTTTTTAAACCTGAACTTTGGTTATTTTATGTATACACTTTTATGTATACATGAGTCACATAGAAATTCCCTAATCTTTTAAACAAAAGCACATTTTTTGTCCCTTAAAATAACATCAAATTGATCAGAAATACAGTGTAGACATTGTTAATGTTCGAAATGACTATGATTTTCAATGGAATATCTACATAGGCCTACAGAGGCCCATTATTAGCAACCATCGCTTCTGTGTTTCAATGGCACGTTGTGTGTGCTAATCCATGCATATCATTTTAGCACCAGAACAGCCAGGCCTTTCAGACCCCCAGTATCCACCAGAGCCGAATGCCATTTGGTGTCATTAACATACCAATTGTTCCATTAGCATACAAATTATCCTCCACAGCATCCCCATCCGGATAGAGCATCAGTTCATCTACTGGGTCATCATCAAACTACATGGAATAGTCAAAAAAATTATGAATTACAGAATTTGTTTGTTTAAAATGGTTAATGAATTTGAATACAAGAATGTGTTTGTATTGAAGGTTACAAATTAAGAAAATGAATACACAGAACGATAATTTCTAAGATCACAGGCTGTAGTATTTTCATTTGTTTATTAGGCCCTACAAATGTACAAAATGAGATATACACAGCCAGTCTATAGATTAATAAATTATCGAAAATCTGAGGAAAGTCTATTTCTCCAAATGAATAGGCTATGTGAACGGCACATCTTTGCAGGTCTCTCCCGGGGGCTCTAGTGGGGCTATCGAGTTGATGTTGAATTGTCGATTAGCATATATCGTTTGTATTATGTTTCAGTAATAGCCTAATTAAATTGTTGAATGGTCATGGAAATCTTGTATTTAATTTGTAAGTTCACTGAAATTCAACCAAGGCTCTGATCATTCATTTGGGAGTGTCACCCATTCATCCATTAACATCATTACAATCTCAAACTCCAATTGGCGTTGGCATTTGGCGGTTCTAGTGTTAAAAGGCTAGTTGATCATTAGGAAAACAAGGGAGTTTTTCCCAAAGTTTTGAATGGTAGTGTATACATAAAAGAACCAGAGTCCAGGTTTAAAAAAAGATTTGGGAAAACATGCCTTTAGTCTTTAGAAAGCCTAACCCTGTATATTATTTTTAGAAGACTATTGCACACATTTTCGTGCCAAAGTAAACTGAATGGTTTTCAAAGATGTGTTGAATGTTTCCAAGTGGTCTTATTTCAGTCTTAATTTGCCATTTGCCTTAAAATCAAAGACACAGTTTGAATATTGCTGTCTATTACTGTAATCTAGGTTTGTGAACTTGATTGAAATCTTTAGGTTGCTATCACAGAAAATGCAGTAGGTTTGTGCATTCAAAATTGAATTACATTTTCAGGCAGCAAGATGTGAATACATTGCACAATTGCTGAAAAGGCTTTTTTGCCAGACAGATTAGAAGGCATTTTAACCATGAATCACAGAGTCTATTTAAAAAAAATTCAGCATTGTACGGTGAAAGGGAACGTTATGCTGAACTCAACATTTTTTATGCTGTGTAGTGCAGATTAAAGCAGCCTTGTCACTTTCAGGGAGTTGTAACTCCTCCACTATCTTAGTCAATAGCCAGCTTTAGCCGGTTTCTATGAAACTTATGTTGTATTCTCAACAGTAAAAATAGGAACTACACTGATTTAAATGGATTGTTTAGTAGTGTTTATTGTCTGTTTGTCAGTTGGACGTTATCATAGCGGATCTTGATGGAGGAACGATAAAAATTCCAGAGTGCATCCACCTGTCCCAGCTTCCTGAACCACTGTTACACACCACACAGACTGCCCTGTCTCTGGTACGTACTTTACCTGTTACACACCACACAGACTGCCCTGTCTCTGGTACGTACTTTACCTGTTACACACCACACAGACTGCCCTGTCTCTGGTACGTACTTTACCTGTTAGACTGCCCTGTCTCTGGTACGTACTTTACCTGTTAGACTGCCCTGTCTCTGGTACGTACTTTACCTGTTACACACCACACAGACTGCCCTGTCTCTGGTACGTACTTTACCTGTTAGACTGCCCTGTCTCTGGTACATACTTTACCTGTTAGACTGCCCTGTCTCTGGTACGTACTTTACCTGTTAGACTGCCCTGTCTCTGGTACGTACTTTACCTGTTACACACCACACAGACTGCCCTGTCTCTGGTACGTACTTTACCTGTTAGACTGCCCTGTCTCTGGTACGTACTTTACCTGTTACACACCTCACAGACTGCCATTTTTCTGGTACATACCTGTTACACACCACACATACTGCCCTGTCTCTGGTACGTACTTTACCTGTTACACACCACACAGACTGCCCTGTCTCTGGTACGTACTTTACCTGTTAGACTGCCCTGTCTCTGGTACGTACTTTACCTGTTACACACCTCACAGACTGCCATTTTTCTGGTACATACCTGTTACACACCACACAGACTGCCCTGTCTCTGGTACGTACTTTACCTGTTAGACTGCCCTGTCTCTGGTACATACTTTACCTGTTAGACTGCCCTGTCTCTGGTACGTACTTTACCTGTTAGACTGCCCTGTCTCTGGTACGTACTTTACCTGTTAGACTGCCCTGTCTCTGGTACGTACTTTACCTGTTACACACCACACAGACTGCCCTGTCTCTGGTACGTACTTTACCTGTTAGACTGCCCTGTCTCTGGTACGTACTTTACCTGTTAGACTGCCCTGTCTCTGGTACGTACTTTACCTGTTACACACCACACAGACTGCCCTGTCTCTGGTACGTACTTTACCTGTTAGACTGCCCTGTCTCTGGTACGTACTTTACCTGTTAGACTGCCCTGTCTCTGGTACGTACTTTACCTGTTACACACCACACAGACTGCCCTGTCTCTGGTACATACTTTACCTGTTAGACTGCCCTGTCTCTGGTACGTACTTTACCTGTTAGACTGCCCTGTCTCTGGTACGTACTTTACCTGTTACACACCTCACAGACTGCCATTTTTCTGGTACATACCTGTTACACACCACACAGACTGCCCTGTCTCTGGTACGTACTTTACCTGTTAGACTGCCCTGTCTCTGGTACATACTTTACCTGTTAGACTGCCCTGTCTCTGGTACGTACTTTACCTGTTAGACTGCCCTGTCTCTGGTACGTACTTTACCTGTTACACACCACACAGACTGCCCTGTCTCTGGTACGTACTTTACCTGTTAGACTGCCCTGTCTCTGGTACGTACTTTACCTGTTAGACTGCCCTGTCTCTGGTACGTACTTTACCTGTTACACACCACACAGACTGCCCTGTCTCTGGTACGTACTTTACCTGTTAGACTGCCCTGTCTCTGGTACATACTTTACCTGTTAGACTGCCCTGTCTCTGGTACGTACTTTACCTGTTACACACCACACAGACTGCCCTGTCTCTGGTACATACTTTACCTGTTAGACTGCCCTGTCTCTGGTACGTACTTTACCTGTTAGACTGCCCTGTCTCTGGTACGTACTTTACCTGTTAGACTGCCCTGTCTCTGGTACGTACTTTACCTGTTACACACCACACAGACTGCCATTTTTCTGGTACATACCTGTTACACAGCCTCAATTTTTAGTGGCCATAAGCTCATCCTTAACAATGTCATACCCTCATTAGATCAAGTTGAGCGCATGTGGTTGATTGCAAACAGCTGTATAATGTTCTGCCCTTATGTAACTAGTGTAGTTATTGTAATGGCTCATCTGAACAATAAATGTGTCAACTGGCAAACCAATAAAGGAGTAATCCAGTCCTGAAAAATGTTTTTCAAATTATTTTCAGGTTTTGCATCCCGATCTGGAGATAGCTGACAATGCCTTCCCACCCCCGCGAACAGCCCCCTCTAACCTCAAACTATTGGTAAGGCACCGTCATTTACCTGAACTGTTAGGAATCTATTTAAAAGCTTAACCCCTGACCCTGGCTAGGACTGATTGTAATAAATAGATCATCTTATCAGAAAAGGGTTTTCTGAAATGAGGACACTACTGCTCTGCGATCGCTCCAATAGCAAAGTTTTTTTCTTATCAGCTCTAAAAATAGCACACCAATTTGAACATTAGGTGGGCAGTTCAGATTTCTTCAGATGGTTGAATAAACAAGTTGACCGTGACTCATTTGAGCATAATTAACCATGTGGTATTCATTGCATGTCTGTAAGATGACTCGTCTCCTCCGTGTGTTTCAGGATAAGGAGGTGAGAGCTGTGTTCCTCAGGCTGTTTGCACAACTTTTCCAGGGCTACAGATCTTGCCTGCAGCTCATTCGCATCCATTCTGAACCTGTTATCCACTTTCACAAGGTGAGATATGAACGCACTTGTTCAACTCTGAAGGTCAACCTAAGACTGAAAATGTTTTCATGTTCCACTAGATAACTTTAAATAAATTTATTTTACATATATTTTACATAGTTTACTTTGTGGTAAACAACATTTTTTGATGACAACTTAAGTATTATAATGAAATTATTATAATCCATAATGTCACAGTTGTAAGTCAGTTTTTCTCTCTAAAGAAAATATGAACATTTTAAATAAATGTTTGCTTAATTGCTGTTTTTGTGTGCCACAGAGCCCTCCTTTGAAAGTTTCTGATGAGATTTTATCCTAAGAATTTATTAATACATTTTACATTAGTTGTTTTATCAATGTTTCTGTTGTCGCAAAAATGTCAAATTCCATATTGCAAGTTTTGTTGTTCCATTAGCCTAAAGTGGAAATACTTAGAAAGAAATCAAGTTTTGTCTCAAAACCTCTGTAAGGTTCTACAAATTGTTACTTTAGAATGTTTGTTTATGCTTACTGAGAGACAGTTTCTTTCTTTGTGATAATGTCACATCCTTGATGCTGGAGTTGCCCCTCAGCTATTGAAACATCCTTTTACCAACTGATACAATGTGCCCCCTTCAGCCACAATTTGTAGTGATAACAACACATTCGTCACACATGCCTTTTGTTATTTGGAGATGAACATACAGTGGGGAGAACAAGTATTTGATATACAGGTTATTTTGCAGGTTTTCCCACTTACAATGCATGTAGAAGTCTGTACTTTTTATCATAGGTACTCTTCAACTGTGAGTGATGGAATATAAAACAAAAATCCAGGAAATCACATTGTATAATTTTTAAGTAATTAGCATTTTCTTGCATGACATAAGTATTTGATACATCAGAAAAACAGAACTTAATATTTGTTACAGAAACCTTTGTTTGCAATTACAGTGATCATACGTTTCCTGTAGTTCTTGAACAGATTTGCACACACTGCAGCAGGGATTTTGGCCCACTCCTCCATACAGACCTTCTCCATATCCTTCAGGTTTCGGGGCTGTCGCTGGGCAATACGGACTTTCAGCTCCCTCCAAGGATTTTCTATTGCGTTCAGGTCTGGAGACTGGCTAGGCCACTCCAGGACCTTGAGATGCTTCTTACTCCTAGTTGCCCTGGCTGTGTGTTTCGGGTCGTTGTCATGCTGGAAGACCCAGCCAAGACCCATCGTCAGTGCTCTTACAGAGAGAAGGAGGTTGTTCACCTCAATACGGTGCAGTCGTCCTGTCCCCTTTGCAGAAAAGCATCCCCAAAGAATGATGTTTCCACCTCCATGCTTCACGGTTGGGATAGTGTTCTTGGGGTTGTACTCATCCTTCTTCTTCCTCCAAACACGGCGAGTGGAGTTTTGACCAAAAAGATCAATTTTTGTCTCATCAGACCACCTGACCATCTCCCATTCCTCCTCTGGATCATCCAGATGGTCATTGGCAAATTTCAGACGGGCCTGGACATGCGCTGGCTTTAGCAGGGGGACCTTGCGTTCGCTGCAGGATTTTAATCCATGACGGCGTAGTGTGTTACTAATGGTTTTCTTTGTGACTGTGGTCCCAGCTCTCTTCAGGTCATTGACCAGGTCCTGCCGTGTAGTTCTGGGCTGATCCCTCACCTTCCTCATAATCATTGATGCCCCACGAAGTGAGATCTTGCATGGAGACCCATACCGAGGGAGATTGACAGTCATCTTTAACTTCTTCCATGTTCTAATAATTGCGCCAACAGTTGTTGCCTTCTCACCAAGCTGCTTGCCTATTGTCATGTAGCCCCTCCCAGCCTTGTGCAGGTCTACAATTGTATCCCTGATGTCCTTACACAGCTCTCTGGTCTTGGCCATTGTGGAGAGGTTGGAGTCTGTTTGATTGAGTGTGTGGACAGATATCTTTTATTCAGGTAACGAATTCAAACAGGTGCAGTTAATACAGGTAATGAGTGGAGAACAGGAGGGCTTCTTAAAGAAAAACTAACAGGTCTGTGAGAGCCGGAATTCTTACTGGTTGGCAGGTGATAAAATGCTTATGTCATGCAATAAAATGCTAATTAATTATTTAAAAATCATACAATGTGATTTTCTGGATTTTTGTTTTAAATTACGTCTCTCACAGTTGAAGTGTACCTATGATAAAAATTACAGACCTCTACATGCTTTGTGAGTAGGAAAACCTGCTAAATCGGCTGTATATCAAATACTTGTTCTCCCCACTGTATCACAATATACTGGTCATTGTAATGTAGATGACTGCCTTTTGGTTTTCAGTGTGTTTGACATAAAACATTTATAGGTAGGGTTCTTTTGATTACTTGTTAAAATAAAACCCCTGCAGGTTTTCGTTCATCCAGTTTTCTCTCCAAGAACAAGAAGATTATTTCCTAAAAGCTGTCTGATAAAGCTTTTTAGAGGTGTTTTGTGTTAGTATGTGTGCGTGTGTTGTTTTGTTTTGCTTTTCTGTTAAATGTTGTCAGCCTTGGGCAATGGCCTCCGATGAGCCATATGAAATGTATCAGATTGACTTTTTGTTTTTGGCTGGGTTTGTATTTGTTTGTGTCTGTGACGTCTCTATGGAAACCTCTTAGCATGTCCCTTTCAAAGTACCCCACATGGCTTAGATTATAGGTTAGGAATTCATCAGGAATCTACAGAAACTCTTGTTTTTTTACGGAGAGGCGTAGACTAATGAAAACTGACCTGACTTTTTTGTATTTCTTTCACCCACTATAAATAACAAAGCATTATTCAGCTGATGAAGTTTGCATTTCCTTTGCATTTAGTCATCATCAAGGTCATTTGTGTGACTGTCTCGCAACTTGCCCTAGGTTCATTATGATAAGGGAATATAAGTTACTCAGATAAGAAAGTAAAACTGCCTATTTCAGTCCTACACCTAGATTAATCTTCATGTACCTACTATTTATTTACTTTTGACCCTGTCCCCCTCCAGGCTGCCTTCCTGGGCCAGAGAGGCCTAATCGAGAACGACTTCCTGACCAAGGTTCTGGAAGGCATGGCCTTTGCTGGCTTTGTGTCCGAGAGGGGTCCTCCTTACCGGGCCTGTGATCTGTTTGACGAGGTACTGAACAACATGGCTGTTACTGTATGTTTTCATTGTTCTACAGCTCCAGTTTGATTTTACAACAGTTTGTCATCCATGGTAGTATGGTCCTTTGGGATTGGTGACATTGTCAAATGACTTATTTTTTTGCTCTGTAGCTGGTGGCCTTTGACACAGAACGCTTAAAAGAGGAGGAGGCTAGCCCTGCCAAGCTGCAGAAACACATGCGGGAACTCTCTGAGCAGCTCTACAAAAATGTGAGCATTCAGCCTCCGGGTCTACATGGCATAGCATTCATATCAGGCACTACCTGTGCACTTCATTCTGCTAGTATATCCTATGTTCACCTCAGGCGTGAATGGTGTTCTGCCTGTCTCTATTGTTCATTATTGGGTGGTCCACCACAGGAGAATCCCAACCCCCACATGGCTTTCCAGAAAGTGCCTCGTCCCACCGAGGGGTCCCACCTACGGGTGCACGTGGTGCCCTTCCCCCTGCTGGACGATGGGAAGGTGGAGGGGCTGCTGGCAGAGGGCCTGGCCAAGCATCCCAGCGTCCCTGCCATTACCACCACCACCAGCCGCGCAGAGCGGAAGTGTGTTGTCCCCCCTGGGCCACCTGTCGGTATGGAAAACACAAGTCAGCTCTAGTCAGTGTCTACTCTTGGCCAGGCAGAAATCCGTCTGTAATAAGTTCTTTGCTTATTGGTACTTAGGTTGCTAAGGGTTGAGCCATGTCTGTCCTGGTATGGCTAGTGTCTCTACCTCTTTCCTAACCTACTGGTTCCTCACCTCTGCAGTGTCCATCCTGGGGAAGATGGGCTCTGTGTTCAACAGTGCTCGACGGCTGGAGGTGGTGAGGAACTGCATCTCCTTCATCTTTGACAACAAGACCCTGGAGACTGAGAAGGTGACGCACTTAGTCCTCTCCAATCCCTGTGTCTCAGCGCCATGTAATGAGCCACCTCTCTGACGGCCCAGACAGCTGGATAGTGACATCTGTTCTGCATGTCTGTCCGGCGTTAGCACATTGAACCCAGTCCGCCCCGGCCTCCTAGCTGGGAGACGTGACCTCACTTGAGACCAGGACCAATCATCACGCAGATTGGATCTATAATGTACCTCATTATCTCCTTGTCATACTCATTTTATGTTGTAACGTAGGGGTTAATGGCGTATAGCTGTTACACACAGTTCTTTCCGGTGTTTTCCCCTTAAATCCTTTCCATAGAAATCCTAATGTAGGAACATTGCTCGGTTGTCCCAGGTGTATTGCCTCAAATGGGATGTTATCCAGTTTCCTTGCATCTCCACCACCTGCTGTAATATTCTGGTTTTACAAGGCAGATATGTCCCTGTATGGGAAGAGGAATGTTTCCCAGTTACAGTCCCCCGTGAGCCTATAAACCCATCACCTCCATACACATTCATTATACAGCCAATGTGAAAACCATTACTAGGGTTGCAAAATGTATATTATTGGAACTGTTCCGACTTTATCATTCCAATACCGGGTTTGGTCAGTTTGAATTATTTGGTCATTTGTCAGTAGACATCTAGTGGGCCTTTTTGGCACTTGAAATTATTCTGTGTTTGTCGCTGTGTTTGTCACTCTGTGTTTGCCTACTACATGTGCTGAACAAAATATACATTCAATCAAAAGATCCCTGTAATTTCCAACAGATTCATATCTGTATTCCTAATAGTGAAATTCATGTACCAGTGCCTAATAGACTAATTTCCTTGTGATCTGTTTTTGAAATTGTTGCGTTTAAATTTGTATTCATGATTTGTATATATTTATTGTAATTAATTTTTACATATAACAATTAAGAGACCACTGCACCTTTTTCTTTTCTTAACAGAAGGTTAAAATTAAGAGGCTGCAGCAAATTGAACGTTTCTGTTCCTCAACCCAAAACTTTCCTTTTTGGAAAGGATAGAATAAAGTGCACTAGTCTCTTAATTATTTCCGGAGCTGAATATAACAAAAAGCTTCATTCTGAATCTCAGCTTTCCTTGAATAGCTGATTAAATAATTGTATGGAAACAAATATTTATCCTCTAAAACCTCATAATGGATTCAGATATACCATATATGTAGTACAGTTTTTCAAGTATTATTGTCCCAAATTAACATAGATGGCCATAAGTGGCCAAAATATGTTAATTCTCCAAAATATGGGAGAGTTTGATAACGTTTGTAAATCCTGTGTCCCTTTAAAATCCTGTCCATTACTTACATATTCTCAACAAATTTCTTTCTTTTCATTAATATGCGATCAATGCATGTGTAAATATTACCATGGAAGTCATCAAGTTACTTTCTAGAAGTATGAATAGTAACTGTTTATGATTCTACAGCGCCAATGTCATGGTTTTTGGTAATTTAACAGATTTTTTTAAATTGTTTTTTATTGTCGTGTGCTGTATAGCATTTGTGTTAAAGCTCCATGTAGCGTGGCTTAGTGTTCTGATTCTACCTTTAAATACCGGCTCCCTGCTTGTTCTTCTTTGCAGACCCTGCCAGCTGCTCTCCGTGCTCTCAAAGGCAAAATGGCTCGCCAATGTCTGACCGATGAACTTAGCCTGCACGTCCAGCAGAACCGTGCCATTTTAGACCACCAACAGTTTGACTACATTATCCGCATGATGAACTGTGCCCTCCAGGTGGGTCAAATCTCTGTCCCTGTCATACAGTATACCATACCATTTGATGTAACCCTTTCAGAACGGTCCAACTGGTTCAGGGCATTCTGTCTTCTGCCATGAGGAACCTAAAATACCACCCAAATATTTAAGTAGGTTTCGTTAGACCAATGTTTCTACAGCTATCAAGAAATGACCCAAAAACGTATCAGAATGTGTCACTGTGTGTGTGGCTGGTAGTTTCCTTTTATGTCACTCCAAATAGTCTTTATTAAGTGTTCTCAACTAGCTACTGCAGAGTAAGTATCCATATATTTGTGGTAGCCTTTTTATTTGACATTTTTCTATTTTGTTTTTGCATATTCCTGTGTGTTCCCTGGCATTCTCACCAGGGCATTAACAGGTAAACCACAAATGATTTGGGAAGCACAAAACAGTTGTTTTCTTCCAGGCTCTACCTTTTAAACAATCCAACTTTGGATGCGGCGGCTGGTTTTCATGGGTTTTAACTGGTTCTAATTTAGTGCATCTAAAGTTTCTATAATGAAAACAGTGCAAAACTAGATGGAGCGAGCCGGCTAAAACATCCCTTTGACAACAAGGCATACAGTTACTGTAACATGTTATGTCATATACAGTGAGGGAAAAAAGTATTTGATCTCCTGCTGAGTTTGCCCACTGACAAAGAAATCATTTTAATGGTAGGTGTATTTGAACAGTGAGAGACAGAATAACAATTAAACAAATCCTGAAAAACGCATGTCAAAAATGTTATAAATTGATTTGCATTTGAATGATTGAAATAAGTATTTGTTTTCTGGCATCCAGATGTCTTTTATACAGGTAATGAGCTGAGATAAGGAGCACAATCTTAAATTGAGTGCTGCTAATCTCAGTTTGTTACCTGTATAAAAAACACCTGTCCACAGAAGCAATTCATCAATCAATCAGATTCCAATCCACCATGGCCAAGACCAAAGAGCTGTCCAATGATGTCAGGGGCAAGATTGTAGACCTACACAAGACTGGAATGGGCTACAAGACCATTGCCAAGCAGTTTGGTGAGAAGGTGATTATTCGCAAATGGGAGACACACAAAAAAACGGTCGATCTGCCTTGGTCTGGGGCTCCATGTAAGATCTCACCTTGTGGAGTTGCAATGATCATGAGAACGGTGAAGAATCAGCCCAGAACTACGCACATCTACAGAAGTTTGCCAATGAACATCTGAATGATTCAGAGGAGCACTGGGTGAAAATGTTGTGGACAGATGAGACTAAAATCGAGCTCTTTGGCATCAACTCAACTCGCCGTGTTTGGAGGAGGAGGAATGCTGACCCCAAGAACACCATCCCCACCGTCAAACATGGAGGTGGAAACATGATTTGGATGTGTTTTTCTGCTAAGGGGTCAGGACGACTTCACCGCATCAAAGGGACAATGGACGGCGCCATGTACGGTCAAATCTTGGGTGAGAACCTCCTTCCCTCTGCCAGGGCATTGAAAATGGATTGTGGATGGGTATTCCTGCATGACAATGATCCAAAACACATGGCCAAGGAAACAAAGGAGTGGCTCAAGAAGAAGCACATTATGGTCCTGGAGTTGCCTAGCCAGTCTCCAGACCTTAATCCCATAGAAAATCTGTGGAGAGAGCTGAAGGTTCGAGTTGTCAAACGTCAGCCTCAAAACCATAATGACTTGGAGAAGATCTGAAAAGAGGAGTGGGACAAAATCCCTCCTGAGATGTATGCAAACCTGGTGGCCAACTACAAGAAATGTCTGACCTCTGTGATTGCCAACAAGGGTTTTGCCACAAAGTACTAAGACATGTTTTGCAGAGGTGTCAAATACTTATTTCACTCATTTAAATGCAAATCAATTTATAAATTTTTTTACATGCGTTGTTCTGCATTTATTTGTTGTTATTCTGTCTTTCACTGTTCAGATAAACCTACCATTAAAATTATAGACTGATCATTTCTTTGTCAGTGGGCAAATGTACAAAATCAGCAGGGGATCAAATACCCTTTTCCCCTCACTGTAGCTCTAACCCAATGGTCAGACTTGGCTGCAGAAGAATGGCAACAATGGGTTTTCAAGTGATGTATTCTCAAGGTAGTATGTTGACATGCTGTCTTAAGGGTGAGTGCTGACATCCTACATATATTGGTTAAAATGGTAGTCTTTCATGTATATTTTGGTGCTTTTTGGCTACAATCGGTCACGCCCTACTTTCTGCATTTATGGTTCATGAACTTTCCCAATTAATTTTAAGAGGTACATTTCAACAACGAATTGTGATTTGTAAAGTTAAATTGACAAATGATCATATTCAAGGCACATTTTCTGTCATTTTGAAGCTGTTTGAAATGACTTCCTAAATTAATGGATGAAACATTTTAGAACCACACATTAGGATTCAAGTAATATTGCAATCTCAAAAAATATAACAACTGGTTTGCTTTAGCTAATATATTATTCTGGGTTGCAAGGATTGAGAATCTGGTTCTGGAACCACTCATTGGAGCCCTTTTGGGATTTGTAATATTGCTTCACTTATTAGCCAAAGTGATTAGAGGTTTATTCGTCTGTCCCTCTGTGTTTGTCTGTCATCAATCAGGTGGTAGAGGGCCCAGGCTAAGAGCTGAGTTCCTCAGGTTTTACAGCCTCACATGGTTGTTGCCACAGGAATTTAATGATTCTGAACAGTGTTCACAGAGAGCAAGTTTTATGGAGTGCCTCTGGATTCCGAACATTCTTCTGGACAAATGATGGAAGTCCGCAAGCCAATTAATCCCACCATCTGCCTTTAGCCTGGGCTACATGAGCAGTGGTGAACTGACTGGAAATGTCACTGGCCTCACCACTTATATAAAAAAAAAATGAAGAAAAAGGGGTCAAGAGCAAGCCTGCCAGTATGTGTCCCAGTGTTCCAGTTTGAACCAGTAACTATAATGTATACATGACAAACAGAGTTATGTGCTCTCTCTTCCTGTGCTTTTGTCATGTTGTCAATGGTGGCTCTAGAAATAGCTGTGCCATACTTGGTTGCAGATGACCTGAAAGGGCTATATAAAATACAAAACATTGGTAATGAGCTGTGTCTGATGCTGAAGTAAAATATGGTAAAGCTACAATATACCAACTATTTACTCCTGAATTATAATTCTCAAAATGATTAGCAATAATTTAAAGTTCAATACAAGTGCAAGGGGTTACTCTGCCTGGTAGACAATGCAAGCCAATCTTGTCCACAAACACAGTGAGAATGATGGTTCAGGCGGCAAAAAGGTATTTGAGGACCTCAGTTGGAGAGTTACAGAACTTGACTCTTCTGGAATGTACGTTCTGTACATTTTTGCAGAAATGCGTGCCTCTTAGGTTGCCTAATCATCGTATGTGACTGGGTTATCTGATAGCTGGTCTTGGAGCGTGTTGGTCTTTTATTGTTCTCCTCCCCGAAATTGGATCCTGATGTGGATTTATTTTTTGGGCGGTCCAGATTAATGACATTTCTGCTGATAAATAATTTTTTTTCTTGAGACTGTACGTGAGCCTTTCCAGTTCTGTTCTGTTGGGAATACTGAATCCCTAAACAGATGTTATAAGGCAAAGTATGTGAATTGCCTTTAAAACCAACCATCAGTGTCTCAATGACATATAACGGACACGTGTAGCAGTCATTTGGGAACACATTGGGCTTGCTTTGGATTCATACAAACTGTCTCCTGTTCCATGTTTGTCCAGGTGTCACTTTGCAGGGTTTCCCGTTGTCCAGCAGGGTCGGCAGAGAGGTGAGCATAGGAACGGTTCTCTCTGTACTGGTTGTGGTACCTTTCAGAGTGCCTGTCTCGGCTCGACAACAGAATATGTAGACTAGCATACCAAAATATCCTCTGCACGTTTGAGATCCACCACCCCTAACACTGCACCTGCGCTACTGCTGAACTGGTGACGTCATTTTGTTAGGTCCTTCAAGGGGGATGTACTCTATAGAGGCCGGTGTGCATAGGAATCTTTGCCAATTGATTTCTACCTAGTACGACCTTAATGTAAAGATGTTTTTACTATGTTCGTCGTTTGTATTCTGACCTGGTATTTAAAATTCCTTCTCTATATCAAAAAACAACATTTGACTTGGAGCATGCGTGTGCCAGTCAAAGTGAAACTTAAACAACAAAAAAGCTAATTTCGCCTGCTGTGTACGAGAATTGCGCTGCGCAAGATTCTCTGAACTGTGACAGGATGCTTCTTAAGAAATGAGTGGGAGGCATGTGTCTTTCTATCAGAAAACATCTCACATTCCTGATGATGTCACCATCCTGTGACCAATCAGATATGTAACATGTCAGTTTGGGGCTAACTGGAGGGGTACCTAGTTTGTTGTTTTGCTCTTATCTGTTAGCAGTCTAGCATTACCGGTTCAAACTAGTTTCAAGGGGTGCATATCCACAGGGAGCTGTAAAGAAATGTCTCTGTCAGGACATTAGGGTAAAGGTGAAGTATTGGAGGCCCATGGAAGACAAATGTTTGTTCTGCCGAGTTTTTCTCTGCAATACAGCGTGAATTAGTGTGCAGCCTGAGTGTGGACTGAGCGTCTGTGGAATGACAACCTGTTGAGAGACTGACAAATCTCGTCTTTTGAGAGTAGTTAGTAGGAGTCTGATGTCATCACTTAGCATGGCACAATGAATCAGAATATACTGTAACTCAGTGGATGTGTGTTCATATCGATGAGTTTGAGCTGAAGCACTTCCAGGCAGAAATACATGAGCCTTTTTTTTCTTCTATTTTGTATTTTAGTGAAAATGTCATGCCCTGGAGCTACTGTATACATACCCGTGTTTGTCCGTGTAGAACGCCTGTTGTTTATGTACTGTACCCCATTTCTTCATTTATTGCCAGTACTTTTAAGTATTTAAAGCAGATATTTACTGTACTAATAACTCTTACTGTTTGAATGAGTTCAGATCCTCCATCCGTGCATCTCTGCATGGTGTATAGGATGGGACAGTGTTATCAGACGAAGACTTGCAGTGTTGGTCCTATCGCTATTCTGACAGGCCTTCACCAGGAGGCAGACAGGCAAACCCACGCTCCTCAACTGTTCTGACCAAACACATTAGTTGCGCATTCCTTAAAGTGCTTTTAGCTAAATTAAAGGTGCTGACTAAACTGTGCAAAGCAGATGCCAGTACTATCGACGCTGGATGCCTCAAATGTTTTGCAGCTGTTTTAAGTCTTATCTCATGAATGCTGTATGACTGGGACGTGACTGACCTTCGTTAAAATACTTGGTGGGGGGGGGGGTTGTTTCTGTGTACGTGCTGCGCAGATCACCTCTTCCCTTGCCATCCAGCTGTTGTAGGTTTGGAAGTGGACGTTGTGCAAGGCAATGCAAGGCCAGGCGAGAGAAGCCCTGCTGTGTAATAAAGGGAAAATGCGCCTGGCATTCCAACCATTTCCTGTCAGTGAGCTCAGAATGTCATTCACGTGTGCTACTCCACATCCGGGGGAGGTTGGATGAAGGTGAAGGCTGTAGGTCATTGCCCTCTAGGTTTGCTTGAGATTCTCTCATTTTTGGCTTGTCTTTGTTAACAGGGGCAGTGCCCGCAGGTCCCGATTATAATGTCATGTGACTGTTCGTTTGTTTACTGTCTTCCTCTAGATTGTAGTTCTGTGATTTGACTGGCTTACACAGTGTCTCATGCCTAATTGGTATAGTGTTATAGTTAATGTTTCATTTAGTTCCTCCCGTTTCTCCGGTTCTCTTTAGAGCGGGTTGTTGCTGTGAGAAGCTCTCCGTGGGGTTGCAGATCTGTCCGTCTGCCTGGTTGGATTGACTTAAGGCTTACATAACAAAGGCACAGGAAGTTCTCAGGAGCATCATTCCCATGTACCGATAAAGCCATTTCCCTCGGATGTTGACCAGCAGGACTAGCTTAACACAGCCAGAGAACACAACAGGGAACACTGCATAGGCAAGGAAGTCAACAGTGATCGGATTTCATGTTTCTGACATGCAATTTGATTAGATACCATAGTTTTTCCACCTGTATGTATTAATTAATGACATTCTGGTTTTAGCCTAACCTTCTTTAAGACTATTCTGTAGATGCTAGTAAACAAACATTGGCTTCAAACACAGCCTTACCACATGGTCTGTAACATTTAATGAGGCCAGCAAGGAGCCACACTTTAAATATATTCAAAACATGGTGTGACGTTATTAGGCATGGGTGATAAACTTTAGAAATTGTTCCTACATATTATTCCATGCCACCTCAAGGATGGGTTGAGTGAGATCAAAGCACCTGCAAAACGTGCACTTTTGAAAAATTCCGAAACAATTGTAATGCGGAGATCCAGGGAATGGATTTGCAGAAACAAGGTAAACCAAAGGACAAACTGCTCTCCAGGGGTGCTCCCTTCTACTACTGTCTGTATTTCCCTCCTTGGCTCCTGTGTTGATGGGGCAGAGAAGCGGTGAGAGCATCATGGTTTAGCGTCGCCTTCCTGACTGTCTGCTGGTGCTTCTTCTCCATCTACTTCAGCGGTTCCCACAGAATCTCCTGCAGCTTCTGCTTCACAGGATCTTCTGATAATTGGGGGCCCCCTAAGTACCTGCCTGATGAGGTCCTGATAGGAAGCAGCTGTGCATGGGGTGGGGTGGCCCTGCCAGCAGCCTCTGGAATGTTATGGAACCTTCCAGAATTTTCCGTGAGGACATCGGTACGAAGCAGATGCCACAGACAAGGGCACGTTGTCTCCATAATCTTTTTGATATTGTCAACTTTTTGAATGAATTACAAAGGTTTTATATGGCTGCAGACTTTCTGGTTATAACTCGTTTTCTACCATTCAAGTCTTCTACCATGGTACCCGGAAACCATTAAACTTTTTGAACAAGAACTGCTATATAGTCGCAAATGGGAGGGATTTGGATTTACTTTAAATGGTTTCATGGTACCATGGTTGAAGACTTAAGTGGTAGATACCAAAAATAAAAGAACATTAATTTATAAATACATTGCTCAAAAAAGGTAACACGTATCATCAAAGTATAACACCAAGTCAATTAAACTTCAGGGATATCAATCTGTTCAGTCAGGAAGAATAAGCAATTGTCACCTGTTTTGGTACAAATGAAAGTGACAACAGGTGCACTGGGGAGGCAACACCAAGACAACCCCCAAAAAGGGAACGGTTTTACAGGTGGTGGCAACAGACAATTGCTCTCACCTTATCCGTCCTGACTGCAGCCCATTCAGTTTGCACTGGCACATATTTGATGTTGCGGGAAGATTCGCTGTGTCTCCCAGTACAGTCTCGAGCAAGGAGGAGATACTTGGAGACGGGCCGTTATGTGAGCGCTGGCCAGGGCCATAGGAGGGCATCAACCTAGCCTCAGGACCGGTATCTGCTCCTTTGTGCAAGGAGGTACAGGAGGAGCACTGCCAGAGCCCTACAAAATGATCTCCAGCAGGCTACTGGTGTGCATGTTTCTGACCAAACTGTCAGAAACCAACTCCATGAGGGTGGCATGAGGGCCTGACATCCTCTAGTGGGACCTGTGCTCACAGCCCAGCACAATGCAGCTCGGGTGGCATTCGCTAGAGAACACCAGAATTGGCAGGTCCACCATTGGCGCCCTGTTCTCTTCACAGATGAGAGCAGCTTCACACTGAGCACATGTGACCGACGTGAAAGAGTCTGGAGACGGCGTGGTGAATGTTACGCTGCCTGGAACATCAACCAGCATGACCAGTTTGGTGGTGGGTCAGTGATGGTCTGAAGTGGTATATCCTTGGAGGGCCGCACAGACCTCCACATGCTAGCCAACAGATACCGGATTAAATACTCAGACCTTACGCTCCTCAGATTGTCAGACTTTACACTGGTGCAGTGGTCCCTGGGTTCCTCCTGGTGCAGGACAATTCCTGGCATCCTATGGCCAGAGTGTGTAGGCAGTTCCTGGATGATAAAGGCATTGATGCCATTGACTGGCCCTCACATTCTCCAGACCTGAATCCAATTGAGAACCTCTGGGACATTATGTATCGGTGCATCCGACACTGCCCAGTAGCGCCAAGGACTGTCCAGGAGCGCACTGATGCCCTGGTCCAGGTCTGGGAGGAGATCCCCCAGGACACCGTCCGCCATCTCATCAGGAGCATGCCCAGACATTTTCATGAGGGCATACGGGCACGTGGGGGCTATGCACTACTGAGTCACATTATGAGTTGCCGTGATGAAATTCATGCAAGTTGGAACAGCCTGCGATTTCAATTTACTTAGATTTTGAATCCAGCCCTCAATCGCTTGGTGATTTTGGTTTCCATAGACCGTTGTCAAGTCTTTTTGTTCTCAACTATAGTAAACAATTTAAAGATTTTGGTCTTTTATATACACTCACCAAAGGATTACTAGGAACACCATACTAATACTGTGTATGACCCCCTTTCACCTTCAGAACTGCCTTAATTCTACTGGCATTGATTCAACAAGGTACTGAAAGCATTCTTTAGAAATGTTGGCCCATATTGATAGGATAGCATCTTGCAGTTGGAGATTTCTGGGATGCACATCCAGGGCACGAAGCTCCCATTCCCCCACATCCCAAAGATGCTCTTTTGGGTTGAGATCTGGTGACTGTGGGGGCCATTTCAGTACAGTGAACTCATTGTCATGTTCAAGAAACCAATTTGAAATGATTCGAACTTTGTGACATGGTGCATTATCCTGCTGGAAGTAGCCATCAGAGGATGGGTACATGGTGGTCATAAAGGGATGGACATGGTCAGAAACAATGCTCAGGTAGGCTGTGGCATTTAAACGATGCCCAATTGGCACTAAGGGGCCTAAAGTGTGCCAATAAATCATCCCCCACACCATTACACCACCACCAGCAGCCTGCACAGTGGTAACAAGGCATGATGGATCCATGTTCTCATTCTGTTTACGCCAAATTCTGACTCTACCATCTGAATGTCTCAACAGAAAACGAGACTCATCAGACCAGGCAACATTCTTCCAGTCTTCAACTGTCCAATTTTGGTGAGCTCGTGCAAATTGTAGCCTCTTTTTCCTATTTGTAGTGGAGATGAGTGGTACCTTCTGCGGTGGGGTCTTCTGCTGTTGTAGCTCATCCGCCTCAAGTTTGTGCGTGTTGTGGCTTCACAAATGCTTTGCTGCATACCTCGGTTGTAACGAGTGTTTATTTCAGTCAAAGTTGCTCTTCTATCAGCTTGAATCAGTCGGCCCATTCTCGTCTGACCTCTAGCATCAACAAGGCATTTTCGCCCACAGGACTGCCGCATACTGGATGTTTTTCCCTTTTCGCACCATTCTTTGTAAACCCTAGAAATGGTTGTGCATGAAAATCCCAGTAACTGAGCAGATTGTGAAATACTCAGACCGGCCCGTCTGGCACCAACAACCATGCCACGCTCAAAATTGCTTAAATCACCTTTTTTTCCCATTCTGACATTCAGTTTGGAGTTCAGGAGATTGTCTTGACCAGGACCACACCCCTAAATGCATTAAAGCAACTGCCATGTGATTGGTTGATTAGTTAATTGCATTAATGAGAAATTGTACATTGCATTAATGAGACCTGATGTGTGAATTTAGTGTTTCCTTAATTTATTTAACCAGTGTATTAAAAGAATCCTCAAGTTCCCACTTTTCTGAATACGTTTCACAATTAAACCGTTCCTGGAAAGAAAGGAGGAAGAAGGTCAAGTCAGGACTTATTTCCTGTCATGGTGTGAGCCGGTGTCTTAAGCATGTGAGCCGGTGTCTTTGTTTGGTGCGGATACGTGTTAATCTTGTACATAACGGCTTGAGTCATTCATGGCCCACATCCTCGCTAAAGAAAGACTAGGAGGAAAGAGGGGAGACTGCTTCCTACATCCTACGTGGAGCTGCAGTTCTGCGTGTTGCCCTCATCCCCCTCCAACGGAAGTGCATTTACACACACACACACACACACACACACACACACATCTCAGCCCCTGTGGTGTGTGTTCCTGTTTCGTTCTCACTCAGTTAGTGAATGTTTCGGTCAAGTGATTATTTTTTGTGGTACTACATTGCTGGTCCTCACTTTGATAGTAAAACGGGTGTTTGTATAGTCACACGTGCACTCGAATTTGCATGTCCCTGGTTCTGTGGCTACGGCCGTGTCCTTAGTCAGGATTTCTCTACCACCGTTTATCTTACTCAGTGTAAACTGGCTTATGTTCTGCTGAAAACCAGGAATACCTCCATGCACAAAGACTAGTGCCTAAACTGACCAGCTGTCAGTCAGGCCAGACTTGCATGTTGCCTCCTTTTATTCCTTCAGCTTTACTACCGTCTTGACATACTCCCCCTCCCCTCCACACTTTTAATTCAGGCTCAGCTGAAGGCATTATTTTAAGTTCAAATATTTCTCCTTTAACCTTGTGGTCATTTTATCTAAATAATGACAGTTCTGTTAATTGTGTCAATTTTTCTGCAGTTCCATTTCCACTCCTGGTGCTGTTGTCAGTGCTTTTGCTGGGTTCTGTGAACCCTTTGACCTACGACATTGTAAAGGATGCGAGTAAACAAAGCTTTGGTAGCGCTCCAAACTGGAACGTTCAACCGCATCCCGAATAACTGGAAACGAACTGTGAGGCGAAGAAACGAAAATATGCAGCTCTGCCCATGGGGGGTCAGCCTTTTATGTTCAGCTTAAGACTGTGTTTTGCATTTGCTATTCTGTGTAAAGGTTCTTTGGGAAAGTAGTCACTCTAGGCTTAATTCATAATTGATTAATTTGTTGGGTGTATTGGTGAAAATTACATGCTGCCTGATGGACTCTGAAGAGAAAGATGATATAGTCAGATGAAGATTTAAAACTGTGATTGTTGCCAAATTAGGTTCTACACAGTACTGAATAAAGGGTCTGCGTAGTTAAGAGTTTGTTTAAAATGTATTTACAATATATTAGAACTCATTTTTGAAAAGGTTTTTGAGGAATGTTGGAACAGGGATGTAATCCATGAACAGGGCACCACTTTTCTGGCATGTCCATCATGCCAGTCATCGTCCCTTCAACCACCCTCGCCAGCCAAAATGGATTGCTCTGATAATGTGTGGGTTTGTGAGGTGTTACCAAACTATTCCAAAATCCATCCATTGTCTCATGCATGGTAATGTAGTGTTTTTTGGTGTGTGTTGTAAAATCATGGGTGTGTTTGATGTATATTCCCTGCCCTTGGGGTCCCTGTGAGGGTTATGAGAGACAGCACAGATCAGGATCAGCTCTGTTGTTTTGACATGGACTTATATCAAGATTCCAGCCGCATTTCTCATTTTCCCAGTTCAACATTTTTGTAAATATTTGATTATATATGTTCATGTGACAACACTGAAGAAATGACACTTTGCTACAATGTAAAGTAGTGAGTGTGCAGCTTGTATAACAGTGTACATTTGCTGACCCCTCAAAATAACTCAACACACAGCCATTATTGTCTAAACCGCTGGCAACAAAAGTGAGAACACTCCTAGGTGAAAATGTCCAGGTTTGGACATTTTCCCTTAGGGGTGTACTCACTTTTGTAAAACAAATAGGTTAGGTTGTATTTATTCTCTCTTTGTGAAATAATAGGGATTGACATGCGTTTTTATAAATCGAACATTTCATCAGTTTCAGTCACACAGTGTATCAAAATAAAAGGCTAATGTGGGTGAATCCATATTCAGGCCACTGTATGTAACCGGCAGTTTGTTGACCACAGTCAGATTAAATGGCCCTGTGCATTCCTCAAGACTAAGTTCACTGTTGTTTTACTATCTAGCCTTATGGTGATACAAAACTTTCCTGTACTCAAATTGTGATTGTAAATGATATGCATATGTAATAACTAAAGAATCAATATCTCCAATTAATTCTCCCTCTCCTTATTTTGTATTATTGTTATGTTATTAATCATATTTAATTTATTGTAATTAATCTATGTAATTTTTGTGTGACCCACAGGACTGCTCCAGCTCTGAAGAGTACACGGTTGCTTCCGCCCTGCTGCCCCTGACAACTGCCTTTTACCGGGTGAGTGACTGACTGGGAGATTCCTGACTTGGGGGGCAGGGGATATATTTGAGAGATGATGGGCCGTTATATCCCCACTGTCCTGACACTGGTCCTGTTCTGAAGGGTGCCTGTCAGGTTCATTCAGCTCAGTGTAACATAATGTCAGGAGGTGTGCAGGAGGTAATTAACTAATCAAGTGACAGACATAACCTCTTTGAGCCCAGACACATTTTGACTGGTTTGTTCTACTGTTCTTACTCAAAGAAAATGTATGCAATTTAAATATATATATGAAGCGTATTGTGCAGGCAGTTCAATAACAACCCTACTTACCTAATTTATTTAGGAAACATCATGTTGTCTCATACATCCAGGAATTGGGTGTATTTGCACTACCATTCATAAGCTTGGGGTCACTAAGAAATGTCCTTGTTTTCCATGAAAATAAACATAACATTTGAAAAGGAAATATAGCAAAATGAATAGGAAATACATTAATTGCCAAGGTTCGAAATAATGATTTTTAAATTAAATACTGTCCTTCAAACTTTGCTTTTGTCAAAGAATCCTCGATTTGCAGCAGTTGCAGCGTTGCAGACCTTTTGGCATTCTAGTTGTCAGTTTTTTTAGGTAATCTGAAGAGATTTCACCCCACGCTTCCTGGAGCACCTCCCACAAGTTGGATTGATTTGATGGGCACTTCTTACGTATCATACGGCCAAGCTACTCCCAGATCAGCTCCGTAGGGTTGAGGTCCTGTGACTGTGCTGGCCACTCCATTATAGACAGAATACCAGCTGGCTGCTTCTTCCCTAAATAGTTCTTGCATAGTTTGGAACTGTGCTTTGGGTCATTGTCCTGTTGTAGGAGGAAATTGGCTCCAGTGAAGTGCCGTCCACGGGCATGGCATGGCGTTGCAAAATGGAGTGACAACCTCCCTTCTTCAAGATCCCTTTTACCCTGTAAAAATCTCCCACTTTATCACCACCAAAGCACCCCCAGACCATCATATTGCCTCCACCATGCATGACCAATGGCGTCAAGTACTCCTCCAGCATCTTTTCATTTGGTTTGCATCTCATGAATGTTCTTTTTTGTGATCCGAACACCTCATCTACACTGTATTTTTTATCAGTTTGATGTAATTTTAATGGACATAAAATGTGCTTTTCATTGAAACACAAGGACATTTCGAAGTGACACCAAACTTTTGAATGGTAGTGTATGTTTTTATTCCACTTAACAAAACACTTTAGTTGCAAAATATAGTTCCTATTAGGAAGGTTCAAGTAGGTCCAATTTGAACAAACCTTTTGTTTGGCAAAACAAATATGGTTTTTGGCCCTGGTAACTCTGCAATTAGCAAATGTGAACATTTGTTGGAAAAGAAAAATAGGCAAAATGGATAGCAAACCCTTTTGTCACTACATTTATATTGCCATTATGCAAAATTTGACTGGATTATTTATTTAAGTTAATTTGTTTTATTAGTTAATGAGTTGGAGCACTGGGACAAGGACTCACCAATACTTTACTTGTATCAAGCACAGGGGACTTGGGCCATGACCCAGACTTTTTCAGGTTTACTTATTCAACTGCCTCTCTATGGGGGCCCTAAGCGATCACTTATGTAGGTTATGCTTATGTTGAAGGGATTGAAAATGTGGTAAGTGGTTAGAGCAGGTAGTTGTTCAAAATAGGACTTTATTCTATCTTTAACAGCTACTGTTACGTCCCTGAGAAAGACTGGTGACCATAGTTGCTCCGCAGGCACCAAACCCCTGAAGTGTGAGGTCAAATGCCGAAGTCAAACTTTGATTAGACCTTGTGTTCAGTTGATGGCTAGGTAGATTTAATATATGAAACCTTTAAACATACCTCACCCCAAATGTGACCTGCTTTGGTCCCACTGTTAACTGGCTTTGGGCCCTCACAGATCAAACTTTGACAAAACACACTGCCATTGTGTGACTCACTTTGCTCTCACAGGACAGGCTGATGTAATGCACCAAGATAAGCCTGTTTTTTGTCTTTCTCTCTTTACTGCTGTATGTAATGGTACTATTGGACCATGTTGGCATCCAATTAATAATGGTTATAATACTAAGGGGAATGTCTTTCTGTCTTGATGCAGTTGTTCAGTGTGACCTGCGTTTTAATGCTGGTGATAGCAGAGTATATTTCTCTCCCATACTCGTCTGCACACAAAGTAAACTGATGTATGTCCACTGTGTTGCCCTATAACATAGTTACTATTCCTTGCTGTCACCATCAGGTTGTCAGCACGCTGACCTCAGGCTCCAGTTTTCTGTCTCTTCATTAGCATCTGAAAGCCATTGCCCAGACTTTTTAAAATGTTCAGCCCCCCCATCTGGCGTAACCATAAAACATTAAAGGATTACAGAAAAGGCGTCTTATCGGCAGGTTCTCAGAAAGAGACATGAATTCTGACAGAAGCATCTATTCGATGCTCTACAGAACAGTCTGGCAAAGGGAAAGAATGAGAAGGAATGATATCGTGAGCTCCAGAATGCAACAGATTTCTCCCAGCTTTCTAACGGAATGGCATTTACTGTAGAGTCCAGAGTGTGGTCACGCTAAGGGAGAAAAGCAAAGAATCCGCCTCGGTCCATATAGTAATCTTTTGTGTGATGATCCAGAAAACACGGCATGAAAAAGATGGAAAAAGATTGTATCACAGAAAAGAAGCACCTTGAGATGGTTCACCATGTTCCACAGAGATTTTCATGATAATCCCAGCATTGCACGATAGCCAATTACATCCTTCACTATACCCCCCCTCCCATCCTGACATATTTTCCCATAGTCTTTCACTTCACAACATTGAATCTTATGAGGCTGTTCAAAACATATTTGGCAGCAGATGAACAATTCAGTGGCTTTGCAAGTGTTGGACTTGGCCATACTGTTCTAGAGGTCCGTGACAGAGTTTGCTCACTGTTGTAGATGACTGTGATGGAGTTACCCCACACTGTTTTAGAAGACCGTGACTGAGTTGTCTCACATTGTTTTAGAGGACCGTGACGAAGTTACCCCACACTGTTGTAGAGGACCGTGACGCAGTTACCCCACACTGTTGTAGAGGACCGTGACGCAGTTACCCCACACTGCTGTCGAGGACCGTGACGCAGTTACCCCACACTGCTGTAGAGGACCATGACAGAGTTACCTCACACTGTTGTGGAGGGCCGAGGCAGTGTTACCCCACACTGCTGTAGAGGACCGTGACGGAGTTACCCCAAACTGTTGTGAAAGACCATTACATTTTTATTTCACTATTGTAGAGGACAATTACATAGTTTCCCCATAGTTACTGTTAGAGAACAATACGTTACCTGACATTGTTGTAGAGGGACTTGACATAACATGACAAAATCTGAGAGAATTTATCAGAAAAGTTTGCATTAGCCATTTTAATTTACATTCATTATATGTTTTTATGTTATGGTCAGTATCATTTGGCAAGTGCTTGTAGAATTGACACATTTTAATTGTCTGATTCATTTGAATTACTGGAGTTGTTTAAACCTGGGGTGCACTTGCTTAAACATCTGCCTGTGGGAGAAGCTGAACCTCCCAGGTGCATTCCAGGACACGTTTGTCATTGGCCAACATATCAGAATCATTTTCTGCACATTTTTCCTCAGCACAGTATCAGTAAAGTTACTGGCAGTAGGAAAAGATAAGTGCCTTTGTGTTTTTCTTTAGCCATGGAATAGTTTTAACATGGGTCTTTGATTCGTGATTATTTGCATGCCTTTTCGTGTAAGATTGTCTCTGGGAAAGTTAGTCACCAATTTTGTAAGCTACCAAGGAAAATGACAACTCTTGGGTATTTGTTTGCGTGTCCATATGTGTCCATATGCTTTTAACCTCCAAGGTTCAGTACCAAAAATAGCCTTATTACAGCATGACACTGCCCCATAGTTAAGACAGCCTGTGTTGGTACAATCCTATTTTTTATTTTACTTTGCGTTACACCAGGGTCTTCAGACTTCTAGTATACTGTACAGGCTTTATTGTTGCTGTATGGATCACTTGCATTGTATGGACGCTTTCATCAACAGGATGTCCCACAGGAATCGATTCTTGGTCTGGTTCTTTTCAAATCTAACAATGTTGGTTTATCTGTCCATCCATCCATCTTCTTCCGCTTATCCGGGGCCGGGTCGCGGGGGCAGCAGTCTAAGCAGGGATGCCCAGACTTCCCTCTCCCCAGACACTTCCTCTAGCTCTTCCGGGGGGACACCGAGGCGTTCCCAGGCCAGCCGGGAGACATAGTCCCTCCAGCGTGTCCTAGGTCTTCCCCGGGGTCTCCTCCCGGTGGGACGGGACCGGAACACCTTCCCAGGAAGGCGTTCCGGAGGCATCCGAAAAAGATGCCCAAGCCACCTCAGCTGACCCCTCTCGATGTGGAGGAGCAGTGGCTCTACTCTGAGCTCCTCCCGGGTGACCGAGCTTCTCACCCTATCTCTAAGGGATCGCCCAGCCACTCTGCGGAGAAAACTCATTTCGGCCGCCTGTATCCGGGATCTTGTCCTTTCGGTCATGACCCAAAGCTCATGACCATAGGTGAGAGTAGGAACGTAGATTGACTGGTAAATCGAGAGCTTCGCCTTGCGGCTCAGCTCTTTCTTCACCACGACAGACCGATACATCGACTGCATTACTGCAGAAGCTGCACCGATCCGTCTGTCAATCTCCCGTTCCATCCTTCCCTCACTCGTGAACAAGACCCCTAGATACTTAAACTCCTCCACTTGAGGCAGGCACTCTCCACCAACCTGAAGTGGGCAAGCCACCCTTTTCCGACTGTGGACCATGGCCTCGGATTTGGAGGTACTGATTTTCATCCCAACCGCTTCACACTCGGCTGCAAACCGTCCCAGTGCATGCTGAAGGTCCTGGTTAGAAGGGGCCAACACGACAACATCATCTGCAAAGAGCAGAGACGAAATTGTGTGGTCCCCAAACCTGACACCCTCCGGCCCCTGGCTGCGCCTAGAAATTCTGTCCATAAAAATTACAAACAGAACCGGTGACAAAGGGCAGCCCTGCCGGAGTCCAACATGCACTGGGAACAAGTCTGACTTACTGCCGGCAATGCGGACCAAGCTCCTGCTTCGGTTGTATAGGGACCTGACAGCCCTTAGCAAAGGACCCAGGACCCCATATTCCCCAAGCACCCTCCACAAGATGCCGCGAGGGACACAGTCGAATGCCTTCTCCAAATCCACAAAACACATGTGGATTGGTTGGGCAAACTCCCATGAACCCTCCAACACCCCGTAGAGGGTATAGAGCTGGTCCAGTGTTCCACGGCCCGGACGAAAACCACACTGTTCCTCCTGAATCCGAGGTTCTACTATCGGCCGTATTCTCCTCTCCAGAACCCTGGCATAGACTTTCCCGGGCAGGCTGAGAAGTGTGATCCCCCTATAGTTGGAACACACCCTCCAGTCCCCCTTCTTAAAAAGAGGGACCACCACCCCGGTCTGCCATCCCAGAGGCACTGTCCCCGACCGCCACGCGATGTTGCACAGGCGTGTCAACCAAGACAGCCCCACAACATCCAGAGACTTGATGTACTCAGGGCGGATCTCATCCACCCCCGGTGCCTTGCCACCGAGGAGTTTCTTGACCACCTCTGTGACTTCAGCCCGGGTGATGGACGAGCCCACCTCTGAGCCCTCATCCTCTGCTTCCTCAATGGAAGACATGTCAGCGGGATTGAGGAGATCCTCGAAGTACTCCTTCCACCGCCCGACGACATCCTCAGTTGAGGTCAACAGTTGCCCACCTCTACTGTAAACAGCGTTGGTAGGGCACTGTTTCCCTCTCCTGAGGCGCCGGATGGTTTGCCAGAATCTCTTCGAGGCCAGCCGATAGTCCTTCTCCATGTCCTCACCGAACTCCTCCCAGGCCCGAGTTTTTGCCTCCACAACCACCCGGGCTGCAGCCCGCTTGGCCTGTCGGTACCCGTCAGCTGCCTCAGGAGTCCCACAAGCCAACCAGGCCTGATAGGACTCCTTCTTCAGCTTGACGGCATCCCTTACTTCCGGTGTCCACCACCGGGTTCGGGGATTGCCGCCTCGACAGGCACCGGAGACCTTACGGCCACAGCTCCGAGCGGCCGCTTCGACAATGGCGGTGGAGAACATGGTCCACTCGGACTCAATATCTCCAACCTCCTTCGGGATCCAGTCGAAGCTCTGCCGGAGGTGGGAGTTAAAGATCTCTCTGACAGGAGACTCGGCCAGACGTTCCCAGCAGACCCTTACAGTACGCTTGGGCCTGCCGAGTCTGTCCAGCTTCCTCCCCCGCCATCGGATCCAACTCACCACCAGGTGGTGATCAGTTGACAGCTCCGCCCCTCTCTTCACCCGAGTGTCCAAGACATACGGCCGCAGGTCAGATGAGACGACAACAAAGTCGATCATCGACCTGCGGCCTAGGGTGTCCTGGTGCCACGTGCACTGATGGACACCCTTATGTTTGAACATGGTGTTCATTATGGACAAACTGTGACTAGCACAGAAGTCCAATAACTGAACACCACTCGGGTTCAGATCAGGGGGGCCGTTCCTCCCAATCACGCCCCTCCAGGTGTCACTGTCGTTGCCCACGTGGGCGTTGAAGTCCCCCAGTAGAACAATAGAGTCCCCAGTCGGAGCACTTTCCAGCACCCCTCCCAGAGACTCCAAGAAGGTCGGGTACTCTGCACTGCCGTTCGGCCCGTAGGCACAAACAACAGTGAGAGACCTATCCCCGACCCGTAGGCGCAGGGAAACGACCCTCTCGTTCACCGGGGTAAACTCCAACACATGGCGGCAGAGCTGGGGAGCTATGAGCAAACCCACACCAGCCCGCCGCCTCTCACCATGGGCAACTCCAGAGTGGTGAAGAGTCCATCCTCTCTCAAGGAGTGTGGTTCCAGAGCCCAAGCCGTGCGTAGAGGTGATCCCGACTACCTCTAATCGGAACCTCTCAACCTCACGCACTAACTCAGGCTCCTTCCCCGCCAGCGAGGTGACATTCCACGTCCCTAGAGCCAGTTTCCGTGTCCAGAGATCGGGTTGTCTAGGCCCCTGCCTTCGACTGCCGCCCGATCCTCTTTGCACCGGCCCCTTATGGTCCCTCCTGTGGGTGGTGAGCCCACAGTTTATCTGTATAAAACAAAATGCATATGAAAAATGTACTGTAATGAGCTTGACTGAGTTTCTTCCCAACTAAAAAAAAGATATACACTACCATTCAAAGGTTTGAGGTTATATGAAAATGTCCTCGTTTTTGAAAGAAAAGCAACATTTTTGTATATTAAAATAACATCAAATTCTTCAGAAATTCAGTGTAGACGTAAATGACTATTGTAGCTGGAAACTGCAGTTTTTTTCATGGGATATCTACATAGGTGTAAAGAGGCCCATTATCTGCAACCATTACACCTCTGTTCCCGTGGCATGTTGTTTGCTAATCCAAGTTTATAATTGTAAAAGGCTAATTGATCAATAGATCAAGCAAACCATTTTGTGATTATGTTAGGACAGCTGAAAACTGTTGTGCACAAACTGGCTCTAACCAGAATAGAAAGGAGTGGGAGGCCCCGGTGCACAACTGGGCAAAAACAGTTGTCTAGTTTGAGAAACAGACATCTCCCAGGTCCTCAGTGTCTTTGTTATTTTTGTCTTTTATTTTTATTGGCCAGTCTAAGATGTGGCTTTTTTTGCAACACTGCCTAGTATGTACATTTCCTATGAAGGTAAAACAGCGACATAGGTTTTTTATTTCTGAAAAGGTTTTGCAAACTTGTCAAAAAGATATGCAAATGTGGAATGACTTTTGTAGTTGTAAGAAAGATTTTGCATACTTGTAACTCACTTGATATATGAAATCATGCAACTCATTAATTTATCTTGCCAATGTTAAATACGGACGCAGTATTCTGCAAGACCTGTGACAGTATTTTTTTATTTGTAAATGACAATCTGTGGTAGTACGTTTTACAGCGTTAGCAAGCGGAGATACCCATGAGGACTCTGATTGGCATAGCTTTTTTGACCAGTGAACTGAGTGCATGGTGAGTGCGTCACGTTTTCACGTTTTAACCAATCTGAGTAGATTAGGGAACACGCAGTGCCAGTGTTTTAACTCCTAGTGATGCAGAGGAGGAAAAACAGGTCTCCGCAAGGTCAGCTTCTCAAACCCGCTCGTACCTCAGTTTTTAATACTACACTCACCTAAAGGATTATAAGGAACACCTGTTCAATTTCTCATTAATGCAATTATCTAATCAACCAATCACATGGCAGTTGCTTCAATGCATTTAGGGGTGTGGTCCTGGTCAAGACAATCTCCTGAACTCCAAACTGAATGTCAGAATGGGAAAGAAAGGTGATTTAAGCAATTTTGAGCATGGCATGGTTGTTGGTGCCAGACGGGTCGGTCTGAGTATTTCGCAATCTGCTCAGTTACTGGGATTTTCATGCACAACCATTTCTAGGGTTTACAAAGAATGGTGTGAAAGGGGAAAAACATCCAGTATGCGGCAGTCCTGTTGGCGAAAATGCCTTGTTGATGCTAGAGGTCAGAGGAGAATGGGCCGACTGATTCAAGCTGATAGAAGAGCAACTTTGACTGAAATAACCACTTGTTACCACCGAGGTATGCAGCAAAGCATTTGTGAAGCCACAACACTCACAACCTTGAGGCGGTTGGGCTACAACAGCAGAAGACCCCACCAGGTACCACTCATCTCCACAACAAATAGGAAAAAGAGGCTACAATTTGCACGAGCTCACCAAAATTGGACAGTTGAAGACTGGAAGAATGTTGCCTGGTCTGATGAGTCTTGATTTCTGTTGAGACATTCAGATGGTAGAGTCAGAATATGGCGTAAACAGAATGAGAACATGGATCCATCATGCCTTGTTACCACTGTGCAGGCTGGTGGTGGTGGTGTAATGGTGTGGGGGATGTTTTCTTGGCACACTTTAGGCCCCTTAGTGCCAATAGGGCATCGTTTAAATGCCACGGCCTACCTGAGCATTGTTTCTGACCATGTCCATCCCTTTATGACCACCATGTACCCATCCTCTGATGGCTACTTCCAGCAGGATAATGCACCATGTCACAAAGCTCGAATCATTTCAAATTGTTTTCTTGAACATGACAATGAGTTCACTGTGCTGAAATGGCCCCCACAGTCACCAGATCTCAACCCAATAGAGCATCTTTGGGATGTGGTGGAACGGGAGCTTCGTGCCCTGGATGTGCATCCCACAAATCTCCAACAACTGCAAGATGCTATCCTATAAATATGGGCCAACATTTCTAAAGAATGCTTTCAGCACCTTGTTGAATCAATGCCACATAGAATTAAGGCAGTTCTGAACACTAAAGGGGGTCAAACACAGTATTAGTATGATGTTCCTAATAATACTTTAGGTGAGTGTATACCAAACCTTTTATCTAGTTCTTTCAATGTGACAATGAATTGGTGAAGTTTTGAATGAAAACAATATGAACGTTAATGCAGTAATAATGTGCTGATTTACTAAAATGGAAAAATAGTAATTAGCTGGTAATTGACCTGACTAGTTACCATTTTGCATATGATTTTTTTTTTATACTGAAACTGTTCCCTGTTCTCTTTGGAGCAGTTCCTATGAAGTAAAAATATGTAAAATAGTAAAAAAAAGAAACTGATCAAATTAAGTCCTAACCTTTTGCCAGTGATGACAGCCCTAGCATATTAAACAAATGTGTTGAACAAATGCAAACACATTAAATGAGATACAAAAAAGTTATGATGTTAAGCATGTTAATCTGATATGTATAGGTTCAAACTAATACTAAATATATATCATGTAAAGTGAATTTGTTATTCTCGTGGTAAATACATATGCATGTCAAAGGCAAAACGGTAAGTTGCCCTGGAAATTCATTGCTAGTTACTAAATTTTCATTTTAGTGATTTAGCTAGTAGACACCAGTAAAACTTTTTGCATTGATCTAGATAGATGTAAAAATCTTTAAGGTTTGTTATCCTATCACAAACAGAGGTACGATAAGCGGAATGTGCTTAGTCATGATTTTCTTCCTCGGCATCAAGTTCAAACCGGTTGAAACACAGGCACTGCGTGTTCCAGAATCTACTCAGATTGGTTAAGTGATGAAAACATGGTACGTTCAAAATGCATTCTGTTCATTGGTCTGAAAAACCGGTGGCCTACCAATTAGAGTCCTCATTAGTATCTCCAGTTGAAAACAGACTGTGATTGACAAATAAAAATAATTTTGTCACAGTTCTTATGAAGATTTAGTGACAAAACCCTCAGCGTCCATATTTTACGTTGACAAGTGTTATTATCAAGTTAGTTGCAGTACAAGTATGCTAATATTCTTTACAACTACAAAATGTATCCCAAGTTTGCACATATTTTTTGCAAATAAACCTATCTAGCTATTTTACCTTCATCATTTCCATTTATCATTATAAATCAACTGGCACAACACAACAAATTGTGGAGTTTGAAAGGATCTGAATACTTTCTTAAGGCACTGTATGCCGTAGAAGTTCAATAAAATGCAGTAGTAGTTCATACTGGGAAAGAAGTTTCGCAGGGAAAGTATTTGAAAAGCAGGTTAAAAGACACACACACATATGATACTTGTCTATAATCTCCACCGCAAGGCTTAATTAATCAGTTTGAATCAGCTTTATGTGATTAGGCTACATTGCTCTTACACCTATTACATAACCAGGTTTGCTGGGTGCATTTGCTGCGTTTTTTCATTCCAGAATTCTGAGTTCAACAATATAACAGTTAATTCAAAAAGTGGCTTCCCTTTTAGCCAGGTACATTTCAGTGGAAATGTGTCCTTCAAAACAAATCTTTTCACCACTAGGCTAACTTGGATTAAACGTGGATTAGAGGATTTGGCAAGATATATTTGGTAAATTCTGAGTTCAACTCTGGTTAATCCTCGATAAAAAAAAAAGTGGCTTAACATTTTGCCGGGAACATTTCTACGGCAAATCCCAGGACGAACCTGTTCCTGGGGCAGTCTAACCCCACTCTCATTTTTGAGACATGAGCTGAGGACCATCAAATGAAATTCACTCCATTGCACTTAGAGGACCATCATATTAAATGTATTCCCTCTCATTCTCTGGACTGTACTTTAGGAAATAAAATGGCCTTGTGTGTTCAGTTTTTAACAATTTCAAGTAAATATCATTCTACAAAAACTAAACTGTGAGATGGCTGATGGGTCCCCAGGAGAGGGTTGAAGACCTATGCTGTAATGTTTTCACTCCGGACATTCATGCACAACTCACAGGAGAATAGATCACCTTATTAGGACCTCCCCCCAAATCTAGGAAATGGGCTTAAGGCCCCTTTCCTATTAAAACTGCTGCATCACTTGCACCTGTCATCCATCACTTCTTATTTACATCTTCCCCCGAGCCTCTGAAAACCTCTGCTGACTATAATGAGAAGAGAGGATCAGGTCTGGAAGAAATTAGGTCAGGGCTTCACATTCTGGGTTTTATCACCACAATGTAATATGTTCGATCACCACGCTGAAGCTCCAGAATTGCACTCTAAACTAAGATGACTCTTACGTAGGTGTAATATTTATAGTAACTTATTACATTCAATTTACTATTTATGAAGAGGACAGAGGTTTATTTCAAGTTAATCCAAAATTGACAGTGTTGGTTTGTGGTCTCTGGTCAAGTATCACTGTGGTTTCCTTCCTCTTAGCTTTAGCCTTGCTAGCCTAGACCCTCTCAGTGGGCTGTTTTCATCCCATCTTGCTGCCCAAACACTTCACCACGAATGTAGGAACAATGTGCTCGCTCCCATAGTTTTTGTGTGTAGGACATGGCATGTGTTTGTTTTGCATTCAAGGCAATTGTTTAAAGAGCTGCCTTTCATTCACCCACATTATTTATTCTATATTCTGCCAGTTCCCTCCCTCTGCCTGTATGTCTAGCAAGCTGTACTGTATACTAATCAAAACCAATTTTTCATTGACACAACATGTTTATGAAGTCCTAAGGACATAGATACAAATGTCAAAATTGAGGATGTGAGACACATACACACACATCAGAGGCACACCGATCAGCCATAACATAAAGACCACTGACAGGTGAAGGGAATAACACTGAT